>NC_064250.1:43673068-45154943 GCF_003254725.2 Canis lupus dingo | reverse complement strand
GACCAAATAGACTAGGATTCCAAGACACAAAGTCACAAGCAGTATCTTTTTTGTCCAGCCATGCTAGGTTTCAGGAGTTTGTCATACAGGGTCCTGGTCCGTAAAGGATCTTTGTCTTCTCAACCTTCCCTGTCCTATTAGTGCTAGAGAAGTGCCATTTTGGTAGTGCCTGCCCCATGTCACAGATTCCCAGGTCTCATTTCTTCTACTATACTATTCTTACTGCCTATGACAAAGGTCTTCCCTTTCCTAGGCTAACTCTGGAAAAGAACTCTCTGGATCTGGTGAGGGCTGCAGCTTTTGTACCTTTTTTGAGGATATCTCATTTCCATGGTTAAGCCATAAAAAGCCTTATTGATTTGTGTGGTTACTGGGATAAATACAAGATCCTGCTTGTCAATGGCCAAATGATGGCCATATTGAACTGGCTATATGTGAAAGAAAAAAAACTTGGTGCACTCTTGTCCTACAGAAAGACAAAATTAATAAGAGAACACAAAGGAATACAATGGCCAACTTTAGAGTCTGCCTTAATAAGATGAAAGAACAGAAATTAGACCTAGTTTAAAACTAATGTCCACAACCAATATTAATCCTTTCTTAAAATCCAGCCTCCTCAGCAATTTCCCTTAGCTCCCAAACCCTTCCACCTTCCTCAGAAAAATCCCTTAAACATCCAGTTGCCTGTTTTAGCTTCCCTTTCCCTGCAAGATTTACAAGGAGCACTCCAGCCTAATTTCTAGGCCCAGAATGAATAGGTTACTCATGGCAATGCTGCAAGCCAGGAAGTGAATTTAGCAGAAGCACCCAGACTATAGTAAGGCTTGCTCTGCTGGGCTCTATGATCAGGCTCTGCCAGCTTCAGGCTTTCCTGTGTAATATCCTTTGTGGATATATCCTAGATCCCCCCAACCACAAAGAATTCATGTCCCATGGATAGCAACATCTTTTAAATCATAAAGCCCATCTAACTCCACTTTCAGAAGATCCTATCAAATTTAAAGAGAAATTTAAAAGGTGAATGGCCATCCATAGTTCCTCTCACAAGGACTTTTGTTTTGCTGCTGGTGTTCTTCCCTCCCACGATTATACTATAGTTATCAGAAGCCAGGGAACTCCTCGAGAGGGTGGGAGGGAAAGAGACTTCAAAAAAAGATGGGGGGGGGGGGGGCGGCTAAAATTCTCCCAGGCCTCCTGCAAATGACCAGGAAATGTCTCAGCTAGGGCTGATATTCAGGGGCTAATAGAAACATTAGTACAGGCTTTCCTCTCTAAGGTGAATTTGTTTAAGGTTAAATTGTATACACACAAAGAAGAGCATCTGAAGGCCTCTGCTGAACACTTTATAGACTTTTCAAAGGCATACTTCACTAAACCCTGAAGCTCCAGAACACAGATATATCTTAATTTCCACCTTAGTAGGGCATTTTCTCCCTGATTTAAAAAGACAAATTCCAAATAACATGGTAGTCAACCTCAAAACATTACAATGGAAGTAGTTACCCAATCCTTTGAAGCTACCTTGGAAGAATGCAAGGGAAAAAGAGTTAACATCACTAATTCTTGATTTGCAACTTGCATCTTGAGAGAAACAAAAGCATTAACTCTTGAAACCAACTCAAACCCCACTCAGATCCATTCCTGTTTGTCTTCAGACAGTAGCAGATAGTGCAAAAAATGAAGACACTGGAAGTACAATTGTCTTGCATGTGAGAAAAAGTAAAAATTAGATAGCAATTACTCTAGGCTTCTGATAAAAGACATATCCCAAAGTAGGTGAAAAATGTACATTCTTTCTCTGTCCCTTGAAGGTATAAATCTTAGCATGTCTTTAAAATGTACACATCCCAGTAGATAACTAAACACAGACCACAATCTCCTAAAATGGAAGGTGTGTGGGGCATGCTTTTTAAAATACAAATTGCTATAAAGGCTCCCTTGCCCAATCTATTCCACATCCTCCGTGAGATTAGTTCTCATGGACAAATATAAATCTTAAAAAGCCTTCTTCATGTGAGGTGCCTGGGTGGCTCAATCAGTTGGGCATCTGACTCTTGATTTTGGCTCGGGTTATGATCTCAGGGCCGTGGATTGAGCCCGATGTCAGGCTCCGTACTCATCAGGGCATCTGCCTGAGATTCTCTCCCTCCCTCTGCCCTCTGTCCCTACCCCATGCCCTCTCTCCCTCTCAAATAAATCTTTAAAAACGAACAAAAAACAATAAAAAAGTCTTCTGCACAAATATTGGTAAAAATTTTAACCATTTAAGTGGATAACCTTAACCATTTCCTCTGCCAGAGACACAATTATTTATAAACTAGTAAGTTTTGTATTATACCTGATTCATAGCTAAAATCTTAGAACAGAAGTTGTAGGAGGATATCTGTTTGCATCTGTGTGTTTATGTATGTCTATGAATGTATGTTATATATGGGTGATATTTTTCTACCACCAGATGGTATTGACAAAATTAATCTGTAAAGAGCTCTATTTAACTGGCCTAAAGACACATAAATGCTTATAAAATTAAGTATTTCTAAATCTCAGATACATGAAAGAAACTAACCCAAATGTTTAAGTTCACATGATCTAGGAAAATTTTTGGTAAGTAACAAACTTAGTTTAAGTTTGTTGGTTTAATTAATACAGACATGTCTTTAAACTTGTCAGCATTAAATATAATACTTTTTTAGTCTACCTAGCTTTATTAAGAGTCAAATAAGCTCATGTTACATCTGTTAAAATTTGCCATCAAGAAAAATAACTGAAGATGATGGTTAACTGATTTAATAGCTCATGAAATTGTAATAAGTAATCTAAATATGATTGTGAAAAATAAGTGACTTAGGGGATGCCTGGGTGGCTCAGCAGTTGAGCATCTGCCTTTGGCTCGGGGTGTGATCCTGCAGTCCCAGAATCGAGTCTCACATTGGGCTCCCTGCATGGAGCCTGCTTCTCCCTCTGCCTGTGTCTCTGCCTCTCTCTCTCTCTCTCTCTCTCTCATGAATGAATAAATAAAATCTTTAAAAAATAATAATAAAATAAGTGAGTTAAATAGATGTAAGTGGGCCAAAAGTTTTTAGGTGAACTTTTCAGCAGTAATTATGTTTTATGGTATGTCTACTTAAAAATACTTGCCCAAATCTTCAGTAACTTCCATCAATAGTTTTGCTAAGTTAGGTTAAATGATGAAAAGTCACTGAATATCTAGATTACTTCCAAATAATATGAAATACTGAACATTAATTATTGAACACAGGTTTATTTACTTTTGGCTTATTACAGAGAAACTAAAGATAAATTTGGATGTAAGTAAGCATGTCTTCTGCCACCCTGAAAGATTGCATTATGAGGCAGCTTATAATTCTAGAAATTATAAAATGTACTCATAAACTTGCCAGTAACACACAACTGTCCACTTCTTAATTTTCATTTGAAATTAACTTTTTAAGGGTCTGAAAATATAACACACATAACTAAAGCTACTAGAAATAACTACAGAAATATCTCTGCATGAAAGCAAAGTAAGATGTGTGTTTTGGTAAACAAAGGTATGAGGGGTAGAGATACATTTTGTTGAGGAAAAAGAATGTAATCTTGTCCTAAAGTAAAGCTGGTTATTTCAGAGGGAAAGAGGAAAAAATAAGAGACAAAATTTGAATGGAGATAAAAATTGAAGTTGTAGAAGGTTTATGGAAAAGGAATCTGGGAAAGAAACTTCACGTGTGGTCAAGCTGGCTAAGGCTAGAATGGATCTAATTAAAAATGAATTTTAGTATCAAAAGTGTACTGGTGCAAAATCAGAATGCAGTTGTCTCTTTGTTAAAAGGACAAGGTTTTCTTGAACTTCTGGTCTGTTATTGGTAATGGTAAAGTTTCTTTATCTTTTAAGTAAATCTGCCTGAAAAGCAAAGATTTTGTGTCTTACCAAAATAATTTAGTATGCTTCATATGGTCTTTATCGGGTCTCTGATTTCTTAAGAAAACTCAATCTTCTGAATATGAAAAGAGATAAGTTTTAGCCCAACTCTGTAACCTTCTGTATTGCCTTTAAAATCTTCTATTGTCACTTTTGTTAAATAGATAATTAAGCATTATTTCATAATGATCCATGATCGCATTTAGTCTAACGTTCAAAGCTTTTCATGTTTTGACAAACTTCCCAAAAATCAAATTCTAAATGAAGTTTCTTTGACTTGAACTAACTTTAGGATTTTTCAGAGGGTCCTGGAACATCTCAAAAGATGTGTTCTTCTTTATGGGGGAAAAAAAAAGAGGTTACACCAATTAGACTTATCTGGTGTGTTAAATTACATGGGAAGCATTGTCAAATAAGTGATGATAAACTTTCTTAGGCTATATATATTTTTTCCCTTAGGTTACATTGTATAGGTAAGAGTTATTTATATAAGTGTTCTAGAAATTTGTGAAATTCCTAAAAATCTCAGATGTCCTAGTATAATGTTATCACTTTTTCTAGTTATTATCTTAAAATGTTGTATGTCACAGAAGTAACGAAATTTCCTTGTCAATATCATTATAATGAACTCTCATCAGACCTTTAACCATGGCTTTTTAAGTCTTTGTCATTTACAGAGAGCTACAGTTTTACTTATGTTTTTGTAAACACATTTCATCTTCAGAGAGATTCAGGAAAGGACTGGCAAGTAGTCTAGAGTACAGGTTTCTGATCACTTTAAGATCATACTAGTGAACTGGGTAAGAATTTATAAAACTCTAATGGAGAAATTGATGGCTTCATAAAACTGCTAAGAAAAAATCAAGATCACTAAGAATGAATATCATGGGACTGAATGAATGGGTGAGGATGATTCTAATTTTTATTACTTTTTGTTTGGAACACTATTCATTGTCTTATGTTTTTTTCTTCTAGATTTAAAGAAACTTTTTTCTCTTAAGCTATCAGCAATTTGTAAAATATATCTTTGTGAACAAAGAAAAAACATTGACCTTTCTCTCCTTACCTGATCCCTCCAGAATTAAAAAACTCCTAGCAAGTATTCTTATTTTCATGACAATATAGTAACTTGCATAAGTGCAATAATAATCTGTTCTTCTTATAACAGGACACACTTGGAAATTGGTCATAATACCAGAGCTTTGACTGGAATGCCATATTTGAAAGAGATGCAGATAGACTGAGATATGACCAGACAGCATTAAGGAACTAAGGCTGACTTTATGAAGCGTTAAATAAAGTCCACTGAAAAAATCCAACTGATACCTACTTATAGAGTTCCTGGTAGCCTTACCAGGGGAGTAAAGAATGTCACTTCCTGGCAGGTACAACAACCTCTGGATATTTTGGGACCTCAAGAAGAAAGGAATTAACCCAAATCTATAGGTATTATAGGCTAAAACTGATGGTAAGTCATTGGCATGGCTTCCTAGCCTTGAGTGCCTTTTACAAGTCTAATCTGAGATTCCTTATAAAAAGGCCCAGCAAAGCAGATTAAAAGAGTCTATCTAGTCAATCACTATTCTTGCTGCACTTATGGAAATAATCAGGCCAAGTTTAATGTAAACAAATTAGATTTCTGTTGATAAACATAGGGGTGATTGTAAAGAGAAAAACTGTGTCTCAGTAATACACTTTTGTGGGTATCAAAGCCTAGTACTGGTTCACTGTTTTTAAGATTCCGTTTTCTACCTATAAAATGTACTAGGTCTTTAATTCTTCTACTTTCCTCCAATATTTGCCTACAACTCTCCAAACTAACAATTTCAATTTTTCTCGCACACTTCTTAACTTGAAATCACTGAGAACTAACACTGCTCTTTTCCTTAAGTCATGTAAGCTAAAGTGGGTCAACCTGATATAAACTACAGAGAAATCACCACAATAGTTCATGTACAAAAAAAATCTCCATGCTTGATGCTGTGTAGTAACTCAGAAAGATCACCAGAGACATTCAAACCGCAAATCAGGAAAATCTATGTCAGATTGCCACTGCCTCTCCCCTTTGCTCTATCTAAAGATGCTTCAAGCTCGACATCCAGAAATCTCAACTGGCTATTCTGAGAACTCAGAAACTGGGATTACAGTCTTCTCTACTTATTAACCATGGTTTTTCTTTTGTTTCCACAAAACTGCTTCGTACTAAATACCTGATTATTTGCCTGACATGAGTTTAAGTGAACTGACCTATTGTCAGCACTAACAGACTGGTCACTGAGAGAGAGCAATCTACCAACTCAACCTCTGAACTGTGAAATTCTTAAGGAGGTTTCAAAGATGAGACTGAAGGGGAGGGCTCCAACAATGGATTATTCTGAGCTGAAGGCAATCAAGGCCTCCAGACTCAGGAAGAGGTGCTTTGTTTTGTTTTGCTTTTACTTCTCCCTTACCTGCCTAAAAGAATTTAGATAGAGGGCCTATAATAGGAAGACAACTAATACCAAAGATAACTTTTTATATGAGGAAGTAATATCTGCATGGCCTGGCAAACATCTGTTCAACCAACATCTGCTCTTCTAATCTTCCTGGGATTTGTCTTCCCTCCCTTCTCCTTAGCTCATAATGGACTATACGCCTCAAGTGCCTGACTGCTGAGGAGCTTCTCATATCTTTGGGAAAATACGTATTTCATACATATGAAATAAAATTTGTTTTTCTCCTGTTAATCTGTCTTAAAATATAATTAAATTGCTAGATAAGCCAAAGGACCTAGAATGGAAGAAGGGTTGGGCAACCTGGGTGGCTCAGCAGTTTAGCCTTCAGCCCAGAGCATGATCCTAGAGACCTGGGATCAAGTCCCATGTCGGGCTCCCTGCATGGAGCCTGCTTCTCTCTCTCTGCCTGTGTCTCCATCTCTCTCTCTCTCTGTTTCTCATAAATAAATAAAATCTTAAAAAAAAAAAAAAAAGTGAAAGAAGGGAAGAGCTTTTCTTTCCTACATTAGAAAAGAGTTCTTATATCTTCAATACTAGTAAGTCTGAGTTAAAACTGCTTGCAGCATTATAAACTGGGATAACAACTTTTAAAAATAAGTAATGTTGAGCAAAATTCTCATAACCCTTGTTACCAATGGCACTCCTGGAAATGGATCTTATGTCAATTATAGAAGCATGAATGAATATATGCTCTGCTACAATGTTTTTTAAACAAAACACAAAAAATGTGGAGACCAGTCAATCGTCCAACAATAGAAATACTACATAAAAATTTATAGTGCATCAACACTATAATCTCTATTTTACTGTCCTATAATGTAAGAATAAGGAAGATTATGTGGACCCCGGGCAGATAATTGATATCATGTGAAGGTAGAAATAAGACCATATGTCTATCTAAACCCCCTCCCCCAAAAAAACCAATATGCCTACCAAGATTACAATGAGGTAAAGAAATAAAAAATAAAATAAAATAAAATAAAATAAGGTTTGCATGTGATCAAGCCAAGGATGGAAATACTCAAAATGTGGAAATAATTAATAATACATGAGAGTGATAGATTTATGGAGCATTTTTTTCATGTTTCAGTATTCTTTTAATAATACAGTGGATGAAATAGGAAGAAAATCTGGCACCATGGAATTATAAAATTGGCACAAAGACAGAAACGGCAGCCAGAGTATGAAGAGAATCAGAGAGAGCCAAATATGAGAGAGCCGTAAAGATGAGTTTGAACAAATGCACTAAAAAGAGGTTACTAGCTTTTAGAAAATCAGACGGCTACTAGGGACCTCAGAGAAAGCAGTTTCAGCAAAAGAGCAGAGACCTCAATCTTCTGCAGAGCACCGATATACAGGTAACAGAGGTAAGGAAGTGCCTGTGACTCGGGCAATGCTGGGGAAAAAAGCAGGTGGTACGTAGTCTGGGAGAAAAAGAAAGGTGATAGTAGTTTGGGAAAGGATTGGGGTTGACCCAAGTTTTTTCAGGTTACAATCTAGGAGAGTGAATCATCAGTAAAGAACAAAATGGAAATTTCTGGAAAGAAGGAACATAATGGAATGGTTCCTGGAGGTCGTATCACTTAAGGACTTGAGTTATATGGAGCGGAACATGGCTTTTTCTTCTCGGCCCCCGGAAGGCACTAAATTTGTTTCCAGAGGTAATACTCCAGTGAAAATTCTCCTATCTTCTTAGAATAAGAGATACATTAAAACATGTCTCCAATAAGAATTGCACATAAAAGCAAGCCACACAATTCAAATAAATGTTTCTCACACTGACTTCTAAAAAAGCTAGAGGCCCTAAGTTACACTTCAAATAAAATAACTGTGTTAGAGTGATGATGAGTGTTTTGCACAGATCTAAAATTCACATTTTTCTTCATTTTAACAACACTGAAATCATGACCTATCTTATAATCTGTGGCACCTTAGCATTGTAACAGTTTTAAAAGGCTGTGGGTTTTTTTCGTTAATGACACATAAAATAATGTGATAGCATGAGATGTAAAATAATGGTATGCCTTACAAATTGAAAGTATCTTAAATTCAATAAAATGTGGTATCCCTCTGTCCTTGCAAACCCCTCTCTCAGATTACCACATAACTACAATAGAAGTGAGGAAAGGGAAATAAAATCTTGGCAAATGCAATTTTAAACTATTTTATTTTTACAAATATAAAACTGTGAACATTTGGCCAGGCAGATTTCTGATTCTATCTATAATTAAATGATCCCCATGGTCCTGATTCAATAAAGTTTATTCGTGCTCATAAATGTAGAACATAAATCACACATACACACATTTATGTTTCACAGCTCTCCATGTAAGTGATAGCCATTTCACAGCAGAGGGAGAGTGGCATTTAAGAAAAAAAGGACTAAACCAGTCTACTTTCACATAAACATAATATACTTTAAAACCAAATACTTTTCTATTGGAGAAAAATCAGAGGCAAGCACATCTTTCTTCATTGAAAATATTAAACTTTTCATAGAAATACTAATTAAGGAACTATCATTCAGGATAATTTAAAATATATATTCACATCTTTGCAAGCTTTCTGTAAATCCAAAGTTACTCCAAAATAAAGGGTTTACTAAACTAAATAAGTATATATAGTCGACCTCCCAAACAACATGGGTTTGAATTTAATGGGTCCACTTACACATGGGTTTTTTTCAGCAAATTCAGTCCAGTACTGTAAAGGTATTTTCTCTTCCTGATGATTTTCTTAACATTTATTCCATAGCTTACTCTGTGGTTAAAATACAGGTTTTATACATATAAGATACAAAATATGTGTTGACTGTTTATGTTATCAGTAAGGCTTCCAGTCAATAGTAGGCTATTAATAGTAGTTAAGTTTTGGGGGGAGTTAAAAATTACACGTGGATTTTCAGCTGTGAGGAGGGGTTGGCACCCCTAACCCCTAACCCTGTTCAAGGATCAACTCTGCGTATATGGATATGTGTGTGTATACACACACACACACACACACACACACACACACACATATATAAACAAACACATTTTACTGGCAATTTCATATGTGTTTTAATCTCAACAAATGGGTTGTCTGGAAACAAAAAAATGTAAAGAAAAATAATAATGAAACATTTACAATATTAAACACCTTTGGAAATTACCATAATTACAACAATTAACCATTCCAAACTGGCATGCACTACAGTTCTTTAATGTTTTATACAAATAAGGAAACCAATTTTGCCAGCCGATTCATTTATTATACCCCTGCCTATACAAATTGGAAGCCTACAAGATAATCAAGTCAATGAAATTAGCATCTTAAAATGTTTCTTCAGCACAATCAACTTATGTTAGGCCAGTGATTGGCTCTTAAAGTATTTTAAAGTGATTCTGAATACAAACATGGGTTCAGCATCAATGCCAAAATAGGTATCATGCCAGAAAACTCCTTCATGACCCTCTAGTTATACAACTATTATTAACTATGATTAACTGTGTTAATTTACAAAGTACTTTCCTACCCTACCAAATATAGTAATTCTAGATTTTCCAGTTTTAAGTAATATTATTTACACCATCTGAGGGTAAACTTACACCAGTGCATCGTGCTGACATCTTTTAAGCACATTTCTTCAAGACCATAGGCATCATCAACTACAAAATTTCAAGACCATCAGCCAGAACAGATGTTACATGATCATCACATCATCAAGCAAGAAATTGCTGCTAATTTAGTCTTATGTAAAAAGGGAAAATGCAGTAGAATTCCATACTTTCAGGATTTTATCAACCATCTTCTACAAAATGTAAAGACAATCAACATTTTCTTCCTTTTTTTGCTTGCTAATTTGTTTTTATTCTTCTTTAAAAAAACATTTTGATTATTTAATATAAGCAATGCATTATGTTAGAAGAAATAAAGAAACAGTTCCTGCCCTCAAGAAAATTAGAATATACAGTAGAAAGAAATATAAATAACTTTAACATATGGCAGAATATGGTAAGTGCTAGAGTTTTATGAGAACACAAAGATGATAAAATTATATTAACCAAGAAGTGTATTATGCCATAACTAGAACTGCATTATGGCAAGTGAAAAATATTCTCTCTGGACTAACAGGATCACCAGTAAGTAATAGGACCTTATCAACACCTCATTTTAGTTCTCTGTAACATTTTTTAAACATTGACAGGTTTTCACATTCAATAAACCCACCATGATTTATTTATTCCTAACCTAACAGCCAAGAAATTTTCTTTCTGACCCTTTAAAATACTCAGACATCACAATAATCTTTAGAATAGTACAATACTGTGATTTGTAAGAAATAAGAAATATATATTTAATCACTCAGATAATCAAATACATGTTTCTCGTGTATTTTTGGTCTTTTTCCAAGGTTCTTAGTTCACAGTTCCCCAAATCCTTGGGAGTCTCCTATGTGACAGAGCTTAAAGGTGTCTCTTACGCTGTGTTAATGATGTGACTTCTGTAATGCAACTAAGGATGGAAGCTGGTAGCCACTGAAGCAGCCAAGTGGAGGACTGGAACTTTCAGTCCCATTCCACAACCTCCAGGGAGGGAAGAGGGACAAGAGAATGGCCAATGACAATCAATCATCCCTGTAACAAAACCTCCATAAAAATCCAGGAGACAGGCTTGGAGAGCTTCTGGGTGGTGAACACTTAGAGCTTTGGGGAAAGTGGCATGACTGGAGGCCTGAAAGCTCTATACCCTGTCCCCATACCTCACCCTGGGCATCTCTTCCTCTGGCCATTGAGGAGTATCTTTTAAAATTCTTTGTTATCTAGTTAGTAAACAGTTTTCCTGTTCTGTGTGCCACTGTGGCAAATCAACCAAACCCAGTCTACCAAGCCTGGATATACAGGTGTCAAAATGAGGCTGAACTATAAGACACCCAGTTGATGTCCACAGGATTCGTCAGTGGTGTGGGGAACCATTCCCCTCCCAGTGGGAGTAGGTCCAGGAACCCAAAGAAATAATAAAACCAAAATAGGCAAATGAAAGTATCAACTCTTGAAGCAAATGAGACTTCTAAGAACAATTACAGCTAACATGAAAGGATTCTGATTACCATTTCCATGTCAGAGTGCAATAAGCAGATTAAAAAAAAAAGTCAGGGTAAATGGATTTTTTAAAGTAAACCTTTATAAAAATTGAAATATACATATAAGTATACAAGGGTACACCTTTCAGAATTTTCATAAAGTGAATCCACCTATGTAACTACTATTCCGTCTAGAAAGAACATTACTAACACCTCAGAGGCCACTCTCATAGGTCATCAGTAACATCCAAAGCCAGTAACCATTAGGACTTCTAGGACCACAGTCTGGTTCTACCTATTTATGAACCGGTCACTTTGTGGTTTAAGGAAAGTATAAGGTTGGCAAGCAATTTATTTAAATAAGGTCACAGAGTATGCTGTCTTTTTCCACACAACCCTGTGAAGCCCATGTATGCTGTAACAGGGAACATAAGTACTGCTAAATGGAACATACCACAGATCATTTCCCCATTTACTACCAAGAACATTTGCATTTCTTCTAGTTTGTCATTAGTACAAATAATGCTTCTATGAATATTTTTAAACATATTCTTTGGGGCACATATGCATGAGTTTCTGTTGATTCTGCTGGACCAAGGATTGTATCAACTGATATTCCCACCAGAAACGTGTGTGCATTCCAGTTGCTCTACACTTAGAATTATCAGGCTTTACCATTTGTCATCCTTGTGGAATATTATATCATTATGGTTTTAATCTTCATTCCTCTCTGATTTTGAGAACCTTCTAAAAGGCCAATTACCAAACTACTATCTTCTTTTGTGAACTATCTATTCAAGTCTTCTGTCTTTGTTTGGGGGAGGGTAAGACAAAATGAAGGGCCTGACTTTTACTGGTTTACAGTTCTTTATATATTCTGAATATGAGTCTTCTATTAGGTATACATATACAGCATATATCTTCTCCCACTGTGTGGCTTGCTTTTTCATTGTCTTAAGAATGTTTTTTGAGGAAAGTTTTTAATTTTAATGTAGTTCAATTTCTCAACTTTTTCCTTTATGGTTAA
This sequence comes from Canis lupus dingo, assembly GCF_003254725.2. NCBI lineage: Eukaryota > Metazoa > Chordata > Mammalia > Carnivora > Canidae > Canis > Canis lupus. The sequence continues at coordinate 45,142,440 of NC_064250.1, read as the reverse complement.
TCTCAATGGAACTGTAAAATGTGAAAACAGGAACATTAGACTTTTAATTAATATACTAGCATGTTCATAATATAACAATCAATTTTTAAAAATTTATACAAAAATTTTAATTTCTTCTAAGTGTAGATAATTGTCCAAGGGAAAGAAAAAAAAACCTCTTCTGAGTCATTCTAATGTGAAGTGATTAGGAACTGTATCCCTGCTTTCTGGTAGGGTACATCCCATATTAATGATCTCCACCTGAGTCAGGAACATTTATTTTAAATTTCTACTCTCAAACAATTGTGAATAACTGTTCTTAAAGATAAGTGTTAAGTGAATATCATGAAAGAATTTGAGAATCTAAGTAAATGTGATAAAAAGGGCCCCCTAAATAAATTATATCACTGACTATCTCATAACTGAAATTAGGGTGCTGATCATCAACAACCTTTTTTCTTATACTTTTGCTCAGATAAATTCTGTTAACATAAAGAAATTATTATCTTACTTCTTACATCTGAGAACCAAAAATAACTTGAGGAAAATAAAGCTGGTAGACTGATAATTTAAGACATGATATCTGCATAACAAATTATCACATTATGATATAATTACACATTCTTTGAACGAGAACTTGCTTGACAGTATGAAGCATGCAAAGCAGCAAAGTACTTCAGAGAGTTAGGTAAGAATCTGATCAAGAACACACAGGCAGACGTTGTGCTTACAAAAATTACATATATAGAAACTGTTTCCTTCTGTAATTTTAAAATTTATGTATTAAACCACCAAGCCACTCATCAGGTTTATTTATAACAAATGCATCAAAATGACATGATGAATATGAGAAAAGAATAAACCCTGCAGCCCATGATTTAAAAATCTCATTTATGCAACAATAATTTGGAGAACACACTTCTTGTCACTTTTTAGTGCAGTTTACATTGTTTTTAATAATAATTCAAATAGATAATCTCATTTGAAGAAGTCAAAGAGCTTACAAGTATCCCAACTGAAAAAATTATAAATAAATAAACTGAACTCAACTCAACTAAAAAAAAACTTCATCCTGTCCTGGCTAGTCATGAACAGCAATACATAAGACAAGAAAGCTCCATATGACAACCTCTACTTACCCTACAATGCACAAGAAAAAGGAAAGGAGCAAAAGAGGTGGTAGAGAAATTACACTTAAAAACAAAGAATTATTAAAATGAATCCAAGGTTGCTGAGCAGCACCCACATTACTTCTGAAGAACAGCAGAATATGTTTTGCAAGTTTTACTGTTGATTCAATGCTGAGTGCATATGGACTCACATACACAGACCCCCTCCTAATCGATTTCATGGCCCCAGCTTAAGAAGCACTAAAACCAAGTTTAGGTACTTTACTTGGGGAAGAGCTCCTGTAGCATTTAGAGAGGCACTTCACTATTCTTTTTCAGACACAATTCTAATAGGCTTATTCATGATCATTTCATAATAGCAGTTAACCAGAAAGGGAATGGGAGATGGGACTGCTGCTAGAATCAGGCATACCAAGGGCAGAAAAGAAGCCTGAAAGAGACATTAGCAACCTTAACACTGCACAGTAGTACCCAAAAGCTTCCTGGTAATTCTAAACCCATATAATAATTATAGGTCATAATAATGACCTCTGTTATCAAGAAGAGATTTACATTCACTGTACTTAAAATAATTTTTCTCAGAAATGGTTAATTTAGAAAATTTGAAGCATCATTTGGCAGCAGGGAAATGCAAACTGAAACTGCTACATACCTATTGGAGTGGCTAAAATAAAGAATCCTGGCACACCATGCGGTAGCGAGGATGGGAAGCAAAAAGAACCCTGAAACAACGCTGGTAGAAATGCAAAATGATACAACCACTCTTGAGAATGGTTCGGCAGTTTTTTGGGAAGTTAAATATACACTTAGCCTATGAAATTACACACCTGGGTGTCTATCGAAGAGAAATGAAAACTTATATTTACAGAAAAGCCTGAACACAAATGTTCATAGTCCTTCTACTTATAAATCACCCAAAGTGGAAAAAGCCCAAGTGTCTTTCAATGGATGAATGTATAAACAAACTGGGTCATCCACACAATGGAATTTTCAGCAATAAACAAGAACAAACTCTTGATATACACAATGCCTCAGATGAATCTCAAAGGCACGCTAAATGAAGAAAACCAGTCTCAAAGGGTTAAATACTGTACAACTCTATTTATATGATGATCCTAAGGTGAAATGACATCCTCAAGGAGACAGAAGGCTAGGAATGGAGCAGAGATCAGTAATTACCAGGGGATGTGGGTGGGAGAAATAACTATGATGGGATAGCATGAGGCAGCTCAGGTGGGTTAGGAAACTGTTCTGTAGCCTGACTATGGTAGAAGTTACAGGAATCTAAATAGGTGTTAAACTTTACAGAACTGTACAGAAGTATCATAGTTTACAACTGTGTGCTACTCTTAAGAGGTTCTTCTTTTACTTTAAAGAGGTATCACTATTATGGATATAAACAAAATATGGCAGATTTGAAAAAATGTATAATAGGATCACACAGTAGCATTTTCACATTGACAAATGACTGATTTCAATCACCTTCAAAGACAGGAAAACATATACCAGGAACAGTAACCATAAGAGAGCAGGAGAAACCATACTATTATTAAACAAAGTGGATTTTAAGACAAAAAATATCACTGAAGAAAAAGGAATAGTTTAAAAGGATAAAAGGGTTGATTATTCAGGGAGATAAAATAATTATAAATGCTTGTGTAATCTAACAACAGGCCCCAAAACAAATGAAACCCTGCGCCTTTTGATGGGGTCATTGAGCCCATCCACGTTCAGAGTTACTATTGAAAGATATGAATTTAGTGTCATCATGATACCTATTTAGTCCCTGTTTTTGTGGATTGTTTCCTTGGACTTCCTCTTTCTTTTACAGAATCCCCTTTAATATTTCTTGCAGAGCTGGTTTGGTGGTCACGTATTCTTTCAGTTTCTGCCTATCTTGGAAGCTCTTTATCTTTCCTTCTATTCTGAATGAGAGCCTTGCTGGATAAAGTATTCTTGGCTGCATGTTCTTCTCATTTAGGACCCTGAATATATCTTGCCAGACTTTTCTGGCCTGCCAGGTCTCTGTGGAGAGGTCTGCTGTTATCCTAACACTTCTCCCCATAAAGGTTAGGGATTTCTTGTCTCTTGCTGCTTTAAGGATCTTCTCTTTATCTTTGGAATTTGCAAATTTCACTATTAAATGTCGAGGTGTAGAGCGGTTTTTGCTGATTTTCGGGGGGGGATGTCTCTATCTCCTGGATCTGAATGCCTATTTCCCTCTCCAAGTTAGGTAAGTTCTTAGCTATGATTTGTTCAAATACACTTTCTGGACCTCTGTCCCTTTCGGCGCCCTCTGGAACCCCAATTAAACGTAGATTTTTCCTTCTGAGGATGTCATTTATTTCCCTTAACCTATCCTCATGATCTTTTAATTGTTTTTTCTTTTTCCTCAGTTTCCTTCCTTGCCATCAACTTGTCTTCTATGTCACTCACACGTTCTTCTACCTCGTTAACCCTCGTCATTAGGACCTCCAATTTGGATTGCATCTCATTTAACTGATTTTTTATTTCAGCCTGATTAGATCTGAATTCTGCAGTCATGAAGTCTCTTGAGTCCTTTATGCTTTTTTCTAGAGCCACCAGTAGCTTTATAATTGTGTTTCTGAATTGGCTTTCTTTCTGACATTGAATTGTAATCCAAATTTTCTAACACTGTGGGAGAGAGTACTGTTTCTGATTCTTTCTTTTGTGGTGAGTTTTTCCTTTTAGTCATTTTGCTCAGTGCAGAGTGGCCAAAAACAAGTTGTACTTGATAGAAGCGCAAACTCTTCTCACTGTAGCATTCCAGCTGTTCTCTCTTTAAATCTCAGACCAAATTCATAAGTTTTCAGGATGATTTGAAAGTTATCTAGGTAAGTTGGTGGGGACAAGTGATTTGGGGACCCTACTCTTCTGCCATCTTGCCCTGCCTCACCAGGCCCCAAAACAAATGAAATGAGAATGGGAACACTGAAAGGAGAAAGACAATTCAACAGTTCACTGGAGACCTCAATACTCCATTCAAAATGACTACAACTAGACAAAAACTCAGCTAGGATAAGAACACCTAAACAGCACTAATAACCATACAGACCTAACTATAGAGCATTCCATCAGACAACAGTTTACACATTCTCTTCAAGGCTCAAGATTAAACCATTTGTTATGTCACAAAACATGTTAAAGTGTTGAATGATACAAAATATGGAACTCCAAAGAATTAAATCAACAACCAAAAGAAATTTAGGAAATCTCCAAGTACTCAGAAATTAAACAATAATTTCTAAACAACCAATGGGTCAAAGAAAAAAACTGTAAGCAAAATTAAGAAATACTTTGAAATGAATGAAAGCAAAAAAAAATAGCTAAAACTTATAAGATATAGCTAAAATAGTGCTTAGAATTTTATAGCCATTAAGAAATAAGAAGGACCTCAATTCATTTCCACTTTAAGAAACTAAATGGTAAAGTAAATCCAAGGCAAACAAGTGGAAGAGAATTACAGTTTAGAGCAGAAATCAATGAAACTGAAAACCAAAAAAAGCAGAGAAAAAAACAATGAAACCAACATTAGTTCTTTTAATTTAAATAGGTCAATAAAGTTGACAAAACCTTTAGACTGATCAAGAAAAAAAGAAAAAGACACCAATTACCAAAATCAGGAATAAAAGAAGAGGCATCATTACTGACCCTACATAATAATTATGAAAAAGTGTACACCACCCAATTAGACAATTTGGATGAAATGGATAAATTTCTAGAAAGACATAAATTAGCAAACCTGATATATGAAGAAACAGGAAATCTGAATAGGCTTGTAACAAGAAACTGAACTGGCAAATTAAAAACCTTGTAACAAAGAAAATCCCAGAAAAAAAAAAAAAAAAAAAAGAAAATCCCAGGCCTAGATGGTTTCACAGCTATCACAGTGAATATCAAAGTGAATTCCATCACATATTTATAAAGAATAATGCCAATTATTCACAAATTTTTCCAGGAAATAGAACAGAGAACACTTTCAACTCATTCTATGAATTCAATACCATCCTGATACTAAAACAATGCAAAGACATTACAAAAAAGGAAAACAAATCAATATCCATTATGAATATATACACAAACAACTCTCAATGAGTAAATCATATCCAGCAATAACAAAAAATCACTACCAAATAGGATTCACTCCAGGAACAAAAGTTTGCTTTAACATCTGAAAATCAATAATACAACATCTGAGAATTTAATACAGTATGTTAATATAGTAAAGGACAAAATGTATGATCATATCAATATATAGACAAAATTCAACACCCATTCATGATTTAAAAAAAAAAAAAAAGGCCCTCAGCATACTAGAAATGGAAGGGAACATCCTCAATCTGATAAAGGGTATTTGCACAAAAACTACAGGTAACATCATCTTTAATAGTAAAAGACTAAAAGCTTTCTCCATACATAGGAACAAGATTAAGGATGTTCATTTTTCATCACTTCTGAACGTTTGACTAGAGGTTCTAGTTAGCACAGTACTGCACAAAAACAAACAACAACCAAAAAAAAAAAACATGCAAAAATATTAAAGATATACCAATTAGAAAGGAAGACCTGAAACTTATAGCTTTCAGAGCCTCAATTTTCTAGATTTCCAATATTCACATCTCACATACACCACCCAATGAGACAACTCATGTTTAAAAATGAGAATCAATGTGCCATCTGTGTGGTCAATATTAAACCATGGATTTGATTTCCCTTAGTCTGACTTGTCAACATTATCAGTGATCAGGAGGAGTACAAAAGTTCTTCAATGAAATTAACAAACACAAACAACACACTGAATGTATCACCTTAAAGACTAACAAAAGAATATATGTGCTGAGCCAAAATTTAATTAATCATCTTAAATTATCTGACATATTTTCCAAGTGTAGATACATTTTATCTTAATCCACTTGAATAAAATTATATAGGCTTTATAATATCAGCTTCACTTTGTCATAACAGGCATAACTCTTGTTCCACTGTTACACAGGAAGCAATAATTCCACTTTCCAATATGAACTCAAGTTATATATTTTGATGAGGGTTACTTTCACTGTGACACTTATAACAAAATGCTCCCCTTCATTTGTCAATACTTTATCTGTCCTTGGAGAGAAATAATGAAGGTCTCCTCAGTCACACTGCTCAATCAATTTAATTATTTTACTAGTCTCTAGCCCCATCCACGAAAAAATGCAACTGTACTGTTCATAACATAACACCAGAACAATCCCTCACATCTACCCAAGGCGTTCACTATTTTTGAAGGGAGGGCTGGCAGGGCAGCCATCATTGATGTGCTCCTTTGGTGAGAATGAGTTGGAAACTGGGGAACAGTACAGAAGTAAAAGGGATCCCAGATCCTGCTTTCAAGGGCAGCAAAAAGAGAGACAATTGTATGAAAATGCCACTCACTTCCCTCAAAGAGAAAAGAGAGATATTCACCTAAAACTTTACAAGTACAATTAAAGTCACTTATAGATCCATTTATAGCACAAGTAACCACCTGTTGAAGCTTAGAAACCAAAGGCAGAATAAAAGCACACTTGAGTATTTACCCACCATTCCTGACCACAAGAGCAAAGACTGAATGGGTTCCTCAAATGCTTCTTTCACACTTGAACTTTGAGATCACTAAAAAGTGAATGCATAAGTCTGGTCCTGTCACACAGTCTACAAGTCTGAACCAGAGAACGAAAATCATTTACACTCAGAGTTTATACAAATACGATCTATATCCGAGAACATAACTGCTATCTGCCCCATTGGATGTTCACACTATTAAACAATTTTATCTGCCAAGCTGTTTCAAAGTCAAAGATCTATCCCTTAAGAAAAAAAAAAGGGGGGGGGGGACCTCAATTACAAACTGACAATGCAGCCTCAAATCCCACCTCTTGTTTCTTCTTTTTTTCTTAATAAAGCATCAAGTTGATCTGTCAATACTATTGGAAAAAACATGGTTATACTGAGATTTAAAACCTCTGAACTAATAAAACCAATACCACATTCCAATATTCTGGTATACCTGACCTCCCACTTAAAACTCCAAGCAATCCAAACTGGCTCCTTATTGCCAGGTCGTTCCTATAGCTCTGCCATCAGGTGGCTAGCACCAAAAATTAAGCTAATACACCACTTCTTTGCACTTTAGCCCTGGAAACAGCCAGTATTTCCCAAAGTATGCAACAGAGACTTTGTTGTCAAGGACAAGAGTCTGTGCCAACTTGGCTGCCACTGACCCCCAACATTAGATAGGTTTCCGTACAGTCGGACCACTGGGTAACAGAGAAGAAGACGCTGATGGACTTAGATGAGCAGGAAAACAAGCATAGTCTTCTCAGGCCATCAGTTGGTCAGTTGAGAAATATTCACTAAGCATTTTCTCTGCGTCCAACTCTGCTCAAAGTTATGGGCACATCACAGGGAAAAAGACCAAACTGCAGGACCTCAGGGAGCCTATGCCCTATTGGGGGAACCAAAGCTTATCCAAAACCAAAAAACTAAAAATTCCAACTCTAATCGGGAAAAGAAAAAATAATGCAGTCAACCCTTTAAGCCCCGGAGTAACATCAGTAACAGATGTAACTGCCCTCCCAGCAGGACTCACTCCCTTCAAACACATTCTGCATGCTACAACCCTTTGTAAAAACACAATACCCTTTGCCTAAAGCCATTTAATGGCTTCTCATTGCACTGGGCATAAAATTAAAAATCCTTGATGGGCTCTGAAAGCTCCCCTCCTATGATAATCGAATGAATTTTTCCAACTTGAAGGCGAGACCCATCTCTCCAGTTACTATGCTCCAGCGACACTGATTTCAAGCTTGTTAATAAATACACTCGGCTTTCTTGTCTGCAACATTTTCCCGCTACCCAAGTCCCATCTTTCTCAGAAGTACTTTCTCCCTCCATTTCCCTTTCTCCTTCCTCACCTTTAACTTACACCACCCTTCCTCACCTTAAACTTACATACAGCCTGAACTAAAGTAGGAGTATTAGGTACATTCTCATATTTCCAAATTAAGAAATGTTAGTGTACAATCTGCTGAAAATGTAGTCTACAAACCACACCTCTTGCTTCTTGTGTGTGGGTCTGTGTGTATGTGTGTGCTTTAATAAACAATCAGGTTGCTCCTGCATGTTACTGGAGGGACATAGTTCCATCGCTTCTAGAACACTTACTACAGTTTGCATGTATGCAGTGAATTGTGTGACCACACTACTTGTTCATATCTCTTCCACTAAGTCATAAATTTGTTGAAGACAAGTACTATGTCAAGTGCAGAAATATAATGTCCCCAGGGCCTAGGATGATGCCTAGACACACAGGAGGGACTCAAGGGAAAACCACAAATGAATGATGATCACCAGCAATAAGAACAAATGTAATTTAAACTCCAGAGAACTGCACCTTGAGATAGCTCTTTTTCTAAGAGCCACATTTTGTTTTGCTTGAATTTTCTACTACAATGAAGGGTTTACTGAGGAAAACAAATACCGGACTGATTAAGAGACTGCTGACAATCCACTTTGTAGTTGATACTTCCTTTCCATTCGGTTAGAAATGTACCTTATATGTGGATTTGATTTCATTTTGTTTTTAAATGTGGATATCCTATTTGAGAGGATGACTCCAAGGATCAAAAGGGCGTTCATTACTTAAGCATTCAGCAAGCTACAGAGCAGTATAAAAAATTAAGATATTACAAATACTACTTTTAAGCTAAAGGAACAAACTTTCCAGCATCAGGAACAGGATCTTCATTCCTATTAAAACACTAACTTAAAAAATGTTCTTTATAATATAGCTACTTAATCCCTAAGGCTACCGTTTTTGAAGGGAACTCTAGGGACGCCTAGGTGGCTTAGTGGTTGAGCATCTGCCTTCAGCTCAGGGCGTGATCCTGGAATCCCGGGATCTAGTCCCACATCGGGCTTCTGTGGGGAGCCTGCTTCTCCCTCTGCCTATGTCTCTGCCTCTCTCTGTCTCTCTGTGTGTCTCTCATGAATAAATAAATAAAATCTTTTTAAAAAATGAAGAAAATTCTACTTTTTTATAGTTTCAGCTTTTACGTTATGATAAAAAATGACTATTGCAAATATTTTGCCTCTATCCAAATAAGCATACAACAAAGAAAAAAAATATGTAAATACTTCCACAAATGTTTAAACTGTCGATGTATAACATTTCTATCCTAGTATGGCCCAGTAATCATGGGAGATTTCTAAACATTACGTGTGCAATGTACAGTAGACCTCTGTTGGAAACATATCAATTATTGAAACATGAACCACACACACCACACACATACACACACAGTACACACAACGTAATCTGACCTCCTAATAAACAAAAAGCAAGCAAAAAACTCGTATTACTTCTCTTAAAAGATATTTTTTGATGTAAAAAAATTACATTATAAAGGATGATCACAATATATAACTTTGTGTTGCTAAATATACCAGCAACTCAATATTAAACACTAACTCTGTTTAAAAGTATAAAAGCCTCAAAGACACTTATATAAAGGTGTTAAGTAAAGATGGTAACCATTAAGACTATAAGAAATGTGTCTAGAAATGAGAACAGATTTTACTGAGTAAAAAGAAATGTCTGTTTTAGCCATGAAGGAAAAAAATCTGTCCTTAAAGCTTACTTTTTTAACAAAGTCTAATTCAACTATCTAAAACTTTAAGCTTATCATTTTGTTTTAATTTGGGACAAAATTTTTGGCAGTAATTCATACAGCCATGCAAGCTCAATATATGCTTGCTTCTCTGATCATTGAAAAGCTAGTTATAAACTTCTTCACAACCTCAACCTTACTTTATTAACTTTTCTGTTGAACACACCCTATGTAAACCTTAGACTTGGGTGTGCTAAATGAAACATGAAAGAATTACTCCATATTCTGATGACTGATTATTCAGTTGCACGTGACGACTGTTAACTTACATCATTTGATAAAATTTGAGCTCCGTTCCGACTCATCTAAAGAAAACAAAAGAACCTATCATCTAAAGGTCTTATTACCTTAAAATTAATCTGCTAGATTTTCTATGTTCTCCAGCCTGGCCTAGTCAATAAAATATCCAGTAAAATGTACAGAAATCAGATTCTATTCTATGATGCATAATCTCTCATCTTGCCATGAATTCATTGGAAAAAACGATGTATGGCATGGAGACCAGGGTCCCAGGTTACAAGGACACTGGATTCATCTAGCCTAACTGCATACTGCCTTTCAGAGTCTAAAACAGAGCTATGGGAATTATAAAGAATACTCTATACCAGATCCCAAACCCCAAATATAACAGAGGTCAGCTTTCTAAAGGCAGTGCTATTTTTAAACTAATATAAGTTGGGTTCTAAATTTGACCTGCATTTAAATTATCATATCCTGAGGAATGTCCAGCTGGACTCATACACAGTTCAAGTTGCTCGAGGGAGGTCCAAACAAAGTTCATTTTATATGCAACGGACAAAGCCTTCTCTTAGCAACTGGCATCCTCCACAAAGGAAGAACGGCAGCTGTGAAGAGTGAGCCATCCTGCAGCTGAGGGTCTCTGGAGTTTACTTCTTCACATAACTAATAAAAGCAGGCCATTCTTCATATTTAGAGAGTTTGGAGAAACCAATTTCCGATTGCCGGCGCAATGGAATGAAGTATTAGGACATATTTTCAATGGAGTGCAGAGTACATGAATATCATCCCAAAGAGTAGCTAACAAAATCCTATTTTTAAGGTTCCTCACAGAACATTTCTTTTTAGAAAGTACAAGTTCATAAGGCCATAATGATCAAAATAGTCTCACTGACAATAAAGACAGTTTTCTGTTGCATTTATGTTCACAAACTGGAAGATAAAAGAAAACCATCAATATCCTTTCATAATATCCGTTAAATAATTACAGCACCAATTGATGATAATTTTGGAAGTTGTTATCCTCAATTTTGAGGAAGTCTCAAAGTACTTAGAACTTCCACTATTTTTTAAAATTCTATTTCAAGGATACCACAGTAGTTTAAGGTTGGCACCACATACCATCTCACTTAGGAAACTGCCTATCGACCTTAGCATCCACATTGGGAAAACTGCCACCAGAACAGAGGTGAAAAAATAAGACATATATAACTCTGAAACATCACTAACAGACTGCAAATTGTCCATAAATATAAAAATGTCTGAAAATATAAAACTACATAAATTATCTATTTCTATACACTAAAATAGCAGTAATTCAGCAAAATCCATAAATAAACTATTACAAATCAAGAATAAAAGTAAAACACCAGGGGATCCCTGGGTGGCGCAGCGGTTTAGCGCCTGCCTTTGGCCCAGGGCGCGATCCTGGAGACCCGGGATCGAATCCCACGTCGGGCTCCCGGTGCGTGGAGCCTGCTTCTCCCTCTGCCTGTGTCTCTGCCTCTCTCCTCTCTCTCTCTGTGTGCCTATCATAAATAAATAAAAATTAAAAAAAATAAAAAAATAAAAAAAAACACCAGACATGGCCATATGTACATGTCACCACACATGAAATCTGTGTCTTCTCCCTAGCCTACAATTCTGGCCCAGTCTGCCATGCCTAAAGACAAATCAACATCATGATTCAGAGGGCAGGGCAAATCCACGTATTTCACTTTCTAATTTATTTTTTATTTTCTTTTTATTTTTTTAATGATAGTCACAGAGAGAGAGAGAGAGGCAGAGACATAGGCAGAGGGAGAAGCAGGCTCCATGCACTGGGAGCCCGGCGTGGGATTCGATCCCGGGTCTCCAGGATCGTGCCCTGGGCCAAAGGTAGGCACTAAACCGCTGTGCCACCCAGGGATCCTTCTAGATATCTGAAAGGGCAGTCTGATTTTAAGATTCAAAAACTGCAGACCAGGAAAAGTAAATGCTTAGAGTCTGCACCAAAGGCCCTGATTTGGTCATGCCTTACCCATTCACCCAAAGAACATTTCTTGAGCTGCCCCATGGCCGACAGCTGCTTGTTAGACCCAATACCTACTCTTCTCTTGTTCCTAACAGAATCCCCACTGATCAGAAAAGCAAGGTATCTAACTAAAAGACTACTTTTCAGAGCCTCCTCTGCAGCCAGGTGAGTGCACATGACTAAGTTCTGGCCAATGAGAAACAGGCATATATGTTTCAAGAAAATTAGGCAAAGAAAGGTTGCTTAAAAGGAGCTCTCTTCAGAATTTCACCCTTTTTTCTCTCTTCTTCCACCTCCTAGAATACGAATGTGATGCTTCCAGTAGCTATCTTCTATCAAGCCATCACCTTAAGGATGATGGCCAACAACTTGAAGACAAGGTCTAAGCATTGTATTTGTCAGTGCTGCCACACGCAAGGTAGGAGTGGTCAAAGACACTGGACTGCACAGGCTATCTGATCACCTCTAGCACTGCTTCTGTCTCACTAAGCCAGCAACAGCCTGCTGTCTCATGCATTTGACTACAAACAGGCTTACAAAATCTCATGAAGAACAGGGCTTAAGGAACAGTACAGTACTCAACCTGTCACATGAGAACCTGATGTTCTCAAAGAAGAAAAAAAAAGCATATGCATCACAACATCAATTCCGTCTCTGTCCATACCTTTAATCTTTCACTGAAGCATTTACACACTAAAGACCATGTGCCATGTCCCCCACTATCCTAAAAGAACTTAAAGGTAAGGACTACCATTCCTCACTTCTGCAGCTCTAGGACCCAGCATAAGGCAGACACTCGATTCGTGAAGCAAATGAATCCCAGACCTGCTAAACTCAGAGTCTTTCAATGACAGAGAATTCTAGGTTTCAGAACTACACAAGAGGGCCAGCTCACTGACCGAGACCAAAGAGCGGTGGGGACGCTGTGGCTCCTCCCGGGGGCGGGGACCTCCCTCACACATGTTTTGGTGGCTGAGGAGGGAGGCGGATGAAGGCTGAGGACGCTGGGAAGCTCCCGTCTTCCTTTCCCTTGTTCCTCACTCACACTCGCTCACTCGTGACATTGAGCACCTGCTACCCACCACACACTGTACAGGGCGCCAGGAATAACTCTAGCGAACAGACGCGGCGACTCTCCTGAAGGAACCTATCATCCAGAAAAGCAAGAAAAAAGCACAGAAGTGATTACAACACAACGTGAAAAATGGATCTGCACAACATGCACTTCCCTCGGGAGGCTACCTCATGAACACGTCATCACTGTTGGAGATGCCCTCAATGCCACAGGCAGCAGAGACCCGGTGACACTCAGCAAGAGCACCTGAGCCACCACACCTATTAGGTCATGGGGCGCAGAGCGTAGGGGGCAGGTAGGGGGTAAAGCTAAGCAGGGAAGCTGAGGAGACAAATGAGAACTTTCCTGGGTTGAAAAGTAGAAGCAGAAAAATCTAGAGGTAAGACAGACCACAGGACCACAGAGGAGCGTGGCAGACTTTGGTATCGGCTTGTGAAGACACCCAAAGCTGTTTTTGCCGCCTGACAGGCTATCACACGTTATATTGAAAAGAAGGGGCTCGGTGAGAAAGACCTCATGATTTTTCACAGATATTTCTAAAACTATGTGCCTTTAGGAGAAGCATGAAAGAATGTTTTATTCTGAAGCATGTAATAATATCAACCCTGCTCTATTTTTAAGCCCAGATTATTAATATTTATAATTTTAAAAGATTACTTATTCAAGAGAAATAAAAGAACATTTTACAAAAAAGCACAGCAGTGGACTGAAAAAAAACTTTCCTTAAAACTAAAATATTTCCTTAAAATAGCCTTACATAATACAGCTCCCTTTAAACTCTGAAAAGATGGGTAGGCAGATTCATGACTTAAAAAATAAACTACCTATTTGGTGGCAGAGTCGACCCTTTCAAACCTAATGTCCATTGCCCTCTCCTTCTTCTTTATCATAGAAATCTGACTTTATTTAGGCTGGCAACGTGCCCACTTAAACACCACAGTTGAGCCTCCCTTGAAGACAGTGGTCGCCAAGGAGTTTCAAGAAGCCAGTGGGTGGAGAGTCCGGAAAGTTCCTTTTGCCACTTTTCTTTTCCTCTTCTCCTGCAGACAGCTTGGCTAGAGCTCCAACAGTGTCCCGTGGTTTAATGGATGATGGCCTTATGCTGCTTGGGATGCTAAAAGCCGGAACAGCCTGAGTCCCTCTCCAGTGACTTGGTTGAACCACCACTCATTGACGGTTTCCCTACCGATATTTTACATGAGAGATCAACCCTGCTGAATCAGATCCATGTTCCTACTAGTTAAATACAACTCTCATTGCAGATGCTAGAAAATAGTTAAGGTATATATGGTAAGATTTGGCAAAAAAGCAGTTTCATAAAGTTTTACAGTACTAAAACAGATTATTTCATGATTCCCTGCCTTTTTGTCATCTAAATCACACATCCACATCATTACTGAACAACCTTTTAAATTATAATAAATCTTTTCAATTTTTTCCCTTAAGCACAGAAGACATCTCATTCTTGAAACATCGGACCCACTCTGAGAGCTGAACTGCAGAGTGAGTGGGGGCCCGGAGAATATGTTATACAAACATCAGCTTTCTTTATGGGCAAAATGGGACACTGAAACGTACATAATGTCCAGGTTCAAACCTCAGTTTGAATCCTGATTCTAATTCTACTAACTGTAGGTAAAACCTTGGGCAGGCTAATTTACACCGCCCCCCGCCCCCCATCTCCTACAACTATAAACTGAATATAATGCTATCAGTCCCCTCCCAACATTGTTGGAAAAATCAGTCCTATGTATGTGTTAGGCATTATGTAGCTATTAATATGATGTTAATTATTAAAAAGTTTTATTTATTTGGTTGTCAGAGGTGAAAGATAATTTTTTTTTTTTTTTTTTTTTTTTAGATAAAATTTTTTTAAAAAACTATTTAGGGCAGCCTGGGTGGCTCAGCGGTTTCACACCGCTTTTGGCCCAGGGCGGGATCCTGGAGACCCGGGATCGTGTCCCTGCATGCAGCCTGCATCTCCTTCTGCCTGTGTCTCGGCCTCTCTCTCTCTGTCTCTCATGAATAAATAAATAAAATCTTAAAAAAAAAAATAAAAAAAAGCTAACTAAAAGCGTCAAGTAAAATAAAAAATAAAATGAGAACTAGAATAACTTCTGAGTAACAGAGTCCTCTCATCTCCTTCCTGAAACATTCTAGGGCTGGGAACTCAGGAGCTGGAAAGGCAACTCTATCACTCATGCAATGCTGCATTAAGACTCCCTGAGTCAGTGTCTGTATCAGGCTTCAGGGAGCAGGTAGTTAAGACACGGCCCCCTGCTCTCAAGGAATTCCCAGCATCCTCACATCAACAGACAAATACAATATAGGGAGAGGCAACAAGACAGGCAAATACAGAGTGCACAGTAGCGAGGCAAACCACCCAACATAGGGGCATCAGAAGGAAGGAACTCCTTGAAGAAAACCTTTCAGAACAAGGGGAGTAAAAGAGGAAGCACTGAGTGAGAACAGCACAAGCACCCTGAGGTGAGAGACTGCCAAGTATGCCAAAAGTACAAAGTTCAAAGCAGGGCTGGCAGATGATGAGGTTGCCCAGGTTCCCATCAGAGATCTGGAAGGACACATAAATAACCCCAGACTTTCTCAGTCTAGAGGGAGACATGGAAATGTTTTATGCAGGAGAAGGACATGGTTAGACATGCTTTTTTGCACAGAAATTATGGTGGCAATGTGGGAAATGAACAGGGTGCAGAGGCAGAAAAGGATAGTAAACTAGTATCCAGGTGAGCAAGAATAAGGCTACAGAGTTAAAATTTGCATTTTAAGTTCATCTAAGTTATTATAAGCTTTTTCTAAGGAATCAGAATTAAGCGGGGTCTTCCTTAGTTTCTGTAGACATTTTGCATATACGTAATGTCCCAATAATACCAATAGCTCCAGAAGAACAGAATAAAGTGGTCTGGTTTTAAATGGTCACTAAGCATAGTACCATGTGAACAAAGGATGAATTTGGAAATATCTTCATAGCAAGAAATGCACACCTTCACATAAGAGGATCCCACTGAACACATTTCTCACTACCAGTTTCACACTCAAATGCCTCTACTTATGACCAATTATTATGAACAGAAATAAAAACAAAATCTCAAACACTTGTCATTTGTCTATGTAATGTGGATAAACTACCGACTAAACAAGTGTTTAAGAGTTAGGCAAAGAATAAAATTTTGATAGTCCTCAAATTTTGACCTTTTACCCCCTAGGACCTTTGACCTAAGACTTTTCCCCCAATGATTTTTAGTATGTCCTTGGCTTAGAACTATGAAGTCACTTATTAAAAAGAGAGCAAAACGGCTCTGTAGGTATCAAGAAGAGATCTTCTCTATACTTAGCTATCGGCCCAAATTGTTCATAGAAAGGAAGAATACCACACAAGTTGTCTGGCTGACTCGGAGTTGGCTGCTGTCTGTGGATTCACAAAGAAAAATGTGATAAACATGAACCTCCAGGCACGAAGATCCATCTGGACAGGATGTTAACACCATTCCTCAATTCCTTAAGGGTCTTATTCTCTCTTAGAAGTATAAAATCAACCAACTGGTTTAAGAGCACTTTACTTCATTTGGGTAAGAAGGAAGTCAGAGAGGAGTCATCTCTTTTGAAAACAAATAAGGACTCATTCCCTACTATCACTTGGGATGCTTAAAAGATTAAGTGTATTAGGACCCTAAATTACTCATACGAAAAAAGTGCCAAGTTCTTATTTCCATGGATCTCAACCCATCCAAGTCTTCCTTTAGATGCAGTCCTCTGGCATCAGGTTAAGAAAGCGCACTGTGGTACAGTTCCTGAGCGAGGTGGACTCAGGAAGAGGGTGATGATAAAAAGTGGTGACTTACACCAAGCTGACATGCGGAAAACTGGCAGAGGAAATGTTCTGATGACAGGATGAATCATAAAATTGAGACTGTTCCCATTCTTTCTTTGGTTTAAGCTAAATAATCACTAAACCCAGCACATGATTTTTGAAGCTCCTATGTACCTAGTCGAAGTATTCTTTACTTTTATAAAATGTAAGGTTAATTTTCAGAATTTAATTTGGACTTCTCAATCCCTTCTGAGAATCTTCCCCATACAACTGAGTAATCATACGGTTAAAATGTTAAAAGTAAAGCTTTAGAGCCAGACCACATGAATGCAATCTTAGCACTTACCGCCCCCACCCCCACCCCCCTACCCCGTGCCTATTCTCTCTCTTGTCAATCAGGACCAGTCTCACGAGGTTCTTGTGAGGATGACACAGGATAACAATGGAGGGTGCTCAGCACAGGGTCTGCTACGAAGTTCCAGAAATGATCCCAATTGTTAATAATCTTAAATAGGAAAAGCATGGCAACACTAGGAGAGCGAATGGAATAGTCCTCAAAAACTCCATCATTTTGTGTAAAATAGACGCCAAAAACATAAAAACACCAGTAATAACAACCACTGTGCTGTTTCTATAAAGAGATATCATAAGATTATACCACTATCTTCCCTCTTCATATATTACTGTCACTTTCTATAATTTTAATGCCAAAAGGAGTTAATTCTTTATTACCTTGGACTTGGCCTTTCTAATTGTCTACTCCTATAACCTGCTGTCATCCCATTAACAGGCCTCCTAAGGTTGATTTCAAGAGATTTATGATCACCTACAGTTGATTCCTCCCCCACTAATTTTTAATGGATTTCTACTGATAAATAATTACTTAAATTAGCTAATTTCTAGACCATGTAGTTGTTTCCACTAGGAGTCCACTGAGCTATATTTGCTTTTTACCAGCTGTCTGGATAATTATATTTAGTCTAGATTTTTTTAAAGTCAGAAGAGAATGAATATGTTAATAATTAGCCACTCTTTTTTGGACTTCTCTTAGTTCTCTATAATTCCTCTCAAAGCTTAAGCAAGGAGTCCAGAATGAAGATGTGTCAACTCACATCTCAGTGGCAGCTCAATACTGGATACTGAGGATATAAAGTCAGACAAATCTTGATGTCACAAAAGATAAGAATTACAACACAAACAGATTAGCGAACAGCTACTGGCTTCCCACGTATTAGTGTGCCTAAAATCAAATAGTACTAAAAGTAAATTTGCATACAGCACTAAAATGTTTGTGTTCAACTGTTCATTTTTAGTAGGGAGGAAAAGCAAGAGAAAAATCCCACTGTAACCTCAACACAGGATTTCCACAAAACTGAAAGGTTTCCACTCTGTGATCCTGTTTACAAATACAAATAATTCAATTCAGCCAAGATACTATGATTTAAAAAAAAAATAAAGATCTGTGAGAAACAAGCGTCCACAGAATACCTGTTATTTTAAGATTTACATAATCTGCCTAAAACAGTACTCCAACTTTTGTGTTCAAAGACAACATGGCAGGACTGGTTCCGGGTAAGATGTAGGAAGCACACTCCATCCAGCCTCTCCACCGCAGGCAGCTATAACACTTGGACAGAGTATCTGAAACAGCTGTTTGAGAGCTGGCTCTGGAAAGTAAATGACCACAGCAGGCTGATGGGGGGGAGAAGAGTAAAACTCAAAGTAATACCAAACTAGTGATGAATTTCCCCCATTTTTTTCCTCCAAAATCTCCCACCTTGGAACCCCACCCTGGAATCACCTGAAAGTGAGCACCAGGATGTAGAAAGAGGGAGAAAATCCTGAAATACTCCAAGTTCTAGCTTAAGAAGCAGGAGAAAGGGTTCCTAACACTTTGTAAAGTGGGGGATATTCCTCAATTTTCTTCTTTTTTATTTCTCTATGGTCTAGCTTCCCAGTCCAAGGTAATCACAAGGGGGTAGTAGACAGAGGGAAACAGTCATTTAAACCTCAAGGGAAAGGATCCTTTTTTCCTCACTGATCAGAGGAGCTACGCTCTCATGGTCTAAGTCTACTGCTTTTTCACTGTCTTTTTGCCAGAATGTAGACAGTCACAGGAAACACACTACTCCATTCTAAAGCCCCATCTTTGCATCAGAGAAATAAGAAGCACTGGAGAAACTGACCCACACAAATACAGCCGACTGACTTGGGGCCAAGATATAAAGGCAATTGAATGGAGAAAAGACTGTCTTTTCAACAACCACTGTTGAAACAATTAGACATCCAACCTTGACCTAAAGCTCAGATCTTATATAACTATAAATTCAAAATAGGTCATATGGATCTAAGCACAAAATGTAAAACTATAAACCTTTTAGAACAAAATAAAGGAAAATCTTTAGGATGTGGAGTTAAACAAAGGATTCATGGACATCACCCCCAAAGCATGAGTCATTAAAAAGATAATAGATAAACCACAGTTTCAAATTTAAAAATTCTTTCTCTGAGAAAATCACTGCTAAGAAAATGAAAAAATAGGTACAGTCTAGGAAAAATATTTGCAAATCACACAGGCAACAAAGAATTTTTATCCAGAATATGCTTCCAAAAAAATGAAAACTAAGCCAAGAAAAGAAACTCAAGTAAAAATAGGCAGAAGACTTGAACACAAATAGTAAAATAGAGAATTAAAATACAGAAGAACAAAAAATTAAAGAAACTAAGAGCTGGTTCTTTGAAAAGATAAATAAAAAACTGATAAACCTTTAGCCAGACTCATTCAAAAAAAGGGGGGGGAACAAGGTACAAAGGACTCATTCAAATAAAATCAGAAACAAAAGAATAGTTACAACAAACACCACAGAAATACAAAGGATTATAAGAGACTACTATAAAAAGTTATACACTAACAAATTAGACAATCTAGAAGAAATGGATAAATTACTAAAATAAATAAATAAAAACAATCAAAAAAACTTCTGAGATTGAAACAAGAAATAGAAAATCCAAACAGACTGATTACTAGTAATGAAATTGAATCAGTTATCAAAAAAACTCCCAACTAACAGAAGTTCAGGACCAGGTGGATTCACAGGTGAATTCTACAAAACATTTAAACAATATTAATAATATTCCCAAAAACAGAAGAGGAAAGAATTTTTCCACATTCATTCTAAGAGGTCGGCATTACCCTGATACTAAAACCAGACAAAGATATTACAAAAAAATAAAATTACAAACCAGTAACTGATGAACATAGATGCAAAAATCCTCAACAAGTATTAGCAAAACCAAACTCCACAATATGTTAATAGGATCTTTCACCATCATCAAGTAAGATTAATCTCAGCAGTGCACAGATGATTCAATATCTGTAAATCAATCAACATGACACACCACAGTAACAAAATGAAGGATAAAAATCACATAATCGTCTCAATAGACAGAGAAAAAGCATTTCGCAAAATTCAACACCATTCAGGATAAAAGTCTCAACAAACTGGGTTTAGAGGGAACATACCGCAATGTAATAAAGGCTATATATAACAAACACACAACTAACATCATACTCAACGTGAAAAGCTGAAACCTTTTCCTTGAAGGTCAGGAATAAGAAAAGGATATCCACTTTTGCTTCTTTTATTCAACACAATACTGGAAGTCCCAGCCGCAGCAATCAGACAAGAAAAAGAAATAAAAAGCATTCAAATTGGTATGGAAGAAGTAAAATTTTTATTTGCAGATCACAAGATACTACATACAGAAAACCCTAAAGACTCCACCAAAAAACTATAGAATAAATGAATCCAGTAAAGTTGAAGGATACAAAATTAATATGCAGAAATGTGTTGTGTTTCTATATACTAATAAAAGACTAGCAGAAAGATAAATTAAGAAAATAATTCCATTTATAATTGCACCAAAAAATAAAATATTTTGGAAAAAATGTAACCAAGGAAGTGAAAGACCTATAGTCTGAAAACTCTAAGACAATGATAAAAGAAATTAAAAACAACACAAATAAAAGAGAAGATAAATATACTATGCTCATGGATTGAAGAATATTGTCAAAATTTCAATAGTACCCAAAATAATCTACAGATTCAATTAAATCCTTATCAAAATACTAACAGTATTTCTCACAGAACTAGAATAAATAATCCTAATATTAGTTTGGAACCAGGAAAGACCCCCCAATAGCCAAACCAATCTTGAGGAAGAACAAAGCTGGTGTATTTACAATCCCAGATTTCAAATTATACTACACAGCTATAATCAGAACAGTATAGTACTGGCACAAAAATAGATACGATACATGGATCAATGAAACAGAATAGAAACTCCAGAAATAAACCTAAACTTATGTGGCCAATTAATCTACAACAAAAGAGGCAAGAATATACAACAGGGAAAAGACAATCTCTTCAATAAATGGTGTTGAGAACACTGGACTGCTACATGCAAAAGAATAAAATTGGACCACTTTCTTACACCATACACAAAAATAAACTCAAAATGGATGAAAGACCTAAATGTGAAATCCTAAAAGAAAATATAGGCAATAAACTCTTTAACATCGGCCTTAGCAAAATTTTCCTGGAACTATGTCTTCCATTAACAAAAACAAAAGCAAAAATTAACTGGGACTACATGAAACTAAAAGGCTTTTTTACACAGCAAAGGAAACAATCAACAGAATGAAAAAAAAATACTAAACAGGAGATTTTTGTAACAGTTATATCTGACAAAAAGTTTAATATTCAAAATATAAATGTATTTAAAAAAAACTCTGTAACTCAACATTGAAATGTAAGCAATCCAATTAACAAATGGGCAGAGGACTTGAATAGATACTTTTCCAAAGAAGACACAGATGACCAACAGACACATGAAAAATTGCTCAACATCACTAATCATCAGGAAAACGCAAATCAAAATCACAACTAGTAAGCACCTCACACCAGTCAGAACGGCTAGTATCAAGAAGACAAAAAATAATAAGTGTTGATACAGATGTGGAGAAATGGGAACTCTTACTCATTGTTGGTAGGAATGTAAATTCATGCAGCCACTATAAAGATAAGTAAAGAAGTTTCTCAAAAAAGTAAAAATAGAAATACAATATGATCCAGTAATTCTACTTCTGGGTATTAACCCAAAGAAAACAAAAACACTAATTCAAAAAGATGTATGCACCGCTATGATTATTGTGGTCTTATTCACAATGGCTAAAATACGGAAAAAAAACAAAGTGTCCACTGATAAATGAATAAAGAAGATGTAGTATACACACATGATGAAATATTACTCAGCCATAAAAAGGAATGAAATCTTGCCATTCATGACAACACAGATGGCCCTAGAGGGTGAAATAAGTCAAAAGGTGAAATAA
Source organism: Canis lupus dingo (assembly GCF_003254725.2). Taxonomy (NCBI): domain Eukaryota; kingdom Metazoa; phylum Chordata; class Mammalia; order Carnivora; family Canidae; genus Canis; species Canis lupus. The sequence continues at coordinate 45,120,067 of NC_064250.1, read as the reverse complement.
GTCAAAGAAAGACAGATACCATATGATCTCATTCAGAATTTGTGTCTAAAAACAAACAACAACAAAAACAGAAAAAGACTCATAAATACAGAGAACAAACTAGTGGTTGCCAGACAGAAGCATGGTGGAGGGATGGACCAACAGGTGAAGAGGATTAAGAGGAACAAACTTCCAGTTACAAAATAAGTAAGTCATAGGAATGAAAAGAACAGCAAAGGGTGTATAGTCAATAATATTATAATAACTTTGTAGAGTGACAGATGGTTACTACATTTATCAAGGCATTTCATAAAGTATGTAATTGTTGAATCCCTATGTTTATACCTGAAACTAATAATATTTTATGTCAACTTAAAAATTAAAAAAAAAAAAGACTTGAACAGACACTTCTCCAGAAAGGGTATACAAATGGCTGTAGGTAAGCACACTAAAAAAATGTTCAACATCATTAGCCATTAGGGAAATGCAGATTAAAATCACAATGAAATACCACTTCATACCTATTAGAGTGGCTAAAACAAAAAAATACTGGCAATATCAAGTGCTGACAAGGATGTCAAGCACTTGAAGCTCTCATACATTGCTTGTGGGAATGCAAATTGATAAGACTGATATTTAACTCTAGAAAGTGATTTGATATTTCCTTAAAAAGTTGAATGTACACCTATCACATAATCTAGCCATTCCACTCCCAAGTGTTCACTCAAGAGCACAGAAAGCATATGTTCATGTAAAGACCTACACACAAAGGTTCATAGTTAGCTTTACTTGTAATGCTCACCAATTAGAACACCACAAATATTCTTCAATGGGTTAATGGACAAACACAGTAATACTTCCACACAATGGAATCCTATTCAGGGATTCAAAGGAACATGCTATCGATAACCACAACTGGAATGACACTGAATGAAAAGGCATTACACTGAATGAAAGAAACCCACTTCAAAAAATAACACACTACATGCTTCCATTTAAATATCTTTACAAAGACCAAACTATAGAGATGGAGAACAGACCAGTGGTTGCCAGGATTTAGGGGGTGGGAAAGAATGTAGCATAAGGACACTTTCTGAGGGGATGAAACAGTGATATGCTGGGTACACAAATCTACACATGTATTAAAACTCACAGAACTGTACAGCAAAAAAAAAAAAAAAAGAAAAGAAAAGAAAGCAATTTTAATCCATGTTAATCTTTAACCAACACAAAGATACCTCGAATTTACAGTAACATCTTGCATAACTAAATTGTGTAATTAATTGTACTGAATAGTGCCATAGAAATGGGTTTTAAAGACAACAGAACACACAGTCTTCAGTATTACTTAAACCAAATTTATTTATAAAACATTTTAAAAGACGCCACAAAACTGTTTCTTCCCAAAGTTAACTGATCAATCAATCACACACACACACACACACACACACACACACACACAGACTGTTCAACAGAAGAAAGTCAATATCCGACAGAGCCAACAGTTCTAGTCATATAGGCATCTGGCTTTTAAGATGCTGACGTTACCAAGCAGATGAATCATCAGGGCACCAGATGCATGATCTTGAAGCCATCCACAGCATGTCGACTACTGCCTGGTCTCATCTCCAGGCCCACAAACCTCCAATTCCTCAACAGGAAGCAGTCAATGAACATACAGTTTGTGTTAACGCTCGAGGAGTACAGACACAAAAGGAAGAGGTCAAGGAAACCAGTCTCACTGAGAACGCCTGCGTGTTATCATGACCACCACAAAAGGTGGGTGCCTCCACAATGTGCCCGAGTCTGTCCCTAATTCTACATACCTGTTAGAAGTGCTGCTCTACCCAACAGAGTGAGCGAAAGGGAGGAAGAGCTCTCAATCGCCAATGATCCAACCCAGGGCTAAAATACTATGATAAAATCATATTTAAAGACACATCTCTGCACTATTTCTGTCAAAACAGGTTAGTCTTCCATTTCCTCAAAGCATTTTTTTATGGAGTCATTTTTGCCTATTTCAAAAAAATAAAATAATAATTAAAAGAGTAATGCAAATGTTGCCCCATCCCACGTTCAAAGATATTCCTTTCTTTTTCAAGTATGCCCTACGTGATTCAGCGCTGGCCATGCAATGGTGTAAGGTAATCAAAACTGTGTTACTTTAAAAAGTATTCTTGAGATAGGATTTTTATTTTAATGATGAAGCTACAGATAGTTTCTCTTCCTTTCTATTGTTCTCTGCTTTTCAAAGGTTCCCTCTACTGAAACATTAAAATAGTGGAGTTCCCTTTCTTCTCCTCCCAACGTAATTTGCCATAAATTATGGTTTACAACCATTACGTTTTCATTATAAACACTTCTGAGTTTGATCTAATATCCTACTATCATCATCAAAGGGGGCAGGAATAACATACATTAAACTTTCAGATTTTAGTGAAACCTGAAACCTAAAACCAACAATGCTCTGACCAATTACTACAAAAATAATTCAAATACAAACATAAGGAGAGACTGAGTATTTTTAAATGGGAAAGACTCTTCCTTGATCTGTTTAACTTGTTTGAGAACAGTACAGAGGAACATATGAACATTTAATAAGCCTACTCTGATTATAATATTTCAAGCCTGAGGTACATATTATGTTATTTTTTAGAAAGTGCTAACTTCTTAGGGTTCTTTATGTACTGAAAAAATAATAAGCTAACCTATAAAGGACTGAACCTTGACTCACACACAATGAATGCTGCTTTCTATTCAACATTAGAAGTAGAATGTGATGCCAAGTGAGCCATCATGGCCATGCTCTCCTTTCTGCTGCCTAAGATGCTATGATTTCTATTAGTCTTAGCCAGCAAAGATACTCTGCATTCAAAAGCAAATCAATACACAGAACTTCACGCACACACAAAATTTTTTTTAAAGAAAACTCATTCATTTTACATGATTTAGAGCCTGAAGTTAGATATTTTTTTTTCAGGCTAGAATATATTAGCAATGCCTCCTAGCAAAAATGCAAGTTAGAAAATCAGGACTAAGAACGTAACTGTAAACAGCCAAATGTAGAAAGGAAAAACCAGATGCCATTTTGTGATGCTACTAAGTCAGGGGAGAAATTTCAATGGCTCCTAGGTACCTATAGCGTCAATAGCTCGAAGTGTGGGGCAGAAGAGTCTTAACCTAAGCAGTATTAGGATTGAATGAGGTACTCCACAAATCTCCTACAACTAAAAAATTCTCAGTCTATAATTTTAGCATAAGAATGAGACCTTTTTAGACTTTGAGATCTTTTTGAGACCTTTTTTAGACTGTGAGCTCCTGAAAGGCTTTGTCTTCTTTATCCATGCCAGCACGGTGCCGGTACCTCAGAGATACTCAGTAAATGCTTGCAGAACAGAAAGAATGTAAAAAGAAACCGTCCTAATGAAAAGGGCCATAACCCCCAGTAGGTGTTACCCACTGTTCCCCTGGAAGCACTCCCAGGACTTCTAGTAGTGACCGTCAGCAACACCTCCTCCACTTTGGAAGGGTTTTTAACATCATCCCACAAAGGAGAACAGAATTTTCTTAAACAAAATTCACTCTTCAGCTAATTTCATAGTTGATAATAGCTTGTACAGAGAAGTCTCAGCACTGCCAATTTTTCACAGCTCATTTGTGTTAGCATCATCAACATTACCTTCAACCTAGGGTTCTTTGTAGAAATCTTTTTAAGCCAGGTGTCAATTTTGTAACTGCTGTCTTAATTAAAACTGATTAACATAACCCATAAGCCTATTGAACAAATACAGCAAGTCACAATAGGCTGACAGCAAACAAGAGAGGAAGGCTGCCCCTCCGCACCCTCTGCATCGTGCAAGTCCCACACAAGCCAGCTCCAGGAGAGCTGTGCTCCAAACAAGACACCATCTGCCACAGGACCCACACAAGGGTCCCAGCTTCAATCCCCATGTTGAATGTTGGTAAATTTTAGTTTATTTCTTAGAACAGCTTAGTTATAGCTCTACTATTTTTTCCTGCTGTCTAACATATGTACCCATCCTGGAAAACATAAACCTAGACTCCTTCTGATAGCATTTCTGCCCTCAATTTTCTTGTTTCTTTAAGTAAACTCTATGTCCTGCCAACATGGGGCTCAAACTCACAACCCTGAGATCAAGAGTCGTACATTCCACCAACTGAGTCGGCCATGTGTCCCTCAAGTTCTCATTTCAAAGAGAGACCTGTACCTCATCCAGTTTACTTCAACTTTTACTATCCATAAGCAGTTCCTCAGTTTAGGACTTTTAAGCCAGATTCCCATGACTCCTTCTTTCCACACCCAACGTTGCTGGAGAAGAGACTGGAACACAGTGCCAGGAGCAGAAAGACCAACAGATTCAGAAGCACAACATCTGAGTTCAAAACCTGCCATTACCAGGACACTTGGGTAGCTCAGTGGTTGAGCATCTGCCTTTGGCTTGGGGTGTGATTCTGGTGTCTTGGGATTGAGTCCCACATCGGGTTCCTCACAGGGAGTCTGTTTCTCCCTCTGCCTGTTTTTGCCTCTCTGTGTGTCTCTCGTGAATAAATAAATAAAATCTAAAAATAACAAAAACAAACAAACCTACCATTACCAACCAGCCACGTAACTTGGGGCAGGGGAAATGACCCTTTCTAAAACTGTTTATTTCTAAAAGGAGAAAAATTCTATTTTGTTCACCTATCTTGGTTATCATAAAAAAAGATTAAAAACTATTACAAATGATTAATAACAACTAAGAAGATTAAAAGCAATTTTATTTCTATACCTATAAATACTAACCTATATTAATTATATATTATAGTCATCTTCATTATTATATAGATGAACAGTAAATTTACCTATATGTGTATGTACTTAATATAAAAATAAAGGTAATTTTGTTTGTATTTTTGATTATAAATAAATAATGATTATTTTAAAAACTAAAAGTAAACTTACTGTTTTTATTCACATTCTCTCTGAGTTAAGTCCTGCTATAAGGCACCACCTCTCACCAGCAAATAAGTTCAAAAGGCCTCTTTGTAAAGTTTCAAACCATCTACTACTGTAATAAAGTTACTATATAATTACAGAAATACCACAAGTGGAAAATCACAAAATTTAAACTAAGTATAAAATATAAACTCAAAAGTCACCCACAATCCTACCACCCAAGGGGTGGTAATATTGTGGTATAGTTTTTAAGAGATTATGTAAAATGCTTTGTATCTTTTGTAATGTCACGTTATCCTTTGCACACTTCTCCATTTCTTTAGTGTTCCTCAAAAATCAGGTGCTTGACCATCACCATCTTCTATACGTCACGAGTCACAAATGAACCATTTTGCATACTATGTGACAGATAGGCTGCACCTAATTTTTATGTTACAAATATTACAGTGATAAACATCCCTGAACATAAATTTTTATGAATTTTTAAAAAAAAAGTTTTGCCACAGAAAAAGTCCTCGAAATGGTAAAGCAGGGCATAATTACCATGAAGGCTTTGGGCACATACTATAAAACTTTTTCACAAAGTAAAATCCCACTTAACTATGGTAACAAACAAGATGATAATTGATTTAAAAACTGAAAAGGCTGATTTAAACAGAGAACCATAAACATTCACACACACACACACACACACACACACAGCTTAGCCTTCTAATTTGAAATACACATTCTTGTATCAATTTCCTGATGATGAGTGAACATCTTTTCCATGGATAACCAGTCTTCAAACTGACTGCAGGCTAATCGTTCTTATACAAACCACAAACAAAAACCATCATCCACAACTCCCACTCTCCCTGTTTTATTAGAATGGAATACAAACTCAAAGGCTCTCAGGAAACAAGTTGAGAATCCTTACAGAAGTTTACTCCCCCAGGGATGCCTGAGTGGCTCAGTGGTTGGGTGTCTGCCTTCAGCCCACGGTGTGATCCTGGAGTCCTGGGATCAGTCCTGCATCAGGCTCCCTGCATGGAGCCTGCTCTTCCCTCTGTGTGTCTAGGAGCCTATCTCTGCCTCTCTCTGTGTCTCTCATGAGTAAATAAATAAAATCTTAAAAAAAAAAAAGTTTACTCCCCCAATCCTTTACAGTTGCCATGACCATACCTAACTTCACAGCATTCTTTCTGGAGGCCTGCCTTTGGAATCTTTCAAAAGTATTTGGCATATTTTTGTAGAAAAATGATACATTTTAATTGTATTACATAAAATTTCAATTATGTAATTACACAATAACAAGTACTACTGACATAAACAGGCTTTTGTTATAAACAAAAATAATTCTTTTTTTTTTTTTAAGATTTTATTTATTTATTCATGAGAGACACACACACACAGAGAGAGAGAGACAGAGAGAGAGAGAGAGAGGCAGAGACACAGGCAGAGGGAGAAAGCTCCATGCAGGGAGCCCCATGTGGGACTCAATCCCAGGATCATGCTCTGGGCCAAAGGCAGTCACTAAACCCCTGGGCCACCCAGGGATCCCCTAAAGCCAACTCTTGATCAATATTCAACTCAATCGGTTGACTTAGAAGGATGTGAGAGTCTAGAGAGTGCCTGCCCACACACGTTGGAGTCATTACGGGCACTGACGAGCTGGGCAGGAGGGAGATGGAAGTTGCCAGAGAGCTTCATCTCTCAACCCTTTGCAAGTACTCAGTACTGTGTTAAAAGGCATTTTTTAAACTTTATGCATACATGCAGGTTCAGTATACACTTACACAGACACGGGTAGTCCCTGAACTCAGAGGAAGAGCAAAAGCACATGTTAGTGTTTAACAGACTTACCAAATGGAAGTCAAGAGTAGCCAACCAAGTTCTCTCTCCTACTCCCTCCTCCAACCAACCTCCAAACAGAGCCCAGGCTTAGGCCCCATCTCTTGCCCCTTTCTTTCTAAACTCAGTCATCAGTTGAGCTCATCCAGCCTCACAGCTTTAAATGTATAAAGACTATAACATTTAAAATTCTAGATGCATGTCAAAGAACAGAATGTGGATTCCTCACCTCACAGACCTGCTCCACTCACCAGACTAGTGACCACCACCACCATCCATCCATTCAGGACAAGAGGCTGCTGTCCTTAACTTTTCCCATTTGTAACTCCACATCCAACATAATAGTAATTCCTAGCACCTCTTCATGTATTTATGGATTTATTCTTTCTCCTTAAAATGTAAGTGTCTAGAGGGCAGGGACCTTGCCTTATTTCTCAGATCTATCTCCAGCCCCCAAAGTAGTATCAGGTACACAGTAAGTCCTTACTAAACACTGTTGAGTGAAAAGAGTTCCTAAAAACTTCTAGACTCCTCTAGGAAGTTTTCCTTGTATAATTAGAAGACCAGGAGAAAATTTTCCAACCCCTTTTGAAATCTACAATATTCATGGCTTGGGCATGACAATGGACTAATATTCCAACACCTAACCCTAACCCTAACCCTAACCCTATCATTTTATAGACATGAACCTTGAAGTCAAAATAACTTTAAAGAATTTACAAGATTATCAGAGTACAGCTCCTAATGTAAATGTCTGACGATATACAAGCAACGCCACCAAACCATCACCTCTGGCATCCCTTCTCCTTTTGTTTATACACATCTCCTGCAAGTATTTGGAGAAGAGAGTGGTTAAATCAGAGATGTTTATTTTTTCATTCTGAGATATTTAAGAGGCTTCTTGCAATTTCCCCAATGGCACAGCCACTTGAAAAGCCCACAACTAGTCTGGAGAGTCCTGAAGCACCAGAAAACAATACACAGCAGACAGAAACTAAAAGTCTAGTTGTCTGGATTCAAAATCCCTAAGTCACTGCAGGAAAGTGTTAACTTCTCTCCACTCTTTTACAAATTCTTCCCTATTAGAATCTACTATGAATTTCCAGTACAGAGAGACAGAGAGAGAGAGAGAGAGAGAGAGAGAGAGAAGCTGGGTGTCTGTAATCTGGTACTTGTCATTCGGCTTCATATATTTTGTCCCCAGGTTCTTCATAAAATGCAGTAACATAAGCTCTACTTCCACACCCCCTACACTAGAAAGCCCCTCAAGGTAAACTTCTCACAGGTATGAAGGATGTTATCACCTCACAGACTTTATCGTTTCCCAGTCCCCATCTGAATACCCTGGTGTTTACAAAGCTTGTGGTTATCACTTCATCAGGCTCCCCAACATACTGTAAAAAGCCTGCCAGGCACCCCCAGCTGCTGTTACCAGCTCAGAACCACAACAACTGAGGCAGTCAAGGTCAGGAAGCCCCGTGTTATCCCAAACCCCCATCTCCTACTCATGAACCACATCAACTTCCTGGCTAGGGCTAAGCACCATGTGGAAACTGATCCAGCGCATAATGAGGAGTTCTTGTCCAACATTTGTTTTTATTCAAAACAACTAAAGAGGCACTTTAACATTAGCAAACAGTTTTCCACAAACACCTCATCTCCTCATCAACACCACCCCATAGAGTAAGCATCAGCATTGCCTTCCTCATTTTTCACATGACAATGTGAATGGTCAAAGGGGTGGTGGGAAGAGAGGGGAAGCTGTCAATGTCACAGTGAAGTCAAGTCCTAACTGCACCAGTCTTTCAAAATGGAAGCCCGTGCTCCTCTGCCCACACTAACTACATGGGCTCTCATGAGAGCTGTACCCATGTCCACTTCAGCCCCCTCACAGAGATGCTACACCTAGCAGAGCACCCTTCAGTGCACCCATTCATCACAGCTCCCTACTGCCTTGATTTGGGACAGGAAGGTGGGGGGGGGGGGGATCTGTGGAGGGATGACAGGATAAATCTATAATAGGTCTCAGAGAGACTAAGGTGAGAAAGATGGGCATTCCAGAGCACTCCAGAACCAATGCAAACCAAAATGGCCCAAAAATATTAAAGACCTGGAAAGCCAGGGTGCTCTAGGCTAGAGCACTCTGTTTTTACTCAAGAGGAGAGCACGCTGTTTTTACACAGGAAGAACGGGAGCTACAGATGAAAACAAGGGAGATGCTTAAACAAAATCAGGGGACTTAGAACACACCTAAGATAAATGACTAGCTCTATAAGAGAACAAGGGACATGAGCTTTCTTCCATAAAGTAATGTGGTTCTCCTAGACACAAAGCTGAGACTTTTTGTGATAGGATTTTACATTTCCTTCCTCCAAGGTCAAAATTCACCTTTTATACTTCTTCATCCCCTCTGTTTTTACTGAAGATTCACATCTTTTCACTTACACATTGCTATGTAACACTCATTTGCATATATCTCCCTTTGGGTACCTATTTAAATATGGTGCAAGCTTTCAAGGAAGGAACCATACCTCTTATTCCTTCTGTATGCACCAGAAAATCTGGAATAATACTTATTATGAAAGTCATCCTCTAAATATCACTGACTGATCAGGACATCACAGACTTATTTTAAATGAATTGGTGAGGCGCCTGGGTGGCTCAGTCGATTAAGCATCCAACTCTTGATTTCAGTTCACGTCATGATCTCAGGGTCAGGAGATCCAACCACATAGCACTACATTGGGCTCCACGCTCAGCAGGGTATATGCCTAAGATACTCTTGCTCCCCCTCTCTCTGCCCGCCCCCGACACTCTCTCTCTCAAATAACTAATTATTTTTTTTAAAGGAATTGGAGCTGATTGTAGGAGAAGCCCCTGTAACATACATATCTACCTGTTTCACCCCTTGTAGTCCTGCTCATTTGTACTTACATTGTGCCAGACACAATCCTAAACACTTTATTTATATTATATCATCCTCGTTAACAACCCTATAAGGTATGTACTATTATCAAGTATTACTATCTTACAAAAGAGGAAACTGAAGCACAGAGAGATTAAGTAACTTGCCCAACATCACAAAGCTGGTAAGTGGTACAGGTAAGATTTGAATCCAGGCAGTCTGGTTCCAGAGTTAATGCACTAAACTTCTATGTATGACATAGTCTCCAAGAATAACACATTATACTTGAAAGCATATGGGCCAGATTTTGCTTCTTCAGTTTTAAACTGTGGCAGCAATCACATTTTTTAAAAATTTGACACAATGCAATCCACAATTACTTTTTTAAATCACAAAAAATACGAAGATTTTAATATGCTCCTAAATAAATCATTTAGATTTGGGCTTTGCATGCTGTTTATACTAGGAAGTGCATCTGCTCTTGGCATTAAACATGACAAGCTATTTTATGATTACACAATAGAATGTCAGTGCTATCATCTGATCAAACAAATAGTGAATGATTAATGCCTCTTCGTAGAGAAATTTCTTTTTAAACATATTAACTTATAAATAGCTAAGCAAATATTACTTGATTCAGATAACCTAATATCCACAAAAAAACAAGAGAGTTCTTTACCTATAAAAAATAGTCAACACTCACTTAGACACAGTAGCATCCAACGGTGCATTTCTAAATGCCCACATACAGTGTTGACTCAAAGAATCCCCTACTGACTGTAATTAATGCTGACATAAATCTGGACACAGAAATGGCAATGAAATCAATGGGCTGTTTTCACAATTAAAAATGTTAGTCCAAGCAGTCAGAACATTTTTCTGCAGAAACATTGTAAAACCTTGTCTGTGAGTTCTAGGACCAAGAAGCCAGTTTTACTTATATCTTTAAAATTATTACTATTACACATACATCAGTAACTGATTCATAGATCAAAAGCACTCAGCAAAACGTCATTCAATCAAAATGGAGAGAATATGAAAGAGAAAATTGTTCTCAAAATATAACAAAAGAACAAATAACTATGTCCATTAAATTTGGTTCCTGTGCACAATATAGAACAGCTTGTGAAAACCAGTCAACATGTTTGAGATGAAAAACATCCATTTTAATCAGAAAGAGTAGCAAACATTAAGCAAAACAAATACTAGTTAAGAAAAAGTGTTTAATCTGGTTCATAATACACACAAATCTCTACTTTAGTCACAATTTTTAGATTTAAAAAATTAGCATAACCTTGCTAAGAGAATACAATTAAAACATAGTGACTTGTTTTACTGTCCCTTTCAGCATGGCTCCATTAATGCCTGTTGTTTATCTACACAAATAAAGAGCAGCCTGAGAACTGCCCTAGTTTCTTTGAGAGTTATCAACTGAAGCTAATGTTTCCTTAGTGAGAAGGCCACTCTAAAAGAGTGCCGTGAGCCTGGCCAGTTTCCCTTGCTATTTACACAGACACAAGCCCGATCTGCAGCATGGGCAACACTAGCTTTGCCATGGAATCTGAGTGTCCTTAAAATGATGTGTCTGCACAGTCTCCATTATGCTCATCTGCTCAGCTCAAAATAAAGGGCGGCCTTTCTCCCCAATAAACAGCCAGCTTCAAATGAGTTAAATCATACATTCTAATGGATGGCGGCCTGATGACAGAGTAAAGCTCCCTTTAAGGGTAGCATTAGCTTCTTCTCCCTTGTCCCATTCACCTCTGCATACCCCTACAGTACAGTGTCTTGGACATACAGATGTGCAATACAGGGAGCCCCATGTCTTCCCCCAGAGTACTCCACCCATATCTCTGAACTAAGTTACTAGTACAATGTACAATTGCTCCCTTCAACCCAGACACATGAAAGGACGTGTGAGAAATCACCATTCTAAAGCTTTACTAGAAAACTAGAGTCTGTTCCCCCCACATGCCACTCTCAAGTGTGTGTTGTGAAAATCTTTCTTTACTTCTGCTTGATAAGGAGAGGGTTATGAGAAATATAATGCTCCCAGCACAGCTAGCACCTAGGAAACAGCCAAAGCATATACCCTCAATGACACGTGAATTGCTGAACATTCTCTTGAGCCTCAATGCTGGTACTAGTGATGGTTAGTACTACAGGGTCAGAAGAGGGAACTCAAATGGTAGGAATAAAGGATAACCCTGAGACAACGAAAATCTGACACTGGTTTTGAACCCATACTGTATCTAGTCAAAACAATTCAATAGGCCATGTTAAATAGCTGAAACATGTTGATTGTTTCACCTCAATTTCTTTTCTTTTTTTTCCCTTTTAAGATTTATTTATTTTGGGGAGGGGGAGAGAGAAAGAGTGAGAGCTTGCCCACATGCACATGCATACACACACACAGAAGGGGAAGGGGCAGAGGGAGAGAGAGAATCTCAAGCAGACTCCACATGCAGCTCAGAGCCTAACTTGGGGCTCTCTCTCACGACCCTGAGATCATGATCCTTGCTGAAGCCAAGAGTCAGATACTGAACCCACTGAGCCCTCATTTCACTTCAATTTCTTATCACCATGTAAGGTAAATTACAGCAGACAGCTTCATAGGATGTTTGCACATAAACAGAACATCTCTTCCTGATAAAATACATGTACACCAAGGCTGCAGTCTTGTTCCGCACTTAACACCACTGGTTTCATTAGGGGGATGAACCCAGTCACCAAAAGGACATTTATTTGTTAGTAACATTTTTTGTAACAATGAAGATACAACTCAAAAAAGTTTTGAGCAAAATGGTATATACAGATATGCCCTACCATATAACCTCAACATGATTATCCACAAAAAGTGCTAGAATCATATCTACTATTACATACCATGTGCCAAAATCTCCATTTATAAAATAGAGATAAAAATCTTTCTTAAATACTGAATATCAGTAAGATTTATTCAGAAACAATGAATTCAAGATGGATCACAGACCTAAACATAAGCTAAATCCATGAAGCTCTCAGAAGAAATTTCAGGATGCTTCGGAGTGGGGGGCGGGGGGGGGGGCAATTGGTGAAGGTTTCCTAAAACACAGAAAGCAATAACCATTTTTTAAATTGACATATTAGATTTAATCCTATTTAAAACTTGTGATTATCAAATGACACTGCTAAAAAAACAACTGGGGGAAAATCCTGGCAAAATATAAATCTAAAAAAGAAGGACTGGTATATAGTCTCTATAAGGAACTCCCACACTCAATAATAAAATGTTCCCAACAGCTTGTTTATAACACAGCCTGTTTTGGATGGGGAAAGCTCAACAGGGGAAAAGGAGATGCTGGAAATTTCTCTCCTACAAAGAATAAAGGGTTAGTAGCTAGACTGCGTAGAAGACTACTTGAGGGAGAAGACAGAAAATAAAAACTAGACAGTTGCCAGGACAGTCTGAACTCCTAAAAAACACATTGTACACAGTGCCAGTCAATGCACATTTAAAAGAAATCTGGATTTAAAGTGGCAGTTTTGTTGTCGTATCACACTGGTTTCAGAGAGCTTCTATCCAAATTTAATGCTGGAAGCAATAAGTCTTATTTAGGTTTATTCAATTCTCCAACTCAAGAAGCATGTATTTGCATGGAAAATATATTTTACTTAAAAAACGAGATTCATATCATATCACAATTTAGATATTATCTGTTCTGCCTAAAAATAAACTTTAACTCCTTTACAGCAATAGGCCAAGAAAGTAAGGATGCAAAGTAATACAAAATGGTGCATGGTTACCAATAATTTTTAAAGGTTTTCAACCATAATCCCTGAACTGTGATTTTGTATAATTATACATTTGGTTCTGTCTAGACATGTTAGATTGGTAAAGCATACCACCCTACCCCACAAGCACTGGCAGACCAATATATAATAAACAGTTATCCACTGTAGCATTATAAGACATGAAATTGATAGTTACGTTTTTATGTTTTTAAAATGTAGATGTTAACCACTTGAAACAGTAAGAATTTTTGACACTGCAAGGGTATTTTGGTTTTGTTTTGGTTTTTTTTTTTTTTCAAGTTTGTATTTCAATTCCAGTTAACATATAACGTAGTATTAGTTTCAGGAGCAGAGTTCAGTGATTCATAACTTACATATAACACCCAGTGCTCATCATAAGTGCCCTCCTTAATGCCTATCCCACATCTAGACCCTCCCCCATCTACCTTTTTTTGTAAGAATCTTATGGTTTTATCACAAGTTTTTCTTTTTTTTTTTTTTTAATTTTTATTTATTTATGATAGTCCCAGAGAGAGAGAGAGAGAGAAAGAGAGAGAGGCAGAGACACAGGCAGAGGAAGAAGCATGCTCCATGCACCCACCGGGAGCCCGATGTGGGATTCGATCCCGGGTCTCCAGGATCGCGCCCTGGGCCAAAGGCAGGCGCCAAACCGCTGCGCTACCCAGGGATCCCCTATCACAAGTTTTTCTAGTGCAAATCTAAACATGTTATGAATGATGGATTGGTTAATGTATACCTATACTTTCTCATTTGATTTACCCTTCTCTCTGCAATTTGACCAACAGTGCGTAAGGGGTGCTTTGTTGCTATTCATGCACTGCCCTCTTGGCACAGTTATACCACACAAGAACTTGAGATGCTGTTTCGCACAAAAATTTTTTTTAAAGATTTTATTCATTCATTCATGAGAGACACAGAGAGAGAGAGGCAGAGACACAGGCAGAAGGAGAAGCAGGCTCCATGCAGGGAGCCCGATGTGGGACCCGACCCCGAGACTCTGGGACCACACCCCGAGCCGAAGGCAGAGGCTCAACCACTAAGCCACCCAGGCGTCCCTGTTTCATACAAATTAACAAAATAAATATCTAAACTCCAGGGTTCTGTCTCAGAGGACTGTTAGAACCTGTTCAAACTAAACTGCCAGTTAAAAAGGAATACCTCATGTGAAAACTAAATGATACACTTTTTAGCTGTAAAGGGGAAAAACCATACAATTTCTAAGTACTGTTAACACCACCGTAAATGAAAGAGCTTTGACCAGAGTAGCTAAGATGTCAAACCAACAAATATTGTTACATAAATGATTAGTGATAACTAAAAGTATGTTATTTTAAGCTAAAACAGGGATATATCCTATCCCCATAATATGTGAAGAGAGAAGCATAAATACAGAAAGAAACAGAAAAGAACAATTCAACACTGAAACAGACAGATGAAGGTTCAAATCCTAGCTCAGCCACAGATGAGTAATGAGACCTTGTCAAAATCATTAGCCTTAAACATAACGCGAAGATATCGGTCAACATCTCACAGGATGATGTCGAGATTAAATGAGATCATGGAGGCAAAAGTCTGGCAAATTTCTGAGTACAAATTATTCAATAATGGTTACTCTTATAGTTAAAATTTCCTCAATAAGGATTTGGAATTGCTAAAAGGCTGTAATGTAGAAGAAACAAAGTTCATCATACAAAAAATGCCAATTAAAGATTTCTAGTTTAGGAATTTTATCTCATGGTCCCAACAACATTGCAGGAAACTGACAGAATTTTAAACTTTAAACTAGCAATAGTGCCAGAGGGAATAGGTTCTTCTCCTTTCCTTCTGGTCCAAACAATTTAAGAAAAGGGGGAAAAAACAAAAAAACAATCATTCATAATCAACCATTATAGGCAATTATTCATGTGATCAAATAACTGCCCACATCCAATCGTAGCTAACGGTAAAACTGTTTCGACATAAAGTCACAAACCTGAACACTCTGTTCCTCTTGCTTGTAAACCAGCTTGACGCAGTTACACTACAATGATTTTCTGGGACAGGCTGCAGCTAACTGAGCAAGTACCTGTGCATGATAAAAATATGAATTTAGTAAAAAGTCACAACATTCTGTTTCATTTAATTCTTCATTCGTGTTCCACTCATGAAGGATCAATCAAGTTCTATGTCAGGCTCTGCCAAATATTTACAGGATAACAAGAGCAATTCCTGCAGGGGAAAGGGCATCTATGAAAAGTGTAAAGGGGCACAGCCGACGATGTCCTGGCTCACACAAAGCACGTTTTAAATCACCAGAGCGAAAGGGCAGATAAAGGTAGAAATTGGAGTGACAGAGCCAAAAGTAAAAGGGGCTTTTGCCTAACCTTCATTCTAAACATCATGGTTTTCCAACATATACCACTTTTTGTTGATAAAGTAAATTTCTTAGATTTTATTTACAGTACTCGTTTAATTGGCATATTTATTCAGAGTTATAAAAAGATAAACTCTATAGTATCCCAGTGAGATACCAATTTTTAAGTACCCATATTCTGTCTGCCCTTCAAGAGTAGTTCCAGGACCACCTTCTCCAGAGATCATTTCTTGATAGCTTCAGCTGAAAGCTGTCATTTGTCATGAATTCCTATAGCATTTTGCCCACAACAAACTACCAGTTTCCCTTTCTACCTCGTATTTAGGTTTCCTTCCTAGACATCTCAGATGTCCATAAAAACTCAGGCTCCCAGAGAACAGGCTCATATATGATTTCCCTAAGGCAGAGAGCCCTGCAAGAGCTGCAAAGTTCAAAATAAACATTAACAAGTGCAAGGTTTTGTTCCTTTAAGATTGAAGCTCAGTCATAAATTTCCGTAACTTTATCACCACTACTGATAGTATTATATTTACTTAAAAACGTGTCTCTAATCAGGGTGATTGCCTGAAAACCTTGACACCATATGAGAAAGAATGAAGCTAGAAGAACAACTTTCTCCATAAAATACCCTACTTGGTCTTCAAATGAGATTCAAACACTACCGGCTCCATTTTTACACATTACTGGTGTCCCCGGGACATCTAAAGAGTTGACAGAGTTGTTCGATTTAAACCAAAGGCCCTAAACACTATAATTTTCCATCACATAATCATAAAATCAGGGTTAGGAAATTTCCACTCGCCCTTGTCATGATGAGGCCTCCATTAGCCTCTTTCAACCTCAACTTCCTCACATATGAAATGGGTATAACATTCCCTGTCTCACTATTGGTGAGGGTTAAATGACAAAACATGGATGACAATGCCTGCCATTGAGCCTGCTTACACAGGACTTGCTCAGTATCAGAGATATTTCAAGATGGCAGGCTGAAGTTCTACCACGAAGTCTCTCTACGCTAAGATCAATAATTTGATAATTCACAGATCTCTTAGTTTCATAATCAAAAAAAAAATTCAATACTAAAAGTTAAGAACTTTTCTCCAAATATTCTGTGTAGCAATTAGACCAGCCTTAAGTCTCAAATACACTTTCCACCTGCATTAAATTTACTTGCAATTTTCTACTGAGTGAGATTATTTTAAAAGTTACTCTGAATAAAATGGGATGAGTCATTCTTAATATACTGGTCTGAAGAAAATCAGTGCATTAAAGCCAGTAAGTTTTTCCTTTTAGATTTCTAAAATTGAATTATTTGGCCAACATTTTAAATGTTGTGAAATAAACAGGTAACTTGAAATATTTCACAATTTTAAATCTCGCTCTAATACAGAATAGAAAACCACATAAATTGGATCATCAAGCAGCAAAATATACATGGGTGATAAGTTGTATCTATTAGGGACTACCCACTTAAATGATGCAGAAGGATCAATGCTGGGTCTGACAATTAAAGAACTTGAGAGTACAACATACCCTCAATGCCAGAGGAAGATAACAGTTTGTTACTATTAAAATGAAGTCCATTAGCACAAGATTTAAAAGGTAAGATTTCTCCAGAAGGGAATTGATTCAAATCAAAGTGCAATTTCTCACTAGTCCTCAGGAAAATGCAAGCTAAACAACAATGGATACCACTCCATATCCACTAGAATGGCTGAAAGTAAAAAATAAAAATAAGTGTTGTTGAGGACAAGGAGCCATTGGAACTCTCAAACACTATGAGCAACAGTGAACTGGTGCAACTACTTTAAAAGGTTCTGTGTTATCTACTAAAAATGAACACATATCCAGCCTCAGTAACACACTCCTAGGTACAGATGCCCAAGAGAAGTGTACACATAGGTGCCCCAAAAACAAATACAGGAAGGCTCGTAACAGCATCAGTTACAATAGCAAAAACTGAAAGGAAAAAAAAAAAAGAACAAACCAGAAACAAACAAAACAGATGTTTAGTAGTAAATAAATAAATTGCAGTATAGTTACATGTCAGAATACTACATGGGGAGAGAGGAGCTGTCATACCCACAAATATAATATTGAGCAGAAGCAGCCAGACTAAGGAGTATATTGCTATATTATCCCATTTGGGGGGGGGGGGATTTTTTTTTATTGGAGTTCAATTTGCCAACATCTAGCATAACACCCAGTGCTCATCCCGCCAAGTGCCCCCCCACCCATTTTTATAAAGTTCAAAATCAGACACAAATAGCCCATGGTGATATAAGTCAAGGTTACTTTTTCTTGTACTGGGGAGGGGTGGGAAAGGGTAATAAAATGAAAAAAAACATGAAGGAGCTTTTGAAATTTGATAATATTCTAAATTTTTAATTGAATTAATGGTTATACACGTTTTGGGTTTGCAAAAGTTTATCATTGGTAAAATGCTTAGAGTCTGTGTGCTTTTTCTATATGCTTGTTACACTTTATTTTTTTCTATTTATAAGAAAAAATCAAGGTATTCATAAGTGTATGTATCTATGTATTTTATGTTAAGGATAAAGACAATTTTTTTTATATTTGGAAGAACAGACTGTTTTTTTTCTTCATAAAGTTGGCATTGTGTACAATTCCTAGCATGTGTTTTTCTTACTATACCATGACTGCTTTGTCTTCTCTCAAATATTTTAGAATGTAAATTTTTATGGATGCATTGTTGGATACAGTATTGAACACACCCATAAATTACTGCACATCTTTTCCAAAATTTTGCCTTCATAAGCAATGTTGCAGTGAACAGCACTGTACAGACATGTTTGTACATGTTCTCTGCTTCATGACGACAAATTCCTAGAAATAAATCCCTAGGGCCAAAGTATACATTTAAACATGCTAAAAGTGTACAAGAACTCTGGAAAATTTTTCATCAATATTGTTTAAGAAATCTTACTAATCGTTAGCTTACACTTCACTACGTGAAAAACTTGGCTACCCAGAATAAATAATTTCTCTGAAGTTTTGCTTATTTTTTTTATTTTTATTTATTTATGATAGTCACACACACAGAGAGAGAGAGAGAGAGAGAGAGGCAGAGGCACAGGCAGAGGCAGGAGCAGGCTCCATGCACTGGGAGCCCGAGGTGGGATTCGATCCCGGGTCTCCAGGATCGCGCCCTGGGCCAAAGGCAGGCGCCAAACGCTGCGCCACCCAGGGATCCCAAGTTTTGCTTAATTAATAGCCTCCTCTTCTCACAAAAATTTTAAAGCATTTCATATAAATGGGTATAGAATCTTGGAGAAAATACTTTCTGGCTATAAATGGATACCCTGAGAGAGAAATCTATTGACATCAGTACAGGACTGACCCCCTCCCCCCAAAAAAAAAACTTCAATGAAGTCCCCAAACAGAAATATAACAGAATATAAAACCAAACAAAATGTGATATATATATGTATTTTATGTTACACACATACAGAAAAATTCTATAAAGGTATTTAACAAAATGTTAAAATACATTGCCAGGTTTAGGAGTTAGGTGATTTTTACTTTATTTTTTTTACCTTATTTTTTAAGTTTTCTTTTATTGCTTACATTATTTGCGATGAACAGTTATCATTGTTAAGATTAAAAAATAAGCTAGAAGACCTGAAATTAAGTCCCCTGATTAAAATAAAACAACAGACATCTTCTTCCCTGTTCACAAAAACAAATTAAATTGGCAAAAGAAAATTTTCTCAGTTTTAAGATGTTTCTCCCATAAGCTTTTCATTAATCTTCTGGCCTCTGACACAGGGTTTTCCAACAAAGCACAGACAGGAGAACAAGTAAGGAAAGGATACCAGAGGGAAACTGGCACCCCCACAAACACCCAAAAAAGTCATGCTCAGTTGAGATAGCTTGCCACCTCACCTTCAAACCTGAGCCAGGGCTTCTGACTTGACTTCACAAAGGTGGTCATTTTCTGCTAATAAAGTCCCTCCCAGTTTCTAAGATGGAATTAAATATATTGGTATTTCCTGGTTTGCTATCAAAATACCATTACTTCCAGGTACTCTGTATTTGAACAAGAATAGGACCTAGAGACTTCCCTGTTGCCAGAAGTGTAGCCTCAGGTCTAATGTTGGTTATATCCTAGAGAACCACACACAAAGGTTCCTTCCACTCCCTAGGAACACAGGAGTAAGTTACTCACCATTAGAATTTTACCCATTATCTCAATTACCCTTCCTTAAGAGGACTAAGGTCACTTCATTTGTTCAGAGGGAAACAAAAGCCAATTGGAGTTTTCTCTCCTAGCCAATCAAATCATCCACACTGAGTTACAGAATTGAAACCAGAATTAGACTCCAAATTTCCTGATTTCTTTCTTCAAATTTGTATCTTGCTTATTAACAGTAATTAAGAACAGGGCTAAAAAAAAAAGAACAGGGCTTTAGCACACCAAAGATCAAACCCTCGGATTAAAACAGCAGCAGCTTTCTTGGTGTCCCTTTGGCTTCAACCACCGAGAAAGTTACTCAGTCTTGACTCAACCAGAAACACTCCTACTTTGGAATAGGCTGACTCAAAGAGTAAATACCCCACTGATAATACTGGCTTGTTCTCCCATCCTAACATCAAACAAAACAAAACTAAGAGAGTAAACAGCCACAATGTGTTGTCACTTTTTTTTTTTTTTTTAACAATTGGATTTTAAATGGAGGCTATTATGAAGAGTCTCTTGGCTACAGTTCAAAGGAAAAAGAATATCCTAATTCAAAACACATTTTCAGCTTCCCCGAATTCCACTTCTTTCAGCCAATTTTGGAAAGTTCTCCTCATCTCAACTAGAAAATTCATGTTATACTTGTTTTAAACGTCCAGCAGCTCTTCAAAATACAGAATCCCAGTGGCTAGAGTTAGCACAAAGGCCATTTCAAGTGTATCAATGCCTCAGAACATAACCAGTCCCAGGGGGTCATGCCCCTAGCAATAGAAGACAAGGAATAAAGTGGTCAGAGTATTAGCCCCTATGGGTTCAATGTATCACCAATCAATGCAGATTAAGATTAAGCATGATGACTTGATTAACCAGCTGATCAACCAGATGACAGAGAGCAAAACTAATATCAAATCCTAAACCCCAGAGTACAGTCACACCATATATTCGAAGGATCACTCGGCAGGAATATCAACAAGGTACCAAGTTTGGACCATACCTTGGGGCTATAGCAGCCAGCAAGACACATCCACTGCACTCAATGAACTCAATGGCTAATGAGGATGAAGACATATCAGTAAGAAATTATCAATGGATGTACGCTATAATCATAACTACTATCATTTACTGAGAGTTTAGAACCAGCTTAGAATTTCACATATTTTCATTTGACATTCGCAATAATTACTCTATCACATAAGTGTTACAAATGTTGGACAAATTCCTTAGTCTCTCTCTGCCTCAGTTTGTCTCTAAAAAGAAGGTAACAACTACTCTATGGCAGTGAGGTGAGTTAATACATGTAAAAACAGAGAGAACACTGCCCAGCACGTGGCAATTGATTGATAAAAATCAGCTATTATTATTATTATTATTATAATCATCAGTGTGGTTGGTGTTATTATCAATGGAAAGGCAACCAAGAAAAAAAGGAAGAGCTCTACAAGAAAGAAGAATCAGAGTTGCCATTCATAGTTAAAGGGCATTATACAAGTTCCTTCAGCTTCCTCATGTATAAAATGAGATAAGACCACCTGCACCATCCTCCTCCTCATGGGCTGTCCTGGGGCCACAAGAAAGCATCTTTAGCCATAGGACGCAAAGTTAACGCCATACTCTATCACTGGCCAGAGGACTTCAACACACCTTAGAAAAAAATGAACTTTCTCGATGAGCCATAAGTAACTATGGGCATAAAATGAATATTCTAGACATCACTCTAACAACAAAGAACATCACAAGTATGCTTTTTAAAATCTTATGACAGATACATAAAAAGCATGGTAAACTCTCCACTACCTAATGACACCAAATAACATTCCTGGAGCCTTCCACTGACAGAATAATCAGAACTTTGAGCCAGGTACTGGACATTTTTTTTTTTTTTTTTAACATCAGTTTTAAAGGCAATCCCCAAGTGCTGAGAAACCCAACTGCATCAACCACAGGCTGGTTTGGAGCACCACAAGGCAACACCATGCAGATCTAAGCTGCATTTTATTTCAGCTGTGAACATCTGAATAAAGAGATTTTCAAACTTTATTCTTTATTTTACTATGTCTTACAAAAAGTCCTCTCACTACAATACTAATTGTAAAAGTTAATAGAAGGTGAAGTTTCCAATTCAGGCTTCCACAACTTCAAACACACATACACAAAAGCTCCTGGCACTATTTTAATCTTGTGTTCAATTTTGTAAGCTCACAGACACCAGACAACTCCAGTCCTGTGAAATTTTCTAAATACATGCAATCTCTATCTGTAGGATCTACTCAGCTCATTAATTGACAAATGCGCTTTCAGATACAGTCTGAGTATTTTAATAATTTTAATTAAGAAAACATAAGAATATAAATGAGGATTTCTTTTTGGTCCCATTCTATTTTCCAAATTATCTAAAATTAGCACCTATTACTTACCTAGTTAACAAAAAGGAAGTCTTTAAAATAGACAAAAAGGCAAGAAAACTGTATGATTTCAACTGAAAATTCTGGTAAATTATCTGATATCTATTTTACTTATTTTGTTTGGCACAAAAACTATAGTAACTAGAAGGGGAAATGTATTTTGCAAAAGAAATTCGGGTAAGAAATATCTGTCATGCAACTGTTACAATCAATGAATATAAGAGATTTTTACACTCATCAGTGTTTTACATTTCAGTAAGAGGTAACTTTACTAATATTAGTATCAAATGCGTATCTCCATATAGCACAATTGCATTCAGTTGATTAACTACCAGCACAATCAATCAGAGAGAAACTGTCCAGTCTCTCCCATTCACAGTTCATGTGTCCATGTCAGAGTATGGACAGATTCGTTCAGGCTAAAACCTAATTTGGTTTTAGAGCAGATTTCCCAAGAAAGAAACAGTAATCAGTATAGATAAACAGGATTCAGCTTCAGCTTCAGGCTGATAACTTCTCTCATTTCAAGAAAACAAGAGATAAGGGAAAACTGTTTATCTTTCTTAATATATAGGGTAGACAATGATCAACAAATATTTTCGCCTAAGAGGGAAAATTTTACCTTGATTCTAATCCTAGACTTTCATCAAAGCGCCAGGCAACTGAGAACCCTCTATGGATCAGGGAACACGGAGGAGCTTACACTTCTTAACGAACAGAGTTTCTCTATCTACCCCCCAACCCGTCACCCGTCACCTTCAGACATCAGAAGTCAACAGAAGTTCCTGCTCATATTTTCAGCCTGGTACATGGATTTTCTTTCTAACCTTGGGATAAATAAAAACTGTCCATGAAGCAATGAGATAGTATGTTGCATTCCATTAACTATAATCTTCTCATATGAACAAGTTTTCTCTCCCCGAGTAGAATATGAGCTCATTTTTAACCCATCACAGATATTTTACACTTAAATTTGGTATCTACTAGCTTTCACTCAGCCTTCTAACTCTGGCCAACCAATCGGCCCTGGGGTGGAGGTGCCTCCATATTTAGGAACTAGCTCTGATGGGCACAGAACAAGCGCAGGCAGCTCCCCATTCCAGGCTTTAGCAGCAAGGACCACCTCGTCATCACCTCCTTCAAAATCTCCCGAAGCTAAAGGATCATTCACCATCCCCTCACATTATCCAAGATCTGTAACTCAACAGTACGTGGGGGTAAAGTCTAGAGTCACGACCAAGGAGTGGGCAGCACACACCTCCTGACTCTAGCTCAATAATGCCTAATGTCAATACCCTTCTCCAGGAAGCAGAGGAAAAGAGGTCAGCCTGGTTTCTCACAGCCTGGCAAAGTACATGGGCAAAGTGCAAAGAAAAACAAAACAAAAACAAAAACAACACGTCTCCTGACATCCCAGGATGAGCGAAAGAAATACCAACCCGGGAACAACGAGGAGGAAGTCATTCCAGGCACTGAGAAGCTAGGGGCATCTTCTTTCCCTGTCCTAAGAACTACAAGTCAAGAGAATCTGGGAATTTCTTTAAATCTGTGTCTTCTTGAAGTTGCTCTGTTTTCAAAACATTCTCCTATAACCCCAAGGAAAAGTACTAAATGGCATATTTCAGAATGAATTCTAATTTGATTGAGAATTTTATATAGTCCCATTGAAGTAAATGGAGTCATTCTTTGTGTCCACAGAAGGCTGGGAAGGGCTACAGTTCCCCACAATTTGTAAAGGCTCTGGGCACCTAACAGGAGCCTGTGAGTATTACTTTCAGAAACATGAATTAACCTGGCTCTGTCTCTAATGCACCTGGTGAAGTACACCCAGAAACTAGAGCCCCAGTTTAGAGTACCTGAACACACACACAAAAACAGAACTTTGTTAACACTACTGACATCTATCCTTCAAAAATGTATTGTTCTGTTTTGTTTTAATGACTATAATAGGATTGCCTGGACAGGAACTGATAACTAAAGGAAACATGTCCAAGACTGGCTGGATTTCACATGTTATTTATCTCCTGTGGGTCCAAAAGATAAAATGTGTAACTCGAGGCTCTTCTCCTTCCTCCCACCAAGCCAGGTGCCAAGAGACAGACTCATAGAACTCATGGGGTTGGGGGGGGGGGGGGGGGCTGGTGCAAGTTATTTTCTGCAGCAGGAGGACAAGAGTGAGTCATCACTGGGACAGTGATGGAAGTGGTCTCTCTTGACCACCCTTCTTCTCTAAGACAAGGGTTGCTGCAACTATAAATACGGCTGTACATATGAGCCACTTAATATTCTGAGCTCAGTTTGGTCTTAAAAATCTAAATTCTACATAGAAATAATTCTACTTAACTTGCTTAGCATAACTGTAACCATAAGGAAAAATCATGGAGTCTTAGCAGAGAGTGCCAGGAAGGGCTCCTGCAAGTATATTTGTTGGTTTTCCAAGGATTCTGTTACATAAATCATCTCAAGTATATTAAATATCGGCAAATCCTCTGCTTCAATTTGGCATGTGACTTGTTTGAAAATCAATTTCATCTTTACTCATTCAAAACCCCATCAAAAGGACTTCAACATACTGTATCAAGTATAAAAAGACAAAATTTCTTACCAGTGATTAAATTTGACCAGCTTTTTTTTTTTTAAAGATTTTATTTATTTATTTATGAGAGACACAGAATGAGGCTGCGACATAGGCAGAGGGAGAAGCAGGCTCCCCGCAAGGAGCCCAATGTGGGACTCAATCCCAGATCCTAGGATCACGCCCTGAGCCGAAGGCAGACACTCAACCTCTGAGCCAGCCAGGCGTCCTGACAGTTTTCAAAACTGGTATTAGCCTAAAAGATAATGTCCTTACAAAAAATATTAAAAATAGGGGTGCCTGGGTGGCTCAATTGGTTCTGTGTCTGACTCTTGATTTCAGCTGAGGTCATGATCTCAGGGGTCATGAGATAGAGGCTCCCCCCCCCCCAGAGATAGAGCTCCATGCTCAGCAGGGAATCTGCATGAAGATTCTCTCTCTCTGCTCCTCACCCCAAATCACATGCTCGCTCACTCTCTCTCTAAAATAAATAAAATCAACCTAAAAAAAAAAAAAAGGAATATTAAATACAGCAGACAGTACCCAGAATACCACTAAGGCCTTATGTATAATGCATCAATTACCTCCTTCACACTAGACACGGAGTTACAAAATTACAAAATAGAATTATGAAAGTCTAAATATATTCAGAGACAGAATGACCACTGTGAAGTTTCTTATAGTATAAAAATCAAATCTCGGAACTTTTTAAACTCAAGACCTATAAGGATATAATTTATCTCCCATCTACTACTGTAAACAGGCAGGGAGATAAATGAATGATATCCAAAGGATATTCCAACAATCACCTCAGCATGCAACATGCCATATTACGATGCTATATTATCTAGAAGAAAAAAAAGAGAGTCACAGAAACATAGGCTCTATTAGGATGATCTAATCTTCAAAGTCACCTTTTCCTCATATTTTGCTATCACTCTATCAGAAAACAAGTCATATTTAATATTAACACACATTTATTTCAACTTTCCATTAAATGTTAACAAAATAACATTTTTTCATAATTATCAGAATTACAAAAATAAATTCCAAGTTGCCACAGACAAAAAAAAAATTATTACTGTTCCATGCTTTGGCAAACCTTGTACTTGAATCTATACTGTCGGCTTTGAGTCAAGTAAAGTGAAATCTTGGCTAGAAAGGAGATACAATAATTTATAGTGAGTGACCCTTTCCAAAGAGAATGGGACAGCATGTCAGTCACACATGTTCTGTATTTTTAGTTACCCCTGTTCCATTTGGTTATTTCATCTTAAAAGAATTTTAAAGTGTTACTAACATTTTGAAGCAACATATCAAAAAGTATTTTAAAATCTTTACTCGAACAAAACCTCTAGAACTAGGAAAGGGAGTCTGAATTAAGCAATTTTAATTAAGCAGTTTTTCCATCAACGACAATAGCTACTCCATAGGAACAATTACCCAAGATTCACACAACTTTCCCCCCACAAGCATGTATGTAGTACTTACTGTGTTCCCCACAGTATACTCAGCAGAGGAGAGACAATGAGGAATAAGACAAACACAGCACCTGACTGCAAGACTTGTACAGACTACCCCTCCTGTGCCCGCCACCACCCCTGGGCTCAAAGAGAAAATGTGCTTCATCATCAGTTCTCATTTGTGCTGAACAAATCTTCTTACAATGATACCAATAAATGAGAAATTTTTTATTAAGGGGGATAAAATTATAATCCTTTCCAAAAACCGGTACGGTGGCTGTATTTTTATAAATAATCTAGATGGCCAAAAGTCCAAGTAGAATTCTTTTCTGGCCAATAACACAAGGACAGTGGCCACCGGAGGTCTGGCCAGAGCTGGCTCTTTCCTGGACTCTTTCCTGGGACTACGGAAGCCAGGCCAGGAAGGCCACACAGAACCCCTGTCTAAACGCTTACCAGCCTATCCCACGGGGAAAAGTCCCTGTGCAAGACCTTGGATCTGAAACAGACCCATAAATAACCTCCATCTGTGGTAGACTTACTTAGTGGCTGTATATATAAAATAAGTCACAGAAGTACCACTATTCAATTAGATTTATACCAATACCGTGTTTCCAAGCATCTCACAGCTATGAACTCACCAAGCTGATAAGACGGTGAAAATTCATATAAGCAGAATTATAGTCCATAAAACAACTAGGTTTCATGATCTTTCCTAGACAGTAAACCTTGTTTTTTTTCCTACTGAATCTTAACTTTCCTTCCCCTATCTTTTAAAAGATTTAGAAGCAATTTCAAAGATATCAATAAAAGTTCTAAAACTCAAAGTCAGTATGAAAAAGAATCCCTATTGGCCACCTTCCCCCGCCCCAAACCATCAAGGGTTTCTCCATAATTAGATAAAAAGGATACAAATTCTTTAAGGAGGCACTCCAGGTCTAAGACGAGTTGAGTTTTCAAACTGATTTTTCAACACATTTCCCCCTACCCACGCCACAGAGCCATCACTCCAGGCAACCTGTGAACTGTCCTCTCATACCTGAACACACCTGTCACTTTACTTTTTCCACACCTTCTTTCATGTATTCCCTCTGCACTAAGTGCCCACTGATAAAGTGCCTCCTTATCAATTACAAATTACATCCACCCTATTGTGCCTAGCAGAAGGGCTGCCGCTTCTCCAGCCTGTGTGTGTCCCTCCTGCCGAACTTCTCCAAGGTAGGCTCTCTACATGGAAAGGTATGTGCTTTGGGGGGGAAAAAAATCACTGAAATCTCGACTCTGCCATGACAAGATAGGCCTTGAGCAAGGACTTGCTCACTAGCCTCGATCTGAACAACAGCGGTTACAATAACTACTCAGCAAGGGTTGGGGGTTTCTGGGCAACATTTTGCCATGTGTTCAAATCTTGCTGACAACTGCAGACTGATGGACCATGGAAAAGAACCTGACACACCACAAGCCTCAGCTTTCCCACTGGTCAACTGGGAGGAGCTCCATCCATTTCATGGCGGAATGACAAGGGTCAAGAAGCCACTGCACAGCTCTGACTCTCATGCCCTAGGCCCCGACACCCCAACACCCCATCCTCAGCCTGAGTGGGCTCCCACCACACCCTGTGCTCCTCTCTGTCACAGTATTACCTGTCTCTTCCATTCAGTGGCACATTTATAGCCCAAGTCTAGACTGTTCGGCACCCTGATAAATACATATGCTAGAAAGAAGTATTTTTAGGTGGGAAGTGCTTCATAGGTATAAAGCAAAGCACACGCAAAAAATCAGGACACTGAGAGATCCTGAGGCTGAGAAACAAGGGAAAACATCTGTTGAAATCCAGCTTATTCTTTCAGATCCAATTCAAATAATTATACTTGTGACTTATTTAAATACTAGCATTGGAGCTGTGCCAGCACTTGACAGGGTAGCCTCCAGGAAGGCTTCTGGGGCTTCCCCAGGAAGGGCACTTAACTTTGGAGCCACCACCACACCTCATCAATTTATCTCTAACACAACATACCACATGTACTTCCTTGTATGTTTTTTTTTTTTTTATTTTAATCATCTTACCTCCCTGACCTGAAGCTCAAGGAGAACAAGGCCTGTATGTGATTGGCCTTCCTATCCAGCCCCTCTTCCCTACCACAGAAAAGGGAATTAAATGAATTAAAAAGGAGTGTTAAAGCTTCTAGAACAAAATCATCCAAATCACGAGGTAACTCAACATCACATGGTTGCTCTGCCAAGTGATTCATCACCTCTAAGACCCCAAAGTCAAGGTCTGAATAGATTTAGACAGCACTCTTACATCTATAGGAGGAATTCAACAAAATCTCTCAGAATCAAAAGAAAAGCTTTTCTCTGAATGAGGTTTTCATTAGTGGTAAAAAGAGTCAGAAACAGCAGAAAAATGAACCGGAACAAAAAGATCGGGGAGGAAAACTCTCTGTCCTTTTGAACTGTGTAATGTTCATGGTACTTTAATATTCTTCTCTCCTCAAGCCAAATACTTTTCTTGGAGAAACAAGTCAATGCTTTACATTCCATTTTCATGAGTAGTTATAAAAATAAACCAGCACAACAATGGTAGACCTTTTTTCAATTACTAATTAATCAAATTAATAAAAGTTAACTTATAAAATATATTTTGAATTCACTATTCTCCACTGTGGGTATCACTTCATTAAAACATCTGTTTTCTATTTCTGACATTTCAGAATCAGCAAACCAGTAACAAACACTGAATGCGCACCCCCAGCCCTACTTTGGTAAGGGGTAATGGCAGTGAAGAAGGGGGGAACGTTGTGATTCCGGAATTAAATATTGACTTCCCCTCTCCTTGTCTGTGGCATATTCCCTGACAGTGTAAAAAGAAACAGAAGCTTGAATTTCATTCTGAGCTCACTAAAGCATGAGGAGCCAACTGCGAAAACAGAAATTTGTCATTGGGCAAACTAGTGATCCTTTGTGTTGCCCTGTCCTCCATCAAGTCTGCCTGAGAGAGGACCTTACCCCTCACCCCCAACCTCCTCTCAGGATGCCAGAGGTGAGCTATTGGAAATGGTCTCCCCAAGCTAAAATCAAGTTCGCTCATCCAATCCAAGAACAGTAGGCAGGGAACCAGAGGAGGGAAAACCCTGCTCTCCTAGGATTTTTGTATCAATTCCAAGAACTTTCCTTCTCTCACTGCCAGCAGCACCCATCAATTCCCATAGTAACCAGCCCACGGCTTTCCAACTCATCCAAGAGGGAGGCAGGCATGCTGTAGACAGAAGCACATGGGAGCATGACCCAGGCCCCAGGCACCCATCCAGTGTGCCTTAAACACTCCCATTCTATCTCCCTGCTGCCCTTAATTCCCAGGCTACCAGATGGTTCTCTCCTTTCTCCTTTTAATGTGTGGCTGAGACAATGAAGGGGCTATTTTCCTAGGACTCTGCACAAAACAATTTCCTGTTTTCTAATGCAATCTTGGTTCAGGTCTACTGGGTACTAAAGCAATCATGTTCCCCGATCACAGTGTGCATAAATGTTTGCTGAATGAAGAAATCCTCTGGTATAGAAATAAAGATTTCAAAGACACAGGGTGAATATTTGAGATCAAGAACTGGGTACAAAGAGGCTATACTCCCAAAAGGAATGAAGAGCAGATAAAGGGGCACTGAAGTGTGTTGAGACCACCTTATCTTTGAGAATAGGATTCCTTATGCTGAACGAGCAGGAGTGGGAACAGGAGGAGGAAAGCCACACATAGGAACTGACAGTATTTCTGTACTCAACATACTCACCAAGGGCACTGCGATCAGGAACCATGGCTCATGACGGTGATTGGCTTAGATGATATGAAAATCATACCCAGTGATTTTCAACAAGGAAAAGTAGAATGATCAAAATTGAAGGAAGATGTAGGTGATGATTTAAGCAGTTTGGGAGGAAAAAAATATTCAGCTGATTCTGACATGTTTCTCTAAAGGATTACTATGTTGAAGAGATTTATTTTTTTTTTTTAACTAAAAAGGTAGAGAATCAAACGTGCTCAGTGTGGGCTATGAATCTGTTCTGTAAGATTTCACATCTTCAACAGAATTTAATGGCTGAAAAAAAGGAGACAATGTGGTGATAGGAGGTGCTACAGAAGGAGCACCTGTCATTGCCCTTGGAGTCCACGCCTCACCAATGGGACACACATGCTATCATGAAGGAAGATGCTGAGTAACGCACCTGCAGGGCTACAGCATATGCAGGCACACATGCTAAATCTTAACAGATACTCCCAAGCCACTTTCTAGTGAGGGTCCCACTGCAGTATGGGTGAGTTCTTTAAACATTTACCTACTGGATTCATGGCACTGTGCTAATAACAGAATATAAAGTAATAAAATAAAGATCCAAAAACATGACTCAGCATTACCAAAAACTGAGAGGAAATAGAAGGTGAGTTATGAAACAATAAACTTTATTAGGATAGGAAAGTACAATTATGAAAGACTGCCCTTTATATTGCCAGTGATAAATCTCTTTAAAATCAAATATTTTTATATTTAAAAAAAAACACAGATGAGAAATATTTGAGCCATACAAAGCAAATTCCCAGAAGATCAATGCTTTAACAAAAAAAAAATCTAAATTAATACGGAAATATATCACAATCCCACTAAGATTAACAGGATATTCTTTTGGAAATTCAGAATCTGAGTGTCAAGTTCATACAGAAAAATAAATCAGCAAAAATAATGAGAGTAATTACAAAAAAGAATAATAATAAAAGAGACCAAGGTTTAATACTTGCCTAGTTAAACATGTTATAAATACATAATAATTTTAAAGGCGTGAAATTGGTTCATGAATAGACCATCAAACCAAAAGATAAAATAAAAATTCTAAAAATGCTTTGGAGAGCGTATTGCTAAAAGATAAAATGTGACATTTAAATCCATGAAGAAAAAAATAAATTACTCTATTATGGTTTTGGCACAACTATACAGCCACATGGAAAAGAGAATGGGATACCAATTCACACCAAAAAAAATTTCAAATTGGTCAAAACAATTTAAACATTAAAAAATATATACATATGAAAAGAAAGCAGGAGACATTTTTCACACTCCTGGAGAGAGCATAAGACCTTTCTAAGAAGGACATGAAACCCAAATTCCATAAAGTAAAACATAAATTTGATTATCCAAACATAATAAATGTATACATTTCAAGTTAACATAAATGACAAAATACACACCCAGTGGGATAATTTCTCTTTTTATACAAAGAGCTTATCTCAGATAAATGGACAAAGGATCACAAAAGTCAATTCACAGGAAGAGAAATTGCTCTTAAAACACAACAGTACGTATAAGCTCATTTATAATGAGAAATGCAAAGGAAAATGACAAAAAGATTCCCTTTTTCAGTTATGAAATTGGCAAAGATTAAAAGGTTTAATCACACACTACTTGCAGGAGGAAGGAGAAAGGTATACATTGGTGATGGGAGTGTAAACTTGTTCAACGCCTATGGAGGGCAGTTTGGTAATATTTATCCCAGACAGGAAGATACATATACTTGAATCTGGAATTGCTTCTATATAAATCTGAACACACTCAAGTTCAAAGACAGCCACCGAGGCATTGTTAACAAAATTGAAAGATTAGAAACAACTTAAAGTCCATCAATAAGAAATTGGATAATAAAGTACAACCATAAACTGGAATGGAACAGAATGAAAACATAGTGTGGTATATACTGCAATTTGTGTAAAAATAAACTTTAAAATGCATATATACTAAATGCAATATGACATTTCTAGACTGGATCCTGGAAAAAGGGCATTAGTAGAAATACTCATGAAATCTGAATAAAATCTATACCATTTAGGTTCACTAGATTTTACTCTATAGGAATGTATTAGCTATTAAGACAAAGCTTAATTTAAAAAAAGCAATTTTGTGATTAAATTTATTATCATCCATGGTATTCATGTCCTTCTATATACTGCTAATGAGAAACATCAAGAGTAGATACATGGCTTCAACACTTCTAATACTCCAATTATTGCACCTAAATACCCACCTGCTTCACCTACCAGATTTTTGGTCCCCAACATAGGGGCCATGACAACTCATCTCTGTACTTAAAGAATCTGGAGAATATTTGCCATGTGGTAAAGGTTCAACAAATGAAAGTCAAAATTCCTATGTTCTGGGTCAGTAACCTAAGTTTTGATTAGTAAGAAATTTTGTATTTCAAACAGCCAAACAATCCTTCTAGGGGTTTCCTTTGGTCCTTAGTTCACAATGACACAGAAGAGAAAAGAAAAGTAAGTAATTTTCACCAAAGATGGGGGTAGGAAAACAGAGGCAAATACAGCTCTGTGCCGGGAGCTGTAGGGAATAGAAGGACAAATAAGACAGTCTCTGGAGTAAAGTTAGGGAAAATTCAAATCAACTCTTGAAAAGGTGAAACTCTGATGCTCCCTTACATTTTCAAAAATGTTTTACTTAAAATACTTTTCGGGCAGCCCAGGTGGCTCAGTGGTTTGGCACTGCCTTCAGCCCAGGATGTGATCCTGGAGACCCGGGATCGAGTCCCACATCGGGCTCCCTGCATGGAGCCTGCTTCTCCCTCTGCCTGTGTCTGTTCTTCTCTCTCTCTCTCTCTTTGTGTCTTTCATGAATAAATAAAATCTTAAAAAAAAAATACTTTTCAAGGAAAATTACTTATTTTGCAATTTAAGACAATGATAAAACTCTAATTTTTGGTTTTCTATGATGCCTCCTCAGGAAAAAACTTGTAGGTAGCATGCTTAAGAATGTCTGAAGAAGAAATTCTAGCCTCAAGTCCCATCAATACCTAATTTTCTAAATATTCAAAATGCAAAAGATAGATAACATAGGTCCCATAGAATACAGAGGTCCCTGAATGGGCAAAGAAATACTACTGAGTTTCTCCCCAGAGCACCATCCATCTCCACAAACTCACATCTGAGCCTAGGACCAACACCATGAAGTAATATAACTTGGGCAAAACTTCTGATCTCTGTGAATACTCATTTTCCATCTATAAAACACAGAGTAGCTAAGGCTCCTTCTAGGTCTAAAAGTTGATTACGTCTCTTTTCCTTACATCCCGAATATAAACGAAGACCTTGGAGTCCTTTCATACAAACACACCATCAATACAGGCATTTGCCTGTATATACTGGGGAAGGAGCCACCTGTAATGTTTCCTTCCTATTTCCGGAGTGACCCAACACAAAACAAAAAACAAAAAACAAAAAAAAAAAACATTTGTTTACAAACTGAAGGCATACATATGTGTTCTCAAGTGAATAAGGAAAGATTTACTGAATTCTGTGTTGAAATTAAATTGTGTATGCTGTAAGTGAAACATCCACTCAATTGTTCATTCATGTTTAGGATTACATAAGCTTCAAACTTGGCTTTCGTAGATCTTTCATGTACTAGTTAGTCTACATATAACTTCTGTGAGTTATCTTTAAGAGTGTATACTGCTACTTGATATTTTTATTTTGCTCACCACTTTTCGTAGCACGGAAAAAAGAGAATGTTAGGGAAAGTTGCGGACATATATCCACATGCAAAGATACATGAACTGTCAGTAGATAGTTGCTGGGTTTTGTTTTTTTTTTTTT
This sequence comes from Canis lupus dingo, assembly GCF_003254725.2. NCBI lineage: Eukaryota > Metazoa > Chordata > Mammalia > Carnivora > Canidae > Canis > Canis lupus. Next base: position 45,085,959 of record NC_064250.1, on the reverse strand, counting down.
TTTCTAATTTATTTAACATAAGCCTCAACCTTGACCTACTGGCTTGAAAGGGGATTAGGAACTAACACAGAGACTTCACCTCTATGTGACATTTTCCCTTTCAATACATAGAAATAACATTGTGCCACTAATAAGTATGGTTTTCTTCTATAGTTCTTTTTCCCTGAACAATCAGCATTTTATGGTGTAAGGTTGTTTATAAATAATTTAGGAACAGAGAAGAATTTTCCCAAGAAACATACAAGTAAGTTCAGATTTCCACAGGGAAAGATATACTTGAGTGGGTGAGGATATGAAATGATATCCACCTGTAGGATAAGCCAGCAATGCCTTCCTGAGGAAATGAACTTGAACGTATTTCAAAGGAGGGAAAGGTGACTGACAGGTGGTGAGGAGAAAGGGGAATTCCAAGCAAAAAGAAGCTGTGCGTAAAAGCTGCCCCTCTGGTTGCTCAAGAGGCAGAGCCGCACGGTGACCTGATGTGTGTGTGGCAAAGGTTATCTTAGTCATTAGGACAAACCAAAGGGGGAGAAACCAGCTCTGTCTGTCTCCTCATCTGTTACAGGAGAAGGTGGGGCCACAAGGCTTCTCTGGCCCAGGCAGCTGGGAGCCTACTCCCTACCAGGCACACCCCACAGGCACCTGGCATCCCTGCAGCGGTGTGAGGCCCGTGGCTCATGAGCCCCATCTGACAGATGCAAAGTGCAAGGCTCAGAAGCTCCATCAGGCCTCATGTAAAGGGTTTTGGAAATTAAAAGGAATACTACTGCAGGAGAAAGAAGTCGCATTTTAAGACTGACAACTTCAAAATCCAGAGCTCCTGAACATGATCAACTGATAAAACAATTATTACCTTCTTTTCTTACAACATTGAAGGAATGAAGAACTGTGCCTGTCTTCCCTGACATGCCATACAACCATGCAAAGGAAACATTCTTTACTGTGAAGAATGTTCTTTACAGGAAACCTAAGGACAAGGCAGCGTGCCTACCCCTCCCCTGGAGGAGGCCCTCATCTAATTATGTATTCCCTCTGCCTGTGGTGTCCATAATGTGGCAGGGGTGATGCCGGAGACACAAAACATTCCTCAGCCATTAGAACACAGATTAGCGGTTCACTGAGAAGGCCTTGCAGACCGCAGACACTTAATACAATCCCCACACCCAGCTCCGCCCCAGTACACAGATTCTAAAACTAAGTGTTATTTTCATGTGAGAGCACAGTAGCCATTGTAATAATTCACTTGTTAATCATTTAATTGCAGAAATCTTTACATAGAAATAAATTCACATCTGGTAGCAAAATCTAGCCCAATAAATAAAACTAGTCTTAAAAAAGAAAACTTCAGGGCGCTAGGGTGGCTCAGTCCATTAAGTGTCCAACTCTTGATCTCAGTTCAGGTCTTGATCTCAAGGTCATGAGTTTAGGCCCCACACTGGGCTCCATGCTGGGCATGGAGCCTACTTAAAAAATAGTAATAATTTAAAAAAAGAAATTTCAAAGTCAAATATTAAAAGTTAATAAGGTCTACTTATTTGTAAACCGTAAGTTAGTTCTTAGATTTAGCTCCTGTGCTGTCCCATTTCTCTAGATAAATATGTGGAATTTGAGAACCTTTCTCTAGATAAACTCCCTCTTCTAATGGGAGTCATTCTGGTAGAACAATTTGAGAGTATCTATTACAATATCCCCTGGCCTGACAACCGCAGAGAGAAACCTATGCCCACATGCACACAGCCAAGGACAAGGCTATTTTCTGCAGTCTGATTTGTAACCAGGAATACTGAAAACTACCTAGGAATTCAGCATCAGGAGAATGGCAGAAAAACCATGCTATATTCCCCTGATGAGTCTACAGAATAGGCAGCTATTGAAAAAGATGAACTAGGTTTATATGAAGAGAGATCTCCAAAGCATGTAACTGAATGACAAGAAGTTACTGATATTCAATACAATACCAATTATATGAAGTTTTGAAACAAAAAAATACCAAATCTTCACATTAGAAATGAAAATATAAACCCCACATCAACAAAGTACTTAGCTCTGGAGAGCTATACGGAAACGGGAAGGGGGTGGTACAGAGAAAACCTTATAAGCAGACTCATTTATTACTCTTAGTAAAATTAACTTAAAAACATCTGACAAGGACTTTACAGGGTTATTAGGTGACTTTGGATTAAAGAATAAGATGAAAAAGGGGTGCCTGGGTGGCTCAGTTAGTTAAGTGTCTGACTCTTGATTTCAGCTCAGGTCACGATCTCAGGGTCCTGAGATCAAGCTCTGCACCAGGCTAAGCAGAGAGTCTGCTTGAGATTCTCTCCCTTCTCTTCCTCCCTCTCTCTCTCTCTAAAATAAATAAATAAATGTTTTAAAATAAAAACATTACATTAACATCTCAACTAAAACAGGCATGGTCCCTTTTAACTACTTAGGAATGATTTCCCACTAGTGGCCTACACTTTGTAAGAATGCAAACTTAACTTTTTTCATAAAGGTCATCTTACAATAACAATAATGAGGGTCCCCTTCTTTTCATGGACTCTCCAGAAAATCTGGGCTGGATGGACACCCTCAAACTCCTCTATTTTCAACACTGTCAGCATACCATAAGCCTGGGTTTTACACAACCCTTTATTCACATGGCTCATGGAACATAAAACGCACTCTGGATTCCGGGAACTCATCACCAATGTTATAGCTAACTATAACTATATAGCTATAGTTATACCATAACAGGTAGCTGCTGGGTGGGGAAGAAAACCTGCATGGCTCAGTAGTTGAGCATCTGCCTTTGGCTCAGGTCATGATCCCAGGGCCCCGGGATCAAGTACCACATCAGGCTCCCTGCAGGGAGCCTGCTTCACCCTCTGCCTATGTCTCTGCCTCTGTGTATCTCTCATGAATAAATAAAATCTTTTAAATAGGGGTGGGGGAGGAAAAGGAGGAAGGGAAGGAAGAACTAGAAAAGGGAGGGAGGAAGGGAAGGAATGAGCAATTTGATGTTATAATACCGATCACTAACGTAAGTAAGATATACTTTAAATATAACCAAATGCATCTTTCTCATTTTTAGTTACTGTAATGCCATGACTTAACAGAAAATAAATTCTAAAGGCACCTGAATGACTCTCGTCATCAGAGTTGGTTAAGCATCAGCCTTTGGCTCAAGTTATGATCTCAGGGTTCTGGGATGGAGTCCCGCATCAGGCTCCATGCTCAGCAGGGAGTCTACTTCTCCCTCTCCCTCCCTCCTGTTCAAGCTAAGTAAATAAAATCTTAAAAAAAAGAAAATTGTGGAAGGGTAAATAACAGGAAAATGTCCTCCTTATATCACTAAGTATAAAAACAGCTTCTAAAACAGCATGCACAGGATTTCAATTTTGCTTTTAAAATCTACACAAGGTGTGATCCCTGGGTGGCTCAGCAGTTTGGTGCCTGCCTTTGGCCCAGGGCACCATCCTGGAGTCCCAGGATTGAGTCCCACATCAGGCTCCTGGCATGGAGCCTGCTTTTCCTTCCTCCTGTGTCACTGCCTCTCTCTCTCTCTATCATAAATAAATAAATAAATAAATAAATAAATAAATAAATAAATAAATAAATAAATCTATCTATCTATCTATCTTTGGAAAAATTAAAAAATAAAATAAAATATACACATGGTGGGCAGCCCCGGTGGCTTACGGGTTTAGCACCGCCTTCAGCCCAGGGTGTGATCCTGGAGACCCAGGATCGAGTCCCACGTCAGGCTTCCTGAATGGAGCCTGCTTCTCCCTCTGCCCCTACCCGTCTCTCTGTCTCTCTCTCTGTCTCTGATAAATAAATTTTTAAAAATCTTTAAAAAAATAAATAAATAAAATATACACTTTTAGGTAGAACAAACCTAAAAGAACACTATTAAAATATTAGCAGTCCTAAACAACAAATGACCTGGTTTCTTCTACAATAAATTACATGAGAAAGGGAAAGGAAATGTTAGATCAAGAAAGACTTAAAAGAGACGAATGCCAGGATTTAACCTGCTTGGATCCTGGGTCTAACAAACTAACTGTGAAATCAAATTTTTGAGAGAATGGAAGACACTGAACATGAACTGGGGATTACAGGACTGGCTAGTAAGTAATATTAAAGAATAATTGTTAATTTTGTTAAGAGTAAAGATATTGTGACTTTTTTAAAGTCACTATCTGTTAAAAAATATTCACTGAAATATTTACAGGTAAAATGATATAATATCTAAGTAGTGCTTTGAAATTAAAAAAAAAAAAAAAGATGAATGAACAAGCATGACATAATGTCTATAATTAAAACTAGATGTGGAGGATGTGGGGCCTCACTGTGCGCTTCTTTCTACTTCAGTGTATGTCTAAAATTTTTCACAAATAAAAAGCAAAAATGTTAACAGGGATAGTTACCTCTGAGTGATGGGGACTGAGTGACCTGGTATGAACTGGGTGATATTTATTTTTATCTGTGCACCTTTTAGGAACATCCAGATTCTATACAATAAGTAAGAATTACTTCGGTTACCTAAAGAAACAAATGTTATCCTTTTAGAGAATGGATGGATGGATCTTTAAATGCTCAGTTCCAATGACACCATCTCCATAGATTTACTTCTCCCTCTATAGACACTTCAATGCATTGTACTTGTATTTCCACAAAAGGCCGTATTACATTTGGTCATTTGTAATGGCAAATTTTATTTTATTTTATTTTTTTATTTATTTTTTTTTTTTGCAAATTTTAATTATGTCTTATCTTCTCCTCTAGAAAAACAACTTGATTACAAGAAGCATTTGGTTTTTTAGTACTTCTAGCCTGGTCAACATCAACCAAAAAAAAAACTCTCTATATACATTAAGTTGTTTACTTAATTGAATTAACTTCTCCACTAATAAATCCAGAGGGGAGACAAATGGCTACTGAAATAGAATATCTTACTTCTTGTAACTACAAAAGCTTTAAGGCTAAGACATACCCAGAGGTCCCTATATATAGAACAATACCCAGCAAATGTTACCTTATCAATTTCTCAAGCCATTTGTATTCCAACTCACTGGGGGGAAAAACAGTCAGTGGCAGAAAAAGGCCAGTTACTGAATTAAGTTATAGACTTAAAAAAAAATTTTACTCTCTGAGGAGGGAAAAAAAAATCAAAGTCCATTAGTTCTTCAGCAACCATTTCATTACTTAACCTACTGAAGACTCACCTAGAATAGCAGTGCATGAGTGCATTTTTATTAAGGACACCATCATGGCAAGAACACAGAGCCAACCATAAGCTGAGACAAACAATGGTTCAGGGAACATCCTTACCTCTGAAGAGGCTGGTGCCATGTGGAAAGGGAACATGTCCACACCTTTCCCATGTCTTTTTTTATCATCTACTCATTAGGGGCCTTGGCATGTTTTGTGCAGATAGGAGCAATAGCTTTCCTCAAGCCTAGGGCATTCACCTCTATATTCTCTTGATTAAAAATCATTTCCAAAAAGGTACAATAAAGGCATCTCCTGGGTGCAGCAAAACCCCCAAAACATGGCATACTGCACTTCCCTAAATGGAAGACTTCACCTACCATGGCCTTAATTTTGAACACATGGTTTTGATGAAAGCCATTCAAATGCTCGTGAAGATATTTACAACTTTTTATATGAAATACGCTCAAGTATTGACAAACATGAAAATAAAGCCTAGGTTGTAAAATAAAACTCCTACCACAAACAGTCTCCTAAACCCTTTGAGAAAAGGTATATTGTGAAGAACTAGCAGAGGCGAGCTCCCCACAAGTTTCATGTCTAGATCCACTCTGGGATCTGTTCCCAGAAGCCAAGTCTTCAAAATTCCTTCACCGACCCAACTTTTTAAGGCAAGCAGTGGCAGATCTGCACCATTCCTACCCGGATGTCCATTCACATCCATTCAATGTTCATGTCCTTGCTTCTCTTTCTTTCTTCTTTAGACATTTGCTCAAATCCACTCCTATTAGCACATTTTACATTTATTAGACAGTCAACTAGAAAACAAATAGTTTGAGGAACTGACTAGGTAACATGGTATTAGTATACAAGATCATAGCCATACAAACCCAGGACCAAAATAAGAACCAGGTACTAAGAAATAAAGCACTCTTCCAAAGACAACCTAAATCAATTCCTATTAGCATTTGTTCTGTTTGTCATAAGAATGAGTTTAAAAGAGGCAACTCTTTATTTGATGTGGGCCAGTTGTGTTTTGAAGAACATAAGGGGTAAAACTTCAGTGAGAGTAAGTTGTCCCTACTCCAGAGAAAAGGAGCATGATATTATCAGTCAATGTGAAGGAGTGATGCCACAGTTCTATAGGCTGGTAAAAATGTCTGCTAGGCCAAAGGATTTCACAGAATCTTCTTTTTTAAGAACAAAAAAGAAGGCTCTGAATAATAAATAAGAAGAGTGAAATAATTCTGTAGTGACCACAAGGCATGCCGAGCCCCATTCCCATTACTCGTGGCCAAAGATGAAAGGAAAAACTCTGCAAGCATCCCTTCGCTACTATAAAATTTTAGTATTTTCATATTATATTATAGTTAGCATTTAGTTAATAAAATTCCATCCACTATTTATATCCTAAAAAGCTGTCTTCCTTTTGTACTCTCAGTGCCACTGGGAAACTTCAAGGTAGGCTGACCCAAAGAACCTCACAAGTGTGCTCGAGGGAAGCATCTGACTTCATCCCTTCTAAAAGTTACTATATTCAAAGTCCTTTATTAATTAACCTGTTGTCTGTCACTGGACTACCTTTAACGAGGAATCCGTTCCCTTCAGTTTTAAGGAAGACATGATTTGTTAGGGTTATAGGCAGAAGAAAGAGATGAGGTACATCACTGGACATGAGGCTGGACAGCCAGGGAGGAGGTTCCATTTTTCAGCTGACCTCTGAATCTGCTATGGTCATTCTACTGTGTGGATGGCTGATGTAAGGCACTATGATTATTGGATTTCTTGCTACTACCTGATACAATACCAAGAAAAGTCTAGGAGAATGCACGAACATGTGTTCTTTTTCTTTTCCTTTTATATTTACTAAATGACCGGGACTTCCCGTGAAAACAGTAAGAAGTATGTCTTTACTTTGCATATCATGTATTTACATGCATTTACATATAAATGTGACGAGTTATTCTTTTTAAATTTTATTTTCAGGAAAAGAAATAAGTGCACAGCTTTTTAAAATTTCTTCAACTACTCTCCCATTAAAAGCAGAAGAATGGGATGCAATAATCAGACTGAAGTAAGAGAAAAATTTAAACAACATCTCACCTACCAGCACATAACTATCTATACAAGGGAAAATCCAAAGCAAAAATACAATACTTGGGAAAAATTATTCAAATGTTTCAATGTGTGAAAGCAAATAATTTAGTGAGAGATTATTATCAATTAACAGCACTCTGTTTTTCGCTGAGGATTTAGAAAGAAAATAGCAATACAATTCTTTTTAAGGGAAGGAAAAGTATGCTTTCTGTATTCTTGAATAATGTTACTCAAAAAATAAATAAAAATGTTTAAGAATGATGGATTTAATAAAATCCACATATGACTGCCTAGAAAATACAAGGTTTGGTTCATTTGGGTGGGTGCATTTGGTTTGGTTCATTTTGGTGGGTGCATTTGGTTTGGTTTGGTTTTTTGGATTTTTGTTTCCTTCTGAAGAAGGGAATTGATTCAGATATCTCTAAAGTGGAGATAGAGTCTTTAGAAAGGAAGTGCACATTTAGAAGGCCAAGAAAGAGTTATGCCACCAAGAGGTCTGGAAAATGGCCCAATTGAAGCCTCCCTTGTCTGTTTGAGCAGACCTGAGCTAGTAAGAATGCTTACGAGAAGAATCTCCCACCTGACCGGACAGATAGACCTACCTAGCACCGTCAGATATTACCGCTATTAAACAGTGTTTTAATCGCTTAAACAGAATGCTTTAAGTGCCCCAGGTTCAGGTTATAAGGCTGAACAAAATTCAAAAGACACGGTGTAGCTGCTACAATACCAAAGCTAAGCAAGCTTAGCCTCACAGTAATCCCAGAACTTACAGCTTCTGCTAACAACGGCCATACTAGGAGCCTGATCCTTACCTAAGAGTGTTTAAAATACCGTAAGGCACACAGGGACTGCATAGAAGGTACATGTTTCCATTGTATACAGGCACTCTGGAGGGGAAAAAGTCTATCTTGAAAAACAACTTCCAAGACTAAAGTGAAGACCAGAGGGCACTGAATGCCAGCCACTGATTTCTCTTCCTCCACAAAACACCCGAGCTACAGTCATGGGGCATGTCTATAGGCTGCTTGCTGCACCACTAAGCAATTCTTGATGGTTCCACAGATGCTACATTCTCAAAGACAGGTTTTTAATTTGTTGCTAATAAAGACTTGGGCTTTTCAAATGGCTACAGATTACGGAGACTTAAAAATCCTTCCTAGATTTCACTTTATTAAAGAACAATGCTGAGTTTGATCAAATAAATGTTACCAGTAAAGTGTCCTAATGCACTTTAAAAACATCATCAGAGATCATCATTCTTCAGTTCCTCTTACTGAAATGCAAGGAAGGTTGGAGACAGCCAGCCACTTTGAAAGCACTGCTCCAATTACTCAGCAGGCTTTGGAAAAGAAGCCTTAGGCTCTGCACAAAGGTTTACTACAGGAGATGCTCAGATAACCTTGACCATCCTTTGTAGGCTGTAGTGCTCCAGAAGAGCCAACTCCTTAGGCAATTTGCTTCTGCTTCCAAAGAAGTAACAAGTAAGAAAAATCCCCAAGTCTTTGCTTCAGCAAAACCAAAGAAACCTACACATCCCCAAGACACTTATTTTATCTGAATTTAAGAGTTTAACTTATTACACCATTTGTAGCTTGTGGAAATGTCTCTCTCAATCTGAATGACACTGTTGTTTTTCTCAGTAAGAGTACATACCCTTTTACAACTGATGAAAATGTGCATTGAAACATTACAACAGGCCTAAAGTGGGCCTGGGTTGGTACCTGGGAGTAATAACCAAGGGGAACCACTCTGAGACCAGGGGTGACACCCACATGATAAATGTCAGGCAGATCATCCAACCATCTCTCACTTTTTCAGGATAAGCCTGACATTCGAAATCACACCCTAATGCAACACGGTTAGCATGGGCTAAGGCGTCAACATCCATCAAATTTTAAGAAACACATAGAAGACTTTTTGGAACGGATTTACTGTGCAACAGGAACATTAGTAGGTAATAAAAACCTTCTTATTGTTAATTTAAGTAGCCAGAAAAAAAAAAACCTGAACTATTTTATCTGTAAAGATGACAATGCTGAATTCAGAAATCAACGAGTACAAACTGCACAGGAGTTTCCTTTCCTCCCCAATTCCATTTCTGCCTTTCAGCAGCAAAAACAATGAAGGAGGAAAAACCAGTGAGGAACAAACACAGGGTCCACGTGTGACAAATCTGCATATCCCTACAAGGAGCAGGCCTCCTAAGCATCAGCAGCCAAGTGGCACTCCCTTCCCCCACAGGACTTTGTGACTACTTCACCAACTCACCTTCTTCCACGTCAGAGTTAGTAATGAATCCTGCTTTTGAGTCCAACTTGAGGTATTCTCTCAACACCTGGATTAAAATAATTATCAACTTTAGCATAATAAGGTTATTTTCGAATTCTGAAAAACATACAATTGTCCCTCACAATATTAAGGGGGGAAAGATCACTGCTACAAACCAAATCATAACTGTGAGAGGATATACTTACTCTACCTCTAAAACTCTCCTTCACTGGTCATCTCTTTATGTGTAGTTCAACACATATTTAAACGTAAGCCAACCAACAGCCACTCCCACTTAAACAACAAATTCCTAAACCCAGTTATTCAGTCTCTAGGCAGGTTGCTGATCCAGGGCTGCAGCCCGTATCATCCATTCAGGAAGTCTGGAGAAACTCAGGAACTCGAATGTGTACGAAGTGCACCAACAAGGTGATGCTGATGTAGTCAGCCTGTCCGTGCCCAGGGGAACCACTGTTCCGAACCAGTGGTTCTCAACAGGGGGTGAGAACACCAGGAGATATCTTGCAATGTCTGGAAATATTTTTGGTTGTCTCAACATGGGGAAGAGGTATGCTGCCAGCATTTAATGGGTAGAAGCCAGGGATGCTGCTAACCCCATCCTACTGCACGGGACAGCCCCTCACTACAAAGAATAATCCAGCCCCAAAGGTCACAGCAGTAAGGTTGAGAAACCCTGTTCCAAAGCAAACAGCTATTCTGATCACTTAGAAATTTTACAATTCTCAACTGGTCCTTTCAGATAGGCTATAAGCTCCCACTAGAGACAGTAACATTTCCTGTGACTGGTAAGCTTATCATTACTTAAAGGAATATGACCATGCTCCATATTAATAATATACAGTACATGTATCCATTCTAAAAATATTAAAATAATCAAAGTACACATGCCCTTAAGAGCCTTCCAAGAAACTAATTTTTTAACGTTCACTGAGGTGAAATGCTGTGTCAGACTACAACTATGTTAACTTAGCCCCACAACTTTGTTCCCAGACATATAAAATGGAAACTAAGAAGAGTGAAAAGAACCAGGGCTTAGTTTCCCTCACAGATATTCCCCATTCCTGGGAAGGCCAAGAGGGGTGAAGTTCCTCTTCCCGGCTTCTCACCCTAGATAGTAGGACTCCCATCACTGATTAAGCCAAATATGCAGCTAGGTACTTCAAAATCCACTTTCAATGTTCAAACGGAGCCTACCATGACTTTATGCAGACAGCAAAACAGACCCTGGCAAAACCTTGTGGCAGGTCTTTCCTCCCCTACTGCAATCACATGGTGCAAAGAGCAGGGGGGCACTATGGGGAAAAGAAACCTATGAAGTCAAGTTTCCCACATACTAAACCCTGCAGTTTCTACATGATTGACCAATACACTTAGTCAACTTATTTCCTTAGGCTGCATCCACAGCCTAAGAAAATAAGTAAGGACACCTGTAACACTCAAAACACATGCTTTGTTTTGTCGAGCTTAATTAATGAGCTGTAACTAACTAATTACATAACGAAGACATATCTGACAGCTGACATGCACCAGTAATCTGGCTAGATTCATGAACAAACATGCAAAGTTTAAACCAAATGAAAGGATATGCTACATGAACACACTTAGGAAGATTCCATCAGAATTAGTCCATTCTGACTGGACATTTCCTCGATGTAGCATGTGAGTTTATATTTTAATTATAGACTGATTTCTTTCTCTGAGTCCCCAGTGTAGAAAGGAACTATGTAAATCGTACTCAACCACAATCACCCAGGCAGTGAGCACCTGGGTGTGCGGCGGGCAGACTGGCATTCGCATCCCCAAGGATCAGTGGGGGGGCTGGCAGGGTAGGCTGGATCTGTGTCAGAGGCAGCCCTCCCATCTGGAGCCCCCTACCCGTGCTCCGGGAACCTCTACAAAAACCGAATCATTAGGAAGCTTTACTGAATAATGTTCTTGTCCAAAGGAAGGGCTAATACCCATTCTAGATTCAAGATGCCTGTGAAACCAGTGTAGAGCCCATCACTCCTCCACTATAGATAGAAGACCACTGGGGAAGGCAGCCTCAAACAAAAGCCAAAAAACTAATGAGCTGGTCAAAGATGACTTCTTAATACCCATCAGCAAGCGGCTAAGAGAACAAAGCAGAGTACTTTTTTTTTTATTAAGCAAAATAATTTCCAGGCCTTCCTTTTTTTCTATAAAAAAGGAAGAAAGAAGGGAAGGCCTAAAAATTACTAGGGAGGCTCAGAAATATTAACACACAATGTGAAATCTACTTAACCCAACCTCATTTTCCTAGACTTAAAATCAGTCTTCAAATAAAAATTCATAATCAAATTTCAAAACATAAACACTTTATTATTTTTCCTCTCACCAGTAAAATATATTCTGTTCCAAAAAAGAAAGGTTGCTCAATTTCCTGTCAAAAGCAATCCAGAGAAGGCCACCTACACTGTAAAAGCAGCAAGAAAAAAAATAACAAAATGCTGAAGAAAAGCCTGCATGTGTGGGTGTATACTAAGTGCAATGTAACTACCACTCTGGGTTTTTAAAAGCTTTTTTCCTTGATCATTCTGAAAAATATTAAAATTAGTGTAGCTGCTAAAGAGAAATTTGTCCTCCACCCTACCTAAGGAAAACAAGTCCGATGATGGATTTCAGTTCCACCACAGAAAAAAAAGTATGGGTGGACATTCAATGCCTTTAACCCATAATTCTTTGTTCTAACAAGAAAGGGCAGATTTCTACCAAACAGATAACTCGCACATCACGTTTTCAGAGAGGGAAGGCTGTTCTGACAATTAACCTTCTCCCTTAGTTCCCCTACCTTTCCCTGACCCTCCTCCCAAACCTTAGAACTTTTAAAGTATGACCAACTTGGTCCTGATATGCTTCATCCTAAACCTCTGGGGGCTAACCACTTAGGTAACTGCCCAGCTTATGATTTAGTATAACATCGAATTCACCACTCTGTCTATGCAATTCCCCTTACCCTGTTTATGCTTTCTGAAACTCTAAATTCTAAAACAGCAATCAACCAGCCCAATATCTTATACTAAAAGCCTAATGAAATATGTTCAATGCTAAGGTAGATACAGTATGGTGAAAGAACAGGAGAGAGAGAGAGAAAAGGAAAGCTTGAATAAAAAAAAATAATAAAAAAAATTAAAAAAAAAAATTAAAAAAAAAAAAGGAAAGCTTGAATAGCTCCCCAGCAAATTGAGGATAAAAGAGTTAAACATACAAAGTCAAAATTAAATATAGTATTATCACTAAATTGTAACAACGAAAGGCCCTATTTCTATAAATCATGCTTTCCATGAAAAGGAGTTTGTCACAATAAATAATGAGCAGGGGAAAGAACATATTAATGAAATGATGGTAAATACTTTTTTATTTTTATTTTTGTTTTATTTTGTTTTGTATTGTTCTATTTTAGTTGGCTCTACATCCAATGTGGAGCCCAATATGGGGCTTGAACTAACAACTCTGATATCAAGATTTGAGCTTAGATCAAAAGTCAGATGCTTAATGGAGGGAGCCACCCAGGCACCCCATGAAATAATGGCAAATACTCTAAAACCAATACACCAAAAGACAAATCAAGATGTGGCATAAAGCCTACACTATGGGGCAGCTGCAAGACAAGACAACATGAAAAAGCAAACCTCTTAAACCTTACAAATGATTTGTCCGATAAGCCAACAATTAACTACTAAGTCAACTAATACGAGGGGCTTTTTGTTGTTTTGCTTAATAATCTCAGATCAACCAAAAAAAAAAAAAAAAACAACCCAAGACTAGTTCGTACAAATAACTTTATTTCTCAGAGTCACTTAAGAGTAAGTAGCCAACATGATAGCCTATCACCCCTACAGAGTTTAGACAGTAATTTCTATAAATGAGGGCATTCTACAAAACTGCAATTATGGCCAGGAAAATCATCAAAATTACATAGTACCATCATCTAATCTGCAGACCAGATCTTACACCCTCCAATTATCCCAATAATGTCCATTTTAGTAAAAGGATCCAATCCATTCAGGATCTCATACTGTACTTAGTTTTCACATCTCATTAGTGTATTTCAATCTAGAATTCCTGACTTTCTTTGACATTCGTGACCTTGACAACTGTGAAGACCAGGCCAATTTTGTAGCATGTTCCTTAATTTGGGTTTGTCTAATACTCTCTTATGATTAGTTTCTAGTTACGAATTTTCAGCAGGAATGCCAAGGAAGATAGTTCCCCTTGTTGTATCCTACCAGGTGATACACTATGTTAATCTTTTTTCCATACTGGTAACATGAACTTCTATCACCTGATTTTAGGGGGGACTCTGTCAGATTTCCACTGCAAAGTTACTCTTTCTACTTTGTAATTTTTAAGTACTTTGTGGTAGGATACTTTCAGACTACATAAATATCCTACCAACGAACTTTGACCCAGTATTTGTGTCCAGGGATAATTCTTGGCCATATTAATTATTTTATGATGGCTGCCAAAAAGTGATTTCTAGTCTAGTAACTCCTACTATTCTAGAAGGGGGAAAAGTGGTATTTAGAAACCAAGATCAGGGTGTGCTTATTGCAAATGGGTTATAGCTGCTCCTAGCCAGGAGAACAGAAGTACATGCATACATATACACACACCTCCTTCTTTCTTTCTATATCTATGTCTATTCCAGATCAGGAGTTCATGCAGATGGCCTGAATTCCTGCCCAACCATGGGGTCTTTCTAGCTTTCCCCTCTCCCTTCCCTATAATAGTAGTAAACCCAGCTCCCAATAATCCCTTTTCCTACTTGGACTCAGTGCCCCGTGTCACCTAATGCTACCCCAACCTCTGATCTAGTATCAGAAAAAGCCTACTCTCTTTAAGGGACCAGTAAGGGAGAAGCCCACAGAGACAAAAACATTATTAGAGACTATATATGATACCATTTTTTGCAGAACCCAAACAGGCAAGGCTAAAATATAGTTTACAAATATATTCTTTTTTAAAGCAAGGGAATGCTTAAAATTCAGGATAGTAGTCACATCCAGACAGAGGCAGAAGGATGAGATCATAGGGGAACACACAACTTCAAAATACTGATTGTGTTCTAGTTCTTGGTGAGAACCTACCAGCCCTAAACACAAGTTCTTTGACATATACAACTATGTCTCACTAAACCGTGAGGAGGTCATCAGCAGAGTCTGAATTTTACAGTGAAGCTCTGAAGCCAAGAAAGGTTAAGTGTGTTGCCTGGGGTCACAGATCAACAAGCAGGAGCTCAGGCACAAACCAGGTCTGACTCAAATCCTCTAATTACTGTGCCCTCAGCTATACCTCAAATGGAAGAAGATGGGCAGGAGAGATGGAACTATGGATCAAGGGCTACTGAGACTGCAAGAACAATATAAAGAATCCTTTAGGATATAGGAATATATTCTATATTATATATAGAATATAGAATATAGAATATATTATTCTTTAGGATTCCAGCACATTCCATAGGCTACACATTCGGGCTCAAGTAAGTCAATACATAAAATCCCTCAGAAGGCCCTGGTAAAATCTTATTACTAATAGTTCTGCTTTGTTTTGAAATCAGGAAACGAGAGAGAAGACTAGCAACTCATTCATGAAGTTCCAAACAGCCTAAATAGGGCGAAACTATACATCACTTATGCACAGTGTGTGAAATTTGAAATTAGTGACAAATGTTGAGCCCTTTTAACAAATTTGTTTTTTTTTTGTTTTGTTTTGTTTTTTTGGTTTTTTTTTTTTTTTTTTTGAAGAATTTGTTTAATGGAATACTGAGGCACAGCAACAATAGTTCTCTGAAGGAAAGACCACACATCCCAGAAAGTTCAAATCCCACTCTGCTACCTAGGCATGGCTTAAAATTGTTAAAAGTCAAAAAGATGGATCTCCATGGGAAGAAAAGAAAAAAGCATATTTATCTTCTCAGAAAGTCAGAAATAACCGCATTCTAACTGCATTTCTGGTAGAAGTATCTCCAGAGTCTATTAGTGATTAATAACAACTCATACCACCTAGAAAAGTCTCATGATCAGCACTAATGATTTTGTGCTCTTGATTTTGGCGGGGGGGGGGGGGGGGACTGTCTTTACAGTGGAATATGTTTTCCCACTGCTGATTTCCAAGGGGTGGAATATAAATTAAAGCAGAAATAATTTTTGGTTTAGCCTCCTCCCCAACTCCCCCAAAAGCCTGTTAATAAGTTCTATCTTCCCTTTCCTTTTCTTTCCAAAGAGGAAACATCTAGACCTAGGCCACAGACTAAAGAAAATACCATAGAACGAAAGAAAACAAAGAATACGTGCAAGATGGTGCAAAACTAATTCAAAACTCATTGCAGACTTCATGCTGTAACCTAAAACAGTCTACAATACATAAAGGTTAAGAAATGCAAAATGATCCTGTAAAGACAGTAAGCGCATGAGAAGCACACAAAAGAATAAATCTCTTTAGATAAAAAAGAAAGCAGGGCCAGGGCCACCCCCTCTGCAAGCTTTTTAGTTACTTTCTTTATGAAAAGCAATCAGATGCTGCTGAAATCAGTAACCGGTATTAGAAAGACAAGAAGTTATCCTGAGGTATTTCCAAATGAAAATGACAAAGAATAAATTAATTCATAGGCACTTGTTTCTTACATCCTACTATATTAAGCTTACATGATCACAGGACAAGCAATAATTATCCTTGAGAATTTAGGGACAACAGCCCAGCTTTAAAAGAAATTCACACTCTCAGGGCACCCGGGAGGCTCAGTCAGTTAATCCTCTGACTCTTGATTTCAGCTCAGGTCATGATCTCAGTATTAAGAAATCAAGCCCCAAATCAGGCTCCGTGCTCAGTGGAGAGTCTGCTTCTCTCCCTCTCCATCTGCCCCTCCCCCTGCTTTCTCTCTCTCTAAGATAAATAATTCTTTTTTAAAAAATTAAAGAAATTTAGAATCTAAAAAATAAACATGAAAAATGCATTCTTATTTTAATGTTGGAAAGGGGAAAACCTTGAAACATATTAAAGAGTTTCCTTGTAAACTCCCAGATAATGAATTTGGGGTAAAAATCAATACAGCTATTTAAGAAATAAATCCTCGCAAGCTAATCTAATTTAGTGTAAATGTGACAATTCACTTAATAAGGGACTGCAAGACTTGAATTTCTAAACATTAAACATTAATGGATTTTACAACTCATGAAGACACAAGAAAAATGTTCTTTGGGACACCTGGGTAGCTCAGCAATTGAGCACCTGCCTTCAGCTCAGGGCGTGATACTGGGGTTCCAGGATCAAGTCCCGCATCGGGCTCCCTGCATGGAGCCTGCTTCTCCCTCTGCCTGTCTCTGCCTCTCTCTGTGTGTGTGCGTCTCTCATGAATAAATAAAATCTTAAAAAAAAAAAAAAGAAAAGAAAAGAAAAATATTCTTCCCCTGGAAAGTACACATAACGGCCCTTTGATCCCAGGTTGTACAAACCTACTACTTATTCTTCCTTTCCCTGCACTTCTAAACACAAAAGCAGTTTAGTGCCGCCTTCAGCCCAGGGTCTGATCTGGAGACCCAGGATAGATGGAGCCTACTTCTCTCTCTGCCTGTGTCTCTGCCTCTCTCTGCCTCTCTCTCTCTCTTGAATAAATAAATAAAATCTTTTAAATAAATAAAAATAAACACAAAAGTTAGAAATAAGTTCTTTTGCAAGCTAATTATCTTAATCTTGATGCTTCTCCAACTGAAAGTCACTTCTATCTACCCATTTGTTGTAGCAAAAACCTAAGATTCACGGTCTATTCCTTTTTTTGACTGTCTATTACTTTCTTCCACAGCCCATATGCATTCTATAAGACCTCTAAATTCTACCTCCTGAAGACCATCCTGAATAACTCCCTCCTCTCCATATCCACTGGCAACACACCAGTCTAAGCCACTATTATCTCTCAACTAGACAACTGGCCCAGATTCCTCGTTAACTTCTAGCCATGATCATTTTCCACAGGGTAGTTAGAACTGACTTCTTAAAAGGTTAAACTGCGTATTATTATTCCCCTGCTGAAAACCTACCACTGGCTTTACATATCCTGAGACATCAAGAAGTATGCAAGATGTACGATTTTACCCTAACTTCCAACCTAGTACGTTAGACTGTCCCAGGTGTACGTATACCACTGAGGACATGAGACACTCGGGTCAGAGACAAAGGACTTCATTACTCACAGCAATAGCAGTAGTCAGAGTATCAGCATTTTTTGGTGCCAGTCCCTTAAGTCCCAATTCCCACCAGGTAATACCCACACAGCAGCGGGTTGTTACAGGAGAGTAACCTCAAGCTTAATGAACCCAAATCTTTTATAATGGGCAGTATGCCTGCCTGAACTTTACCCCAGAAGGAGACATTGTGTTTATTATATAGATAGTAAAATGTGACTGATCTTTGCTCTGGAGGGTAGCCTCCAAGGCTGATGACTATACAAATCACCCCTGAAACGACAGTCCAGAACAAAGGTAATCAATATGGAAACACAATACACATGGAAATTGTCTCCCAACATTGGAATAAAAGCCAAATTTCTTACCATGGTCTAAGAGCGGGCCTACATAATTGGTCTCTTTCTCTTCAATTTCATGTTGGACTCCTGTCTCTTTAGCCTTACTATGCTCTAGCTCCACTGCCATCTTCGGTATCCTCAACGAGGTCAAGTTCTTTCCCGCCCTAGATCTTTGTATATGCTGTCCTTTTGTCTGAAATGCTCTTCCTCTGGCTTAGACATCATTTCCTCAGAAATACCTTCTATTGTCCATCTATCTATATGAGACCCTACACTCACTGTTTATTCCCTTTTTATCACTTTGCTCACTTATTTATTTACTTAGTAAACATTTATTGGGCACCTACTATGTACCCATCATTATTACTGTAGGCACAGTAATTACCTCATCTACTTATTTATTTATGAACAGTCTTCCTTCACAGTGGAAAGCATGTCTTTACATTCATCCACAAAGGCCTAGAACTTAAAATCGTACCCTCAACAAAACTTTGCTGAATGAGTGAACGACTTGTACAACACAAAGTATTGAAATATTTCCACATCTGTATGGGAAAACACCATAGCGCTGACCAAAAAGCATAGCATTAGAAGCTAGAAGTACTAAATTCAAACCCTGGAGTTATCATTTAGTGGCACCTGAGCAATTCCACTAAGTTCCCTGCAATATGGAGAAAATTCCTCCCCTATCTAACTTCTAAGATTATGAGGATCAAATGACAGAGTCTGTTAAGAAGCCCTTGCAAATGCTAAACATAACTTAAAAGCAGTAACAAATCAATAGTTAATAGTCATGAAATAGTCATTCATTAAGAATATACTAGATCCCTACTATGAGGGTAACTATTAATGAAAATTAAAATGTATATCAACATGTGAATTAAAAGTGTGTAACTTAAAATGAAATTAGAATATGGTTAGTCCTTTAATAAACTTGAAGGAGAACAGTTTTTCCCCTTTAAGTACCCTTTGGACATGCTTCAAAAACTTTCAGACAAAAGGTGAATCACTTTTACCAGCTCCTAATCCCAGAATATTAAAAGAATGTCTTCAAAAAAAAAAGAATGTCTTCTGGTTACTTATTTTTAAGCAAGCCTCTTAGAAAAATTTTAGACTATATATACACCCTTGAATGCCAATCTCCAAAACAGAAATTTTTTAGATTACTGGCAAAACTTGTGCATTTATTAATTTTGTCTCCTTTTACTGACTTCATCTAAAACCAAATGCAGGAACGCCTGGGAGGCTCAGCGGTTTAGCACCACCTTCGGCCCAGGGCGTGATCCTGGAGTCCTGGGATCGAGTCTCCCGTCCGGCTCCCTGCATGAAACCTGCTTCTCCCTCTGCCTGTGTCTTTGCCTCTCTCTCTGTGTCTCTCATGAATAAATAAATAAAATTTTTTTAAAAATAAAAATAATAAGGGGATCCCTGGGTGGCACAGCGGTTTGGCGCCTGCCTTTGGCCCAGGGCGCAACCCTGGGGACCCGGGATCGAGTCCCATGTCGGGCTCCCGGTCCATGGAGCCTGCTTCTCCCTCTGCCTGTGTCTCTGCCTCTCTCTCTCTCTCTGTGTGTGACTATCATAAATAAATAAAATAATAATAATAATAATAATAATAATAATAATAATAATACCAAATGCAGTCTCTTTACTGCCAAGTGGGGTGGGTATGTGTATGTGTATTATGTGTATATGTGTATCTCTGCACTTACACATATGTGCACACATGTGTGTAGTGAAGACAAAGTAAGCTCTGGGCACCTGGGTGACTCAGTGGTTGAATGTCTGCCTTCCGCTCAGGGTATGATCCTGGAGTCCCAGGATCGAGTCCTGCATTGGGCTCCCCATGGGAATCCTGCTTTTCCCTCTGCCTAAGTCTCTGCCTCTCTCTATTTGTCTCTTATGAATAAATAAATAAAATCTTTAAAGAAAAAGAAGAAGTAAGCTCCACCTTACATTTTTTATAGAAAAAGTAGCTTCAGAGTCAGGGCACTGGGTGACCAACAGGAGGAAATAGAGTGATCACACTGAGGTATAAGCACGGTGTGTGTGTCGGGGTGGGGGGGGGGGGTGCAGTAACTTGACCACAAACAAGGACCTTGATCAACTCCAACAAGTCACCCACCCGACATGAGTTCACCACCCAACTCACCTTCCATAACCTAACCATACAATTACAGAGAGATTAATTAAAAGGGGTATTGCTTCTATGATATAAAATGACATAAAAACTAATAAAAAAGGAGGGTCTGGGCAGCATTCATCACCAAAGCAACAGAGTAGAATGTGAGAATAACATGATCAAGATTCCTTTCCTACGACCTTTCTGAAATTTTATACACACGCATATAAATAACTAAGAGGTACATCATGATACTAAAGGGGAGAAATAACAATATGAACTGGTGCTTCTAAATATTAAAATCAAGAAAATACAGAAATGAGGGAAAGAACATGGGAAGGCTCATGAGAGCTAAGAAAGATATGCAGCTTGAGAGGGATGGAGACAATCTACAACCTACACATGAGAAACACAAACAGTTATATATTTCAGCATACATGTCCAATTATATTTGGTAGATTTTCATTACATGTTGAAGGTCTCTAAAAACTGCCTCCTAATATGCTATTTTAATGATGGCTACCTACTCCAAAATTGGGGCAGGTGGCAGCAGCAGTTCTATTCACACTATTCACAGAGCCCTCGATGTCTCAACCTTTCAATTAAGTAATCCTCCTTATTAATAACAATAATTACTCTTTGAGTGCCCACATTATGCCAGTCACATAATAGTCTCTATCTCATATAATCAATATAATAATCCTAGCAGATGGATATTATTATCCCTTTTTTTATTATCCCCTTTTTTTTTTTACAAGGAATACAAGTAGGAATCAGTGAGGTCCTAAAGCTCAATTTGCCCAAAGCAAATTAAAAAGTGATGGCATTAGAATTTAAACCCAAGACAACCAATCCTTTTCTAATATTCTTGTTCTTGTCATGTAACCTCCAATAATAAGTTAATATGTACTGTGTGTTCCCAGCAC
This sequence comes from Canis lupus dingo, assembly GCF_003254725.2. Taxonomy (NCBI): domain Eukaryota; kingdom Metazoa; phylum Chordata; class Mammalia; order Carnivora; family Canidae; genus Canis; species Canis lupus. The sequence goes on along the minus strand of NC_064250.1, from coordinate 45,064,784 downwards.
AATATGAACGAGCTGTTCATTATTCCATCTAATCTTTAAATAACCCTGCAAGATGGTTATTATGAGCCACATTTTTTCACTTGAGGAAACAGAGTAGTTAAATAACTGCCGAGGTAACACAGTTAACTTAATAGTAGAAACAAGCAGGAACCCAAAACTAAATCCATCTGAAACAAAGCCTGTGTTCCTACTACTGTATTACATAACCTCCACCTTATAGTGTTTAGAATAATTGCAACTTAGGAATTACTTATAAATTACTACTTTACTGTTTATAATATTAAATGAAAATATATATGATAAACTATATATTAAAATACGTTATTTTTAAAAAAAACCTGTAAAGGTATATGGCAAAAAAAATTAAGATATATGAGTGATAGGATCACTGGCAGTCTTTTTTTAATCTATTTTCCTAGTTTTTCCTTAATTATGATATACAAGCAATGGTAAAACACACACACACGCACACACACACAAGCCCTACTTTTTAGTAATTTTTTTTCCCTCTGTCTTCTGGAACCTATCAAAACTCAATTTCAATTCGAAAACATGATACAAGTTTAACATATCCAGAATTGAATGAAAATTGAACAATGAAAACTTTGCCACAGAATTAAACCAGACTGCGATAGCATTAAGGAAAAATAAATAGCTTTCGATTTTTGTATCATACTTCCACAAGAAAAAAAAAAGAAGTAAAAGAGACAGATATTCAGAATTCTGTAAATTGGATGAAACGCTTAGAGGAGGGCAGCCCAGGTGGCACAGCGGTTTAGCGCCGCCTTCAGCCCGGGACACGACCTGGGGACCCGGGATCCAGTCCCACGTCGGGCTCCCTGCATGGAGCCTGCTTCTCCCTCTGCCTGTGTCTCTGCCTCTCTCTCTCTCTCTCTCTGTCTCTCATGAATAAATGAATAAAATATTAAAAAAAAAACATAAAGGAAAATTAGCCAAAACCAACCAAGTTCATGAAACGCAAGAAAACATGCTTAGAACCTATAGGACAAAATCTTCACAGAAAACAATTCCGTTTTAGTGACCATCCAGGCCTTTGAGCAGATTAACAATTAATCTGAAGAAATGACTTAGTAACTCTGAAATATCATTTAAACTAAACAACTAACCAGGATGTGAATGCTCACATTTAGTCAAATTTACTTTCCAAAATATATATACTTCTCATCTCGTTCACTGACCCCACATCCTCTCCCTAAAACCTCTTCAGAAGAAGTATAAGCATAACCTGCAGATGGGAGGGGTATAAATTTCATTTCCCTAATGGAAACCACCACTCAACTACTTACTGGGTAAACTGACAGAAATATAGTATTTATTTTAAAAGCCATCAAATAATGTACATTCCAACAAAAGAAACCAGTCTGGGATTAGAGAAAGGGGGAGCCTTCAACTTTTTCCAAAATGTTTTATGATCTCACACAAATATGGCAGAAGGTTAAGATCTGATGAAGAGAGTATTATATAAAAGTCTACTTGAAATATTTTTAAATTAAGAAAAGTAATAAGGTTTAATATCTGTAAGTCAATACAATACTCATTCCTCTTAGTATATTTGTATTAGTTAAAACACACACACACACCATCTCAACATCTCTTCAGCCCAACCTGTGACATTTTACCACCCAATGAAGCCACTGTTGACATGAATACCAAACAATCCCTAATATTTAGTTTGTTCCTTTGAAGCATGAAGCATGAATTCAGAAAAGTTCCCATATGATAGAATAAAAAAATTAAAATTTATTTATGCAATGATGCCAAACTAGTCATAAATCCCAAGATGTTTTATGTGTATGCCTCGAATCCATTTCTAAAATGAAAATAATAGGTTTACCTCTCAAAATAGCATACTTCCAGAACAGACAGTCCTAATCTCCCACAGGAAAGCACAGGCTCGAGCACCTTACAAAGTGTGCCACCTACTCTTCACACTAGAAAAGTCACTTTTGGTATTAAAGTGACAAGAGAATATATTAATGACAAGCTTGAGGCCTGAAAAAAAGCAAACAGATCTTAAGAAAGTTGAGTAGTTAACTTTCTCTTCACTGAAAGAACCAGAATCACATCTGTATGTGCTTCTGACCCCATGGGCAAAGGCACGAGGTGGAAATTACTGTCATATACAGGAAACAGATGGGGTGGATAATGCAACTAGATAATCAACTGCCCCTTCTTCCCTTCACTAGAATGTAAAAAACATTCAGTTAATAATGAAACAAACTTTCTAGAAAAGCAGAAGTTCACAGTTGACGCAGGACTTGAACTCATGGAAGAACAGGTTACTAGCACCACTCAGAGTTAGAGCTAAATGACAAAGGAAGTTTCAACCATGTCTCCTCACTCAAAAACGAAAGTTACACTTGTCATAGTCTCAATAAAAGCTAAGACCTAGCTGTACCTTCACCAACCAAGCAAGTCACTTTAACCAAGGTGCAATTACTTGCTGTACTTAAGAACAAGTATTTAAGTAAATACACTTCTTTTAAAATTTTAATTCCAGTTAGTTAACATAGTTTCATATTAGTTACAATATAGTGATTCACCAGTTCCATATATTACTCAATGCACATACTCCTCCCCTCTGGTAACCATCAGTTTGTTCTCTATAGCAAAGCCTGTTTCTTGGGTATGTCCTCTATCTCTCTCTCTTTTCTTTTCCTTTGCTTGCTTGTTTTGTTTATTAAGTTTCACATATGAGTGAGAGCATATGGTATTTGTCTTCTCTGATTGACTTATTTCACATAGTTATTATACTCTCTATATCCATCCATGTCACTGCAAATGTTAAGATTTCCTTCTTTTTTATGACTAACATTCCGTTGTGTGTATGTGTGTGTGTATATATATACTTTTTTATTCATTCATCAGTCAATGGACACTTGGGCTACTTCATATCTTGGTATTGTAAATAATGTTGCAATAAACGTAGGGGAGCATGTATCTATTGAATTCAAGTTTTCATATGCCTTAGGTAAATACCCATTGGTGAAATTACTGGATCATATGCTAACTAACTCTATTTTTAATTTTTTGAGGAATCTCTATGCTGTTTTCCACAGTGGTTGTTTCAGTTTGCTTCCTAACCACCATTCACAAGGGTGAACTGTGACCTTTTTCTCCACATCCTCACCAACACTTGTTTGTGTTTTTGATTTTAGGCATTCTGACAAGCATAAGGTGAGATCTCACTGTGGTTTTGATTTGCATTTCCCTAATGATTAGTGACGTTTGAGCATCTTTTCATGTGTTGGCCATCTGTAAGTCTTCTTTGGAGAAATGTCTATTTATGTCTTCTGGTCACTTTTTAACTGGACTAGTTGGGGTTTTTTGAAGTTGTATAAATTCTTTAAATATTTTGGATACTAACCTTTTATCAGATATGCCATTTACAAATATTTTCTCATGTTCAGTAGGCTTTTAATTTTATTGACTACTTTCTCTGTTGTATAATTCAAACAGTTCCTAAACATCAATTGAGTATAAGGCTCTGAGTTTCCAAAAGCTGCAGAACTCTAAAGGTCCCAGTGGCAGACTTTCCTCTCAAAAAGTTAACAGTTCAAATCATGGTAAGGACAGTAAAAACAGCAAAAATAAAAGCCGAAGTGTTGACAGGTTCTACCTCAAGAAATGGCAAAAGAACATAAAGCTTCTAAGATCAACTCAATAGGATCAGGGAAGAATAACAAATAAGGGCAAAAAAGAGGAGGAAAATCAATGAGGGGTTGGAAATAGAGGATAAAGACAGAAAAGGCTGCAATGCCCATGGTGTATGAGTAAACAAAGAGTATAAACCATGGAGACAGGTTTTAAATATCAAACATATGAAGAAAAACTTAAACTCTAAAGACCGTATAGAAATTTTCCCTGAGAGCCACTGGAGCTAGACTGGCTTTACTATCAATTCAGTGTCTCATCTAGCTTTGGCCTCAAAGCCAGGGAACCAAATGCCTCCCTCAACACGCATCCATGAACTTGTGGGGGATCCATCACTATGCAATTACAAATACGACTTAGCAAATCTCGTCATCCTGTCAGTTATGTACATAGGGCATGTCATTCAGAATTGCTATAGTGTGAATACTCACCTTCAAATACTGAGAAGCATTCAGCTGAACTTGGAATGACTTGCAATTCTATCAGGCCAAGGAAGTAGGAGTATTTTTTTTTAATCTATGCTGATGCTAATGACTTACAAAGTTTTTGTTATGTTCACTGTACAAGGAGAGGTAGGCTAGCAGAGTGAGCAAGTGTGTTTGGTTTTTCCTCCCAGTTTTACTGAAATCAAATTGCCATATAAAATTATATTAGCTTAAGGTATACAACATATGATTTGAAATGTGTATATATCACAAAATGATCAGCACAATAATTTGAGTTAACACCCATCACCTCCTGCAGCTATGAATACTATTACAAAAGAAAATGCTACAAGTTTAATGATAAATATGAAAATGTAATAGTAAAAAATAGTTCAGAATTTTCAGGTAGTGCCTAAATTGGAAAATAAAAACCTTCAACAAATCAGTCAGTCTAAAGAATGAAAATTAAATTTCAATTATTTAATTCCATTAAAGCCATAGGCTTTCAAGAAAAAAATTTTCACATCTTACAAAGCACATAAAGCAAACTCAGCTACCTTAGATGGCAGAACTGGCTTGTGGTGCCCCTAGGTGAGGTGTTCAAACAAGATAAATTAGTGGCTTTCACAGTTAAAAGGCTACCTGGACAAAAGAAAGACTGAATAGTGTACATGCAAATAATGCCAACCAAGCACCACTAACAACCAAATTGCAAAGAAAGTCATTCATTGGCTGGAACCAACTGGAAGAGCACGGAGAAGGACAGAGGGGCTGGTGGTAGAAAGCTGGAACTACTCCACAAAGTTTTCAAACAACCTGCTAAGGAGCTTCCACTGCCCTGTAGGCAGAGAGGAACTACAGGGGATTCACGAGGGCTCGTCACAATCAGAAACAAATGTGCCTCCATGTATGTGTGCCCCACACACGCATTTATGTATTTTTTCCTTTTCCCCCCAAAAAAACTTCAACAATAATATGGAAGAGAGCCCTGAAAGAAGAAGGACACTGAATAAGGAAACACTAGTAACAAGGCTGTTGCAACTTCTTAGGTGAGTGATGACTGGGGCCTGAACCAGGAGAGTGGGGATTGAGAAATGAAGGAATGTGAGAAAGACTTGGACATAAAACTGACACCTCCTGGAAAACAATCAGATGTAACAATAATGAAAAGTGGAACCAAAATAAGAAATTGTGCCTCCATGGAATGAACTATGCTATTCTCAAAAATAATATTTTTATTAAAGTTACATTAAGTAATGTTTGAGATTATTAATATTTATCTTCACCACAGTCTAAAGTCATCCAGTAGCCAAGCAGAGACCAGTTCAAGAAACACTCAGCTCTAAAGGAGCATGTTGAAATGTGTCAGTTTAATTTCACGTGAAAATCTGTCAGTAAATAGTTTAAATTTATCAAAAGATACAAGATAATGTATAAAAGAAACATTCCAAAAATAGGACTAAGTCAAGATTCTCCACAATGAGTAACATTTGCTCAATGAATTTCATAATAGGATCTAAGTTTCATGCTCCAGTTAATGAGTTTTGGCATTAACTCATTACCTCACATTGTAAAATATAATAAATCTTTTAAAATGACATGCAAAATAATATATGGTAAATTATTAACAATGACACTGAATACAATATAAAAGTATACACATACAGGGACACCTGGGTGGCTCAGTGGGTTAAATATCTGCCTTCCGCTCAGGTCATGATCCCTGGGTCCTGGAATGGAGCCCCATATCTGGCTCCCTGCTCAGCAGGGAAGATGCTTTTCCCTTCTCCCTGCCCCTCCCCCCTCACTTGTGCACATATGCACGCACACTCTCTCTCAAATAAATAAATCAATTAAATAAAAAGTATACATATACAATGTAGTTAAGATTAATGCCTATATAAGAACTAAAAAGGTACTATTTTAGCAAAAAATTTCATCATTTTTATCATACTGCCTTTTTCTGGCTTTGAAGTATTATCAACAAATAAAATTAGGACACACACCTGAGTGGCTCAGTTGGTTAAGCTTCTGACTCTTGGTTTTAGGTCTTGTCAAGATCTCATGGGTCATAGGACTGAGCCCTGCATCAGATTCCATGCTCAGCAGGGAATCCTGCTCAAGAGTTTTTCTCTCTCCCTCTCCCTCTGCCCCTTCCCCCACTCTCACTCTTTCTCTCAAATAAATAAATATATCTTTAAAAAATTATACGGTATTTACAGTGTACAACAGATGATGTGATATATGTATATATGTATACATGGTGACATGATTCCTTCCATCAAGTTAATTAACACAATCATCACTTCACATATTTACCTTTTAAAAAAAAAATTTTCAATTAAACAATACAGTGTTACTCAACTACAGTCACTATGTTATACATTAGATCCTCAGAACTTGTCTCATAATTGAAAGTTTATATCCCATACTACCTTCTTAATATTCAAAATCAGTAACTGACCATTTAGATGAAATCTCTTTGCAGAACATGCTGGTTTCTAAAGATTAACAGGCTGATCCTGAACTGAGAAAAACACAAACCCAAGTCAACAATTCAAAGTACAACCATAAATGAACAAACAAGAGGCAATATGTGACCAGGCACATAAAAATTAGGTAAAAAGAAGTGGGGCAAAAGAAACACACTTGTTGAGGGCTTCCTAGAAGTCTAACATTGGGCTAAGCAGACCCTCTTTCCCACCCCATACTCACTGTATAATGAGTCTTTGGATAATCAGGTATAAGCTTCATAAGGCAGAGAGGGCTTGGTAACCAGCTTATCAGCAGGTTCTCAAACAGCACCTGGCACAATATAAGTACTCAATAAATATTTGTTAGATGTGTGGATGAATGGATGAATGGCTAGATGGCTGGTGGATGAGTGAATAACTATTTTTAATAATAATGATGGCACAGCTTAGGTATACCAAAAGAGATCCTGGCAGCTTAGGAGAAAGGAAGCAAGAAATGTTCTCCAAGCCACTAAATTCTCTTCCCGCAAAATACAGGTTATCACAGTAGAGTGGAAAAAGCATGGGCTCCACTGTCAGACCTGGAGGGGAAGCCAAGTTTCAGACTTTCCTTTAGTGGGTCCCTGGATAAGTTATTACTCCATGACTGAAATGCATAGACTAATTCTTTAATCTTGAAGTTGTAAAAAGGCTTTAACTGAAATAACATAGGTAGAGTATCTAGCAAATATCTAGCACATAATTAGTGCTTAATAAACATAAATCTCTCCACACCTGGGCCAAGGGAAATGACCCTAGTGCTCATACAGTCTGGGTCTTAGGGAAAGAGTGCAAGGAAGAGGTCTCAGTGAAAGGAATCTTAGTGCAGTCCACAGCAGGACAGCTCACATCACTTTAAAATGTCAATCCAGGGACACCTGGGTAGCTCAGTGATTGAGCATCTGCCTTCCACCCAGGGCTTGATCCTGGAGTTCCAGGATCGAGTCCCACATCAGGTCCCATAGGGAGCCTGCTTCTCCCTCTGCCTGTGTCTCTGCCTATGTGTCTCTCATGAATAAATAAATAAAATCTTTAATAAATAAATAAAATGTCAATCCAAAAGCCTGGCTCATTATATCATGTTGGAGGAAATTAACAATCATAGCATGGGCCTACATAAAATTCAAAGAGGGTAGTGGCCTCTGCCAGTACAAGGAAATATAAAACAAAATCACTAGCATATGTTCTGTGCCTGACAATTTCACACTTTCAAAATTAGGTATACTTTTCTTTACTATTATATGTCAAATCTACTTTATTGACAGTATTTGAAGTATACAGTTGGTCCTTGAATAATATGGGTTTGAACTGCATGGGTCCACTTATCCACAGATTATTTTTCTAATAATTACAGTACAGCACTGTAAATGTATTTTCTCTTATGATTTTCTTAGCAATATTCTCTTTTCTCTAGCTTATTTTATTGCAAGAATACAGTATATAATACATACAACATATGTGTTAATTGACTAATTTAGGTCAACGGTAAGCCTTCCAGTCAACAGTAGGCTATTAGTAGTTACATTTTTAAGAATTCAAAACTCAGGGATCCCTGGGTGGCGCAGCGGTTTGGCGCCTGCCTTTGGCCCAGGGCGCGATCCTGGAGACCCGGGATCGAATCCCACATCGGGCTCCCAGTGCATGGAGCCTGCTTCTCCCTCTGCCTGAGTCTCTGCCTCTCTCTCTCTCTCTCTCTCTGTGACTATCATAAATAAATAAAAATTAAAAAAAAAAAAAAAAAAAAAAAAAAAAAAAAAAAAGAATTCAAAACTCATACTCAGATTTTCAACTTGGGGGGGGGCTGCACTCCTAACCCTGATGTTGTTCAAGAGTCAGTTGTATTTTTTTTAATTTGATGACATTATGGATCATCAAGGACTCTTTTCAAGAAAAATGCCCCAGGGGCCTATCCAGGCTTTGTCTCTAAGAGACCAATGTAAGTGCACATTTGGCTCTAATTATGCCCTTGTGTGTTCCCTTTCGTACTTCCAAAGCATCATATCATACAATGCATCCCAATTATAAAACATGACTAATATCCCCAAATTTTGTACCTATAATTGAAAATGTAAGTAGTTTTTTACAGAGTTCTAATAGTTTTCTCTTGTGAGTTAGTAGCAAAATAAATTACAATTTTTATATATTATCTTTCTAATTATTGCTTCATCAGGTGAAGTCCTCTTAAATCAATCAGTGAGAAAATTAACTTTAGAAGATGCTTTGAGTATATTATTCAACTACAGCATCAGGAATACCTAAAAGGTTTGGTTTTTTTGCAACATAAATCCACATCATTTAAATCAAACCTGAATCCAAAATCACTAAATTCAAATAATGCAGTTGAATAGTTTGCTTTTGGACAAAGGTCATTTATCCACTGCTGATTTTAAATAAACATTTTAATTAAGGACATATATAGCTGGGGAGGTAGAGAATAAGAGAAAAAAATTGAGTAGAGGGAGATAATCACACCAGAGAAATTCTCTCAATTAAGAAAGTTCTATCTTATAAACAAAAAACTGGGTATCAATCATCAAGTCCAGAGGGTAGCAATGGAACAAGAGATTGATAGCACCATATTCTCATAACTTAAACCAATTTACAAAATCTCTATCGACAAAGTAATAGTCCCTTACAGAGGATTGCAGTTAATGAATCAACATTTGGAAAGGAGTACGATATAATTTCATGAACAGAGGAACTGAAACTATTTAGAATAGTAGGGGAAGGTACACCCTATTTTTATTGGAATCAGCCAGAAGCTGAGAAAAAGGATTTGTGCCCAGTAGAACAACTCTCTGAAGAAATCTAGGACGGTATGTTGGCAGAAACAAAGAAAAAACTCACGCAGCAAGTCCTATGCTTCACCCATAGGAGTATCGGCAACTCTGTCTATCCTTGCCAGCTTTGATGCCACATACGCACCAGGAAGCTTTCTGAAGATAGTAATATAGATTTCTCTTGCTACCCAAAAGAAGAATATTCTTATGAGACCTTTCATAAGCCAAAACAACGTAAAGCAAAAAAACAATTACCATTTCATAAAAGCGAAAATCCTCTTTGGATTTCTTTCGGTTAGTGAAAACAGGTAGTAATATAGTCTTTTGTAAAAGTGAAGTGGCATAAAGCGAACTTGGCCACAGTGGAAGAAACAACCCTGCCCTAGTTATCTATCACCTGGGAACAGGATTCTCTTAACACAGTATAAAATACTTTTCTCCTTGGAAATACATTTCTGGAAAAAAAAAAAAAAAAAAAGAAAAGAAATACATTTCTGATTGTTAACAACTGATTTTCCAGTAGATATCAATGTTCAAATATTTCTGTTTAAGCATATCAGATTTCCCAGGGTCTCATCAGCCCTGAATAACTAGACTACTGGTGCTGATGAACTACCAAGATCCTTTTCAAGCAATTCCTGCACACATGAGCATGATCAGTTTTAAATCAGCTTTTGCAAACTACGTGTTCTACATCATATTAGAATACAGTATGTTCCTGAGTCGCCCACAGTGTACATTCAATTTTATTTGGAACATATCTTTATATGTTTATCATCTTTAATAAAGAATTCAAGAAAACCGTACTCCTGACCTTCCACGGTGCGAACTGGCCAATTAAAAAGCTCAGCTATTTATCGCACATTTGTTAAGTGCAAAGCCCTAGTAAGGTATCAATACGGTAAAGCAAATGTGAGTTAAATTCATCCACTCATGGGGATCCTGAGTGGCACAGTCCACTAAGGGTTCAACTCTTGGTTTCGACTCTGGTCATCATCTCAGGGTTGTGAGATCAAGCCTGGCATCAGGCTCCATGCTCAATAAGGAGTCTGCCTGTGATTCTCTCTCCCTCTCCCTAACCATGCACACATGATCACTCTCTCTAAAATAATTAATTAATTAATTAATTAATTAATAAAAAGAAATTCATTCACTCACAAGTTACTGAATACCCTAGATGTGCCACTTATGGAGTGCCTTTCAGGTACTGAAAAGTCAAAGAGAATACAAAATCCCAAATACTTTACAATCCAAAGGAGCAAGCTAAGAAACTAGATAAAAAATTCCAATAATACTATAATAGAGGTATGTGTTCTAAAGTAACTAACTCTAGGAAACCAGAAAAAACTCTACAGATGGTAACTTTTAAGCTAGTCCTAAAAACGGAATTAAAAAATTTTTATTTAGCAAGAGAGAGGAGTGCTTAAGAAAAAGAAACAGTAAGGGCACCAAGGACAAGAAATCATCTTACGCAAGAAATTTCCCCATCACTGGGATAAACAAGGCTCAGTGACAGAGTAAGGAGGAGGGGGTCAGAGGAAGCAAGATAGCCTTCTGCCATTATTAAGGCCTTCAGACTTCTTCCTCTGTGTTATGTCCTATAGTGTTTGCCGGCAGGAGCCTGTGCTCAGGAGATACCAGTTATTGGGAGTCACAGCTTTCCCTCAGGTCCTCAAGCTTCTGAAAAGTGGAAATAGGAGGGGTTGCTGGGCAGGGAGATGGGTGAACCAGGAGAACAGTCTCATTTCCCATCAACTACTGGAATCCCTTCTATGTATCATGATAAATGGCTCCATATTGGGCAACAACTAGAATGTTAACTAAAATGTCCTCCTTGTATCATCTTCTCTTCCTCAGAATCACTTACTACAATTTTTCTAACCTGGCCTCATTTGAAATCCTTTCTAACATCTTCTCCACCTTACAATGCACTCTTGTTGGTCAGAGCTGATCACAAAGGACCCCAGTGCCCTCCAACCACAGCAGAGCACTGAACCACATCAGGTTCTTGGTATGGACAAGGTAGCTCTCGATCGCACAGACCTTTATAAAAGTGCAAGACCTGGATCAGACTAAATCCTTGGTCAGGGGGATCCCTGGGTGGCTCAGCGGTTTAGCGCCTGCCTTTGGCCCAGGGCACGTTCCTGGAGTCCCGGGATCGAGTCCCGCGTCGGGCTCCCGGCATGGAGCCTGCTTCTCCCTCCTCCTGTGTCTCTGCCTCTCTCTCTCTCTCTCTCTGTCTATGATAAATAAATAAATAAATCTTTAAAAAAAATAAATAAATAAAATAAATCCTTGGTCAAATAAAACACCTTGTCCTTCTTCCTTTGAACTATTCTCATAAGCACTGTTTACCTCTCCTTTAAATCACTCATGATCATTATAAATTAACACTTATTTGTGTGATTACTTGAATAATGGCTCTGTATCCCCAGCCCAGGCACCAGTATCTCAAAGGCGGCACAAAACTACCTTATGGTATTTTGCTTTTATTTTCCATTACCAATGTATTATGAGGTGTTGGTATAGTCCCTATTCCAAAGAAAGGGTTCAAGAAATGTCAGATGAAGAAGTAGATGTGCACGCAAAAAAATTACATGAGGCAAGATATGATAAGCGTGATAGGAGTGTTGAAATCAACCTTCTGTGGAGATTCTTTCAACTTCCTCTGTGAAGGAAAGGCATTGTAGGGGCAGAAGAGCATCTGAGCCAATTCCTGAGTGAGTGGTGTTTCAACCAGAAATTCAAAGCAAAGAAAATATCTGGGCAACAAAACAACCAAGGAAAACAATATATTTGAAGGATCATCATTTATATGGGAAATTGTTCATAATATTAAGTTAATAAGCAGGATACAAAACAGTCTGCACCTCACTCTCACACACATAACACAAAAACCCTGAAGGGAGATGGTTTAAATATTAACAAGAGTCACTGCTGAGCCATCTTTATTTTCTTCTTTACCCTCTATTGTAGTTTCCAAAATATTCTATAATAAAGATCTTCATAATCATTAAGGGAAACATTTGGATGTTTAAAGTCATTTAGGATGAAACTGTAATGACATTTTAAGTCTTTAGGCTTCAGAAAAGGTTCCTAGACTGTTTTGGGTTTTTTTGGTTTTTTTCATGGTCATACTTATGTGAATGTTGTAAAGCAGAAGGAATGCTAGGTAACAGAGTTCAGTCCTAAAGAAATATTACAAACCGTGCTTCCCACCCTCCCCCAAAATTACATTTACTCTCTAATCTACTTCTTTGCATCTTGACGACTGGCATGAAGGGACCTGAATTTACAGGCTAATACCAGGAAATCAGAAGCCAGCGTCAGTGATTGCACTGCTCCAACAGAACATCGATTGTCTTTCACGCCCCCAGCTGGGCCCTTCGAACGATGAAATACACACCGACACCACCACACTGCACTCAGCATATCAAGCGGAGGAATGGAAGGGCTCTGAGAACAGCTAGACATTATTATAAAACAAAGGTCCACTCGAGGCGCCTGGCTGGCTCAGTCAGATGAGCGACCAACTCTTGGTTTCAGCCTAGGTCATGATCCCAGAGTCATGAGATCCAGTCCACCATGGGGCTCTGCACTCAGCAGGGAGTCAGGCTTGTGTGCTCGCTCGCTCTCTCCCAAATAAGTAAATAAATAAAATCTTTAAATAAAAGTCCACTCTTTGAATTAAGAGATACCTTAGTCTGCAGTTAACAAGAAGCATGCCACAAAATACTGTCATTACCAAACAAAAAAGGAAACCATACTGTCTTCTGACACATGGAGCATCCAGCTTGTCCCCCGTTGATCTCCTAGAAATCTGAGTCTAGAGTACCCTTCTGTATCTAAAACAACAAAATATAAAAGCAGTGGCGGAAAAACTACCACTTTAAATAGATGCCAGACTTCCTACAAACAGTACTAACTCAAAAACCATCTAAAAGGAAGTGGAAGGTTCTCTGAGTGATGGCCATCAAACACAGTCTCTTCCTTACCATGACAAAGAATGACAAAAGGGAAACGTACAAATTATGAAGAAATGCAGTTTACAGAGTCAAACCTGCAGCCCACTGAACCATCTAAGACTCCATGCACAACCCCCATCTCTCTCTCTCCCCTTACAAGCTCTAAGCGTTGGCCTGCATGCCCCCTTCTTTCCAGGTGCCACTCACTACCCAATTCCAGGGGCCTGCTCCCCTTGGGACTTCTAGCAGAGGAGCCTGCACCTTTTACCCAAGTTTCCCTGTCTCTGAAACACACCAACTTTCCTGAATACTTTGGAGATTCATCAGAAATCATTACTAATAAACAGGTATGGTGGTTAAAAAAAAAAAAAAAAAAAAGACACACCACGATTACAAAGTCAAGAAAGCTCTTCAACAGGCAATTAAGACCCTAGCTGAAATGTAGGTAGTAATGGGAGCCTGGGTGTGAAACAAACAGGTCTGGGCAGCTCTAGGGTCCTGAAGCTCCTCGGCTGATTGTGAGGTTGAGCCGAGTCTGGGAACTGCTGTCGTTCCCTCAGTCGTCTATCCTTTGTGCACGAAGTATATTCAAGATCCTACCACCTTCTGCAGGAAGGACCTCCAGGTTCCCCAGCCACTCAGGTGGTAGGCTAGCTGGCTGGAAAAAGAGCAAGTGTGGGACACCTGGGTGGCTCAGTGGTTGAGCGTCTGCCTTTGGCTCAGGGCGTGATCCTGGGGTCCTAGGATCGAGTCCCACATCAGACTCCCCTGCAGGGAGCCTGCCTATGTCTCTGCCTCTCTTTGTGTCTCTCGTGAATAAATAAATAAAAACCTTAAAAAAAAAAAAAAAGAGCAGGTGTGACTTTGGCCAACTCTGGAGTCTGGAACCTGGCACAGAAAGGGTCAGCTTCAGTCATGTTAAAAATCCACTTATGTGAATTCATGGCATTCCCTAGGCTATGAAAAGAGAAGCTGAATCATGTGTAGAACCTCTCCACACTGAAATCCTTAGCATACTTGGTAGTAACGATATTCATGTGGTTTTGTAGGAAATTCCTTACAAACGATTTCTCAAGTATGCAAGATAAATCAGAATTAACTTCCTTGCTTACAGCTTGGATCAATTAAAATCTATGTGGTGGCTTTTGCTATGACAAAGACCTACATATACATTTTTTGCTGAGTAACTTTTGCATTGCTGTTTTCAAATTCACGGCACATTATCTTAAATTGGGAAAAAGCAAACAAAATATTTTGCAGTATTTTCTGACTGTGGGAAAGCCTTAAAATCACATTGCCGTTTTCTGTAAGCTAGAGTTGTTTCTCTTAAACTCAAATATTTGAATACCCTGGATAAAGTACTTACTGTGCATCAATACCTGACTAACATGCTACGCTCTGCAGAGTAGAATTTGGATACAAAGATGATCAGTGTTGGCTTCTCTCCAGGAAGATGTTTCCATAACATCATACTGATGCTCTAGAATTTAACCTCAACTCCTCTTCAGCCTTTTAGCCACAACAAACTGGATCATATCAGAAGTTATCTGTTTTAGGGTTTTATTTAAACATTAAGCACAATAAAACCATTTTAATGGCTTGAGAAACCAGAAAGCTGCAAAATCCAGTAACACAGTACTGGAGGGTTATTATTGCTGGTGAAGCCACTTTCCCTCTGTGAAAGAGACAAGACGTTTTTCCAAGTGTTAGAACAGAAAATCCTGACACATGCCTACTAGAGAACAATCTGAGAAATAAAACAGTTATGCAGAGGGAGAGTGCCAAACACATGTATGCATACCATGAACTATCTTTTCCCTCAAATTTTATGTGGTATCATTCAGAAGATCCTATCACCTAGAAAAGCCACACACATAACC
Source organism: Canis lupus dingo (assembly GCF_003254725.2). NCBI lineage: Eukaryota > Metazoa > Chordata > Mammalia > Carnivora > Canidae > Canis > Canis lupus. The sequence continues at coordinate 45,049,546 of NC_064250.1, read as the reverse complement.
TTCCTGGCTATCGTACCCAGTCCTATCTTTGATTTCTAAATTAAAAACAAACTTTAAGGGGCACCTGGGCGACTCAGTGATGGAGTGTCGGCCTTTGGCTCAGGTTGTGATCCCAGGGTCCTGCAATGGAGTCCCACATTGGGCTCCCAGCAGGGAGCCTGCTTCTTTTGCCTATGTCTCTGGCCTCTCTCTGCATCGCTCATGAATAAATAAATAAATAAATAAATAATCTTTAGACAGAAAAAAAGGGAAAAAAAAAACTTAAATTCTGACCTTTACTATTTTTAAGTAGCTCTGGATTGTCTATCCTTTAGTATCTATCCATATCTAAGAGCCTACTAGTATTCACAGGGAAATACGAGCACACCTTCTAGAAGCCAAATGAGAAGGTACACAGTAAGGAGCACAGAGTACTGCATGAGGATTCAAAAGACCTGATGATTCAAAAGACCTGAGACAAAAAACTCAGGTCTTTTGAATCCTGGCTAAACCAAACACTCGCTGAACCTAGCTAACCCTCAGCTAAGCCACCCATAAATTAAAGACAAGATGAGAGGTACAACTTGACCTGTCTAAAGAGTGTTGTTGAAAGTATGTATCAATAAGATAACACATTTGCAAATGGTCTTAAACTAAAAACGTGAAACACCATTCAGCTGCTTTTCTAATTAGAAACCACTAGGACATCCCAAAACAAGTCAGTGTTCCTCTGTTTACTCGTCTTTTAGGTTTTGCCATTTCCTCCTCCCTCTCACCCTGCCCTCTCTTCTTTCATGTAACAGATATTTGCCAGGTTTCCACCAAAGACCAGATACCGTTCCAGACTTGCACCGTCCAATACCATAAGCAGTAAAACATGTAGCTATTAGGCATTCAAAATGGCACTAGTCCAAATTGGGACATGCTATAAACATAAAATACACACTGGGTTTTGAAGACCTGGTGTGACCAAAAGAAAATAAAATATCTCAATTTTTTATACAGATTACGTGTTGAAAAGATAAAATTTTGGATATTAGGTTAAACCTATGTATTATTCCAATTAATTCTGGTCTTTGTACTTTATTTTAACATGGCAACTAGAAGTTCAAAAATTGTTAAATACACAAAAGGCTCACATTATATTTCTATTTGAAAATGCTATTCTAGACCCTGGGGATATTTTAGGGAACAAAACAAAGTTCTTAACCTCATGAAGCTTATGTTTCAACATCTATGGCCCTAAGACCTTCAAATAATCAGTAGAAAAGGAAAACTAAAACAGCAACTGTGTGTAGAGAGGAGCCTGGGATGGAGGTCACACACATAAGAGACAGGCTTTCCCTCTGGCCCCTCCTTCTGCCCATGGTAGGACCCATGGTCCCCAGAATTATCAGGCAGTAAAATGGTGAGCTATGACCTCAACCATCTTGGAAAAGACTGTCCCTTCCCTGTTATGCTAGGCACTCCTAAAAACACAACCATTATCCATCCAAACTTAGTGAAGAACAAAGCTTTTAATTTGGGGCCATCACTGGTTTCCTGGCATCATATGTGCTACTTTGGCTCGTGCCTCAAAAGCACTTTTAAAAGATTTCTGACAGTAGGTACAAAGAGGTTGTTCTTAACAAAGACAGCTGTCTGGATTCCAACACTCCATTATGAGAGTTCTTCATCATCTTCCTCTCCACAGGTCCAATGAACCACACCTCTCCTACACTCTCCTACATACCTTCAGCTCCCCGAATCACAGCCACCTGTGCTTCCAGATAAAGGGCAAGGGGCTGAATTCAAACAGCACAAATCAGGATGGTAATTTCAAGGTCCCTACAGGCCCAATGCAGTCAAAAACAAAAACAAAAACAAAAAAACCTCGAGTTGACCAGATGAAAGCTAAATGTGAGGCTACTTGTTGTAAGATTTTAAGAAATTTCTAAAGGGTGAGCTGATTTAGTCCAAATGGGCCTATTTTTTTAATCGCACTTTTCCTACCAAAAAGGCATAGTGCATATTTGAATTTCATATTCTATGTGTTACCTTACCTTAAATTCAGACCACACCACAGCAAATGTTTTGCTGGCCCAAACATCTTTCTGGAAGATTATAAAGAAAACTGTGGCTTTCAAGAGACTCTGTGCTATAATATGCTCTAGTGGGTGTAGCAGAAAGCTGAAAGGCTCAGGTGTCAGGGTAGATAGCGTTCTTTCATAATTGACCCCATCTATGTCCCCTGCTCATGCTGTTCTCTCAGCCAGGGTGCCCTGCCCCTCTGCCAACTTACAGATTATGCCTCCATGAGAGCCCAGCCCAGAGCCTGGCCCTCCCAGAAGTTGTCCCTAGCAACCTCACACCAAATAATCTCTCTCCTTCTTTCTCAGGGGAACCCAGTCAACCAAAACATTTTATCATCTATTTATCTCTTCTCTAGGTACTCAAACACCTGTAACTCAGAAGGAAAGCAATTTAAAAAGTCAGTATGATGTCTGAAAATTTATCACCCTCCCTTTCAATCAGCTGCAATTTATCTGAGCTTTATTCAGCAACACAGATGAACCTAACGCTAGGGATACAAAAAGTACACACAATCCCAATACTCACCTAATTCAGTCTAGCTGAGAAACAAAGTAAACAATGATCCTAACTGACACGGACACCGTATTAAAGGTGCGGGCAAAGTGCCATGCAAGCCCACAAGAGGGCTCTTCTTCCTGGGTGACTGAGGAAAGCCTCTCACAGGAAGTGAATACATAAGCAAAAAATTGAGAAAGAAGTTGAAACTGACTAGGTAACACAGAAAAGGCCCTTCACAGGCAGTAAAGCATGGCACATTGAAAGAAATCAGAGAATGTGTTTAAAATCCTCATACAGAACCACCAAAAAAAATATTTTTTCCAATATATTAAATTATTCCTGGGGGCATTTGAGGCTCTATATAACAGACCCCAATCCACTTTTTCTACATTTCTCAAAGTATAACACAGCAAGTAAAGGTGGGCTCTTTGGAACCAGACTGGGATCAAATTCTACTATGTAACCTTATACAAGTTTCTTTACCTATCTGTGCCTCACTTTCTTCATCTGCAACATGAGGATGACAGTATGCCTACCTCACAGGGTTGGTAAATTATTGTTATGAGAAAATGAATTGAAACAAACAAGAATTATCATAAATGAGGCGATCAGTAAATGCTTGTGTTCATATTATTATGACTATGATTATCTACTTGTCCATGCCGGACATAGCAGCAGATACGAAAGTTCTTGTTCCCAACACCTGCCCATGTCTCCACAGGACAAACTCTTCCTATGTCCAAACCCCACCCAGCAAGACGCTGCTTACATCCCACGGCATGCACGCCTGCATGAAGCTTCTTCACTGAGCCCACTCTCCTCTCACATGAGGGAAATGATCATCTCCCTCCCTCCTCTAAACTCCCAGAGCAGTCTGCAGGTGTTGGGGCACTTGGGCACTCTTCACTCCAGTGTCATTATGCCCATATCTCATTTCCCTACAGGCCTACAGCTCTTTAAGAGCACGGACTACACCTTCCCAATCTTCGCTTCCCTGGGGAACCGAGAGGCCTTTTCACATATGGATACTCAGTGTCTGCTGTTGAACAAATTAAAATACTCTCCCCTTTAATTAAGTCAAGAATAGACTAGAGCTTTTAAAATTGCTGTAGCATCTACCAAGCTATTCTTCCTAATAAAAACCCTTACCCAGAAAGAAACTCAGTGCAATTTTACATGGCTCCTTTGTAAGGGAATCTTAAGAAAAGTCAATAATAAGATATTCTTAAAGTGAGTGACAACTGACAGAGAGCCCAGTTAACAGTTAACAATGCTGGGCACAGTAATCCCTCTCCTTTCTCCATTTTCTGAACAGGTTCTAACGTAAATCTGTTTAGGCTATTGTTACTTTTCTGTTCCATATTTACAAAAGGTGGGACACAGTTTCAACAGTAATGCCAATTTCATTGTTTATCCTGATTCAGAAGCTCATTCTGTCTGGTTTTACCACGTTCTACTGCCCATGTAAAGAAATGCTAGCCTGGAACCACCCAGACCATGTGGCTCACACAACTACAGCATCAATACAAGGTACAGAGGACTCTTACCTGTGGTGCCCCTGTACTCAGTGAAAGTACACTAGAAAACCAGAATACTATTCTTCTCCAAAACCTCCCTAACTCAAAACATAATTATTGCTAAGTACAACTTGATTAAAATCCTAAACTTTAATTAGCAAAGGAAAAAGTTAACTAGGATTGGCTTCCTCTTACAATAAAAATATTTTGACATTCAAGCAATTCAAAGACAGTCTTCATTTACAATTCCGTATAGGTGACTTTTCTAAAAGAAAAGCCTGTGCAGCCCGGGTGGCTCAAAGGTTTAGCGCCACATTCAGTCCAGAGTGTGGTCCTGGGGACCAGGGATCGAGTCCCACGTCGGGCTCCCTGTGTGGAGCCTGCTTCTCCCTCTGCCTGTGTCTCTGCCTCTCTCTCTCTCTCTCTCTCTCTCTCTCTCTCTGCTCTCATGAATAAATAAATAAAACCTTTAAAAATAAATAAATAAATAAAGCCTTAAGAAATATGGTTCAACAAAGCAAAAATAAGAGAAAATAAAATAAAACAGAGCTCTAGTACTTCCCTGTCTTTTAAAATATATGTGCAATTGTTTTCCATAGTATCCCACTGGATATCATGGATTCAAAACAAAGGAATTAGGCAAATAGAAGTGAGATTATCAGCCCAGAAATATAGTCAGACATGAGGGTACCAAGAACATACAACCTGACCGGCACACAGAATATATCAAAAATCCACAAAATCATCACATTGCAGTTGCTAACAAAGTAACAAAGTAGGATTGTTCAATTCAAAAATAAGGCTACCTTATAATTAAGATTGTTTTAAATATCTCTAGGACCAAAAAGATCATGAGGAAAGGCAATGCTGTAGTATAGCTTCTAAAACCAATATCCATATGATTTTCCAAGCACTTAAACTGTTTACACCTTATGTCAACAAGTGTAAAAGTTCATAGCTACATGACTCTTTTATTTAAAAACAAAAAATTTCTAATATATTGATCACCATTATCCCAAAATTGACAAAATCACTACAAATTTACTATTTCCTCTATGATCTAGGTATTTCTAAAGAGACTCAACAAGAACAGAGGGGGAGGTGTGACATGCCAATAAATGCTTTATATACTCTGTGCAAATATTAATTGTGTTACGGTAAGAGCTTACTAGTATCTTTTTTTCTAGTTTTCCCTATTAAGAGGGGGAAAACTTCCATTTTTCTCACATCTGGAACATGTTTTAAGAGGCTTACATGAGCAGCATATAAATGCTGCTAAGCCACTAGTAGTTAGTCTTTGGTCTTCCACTGCCATGGACCTTATGTTCAAATATGACCATAACCATGAAAGTATTATGGTGATTAAGAGATCAGACATGGCTGGATCTAAAAGCACTGTGAAACAGCCATATTATCCATACTCTACTTGAGATCATGGCCTTGCTTTCCAACACTAATAGCTATGCTTTCCTATCAAGGCCCCTATCCCTGACATTGCTCTAGATTTTAGATTTGTTCCCTCCCTTTTAAAAAACTCAATGGACCTATATCCTATTTCCTTAAGGTCCCATTCTCCAGGTAAACTATATTGAGCTGGAATGCCAGAGGCAGATGATACCTCAACATATAACTTCTTCAGTGACAATAAACAGGAGTCTTTAGAAAGCATCTCAAAATACCAGGACAAACATGGAGCAACTTAGAGGTCTGTAAATTCTCGAGCATCTTTTAAATAACAACATTTAGCAATAATGGCATTTAACGAGCTGTCTGTTCTACCTTCACGCTGGACTAGAACCAGGCTATGAAAGTGTTACAAAATGAGCTTATTTTGAGAAGCATAGGACAAGTTTTCCACTATGAAGAACATTATACTAAAAGTTATTTGCAAGAACCATTCAATTACCAAAGAGCATAAATACAAATACTTAACTTCCTGACTGTCCAAGAGCACATTAATTACTGAATATACTGCCTTACACAGATGCCTCACTTTATAATTTTTTAAAGACTACAAGGATGGTGCCCTTAGCAAGCCTGTGAAGTTTACATTTCCCACTCACAGGTGAAGAAAGGCAGTGACTTACCCAAATTAAATGACTTACCCAAATTAAAACAGTAACTCAGTGATTTTTGAATTCTGGGTCAAGGAAGCATATATTGTATACAACAGGCATAATGTGTTTATCTTCAAAAAGAAGGCACGTGAAAGGATATGGCAACAACTGGGGTGCCTGGCTGGTTCAGTCAGTTAAGCTTCAGATTCTTGATTTCAGCTTAGGTCATATGACTATCTCAGGGTCATGGGATCCAGCCCCATGTCAGGCTCCACACTCTGTACAGAGTCTGCTTGGCCCTCTCCCTCTGCTCCTCCCACCATGCTCTATCTCAAATAAATAAATAAAATCTTAAAAAAAAATAATATGGCAACAATTAATAAATTCTCAAAATTCAAAGGGTAATGAATCATTTATAACATGTCTAACTCCTCCACCAAAAAAATGACAGTACTAGGAAAACTATAAAATGGAAAATGTACAAATCGCTGCTGATTGTCTACCAAACCCAAAGTAAACACCACTAACATTTTCTAATGTAAATGAAATCCACAGCAGGAAATACATTAGTTTTCAAATCACTGAAATTGCCTCCCAACACACATGTGCACACGTGCGTGCACACACACACACACACACACACACTTGCACTTTCTTCTTTTCCATACACAGCAAAGAAGTAACATTGAATTAGGGATTTACATACTAAAGATCAGTTTTAAAATAATGTACATTAATTTTAAAAGCTTCATGTAAATAAACCAGAAAGTAGATGGACAAAAGAATAGGACAAAAGTAGATGACTGAATATATGCTTACTTCCATTCCCTCCAAAAAGAACAATAAATAAAAGAAAAATGAAATTAGACACAATAGAATATTAGAGATATCTACAAAATTCCAAAAGATGAGAAACCAGTGCATAACTGGAAACTGATTTAGTAAACTGGAGAAAGTTGAAACCTAACTGCCAAAGACCAGGAGTGATGAGGCCATCAGGAAGAGTATTCAACTAAAATTAAAGGTCTGTTCATGATGGAGAATTCCAGAAAGGCTAAAAACTGAGTTACTATGTAAGGGTTGAGGCTGAAAACAAAAGGAATTGGTTTACAGGTCTGTATTAAAGGACCAATTCTTTAACCCAACAACTGAGCAACTTATTAATAAGCATGAGAACAGGGTTTTTTCTGAATGCAGCTAATGAGAGCGTTTGGCCAGGCATGACTCAGGGAAGGAATGAGTCTCTGCACTGAAACCATGAGTAGAGGGCCAGCCAGACTCAGAATGGATGACTCTTCTAAAGAAAATGACCGACCTGAAAGAGAGGAAAAACTGAAACTGGCACCTAGGGACTCCCAATGAAACAGCAGGGCCCAAACTCATCATCCAGAGGAGAACATCAGACACTAGTCCCACCATGCACGCTGAGTTTCTAATCAACTTTTAAAATGAAGAGCAAGACCAGAGAAAAAAGAACATTATAAAATGAACAATTTGTCATAAGATAGAACAATTACAAATGTATATGCATCTCAAAATAGAAGCAAAAATAGAATTAAGGAAAGAAAAAGACAATGACATGATTATATTAAGAGATGTTCACATTATATCTTAGTAATTGATAAAATTAGACCCAAAAGAAATCAGGAAAGACTCAGACAATCTGAACAACATGATCAACCACCTTGACCTAACTGACATTCACAGACAATCTAAAACTGAAGAATACACATTCCCTTCAAATGCACATGGCACATTACCAAGATAGACCATATGGTGCACTATAAAGCAAGTCTCAACAAATGTAAAAGGATTGTAATCACACAAAGTATATTCTCTGACAACATAGAATTAAATTAGAAATCAGTAACAATAAGATATCTAGGAAAGTTCCAAAAGTATGAAAACTGAACAACACACCTCTAAATAGTTCATGGATCAAAGATAAGATCAAAAAGGAATTTAGGAAATATTTTTAACCAAAGAGCAACAAAAATAAAATATATCAAAATCTGGATGCAGCTAAAATAGTACTTAAAGGGAAACTTAAAACTTTAAAATGCTTAATATAAGAAAATAAAAAGGATCTGCCACCATGACCCTAAGGCTCTCCCTTCAGAAGTCATAAAGAACAGAGCAAACTAAACTCAAAATAGAAGGAAGAAAATAATAAAAGCAGAAGTCAATGAAATAGAAAACATACAAACACCAGAGAAAACTAATAAAACTAAGAGACATCTTTAAAACACCTGTCATAACTGACAGACTTGTAGTTAGATCGAAAATAGAGACAAAAGACAAATAAATCACCAGTACCAGAAATGGAAAAAACATACCACCAGAGATCTTACAAACATTTAAAAAGATAACAAGAGAATAAAATGTGTAACTTTATGCCAACAATTTGAGCACAACTTACATACGATGGACAAATATGCCGAAAAATAGAATCTATCAAAATTGGCATAAGAAGAAACAGAAAATCTAAATAGCCTTTATCTTTTAAAGACAGTAAATTTGTTATCAAAAACATTCTTAAAGCACAAAAGAACAACTCCAGGTGATTTCACTGTTAGATTCTATCAAACATTCAAGAAGGAAATTTAACTTTTTCAGAAAATAGAGAAGGATCACCACCCAACTCATTTTTTTAAAATATTTTATTTATGAGAGAGGCAGAGACACAGGCAGAGGGAGAAGCAGGCTCCATGCAGGGAGCCCGACGTGGGACTTGATTCCGGTCTCCAGGATCACACCCCGGGCTGCAGGCGGCGCTAAACTGCTGCGCCACGGGGGCTGCCCACCCAACTCATTTTATAAGGTTAGCATAACGCCAATACTAAAACCCAACAAACACATTATAAAAAATGAAAACGACGGAGCTGTATGCCTCACGAATATAAACACAAATCTTTCACAAAATTTTAGCAAATTAAATCCAGTAATATATTAAAAGGTACATTATGAGCAAGTAGTACAGTTTATCCAAACAACTGGTTAACATTTGAAAAATCAATCAACATACAAGTAAAAGAGAAAAATCTCAAGATCAGGATCAGATGCAGAACAGGTATTTGACAAAATCCAACAATTCATGATAATACTCCCCACAGAGTAGGAAGAGTTAGAGAACTTCCTGAAACTGATGAAGACCAACTGCGGAAAAATTGCTAAAGCCAACATCATGCTCAAAGATGAAAAACTGACTTGTTTTCCCCTGAGACAAAGAATAGGCAAGAATGTCTCTACTTACACCACATCTTGGCCAGTACTAGCAGGAGGTCCTAGCCATTCAGGAGGGCAAGAAAAAAAATTTAAATAAAAGGCATAAAGATCTGAAAGGAAGAAGAAAAACTTATCTGCAAATCCCACAATTGTTTATGTACAACACTCCAGGGAACTACAAAACAACTACTAGAACTAATAAATGAATTTAGCAAGACTGTAGGATACAAAGTTGATGTAAAAATAGACAGCCAAGTATTTTCTTACAAATTAGCAGCAAACAATTAGAAAATAAACTTTTTTTAATCCCACTCTTGAACATATGGATATCGATGTGTGTGTGTGTGTATACATCCCACCAAAATGAGAGAATCAACAGAGATGACAACACAGAACCCAGAAAACAGAAGACAAATCAAAGAAAAAAACTACCAAGGGAATCCCCATTCCCCAACCAAGATGGTGATAAAGAGGAGTCCCAAAATGGCAGTCCTGTGGAGGCTGGACAGCAAGTCATTCACCAATAGGACATGAAACTCTGGGACTGACAACACCAGAAAAACTGGAACTGACGGACACTCTAATATGTTTTATTATTTGAGTCTTTATAGTTCCAGCAGAATGTTTAGAGCAAAATCACTGATGAGTAGAAAGCTAAGCCAATTAAAAACAAAGTAACCAGTATCTCCAAGTTAGAGAAAGAACAAGTAATTATTGAGTATTCTGTGGCTGTCAGCAATTTTTTTTTAAAGATTTTATTTATTTATTCATGAGAGACCAGAGAGAGAGAGAGAGGCAGAGACACAGGCAGAGGGAGAAGCAGGCTCCATGCAGGGAGCCCAATGTGGGATGCAATCCTGGGTCTCCAGGATCACACCCCGGGCCAAAGGCAGGTGCCAAACCATTGACCCACGCTGGCAATTTTTAAGTAATACTGTAAATATTAAATAACAGCTTGACCAAAAATTAGATAAAATTATCACTAGGAGTAGGTGCCCAGCTGGCTCAGCTGGTAGAGCATGTGATTCTTGGTCTTGGGGTCATGAGTTTAAGCCCTACATTGGGTGTGAGCCTACTTAAAATTAAAAAAAAAAAAAAAAATTATTTAATTATCACTGGGAGGATGGAGAAAGAAAAGTCAGTAAGTTAATTAAATCCTCATCCTCTATGGGAAATAGTCAAAAGATAATGCTTAAGAGTTGAAAAGCTGAGACCTAGGAATAAAAATAAGGTACTTAAATATATGGCAGTAAATCCCAGAGTAAACGCTAAAAAAGAAAACCTGAAAATGGTTGCTTCTGAAGAACAACAGGTGGAGCACAGGGTTTTCTCAAGTCTGGTTACAATTTTACTTACTATTTAAACCAGGGATATTTTCACTTTGCTAAAAAGTAAAATAAAATAAGTTTAAAATAAAAAATAAATATTTCAAATAAAAATCTATACTGTCAACCTTGGGGTCTCTGTCAAGGAAATATTTTTAACTGAATTTGCTTTCTCTAAACAAGTCTCAGACAAAATCAGTTTGAATAAAACACATGAAATATATATACACAATTACAAAAAATTTAGAAACTTACTTTTAAAAAAACAAGTAGTTAAAAAATAAATAAATAAATAAATAAAAAATAAAAAAACAAGTAGTTAAATAAAAACATTTAGCAAAAATTAAGATTACAGAAACACTAAGGCCCATATCAAATATATCCAATTTCCTGATAAATACCACAAATAATAATTAAGAAAGCAGAATATTTTTTCAAAAATATTCCCATCAGGGGCACCTGGGTGGCTCAGCAGTTGAGCATCTGCCTTCAGCTCAGGGTGTGATTCCTTAGTCCCGAGAGGAGTCCCACATCGGGCTCCCTGCATGAAGCCTGCTTCTCCCTCTGCCTGTGTCTCTGCCTCTCTCTGTGTCTCTCATGAATAAATAAATAAAATCCTTAAAAAAAATTTTTTTTCAAAAATTTAGCCTCAAAGCATATTTAATATGCTCAAAAGGCCTTTCTACCTACAGTAATAGGCACTTTATTTCTGTTGTTCGGCTCCCCACAGTAACATGGGCTACTTTCCCATACCACCTAAGAGCTCCAAAGACCAGTTTCTCACATTCATACAGAGATATTCCTCAATACCCCTCAGAGGGCACATTACCAGTCATTTCTAACAGAATGACTCTAAACTCCAACCCATCCAATCTCTAAAAGGTGAATTACTTCTGAGGGTAAGTTTTGAAAAACAGCTTTCAAGTCACAAAAATACCAGGAAGGAAGGGGAGAAAGAGACGAGAAAATATGACAAAATTCTGAGAAACATACACATTTTTAAAATTCTTGTAACATTTTAACTCATTCCTCTGGATGTTAAGTGAGAGGCTTTCTGGAAACCCTGAAATAATATTCATAGCTCCATCTAATCAGAAACATTCCAATTAAATGAATGATATTAATGTAATTATCTAAGAAAACACTCAAGGGAACTCTACAGATAGTTTCTAGAATAGACTCCATCCTGTGGGGCAATTTCTCACTGAAGATGTATGTGGCCCATGTACTCATTCCAGTGTTTGTGAAGTGTAATCTATGATTATGCAATTGAACCTTACAGCCACCTCAGGCCATTCTGTGTTTAAAGAGATGTGTTTATGTCTATATCCTGCCAAACAACCATTATACCACTTAACCTCAGTTTAACCACTGCCTGAATGAACTTGTTAGGATTATACTGAGATACAGACACAAAACAAATAATAAGCTAAGAAATGAGATGTCCACATACTAAAAGGGGGGGCAGAGATCCTTACATAATATCCCTTAGTCACCACGGAAAATGTACTTGAGAATTTACATCCTAAAAACTTAAAATTTAAATACAGAACAGAGATAAAAATAACAAATGCCAAATTCCAAAAAGAAATGAATTCCTCTGAAGGGTGGGGTGTGTCATCTCAGAAAGCTGCCCCAAATACAATGTTGTTTCTGGATCTACCCAACCAAATCAGTAAATCTACAAACAAGAGACAAAAAATGAATCTGAGAACAGTTTTACAATGTGCTGTATGGAGTACACTGCACTAGGTTATTGACTATAATCTACTGCCTATCAATGACAAAAGTCACTACCACCACAAAAAAAAAAAAAAAAAAAAAAAATAAGCCACTACCACCTAATTACTTCCTAGGATCAAAGCCCACTTTGTGGGTGCCAGACTAACTCTTGGCGAACAAATCCACGCAGGAAAGTGAACAAGCACATTCATTCTCTTCTGCCTGTCAATTATCAAAGATGTACTGGCCAAAAATATTTCTTTTTAAAAATGCTTAGAAATTAAAAACCAGGAATGAGACAATACACTGATGTTTGAAGTGTCCTTTACCATATGTTTTCTTACTTTTTAATAAAATAAACAGTTCGGTCTATAAGGCTAAGAGTCCAGCAAAAGATCTATTTCAATTAACCAGCCACCATATTTTAAGGCTTAAAAAGGAGAGATGCTTTAAGGAGACTGAGTAAAGGTTAAGAAGTTGATAGCCACCATCACATGTACTCTACGATGCCACTTAGACCTCAATTTTATCATTCAAGTGAAAAGTGACATAAGACTACACAAATACGTGAAACCATGTCTTTGCTAAAACTCCATCTATAATGATTATTTTTGAGAAATAACCACCCATAGCCACTTAAAATATCAAAACTATGCCTATAATAAAATCATAAGAGCCTGTATTTCAATGTACTTAAAAACATATCACAGGCTGGGGCAGCTAGGTGGCTCAGTCAATTAAGCGGTGATTCTTGATTTCAGCTCAGGTCACGATCTCAGGGTCATGAGATTAAGCCCCCCATCAGAGTCGTGCTGGGCATGGAGCCTGTTTAAAATTCTCTCTCTCCCTCTCCCTCTGCCTGCCTCTCACTTTCTCTTTCTCTCTCATTCTCTCCTTCTCTAAAAAAATAATTAATTTAATTTAAAAATAAAATAAATTTGAGGGTGCATTCTGGTACTTCCATCAACAGAGAATAGATCATTTTAATCTTTCATTTGTCATGATTGAACAAACCCTTCCGGCAGTATTTTCCTTATTACTCAAGGCTAGGGGAAGCATTACTAGAATTCCATTTCGCAATTCATCTACATTACCACTGACGAATGTTCTCGCAAGTTATTTCTTACTCACGCTACTATAATTTAGGACTAGCGGCAGATGAAGTATACAGTGAACTATTTAGTCAAATATTATGTTACCATTGAGGAAACAATATTCATTTATCAAGGTTATCCTGTTAGTTAATAAATAGAATTCAGTATCAACTTCCCTTTTAATGGCCTCTTTCACTCCAAAATACCAACTACTTATTCAATAAGCATTTTCTTTTATTATATTATGATACTGCTTTTATTATAAATACTTTCTACAAAATGGATACTCCAAAGCATGGACTGTGTTTGCAAAGGTTAAATTATTACTGGTACTAAAAAGCAAAATATACAAATATAAGTAACTGACAAAGTAAACTGTGATGTCATCAAGGAGATGTACCATCTCTGATTCAGTGAATTTCTGGCACTGTTAGCATCATAGGTGGAAGCAGGCCCTTTGAATCCTAGACCCATAACTAGCCATGGGCAAGTGATCTGACCTCTCTGATCCTCCATTTCTAAATGTTTAACCTGGAGACCACCACCAGTTTCACTAGGTTACTGAAAGGAATTAATAGGGCCATTTATATAATAAGCTCTTAACCCAACACCCGACATAAGTAAGTACTGGCCAGCTTGCTGCACTGCCTATGTTAGTCAAGGGAAAAGTATAGAGCAATCACACCTAAAGGAGTTAAGAAATATGGGGATCCCTGGGTGGCGCAGCGGTTTGGCGCCTGCCTTTGGCCCAGGGCGCGATCCTGGAGATCCGGGATCGAATCCCACATCAGGCTCCCGGTGCATGGAGCCTGCTTCTCTCTCTATGTCTCTGCCTCTCTCTCTCTCTCTCTCTCTCTCTCTCTCTCTCTCCTCTCTCTGTGACTATCATAAATGAATAAAAAATTTTAAAAAAAAAAACGTTTAAAGAAATATGCATACTAATCTTTAAAAGTCTATCCAAATAGTGAAATGATAATACCACAAAATAAAACAAAATTTACAAAGATCATATGAAAAAGTTCTCCACAATCTAGTATATTTCACCAAATTTTTTTTAAAGTCTAAGTTCTATACTGACTTGAGTAGAAAATGTCTAAGATTTCATTCACGAAACATCTATTACTTTATTACTTCATCTCCCAGTATTTGTAAAACAGAATAAATGTTTTAGTAAGAATTAACTAATGGTTTAATAAGAGTTAAGAATGTTCATTAGCATTTTTTATAAAAGTAAAAGATTGGAAACAGGCTAAGTGTCCACCAAAATGGAAATACATGAAAAAAATCTTGCAGCTATAAAAAGAACAAGAGGAGTTTATATATACTAATATGGAATGATACAAGACTTGGTGTTAAAAAAAATACAAAATACGTAAGACTCTATATTAATACAACCAAAGAAAAAAAAGTATGTCACATGCATACATATTTACATATTTAAATTCATACACAAAGGATCAAAAGTATGCAACCAATGGTGACCTCTTGGTTTCGCATAAATCTGTTATTTTACTATATCAGTGAGATCATACTTACACATTACTTGTGTAATTTATGAACCTCAAGGAAAGTTAAAAATAAGTTTTAGAAAGCACTGTATACTTTACAAAAGGATTTTACAATTCTTTAAATAAATCCTTTAATAAATAGGGGTGTCTGTTAAGTATCTGACTCTCAATTTCCGCTCAGATCTTGATCTCAGGATCTTGAGTTCAAGCCCCGTGTTGGGCCCCATGTTGTGCTCCACACCTAGTATGGAACCTACTTAAAAAAAAAAAATCCTTTAACATAGTATCTAACTTGATCTTCTTTAGCTTCTAGAATTTAAGGTAGTATCCCTTATATTTAAAGTGAGAACAGACTCAGGTATTTATTAATCCTCGGTTAATAAATGCAGAGTCAAATAGAAACATACTCCCCCTGACCCTAAATTCAGTGTTCTGATCCTCACACTACAGTGTGAAGTGTCCAGAAACTGAACATGCAGTCATCTACAAGACTCTCTAAATCTCCATACTGCTTCTACTCATATGAGAGTCTGGAATGTGGAGGAAAAGGCATTCTGGTAGGAGTCCAGGATTAGGGTCCAGTCTCAACTACATCATTACTAAGACTTCATGGTAAATCAAACTCTACAACAATGATTCTCTAGGGGACTGCACATCAGGTTCAACAGTGATGTTTTTAAATAATACTAATACTCAAGCCTGATCTCCAGATATTAGAACTTAATCTGGGTCATTAGTATGTTTATTATAAGCTTCCCAGGTTATTTTAAGGTAGGGCTTAGTTAAGACCACAGATATCCTTATCTGATAAAAAATAAAAATAAAAGATATTAAAAACCACTTATGCTATATATATACTTTGCAAAGCTGAAACAAGGGATGCATGTTATATGGGAAAGTCCCCTATAAACAATAAAACACCTCACAAATGTAAAGGAATTATTATTCATTCATTCAAACATGTACCACGTCTTCCATGTGCCAGGCCAGAGAGAGAAGGCATCACCTTCCAGAAGCTGGAAAACTGCCATGCCCTCAATAATTGCTGAGCCATGGGAAAAGGCACAGCAAAGGCACAAAGGTGGTGGTGACCAGTCCAGCCTTAGGGTCCAGCCTTGGGTGATGGTGGGAAGAGGGCTTAGAATGGCCCTCAGAGAGGTGCCTAGGCAACTCAGTCAAGTGTCTGACTCTTGATTTTGACTCAGGTCATGATCTCAGGGTTGTGAGATCAAGCCCATTGTGGGGCTCCACACTCAGCATGGAGTCTGCTTGAGATTCTCTCTCCTGCTCCCTCTGCCACTCCCCCCACCACTGGCATATGCAAATGATCTCTTTCAAATGATAAATAAAACTTTTTTTTTTAGATTTTATTTATTTATTCATGAGAGACACAGAGAGAAATCGAGGCAGAGACACAGGCAGAGGGAGAAGCAGGTTCCTCACAGGGAGCCAGATGTGGGACTCGACCCCAGGTCTCCAGGGTCAGGCCCTGGGCTGAAGGTGGCACTAAACTGCTGAGCCACCTGGGCTGCCCAATAAATAAAACTTTGAAGAAAAAAAAGGCCCGCAAAGAGGAGACCCTCAGCTAGATCCTGGTATTCTGAACAGAGGGCACACCACCAACAGGCTAGTAGTTCAAGATGGCCAGAGGTCCCTCAAAGGATGGTCTCAGGATCCTAAGGGTCCTTAAGACCCTTTCCGAGGGTCTGTGAGGTTAAAATTGTTTTAATATGGGGCTCCTGGGTGGCTCAGTGGTTAAGCATCTGCCTTTGGCTTATGACCTGGTCCTGGGATTGAGTCTCACTCACATCAGATTCCTCACAGGGAGCCTGCTCTCCCTCTGCCTATGTCCCTGCTTCTCTCTCTCTCTGTGTGTGTGTCTCTCATGAATTAATAAAATCTTTTAAAAAACTGTTTTAATATTAACACTAGCACACATCACCACCAAAACCTAGGAATAAACCAAATGTTCTCCAACTGGTAAATGGACACACTACAGTACATTCATACACTGGAATAAGACTGAGCAATAAAAAAATTAAAAAATAAATTATTGATACACACAACAGCATGGATGAATTTCAAATGCACTATATTAAATGAAAGCCAAATTCAAAAGGCTACAACCATACAATTCCATTTACATGACATTTGGAAAAAAGCACAACTATAGGACAGAAAAAAGGTCAGAGGGTGCTAAGGCTAAGGGCAGGGGAACATTTTGGGGTGATGGAAATGTTCTATATCTTCACTGTGGTTAGACAACCACATGCATTTGTCAAAACCCAGAGAACTGTACACTAAAATAGGGTGGATCGCACTGTATAGAAGTTACACTTCAATAATTTTAACTTGTAAAAATAATAGTATGCTATTTGCCTTTTTCCTTCTCTTTCTCTCCTAAATGTACAGTGTTTGCCAGAAGCCGCATGACTAATGGTGTCATCACTCTCCAGCTACGAGAGTGCAAGCTTGTATATTCTTAATGTTCTAAATTTTTCTCCACTTCAACACAGTGATGGATATAATCAACATAAACACAAAAGCTCTCTTGGGGCTTCAACAATTTTAAATTAGTTTCTGAGACCCAAAAGTTTGACAACCACTGCTATAGGTGGTAGGGAGGCGCAGAAGAATTCTAAGCAAAGGGTAAGGGTATCTAAACCCCCAGGAAGAGTCGTGCAGGGAGATGAGTAAAGAGACACTACCAGGGCGCCTGGGGGGCTCAGTCAATTAAGCTGCCAACTCTTGTTTTCGGTTCAGGTGCTGATCTCAGGGCTTTGAGATGGAGCCCCACATCGGGCTCCCTGCTCCGTGTGGAACCTGTTTAAAAGACTCTCTCCCTCTCATTCTACCCCACTCCCTCAAATAAATAAAAATAAATCTTGAAAAAAAAAAAAAAAAAAAGGAATTACTACAGAGGTCTGACTAAGGCTGATCCCAGGAAGGAACGGAAAGAAACTATGTCCACACACCATCTGCAGCTTGTTACAAACCCAAGCCAGTGTCTCTCTACTGAGCTCTCTATGTTGGTGTGTTAATGTTTTGCAAATGAATTTCTGTCAGCTAGTAATATAGTCAGGAAATGAAACCTGCTAAAAGAGCCATTCTACAATGCATTACTAGTAAGTGATTTGGGGATTACTCACTCTTCAAACGATGCCAATAATTTAAAACTGAGTTTTATATATTTTAAACTTGAAAAATAACCATCCTGAGGAGGTACAAAAAGCTAATATGGGGGGGAACTTCAATACCTCAAAATCAATTAGGAAAACTAGATAACTGATTAAAAACCAACATATCACTTCTCTGAAATACACTTTCATTTGTATCCAGAAACACTATGACAATCCCAACTCAGCACAATGCTCTATGTGTAAATGTGAGTTTTACTTGGTGTGAGGGGGGAGGTGTTTATCTTTGGTCTACACAGTCCCTTTTCCTCCTGGGGGAAATTCATTTCTAAAACACTGGCCCTATACATTCCACATTACTTCAAGTACAGAGCTTTTTCTATAATCTTCTTATGCCCACAACTATTAGAGTACTTTGGGATGCCACAGAGGTAAAGAAATTAATGTGAAAACCATCTACATCTTTAAACTTTGAATACATGGAAATCAGATGATAGATCAATCAGTCATGGGAAGGAAGTGGTAGGTATTAGAAGGAAGATTTCCTCTACCTAAAAAAAGGAAAAACTTAAATACAATTTTATAAGCCATTTTAAATGAGTATGTGTGCGTGTAACTGCCATCACATACTGCTTCTCTAAGGGTTTTAAGTAGCCAACCCCTGTGACATGTCTGTAATCCCAAAGAGGTAGAAACCTGTCTAGAGATGTCAATTTGCTTTTAGAAAGTTCACCTATACTTCCGTTCATGGGAAAGGAGGTAGGGGCATGCCAGCCTTCTGCCAAAGGAGCCGTGTATGATTAAAAATAAAGTAAAATTAGATCCTTACCTGAAAGTACAGTCCTTTCGATCTACTTCTTATACAGAAATCTTGGATATTAGTTTACTGCCATTCACATTTGAAACTGAACCTATGGACTGAAAGGGAGGAAATAATTAATTTGAAATACATGCACAATGAAGATAAAAACATCGATTCGATCAAAGATGAAATTTCCGTACACTTGTTGAAGCCAAATGGTTTCTGCAGGAAACCTGTTTTCTGTGACTCAAATCCAAAATGGAAAACGTGGGTGGTTCTTCCTGTCTCACCATTAAGAGTCAGCCAATTGGCTGATGAAGTTTTCACACAACTTAAGCTCAAACTTCAGCCTTCCATCTGCTCTAATACTGTCATACCTTAGGGAAATGAAAGAAAAATAAAGGCTTTCTTCAGCCTCAAAGTCAGGCTTAAACAGGTACCTTATTCCATCCAGACTCTATTTGAGTACAAAACTTCAAATCTTCAAAACTTCAAATCCAGATGTGAAAAATAATGAGAGCTGCATCACAAAGTAATTCAGGGGCTTTACAGCTGTCTCTGACTGGAGCTACTATTTCTAAAAAAATTACAAACTAATCTCTCCTGGATACAAGACTACAATTGCAGTGTGACTGTGGAGCAGAGGCTTCCAGCCCAGTCCATGTAACCAAAGCTGCACTCCTTCCCACCCACAAGTCACATACCATTTGCCAAGACCTGTCTGCCAACAGATACTGTATTTGGGCTTCTCAACATACAAGTCTGCCAGACTGGGATACGAATCCAGTAATTCTACAGGGTATTTCCGCATATCCACCTAGAGCTAGTCAACCAGCCAGTGTGATAGAGACAACTGAAAACACACACACTATGGGACACCTTCAATGAGAAAGAGACTGTGGGTAGGAGATACTAGCATGGTATATCATGTACACCCTTCAGCCAAAGGCCTCCTCACCTTTACACCAGTAATCAGTGGAAAATATGCAAATATAAGACCATAACAATTTAGATGGCTATTTCCAACATTAATACAAGGATTCCAAGTGGCAAACCACTCAAGAAGAGCAACTGTCCAGGTCCTAAAGATTCCAGGCCCCATCTGAATATCCCTCCTGCCTCAGGAGGCTGTCTCAGAAATGCTAAGAGGCTCAGAGAGCTCCCCTTGCTTGGCCAAGAAGGGCCTTTCGTGAGCCACCCGTGACTGCCCAGCACGCTCTTACACATCAACCCCCCTGCAGTCACAGAGGAGAATCTATCAGCCAGACTAAAGCAAGGGGCACTGGCTCTCAAAGGATGCATCCCAAGGGAACTGCTCTGTGGCGAGACCATGAAACTTGAAATACATGCACCATCTGTACTTTTAAATTTCATGAAGTTTGGGTATAGAGGCACTAAGCAGATTATGAGCAAATACATATCATAAGCTCTCCGAGCTGGAAGAGGCTGTAATACCCCATTACCACTGTAAAACCATCACCTACAGATAAGATGAAGTCAGAATCTCCTAACTGCCAGCTCAGTGCTCTTCCTATCACACCCTGCTCTTTAATCAACTAGGGAAACGATCTTTTGGAGCATATCAAAATCAAGCTACAACCCCACTGCAGGATAAAAATCTCATTTAACCATGTGTTGAAAAAAAAAAAAAAAGATTAACATAAAAGATTAAGAAGCAAAACCTTTAGAGTAATTCCCTGCTGGAGAAGGGGTAGGGCAGGGTTGGCCATCTTTCTCCATACAAATACGATCTAATCTTCAGGGAAAATGTACATACAAAATTATATACAAAGATCATCTCTTTCTTTAAAAAACTACATCGCTTCCAAACTTGTACCTCCAGCAAAAAAACACAAACCATAATGCCTTACTTTACTGACACAGAATGTTGAACTGACAAAAATAGCAATCCTTTCTTCACAAGTTGAGGTTGAAAATATTTTCTAAATAAGGTATTTTCACTGTGCTATAATTAATTTCCTCTATTACAATATATTAAACTTCAGAGCAAATCAAGTAGATTTTATTCCCCCATTGTAGTTTTCTTTAAAACTCTGATTTAATGCTTCAAAGACCATAACAATAGGGCAGCCCCGGTGGCGCAGAGGTTTGGCGCCGCCTGCAGCCCGGGGCGGGATCCTGGAGACCTAGGATCGAGTCCCACATCAGGCTCCCTGCATGGAGCCTGCTTCTCCCTCTGCCTGTGTCTCTGCCTCTCTCTCTCTCTGTGTGTCTCAATAAATAAAATCTTTATAAATAAATAAATAAATAAATAAATAAATGTATCTGTAAAAAGAGAAAATTACGTATTTAAAAAAAAAAAAAAGACCGTAACAATAATCTTTCACTCTGTTCATTTTCTCCAATTCCAGATCACAATTCCACAAATAACAAAAATATGCTTGCTTATACATATAAAAAGAGAAGAAGACCATTTGTATAGGATGGAATATCTGCATGCATTTTTAAAACTTTTAAGATAAAACCTAAATCTTTGAACAAATTCATAGGTTATCAGAGAGGCCTATTATTAAGGATATTTCAGTCATAATTTGTGACAAAACCTAGTACCAATTCTGCCATGAATTAGTTGTGCAATATTGGGCAAGTCATTTAACCTTTGGGCTTAAGCTAACATAACAAGCCAAAATAGTCAACTTCTAAGATATTTTCTAGGTTTCTGAACATCCTCCTCAGACATTAAGGATCATCTTCATTTCCCTTGAATCCTAAAAATTAAATATATCTTTAAATAATACAAACAAGCATTTTATAAGTTACATTATGCCCCAGAACTTACCAGAAAGCTGCCAGCAGTTTAGATAAATGAAAATTTCAGAACATTGTGGACTTTATCTGCATTAAATGTATCTCCCTGTCTCGTGTTCCAGCTTCTCTGAGCAGGCGTAAAAATGCACTTTCACATCTGGATGACTCTGTTGAAGAGTTTTCCCCAACTCTCCCCAGGCTTTGACTCCTTCCTTCCTCTTCCCATCCCTGCTGTCTCAGGACCCTGATACCCTGAAATCTGGCTCTATCTGCCACAATACTGAAAATGAAAAGCTTTTCTATCATTAGGTTTCAAACCAGCTACCATCCAAATATCTATATCTGTATCTAAATCTGTACATTTTGACCACAGAAATCTAGATTTTTAACGTCTAGAGAATGTTCCACTGATAATATCTGAAAATTTAATGGTTTTTTCATCTGAAGCCGAGTTCCTTACTGCCAAATAAGCAAGGAAGTTCCAGAACACTATTTATAACACAACTCATAACCTTAAGATAATTTTCTTTATGTACCAACTAGTAACTGTGCCATCCCCAGTGAGTTTATGAATAAAATAAGCACTAGAACTGAGAATCTGGCATTTTACTAGTAGAAATCCTAAAGAGTAGTTGCTTTTTGCCATGTTCATTCATTCATATACTGACTGAGCATCTCCTACAGGGTAGGCAATATTTATTCTCTGTGCTAGAAATCCAAAAAATGATACAAAGTCAGCCTTCATGGGGCTTGTGGTCTAAGGGAGGAGACACACAACAGGACACACTGACTATATGAACATAATAGAGACATGATATATACTACATACTCACAGTCAAATTAACACACAGACATATTACATGGGAAATACATATAATGTGAGAGGGACTATGTGCTATTGAAAAGGAGGTGGCCAGAAAAGCAGAGGAAGGGGATTCAGGCATGAATGGAGGGAAGGTGAACTGCAATCTTACGTGGGTCAGGGTAAGACTCACAGCAAGGGCAGCATCGGAGCACAGACTTGAAAGGGCTGAGAAGTGAGTCAAACTAAATTTTCCTTATAATTTTTACCTTGCACTGACCAAGCATGTAACAGAAATGCCTTATCAAAACAACGACATATGAGAAAATTTATGAACAGCCCAGAAGAGTAAACAGAAGAGAACTGTGCATCAACTGCCTTCATTTTTGTAGCTCAGTGTACTAAGTTGAAACTTACATCTTCAATTAGGCATGCTCATTATGCATTTTTTTTCTTCCCTGTTAGTTTGAACAAAATTCTTAGTGCCTGATCCATTTTCCTTAAAAGTCCAGAACAATTTTCCAAGTATTCCTTGATGCATGAAACAACAGTATTATTCAACCAGCAACCCACTGAGACATCCCAACTATCACATGAGGACTTAAATTTCAGTATGAGAACCCACGAGGCACTGGAGCTTCATCCCACTGGGGAGAAACCTGTGCTTTCCCAGAGGGGTTGGTGGGGAAAGACCAGGCAAGCTGTGAAATCAGGAGGCCTCCCCCCACCAACCAGCTGTCTAACCTTGAGCAAATCTCTTCACTCTGGGCTTGGATTTCCTCAACTATAGAATCAGGCCACTGGACCACATTAATTTTATAGTTTGAATAGTTATTTCCAAGCCCATTCCAAGGCTGGGTTCACTTCAGGAAAAAAGTTAAGTAAATAACCATACCCAAAAAATTATAACACTGCTAATCCACCATTCAGAGATCCATACACTTTAATTTGTTCTTCTGAGAACAGTAATGAATTTGTCTTAACTCATGCATCAAGTCTCAACTCTCCCTCTCGGATCAAAAAAGATTCACAAGGATGGGTCTGGACTAGTTCACCAAAGACAAATGAACTTGCAAAAAAAGATAGTATTTTTGTCTTGGCTTTATTATCAACATACTCTTAAGTAGACTAATATGGAAATCCTAAACTAACACAAGCATGCACCTGCTGAGGGGTTTTAAATATTCTTCATGCACCACCAATTCCAATTTTTAAAAATGTGTTTTTAAAGAGTAGGCTTCCATCAAAGTTACTTGCGATCCATTAGTCTTCTTACTACTATATTATTTCAAATAGGTGCTATGATTAGCATCTTATTCAGAGAGCCCCAAGATCTACACTTCCCACCACCATTTACAGC
Source organism: Canis lupus dingo (assembly GCF_003254725.2). Classification (NCBI taxonomy): domain Eukaryota; kingdom Metazoa; phylum Chordata; class Mammalia; order Carnivora; family Canidae; genus Canis; species Canis lupus. Next base: position 45,025,678 of record NC_064250.1, on the reverse strand, counting down.
TCCCTTCTGTGTAAAGCCCACCTGTTCGATGCAGATTAAAAAAGGAAGCAAATAAACGAACTGAGGTTGGAAGAATTGTTTCCTGACTTCTTTGCCGTATGGTACAGGCAAAGTAAATTAGGTTCTGCCAACCAGGCGCAGCACACAGGACTCCATCAGAACAGAGTCATGTTACTTGGGAAAAGAAGCAAGGTGGAAGGGTATGTGGCACCCACTTTGCTGGCAACATGCAGTGCTTCTGGCTCTGGCTCCCTGACTTGGAGCGTCCCAACCCAGGCAGGGGCAGCAGCCCCTCAAAGCGCCAATCCCACAGTGCTGTACCGGCAACCATTCCCAGAAATTTGGCCTACAGGCTCTTTCTTCAGCCCTCCTGATGATTTGCTAAGCTACCTATCACCTCTAATAAATCCCCCTCTGTTTACACTAACTAGAATAGATCTTAGTATCTGTAACCAAAAACTCTGACCAATTCACGTAGCACATATTCCTTTCATTATTTCCATACACAAGAGCTGAGATTGAAAGACACAAGAAACACATAGAACATTCCACCATAAGTCAAGAGTTCTTTGTTTCCAGCCAGGGCTCAAATCCACAATCAACACTTGCAACCTTTCCTTATACGTACTTTCTCATAAATTTCATCGCCTCTGCCATGCATGGAGAAGAAAATGATTTTTGCCTAACTAATTTTCTATCAATAAAGAGTCTGATGACAGTAACTTGGCGAGATATTTGAGAACGGGATATAATAAACATCGTTTTCCATACCAGCTCAAGTTTATGGAGAAGTCTGCAGTGTTAGGCAGCACTTTGAGAACATTCCCAAACTGCAGACAAGGTGATCTAATGCTGTGTTGCGATGCCAAAATGATCAGCACTCTATGCCAAGGCATACCTTAATTCACAAAGCAGCAATGAACTTTTCACTTATTTTCACCCATCCCTCAGGGCAAGATAATCATAGTAAAACCACAGACACATCGGGTAACTAAAATATAATCCTATGACCTAACACCAAAAGCAGACTAGAAATGCTGAGAAGTGATTATACATGTTAAAATTCTCTTCTCGGCAGAAAGACACTAAGTCCCATAAAATCAGTTGACAAAAATGAGAAAAGTAATCAGTTGTTAGTAATACTGTTCTTCGAAATGGCAGAAGAATCTTACAAAGGACATTTGATATCTCTGAATTATCAAATTACTCTGTACTATCAAACATCACAAAAATATTTCTCAGGTAATACTCAAAGGCCAAACTTCTGTAGAAAAAGATCACTTACACACTTCTGAAGCCAATTAATGACACTGATACTCAGAAGACGACTCAGCACTCTGCCAAATAGAAAGCGGGTATTCAATTCAAAGGAAAGCACAAGTATGCATCAACAGAGACTCCAGACATGTCTACCAATGTTAGTGCCAATCTTGCCCAGGGTCCCAGGCACTCAGAACAATTCCAGCTTCCTTACTGCAGCACCACCTCCCCCTCCTGCTGCCCCAAATCACTTTTATCAAATACTCGGCAGCACATTTAGCTTTAACACTGGTGGTGGGGAGAATGGGAATCCACAAAAGTCAAAAATAACTGTATTTTTCCCTAAGGACAAGGCAAATCAAGTTGCTAAAGAAAACTCAGAGCTTGGCTTCTTCAAAACAAAATTTTAGGAACAATAATTTCATGGAGCTTCTAGGCAAGGAAGTTACTAAGATGAGTATGGAGCTTTACTATGATTACACGTGTACCATATGTGTCCTTGAGATGCATCTGGCTCTCTCTCTCTCTCTTTTTTTAAGAAATGAAGTATTTCTGGGCTAGAAATGACACATAGCCTACTTTGGAGGTTTTTTATGGTTTCTCATATTTAGACTCTAACCTCAATCCACTGCAGGTTTAAGGATAGATATGATGCTCATTCATTAACAGTATCAAAGTCAAAAACACATATGTAATGTTGCAGATGAGTGATTCTCAAAGCTAGTCTGCAAAACCATACCTGCAATTGTAGGTCCTCAGAGAAATGAGGGGGAAAAAATTGTTCATGAGTATTTCATAAAGCTAGCTAAATGTATCCAATTTAAAGGGTCGCTCTTTATTCTGAGACTATGTCCTTTCTACTCATTTGGTATTCAAATAGCCTTTCTTTATGAAATGCTGAATTTTTTAAAATTTTTTAATTTAAATTCAATTAATTAACATATATATTACTAGTTTCAGAGGTAGAGTTTTGTGATTCATCTGTTGCATATAACACCCAGTACTCATTACATCACGTGCCCTCCTTAATGCCCATCACCCTGTTACCCTATCCCCTTCCCACCTCCCCTCCAGTAACCCTCAGTTTGTTTCCTATAGTTAAGAGTCTCTTATGGCTTATCTCTCTCTGATTTTAGCATATTTTGTTTTCTCTTCCTTCTCCTATCATCCTCTGTTTTTGTTTCTTAAATTCCACATATAAGTGAAATCATAAATAAATAAAATCTTTATAAAAAAAAAAAGTATGAAAAAGTCCTCAACTGCCTTAGTCTACAGGGAAATACAAATTAAAGCCATGAATAAACACCTCTAACACCCACCAGAACAGCAACAGTTAAATGGCAGGCAATACAAAGTGTTGCCAAGAATGTGGAGCTCCCATACGGTGCTGATGGATAACCATTTTGGAAAGCTGTTTCTCAGTATCTACTAAAATGAATATACATATACCCCATGACCCAGCAAGTCCACTTCTAATTATATCCCCACCAAAAAGACATACACAGAAAAGGCAGCACTATTCACTTGCCAAGGACAGGAAACAACCATGGTGTCATCATACAATGGAATGCCCTACAGCAACAAAAATTGAATGAACTACAAATACTTGTAAGAACATGGATGAATCTCACAAATACCATGTTGAATGCAAGAAGTCGGGAACAAAAGAATATATTACATATGACTGCATTAATATAAAGCTCACAAACTATGGAATTAGTAGTCAAGGAGTAGTACTTTGGGAAAGGGTGACTGAGCCTTCTGAGGAGCTAGTAATATTCTTTTTTTAAAAAAAGATTTTATTTATTAGAGAGAGAGTGTGTGTGAGAGAGAGCACAAGCAGGGGGAGCGGCAGGGAGAGGGAGAGGAAGAAGCAGGTTCCCCGCTGAGCAGGAAGCTCGATGTGGAGCTCAATCCCAGGACCCTGGGATATGACCTGGGCCAAAGGCAGACACTCAACAGACTGAACTACTCAGGAGCCCCAGGGGCTAGTAATGGTCTACTAATCTGAGTGCCGATTACAAAAATGTATTCACTATAAAAACTCATCCCACTGCACACTTGTGCTTTTTGCACTCTTCTATATGTTTTTTATACTATTAACACAAAATATTGTTTTGTTTTTAATAACCTTCTCAGTAAGGCTTTCTCTGGCCTGGCTTCATGACTATGTCTACCACTGCTGAGTATTCCATATCCTTTCCGCCCTCCCCCTTATTTTTCCTCTTTAGCACTTGCCAATATCTCAATATTGTCTATTTTACATACCAGATAGATTTTACAAACTTACCTTGCTTACTGTCTATCTCCACACACTAAACTCAAAGTTCAATGAGCACAACTGTTTTGTCCACTCTGCTGAGTACACACTACTGAGTCTCCGGTGCCTAGAACAATGCCAGCATCGATAGGAGGCACTTAATAAACACTGATTTAATTCATGTGTTAATTACACAGCCTTGCCCAATGCAATTATGCTCGTGGATTGGAGTAAATTCCCTTACTGGAGAATTTACTCCCCCAGTAAGCAGGGTATGCTCAACAAGAAGCCAGTTCTGTTCTGTTCTGGCTTCATACTTCTCCACATGGTTCCCAGACTTCTCATTTGCCTGATCACTCGCTGGATGCTCCCATTTTTCCTATTTCCAGATCAGGTTCTGGCCAGTTTGGGGTACAACACTAACACTCTAAGTTCTGTAACATCCACATTTATAAATGAAACCTAAGGCTGCATTAACTTCTTTCTTAGCAAAATCTACCCTATGGACTCATACTGAGTTTTAAGGTCAAATAAACATAACAAAGAAACTTATCTCTATTCAATTTTTTGTTGTTGTTCACATAAACACATAAATCAAGAAATAGTCCCATCTTATACTGGGGTCTTTGGCTTCTGGACCTAAATGTAGACATTTTGGGGGGTCTCTCTCCCTGATCCCAAGAGCAAGTTTTAGCTCTTCATTCCAACCCTTGAATTTTTTTATCTTTTGTTAAGGATTTTATTATTTTTAAGTATGTCTATGCCCAGTGGGGGCTTGAACCCACAACCCTGATGGGGAAACACAGGGCTAGCTGAGGACAGGGCAGGAGTCTGGGGCAGCACAGGACAAGTCCTTGAAACAGGCAGAGGGACATTCCTTCTCTGGACTCAACTGCCTCAATGTTTATACTTTGCTAAGGGCAAAATGCAATCTTAGCCTGACCCCTGGGGATCCTGTGAGTCTACTTCAAGATATAAAAATTCCTTTAGAAATTTCCTTTATCTCTAAACCCCCAAGGTACCTGTTGGCAATCATCCTCCAAGCACACAGGCCACCGATACACATCTGCAGGGTCTCATGACTCAGGTTTTATTAGGCGTAGTAAGTGACCTTTTCCCAAAAATAACTAGCCCCCTCAAGCTCCTGGAACCTTGCTTCCAAAATTCCTTTGAGTGTATCCTCAAACCCCTCCCAACTCCCAGGTATATAATCAGCTACCCCTCACAGGCCCCGGGCAGCAGCTCTTCCTGCCCACAGGTCCTGTCTCTGTGCTTTAATAAAATCATCATTTTGCACCAAAAACGTCTCAAGAATTCTTTCTTGGTCATCGGCTCCAGATCTCACCTATATTCCAAAACCTCATCAACTCCAAGATCAAGAGTCGCATGCTCCTCCGACTGAGCCCCAATGCTTGAATTCTTTTAAGGCAGTGTTTCTCAACCTTTTTTTTTTTTTAAATCAGTCCCCAAGGAGACTTTTTGGACATTTTCCTTAATCACACTTCCCCATGAAATTGTAATACCACAAATATACTGTATGTCTATTTATGTACTAATGTATATCACACTTCAAATATTAAAGAATAAAATTCCTGGGCCCCCTCAATTTAACTTCCTTGAATGTGTGTATTTTAAAACCCCACTTCTATCAACTACACCACCTTACCTTTCTAATTTTGCTTCACTTGGACATTTGTCAACAATAAAACCATTTCAGTAAAAGATAAAAGTTATGGCGCTGAGATCAAGAGTTGTACACTCCACTGACTGGCTCAGGCGTGTTACTCTTGATCTCAGGACTGTGAGTTCAAGCCCCATGTTGGGTGTGGAGCCTACTTTAAAAAAAAAAAAAAAAGATAAAAGTTGTAACCCAGGGAAGTACAGAGTTCAACAGCACAGTAGGAAAGGCTTCCCTTCCAGCTGACACTAATCCATTAAAACTACTATTTTTAAAGTATACTTCTCCAACAAGCGAGAAACCCACCAAATACCCAGATTTATTTTCCATCTCGTTCATAAGGACAGCATTCTGTTAAACTAGACACTTTCTTGAATTCAAAAGCTGTCCCTTAGCTAGTAATCTATCTAACCTTCTTAAAATCTATTTTTAAAAAGAACACAAGATTAGCACAAAATGACTTATTTCAGTCTCTCCTAAATCCCTCTAAGAATCTGTTCCTATTCTTGGCCTCCTGGCCTGCGTCCGCCCTACCTTGACTCTTGTAGGAGGTTCCCCTTGCCCTAGGTTCAGATTAGTACTTTTTATTTTCCACATTACTACCAAACTGTTTAAATGCAAATCTGATCTGTGGCTCCCAGGATATTTTAAATCTTTCTGGAGCTTCTCCAGCCTATGAGATAAAAGTCCCAACTCCTCGGCATGATCTGCAAGGATTTTTCACTGCAAGGCCAATCACTGGCCAGCCACATCTTCTCGTTTCTAGAAAGTTTTTCATAATCACTTTGCCCAGGATAGCAGAAATGCTCTTATGCCCATGCCAGCTCATACTTGCCCACCCATCTCATTCCCTCAGCCCTTAGTATCTTCCTATTTTAGAAGCAACAAAGACTTCCTCTTCTTTCCCTCTCCTTCCCAGGGTCACAAAGCACCTCATAACCAGCTTCACAGGCACTCTGCATACATTTGGTAATACTTGCTCATCAGGATGGGTCCGTTTTCCCCCAGAGTTGAGCCACTGAAAAGATGCATGCAAGGAAATGCACTAAGAATACTTGCTACAGGCTGATATCCTAAATAGGGGGCTTGACATTCATCTTTGTATTCCTAGCACCAGGAGTACCAGGAACCTATGAGAATTGGAAGCCTAATAAATATTTTTGGAATGACAGAAATCATGCTGGATCCAGATAACTACTACCTCTTTCTCTCAGGGTTATCAAATCACCTGTTTAAACCTAGATTCAATTTCTGCCAGAAATTCACATGCAACTCAATCCATTTTTCTTTCTTTAGAAAACAAAAACACTGATTTCAGAAGCTTCTCTCACCTTCTCATTTCTTGAAGTTTCCAACCGGGTTCCTGGAAAATAATTGCAGTTTTCAGTATCCTAGGAAACAACTCATTTCAGCCTGGAGATTTTTACCTACTTGAACTGAGTGAGAATGCTCTCACTTTACTGCATCTTTTGTATTCTACCTTTCTCGGTCTGAAAACCACTCTTTGCTAGGGAAGATAGGAGGAGTGAATGGCTTTGCACTCCCTCTTTTAATAGTAAAGTGAGTCTAGCTTCATTCTTCTTCCTCACCTTGTATAGACTGAAAACTAATTTGCATATACCTAATCTTTATTAAAGCTGAACACAAAATACTTTATGACACAGCAAGTCCACTCTTAGACATATACCCAACAGAAATGCATGCCCACATGCACCTCAAAGGACCTAATAGCCAAAGATCAAAAACTGAAACCCAAATGCCAATGAAGAGCAGAACATATAAATATCTGTATATCCATACACTGGAAAACTATAGAGCAATAAAAAAGAACTGCAGCTATAAACAACATATGAAGAAATTTTACACGTTAAACAAAAGAAACCAGGCACAAATAAAAAGATGCTTTGCGATCCCATTTCTACAAATTTCAAAAATATGTAAAAACAAATCTATGATGTTAGGAAGTAAAGAGTGGTTACCTTTGGAGAACAAGGCTAGTGATGGCAAAGGTGTATGAGAAGGCTTCAGGGGGCTTGTAATGTTCTCTTTTTCAACCCTGCACAGTGATTACACACATGTCTTCATCTACTGATGATTTATTAAGTTCTATCTTTACAATGCACTTGATGCGTGTTATATTTACAAAAAGTTTTCTTAGATCACTATGGTAATTTCAAATCCTTCTCTCCAGGTCATGGGTCATCCTAGATATAACCTTTCTAATATTTTTTGTTCTTCAGGCTGTTCTTTTGTTTGAATGCTTACTACTATGTACCCCTTTCTTTTGTACACCACTTAAAAACTGCCTTCCTAAGAAAGTAGAAACAATCCACAGAATAGCAGAAAACTTTTTCAAATCATTTCTGTTAAAAGATTTGGATCTAGGGTATATAAACAACTCTTATGACTCAACAGGAAAGGGGCAACTGGGTGGCTCCGTCAGGTAAACGTCTGCCTTAGGCCAGGTCATGATCCTCAGGGTCCTGGGATGGAGCCCACATCAGGCTTCCTGCCCAGTGGGAAGTCTGCTTGTCCCAATTCTCTCTCTGCCCCTCCCCCTACTTGTGTTTTCTCTCTCTCTCAAATAAAATCTTAAAAAAAAAAAAAAAAAAAAGACTCAACAATAAAAAGACCTACAACTCAATTTTAAAATGGGCAGAAGATCTGAACAGACATTTCTCCAAAGAAGATATACAATGACCAATAAACACATGAATGATGATCAATATCATTAGTCATTATGGAAATGCAAATCAAAGCCATAATGAAATTCCACTCCACACCCATGAGGACTGCTAAAATAAAAACACCAAACAGTACACCAACAAGTGTTGCCAACAAGTGTTGGCAAGAATGTGGACAAACAGGAGTCTTCACACACTGCCATTGGGAATGTGGCAGTACAGCTACTTTGGAAAGTCTGACAGCTTATACATATGGTTACTAAAGTCGCCAGTAATTCCACTGATAGGTATGCACCCAAGAGAGATGAAGACATGTGCACACAAAAAAGTACACATGAACAGTAACATTCTTCTTAATACACAAAAAGTGAAAATAACCCCAATGTTCATCAAATGATGGATATACAAAATAGTGTATAACCATACAATGGAACATAACTCGGTAATACTACAACATGGATGGTCCTTGAAAACATTATGCTAACTCAAAGAAGCCAGACACAAAAGACCACATGCTATAGGATTCCATTTATATGAAACATTCAGAATAGGTAAGCAAGAGTAGTGCTTGCTTAGGTCTGAAGGGATCAGCAGGGCTGGGGGTGGAAAGGTGGGCAAGAGCTAAAGGGCTTAAGTTTCTTTTTGAAGTGATGAAAATGTTGTCATACTGACTATGATGGTGGTTGCACAAAGCTGTGAATATCCTAAAAACCAGTGAATTGTGCATTTTCAATGGGCTAATTATGGTATGTGAATTATATATCAATAAAGCTGTTATTTTTTTAAAATCTGGCTTCTTTTGCAATGGCCCCAAACAGCTGTGCTGCCTTCTACAGAAGCCGGATCCATTTTTGCTTATCAGAGTGATTTGGAATCTACAATCACAACTTTTGTTTCTTGGAGCTTCCCATCCATCTGGATGAAACCATACTCCTTTTTATAGTTCTGCTGGCCTTGGAGGTACCCTATCCTTTCTCTGAGCTTTGTGAACTCTCCTTCTAAAAATCTAGGCTGTAAGGCTCTTCCATCATGTAGAAATGGAAGCCACTTTTACCCAAAGTTCTTAGCATGAATCAGTGAGTCATAACTTTCATCTTCTACCTTCTAAAAGTAGACCAAGGACTTATCAGATGTCTCCATTTATCAGGTTGAGATTTCCACAAATATACAGATAGTTGAAATGCACCATTTATAAACTAACTTATCCTTGTGCCAGCTTTGAACTTATACATATTTATTCAGGGATGCCTGAAAGATTAGGCTCTAGGAATACGAAATTGCAAAAGACACAGTCCTGGCCTTCAAGGTCTAACAGGAGAAGCAAACACAGAAAAATAACATTAACATATTCTGACAAAGCTCTGCCAGGTTCTCTCTATCCTGGCACTGAATAAGTGACTTGTAATTTTCTGTTAACCGTATGTCAACCTAGCTTACTTTCATGAGAAGGGATGCGCCCTTTGAGTCCCAAGGACTGACAATGACCTGAATGGGAGAGCTTCAACAAAGTCTTGATTGAGTCTGTGAACGAGAAAGTATGAATACACAAGGAGAAAAAAGTACGTCCTACATAAGCACCCATCCTGCCCTCTTAACCTCTTCTCAGTGACAAATCCCAGCCATACTTGGCCTTGGCGCAGCCCTTGCGGAGGCCAGCAGGGGAGTGAATTAAGCTGAGAAGATAACCCAGGTTGATTCCTCCCTCTTTGCCCCCTGACCTCTCCTTCATCTGAGCTCTTGGCTTTCCTACCCCTAGCTGTCCTCCATCTGACACCTGGGGGAAAATGCTCAGGATAACCTTTCAAAGATAACCAGGATGAGATGGGATGTTCCCATGTAACGTAGACAAAATTTATTATCTCCAAGAACCCATAATTATAGCCCAAATGAAATACATTTTTCCATCAGAGTCTTTAAAAACCCAAGGGAAAGAAACCAGGGCTTGCTGGAAAGCTGGGAGAGTTTGCAAGAAGGGAAAACGGGCAGTTGACATGGATTAGGCTGAGTATCTATTATGTGCCAGACCCTGTACCTGCTGCCATACAACTGCCATCATAATGAGAGTTCCCAGGGGCGCCTGGGTAGCTTAGTGGGTTGAGCACCCAGCTTTTAATCTGAACTCAGGTCTTGACCTCATGATCATGAGTTCAAGCCCCGCACTGGGCTCCATGCTGGATGTGGAGCCTACTTAAAAATAATAATTATTATTATTATTATATTATTAATCAGTCTAATGTCTGCCTTCAGCTCAGGTCACGATCCTCAGGGTCCTGGTATCAAGCCTACATCAGGTTCCCCACTCAGGGGAGAGCCTGCTTGTCCCAACTCTAATAATAATAGTAATTATTATTATTATTGTTATTATTATTATTACTATTAGAGTTTCCATCTATTGGTACCAAACCCAAAATGTGGGGAGGGCATGACATACATCGTCTCATTTCTTCTTGACAATAACCTTGTGAATGAAAGCATCATCACTGTCCCCTTTTTAAAAAGAGGGAAGAGGGGCACCAGAGTGGCTCAGAGTCTGCCTTCAGCTTAAGTCCTCATCCCAGTGTCCTGGGATTGAGTCCTGCATCAGAGTCCCCCAGAGAGTCAGCTTCTCCCTCTGCCTATGTCTCTGCCTCTCTCTTTCTCTCTCTGAGTCTCTTGTGAATAAATAAATAAAATCTTAAAGAAAAAAAAAAGAGGGAAAAGGTTGAGGAACCGCCTGAGGCCCCAGTGGTGGGGTGGAAACCAGGTCATCTCCCAAAGCCTGCATGTGCTGCTTCCACTTACCAAGAAACACTGTGTAACATGCGAATGCAACTTAGTGTCTGTACCCATATTCTAAATCTAAACGGTAAAAAGGAGGGAAATTCCTTCCTCAAAAGTTGGCTTTGAAAATTGAATGAGACAATATATCCAAAAAAGTACTAGTACACAACAGACTCTCAAAAATAAAACTGTTTCTTTCTTAATGCCTTTTTTGTTTTGTTTTGTTTTGTTTTTCTGCTCCTTCTGTTGTAACTTCGTGGCCTTAAACCAGGAGCACACAGTGGACACGCTGTAATTTGCAAATCAGCTCTCACACCCTGTCCTTGACTGCTGGCTCTGGTCTGCTCATATCCGACAGGTTAAAATAAAATCAGCGTTTGAGAAAAGCATCCAGAAGGCCAACAACTATCTTACAAAGTTTCAGAACACAACTCAGCTTGCAACTCAAACTATTCACAGAGACCTAAGGTCAAAGCTGCTCTCAGTTTTGTTTCCCTCTCAATGGCATCTTCCTGAGGAATAGCAGACACCCGGCCCCCAGGGCTGCTGCGCCTCCAGCCAGAAGCCCACGGTGGAAAATGCTGCAGTCTTTCCAGGGCTTCTTCCTTCTCCGCCATCAGATTTCACCCTCAAGCCCCTTTTGCTTGTTTTCAGAAGCCATTTTTAAAAGACAGGAAACCGAAAACAATAATTGTAGTTAGTTATTACTGGGTGGTAAAATAATGGAGAACTTTTTTTCTTCTTCTTCATACTTTCTGGTATTCTCTAAATCTAAAAAAACAAACAAACAAAATCCTTATGCAGTGCCTTCCTAATACAAAAAAAGAAAGAGAAAAGGAAAGAAAAGCCAATGCATTTAAATGATCTCCTGCGTCTCCTGCTAGACATCTATCTCTCTTCTTCCCAACTCCCTGGAGAGCTGGAAGCATCTTGAGAACAGGCCTGCTAAATCCTCTGCACAACACTCAGCACAGCATCTCATTCACAGCAGATGCCTGACACAAAACAGTTCAGTGAGTGTCTGTTGAGTGAATGAGGATTATTCTGGTAATATTAAAAAACAGGCTTTCTGAACCAATGGTGGGTGGACCAAGGTATGAGTGTGGCATGTCCTTATCATAGTTATAGATCATTATTAAAGAGCCAGCTTTCGGGCAGCCCGGAGGGCTCAGCGGTTTAGCGCCACCTTCAGCCCAGGACGTGATCCTGGAGACCCGGAATCGGGTCCAGTGTCAGGCTCCCTGCATGGAGCCTGCTTCTCCCTCTGCCTGTGTCTCTGCCTCTCTCTGTGTGTCTGCCTCTCATGAATAAATAAATAAAATCTTTAAAAAAAAAAAAAAAAGACAGCTTTCAAAAAAACCAAAGCAGTTAAACATGAAAAGTCTATAACCCAAAAAGGTGATTCACTGCTGCAGAGGTAAACCAAGAAGAGGATGGCCAGTACACCTGAGGTACTCTGGTGTCTGGCTCTAAATAAGCACCCCAGGGCAGCCCGGGTGCTCAGCGGTTCAGCGCCGCCTTCAGCCCAAGCCCAGGGCCTGATCCTGAAGACCCGGGATCAAGTCCCACGTCGGGCTCCCTTCATGGAGCCTGCTTCTCCCTCTGCCTGTGTCTCTGCCTCTTTCTCTCCTCTATGTGTGTCTCTCATGAATAAATAAATAAAATCTTTAAAATAAATAAATAAAGTAAGTAAGCACCCCAGAAACTGGATTCATTAAATAACCCCAATGCTCTCTGCCCCATTTAGAGGGCACATCACCACCCTACTCTACTACCATGCTCAGCTACCAAAGTTAAAGAGCACTCTTTAAAATTGATCTCTGTTTTTAAGATTAAATAAAAAGCCAATATACAAAAGCAAACAGGGGATTAAGATAAAACCACCCCAGCTATGTTATCACTCCACCAAAAATCCTTATCCAATAAACTAAAGCAGAAAGTTTTAAGGACTGTTTTAACATGAAAGAGAATTATCAAATATTAGGTTTGGAGAAATGACCTGAACATAAAGTTTAAAGAAGAGTATACTGGATTCAATAAACATACAAAGCCAACAAGTCAACAGAAAAGTTAAGGTAGTAAAAATGTTTTCCTTTTTCACCATGATCAAAGTTACCTAAATTAGCTTTTACTAGTGACTTCAAATTCTGTTTGATCAACTGAATGTGTGATTCCTAGGAGCACACCTGTTTGCCAGGACTGACCTTATACCTGTTTTTATATTTTCAAATAACTTCAATTCTATTAACCTCTTTAAAAATCTATACATCGCTAACATGCCTCCTGGCTCCTAAAACCCACTTATTTCAAAACAAAGCAGATGCTGACTTGATGACAGTATGATAATTTTAGGGCAATAGGCGGAAGTCAATGACAGGATGACAACTTCACAGCAGAACCCATACTGAAAGATGAGAAAGAAAGTATTTCACCCAGAAAATACATTTCTCACGTTTCCTATCTTGCCTTCAGTGGGAAGTAAAGTGAAAGTGTTCTTACTAGAAAATAATTCTGTGGCTATTACGAACCCTGCAAAGATTTATATTTATTTTGCCACAACCATAAATATTTATATTTCGTCTAGCTATCTGCACTAGAAACATTTGCAACCCTGGGCCTTGAACTTCTCCAGCAGGTGTGAGCCCCACATGAGGTTGTTTCCCATATCTCAGTAAGTTCAGTTAGCCAGAGAGAATATTCAACAACAGCCAATGGCTTGACTCCACTGGAAGGGAGAACATAAATATATTAACCAAGAATCTTCTCTAAAAGTCCAAGATACTTGCTCTTATGCACCTCCTAAAAGTGCAGTCACCTACCACCTCCAGCAACAGGAGGAGGTGAGAGAAATGAAAAGAAATAGTATAATGCCTATGCAAACCATGCCTCACTCTCCAGGAAAACACGAATATCCAAGGGTCTGCAAGCTAGGCAAGTCACTTAGCCTTTCTCAGCTTTATCGTCTGTTGACAATACCTGTCTCACAGAAAATCCATTGGGATAAAATCAGGCGATCTGAGCAGAGGACCTATTCATTGGTAGAGCTCAGCAAAAGATATTTATGACTATTATTAACTGAGCACTATGGAGGTCACCTTGACAGGCCAAAGTCCTACAGGAGATACAAGAAAAGAAACTGCCAAATGGGTCATATGACAGTTCTCGGAAATCCAGATCATCACTGCAGATACAAAAAACAGTCCCCAACTCTCTGCTGTGGCACAACATAAATGATAAACTACATACCATGCTTAAAAATTCTACCAGCATGACTAGCCTTTCACTGGAGAAATGGGTGGAGAGCTTCTTTCATCAGTGTGGATAGTATTTAAAACAAATTACAAATTAGCCTTTCATTGAAGAAATGGGTGGAGAGCCTCTATCATCAGGGTGAACAGTGTGTAAAACAAATTTTTTTTTAAATATCATGCTTAAAAATTCTACCAGCAAGACCAGCCCTTCACTGGAGAAATGAGTGGAGAGCTTCCATCATCAGCACAATGTTTAAAATAAATAGGGTGATGGGGCAGCCCAGGTGGCTCAGTGGTTTAGCACCGCCTTCAGCCCAGGGTGTGATCCTGGAGACCCAGGATCCAGTCCCACATCAGGCTCCCTGCATGGGGCCTGCTTGTCCCTCTGCCTATGTCTCTGCCTCCTCTCTCTCTCTCTCTCTCTCTCTCTGTGTGTCTCATGAATAAATAAAATCTTAAAAATATAAATAAATGAATGAATGAATAAATGAATGAATGAATGAATGAATGAATAAATAAAAATAGGGTGATGGTCACAGCTACTCTATGGTATGTAGACAGACTTTCTGGCAATTCCAACAGGAAAACAGATTCTATGCACACAGCCAAAACACGACTGCAACTACTCTAGTCCCAACAGGTGACTGCACTTGACAATTTCCCAACTCAGTAGCTTCGACAATATAAGTTAATATAGGAAGATTTATAACAAGAACTCAACAGCTTGGCTCCCACTCATGGAATCATCCAAATGTCTATCCTGTAGGCTTGTTATAAAGATTAGCAGTGATGGGACACAAAGTGCCTGGCACACAGGGTAGTCAATAAATAGTAGTAGCCTTTGTAAATTTTATAACTAGGAAGCAACAAAATCCAAAGGCTGAGCATGCCAGGAAGCAACTGAAAAGAGAGTGACTCCTTTTCAACTAAGAAATTAAGTTGTATGAAAATAGTTGGATAAAGAACACAGTAACAAGCCTTACGACAGTGAAAAAAAATTAGTAAATGGCAGGTTAATCAGTTTGCCACCCAAGAATGAATGCCAATGTGCCCATTAATCTGGGGCAAGTAAACATACAAAAAGTAAGAAATGTTCCCTATCCTCCAAGGGTCTCCATCTAAGAAGAAAGCACACGGTTTCACCTGTCTGCACTCCCCCCTCAAACTCAAAATCCTCTAAAGGCAAAACCCACAACTTCACATTGCTTTACAGTGCAAGCACTCAACAAAAATGTGTTAAATAAATGAGACACTCAAAGGATCTCAAAGAGCTACCTGCCTCACAAGTTTCTAAGCCTGGCTTCACAGACTGCTCCATGTGATCATCCAAAATGCAGACAGAGACCCCATGTACTTGGTGCGCTCCCCAGGTGTGCACCTTAGAGCCTATCTAACACACCAGTGAGACTAAGAACCACTAACCTCATTGAGCCCCCATGAACTGTCTTTACCAGGACCACATCCACAATGATCTGGCCTAGGCTGGCGATGGGGAATGCAGCCTGTCACACCTGCAGAAGGCTCTATAGGCAAAGCCCTTTCTGATGCTCCTTCAAATGCCTGTATTTACTCTATTCGTGTCCTTCTCTGTGGGGCCTAGGAAGACAAAGGTAATCTCTCCTCCTTCAGTATTGATGGACCTTCAACCCTTGGGACAGGGAGAACATCCCTTCTGAGTCTTCTCCAGGGTAAACATCCTTGATGAATTATGCATGAATTATTTAATGCTAAGCTTCTTAAGTATATAACACAATACAACATCAAATCAGATAAGGGAGAACTCAAGGTGAGTTACACTAACCAGAGAGAGCCAATGAAGGAAGTAGGCCCAGAAGGCTGAGAGAGACACAGATAAAACTGGAACCTGGGCTGGTACTGCATCAGAGGGGATAAGAGAGAAAACAAAATAATGATAAGGAGCATGATATGCAGGGAAGGGGATATGAGAAAGAAAGCTCCGGGTGAGGCATTTAGTGTTTTAAATTGAATAGAACTAACATGGATCATGAACAAAGGCTCAAAAAAAGTCAGAAGGGGGGCAGCCCAAGTGGCTCAGTGGTTTAGCCCCGCCTTCAGCCCAGGTCCTGATCCTGGAGTCCGGGGATCGAGTCCCAGAGTCCCACGTCGGGCTCCCTGCATGGAGCCTGCTTGTCCCTCTGCCTGTGTCTCTGCCTCTCTCTCTCTCTCTCTCATAAATGAATAAAATCTTAAAAAAAAAGAAAAAGAAAGAAAGAAAGAAAGAAAGAAAGAAAGAAAGAAAGAAAGAAAGAAAGAAAGAAAGAAAGGTAGGTAGGTTGGGAAGAGGAGAGAAAGCAGAAACCCATATGAAGGCAGAGACACAGCAGTGGAGAGGCCAAAGAAATCAGATAAGCAGGAGGGAAGGAACCCAAGAGAAAAGTCATGAGAGGGGATCCCTGGCTGGCTCAGGG
This sequence comes from Canis lupus dingo, assembly GCF_003254725.2. Classification (NCBI taxonomy): domain Eukaryota; kingdom Metazoa; phylum Chordata; class Mammalia; order Carnivora; family Canidae; genus Canis; species Canis lupus. The sequence goes on along the minus strand of NC_064250.1, from coordinate 45,009,356 downwards.
GTTTAGCGCCTGCCTTTGGCCCAGGGCATGGTCGTGGAGTCCTGGGATCGAGTCCCACCCACATCAGGCTCCCTGCGTGGAGCCTGCTTCTCCCTCTGCCTGTGTCTCTGCCTCTCCTTCTCTTTCTCTCTCTCTCTCTCTCTCTCATGAATAAATAAATAAAAAGTCTTTAAAAAAGAAAAAAGAAAAGTCACGAGAGCCAGCAGGAGAGTGTGAGTTTGATGTAGCAAAGTAATGAAACCACTTTAGCTCCCTGAGCATGGCCCACGTACCTAGGTGGTACTACATTAGAAAGAATAATCAGACAAGATGGCTTAGATGTTGGGACAGCAGGAGGGGAGATGCTCTCAAAGAAGCCTGCTCCGGCCACCCAGATAAAAAGGTAAAGGGTCTGTCCTAAAATGGTGGCGATTAAGAGAGGAAAAGTTAAAAACAAGAATCAATTTGAGAGAAAAAATGGGGGCAGTGCTTGGTCTCAGACCGGCCCAAAGAGAGAAGAAAGGGAAGAATCAGAGAGGACATCGAGAGCCATGTGGACAATTCAAGAAAGAAGCAGGCAAGGCTCAGAGAAGAGGCAAAATAACCATGCAATCTCATGCACTGAGTGCACCTGCGGAAAGCTTCACAATTCACCCCCTACCCCATAAATACACATGGTAGTTCATGGTTTTGCTTCTCTCTGGTCCTGGCACAGGCTGTAGTTTCTGTGCAAGCAGACAAGGAGTATCTGATTTTGAGTCCAAAATCTGTAATATTACCAGCAAAGTTAAAGTGCTTGAAAAAAAATTAAAAGTGTTCTGGTAGAACTAGCTGAAAGAAGTCAGCCACAAAAGACCACATATTGTGCAAGCCCATTTACGGGGGAAAAACACCCAGAGGGAACAAGTTGATTAGTGGTAGCCTAGGGCTGGGGACAAACGGGGTGACTGCAAAAGGGGTTGGAGTTTCTTTGGGGGATGATGGAGATAATAACACAATTCAGTGAATGTACGCTTCAAATCGGAGAACCGTGTAATAACTTAATTATAACTCAATAAAAGCATTGCATAAAGAAAAGAAATTTGTTAAAAACTTAAAAGTCCATAAACAAGTACTGCAACCTCAGAAACTTAGAGCCTATCTCCCCAATAAAAATGATTACTAGACTCGACTTCAAATAAAAAGCCATCAGGCACAATTTGGAAATATTCTAAAAAATATTTTAAGTAAGCTGCATTCCTTCGAGGGGGAAAAATTATTAAGCCTGGATAAGCCAGAGATTTAAATATATAGATCCCTTTCAAATTATTTCTTAAAACTGATCTAAATTTCCTAATATGTACTTCAAAAGTAAAGGCAAAGGCTTGGGTTTTTTTCAGACAATTATGTCAAGTGATATTACAATAGATACCTATTGTTCAGTTTCTTACAAGCTGAAATAAGATAATATATAGTAAGTCAATTCAATGAAAAGCAAAAGGTTATGTAACTTAACCATTACTGAGCAGAAGGGTAAACTTATTTTATAAATTTGAGGGCCTGACAGAAAAAGAGATACAAGGGAATATCCAAAGCATTTCTGCCTCCACAACATGCTCTAAAACACATGGTTCCTGTTCCCCCAATGCCTCCCCACATCATTAAAGCCATTACCCCTCTTAATATGCTCAACACCTAGCATACTTTACTTAGACACGGTTCCTAACAACTGTCATCAACAGTTACACTCACTGCATGTGTCAGGCCCTCAAAGGCACCCTTACCTTCTCTTTCTAAATCACATAACCTGCAGTGGGCCCCCAGCCGACTGCCCAATGGAATCCTGTGCACAGAAGAACCAAACCAGGAGGGCAGTGAAGAAAGTGGCAGTGGCTCTGTTCAAACCAGCTGGTGCACAGGAAGAGCCAAGAACAAGCACATACATCTCTGGACTAAAGATGCCCCTAAAGCAACATCTAACTGTTGGCAAGGTATCAATCATCAGCAAAGATGGCATCTCAAGGACACAACTATTTACTATAATCTCTAAGGAAGGGCTTTTAAGAAGTTCAAAATACCATTTATTGAACTAGAAGACTGATCCTCTCAACTTTTTCACTTGGATCTTAAATTTTACCTCAGTAGGGTCAAATATATGTTGAACATATCTCATTTGCCTATCACAAAACTTTGAGTAATCCAAAATCCTAGGAATATATAAATAGGTATTCTGAATCAAGTAACATGAAGAGTGGTCTCCCTAGTAAATCTGACCTATTAGACCCTATTTGTTAACTGATGCAAGTCATGGGAAGCCTCATATAATAAAGTCTTTGAAAAAGGAAAGAGCTAGGTTTTTTCTACATTAATATCCTCCCACCTAAATAAAATCACTTTGGCTCACAGCTATGTTTATTAAGAGGCAAATCTGGCACCACACACCCATGTGGTACTCCAGGGGCTCTGCACAAAATGAAGCCCTCTGACACTCTGAAGGGAACCAAAATGCCAAGTTCTCCCAGAAGCTGCTCAGGAATCACAAAATGAATAAAAAAGAAAGCTATTCCATCTATTCGGAAAGAAAACCAGCCTTTGAAAAGCAAGTGCCAACTTTCCACAATCCATTCTGGCCTATAGCCTATGAAATACGTAGTTCAAAAGAGACCACAAAGAACATAAGATAGTAACCAGTCTACTTTCCAGAAATAATACCACCATTGCAAGACATGACTTTAGAAGTTTTAACTTTTCCTCTCTCTTTTTTTTTTAAGATTTTATTTATTTATTCATGAGAAACACAGAGAGAGGGGCAGGTTCCCCATCGGGAGCCTGATGTGGAACTTGATCCCAGGACCCCCAAATCACAACCTGAGATGAAGGCATATGCTCAACCACTGAGCCACCCAGGAGCCCCTTAACTTTTTTTTTTTTTCATTTCATCTCCAGAATTCTGAGAAGAGCAAATACTTTCCCCATTTCACAGATGAGAAAGCTGAAGCTCCTCAAGATTAACAGACCTGCCAGCTGCCAACCTCACTTCTCCACCTGCACATCAACTACTATCTCATACCCAGCAAATACACATTTGTATTTAATTCCCCACCAAAACCTCTTCCTCTGTCTTCCGCATTTCAATGAATGACACCTCCATCACACCACTTGCTCAGGCCAAAAACCTTGGTGTTATCCTTGACTCTACTTCTCACACTCTACATCATTACCCCCTTCAGGGAATCATGTCAGACCCACTTGAGATATGTCCAGAATCCAGCCACTTCTCATCACCTCCACTGGTTATCATATCTGACCCAGCTTATTGCTAGAACTCCCTGAAATCTCCCTGCTTCCACCTTAGTCACCCCCACATACATACTTTATTCTATTCTCTGCACAACTGAGTTTTTTGCTTTAAAAATACGTCAGATCGAACCCTTTGTGGAAAACCCTCTGGTGGCTTCCCATCTCATTACTGTATATCCAGGATGAGAGCAGTTATCTGCCATCTAGAAGGTGCTCAGTGAATACTGATGATTAGTAAACAAAATAAAAATGACCAAATTCACAAAGCAGGATTACACAAATCTTCTGGTCCTCTTGGTGACAGTGAAACCACATTTACAACAGCAAATAATCCACATCAGATGAAATTCTTAAATCTTACTTTGAATAACTGAATCCTATCGCACAGAATCAATACAATGTTGAATCTCTAACAACAAATTAATATGAAAATATCATTTTTATTTTATAAAGCCATAAAATCTCATACTAGGTTATCTGAATATGACATATCTGGCAACATGGGCAATTGCCAGCTTCAGTATCACAGCACTGGTACTCAGATCTGTGACTCTTCTGTATTTGGTAACATGATGGCACCACCTCTCAAGACTATCACACACATTAATGACAAGGGCTCTAAAAGACTCAGACACAAACACCTAGAAAAAGGGGTGGTAAGCATTTCTAAATCTCCCATACTAGCACTATACCAATCATTTGAAATAGGAATTAAGTTTCTAGAGTATTACAAGTCACAGCAGAAAGGTTAGAACAAGTCACAGCAGAAAGGTACAATCTCCTACCAAAATTAAAAAGACTCTCAGAGTCGAGTTACAATGTTGATTGTTTTCAAATCAAAGTGAAACTAATGCTAAAATTATCCACCATTACAGAATTTTCTCACTAAAATGTTTTAGAGTTAAAAACAAAGTCTCCAAATTTTTCTTTAGTTCTTTCAAAAACATTTCTATCTGCAGAAAGCCTTCAGTCTCAATAAATCACAATAATAAATTCACAGAATTCTAACAGCCTTAAAGGAAACTTAATTCAACCCTCAACCTTCTTCCTCTTTTCAAAGGAAAAGATATTTGGTATATAATAAAGTGAACAATAAAATTTAAATGAGTGAATGAATGAAGATCCAAAAAGGGTGTATGACTTTTTTAAAATCTGACACTTAATGGAAAAATCTAGATTAACCAAAACTAGGTTTCTAGATTCCTTTGGAACAGATGTAGAAGTAGAGGAAACCAAGACCTGAAAACCTTATTGGGACCCTCAGGAAAAGCTTAACCAAAATTCATTAAAGCCTTTCTCCTTTAGTTCTGTTACTTAGAAAAGCACTTGATAAAATAAATTTTGCCAAGATCTATCTCCTTGGAAACCAAAAAGGCAGAACTGTCTAGGGTTTCTTTTTTCTTCTATACAAAGAATATTTAACACAGGACTATTTTCGTATAAACAACCACAACTGTTTTTGCATCCGCAGTAAAATAGATGGCCTTTGACTAAAAGAAAAATCAACGAGATGAGAAGAACAGAACGCTGAAAATGACCATATCAATCACTAGAAGAGTATCAGCCACATGAGAGCAGGAACCATAGATTCCCTTGTCACTAAAAGCAGCCACTGAACCCCTGGCATTACAGGGGTAGTCAATAAATATTTATGGGACAAATGACTAAGTTACTCCTTAGAGATTCACCCATGTAGACATAAATGCATCTGGTTACCACTAATCAAACCTTTATTTTGGGCCTACTACATGGAAGTGTGCTACATTTTTCCTCCTTAGCAATTCTACCAATTTTCCCTCCAGTAATACACTCAACCAAAATTATCCCCCCAGTTTCATTAAGAAGGTAAGAAACTACATCGTAAGTAGCCTAAAATACTTACTAAATAAAACAGCCACCTAAACTGCTGTTCTGGTTCCAATCTCTCTCAATTCATCCTACACAACCCAGCCAGGTTAGTTTTCTCATTGCACATCCCAGAAAAGAAACACTGTCGTGGCTAACTATTCCCTCTTTGTATGCGGCCTACTGCTATTCAAGAAGCAGATGAGGAAAAGCAGAATCTACAGGAATGGAATAGGAAAAACAATATACCGTCAAGGAAAACAATACAAGTGACAGCTCTTCTAACAACTGATACCACTGAAAATCTTGAGATTACCACTAGTGACTTTCATTAAAGATCTCCCTGTTAACACGGTGACACAACTGACACAGGTCTGCAGTATTTAAATCCAGTGGAGTACACATCCAATCTTCAATTCAAGGTCCACCACCTTTTTGAAGTTTTCCCAAGCCACTGGAATAAGTATCTGTGAAAGCACTTTGCAAACCAGGAAGTGCTAGACACTCAGCTCTTACTACACAAGCTGCCAACTGATAGCCTTGCAAACATTCTGCCACTTAAATCATGTTACCTCACTCTTTAAGTGTCTGATCCCCTTAAAAAAAAAATGAAAAATTCTGCAAATTGCCTTCTCAATTGTCAACTTCTCTATTCTCTATTATTTAACACCTAGAATAGCATAAATTAAAAGTAAGTGCCACTCACATTTCCGGATTACAAAGCGAATGTAATCAAAAACAGTTGTGGTACTAGTGTAAAGACAAATAGACCAACAGAATAGACAGTCCAGAAATAAACCTTCATGTATGTGATCAACTGATCTTCAACAAGGGAGTCAAGACCACTCAGTGGAGAAAGGACAATCTCTTCAACAAATAGTGTTGAGAAAACTGGACATTCACATGCAAAAGAATGAAGTTGAACCCTCACCTTACACCACGTACAAAAGACTAACTCAAAATGGATTAAAGACCTTAACATAAGAACTAAAACTATAACATTTCTAGGAGAAAACACAGGAGGAAAGCTTCATGACACCGACCCTAGCAATAACTTCTTGGATATGATCCTAAAAGTACAGGCAAAAAAAGCAAAAATAGACAAATTTTAAAACTGTTGTACATCAAAAAAATAGAACCAATAGAGTGAAAAAGCAACCCACAGAATAGAAGAAAATATCTGCAAATAATACATCTGATGAGGGGTTAATATGTAGAATATATAAAGAACCTACAACTCAACAATAAGAAATGAAATAACCAGATTAAAAAATGGACAAAGGACCTGAATAGACATTTCTCCAAAGATGATAGACGAATGGCCAACAAACATATGAAAGATGCTCAAAATCACTTATCATTAGACAAACGCACATCAAAATCACAGTGAGATCTCACCTCACATGCATTAGGATGGCTACTATAAAAAAAAAAAAAAGAAAAAGAAAAACCCACACACAGAAAATAACAAGTGTTGATGAGGATGTGGAGAAACCGGAACCCTTGTGCACTGGTGGTAGGAATGTAAAACCACTGTGGTTTTACAACTACTATGAAAAACTGTACAGAGATTACTCAAAAAATTAAAAATAGAACTGCCATATGATCCAGCAATCCAACTTCTGTGTGTATATTCAAAAGAATTAAAAGGAATGTCTTAAAGATATACCCATGTTCACACCGGCATTATTCACAGAAGAGGTAGGAGCAACCTCAATGTCCATGAATGGACGCATAGACAAAATACGGTCTATACATATCATGGAATATTATTCAGCTCAAAAGAAGGAAATTCTGCTATATGCCAACATGGATGAACTTTGAAGGACATTATGCTGAGTCAAATAAGCCACTCACAAAAAGACAAAAGTACTGCCTGATTCTACTTATATGAGGTGTCTAAAGTAGAGAAATTCACAGAAACAGAAGTTGAATGGCAATAGCTGGAGATAAGGAAAGAGGGAAAGGTGAGTGAGTTCCCAAGTATCGGTTCAGATCTGCAAGATGAAGTTCTGGAGATCTGTTTCCCAACAACATGAATGTACTTCGCTACACTGTATACTTAAAAATGGTTAAGATGGTAAATAAAAAATACCAAATTGGATTTACATGTTCTACCTCCACTGTAGGAATCTAAGCAGCCTGATCTTTTCAGCTGTTGGCAGGTATTTCCAGAGTTTTTTCCACGTTGTCTTTTTTAATCAATGGGATAGCAGATAGGATCAGAGGCTTCCCTTCTCACCCAGTTAAAACGAAGATTCCACAATCCCCAGTCAGCTGCTCTCTGGTGTTTACCTTACTGTCAAGCATAGGTTCAAAAATGATATGAAAACTACTGTGCTCTCAAGTGGGTGGAGGAGAAACAGAACAGAATCATCCACTGAGTTTCTTCACACCCCCAGCCATTTGATATCTAGCATGCTGCCCCAGAGTTCACTGGGATCCTTTACTCTCTCCACCCAAGCACTCTACTGCTCCTCCAAACACACATCCTCCCCAACCCACTGAAAACCACTATTTTAAAAACTACCTTGAAGATGGCCTTCAGAACAATCCCACCGAAAGCAATTATTAGACTGACATTGTTGAACTCTAAATAAATAAGCCTTGCCTATGAACACTGTAGCTCTCCATAACCTATCATTTACCTACTGAAACATTTTGTGATGCAATTATTATACCTCACCTTCCTATTACAAAGGATCAGCACTAAGATCCTCATTAAAAAAATAAAGTAACATGGACACACTCCGAACTGGAAAAGAGACAAAGGTTAAGAACCACAGTCAAACCCCACCCAAACACAGACACATAGCACACTTGCTTTACACAGGAAATGCCAACTACTCAGAAATTACACTTAGACAAAGTATATGGGCAGAAACTTCTAAGGTCTTCACTGCAGCAGCCAGAACTGGGCCTTAGGAAGAGGAAGGAGGTCAATCAACCACACACTGACCTGCGGTGCCAGAGTAAGAACATGTTTCTGAAGCCTTCTGAAGGAACAGTTTAGTTCCAACAAGTCATAAACTTAAATTTCTTGCAAAAATCTGTGAAAACACTCCTTTCCATCTTTTTTCCTCAGTACGCAGAAGTGAAGCAAACAATAACAGTCAAATTGCGTGAGAATTTTAGTACATGCAACTAACTGACACGATGTATCTTACAGGCATCTCCTGACAAGTACTGTGTCTTCTTGAACTCAGTTATCAGTTGCTTCTCTAAGAGCATCAAGAGCCACAAAGAAACTTGTAAAAACCAATTGTCAATCAATTCTGGGAACTAAGACTGTTAAAGGGAACACAAGGAGCTCACAATATATCTAACCAGAATACCTATCTAAGCAAACACTCTAGAATATTGGGGGGGGGGGGGGAGATAATATAAGAGCCAAGGAAAGAAACTGGATATAGAAACATGATCATTAAAAAAAAAAAAAAGATACATGATCATTCACTATGAAGCTCTTTGCTTTTTATTTCTCACTAGCCGTCCTCTGAGTAGTTGAGAATTCATTCTAAAAGGAAGTTGGGATCCCTGGGTGGCGCAGCGGTTTGGTGCCTGCCTTTGGCCCAGGGCGTGATCCCGGAAACCTGGGATCGAGTCCCATGTCGGGCTCCTGGTGCATGGAGCCTGCTTCTCCCTCTCTCTGCCTGTGTCTCTGCCTCTCTCTCTCTCTGTAACTATCATAAATAAATAAAAATTTTAAAAAAAAATTTTTTTTTAAATAAAAGGAAGTAAGATCCTGAACCACAGAAACCAATTAGTAATTATACCTATAGCTTTGGTGAAAGATTTTGTAAAATAAAAAAAAAAAAAAAAAGTAGAAGAAAAAAGAGAAAATAACCAAAATTAACTACTGTATCTGCAAAAGGCATTTAACCCAGACCTATTCTGGGGGAGGAGAAAGGAAAAAGAATCCAGTGGTAGCCGAGGCTGGACGTCCTGTCCTGTCCTGTCCTATCCTGTCCTGTCTGCTCAAATCGCCTCTGTGTGACCCCTGTGCTTGTGCAAACCAGAAACCCTCCCTCCCCAAGCCGGCACACTCCAAGAAGCATACATGCTCCTGCCTCTCCTGGGTTGAAAAGACGGAAATCTAACATTATGTAATTGCCTGTTTCCCACAATTTAAAGTGAGGCATACTATAATCCTAATTAGAGGGAAAAGTCAGTGCAACATGACAAGTAACAAATTAGAAATCTAAAGACTGCAAATTCTCCTCTCAGACCTCCAGAGGCAAAAAGCAAAGGCTTCACCTGACTCCACGGCACACCCACCTAGGCACGGCTACTGACTAGAGTCCAACTAAAAAAGCTCCTGAAGTTGCTCCATGTCATATCATGGTCATCCCTCTTATCTTCAAGAAAACACTCATGTTCTCTTTACTCTCCCCCAGACCAGAATAAAAAGAGAAAATGAATGTGCACTGGCCCCTACCCTCAAAAGATAAACCCCAATAGATTTTCTTAGCCTCCTGATCGCAAACCCAATCACACTCATGTTCTTCCATCCTTCACTCAAACCCTCTGTGTTTGAGAGATCCAAAGCAAAGGGAACTTTTCCCATACTTCTGACTTACTTCAGAGCCCACTGAAAGAATCAAAGAACAATCATCTAAGGATAATTAACTTTTACCTAACCTTTGGAAAATAAAATGCCATGTAGGTAGTATGGGCTTTGGTTTGGGTTTTCGTTTTTGTTTTCCAATTAGCTAGACACAGGAGGGGTGTAAAAAAAAAAAAAAAAAAAAAAAAAAAAAAACAATGAGGCCCATTTACTTCATATACCAAAAAGTAGAAGTGCAGTGGACTGAAGGTTGGACTGTCAATCTTAAATAGCACCGGATATGGAACAAGACCCAAATTTTTGGATGAGCACTGAAAGAGTAAGGTAACATTCAACCCTCCCAGGGAAAGGGAGAGCCCTTCATCTAAAGGGCAGTCACCCAACTGGCAGAGATATTTCTTCTCTCCTGGCTCAGATTACCCTACTGGAAGGGAGGGTGGTGCTACATAAATCAGTCATATCTACAACAGGAAGCTCCTTCAACATGTTCCTGTTTTATGTGCAATTATCCCTCCACCTGATCCATCACCACCACCACCACCCATCACACTTACGTGTAACTGACAACAGAGAAGGGCCACAAGCTGCTACTGTTCCCAGAAATAAGGAAGGAACAGTGACTTTCTTTTACAAATGAAAACTGATGCAAAGGAAAGAAAATGGTAAGCTAGAACAAATTAAGCTTGGCTACTCTCAAGAGCATACAAGTATATTATGCTCTGAGTTAATAGAGTCTATTCCCTACCCCCAATCCAAAAAAGGGCAAAAAAGCTTACAGACTCTACCATGTAGATATTTTAACTAACTCATAATTTCTTTTTCCATAACTTTGTAATTTGAGTAACTCTAAAGCTAACTTACCAAACACTACATCAATACTCTTCTCATAGCTCTTCAATCTTAATGTTGATTTTGTCTGTTTCCTTAAGCTTTGCTTCTCATTTTAGATACTTAATCAACACTGAATACTTGAGTGGGGAGCAGTAAATGAATTGTAACCTAGAGGCTCAAAAGGAAAAAAAAAACAACTAAAATCAATGCAGGAAATAAAGAGGAGTACAGTTAAATCTGGAAACCTGCCTTCCAATCATTGCCTGATCACTAACTAGTTCTTCTATAACCTTGGATAAATCACTTCAACTTTGTGGGCCTCAGTTTCATCATCTGTAAAATGGAGAAAATGGGCCAAATGATTTAAATTCAAAATCCCTTCTAGCTTCAATAAAGTATGAACCTGTTCATCAGAAAGAAAATGCAACTGCAAATAAAAATTCATGATTTGCAAAGTACTTTCATGCATATTTTCTCATTAATTCTTGCAGCAAAGCTGTGAAGCATTACACCCATCTTTGCATAAAAAGAGTTTTTCAGAAAGTTCAGAGAGGTTTGATTATTTTTTAAGATCCCATAGCCAGAAAATTTGAAACCCAGAACTTCTGAGGACAAATACTGGGCTTCATTATTTCAGAAACTAATTTAATAAGTTAAAATTTAAAAATAATTGATAGCTTGTTATGTAAAACCTTTGTGGAGGCATCAGTGTACCATAAAACCAAACCCAGAAAGGTTACTACAAATGGTTCCACTGGACTATAAGTTCCATGAAACACACTTATATTCACCACTGGAATCATGGAGCCCAATAGCAACACTTCATGGATAAAGACATTCAGTAAATAGCACCTGACTCACCATAAACCTTGAAAGGTTAGGAATATAGTGATATTATTTGGGGGGGGGGGGTTCTGAATTTCAGATATAAACTTCCATGATTGGTATCAAAAGGAAGAAAGAAGCATTCTATATCAGAGATCTAGCTCTCCATTAGAGGAATAAATCTATCTTCCTCTGACAAAGTCCAATTTCATCAGTGAACCAAAAGTCTCAAATGTGAAATGTTACCTGAATATCTTCATGTCCATACCTTATGTGTACACTGATATGAACCAGCAGAAATGATAACACAACCACAAGAAATGACAGGAAGCACATAATCATACTCTCATGAATCACTACATACTTTCCCCTAAATTGGAAAGATTCAGGGAATCTGTACTCTTACACTGTCCCACCTCTCCTCAGGCTTCTGTTTCACAGCTCAAAGAGTCAGAAAACACCCATTTATTGAAAAATTCAAGCTGCAAAGTTAACACAGAACATATATATACACATCTCAACTCAGAGTCAAGGAAGATCCCCCGAAGTCTACAAAACCACCAAACTCAAGCAATCTTCCAACTATGGCTTCAATAAAATTACATGAAGATTTTTAAGTTGTTTGAAAAAAAATTGGGGGGGGGGGGTAGGTTCCCTAAAATTACTCATGTAATTCAACCAAAAGCAAAGTAAATAAATACGAAACCCAGGAAATAGTATTGAAAGGATAGAGTTAAATGAATCTCAGTTCAAAATCTAAGTGCTTTGGATTTATCACTAAGAGTTCTGGTCAACCTTGCCACGGCATCCTAACGACTGACACTTCAGATCTAAAAAGTTCTATCAGAATTGCAGTTTCAAACCAGAGGAGCAGCACCAGCAACTGCAGAGAAGCTAACAGCAACACCTACTGACTATCTTGAGCCACTTGCCAAACTTGTTCTCTTAGTCAAACTAGAGAAATCTAATGATACAGTCAACTTCAAGAGTCCTTTACTTAAGCATAATGAGATAAGAAAATAAGTTGTCACCCACATAAAGCCATTCATCCCCAAAATCTCTTATTTTGCCCCTAACCATTTACAAGCAAATCATCACCCAAGTCATTTTAAAATGCACTGTTAATTGCTGATGCCTCAGTATGAATAATTTATTCCATGGGAAAATGTTTTAATATTAATACTCTTGTTAATAACTAGTATGTCATCTAATAGTTGGACACATCAGTGATCATAAACTGCTTTACGTAAACCTTTTATTTGAGACTACTGCTGTTAACACTATTCTACATTATTCCCATCAGGTTTGTTTTTTTTTTTTCTTTTCATCCCGGTAAAGGTGGTTTAATTGCAGCCTTCAAAAAAATGAAAAAGAGAAAAGTGAAAGTCATTAAACCAGGATTATATAGAAAATTAATACTATTACTAAACTGGCTGCAGAGAATGATTCTATAGGACTTAATCTTGTACTTTTCCTAAAGATTAAGTCAGAGAATCTTTGCCTTGGACAAATATTCCATATGAGAAAAGAAGAGAAAGTTGACACTTAACTCCCACAGAGTACCAGTATAAAAACAATGGCTTTAAGAGTCTGAGTCAGAGTTTCAACATGAAAGGCTTACTTTATAGAGGAAACGCCAACCCCAGTTCATCCAGATAGACCTGGAACCTGATGAAAGTCGACACCTTTACTCTGAAATTTGCATCGCATCACTGGCTCCCAGTTGAGAAATATAATCGTCTAGCAGGTAGTAAGAATTTCAGCGAAGGCTACTTCTAAAAATACCCGTCATGAAAAATTCAATCTATTAGAGCAAACGCAGTCTCTAGGAGCCATCAGACCCCAAATGCTCCCCTGCAAAAACGAATTCCAACAACTCAATTGATAAAAAAAAAAAAAAAAAAAAAAAAACCATCTTCCCTGAAGTGAACCATTTCCCTCGTCCCTAGACTTAACAAACGGTGAAACGCGAGGACGTTGCAACCTGCCCCCGAGAGATTACTTGTCCACCTAGAAATGCCGTGAGGCGATGGGGGAGCCTCGCAAACCCCCTCGAGGGTCAGGAGAAGTTGGAAACAGAGGAGGCTACGGAGGAAAAGTTCTCTTGGAAGCTCGCCCGTGCCTCTCCAGCCCTCTCGAGGTTTACTCGCTCCAAGGAAAGCAGGTCGGAGCATCCCTGACTTTCGCCGCGCACCCCCAGGCACCACCCCCCACCCCACCCCCCGGGGAGAGAAATGAACCACCCGCGGGCACCGAGCCCCCTCCTGCCTTTCCCAGGACTGCACCCCTCGGCCTGTCCTTCCCGGCACAGCCTGCAACGCGCTCACCCAGGTGGCTGAAGGCGAAGGTGCCGGCGGGAGCCCGGGCCGGGGTGGGCGCAGCCGCCCCGAGCGGGCGCGGGTCTCCCGGCCTCTCCCGAGGCGCTCCGCGGGGAGTCCCGCAGCTCCCGGCTCCGAGGGGCGTGCGCGCGCCGTGCGCGGTGCAGCCCGGACGCGCCCCCGCCGCGCCGCGCTACCGGCGAGCCAGCAGATCGGAAATAAGAACTTTGACCGGGGTCCCGGGGTCCCGGGGTCCCGCTCCCGGCCCTGGCCCCGAGCACCGGCCACGAGGGCGCTGGCGGGGGCTGGGGACAGTCCTGCAGCCCCGGCTCCCCCAGCCGGGCCTCGGGTCGCGGGAGCCACTTACCGCCCTGCACGGCCTCCCGGTGCCGCCGCGCGTCCGGGGCGCGTCCGCCGCGCGCTCTCCCTGGGGAGAAAGAGAAACCGTGTGGCCGGCCGGCGCGCGCCCTCTCGCCGCCTCCTCTGCGGAGAGCCGCGGGCGGCGGGCGGCGGGCGGCGGGGCCGGGGCGGGCCGGGGCGGGCGCCGAGCGCCGAGCGCCGGGCGCCGGGCGGAGGGGGGCCCGGGGAGGTGGGGGCGGAATCTGCCCAACTCCTGAGCCCGGCCCCGAGGCAGGGGAGCAGGCGGCGGGGGCCGCTTCCCCGGAGCAGGGCGGGCGGCGGTGCCCTCCCCCGTCCCCGGGCATCAACTATTGTCTGGGCGCCCCGGCCCCCGCTCACGCCGCCTCCGGAGCTCAGCGCCCCCGGTGCCGCCCGCCTGCCCCCCAGGAGGAAAAGCTGGGGTGGCTTGGGGGTCCGGAGGTCGGAGCTGGGCGCGGGGAGGGGGGGGTGCGTGCCGAGTGGGGGAGGGGACAGGTAACAGCCGCCGGGGGCGGGAAGGCCCGGGAGGACCGCTGGGGGGGAGGAAGTGGGGAGGGAGCCCCGGAGGCGGGAAGGGATGGAGTGGCCGGGGGCGGCCTCCGAAGCCCAGACCTGGCCCTCCCCTCCCGGGGACCCTCCTCCCGGGAAGTCGGCGCCGCACTGACTTTTTCGCTCACTCGCTCACGCACGCACTGAACTCGCTCACAAAGTTGCCGGCGGTGGCGGCGCCGCGCTCGCCCTTCCCTCCCCTGCACTCCCCTCGCCTCCCCGCCTCCCCGCCTCCCCGCCCCATTCCTTCCCCTCCCTCCCTCCCTCCCTCCCTCCCTCCCAAGTCTCGGGTGAGATCACCGCTGGGCCGCTCGGCACCACGCGCAAATCTCGCGAGAGAAGCGGCCGCTCGGCCCGGCCGGCGGGGGAAGTGGGAGTCGCGGAACTCCTAGTTGCTATGACGACGGCAAAGCCCTGGATTCCTGTCTCCCGCAGGGAGCCAAGACGGCGAACGTGGGTGCAGTTTTCAGCCTGCCCGCTCCCTTGCCCGACACCCTCCTGGTGGGGGAAGCGCGGCTCGAAGCGGGAGGAGGATTTTTTAGACCTATTTGAGAGAGCATCTGTAGCCCAGCGTCATGATTCTCCGGCCGGGTTTGGCAAATGGATCGCCTTAGGGTTTTTCCTCCAGAGGTTCTGGGGGGAGATTTCTGACACAGAAGCCAGCATGTATCTGTACCCCCAAATATCTACCATATATTCACTCTTTGCACCCTCCCGCCCAATCTCATCCCCCAACCACCGCTGCATAGACTCCCTCTCTCGTCCCTTGCCCCGCCCCCACCTCCCCCACCTCCACCACCAGATTGCGCTCCTCGAGGGTCAGCCTTGCTCATCTTTGTGTTCTCAGCCCTCCACAAGCTTGGTAACATAGCAGGTATTTACTTAACGTCCACTGAGGGCAGAAAATGAGTGTGGCAGCCTGCAAGTGTCCTCATTACTTTGCTTTCACTACCCACCCCCACCCCCACCCCACCCCACCCCCGTAGAGTATGTACCTACTTAGGCCTAGAATATGTTTCTGCTCCACAGCCATGTTTTTTTTAATAATAAATTTATTTTTATTGGTGTTCAATTTGCCAACATACAGAATACCACCCAGTGCTCATCCTCAGTGCCCGTCACCCAGTCACCCCCAGCCCCCGCCCTCCTCCCCTTCCACCACCCCTAGTTCCTTTCCCAGAGTTAGGAGTCTTTATGTTCTTACTCCATTACTGTCTGTTTCTGTTCACATAGAATATGTCCTTTTCAGTAGTTAGAGTCCTTCCTTTCTCCAACTTTGTCTCAGAAAAACCCTGGGGTGCTGGGATCCCTGGGTGGCTCAGCAGTTTAGCACCTGCCTTCAGCTCAGGGCGTGATCCTGGGGTCCTGGGATCGAGTCCCACATTGGGCTCCCTGTGTGCAGCCTGCTTCTCCCTCTGCCTGTGTCTCTGCCTCTCTCTCTCTCTCTCTCCCTCCGTGTCTCTCATGAATAAATAAATAAATAAATAAAATCTTTAAAAAAAAAACACACCCTGGGGTGGGGGGAGGTTTGTTGTTCAGATTTTTTTTTTTTTTTTTTTAATCATTAAGCTTTTCAGATGCCTTCAAACCTACTTCAATGCTGTTAAGGAAAAAAAAAAACCACCCTGGGGTGGGGGGAGGTTTGTTGTTCAGATTTTTTTTTTTTTTTAATCATTAAGCTTTTCAGATGCCTTCAAACCTACTTCAATGCTGTTAAGGATCAAGAGGAAATCTTTTCGTGCCCTGTTTATTCTTTTAATTGTAGAAACTACAATTTTTCTTTGGGGGGGGCGGCTAAATAGTCACTGCCTAAATAAAATGGATGCTGTGAATAGAAGTAAGCTTGAACTTTAGATTTCAGAAGGGATGAGTGAAAAACACATTCCATGGCATGTGAATTATATCTCAATAAAAAAAAACTAATAAATCCCATCCCGACTTACATTAATATGAGAAAACTGTGATTTTTCATTCAATCCCACAAAACTAGAAAACCCATAAAAGTACATGAAGAGTAGGCAGTTAAGACTCTAGGTCAAGCATGAGCTTAAATCCTAGGTTGGTGAAAGTTTTTACACTTGAAACCTGAGTGAATACAATGATTGAAAAGCACTAGACAACTTTAGGAGACTAACTTTGAGTTTTTCTGTGTCACTAATAATTGAGACTCCTTGAGAAGTCAATTAATTGCTGATTCTTCATTTGTAAAACGAAGGAGTAGTCCAGATGTGAGGTCAGCTTTACAATTCAATAGCTCTTAGACCTATAAAAATTTTCTAATAAATAACATATTTTCCTTTTACAAAAAAAAAATGAGTATTTCATTTTATAGGTCAGTTTCACAAAGTTTAGCTAGCTGTTGACAAGTTGATTTTAAAGTTTCTCTTGTCCCAACTGTAAAAACAACAAAAATATTAAGGAGGGTCATGCTACAGTAATTTCACAGGGAATGCATTGTTCATGATTTGTTTTTTCACTAACTCAAAACAGATTCCTTGTTATTTTATAAATATGCTAACTCAAACCAAAGACCTAAACTGAATATGTCCACACTCCCACCAAAATAACTATAAGGAAAGAGAGAAGGAAAGAAAGTAAGAAGAAAGGAAGGAGGGAAGGAAGAGAGGGTGGGAGGGCAGGGCTAATATTCACATGCTGGTATTTTTAATATAAAAATTTTTACAAAGAAACTCCACGCATCACCAACCACCCTGCTGATGTGTTTTAAGGAACTATCTTTCATAGCACAGTACACTATTGTAAATCAGTTGTTTATTTGCTCTGGCTCAACTTTTAACACAGTTTTACCTGTAAAGAAAGGATGGCTGCCAATCTGTACCCACTAACACAATACAATTGCAGAGCCACCTGTTTTATGACTCCCAGATGGCCATTTGATAACATTTGAAATAACTGACCCAAGTGCTAGCCAAATCTATTAACTTTATTCGATGCTTATGAGGCTCCAGAATAGATATTGGCCTCAGATTATGAAGTGAACTTCTCTAACCTTCAGATAGAGTAGAATAGGAGATACCGTCCCGGGGACCTAAAACTGCTCTTTCAAGGCCCTGGCCTACTATTTACTCGTCACTGGTAACAGAATTTTCACCTATGTTTTTGAAGGAAGAAAAGGTGAAATCCACCAAAGCTGTAGGTTCCAATAACATGTTTGTAATACCAACAGGTCAGGCACTCCCTCTGTATCTTCCTTGGCCTTCTTGGGATTTCAAAACAACAGACAAGAGACAGGAGAGTAAAAGAGGGAATACAGAGTTTGCCAAACCATTCCTCCCTCCTCTCTCTGGGTTCTTCTTCCCACCTCCACCTAAACCCCTCCCACACAGGGATGTGTAACCTTTCCTAGCGATAAGGAGAACATCTAGTCATTTCCTGTTCGTCTCTCCCTGTTGGGTTCTTAGTTTTTTAGACCACAGTTGAATTCATTTCCCTCTGGTTATTCATTCCTACACAACAAAACACCCTAACATATCTGGTAATGGAATGATTTTGACACAGAAGCCGGCCAAGCAAGCAAAATTGTTATTTTTTAATATTATAAACATCAATTCACAGCTGCATGTTTCTCAGCTAAAGTCTGGTTTATTCAGCCTATTATCATCAATTCAGAACTTCCTATTACTCACTATACCTCTATAGGGAATTACTAACACATATTCAGAAAAATTACTCTTAACTATTAAAAAGGACCAAAGTGCCCCCAAATCATCCAAAATTAAAGTTCTATCTAGTGCTGTTTCAATTTTAGGGTATTGTGGTTTTAGCCCTAGGTGGTGTAACTTGATTTATCTGAATACTAGATTTCTTAGAACAGTTCAGTCTCCCGTCTACATGATATTTACGTGTTTAAATACCAAGAACTTTATACTCAACATTGCTTAGCAGAGCTACTACACTTCCTTGTCCACTCCCCCACTCTTCTAAAGAACTATTTCACACCTTCTCCCCCAACATCAAACCTCTGGCTTATAACTCACAGCTAATGGCTTTGCTTCTTGTTCATTGGTAAAATAGAAACAATCAAAAGAGAACCTGGCACACTCCCGCCCTACCACTCTAATACCAACCTACCTGCACCTGTCCGCCCGTACTCTTCTGTTTCCCAGAAAAACAGATTTTCTCAGGATCCTTAGTGACTGCCTTATTGCTAAACTTGTGGCCAGTTCCCATCCTGACCTCATTTGAGTCCTCAGCAGCAGGGAAAGGTTGGTCGCTTTCAACCTTGAAATACATTCTCCTGTGGCTTCTGGGCTAAGAGTCTGTCTTGGTTCTTATTCTAGCTTTATGGCCTTCTCAGACTCCCACCTCTAAACTCAGAAATCCCCAGGTCTCTATGGACATCATCTTTTTGTGGTCTCTTATCATTCCGAGGTCATCTCACCAATCTGATGACTTTAAATGACATCTATAGTCTGACTACTCAAATTTGCATCTCCAGTCCAGTCACCTCCCTGAAAGCCAGACTCCTACATCCGTGAAAATTAATAAAGGGAAACCTCCCTAATATGGAGTCCAGAGGCTACCACTCAACCTCAATTACAGAAACAATTGTCAATTATAGTCTCCAACAGAAGTGTCAGTTACACACCTCAGCAGAAGAGTCCTCAACAGGACCCCACAGAGAGTGGTGTACATTGCAGCTTCTACAAGAAATTGGCTACCCCTGCAACTCAGCCAATGAGAAACCATCATCACTCTGAACTCCTGCCTTTTTCCAGTGGGCTTTCCTTCAAAACAAGTCTCCTTGACTTCCTCCTTCTTCTCCATAAAATACTGCCCTTCTTCATTTGTTGGACCTGCCTCTGGTTTTGCCATAGTGTGCGTGTCCTCAATGCACTTCTCCATTATTCCTGAATAAACCCCATTTTGCTGGTAAAATAACTGACAGTTTTATTTTTTAAGGTTAACACATCCATCTCCTATTCAACATCTCCAAGTGGTTGTATATTAGGTATCTCAAACTTCACATATGTAAAGCTGAAAAGCTCCAGATAGTCGCCGCGCACCCCCCCCCCCCCCCGCCCTCCAAAAAAATCATTCCCTCCTACAATCTTCCCCACCTCAGTTAAGGGCACCCTTCCAGAGATTCAGAGGCTCTTGTCCAGAGCAAAAGTCATGGGGTCATCCTTGACTTCTCTATTTCTCTCACATCACATATCCAGACCATGAGTGAGTTTTGTTGGCACTTCTTTCAGAATAAATGTGGAATCTAATCACTTTCCACCCACTGCAAGTCTCCCTGTTTGAGCCTGGTCTCTCCTGGGTTATCACACTATTCCCCTATTGATCTCTCTTTCTGATCTCCTTCTTCTTGTCCTTTCCCTCAATAATTTGCTCTGTGCACAGGACCCAGAGTGTGGAGCATAAGTAAGTCAGATCATGTCGCTTCCCTGCTCAAAAGCCTTCAGGGCTTCTCATGTCACTCAGAGAAAGAGCCAAAATTCCCGTTCTGGACTAGATGAATGTATTCTCTGACTCCCCTCTAGAGCTCTGACTTCATCTTCCTCACCACTCCACACCCCTCCCCCTCAGTTACACTGGCTTCTCTCGGGTCCCTGAAAACACTAGCCACTCCCCTGCCTCCAGGCCCTGCGTTTGCTATTGCTTCTGCCTGGAAAGCTCTTCCCCCAAATGTCTGTGTGGCGCACTCCCTGTTCAAAGGTCATTGTGTCATTTGCTTGCTTGTTCCTGGTGCTCTTTTTAACCGCGTGTGGTTTCCTCTCTCACTCTCTGTCTCATTCATAAGATAAGATCTCTGAAAGCAGGAGCTTTATGTCTGCTTTGTTATGTCTATATTCCCAGCACCTACAACAGGGACATATATACAAGACATTCAAGCATGTTTGTTGAATAAGCAACTGATACTGCTTTAAAGACCAAGTAAAAGGGCTAGCAGAGTGCCATAGGCAGACTAATTCCCCACTGAGATGTGCATGTCCTAATACCTGGAATCTGTGAATATGTCTCTTTCCATGGCAGAAGAAATTTTGCAGATGTGATTAAAATCTGGATATGAGGAGACACGTACCTGAGATTATCTGAGTGGACCCAACGTAATCACAAATTTCTCATGAAAGGGAAGTAAGAGGGTCACAGTTAAGAGGCACAGGAGATAAGACCATGGAAACAGGGTCAGACAAAGATTTGAAGACACCACACCACTGACAGTGATGATAGAGGAAGGGGCAATGAATCAAGGAATAGGCAGCCTCTTGATGTTGGACAGGGCAAGGGAAAGAGATTCTCCTCTAGAGTCTTCAGAAGGATTTATAGCCCTGATGACAACTTGACCTCCAGAACTGTAAGATAACAAATTTGCGTTGTTCTGAGCCATTAAATTTGTTACATCAGGGACGCCTGGGTGGCTCAGTGGTTGAGCATCTGCCTTCAGCTCAGGGTGTGATCCTGGAGTCCCAGGATCGAGTCCCATATCGGGCTCCCCATGAGGGGGCTGCTACTCCCTCTCCCTATGTCTCTGCCTCTCTTTCTTTGTCTATCATAAATAAATAATTAAAATCTTTTTAAAAAATAAAAATAAATTTGTTACATCAGTAAAAGGAAATTACTACTCAGAGTTTACTCAGCATGTAAACTCTTTGAAGGCAGGACATGTGTCTTGTTCACTTTTAAATCCCTACTGTCTAACACAGTTCCTACCCCAAGCAAGGCGCTGAGTAAATGTTTCTGGAAAGAATGAATGAAGTTCAATTGCAGGGAAGAATCAAAGCTCCCATCCTGATGGAGTGGCAAAATCACTTACTTGGCTTTATCTTACCTCAGAAAGGGAAGAAAGCATCTTGCTATTAGGAAGCCTCCTTGAGCATTTTGACCCATAAATGATATAGGGGCAGGGAGTAGGGAGCCAACTCAGGGCATAGGCACCAATACCAGCTACAGAGAACAAAGAAAAGTCACATGGGGCTTCGTGGGATATGTTAAGGAGCTTGGCCTCTATTCTATAGGCAATAGGGAGTCATTGAAGGATTTTCAGCAAGGCAGAGACATACTCAAATTTGCATTAAGGAGGTATAACACACTTAAAGCCTGAGATTTAGAAATCTATGGGTCAGAGAAGAGGTCACAACTAGAGTCATAAATGTGGGAGGCAGTAGCTTATAGTTGCTGTACATTGCATTTAGATAACATTTTCATTAAACACCCTCACAAATTTTCTTTCCTTCTCATAGGTGTGTTCTTCTGAACCATATTCCATTGAGCTGTTCATGCCATTCTGTGTTTTCTGATGACTTTCCTACTAACATAGGTTCAATAAAAATCCCAGAAGAACTGAAAGTTCTAACTCACCAACCTTTGAACTTTTCCAACATAGCCAACATAGGCATCAGCATGTACTGCTCCAGCTATAATTTTTTTAATTTTTTCGTGTAAGACACAGAGAGAGAGAGAGGCAGAGACACAGGCAGAAGGAGAAGCAGGCTCCATGCAGGGAGCCCAACATGGGACTCGGTCCTGAGTCTCCAGGATCATGCCCTGGGCCGAAGGTGGCGCTAAACCGCTGAACCACCCTGAGCTGCCCTATAATTTTTTTTTTTTTTTAAAGAAATCTATCTTCTCTGAACCATTTCAAAATTTTTTATTCATCCCTCCAATAGCATTTCCTTTTGGGGAGCTCTTTGCACTGTTTAAAATAATGTGAACATTTTCTTAGGTGCTAGAAATTTCCTTCCAACTAACCCCTGTCTCTATTCCTTTCTTCAGATTTCATGATCGAGAATGTGTCAAGAAGGAAGGTGGAAAAAAAAAAATGGTCTCTCTCCACTCCCTTGTCTTTTTAAATCCCTAGAAAGGAAAAGAGGCTTGCTCATGACTTGGAAGTGGTAGGCTGAGGCCTCTCAGAACCATCTGCCTCCTTCCATTGCCAACCAGAGCCAAGAACCCAGGAGCCGAGGGAGCGCCTGAGTTGCACCTGCCCATGGGATCCAAAGACAGCACAACAAGATTCTGCAGAGATCACACTTTGCATGTTTCTGGGTACAGGAAATATACGTAATTAGGGTATCTGCTTGTAGTCATATCAAAGAGCATGACCAGCATGTTAAAGCCATCATAGCCTTTATTTGAGGTCAAAGAGGAAACAGTGAATATGCTGATAGTTCAAATATGTTTAGGGTCTTAAATCAGCTCATCCCTCACCCTGAATTTTACAAATCACTTTCCAGAGATGACATTTTTAGACGTCTCTTTCCATTTCATTTGTTCTTTACATTTGAGGGGTAGCGGTGAGTACACTTTCTCAAGTATAAGAACTAGCCATGGCCACTACATTTAATCTCTTACTTACACTACAGATATTGACCCAGTGAAGTGGAGGAAAGTCTACTAGAACTTGGATTCTGGCTTGGATTTCCAGATTCTAATTTAACCAGTTTAATGTGTTGTTTAATTTTTTATTTAATTTTTCTGGACTTCTTTAAGCGCCAAAGGAGAGGACTAAGAGCGCATCTCTTTGAACTAAACATCCATATGTACCATGTTAGCTTCTTTCAGGTGTCTGTCAAAAATCTGAGGTCTGAACTTTCATTCCTGAACAAGAAAAAAGTTGCTGAACCCCACTCCATTCTCATTGGTCTCGTCCTTCTAACTATGGTCTTCACCTTCCCTTGGCCTCTCTTGCCACCCATCCACACCCCCACTCCACAGCCTCATCTCAGATATTGAGGGCAACCACAACCCCTGCTGAAAGGTTGGAGAGGGATGTAGACTCCCAAACACATGTGCAGACCCATCCTGTCGCACTCTCGAGGTTGGTGCCACCACAGGGGATGTCATTCTCGCTTGTGACATGGTCAGCCTGTGCCAGCTGCTCTCGCTGGCAATGGGACTCAACCCAGCTGCTCCTAGCTGCTCCCACCTCTTGGAACAGCCAGCTCCTAATCCCTGGTCTGCTGGGCAGTTATGCTTTCCTTGTCCCACACTTCCTCTGAGGGCAGCCCAAAACACAGTTCATTCCAAGTAACTGGGGACAACTAGAAGATGCAGGATTGGTCTATAGAATCTGCTCAAATTCTCCCCAGCTGGAACTGTATTATGGGAACAAAAATGAAAGTGTCATGCTACCTGGTCTTCACCTGAAGGCAGTTCTGCACAGCGGAGTCAGAGGGATATGACCTCCACCTCTACACTTTGTAGCTTAGTGGCTTTGGAAAAAGTTACTTACCTCTCTAAGCCTTTGTTTTCTTGCCTTTAAAGTAGTAATAATAATCATGATTTTTTTAAGACTGATTTATTTACTGATTTTAGAGCATGAGCAGAGGCAAAGGGAGAGGAGAGAGAGAGAGAGAGAGAGAAGCAGACTCAATGCTGAGCCATGAGCCCAACTTGACTCAGGGCTTGATCCCACGACCCTGAGATCATGACCTGAGCTGAAACCAAGAGTCAGTTGCTTAACTGAATGAGCCACTCAGGTGCCCCATAATTGTTTTTTAAACACACAGTTGTTTAGAGGACTGAATAAGATAACATGCATTTTTTAAAAATATATTTTTAAGTAATCTCTACCCCGAACATGGGACTCGAGTTCACAACTCTGAGATCAAGAATCACATGCTCTACTGACTGAGCCGGGTGCCCTGAGATAACACACATTTTGTTAGACTCTGTAGACTGGCTACCTAAAAGTTATGCATGACTTTCTTTTCCTTCCTTACCCTCCATGTCTTTTCAGATTTCTTGAAGCCTTCAGAACAAGCTCACACAAAACAAGGACTCTTCTGAAAACTCTGAGTACCAACAGATATGCAGAACTGCAGGGAAATACAAATGCAGAAATGCTGAAATACAGTGCCCATCAGACTCTCTCCATCACTCCTCTCTCCTCTCCCTGCATCTGCTGTTTCCACATCCTTTCTGCACAATGCTTTCCTTGACTGGCTTTGGTCCACATAAGGAAAATACTTCCCAGATTGAGTTCAAACTCAAACATCTCTCAAGTTTGCAAAAATACCTGGAGAGGGAAGGACCTGACTGATCCAGCTCTGGATCAGGTGCCCGCCTCTAGACCAGTCAGCTGAGACCAGGAGTCTGAGGCCATGTTGCATAAAATGGAACCATGACAAGACTGTGGGGGTAGCAGTTCTCAGGAAGAGGGACAGCAGACCACAGTAAACATGCAGGAGTTATGTGAGAGGTATACAACTAGGTTTCATCCCTTAAGGAGATTGTCATATATGGGGAGCCAGGCAAAGATAGAAATACTAAGTTTTCAATTCAGTTTAAATTGATTTTGATGCCCCCAAACCATAAGCTACCCAGGAATAAATCAAACCAAAGAGGTAAAGGATCTGTACTCTAGAAGCTACAGAACACTTAACAAAGAAGTTGAGGAAGACACAGTGAGATGGAAAAACATTCCATGCTGATGGATTGGAAGAACAAATACTGTGAAAATGTCTATGCTACTCAGAGCAATTTACACATTCGATGCAATCCCTATCAAAATACCATGGTTTTTATTTGCAAAGGTGGAAGAAATAATCCTAAGATTTGTATGCAACCAGAAAAGACCTTGAATAGCCAAAGGAATGTTGAAAAAGAAAACCAAGGCTGTGGGCATCACAATGCCTGACTTCAAGCTGTATTACAAAGCTGTGATCATCAAGACAGTATGGTACTGGCATAAATTGATTTTGACGCTAAAGGGGATAATGGAGGAAAAAAAAAAAAACCCCAAAAGTGAACAATGGTGGAAGAAATCTCTGCTTTTTAGAAGTCCAATCAATAAGGCCCTGCAGCTCTCTTTGTAAGACATCTGCTCCTCAGGATTTTCTGCCCTTATGAAGCTCTAGGCCTCACCCTTCCTTCTGTCTTAGAAGACAAGACATAAAAACACTTACTCAAAATAAAGGATGGCTAGGGGACAGGTTTTGTCAAACAGGGAACTATTTAAAGTGAGATCTTTCTGCGCTGGGCAAGAATTAATGGAATTAAGCCACGAAGGGAGATTTACTATACTGTACACATGAAAGAGGCTACCAAATAGGATAAGGTAGGATTAAATAGCATAATTAGAGTTTATGGAAAAGAGATCAAGGAGTAAGTGGTGGCTCCACGAAGCCATCGGATCTTGGCTCGTGTGGTGAAGACAAAGGGAGGTGGGGTGTCCCTGGAGGGAGGAAGAGCGAATAAAAGAACTGAAGTCAGAGTGAACATGGCACAACTGTGGACAGTCATGTCCAAGGGAGTGTGGAACAGCAGTCCCTAAACTGTGGGATGCCCAGTGAAAGCACTCAGTGTGCCTGTTTAATGTAGATCTCTGAGCCCTCAGTGCACAGATTTGGGTGTAGGTGTTCTGAAGAGGGTCCCGGGATTCAATATGTTTAGGAAACGCCTTAGGATTTGGGCTGCAGCAGGTCTGCTGGACACAGCTTGAGAAACACTGGCATCTCCACTGGCTCTGCCTATTATGGCAGAAGAAATGGCTTCTCTTTTTGACTATGTGTTTGCTCTATGACAGCAGCTATCAGACTAAGAGTTCTCTGCTGATAGCTCAAGAGAGCTGCACTAAGCCAGTGCCCCGGCGGCCACTTTCTGGGGCTACTTTCGTCCCCAATCCCTAGAGGGGCCGCTTGGTACCAGCTGGTCTGGTCTTCAGTTCCCTGCCTGTGCATTGTGACAGCCAGCCAAGATGCAACAGAAACAGTCTAGATGTTGAATACTTCTTAGACAATGTTGGTGTTTGTATGTCTTACTGGATCTTTCACCTGTCTTTTATTATCTAGCCAAATTAATTTTTATATAAACTTAGTACTCAACATTTGTATAATAGTAAAGAGTGATTTACCTTAATTAAAAAAAAAGAGGTATGTTTGAAGAGTTTCTATTCCAAAATTCTCAAGAGTTGGTGCTCTTAATTAATCATACATTATTTCTTTTTCTTTCTAAGCCACTTTTTATCTCCTCTCCTGCAATTCAACCCACATAATTTCCATTAAGGTATCATTTTACAACAAGAAAACAGAGTTAAGAATAAGTCACATCATTTTCAAAGTGTTGGGACTAAAACAGGTTTCTTAATATCCTAACCAAGGGTTTTCTTATTAAGCCATTATCTTGTCATTATTCTATTCTTGAGTTGTTCCCTTCAATTATTTTCAGAAAAATTTAAGATGCTAGTAAGACATTTTCCAGTCCCTTGACCCAGAAAGTCTAAGTACACACAGAATGAATATGACCTTTCATTATACCTCCCTCTTCTGTACTTGAATTTCTCTTATTCTTCAGTCCATCCCTAATCTAATTTTTGCAACTGCATTTTTCTGACCTACCATGAGAATGAGACAGGAATAGCATTTGCCTTTTGTCACTATGTTCATTTAGTTGAGTGATTCTCACTCCATCATCACCATGAACGGGCTTTGACTCTTCTATCTAATTGCCATATAACCCTATTCTTTTTTTAAGTATTTTTTAAAGATTTTATTTATTTATCTATTTATTTATTTATTTATTTATTTATTTATTTATTTGAGAGAGAGAATGAGAGAAAGAGAGGAAGCACAAGCAAGGAGGGCGGGGGCGGAGGGAGAAGGAGAAGCAGACTCCTTGCTGAGCAGGGAGCCTGACTTGGGACTCCATCCCAGGACCCCGAGATCATGACCTGAGCTGAAGGCAGACGCTTCACTGATTGAGCCAACCAGGTGCCCCCATCTAGCACCAATCTCTTAGAAATGTGATTACTATTCAGCAGTTAACTCTTCTGATAATCAGAAGAAACAACTATGATGACTCAGTCCTCTTAGACTCCAAGCACTGGAGACAATCCCATCTGAAATCTCTGTGTCTTGAGATTGGCCTGGATCTCTGGCCTAGGAGCACACAAGATGAAAGACAACATTTATTGTATCATCACTAGGGATAGTGAATCAGACCAACTCAGATGAACAATTGCTATAAGTAACAAGTTGATCTCTGGGGTGCTAAACAATATATACCAAGTCTGCCTTTTGGGATTGTGTTCTACTTCTTTATTATTACATAATAAATTACTCTAAAATTTAGAGGCTTAAAACAACCATTTTATTGTATTTCACAATTTTCAGGTCAGAGAATTGTGGCAGAGCCCAGTCAGGCAGTTCTTCTCTTCCAACCCACATGTCTACACCTTCTACAGGGAGAAGGCTGAATTCTGCTGGCACTGCCTCCTGGTTTCTCCAGCAAAACCATCTCGGTGTAGTCAGACTTAGGAGGCAAATCTTCCAGAAAGAGCATTCTGAGGGACAGGAAGTGGAAGTTGCCAGTTTCTTTTTTTTTTTTTTTACGATTTATTTATTTATTTATTTGGGAGAGAGAGAGAGAGAGAACATGATCAGGAGGGACAGAGGGAAAGGGAGAGAGAACCTCAAGTAGATTTCAAACTGAGCTTGGAACTGGACACAGAGCTCGAACCCATACACCAAGATTAGGACCTGAGCCAAAACTAAGAGTCTGCTGCTCAACCAACCAAACCACTGAGCCACCCTGAAAGTTGTCAATTTCTTAAGGCCTGGGCCTGGAAATTGGAATATTACTTCTGCCATATTTTATTAGTCAAGTAATTACATCTCTGGCCTTAGTAATAAGAGAGAAGAATAATAAAGAATATGCGGCCATCTTTATTCCATCACAGAGTTTTTTCACCAAACATTTATAGAGCACGTAGTAAAGCTCAGGTTCAGTATATAACTCCGGGAATATGGAGGAACATAACACACTCCCTGCCACTAGCAAATCCACAGCCTAGAGGAGAAGTTGATGTGTTATATAGTTCTTGTTCATAAACATTCAGTAACTCTCCAAGACAATCGGTGAAACCAGGAGTAAATTTTAGGAGATAATTTAAAATGAAAAAGAGAAAAATCCACCGTCTAATAATATCTACTTTCTCATAATTCAAATGTCTATTTATTTAACACCTGACATACAAATAAATTGTGACATGGAGCCAAAGCTTAAAGTGTTAGAGGGGGAAATAAATAGCAGAGATAACTTCTTAGAGAAATAGATCTTGTGCATGGTAAGAACTTGAAGTCAGAAATGTATCATGGGATAAATTGCAAAAGACTTCAGTTCTCATCTGTAAGGCAAGTGGTCAGGCCAGTTATCACCCTTGGCAAACCTGCCAATCCCAAATCAGAGAAGGCTTACCCTTGTAACAGAGTGTTGGATCACAAAGGAAAGGCAGAGTAATCAGGCATCATCTTCTGGGGAAAATAGGAAAGATAATGTTTCTAGTTCAGCAGCCTTCCAGTTAGGAGGCTGCCTCCCCCTGAAACAGAGCTGTTAGGCATGAAGCCACTTAGCTTAATAGACTAATATGTCACAATTGTTTAAGATTTGAGATTTCTAGCAAGAGTTTGGGAGAATATGATCAAACTGTAATAGAATATTGTGTTCATGGAGCAAAAATATTGAAAGATTTGGAAAAAGTGGTTTAGATTCTGCTTTTGAGGGATGTTTCCTGAGGGACCATCAAACTCACTGATCTATAACCATTCTCTGCCTGCCATATTCCTTTCAGCCTCTGGGCTTTTGTCCATGTTGCTCTCTCACCTAGAACACCTGGGTCATACTGGAAAGGGGAGAGGAAAATGTGAGAATGTGGTTGAGACCAGAGAAGTGGCCCAAGTAGCACAATATTTAGAAGCACATGTTGTTCCCAATGGGGATGCAGGTGACAAATGCTCTCTCTCTTTTTTTTTTTTTTTTTTGATGACAAATGCTCTTGTGTAGAGTAAGAGACTCTTGTGGTGGGAAAAGGTCTTATATAGGGTGTGTGAACTTCGGCTGAACAGAGATAGAGATGTCAAAGAAGATGGTTCTAGGCTGGCAA
Source organism: Canis lupus dingo (assembly GCF_003254725.2). NCBI lineage: Eukaryota > Metazoa > Chordata > Mammalia > Carnivora > Canidae > Canis > Canis lupus. Next base: position 44,979,937 of record NC_064250.1, on the reverse strand, counting down.
AACAGCACATGTGATGTATGAATGTGATTTTAACCACTAGTTTTTGAGTACCTACTCTATGGTAGGCTTTGTCTGCTACTGAGCCCCTCAAATGGGACCAGAACATATTTAAGAGACCTCGAGGAGACCCCGCAGTACCAGTATCTAAGAATGTTGGGAGACAAGATTGGCAACACAGGCATGTCCATGTTAGGAAGAGCCTTGAGTCCTCTACTAAAGTCTGAAGCCAGTGTTCCTCATTCTAGAAACAGAGATTCTTTTATTTGCTTCAAGTAACTCTTGGTAGATTTTTTCCCCAAAAGCATAATCCATATTTCACAGGAAAAAAAGAGGACCTGTATTTTACATTTATTGCTGTGGTCATCACTGTTAAACATAATTTATATATGAGATCAAATGCCTACTAGTTCTTGATACTGATCTCTGTACTCTTTGACTTCTTATTCTTATATATATCTTGGTTTCAACATGATCTAAACTGTGTATTGTTCAATGATTTTTAAATATCATTGGATTTTCTGGGATTAGCAATTATGAAATAAGGGGAAAACTTACACATTGTGTTTTTCTAAATCACAATATTGAAATCCTCAGGTTGCTCCAGGAAGTTGAAACCAGGAGAAGGAAGAATAAGTAACACATACAAAGTCATCTCCTGGAAAGTGGAAGATAATGGTAATTCCTTGTGCTTGCCCATTTCCTCAGTGTCCCTACTCTGACTATCACATGAGACCCCCCATAAGTCCAACTTCTTCCATGATGTTCTCTCTGACCTTTCCATCCTCCACTGATTATTTCTCTCCCTGATCTCCTCTTGCAACATACATCTTATTTAACTCTCTCCGCTTTTTGGAAATAAAATAATAAGCATATTGAGCACAAGTAGATCCTATACATTTTTTACATAGCTCAAGATCTAGCTAATAATAACAATAATAATAATAATAATAGCCAACATTTTTGGGGGCACTTAACTGTGCCAAGTGCATAATTTGCACTATAAGATTAAATTCTTGCAATCATTCTTGGGGGGGGGGTGTGCTATCATTATCCTTACTTTACAGATGAGGAGATTGAGATTTACTCAAGATTTTATGGCCAGAAAATGATGAACTTAGAATGTGAAGGTATTCTGACTCCAGAGTCCATGTACTTTCCTATTTCAAAATAATACAAAAAGCATTTACTGAACATTTTCCGTTTTCTAGGACTTGAATTAAATGCATTATATGGATGACTTCATTTATTTTTCACACATATCTATAAGGTAGGTACCATTATTGTCCCTACTTCAAGGATCAGGAAATTGAGAAGTAATGAGATTTTTTGTTTTTGTTTTTGTGAGAACATTTAAGTTCTGCTTTATCAGCAAATTTCAATTATATAATACAGCATTATCACTATTGTCACCATGTCTTCATTAGAGAACTAGTGAATTTTAACAGCTTTATCAAGATCATATTATCCAACAGGGACTGGAATCCAGATTGAGCCCAGCCATGACTCAGTCTAGAGACCACTGAACTTTCACCTTGAACAGTAAGAGTAAAAAGAACATAGAATGCCTCACTTAATGCAGGAGTGCCTTCCATATACCAACATCCTGGTGGCTATTCCATGACATGTTTTCCAGTGTCTTGACTATCCTAGGTTAATCTTAGATGGCATCCACCTTAAAGCATGGTCTTCTGAACTCAAGCAAATATCTCAGATGAGATCTGATCAGACCATGTCATAAGTCTCATCTCACAGACAAGCCAGGATCACTGCCATTCTCCTTGCCATGGCCCTTAGCCCCAAACTCAGTGTTCCATGTCAGTTCCTGTTGTCTACCACATAGATGCTCAGCTCCAGTTTCTAAATGTGATAGCGGTTAAGATTTCCATCTCCATAGTGAGTGGGGTATCAGTCAGGAATGATTTCCACTGTTAATAATAGAACATCTCTCAAGGGCTTAAACAAAAGTGTTTATAATTCTTACATCACAGCCATCTGGACAAAGTGGCTGCTGGCAATAGTTTAGTGGCTTAACGATGACAGGGTTGGCATTGCTGTGATTCTCTCGGCCTTTTCTACTTGGTTACAAGTTTCAGGCAAATTGGGAAGTTTTGAAGAGATGTGCCAGTTCTGTTCCTTTTTTATTTTTTTAAGGTTTTATTTATTTATTTATTTATTTTTATTTTAAAGGGAAAGAAAGAGAACACATGTGAATGGGGGAGGGGCAGAGGGAATCTTAAGAGGAACCTCAGACTCCCCACTGAGCTTGGAGCCTGATGAATGGCTAGATTTCACAACCCTGAGATCATGGCCTGAGCTAAAATCATGAGTTGGATGCTAAACTGACTGAACCACCCAGGTGTCTCATTCTTTTCCTTTTAAAAGAAAAACAAAAGCTTTCCCAAGAGCATCCTCAGCAAACTCCCCCTCTGTCTCATTGTCTACAACTGGATCACAAGGCACTTAGGGCTGCAAGGGAGTCTAGAAAGCTTGAGAACGTGACTGCTGTGACTAGCTTAGATCTTTCATAATCCATTGTTGGGTTTGGTACATTGCTGGCCAGAACAAACAGAAAGGAAGAAAAAGATCCTGGATACCACAGAGGTATATAATAGTGTCTACCATAGAGGAGCTTGAAAGTCATCTGCAGCTCTATATCCACTGTCTAATTTGTTTGGGGATGAAATTAGTCTTGGGCAGCAATGTATACATCCAGTTATAGCCTCCCTACCTACACTATTGGAACCCACTCCAGTTTCCTGCTAGAACTGAAGTCCAGCTATGAATAGATGCTATGGATGCAGCTAACTCCTGCCAATCTCTTTCTCTAAGCCCTGCAAGTAATTAAAACTTCCAGCAATCTGAAAAAAAAAAGTGTCCCTCATCTTGGACTCAGACTTGACCCTTAAGAATAAATACTGTTTGTTGCTTGTGAAGCTCTGCATCATGCCTCATTTGACGTTTCTAGATCAGACTTGTTGATCTTGGACTTGGACCTGGACTGGATTTTGGTCTTGGCTGAATTTAGCTCAATTCCTTCTCCTAGCTGGGAACTCCCAGCATGCCTTGAAGCCCAACCTACACCATTTATGACACATAACAGATTACAAAATAAATTCACATTGAATTTCTTTGAATATTTAAATTCCCAGGATGTCAACTGCTGTCACTAACAGCAATAGCCATCTGTCAGAAATGCTATTAAGGAAGTAACCTCGTTCAATAAGATTTGTAGCAAGTTAACTTCAATTTATTAGGCAATATGGTCAAAGATAAATGAAATTCCATTTTTGAAAAGGAAACTTTTGAGTTTCATACATTGGATAATGGGCCACAACAAAAATCAGGCAGTGATTAAAAGAGGACAAGTCTGAATATGGGTTGAGCTCATACTGTCTGGCCAATCAACACTGAATATCAATGACTAAGTTTTCAGATAAAAGAAATAAAAGGAGAAAGTCAGAGAGTTATAGAAGAACAAGCAAATACCATAGCAAATACCATAATATAATGTATGAATCTTGATATTTACATTTCAGGAAAATGTCTCATCTGAAGAGCGAAAATATTTTGTTTTACCCATGTAATAAGAATGATTTAGACTTCCATATTTCTTGATAGCTCAAGACTAATAATAATGCTTAACCATAATAACCACATTTTCCTAGAGTCCTGGTGAATGTGCATCCCTGTAATTCTGCAAAGCTTTTGATTTTCTATTTTTTACTTTAATTGGTTTATTTTATATATATAAATATATATATATAAAATACATATATATCTTATTGAAACTCAAAGGTTTTTTGTTTGCTTGTTTGGCAGAGGAGGGTGCAGCCCAAAGAGATCGAAGTTAACCAGGTCTTGCTATACAAATTTTTTTGTGATCTAGCTTTTTACAAAATATAGTATAATAGAATAACTAGAAATAGATAGGTTGATAGAATGTGACTTTCCTATTATGTCAATTAGGGATTTAACACGTTTGAGAAGATTTTAATGGTAATTACATCCTGGCTGAGCTCTCTGGCAAGAGTTGGGACTATGGGCATTGTGGCTGTGTTGCTAACTGGGGGAAATTCCATAAGCTGTTGTCACTGGGCATGCATATGTCAGGGAATATTTGATGATGAAAGTTTAGAAATCCAACTTACTTTCTTACTGTCCTGAGGTCTCCTAACCTCTTATAGGAAAGTCACAATTTTCCTTCAGGGAAATTCAAGTAATTGAATGAATGCTTAATTGAGACCTCGGAGTACCATCTCCTAACCAGCCATGCCAACTCTGACTGATTTGTAGTGACGGTTGGCACTATTTTTAAAAGGATTCTGAGACTTCATCCAGACTCAATGGGAAAGGTGCTTAGCCTCATTAATGATATCTGTCAGGGATGGGAGCAGGTGAAAGTGCAGTGGAAGGCGTGCATCTCTATGCCATTCATGCTATAGATCAGTGTCACCTGAGGGCTTCTTAAGCCACAGATTGCTATCTTTTAATAAGTCAGGGATAGGGGGGGAATCCCTGGGTGGCTCCGTGGTTTAGCGCCTGTCTTTGGCCCAGGGCGTGATCATGGGGTCCTGGGATCGAGTTCCACATCAGGCTCCCTGCATGGAGCCTGCTTCTCCTCCTGCCTGTGTCCCTGTGTCTCTCATGAATAAATAAATAAAAGGTCTGAAGTCGGGGGTAGGGTCCAAAAATCTGAATTTCTAAATTCCCAGTTTTGTTGTTGTTACTGATCTAGGGACCACTCTTTGAGAACCATTTCAATAGGTTAAAGCATAAGTAATTTTAACCAGGAAATTAAATAAAAAATATTTCCAGTTATTTGAATTATAGAAAAGTTTTGATACAGCAGTTGAAGATTTTCTGATTTTAATTAACAAACATCCCCATGGAGTCACTTGGAAGAGTTAACTGCCCTTTGTGCCCTGCAGAAATTGATGTGCTGGATGAGTTGTTTAATATTGATCATTTGAACTTTCAGGATATATTAGCTGCTGACAGCAGTTTGGAGTGTAGCATAAGATAGAATAGTTCTCTCAGTGCTAATTAGATACCAGGAGAAGCTGCATATTAAGCCTTCTCTTGGTTCATGGATCGTGTAATCAGAACAGAACAGGACATCTGTCTACCTATTTGCTAAGCCTGAAGGATGGCATCCTCCTCATCTAACGGTTATTAATAATAGTTAATAACTTAGTATGTGCAGGGTAGATTGGGTTTTTCATGTAGTACCATGTTTAATATATTATCACATTTAATCCTCATGTCAACTGTTTTCCAGATGAGAAAACAGAGGCTCAGAGAGGTTAAACAACTTTCCCAAGGTCACAGAAACATAAGGGGCACAGCTGGGGCTTAAATCCAGGCAGTTGGCCCCCAACCCTTATGCTTTATATACACATACCAGTACAACTGCAAGCTGCATTGATTACTCAAGCATTGGCCGTTGGTCGAGGGCAAGGAAAAGGATACAACCTGTTTTCATAACATTTGAGTCAGACCTTGGATATTCAAAGACACGTTCTCTCCACTGTGATTCGAGAAATGCTATTTGTATGCAACCTTGGTTCACAGGATCTCCGCTGGCCTTATCTGGCAAGGCCACCCCGATGACATGTATGGGATGTGTGACCAGAAAACTCCTGTGCATCATGGCATTTTCAGTCATATCTTGTCTTAAACATGCCAAGGGAATTGGTTATTTAAAGAAATGTATTGGGAAATGCCCTTCTTGAAAAATGAAAAATCTTGTAATGAAAAGCATCACTCTATGCTTGTTTTACAAATCAGATAAAAAAAAAAAAGCTGGATTTTTTTTTCTTGTCAGGTGGGGGGTGTTTGGTTTGAGGAGGAAGAATTTAGCCCACAGGAGAAATCAACCAGGAGCCAAAATCAGAATCCCATTCGTTTTTTATTCTCCTTCTTAAATCTAAGGGGTAAGAGGGGATTTAGACCAGGAGTCAACATGGTTGCACTGGGCATAAATTTCCCTGCCTAGGTAGGCAGTTGCTGCCCTCATGCCAGGGACAATTGCCTTGCCCAGTGAGACTCCCCACAGTGGACTCCATAGCAGCCTGGTGAGTGCATGGAACCAGCTTCTGGAAGGCCAGCATCATTCACTTTTTGGTAAAGATCAAGGAAATGAGAGAAAAACGTTAATCAGTAGTTCTCACACCGAAGGCCAAAGAGATCCTTAGTAACTTTTCCACACGTTCTATGAAAGAGTTCAATGGCACTTTCTCACAGAGAGCAGTCATCTTGGGAATCTTAATAGGATTCTTCTCACGAATGTGAGTTTGCCCAGATTTGCCTCTGTGTGCTTAACTGATTTACAGAGCCATTTTAAATGGTGAAAATTCTAGGGCCATGAAGAGGGAAAGGGGGATGGAAGACACAAAACCCACACTAAAACCTATGCCCCCTGAATAATTGCTCAGCAGCCCCAGCTTCTCTGTGTATCTTCATTCATTGTTATGTAAATGATGTTTTAAAGAGCTGAAAAAATTTCCCCTAATCCCTGAGCTATATATATAGACCACTGTGTCCCAAACTTTGAAAAATACCAGAAGGACCACATACTGCACACCTGTCCTCTGCATTCCTGATGTGTGAGGGTCATGGAAGGAACCTGCTCAAAGGCACAGCCTTCCTCAAGATTTTTTTAAAGATTTTTATTTATTTATTCGCGAGAGACACACACAGAGAGAGAGGCAGAGACACAGGCAGAGGGAGAAGCGGGCTCCATGTGTGGAGCCCAATGTGGGACTCGATCCCAGGACCCCAGGATCAGGCCCTGAGCCTAAGGCAGGCGCTCAACCACTGAGCCACCCAGGTACCCTTAGAGCACTTGTTAAAAGACAGTTTGCTGGGGGGTAAGCCCCTCCTCCAGGGCTTCTGATTCACTGGGTCCAGGGTAGGGTCTTCTGAGCCATCAGATCAGTTCGGGCTCAAATGACCAAATGACCTGGACCTACTACATTTTACTTAGAGCAATGTAAGTAACCAGACTGTGCTCAGTTAGAATTTCAGATCCTTTCTCAAATACAAAAGGATACACTGAAGTCAGGTTAAATTTTACAGATTGCTGGGAGGGCAAAGGAGATGCCAAAGGGAAATGATGTAACTTTAGCCTAACAGAAGGATTGGTAAATACATAAACATCTTAAATGAGGGTGAAAAGGGGAGAATACTGTATGCAATGACTCTATTCTGAATCATAAATATAGAAGCTTTTTTTTTTCTACAAAGGGGGTAATGGAGAGAGCGTGTACAAAGATATTTGACCTCTTCTGTGATCATATTTGTGGTGAGAGTATTGATACTATTATTCCGAGTCTGTAGTGTACAAGGGTGGATGAAGCTGCAGCACCTATAAAAATGTGCCACAGTCATGTGGCTGAAACTCTCTTATAACTGGGCTGCAGTCAGGGATGCCTAAGTGGCCCAGTGGTTGGGTGTCTGCCTTTGGCTCAGGTCCTCATCCTGGAGTCTGGGGATGGAGTCCCACATCATGTTCCCTACATGGAGCCTGCTTCTCTCTCTGCCTGTGTCTCTGCCTCTCTCTGTGTGTCTCTCATGAATAAATAAATAAAATATTAAAAAACTGGGCTGCAATCTGAAGCTCTTCCTACCCATTCTCTTTCCTTCTCCAGGACCTCTCATAGGTGTTAACTTGCACTGTGGTCTGCAGGCTACCCCTGCCTCTCCTGCTTCTCCCCTTTTCCCTTCCCAAGTCTCTTGCATGGCTAATCCCAGAGTATTTGCCTCTTGAAAGACCTGAACTAACCTAAAAATAAATGATCAATTATGAGATGAAGCAGTTCTCTCTTATCCATGGTTTCGATTTTCCATGGTTTTAATGACCTGCAGTCAGCCTCCTCTGGAAGCAATGATCCTCCTTCTGACATACTGTGAGAAGGTCAGGAGTAGCCTAATGCTAGTCACAATGCTTGTCATTCACCCGACTTCCTCTTATCATGTAGGCATTTTATTATTTCACATTGTTAGATGAAGAAGGGTAAATACAGTATAATATTTTGAGAGTCCACAGTCACATAACTTTTCTTACAGTATAGTGTTATAATTGTTCTATTTTATTATTGCTTATTGTTAGTCTCTTACTGTGCCTAAATTATAAATTGAAATTTATCACAGGTGTACATGCATAGGAAAAAGCATAGTATATACATAGGATTTGGTACTGAATTTTCAAGGTATCTATTGGCGGTTCTAGAACCTCCACAGATAAGGGGAGACTACTGTATTCAAATTGCTAGGATTCTCAGTGTGAAAGAAAAGAGCTATAACATAGAGTAAATTAAATAAAAACCTCAAATCCTGTATGTGAAATGAAATATCAGTACTAGTTTATCAATACCAGCCATTCTCAAGGATGGTCCCCAATGATAATGTTCTGTAGATGCTCAAAACCTCATGTTGTCTCCTCCTTTCCTTTATGTACCTGGTAGTATAGCTTGGGAATGATGGAGTGTGATTTCCCAGGTTATATCATAAAAGACAGAGGTTTCTGACTTTTTTGCTTAAATCACTTGCTCTGGGGAAAGCTAGCTGGCATGGCTTGAGGACATTTAAAGAGTTCTTCAGAGAGGACTAAAACCTAGCACCAACTTAGCAGGTGTAGGGTGCACTACGTTGAAGGTGAATCTTCCACCCCTGTTGAGCCTTCTGATGATTGTAGTCCTGGCCAACATCTTTTTTTTTTTTTAATTATTTATTTATTTATTCACAATAGACATAGAGAGAGAGAGAGAGAGAGAGGCAGAGACACAGGCAGAGGGAGAAGCAGGCTCCATGCAGGGAGCCTGATGCGGGACTCGATCCCGGGACTTCAGGATCGCGCCCTGGGCCAAAGGCAGGTGCCAAACTGCTGAGCCACCCAGGGATCCCCCCCCGGCCAACATCTTGACTACAACCTCATGGAAACCCTCAGTCAGAACCACCAGGTAAGACACCCTCAGATGCCTGATCCACAGAAGCTGAGATAACAAGTGCTTCTTGTTTTAAGAAGCTATGTTTCAGGATAATTTATTCCATAGTACTACATAATTAACACACACCCATACACACACACACACACACACACACACACACACATACATTTTATAATTTTGTCCACTGAAAAGACCTCAAAAAAATGTGCCGCCCTTGTGGGCTCCCTTAATATTCAGACTGTGGATTTAAAGTATCATTTCACTCTAAAAGGAGGTAGAGCTTCCTAGAGAAGTGCTAGTATGTCCATCTTAGGAAAGGTACAAGATGAACCTAGAACATCTTATCATTCCAGATAGCAAGGAAGCTACCAAAGACTATTAGAGTCCTCTCAGAAGACTCAAGAATGACTTGAACTTAAAGTGACTCCCACTAACCCAAGATAGGATGATTTGAGCTTCAATAACAATAATACCAATGGATTGAAACCTATCAAATATATGAATCTACAAGTCATAATGATATAACAAAATAATTAGTCACTTTGGAGGATAATTAATTTATTATCTTTGAAACTGGTAAGAAAAGGGAAAGAACCAAGCATTTATTACTTTTTCTAAATGACTTGTACCACTGGGTTAGTAGATGAAAGAAACATCTCTTTATAAAAGTATTCTGGCTAATAAATGAGAAAGAAATGATGGAACTAGTACATCACCAATTTGCAACCCTGAATGAATTAATGGGTCTAGACATTATCAACAGATCCTAACATTGCAAAAGGAGAGACAAACAGATATTATGTACCCCCAAAGAAAGAACAGACCACACCAATGAGATCGAGCTGAGGTCCAATTAAGGTTCTAGATCCAGCTGTCAATTTGCAGGAAATACAGAGGTCAGAAGAATATGTTGAACTGCATTATGTAGTCAATCATCAAATTCATGTTTTCAAATTCAGAATTGTGTGTTAAATCAGCAAAGTCCAAACTGAGATACTTCACAGGTCACAGAGCCTGGGTTCTTTAACAGATAAATTGTAAGGAAAAGGAAGGACTGAAAAGGAAACCTTTAGATTATAAGAGGCTTAAAAGACACATTAAATCATAAAAATGGTCAAGAATAAACTACAGTGTTTAGAGATATATACTTAGGTGATAAAACTAAAGAAACAACAGTGAGTCATTACTATAAAACAATAGTTCTTAAACACACATCGGAATTATCTGGAGAAGTTCTCAAAACACTGATCGTTAGACTCAACCTTTAGAGTTTCTGATTTAGCAGATCTGTGATAGGGACCAAGAATTTGCTTACTATCAAGTTTCACAGGTAGGGATGAATCCTGTGGTCCAGAGGACTACTGCCATAAAAGCCAAGAGTGGTCACTTGGGATGGGAAGTATGAGAAAGAAGAGAGGGACCTATAATTAGAACAAGTGGCTGGCCAAATTTTATTTCATTGCTGTTGGTTGCAAGAATGTTAGCCTTATCATAACTCATTAAACTATACATTTGTTTTAAGTGAGTTTTAAGATCTGTCTTATTTCACAATAATGAGGTTAAAAGGGAGAATTCTGCAAAATTAAACAAATGGTAGACTTTTTTTTTTTTTTTTTTAATTTATGATAGTCACAGAGAGAGAGAGAGAGAGGCAGAGACACAGGCAGAGGGAGAAGCAGGCTCCATGCACCGGGAGCCTGATGTGGGATTTGATCCTGGGTCTCCAGGATCGCGCCCTGGGCCAAAGGCAGGCGCCAAACCACTGCGCCACCCAGGGATCCCCCAAATGGTAGACTTCTAACGTTCACGGTTCAATTGAGTGATTTCCTCATTCTCCAAAAACCAGAAAGCAGGTGTAGCACATCTGTTATATATACTGCTTTTTCTAGACTCAATACTATAGACTGTTAAGTACCCTACTGCAGATGTTTGATAATTTATTTGTAACTAGATACTTTTCATTCATCCTTACTAGTAATATTTCTGAAGCACCAATGAAAATAAAGCTCTGTGCTCTGTATAAAATGTTAGAACAGAACAAAACAAACATGGATCCAACCTCAAGGTACTTTGGGTCTATTGCAGAGAAGCAGATTTTCTTAAAACAACAAATAAAGCTACGTAAAATTAGAAACATTACCTATATTTTTAGTTGCTCTCTTCAATATATTTGATTTTCTTAAAAAATTTAGAAGAATATACATTTAGAAGTCCTATTTATAACTCAAGTCCAAAAATATTCTTAAAATATTTATGACAAAATTAAATCCTAGCAAAATTTTCATGGTGATATCTTTATAGTACTGTATTTTTCTTTCATCTTGCTTCCTATTTATCACTATCAAATATTTATTCAGTATATTGATTGTTATTAAATTAAAATAGATCACCTGGGCATATTGCCATGTGGCCAGAGGAAGAGCATAGTATTAAGTGATCGTCTTCCTATCTCTTAGTACTTCAGTGTCAGTGAGAGGTCATGGTGTTCAACCTTTTCCCTTCCTTCAATTTCCTCCCTTTGAATTTGGCATTAAATGGACAATGCAGATATTGTGAAATTGTGTAAGTTCCAGTAGAACTCTTATACTTCTGAGGAATGACCAGAATTAGTAATTCAATGTTGAGAAATAGAAGCAGCTACTGTTACCCATACAATAAGTAGATACTAAGGACCTCCTTTATGGTTTTTATCTGTTTTTTGTTTATTGGGGTTTTTTTTTTTTTGAGGGGGAGGGGTGGCTTACACTGTTGTAAATCAGATGAGAGCTTTGGCCTTGTACTGCAAAAGGTACCCAAATGTACCACAAAACTTCGTGAGCCTTCCAGGCCACTTGTCAACATGCATGGAACCCCCGCCTTGGGTCCAAGGACCAGACAGAGAATACCTGGCTACATTATGTTGTGTATTATGCTGAGAGCTGGGAATAGAAATGTGTAAACAAATGGTCCCTTCTTTCAAAGAGCTTTCATCCCAGTGAAGGACAAAATAGACAAAAATATTTTTATTGGAATAAGATAATGTTTTAATTGAGCTATGTACAGATAAAAACCTTTTGGTAACCAACACTATTATTTTTGTATGCTTATGCCTTTTTGGAAATAAAATGCCTTAGAGCTCTTTATAAACCATATTATCCAGATGGAAAAATGGGGAGAAAAGAGAGATCCTGAGCTTGCCAAATATGACTCAGCAAGTCAATGACATACCTGGAAATAGAAATGAGAAATAAAACAAGCTTTCAAGCAATCTACCTTGAAACAAGCAATCTATTAGCACAGCAGTTGGGAGAGAGGCAGCTCTGACACCGTAGGAGGAGGAAGCCAGTGAGTCAGCTCAATGTGGAGACCAGGTTTGAAGAAAGTCCTCCTATGTGGAATAGTGCAGAACTCTGACTCCCTGCCTTAGTCACTTCCTCCCTCGTGGCTGGAGAGATCGACCAAGCTTTATGCAGGGGTCCATCCTGCCACTATGTTTTCTTTGATCTATGACACAGATCCTGTCACTTCTGACTTCTTAGAACAGCTCTTGCTTTCTGCAGGTAGACCAACTGGCTGGAGGGTGAAGGTGAAGAGTTTCCAGCCTGTGAACTCTGTCCTATAGATTTTCAGGGGAACATGTCTTGCTGGCTTGAAAAGAGCCTCCTAGGGAGAAACTCTCTGTTTGAAATGATAAGTTTCTGTCCCCGGCACCTAGCCTGTGGTCTGGCTCATGTGTGGGTGCTTAATAAAGATGTGTTGTGAAATTGAGTCAACTCTCCATGACATGTAAGGTCAGAAAATCATGTCATCATAATTATGAGAATGTGCTAGTGTGGTGTGCTTTGAATTCTCTACTAAACTGTGGTTGCGGGGGTCCCTGGGTGGCGCAGCGGTTTGGTGCCTGCCTTTGGCCCAGGGCGCGATCCTGGAGTCCCAGGATCGAATCCCACATCGGGCTCCCGGTGCATGGAGCCTGCTTCTCCCTCTGCCTGTGTCTCTGCCTCTCTCTCTCTCTCTCTGTGACTATCATAAATAAATTAAAAAAAAAAAAAAAACTGTGGTTGCCTAAAAGGCAAATATGACATTTGTTCATTTCTGTGTCCTTAATACCCGACATATGACCTGAAGCACAGTAGATGCCTAATAAATGAATGACTGAGTGAATGTTGAATTGTGGAGATCCTCTAAGATGTTAGCTCTTGACATAGAAAAAGGGGGGGGGGGAGTAGCTGCATAGAGAAAAGATGCAAACTAAATTGTTAAGGACATTTTTATTAGACTACTGCCTATTTTTAAAAATCTAAGCAATAACTGTAAAGTATAAAGAATAAAGTAATCACCTCGCCTAAATTGCCTGAATCCAAAAGTACCCATGATTAAAATTTGGTTGATATGAATCCAGACATTTCTTAATACATAGGCTAACAGATAATATTTTTAAATATTAAACTGATCTATTCTTTTTAAAAAATATTTTATTTATTTATTCATGAGAGAAACAGAGAGAGAGGTAGAGATATAGGCAGAGGGAGAAGCAGGCTCCCTGTGGGGAACCTGATGTGGGACTCAATCCCAGGACCCCGGGATCACACCCTGAGCCAAAGGCAGACCTCAACCATTGAGCCACCCAAGTTCCCCTAAACTGATCTTTTCTAATTTCCTTCTGAATTATTTCCCCAGAGACCTTCCATGAGCATTGTTGAATTGTTGAGTTACAAGGCATATTGTTCTGGGAAAAAACCAACCAACCAACCAACCAACCAACCAACCAACCAGGTACTGCCTGCAACAGGGAGTGTTAGTTACAGCTGACTTCCTTGACTTTTTGATATCAAACAAGAAAATATTCATGAAAACTAGACATTATCAAGAAAGAAAAGGATTTTGGGGGTGCCTCTGTGGCTCGGTCGGTTAAGTGTCTGACTCTTGATTTTGGCTCAGGTCCTGATCTCAGGGTCCTGAGATTGAGCCCAGCATCAAGCTCTGCACTCAGTAGGAAGTCTGCTTGAGATTCTCTCCCTCATCCCTCCCTTCCCCCCGTACTTTCTCTCTCTAAAAAATAAATAAGTAAATCTTTTTAAAAAGAAAGAAAGAAAAGAATTTGTAAGCTCTGTTATCTCTGCCTTTAACATCAGCACTAGATCATAGAGCTCTTTTTCTGGCATATAGGGGCCTTGTGAAGGTCATGCCCTGAGTTTGGCTATTCCAGAAAGAACATGTCATAAGACAGATGTGCTGCAGATGAAATGGAAACCCCAAACCTGCCCAATTCTGGTTCCTGGAATTGTTGGAAAAGAAAGATCAGACAGGATCCAGAAGGTCAGACACAAGGTTCAGATTTTCAGCCTGCCTCGGAACCCATGTACACAGAGGAAGCCTTAGAACGTCTAGATAGCTGTGCACAGAGGAAGCCTTAGACCCATGTGCACAGAGGAAACCTTAGAACGTCTAGATAGCTGAGGGGAGTCCAAGAACTTGAGGGCTTCTCCACCCTGTCCTATGAGGAGGTTGTTAGGCTCTAGAATAGCCCTGTGCGCTACCTCCAACAGGACACATGCCAATAGTGCAGCAGCATCGGTGAGTCCCAGGTAGATCATTAAACCTGAGTCAGTGTTCCTCATCTCCCATGGCTTCATGTAGTCTACCAGAGGCCCAGAAATCCCCACATGTCTGAGGCCAGGTATGTAGAGGGGCTGATAGAATCAGTAGGCAGAAGCCCGTTTGTGTGGGACATCAAGACCAGACTACGAACACCAGTGCTGTGTGCCTCAGAAGCCACTGGTCCAGGAAAGAGTTTACAACCGCTGGTTCAAAGCAGAGATCAATGGTGATGGGCTAGGGGCGGGGCAGGGGGGTTGAGTATGGATTTCAGAACTTTGTCATCCCTTCCCTGCTGATGCTACCGTGAGCTTATATAATCCACCTGACTCCATTAAAATAGACTCCACCTTGGAGAGGAAAAGGAGGAGAGGAAATCTGAGAGACAGAACTGATCCCAATGTACTCCTTGAACCACTTAATCAAGTTTACCAGATTGCAGTAACATTTAAATCTCTCCTTGTATTGCACCCACCACAACGATTCATCACCACATAGCTGAAGGAGTTTATGACCAGTATCAGAGCACTTATTTTCAAAAAGGTGGTGTCTTTTCTTGGTACATACGAGTATGGTGAATTTGTAGCTCAGTTATGTAGATACACAGTAAAAACACAGGAAGGTGAGTATAAAGGATCCCTATCAACATGTGACCATATTGTATGTGTCCATTAGGATTCGGTTGCACAGAACAGAAACACTCTTGGAGTTCAAGCAGACAGAGAGATGGATGCAAGCACAATTATGGAGAAGCCTGGGGAGTAGGGCTTCTAGGACGATTTCCAGAATGACACTTCAGAAATGGTGTAGCAATCAGTGTCTGCTTCTGCTACCATCATTAGGTTGAAGAACCAGGAAGGAACTGTCTATGATTCAGGTTCCAGGATTATGTCACACATGGTGGGCTGAAAGACCCATGCCTTAATCTCTGGAAACTGGGATTATTAATTTATATGGAAACAGGGTCTCTGCAAGATGTGACTGAGGATCTTGAAATAGAATTATCCTGGATTATCAGGGCGAGCTCTAAGGGATTTCACATGTATCTTTATAAAAGGGCGGCAGAGGGAGGTGCACACCGACAGGAAAGAAGGCATGAATGAGAATGCAGGCGAATGTGCCACCGGCTGGTGTCTCTGCTGGAGCAGCACACACCCATGCAGCAACCTGAGAAGGGGCCCGGATATGTTTGAAAATAGCTCTGCCATTCCCACTATCTTCTCCTTTCTGAGATGAGTATTCCCAGATCATTTCTACACCTTTTGCAATCTTAATTGGATTTCTCTTTATCACTATCCATCTTCAAATGTGATTCCCAGCACAGGTCATGGCAGACAAGACAATGAGCACTGGCAGGTCCTGGCAGGCCTAGCCCTTCCTTGTTTTGGACACTCTGGTCTATGAATATGGATCAAGTCATGTTAACATTTTTGGCAGCTATATTTTACCATTTACTCTGATGAATTTGTTTTTAATTAAAACCTTGAAGTTTTTTGGGGCACCTGAATGGCTCAGTCGGTTGAGTGTCTGACTCTTGATTTTGGCTCAGGTCATGATCTCAGGGTTGTGAGCCCCACCTTGGGCCCTAAGCTCATTGAGGAATCTGCTTGAGATTTTCTTTCTCTCCCTCTCCCTCCCCCAACCTGTGCATGGCACACACACGCACTCTCCTTCTCTCTCATAAATACATCTTTATATATTTTTTAAAGATTTTATTTATTTATTCCTGAGATACAGAGAGAGAGAGAGAGAGAGAGAGAGAGAGAGAGAGAGAGAGAAAGGGCAGAGACACAGGCAGAGGGAGAAGTAGGCTCCATGAAGGGAGCTCGAAATGGGACTCCACCTGGGTCTCCAGGATCATGCTCTGGGTTGAAGGCGGCGCTAAACCGCTGAGCCACCCAGGCTGCCCTCATAAATACATCTTAAAAAAAAAAAAAAACCAAGATGTTTTCATATGCAGTGCTATTAAGCCATCTCTCTCCTGTCTTATATTTATGTAGCTTCTTTATTGTGGTTGTTTTTTCCTTGCTAGATTTTTAGATCTTCAGTTACCCATTCTCTTTATATTCATTGTTTTAAATTTGATCTATTATTTTGAACTGTTGATCCTTTTGGATAATAATTTCATTATCCGATTCATTGCTCTCCCTGAATGTCATACGAGTGTCACCAATGTCCTGACCTGGTTAACTGCAGTTTCTGGAGTCCCTTCAGC
Source organism: Canis lupus dingo (assembly GCF_003254725.2). Lineage (NCBI taxonomy): Eukaryota > Metazoa > Chordata > Mammalia > Carnivora > Canidae > Canis > Canis lupus. The sequence goes on along the minus strand of NC_064250.1, from coordinate 44,963,197 downwards.
AGAGCTTTAAGTCCTCACTTATTAGAGTTACATGATGTTGAACAAGCTAATTGTCCATTTCGAGCCTCTGATAAAAATAAGACCTATCTTTAGGATTCAATATAAAGGGCAGCCCCAGGGGCCCAGCAGTTTAGCACCGCCTTGAGCCCGGGGCATGTTCCTGGAGACCCGGGATCGAGTCCCACATCGGGCTTCCTGCATGGAGCCTGCTTCTCCCTCTGCCGGTGTCTCTGCCTCTCTCTCTCTCTCTCTCTCTCTGTGCCTCTCATGAATAAATAAAATAAAATCTTAAAAAAAAAGTATTCAATATAAAATGCTTAGCACTGTGCTTCACATATATTAAGCACCTAATCAATGGTAATTATTGTTAGCAGGGACTGGCAAAGCAGCTCGGCAATGGGGTGAGTACTAACCCTTTGCCCTGCCCTGACTCTCTGCTTAGTCCTGACTGGGGGGACAATGGCGGTGTTAGAATTATTGATTAAAATGCCAAAGAAGGAATCGATGGAAGAGAGCTCCTTGGCAGGCCATCAGAAAGTCCCCAGGACTTGACTTAATCATTTAACCAACAACCTTTGGGGATGGTCTTAGAGTTGCATCCACCTAATGGCCCTATGGTAGCAACTTTGTTTTGTTTGTGTAGTTATAATGAGAGCTGTTGTCAAATATATTGCTCAAATCCAGATGAACTCTGTTAGAACATTCCACCCATAGCCTATGGGGAAAAAAAATGAGGTTAGTCTGGCATTGTTTTCTCTTGGGCAACTCATGCTTGCTGGCCTCCAGTGTTCGCTCCTTCCTTTGTAGGATCTAAGGAAGGATTTATTCAGCAAATGTCAACTTTACTGGCCTAGAGAGGTATGATTCAACAGAGCACTTCAGGACTTGTCCCCTTTCCAGGGGAAGAGCAGGGAAGCAAAATGGGGATGTTCCTAGCCTTCTATCCCTATGACACCCAGTATCCATTTTGACCAGTTTTCTGTATTTGAGTTCCATAGATACTGACTACATTTCTTAAAAGGGCATCAGGAAGGATCTGAGAGCCAATGTTTGAAAACAACTGGTTTTAGCTACTTTGAGATCTCACCTTCTTGTTCTTTGCTCCCCTTAAACTTAAGAACAACATTCCAGTTCTTTATGGTCTCTCAAAGATCACCAAGAATAGGACAGCAAGTTTATCTGCATCAAGGCATCTCTGACCTCTGTGATGTAACTTCCTCAGGCTGAGAGACTCCAGCCTACCTGAGATGCATGAGCTCTTGACCCCTGGCTTCCATTGATGCTCACCACCTCCTGTAGCACCTCTTTGAGGATGAGGAGCTTCCTCTCTGCAGGAGGAGGCAGGAGGCCTGCAGGACCCAATAGCTCTGCTTTCTGTCATTTGTTATCATCTTGCCCTAAGTAAAGGGACTGTGTCTCCCTTGTTCTCCTTCCTCCTGTTACTGAAAAAACCCTTGCTATGTCTTAGCATGTTACACAGGACCCAGCTGTTCTGGTGTTTAGAATCCTTGTGGATTTTAAAAGTGGGGAATGACTCTCTCAGACTCTCGAATTTCCATTCTTGCTCCATTCTGTTGTTACTAAACCAAGTACATGTGCTGCTCTTTCTGATCCTGTGTGGGTTCTAAAGACTTTCTTCTCTCCCTTGTTTACATGCTTTTGTGTGTGTGTGTGTGTGTGTGTGTGTGTGTTTTAAAGAATTTATTTATTTATTTGACAGAGAGAGCACAAGCAGGAGGAGCAGGAGAGGGAGAAGCAGGCTCGCCACTGAGTAGAGCCAATGCTGGGCTCATCCTGGGATCATAACCTGATCCAAAGGCAGATGCTCAACCAACAGCCAGGCACCTCTGTTTTTTAGTTTTTATATTAAGTTTCTTGTAGTGCTCTCTGTCTAATCACATCCAATTCTTTGGCTGTCTCCCCATTTCTCCTCACCAGTCTCCTTCATTCATTTAGAAAATAGTTATCACGTTTCACCTCTGTGCCACACTTTGGGCTGAGCACTGAGTATATTATATGCAGTTCCCATTCTTAAGAAGCGGGGGGAATATAGACAAATACAGTGTCATTGTCACAGTTCCCATTTTTTAAGTATTTTGCCTCTCTATTGAATCACTTCCTCTTTAGAACCTGAGATCATAGGATAACTCTGGGGCAAGTAATGATCTCTGTCAGTTGTGAAAGAACATGACTTTATACCAGCTGAAGCCTGAGCAATGGGTTTATATTAAAGACTGGAAAGAGAAAGGGAGCTGACTTCTATTGAGCACATGCTAAGCACTAGGTTGGGTGCTCTAACACACTCTGTCTTATTCTTCACAAAAACCCAGGAAGGATATATCTTAATTCTCATTTTACAGATGAGGAAATTCAACTTTAGTGAACTCTAAGGTTACAGAGCTATAAATCAACATGTTGAGATTCACATCCCAGTTTGTGTTTCCACAGTATCTTGTTGCAAAATTCAACCTCTTTTGAAATGTGGCCTTTGACCTTCCATGTCTTCTGTACCAAGTCTACATTTCTAATCACCTTATACACTCAGCCTGGTGCAGAACTTACTTCTTCCAGCAGTCTTCATTAACCACCCCAGAATGTTCTTCATTTCCATGCAATCCCTCTTTTGGGCTCTTCATTATATTCTATTAGTTGACTTTGCCTGGTGATAGCCATTGTGGGATTATTTATCCTGGTGGTGTACTGGGCTTTCTTATTGGGGCTGCTCAGTGATTAGCACAAGGTGTCCAAGTGTGAATTGTAATCGCCTTCACACTCAGTCTTCATCTTTTCCCTCCTCTCCTCCTTCACTGGACCTTTTTCTATGTGCTTTTCCTCCCATTTATGGGTCTATAACCCTTCTGTGCTCACCAGGAGGTTTAACTTCTAGGTCTTTACCCCAAGTACATAGCAAGATGGCGTCCACAGTTGTATGTGTAGGCCCTGCCCATAGTAGGGCCATACTGTATGCCCACAGTAGGGCTTTTAATCCACCAGCAATGAGGAGCAACAGAGGCCAGAGTGCTCCTGTCCTTCCTTCCATAGAAATGTGACCTTTCTGGAATGTAGCCCAATGTCACTCAATTCCCTTGGCTCTGGTTCATGATGCCCTCTGAAGCCACAACTAGCACCCCGATGGACTCTGAGCTCCACTGTCCACGCTGCAAGCAGCCCATCCATTTATTAACAGCCAGAGCTTTTGCTTTATTCATGAGACATGCGGCATTTTCCTTTGGAATCTGTATGCTTTTTTCCCCCCCTCTCCTTTTTTTTCATTCACATTTTCCAGACCTTGTTCCAGGAGAAAGGCCGTGGTTTTCACCACCATTCCTGTAGGCAAATTCCTTAGATGGTCAGACAATACGGATTGGTGTCATCTGACAGAATGTGTGGAGTTTGTTAGTTTTTCCTCTCCTGTCTCCAAAGTGCACATATCCTAGCTGAAGTCTATGAATCATTCATCTCTGACATGTTTTCTTAGCCCCTGACATCACCGTGTGACAACACTGCCATTGCCCCTCAGCTAGGACTAAGCAACGAGTCAGGGCAGAGCAAAGGGTTAGCACTCACCCCAGTGCCGAGCTTCTTGGCCAGTCCCTGCACCTGCCAAAGAAGGCCCTCTCCCACTCACTGATTCATCCTCACACTGACAACCTACCGAGTCCGGTGTGTTGGCAGTTGTCACCCATCATTTTGTAAATAGAGACAGTAAAGATTCTGAACAAGAAACTTGCTCAAGGACACATGAGTTGGTGACAATAATCACACAAATGGCTTCTAGGATCCAGACCCTGCCTGTCCTGACGTTGTCTGTCCCAAGTCTAGCCTGGGAGCCCTATCCCTGGTCCTACAGAGGGCCCCCACAACACCTTTAACCTGCGGGATCTGATGCTATCTCCAGGTAGGCAGTGTCAGAATTAAGGGAGATTAGTAGAACACCCAGCTGGTGTCAGAAGATGGCTTGATGTGGAAAAAATCCCCCATCCATCTGGTCACAGATGTGCTCAGTGTGAGTAGTAGAGGAGAAAACAGAATTTTTTCCATACCCTAGCACTTCCTGAATGCTTACTGTGCAGAGTTTTCAGCTATCACTTACCCTCATAACAACCTGAAGTCGTGGGTCCTATCATTTCCTCACTTTACAAGTGAGAGAGCTGAGGCAGAGAGATGTTACATAGGTTGCCCCAGGCCAGAAATCTGAAACGTGACAGAGCCAGGGTTAGATCCCAGCCCTCAAACTCTAGAGCCTGTGCTCTTGACCATCACACTCAACAGGGTCCAGGCTTCATTGTATAGGAAAGAAAGCTGAGCCCTCAGGAAGTTAAAGAACTGCAGCCAAAGCAGTGAGTGGGGAGTCAGGGCGGAGCCGAGGATAGAGCATAGTAGCAATGGCCCATGAGGCATGCAGTGGGCGTCTGTGGCAGGGAGTGGGTTCAATTCTATCCTAACGATGAGATGGCATTTCTCATGGAAATGTTAGGGGTCAGATGTGGCTCTGTCCCCCTCTTTTCCCTTTCTAATGGATGTGACATCTTCCCCATCCCAAGCCAGATCTGTCACTTAGAAGTGTCAGGAATCCCAGAGAGCTACCCTTAACCTCTGGAATTATCATCTACTTAGGACAGGAAGGAACCAAGGAAACTCTTTTTATTGGCTTTTACTGAGCAAAGATGGGGATGTTAATCCACTGGCTTTCAAATTCCTTTTGTTTACCGATGGAAATGATCTGAACGTGTTCTTTAAACTAAAAGTAATTTCTTCTAAGGAAAAGAGGATAAAATAAACTGTGCCTCTGACCTTTGGTATTAAGATACCTTTACATTTTCTCAGAGTGTAGCAACGCACAGGCAGGCTGTACAGTCTCCTCAGACCCTGCCTTTCCCTCTTCTCAACAGCTGCTTCTAACTGCACACTGTAAGTGCTAGAACTGTGGCCCAGGGGACTATTTTCTCCACCAACAAAAGGTGGGTTAGTGAAAAAGAGTGACCAATGCTGGAAGGATATTACCAGAAAGTAGGAGGCAATGTATCACCCCGGGGGCAATGTTACTAAAAATAAGCAGCAATGTACCACAGTCTTTCTGAGATTCTTTCACAAATCTTTCCAGGATCCAGCAATAGAATAAATCGTTATTTAAAAAAAAACCCAGCACTATTAAGCCAGGTGGAGTTCTCACTGGCAGGTGTACAACAGTGATCAAAACAGACAAAGTCCTCGCTCTCCTGGAGCTCATCTTTCAGAAAGAGGCAGCGATAAACAAATGAACCAGTAAGTACAGATTATCTGTCATGTGGTGATAAGGGCTATGAAGAAAAATAAAGCAGGGCAAGGAGGAGAGATATGAATGAGATGGGAGTTTGGTTGATGGTATAATATGAGATATACTTAGTCTTTGTCCCTGATTCCTGGCACAAAGCTCCTAAAACTTTTGGAATTTCTTGAGTGATAAGAGTGGCTTTTGTTATTCATTAGGAGCCATTTTGCACACACCAGAGTTCATGCTAACAGAGTTTACTTGGAGTGGGCCCTCACATTTGGGGCTGGGCACCGGAAAGACCAGGTGATGAGAAGCTTGAAATTTCCAGCTCCACCAACTGACCTCTGGGAAGGGGAAGTGACCTGAGGATTAAACTCTATAAAAACTCTTAAACAACAAGGTTTGATGAATTTAGGGCTTGGTGAACACATTCACGTGCCAGGGGTTCCACAGGGACAGAAGGTTCCATGTACCTCAGTTCCACAGGGACAGAAGCTCCTGTGCTTGGAATCCTCCCCAACCTCACCCTATATAATACGTCTTCTTCTGGATATTTGTCGGTATCCTTTATAATATCCTTTATAATAAGTGTATATGTAAGGAAATATTTCTCCAAGTTTTGTAAGCTGCTCTAGCTAATTAATCGAACCTGTGGAAGGAGTTGTGGGAATCTGCCATTTGTAGCCAGTTAGTTGGTCAGAAGCATAGGTGACAACTTGGACTTGGAATTGGCATCTGAAATGGGGACAGTCTTGTGGGACTAGGTCCTTAACCTATGGGATCTGACACCATCTCCAGGTAGATAGTGTCAGAATTTAATTAAAGGACACTCAGTCAGCGCCTGCTGAGAATTTGTAAACTGTTTGATAGTGTTGGAAAAAACACATCAGGGTTAGATAAGGTGGCTCATGAAAGCTTCTCTGAAAGGTCACATGTGAACAGAGATCTGAAGAAACTGAGGGAGTGAAATTTGTGCTTTTCCTAACAGAAGAAATAGCACATGCAAAGGTCCTGAGACAGGACAACAGTCAAGGAAGAACAAGGAGGCCAGTGTGACTAGAGGAGAGTGAGAAAGTGGGGAGAATAATAGAAGATAACAGATTTTGTAGGGCTTAATAGGCCCTGGCATAGACTTTGAAGTTTACCCCAAGAAAGTTGCAAAGCTGTTCCAAGTTTTGAATGGAGGAGTGATAAGAACTGACTTGGTTTTTTAGGATGCCTTTGGCTGCTGTGTGCAGAATGCTATCTCCAAAACCTAGCATCTCTCACCATAAGCAGTGAGAAAGCTGATGGCCCAGTAGGGAAGACAGGTAATGGGTAACTGGAAAGAGAAGTGCAGGACATTTTGGAAATTGGTAACAGGAAGAAGGTCTGATCTACTCTGAGGATCCAAGGGGAGGCTTCCTGGAGGAAATGATTTTCAGCCAAGACTTAAGGGATGAGTAGGCATACAGGAGATGAAGAAGGGAGGGGGAGACTTTTCCAGGGAAGAGGGCTACACATATAAAGACCCCAAGTACGAAACAGCTGGATTCACTGGGGGAAAAAAACAAGTCCAGTAAGGCTGAAGCAGGTAAGCCAGGACCAGGATGGTAGGTTAACACTGGAGAAGGGAGAGGCCATCCTACAGGGCTGGGTTAAGAGAGTGGTGAGGACTGGTCATAATCTTAAAGCTACGGGGAGCCAAAGAAGGATTTTCCTTGAAGAAGCAACGCAATCAGATTTGCACTTCCACAGAATGACTCTGGGCACATTATGAAGGATACACTTACTCAGAAGGGTAGGAGTGGATGAAGGGGAAGCAGTTAGGACATCACATAGTTGTCTGGGCAAGAGATGATAAAGACTCAGACCTGGCAGGGACAGAGGGGTTGCAATAGATGGGTATGAAGGATATTTAGGAGGTAGAAGAGAGCAGGCTTGGTCATTGTTCAGAAGTGGGCAAGGGGACCATCAGTAACTCTCCATGACTTGTCCTTGGGCATCTGGATATATGGAAATGCCATTCCTGAGAGAGGGAGCCAGGGGGAGCAGCCATGTGATTGGAAATATTCTAGGGCTTGGCCAACACTGGTTTTACCTCTTGAGCAGAACCAGTGGTACTCTATAGGTAGAGTATGCTGGAGCCAACTTATGCCTGCAAGCCAGTTGTTCAGCAGTGGGTGGCTTAAAATTTACTATGAGGGACAATTTATACAATGAGGGCAAACATTACAAATCACAGCTTTCCTTCCAGAGAGCTGGTTTGCAGCACACTACTGATTGCAAATAATATTCGGTCCTGGTTTCAGGCCCTCCAGTGACTGGTTCATTGGTACCTGAGTCATTTGGGAATACAGGTCACCTATCATTCTCCTATTTTGTTAGAAAATATTGACCTTGCTACTTGGATTTAAGGCCTGGACTCTCCTATGAATCATCTATCTCCTTTAGGCTCTTTCCAGAGTTGAGAATGGAAGCAGCTATGGGATATTAGAAAGAACCTTGGATTTAAGTGGACTGGAGCAGCTCTGTCACTTACTAGCTGGGTGAATCTGGTATGGTTTCTAAACCTCTCTGGGTTACCATCTTCCCAGTAGATAATAACATCCAGGTCCTCAAAATAAATGAGGTGTCTGAAGGAACAAGGTACACATAGGGTCAAACATAGTAGTAGCTTCTTAATAAATTGGGTTTAAAAACAAAGTAAAGTGAACTGCTAACCAACTGATATTTGAGGAAGATAGAGAGGCAACTTTGCATCCATTCCTCTGGGTTCTGGAGTTAGGTCCACCACCTAGTGGCTGTGGGCAAGTCATCTAAACTCTAAGCTCTAATTTCCTTACCTGTTAGGTGAGGGAAGCCATGGTTCCTAACTCATTGGGTGGTGGTGAGGGCTAAATGACATGATGCAGGCAGAGAGGATGCCTGCGTGGTGTAACTACATGATACAAGTAAGATCCTATGATCTCTTCTCTCCTTACATCTGGCTGGTTCGTCACAGATACCCAGATAGCATTAACTTAGGAAAATCTCCCCTCCCCACCACCGTGAGATATACATCTGTGTTCGAAGTACTAGACTCTTGAATTTTGTAAGCTCTGGTTGAAAGGAGAAGTTGAAGCTGAAGGAGGGTTGGGTGGCCATCACAAAATGCCCCCTCCACCCCCACAACAAAGGCCCCAGGACCAGCTCAGCTTTTTTCCCCTGATGCCTTGAAGTACTCCTAGGATCCCAATCAGAGCTGCTTTTTTGGTTTTCTGACTTTCTGGACTTCCTGCCTAACACTTTGCCTCTTCTTGATCTTTTATGTAAAGTCAAGATTCCATGATTAGCAGGATATTTTAGAAGGAGACAGATACTAGATAGCATAATAGGCAGGATGTTGGGAGATCCATCCATCCATCCATCCATCCATCCATCCATCCATCCATCCAACAAATATTTGCTGAGCATCTGGTATGTGGTACATGCTTCCTAGTGCTAGGGATATAAAACCGAAGAAGTCTTTTGCAGTTGTCAGCATCACTGAAAAGACACTCATAAATTATTGTCAGTTTTCATCAAGACAGAAAGCCTAAAAAGAGCAACTTAAATAAGAGATACATTTGTTGTTTCAAATATTAAGTAGTCCAGAGTCAGGGCAGGTGGCACACGCATTATATAAAGCTCCAGTTCCTCTTCTCTATAATTCTGTTGGATTTGACCTGCTTTACATATAGTGATGCACAAACTAGACTAGAGGTAATATGGTTGCAGCAATTCCAGCCATCACATCAGATATCACAACATCCAAAGGAAGAAAGAAACCCATGTCTTCCTATATCTCTTTCTTAGAAAAGAGGAAACTTTTATCACAAATTTCGCAGAAGAGGTACTTTTATATCTTAGTTCCCAGAATCAGGTCCTATGCCCACTTCAAACTTAATCACTGGCAAAGGGACTGAGATAAGTAAGCCTCAATGGTACAGACCAGTGAGGATCAACCTCAGCTCTGTGAATGAGTCACCATCCCTGAGTCTCATGGGAAAGGGTTGGATAAGATGAACTCAGGGAATAGAATTGAGCCCATTAGTAAAGGGGCGAGAGCCCTGGGTGTTTCATGGATGGCGTTGTCTACCCAACAGGACTGGGGAGATGCTGGATCAGAGGTGTTTGTGCATTGCATGGTGGGAGCTCTGAGGGAGGGACTAATTTCTTTTCTGGGTGAGAGACTGGAGAGAATAGTGGGGAGGTTTCAAAAAAGAGATGACTTGGGACCTGGGTTGGAGATGAAGATGATGAGGCTGCAAGCCCTGCCAGATCCAGATGGGGAGAGTCTTGCAGACCCTTCTCAAGGGATTTGGCTTAAGCCTACACAAAGTGTGGAGTCACCATGCATATTTTTAATACTTTTAAATAACATTTTTGAGTTGAGAAATAGGAAAGGGGAAGAAAAACGACCTGTTGAACATCTACTACGTATGTGCTCAAGTGTGTGCAGGTGCTCTATATGGATTCCCACAACACACTATGAGAAGCCTTGGATCGGCCCACCTCCTCTGAGGAACAGGTGGCTCAGGAATCAGGGATCCCAGCCTGATCAAATACCAGAAGTGCTCACTGGCTTCTATCTGCTCAGGGACATGACTACAGGCATGGCAGCTCCCAAGCCCCTGATGACAGGGGTAGGATGAGGCAATGTCCCAGGAAGAGTATGAGGTGGCTGTTGCAATCTCACAGAACAGAGGTAACAAGCATCTGGATTGAAGCGCAGTAGCAGGGATGGAGAAGAAGAAACAGATGTGGATAGGAGCAAAATTCATGACCAAGTGCTTGTGAGTGTGACAAGATAGAGTTTTCCAAGATACAATTGGCTCAACCACAATCTTTGCTTTGAAATTTCAAATGTGTTCTAAACCTACTGATATATTAGGGAACAATTGGAGCATGCTATAGGTTTCAGGATCAGTTCTGCACATATTTGTTCCCCGAGAAATGCCAGGTGAATGCGGAAACTGCATCCAATTTAGGAATACACAAAACATATGTGCGCGTGTGTGCGCATACACACCCTCAAATGTCTACCAGCTGCCTCGGTTCACCACGTATGTTATGAGCCATACTTACCCACATCTGGTGCTTCAATTTTGTGCCTGATTCTTCCTTCCACCACTTCCCAATAACCCACAAAATGTAGCCCTTCCAGTGCCACTCCCACAACCCAACTAGGAGTCTCCATAAGTGCCAAACTCACTGTATTATTTATGCACTTCTTAACCACTTAAGGTAGATAAGACCATGCTACCATTTTAGGTTCATCTTTTTTTCCCCCATGCCACTGATGAAGACTTTTTTTTTAAGATTTTATTTTATTTATTCATGAGAGGCCGAGAGAGAGAGAGAGAGAGAGAGAGAGAGAGGCAGAGGGAGAAGCAGGCTCCACGCAGGGAGCCCAACGTGGGACTCGATCCCGGGATTCCAGGATCACGCTCTGGGCTGAAGGCGGCACAAAACCGCTGGGCCACCGGGGCTGCCCTGATGAAGTTTTTGAGCGTGGTGCCCATTTTTCTTGAAGTTTTCATTGGTCAGTTCTGCACAGCATCCTGATTTTTAGGAATGTGGATGTTGGTATAGTAGAACTGATTGTACCTTCGAGCCTTCTGGTTCAGATTCCTGGCCCCACAGTGGTGCACTCTACTCAAAGGGGAAGTGCTGCAGAAGCAGGGTAGGTAGGGACAAGGATACTGTGGCTGTGGTTTTGGACATATTGAGACTGAAGATCGAGAAGAAGCCAGAGAGTATTTAGATGACAAATAGTATTAATTTGAAGTTCAAGAAAACAAACAAACAAAACAAACCACAAATAACTAGGGGATATAGAAGTAGTTTTGGAGACAGTTAGTAAATGCTAATAATTGAGGCCATCTGAGTGAGAGAGGCTTCCCAGACAATCTGGGAGGAAAACCGAGGGCCACCAGCATCTAAGGGCAGGGTAAGTAAGAGTGATTAGAGAAGGAATCAGAGCAGAAGACAGAGTCAGTGAGGTGGGAGAGAGTGATGTCAGGAAGGCAGGAGAGGTCAGAGTTCATGATATGAAAGATGGGTGCACAAGGTCAAACTAGTTACAGGTCTAGACAGAGCTAGTAGCCAACTGAGCTCCTCAGATTCCGATATTCCCAAATCATTCTTAGCTGCAGGGAGGGCAGGCTTTTGGAGTCTCTCCTCCCAAGGTTTTTATGGCATGGAGTGAAGCAAAAGAATGGTATTTTGTAGGGAGGTCCAAATTGGAAGGCAAATATTAAAGATATCTTTGGAGCAAGGAGGAGGGACTAGGAGAGGGGACTTAAGAAGGGGATGGAAGGAGACAGAAAGAGATGGGAATGGTTACATTTGGATAGAAGGATGACAACTTTCTTCCTTGAGATGAAAATGAAGACAGCAAGATGAATTTAAGTATGGCAGACTTTATCCCACATCCTCTCTTCTTGGGAGTGAAGGAGGTGTGAAAATAGGATCACAGTGGCTTAACCAAGAAAGGGCTTGCTCTTCTGGCATGGCAAGAAGCAACAAGAGGTGGCCAGCCCAAGGTTGAGGCCAGGGTTTTGCAGTGTCATCAATGCCCAGGCTCCTTCTATATTCCTACTCTGCCAGGCTTTAGCATACGGCTGCTGATAGTCCAGGCATTGTGTCTTCACTTCAGGAGGAAACATAAGAGAAAGGTAAAGAAATTGCATGCCAGCTATATCCTTCTCTTTTTTAATCCAGAAAATGATAGCTTTCCTGAAAGCCCATTCCCAGTGGATTCCATTTACATCTCACTGGAGAACTAGGTCTGGCTGCAAGGGAGTCTGGGTAGTTAGTGTTTTGAACTCTTAGGAAGGGAAAAAGGGGGAGTGGATGTTGAGTAAACAGCTGGGTATGTCTGCTGCAGTGATAATAAGTAAGAATGAATTCTCAGGACACAGTTGGGTTTTGAGAACCCAAACTGGCACTAATACTGATTCACACTGGGGTTCCATCACAGACAGGTGGGTAAATAGCAGATGTTATTTCACCTCAGTGGACCTAAGATTTCCTCATCTACAAGAGAAGATGGTTAGGCCATATTATTTCTAAGATTTAAAAAAATTCTACAATGTGTAATTTTAAGGATATATGGAGTGTTCGTTTTCTTAAGTGGCAGGAAACTATGATTGGCTTTCTTGGAAGCATAAGAAACCTGTCGATACTTTAATAAAGCTACTCCTCTCTTAGTTCAGAATGACACAGTGCAGTACGTAGGAAAAAGCTATCTACAGGTATGGATTTTTTTCTTTTCCTTTTTTTTTTTTTTTAGAGAGGGAGAGAGAGGAGGGAGGTGGGCAGAGGGAGACGGAGAGGACCTTAAGCAGGTTCCATGCCCCTAGCATGGCTCAGTCTCACAACCCTGAAATCATGACCTGAGCAAAATCAAGAGTCCAAACTTCACTGACTGAACCACTCAGGCGGCCCTGTCTATAGTTACTTTTGATGAGGCTTATTAGTACACTGAATTCAAGTCTTTTCAGAGTTAAAATGCCCTTATCAATAATTCTCTAATTCAGACAACTACAAGTGCGATTATAAGGTAGAAGCCCATGCGATTTAAAAAATTTAACAGCAATTGCCTTCTAAAAAGCCTGTAGTAATTTATAGTGCCACCAGCAATGTACCAAAGTATCAGTTTCCCCAGTAGAAAATACATGTAAACACGAAGAAATAAGTAATATTATGAGTTCTTTTATACTTTGCCAGATACTGTCATAAGCCCTTTACGATTGTTGCTTCCTGTAATTCTCCTACCAACCCTATGAGGTTGGTAGTAGTATTATGCTCATCTTAGAGATAATGAAACTATGGCTCAGATAGGTTCGACAGCTTGCGCAAGCTCATGCACTTAGTCCTTGGCAAAACTGAGACTGGAACCTATCTCTATCTAACACCAAGTCCATCTTTTTAAACTGTCCATGCCAATGCCTCATGATTTAGTCCTGTGAGGTCTTTAGTCTACACAGACAAACAGGGGAAGCCTTCCCTATCTCACCTCAAGATTCTGCCCAGAAGCTCTCATGCTGCAAAGGCTAGAATTTGGTAGAGAGCAGTATTGCTCAGAATAAGTTTGAGGCATCATAAAGCCACAGAATGGTAATATTCAATAATAAAATCTTTAAGAAGCATAAAAGGGCCTCCTTTTATGGTTTTCAGCAGAGTGAATCACATAGGAGTAAAAGAAATTGATTTGCATCTTTGCTTCCCTTTCTTTGGAGGAACTATGTCTTCTGATTACATTTTTAAAGAAAAATCTCAGGCTTTCCTTGCTTGCTGTATAGCTTTGATGAGGTTCCCACGGGTCCCAGTCTATGTCCATTTGATCCTCCTTGGACATGTGCCCACTCACACAACCAGATACTGAACTTCATTTTGCTGTAACACATAATCACCACAGGAGGGAAAAGAAACCACTGAACGGGATGACCTGTGCTCATAGTATAGATTTTGTTGCAATAAGGTCAACAAACTATAGTAACCATTAGTCATTGACCAGTTCTTAGGATCCTGCTAAGACAGAAATGGCCAGCGTAAGTAAGTCTTCAGAGTTCCACCTGGGCCTTTTTTAAGAGAGTGAGGAAAAGGGTAGTGACAGGGTTGAGATGGTCATTACAAATCATAGGAGTGCCCTTATGAGAGCTAATACTGTGGCCTTTGAAAGATGTACTCTCCGACACCATGATGATGCATACAGGGCGTGCTTACCAACCAGCAATCAGGAAAGATGCTGAGGTTGGTCTGAAACAAACTAAATCAAAAGTTCTCTATCCCGAAGCCTGGAAGACTGGCAGCGAATGATACAGTCCTGTAGTTTTACTTTATTAATCAAGTAGATTACACGGATTGATTCTTTTACAAGCTGGAACTTGTTGATAATCAAATACACTCATTTAAGCATATCGTCTAATGAGTTTTAATACATATATGTAGTCATGCAACCACCTCAATGTCTGTGGGATGTGTACTTCTGTCTCTCATTTCTGATATTGTTTATTTATATTCTTTCTCTTTTTCTTTGACCAGTCTTGCTAGGTATTTACCAAATTTATTAACCATTGCAAAGAACCAACTTTTGGCTTTCTATTCTTTATTGTTCATCAGTTTTCGAGTTCACTGACTTGTGCTCTTATCATTATTATTTGTTCATTTTACTTACTTTGGGCTTCATTTGCTTACTTGTTGACTTCTTATGTTGTAAATTTAGATTTCTTTTTCTTTTTTGGTAACAGTTTTATTGAGATATAATTCACATGCATACAATTCACCCATCCAAAGTGTACAATTGAGTGGTTTTAAGTATACTCACAGAGTTGGGCAACCAACATTAAAGAAATTTTAGAATGTTTTCATCACCCCCAAAAAGAAATCTTATGCCCTTTATCACTCGCTCCATCTCTTACTTACTTCTCTTCACAGTCCTAAACAACCACTAATCTAATTTATATCTCTACAGATTTACCTATTCTGGGTATTTCCTATAAATGGAGTCACACAATGTAAGTGACTTTTTTCGCTTAGTATAAATGTCCTCGTTTCCTTCACATTGTAGCATATGTCAGTATTTCATTCCTTTTTATTGCCAATAATATTCCATTGTATGTATTTACTACTTTTTATGTATTCTTTCATCAAGAGATGAATAAATGATTTAAGTTTTTCTTAATTTCTACATGTGAACCTAAAGCTGTAAAATTCCCTCTGAGTACTTGCTTGGCTGCATCACGTGAACTTTGGTATCTTATATTTTCATTATAATCTCATTCAAAATATTTTAAAATTTCCTTTGTGATATAAATAATGGATTTTTATACATATATGGATTAATTTTCAAATGTTTGGGACTTTTGTCTATATTATTCATATTTAATAATCTCTACTGATTTATCTTTGAGTTCACTCTTTCTTCAGCTGACTCCAAAATGCTGTTTAAAGGCATCCAGAAATCTGTTGTGTTCTATACACCAATAACAATCAGAGAAATAAAGAAAAGTAATCCCATTTACAAGTGCTTCAAAAAGAATAAATATCTTGGATAAAATTAATCAAGGAAGTAAAAGACTTGTACATTAGAACTATAAGACAAGAAAACACAAATAAATGGAAAGATACCCTGTGCTTGTGGATTAGAAGAATCAATATTGCTAAAATGTCCATACTACCCAAAGCAATCTACAGGTTTGGCACAATCCCTACCAGAATTCCAATGACATTTTTCAAAGAAATATAACAAATAATCCTAAAACTTGTATGGAACATGAAAATTCTCAGATAGCCAAATCAATCTTGAGAAGGAAGAACAAGCTGGAGGCATTATGCTCCTTGATTTCAAACTATATTACAAAACTATAGTAATTAAAACAGGATGGTATAGACATAAAAAGAAACATAGAGATCAATAGAACAGAATAGAGAACTCAGAAACAAACCCACACATACGTGGCCAACTAATTTACAACACAGGAGCCAGGAATATACAATAGAAAAGAGACAGACTGTAAATAAATGGTATTGGAAAAACTGGACAGCCACATGCAAAAGAATGAAACTGAACCACTATTTTACACTATACACAAAAACGAACCCGAAATGTATTAAAAGCTTACATGTTAAGACCTGAAACCATAAAATTCCTAGTTGAAAACATAGGTAATATGCTCCTTGATATAGGTCGTGGCAATGATTTTTTTTTAATTTAACAACAAAATCAAAAGCCACAAAAGCAAAAATATATGGGATTATATCATACTAAAAAGCTTCTGCACAGCAAAGGAAACCACCAACAAAATGAAAAAGCAATCTGTTAGATGGGAGAAAATATTTCTAAATCATATATCTGATTTAGAGTTATTTTGGAGTTAATATCCAAAATATATAAAGAACTTACACAATTCAATAACAAAAGGACCAAACAATCTGATTAAAAAATAGACAAAAGACTTGTATTTTTCCAAAGAAGACGTACAAATCACCAAGAGGTACATGAAAAGATGCCCAACATCATTAATCATCAGGGAAATACAAATAAAAACCACAATGAAATACCATCTCACACCTATTTGAATGACTGTTATCAGAGATAAGAGAGAAGTGTTGGAAAAAAAGTAGAGGAAAGGGACTCCTGTGTATTGTCGTGGGAATAAAAACTGGTGCAGCCACTGTGGAAAACGGTAGAGAGGTCCTTCAAAAAATTAATAGTAGAACTATTGAATGATCCAGTGATTCCACTTTTGGATATTTATCTAAGGAAAACAAAAACACTAACTTGAAAAGATATATGCATCCACATGTTCGCAGCAGCATTATTTACAATCACCAAGATATGAAGGTAGCCCAAGTGTCCACTGATAGATGAATGGATAAAGAAGATGTGGTATATTTATACAATGAAATATTACTCAACCATAAAAAATAATAGAATCTTGCCATTTGCCACATGAATGGACCTCAAGGGCATTATACTAAGTGAAGTAAGTCAGACAGAAAAAGAGAAATACTGTGTGCTCTCTATGTGGATTCTAACTAACAAACGAAAATAACAAAAAAATAAGCTCATAGATACAGAGAATAGATTGGTTGTTGCCATGAGGCAGGGGTGGGGATGAGAGAAATGTGTGAAGGGAGTCAAAAGGAAAGAAAGCCCTCTGTGATCCTGAGGTGTCCAGGTCAAAAGGAAAAAAAAAAACTTCCATTGCCTCAAATGCTCTAAAAATGAATACAGGCTAAATCCCAACCACAAATATATTTCTCTCTTGTAATCCTAAACTTAGACAAAATGAACAAGTAATACACAAGATTTTCAGAAGGAGAGAGTCAGAAGATTAGGAAATTATTAAAGTAATAAAATTTTAATTTTTTTGGACATCTGGAAATTTTTTGGTATTTTTGGAGTTCTTGAGACATATGGTTCAGAGTTCTATGTATAAGTAGAAAATTCAAAGTTTACATATGAGTAGTACAAGTTCCACCATCTCCAGAATTACATAATGCAAAATATAAATGTAACTACTTACGCTTATATAAAACCAGAAATTAAAGATGTTGGTTCAGTTGGCTGATTTAAATTTTATTTACTCTGATAAATAATCAAAAGTGAAAATCAGATGCAAGGCAAAAAAAGGAATCTGATAAATTTTTCATTTCGGTTATTATACTTTTCAGCTCTAAAATTTTCTTTTGGTTCTGTTTACATGGTTTCTATGTCTTTACTGTGATTTTCCCCTTTATGTGCAATTGTTATGAGCCATTTTCCTCCCTAAGTTCTTGAACATATTTATAATAGCTGCCTTAAAGTCCTATCTATTTATTGCAACAACATCTGGATAATCTCAGGGTTCCATTTTTTCCCCTGAGTATGGGCCACATTTTTCTGTTACTTTGCATATCTAGTGATTTTTCATTGTATGCTCGTTATAGTGAAAGGTACTATGTGAAGACTCTATATTCTGTTATGTTCCTTAGAAGAGTAATCTTTGGGGCACCTGGGTGGCTCAGTCGGTTAAGCGTCTGCCTTTGGCTCAAGTCATGATCCCAGGATCCTGGGATTGAGCCCTGCATTGAGCTCCCTGCTCAGCGGGAAGCCTGCTTTTCCCTCAGCCCTTCCCCTTGCTTGTGCTCACACCCACACACACTCTTTCTCTCTCTCTCTCTAGCTTGCTCTCTCAAATAAATACAATCTTAAAAAAAAAAAAAGTAATCTTTATTAGCTTGGCTTGACTCAAATTCCAAACTCTGTTTTTCTGCACTCACTAGCACTTGAACTCTGCTCAATTCTTTCAGCTTTTCTGTTTTTCTTTCTTTCTTTCTTTCTTTCTTTCTTTCTTTCTTTCTTTCTTTCTTTCTTTCTTCTTTCGTTCTTTCTTCTTTCTTTCTTTCTTCTCTTTCTTCTTTCTTTCTTTCTTTCTTTCTTTCTTTCTTTCTTCTTTCTTCTTTTCAGTTTCTTAGAAATCTTTTTCTTTTCTTTCTCCTTTCCTTCCTCCCTTCCCTCCTCTCCCCTCCCCTTCCTCTTTCATTCTTTCCTGGTCAGCCAAGAAGTTGACTACATCTTCTGTAGTTTGTTTTCTTCTAGGTCCCTCTCCCCCCATTCTGGTCTGTCTGGCTCTCTCCTCCCCTACCGACAATTCAAGATGTGTGTTGGTGAGTGTGCTCCAGCAAACTTGCAAATCTCACAATGTGCACCTTCTGCTTTTAAGGCCAGACTTCTCTCCACTTTGCTCACTTTTAAAGGACTCTTATGCATGCAATTTATTTATCTTAAACATCATTTTAAACAGTTTCATAATTGTCGCTTATGAGAGGGTTAGTCCCAACAAGCTACTCTGCCAATATTGGAAGTTTCTTTTTTTTTTTTAAACACACCACTTGCAAAGATCTCACAGGGAAGTATCTAGGTGTGAGGTATTTTAAGAACAAGGTTTTGGAAAGAATTAAGATTTACTAAGAATATTTACTAAGAAAATATAATTTTTTTATGGGAAAATCACATTCATCTCTTCTAGGTATATACATTAGTTTTTAAAAGGGAAAGAAAACCCAAAAAAGAATAAGCTGTCAAACTACTATATGAAATTTTAAAAAATCAATATTTTTCACAGAAGACTTTAACATCAAAGAGACTAATGCATTGCTGCATGTAATTCGAAGTCTTAAATTTTAACATACTCTGTCAAATTGGGGTCAATTGCTGTGTTATATGTTTTCTAGTTAATCCCACCTCACTTAAATTATCTGTAGCTATAAATGACAAACAACAAGCATTTCTGAGGTTGTGGCTAAAACAGCTGCCACAGAACTAATGAGGCTGAGGATGGTGAGGCACAGAATGACCCCAGAGACTCAAGGTCCTAGCTGCTGGGGGCAGCAGCAGCCCATCAGGGATTGGCCTGTCTGTTGAGTAGAGGTCATGAAAGATTTTATCCGACAGAAAAACTAAGGTTCGCTCTATGGTAAGAAAACTTTATAGTAAACATCTCGTGAAGATAAAAGGTTTTAAAATCTCATAATTGAAGTTAGTCTCACCACCAGATAGCTGCTTAGTGGATTAGCAAGATGAGCTAATTAAAAACTTCACTATTATCACTGATTGCTTTTGGGTGGTGAGTGTTCTCTCAGATTCCTCTTTCAAAAGTGAAGCTCCTCCTGCAAAGGTCAAGATCTTAGCATTTTGAAACGAAACTATTTTAAAGATCTTTCCTCTTCTAGAACTGTGGTAGAGCAATGTGGGACTACTGGAGGTTCAAAGTATTACCATCTTTTGCCCTGAAATAACTGAGCTAATGATCCGAATTTAGATTTTGTTAAAAGCAATTTTACATGACCCAATGAACCTTCAGGATTTAGAGGGAGCCAAAGAGAGAAAAACCTGATTCTCAAAGACAAATTGCGACCCAGGCTGAAAGACAGAGGGATGGGAGACAAGTTGGACAACATTTCAAGATGAAAGTGAGAATGAGGTAGAAGGCCAAACAAAAATCCAGTGTCCTGTGGAAGTGCCACCAATATTTAAAGTTCAAAGCATCACGCCATGTGATTTTAACTGGACAGTGTGTGGCTGGCATCTTTTTGAAATTACTTAAGTTTTAAATTGTGGTAAGGCACGTACCAAATGAAACCTATCATCCGAACTATTTGCGTTCAGTGGCATTAAGGATATTCGCCTTGTGCAACTGTAGGTATATTTTAAACATCAAAACCTTCATAATGGCCCTGTGATCACATGTACAAAGGCTTTTTCTCTCTAAGGCTAATGGTTTTTCCTTGGGAAAAGACAACTCAGACAGAAGACATTGCTGAATGATGGCTGAAGTTACAGGGAGGAAGAACTTGGCTCCACATGAGAGAGAATTTTCTATGTTTAGATCTGACCAGTAGAGGAACAGGAGGCCCAGGAGGTCCCTTTGAAGGTGAAGAGTGTTCACACAGGGGCCCATAGGCCATCTGTTGGGTGTGTTCTGCGAGAGATTCCCGTACTGGGTGGGAGAGGGGCCTCTGGGCTTCCCTCCAACTATGAGCTCCTATGGCCGAACTGACAGGAATTGCTGTACACTCAGGTTTCAGACTGTGTGAGACTTCAAGTACTGCGGATACGGGCTTTAAAACAATCACACTTGTAACCACTTATTGGCAAGTTTTTATCCTTCCTTGGCACGCTGTCTGCTATTTTCATCTAAACTATGGAGAAACTATTAAAAGTAGGTTTCAGGCCCCTTCCAAGGGATGTGGGGCAGGTGACCACAAACAGCCAGCTTCCACTTACACAGGATTGGCTGGCTTCAGATTTGCCCATTCCAAACAGATTTGCCCATTCCAACCCATTTTCCACATTGCTGTTGGAATGATATAAAATGCAAATCTGGGCATATTACCTTCTCCCACTTAAAAAAAAAATTTCTTCAGTTGCACTCCTTTATTTTCAAAATACAGGTTTAAATTTCCAAGCATGGTATCCAAGGCCACTCTGCTCATCTCTTGAGACTTGTCTTTCATCATTGTCTCTCTAAAATGCTAATCTTTAGGAGGAATGAAGGATTTCAATTGTCTCATCCTTATTTGTCTGGCGAACTCCTATAAATCCTTTAAGACTCAGCTCAGGTATGGTCTCTTATAGGAAAATATCCCTGTTTTTCCTTAGGGCTTAGCCAGGGCTCTTTATAGCAACCACATTATCTGTGGACATGACTATAAACATGAAGTTTTTTCCTTTCTTTTTCTACTCTCTGAAAAAAAATTTTTTTTTTTAAATTTTTTTTAAATATAGGAATTATCTGTTCCTGGAAAGTCTAAAGCTTACGTATAACATGTTTGGTGCTTTTAGAGTGGTAGGTATGCTTATATTTTAAATTATTCATTTGGTTTCCCTAATGGATTGGTTTATACAGATTTTCTACTTTTTCTTAGGTTAATTTTGGTAATTGCTTCTTAATTTCAGTAATGCATATTTCTCTAGAAAAAATACATATTTCGTCCAACTTTTTAAACTTAATGGCAACATTTATTATATTATTATCCTCATGATTCTTAATATATCTACTATGCTTGTTATTATGTCTTTTTGGTAATATTCTTTATTTGAACTTTTTTGGTTTTCTTTCAGACTTTCTAAGCATTGCATTCCTTAATTTTTTTTTTAAGATTTTATTTATTTATTCATGAGAAACACAGAGAGAGAGAGAGAAAGAGACAGAGACACAGGCAGAGGGAGAAGCAGGCTCCATGTAGGGAGCCCGATGTGGGACTTGATCCTGGGACTCCAGGATAACTCTGTTATTCAGTCTTTTAGCTATGTGAGCATATGGATTTGAAATCTTTCTTGTTTTAATAAATTTATTTAAGGCTATGAATATCTCTTTATATACTGCCTTCGCTGTTTTCCTTTAATAGGTAATGCTTTTGTTTTTCCCTTTAAATGTTTTAGTTTCTTCTGATTTTCTCTTTAGTTCGTGAATTATTCAAGTAAATTTCTCCTTTTTACTTTGTAAAACTTTATTTTGAAAATTTCAAAACTATAGACAAACATAAATAGTTATGAAATGAACAGAAAAAATAATAAAACGAACACCTCTATTCCACTTACTTAGATTTATAAGTTTTTAACATTTGCCATTTTTCTCCATTAAATTTTTTAAAAAGTAATTGCTATACCCAATGTGGGACTCAAACTCACCACCCTAAAATCAATAGTCACACACTCTGAGCCAGCCAGGTGCCACTCTGTTTGCTTTTGGTGTGTGTGGTGTGTGAACCATTTGAATTTAAGTTCAGATATTGTGACACTTTACCCTTAATTAATTATTAACTATTTCTATTACCCTTAATTAATTATTAACTATTTCCCTACTATTTATATTTCTATTATTCTATTTCTTTTCTTGCTTTATGTAATATTGTTCTTAAAGCTTATTAAACACTTTTTCCTTAAATTCTATTTTGTCTGCTATTAATGTAGGTATATAGACTTTCTTCTGATAAGTATTTGCATGGTAATCTGTTTTCACTTCTCTATTTCAAGAATTTTTAAAGTAGGAGGTTGTTTTTTTAGGCATGTTTCTTATAAGCTATGTTTACCTCGATTTTACACTAACAATGAACTGAGAAAGAGATTAGGAAAACAGTCTCATTTACAATAGCACCAGAAAGAATCAAATACTTGGGAGTAAACTTAACTAAAGAAGTGAAAGACTTGTACATAGAAAATGAGAAAACATTGCTGAAACAAATGTATGAAGACACAAACAAATGGAAAGATATCTCACGTTTATGAACTGGAAGATTTAATATTGCTAAAATATCCATACTACCCAAAGCAATGTCAGACTCAATGCAATCCCTATCAAAATTCCAATGACATATTTTACAGAAATAGAAAATATCGTTCTAAAATTCATATGGACTCCAAGTAGCCAAATCAATCTTGAGAAAGAAGAAAAAAACTAGAGGCATTACATTCCCTGATTTCAAAATATTTTACAAAGCTATAGTGATCAGAACAGTATGATACTGGCATAGAGGCAGACATATAAACCAATGGGACAGAATAGGAACCAGGAAATAAATCTACATGGTCAACTGACCTTTGACAAGGGTGCCAAGAATACATGCTAAGGAAAGGATGGTTTCTTCAACAAATGGATATCCATATACAAAAGAAAGAAATCAGACCCTGATCTTACACCATCCACCAAAACCAATTAAAAATGCACACACATATATTCAGATGCTACCATTCAATGCCTCTAAATCATTGGTTGCCAACTCCAAGTGGGAAGAAACACAGAGGTTCTGCAGTGCTTGGTAGATTTTATTCCTTGTGAAGTCACCATGTGTTCTATTATTTTTCCATTACTTTTTCAAAGAAACTCTTGTTTTGAGAACAAACATCATGTTTTATACATCTTTATAACTGTATTTGTTTACAATCTTTTTTCCCCCTGGTATACAATTTATGAGTTTTAATAAACTTATGCATCCATGTAACCTGAATTTCTACCAAGATAATGAATATTTCCACCACTCTAGGAGTAAGTCTTGCCTGTTCTAAAACTCCATATAAAAGGACTCACACAGTATATGCTCCCTGGTTTCTGGCTTCTTTGCTTAGCATAATGTGAAATTTATCCATGTTGTTGTGTACAGCAGCAGTTTTTTATTTTCCATGTTTTGCTGAGTAGTATTCCATTGTATCAATGTACAAATTTTTTCCTTCTCAGTTGATGAATATTCAATTTATTTCCAAATTTAAGCTATTGTGAATAAAATTACTATATACATTCTTGTACAAGTCTTTTTGTAGACATACATTTTCATTCTCATGGTTAATGACCCACAAATGAGATTGCTGGCCATAGGTAAGTTCATGTTTAACTTTCTGAGAATTATTTACGTTTGTTATGTCTTATGAATTGAAATTTATTATCATTATAACACATACCTTTTTATTTCTGGTGGTACTCTTTGTCTTGAAATCTCTTTGATAGTAGTTTAACCATTCCAATTTCCTTATGCTTGCTGTCTGTGAGATATATCTTTGTCCTTGTTACTTTCAGTATATCTGAGTCTTTACATTGAAGGTGTGTCTCTTGAAGACAGATAATATGTGGGTCTTATTATTTTTTTTATTCAGTCTGACCATCTCTGCTTTTTAGTTGGATTGTTTAGTCTATTAACTCTGAACATAATTATAAATATGATTAGATTTAGGTGTGTTACTTGTTATTTTTTTATTTATCCATCTACTTTTCTATTTATTTTATATAGAGAGAGTGTGTGTGTGAGGGGACAGTGAGGAGGGGTAGAGGGAGGGAGAGGGACAAGCCCACGTGGGGCTTGATCTCACAACCCTGAGATCATGACCTGAGCTGAAAACCAAGAGTTGGTTGTTTAGTCGACTGAGCATCCATGTCCATCTATTTTTTGTTCCTCAGGGTCTTCATTTTTTTTTTTTAGGGTCTTCATTTCTTATCTTTGGGTTAATTGATTTTAATTTTTTTTTCTTTTTTTGCCATTTCAGTTTAACTCCTTTATTGGATTTGTAGCTATACTTCTTTGTATTTGCTCTACTACATGGAGCAAATACACAGGCAGACAGGCAATCTTTCTTTGTGGTTGCTCTACTACAAATTTACATCTTTAACTTACCACAACCTATTTAGAGTTAATATTGTACAGCTTCGTGTAAAATATTCTGCAACAGTATAGCTCCATTTACTCTCTCACTCTTTATGTTGTTGTCATTTACATTTCATCTACTTACATGATAAACCCCACATTACAGTGTTTTCATTCCTTCCGTAAAGAGTCACATGACTTTTTAAGAAGAGAAGAACACAGAGATAGATACACAGTCTGTTGGCATTCCTAAAGGTGTGGTGCTTGGAGCTCTCTTAGAGAAACCTGCTGGGAGGAGAGTAGTTGATGGATAGCTCCTGGGGGCTGCCCTGGAAGGTCCGTAGCAGCACTCATGCTGACACCACTAGCCCCAGACTGCTTCCTGCCGGCCAATGAGCACAGCAGAGGTAGTAAAGCCAGGCCATTCTTTCCTAGCCTGGGACTTCCCTCATGGGCCGACTGTTTTAGAAATTCCAATTGGCCTGGTCAAAATTTTCTCAGAGCTGCACATCAGTAAAGACTCCTTAGGGTGCCTAGGGGGCTCCATCCATTAAGCCACTTACTCCTGGTTTTGGTTTAGGTCATGATCTCAGGGTCATGAGATGGAGCCCAGAATCTGGCTCTACACTCAGTGCTGCTTGAGATTCTCTCTCCCTCTCCCTCGGCCCCTTCCCCTGCTTGCAGTTGTGCTCATGCACTCTCTCTTTCTAAAATAAAATAAATAAATAAAACCTTAAAAAGAAAGACTTCTCCCACACAACCCCCATCCTACCCCCCTTCTCTTGCCCAGTTGTCAGATCTACATCGTTGTCTGAAGCACTCCTGACTCCTCCTTTCACTTCCCTTGAACTTTCACAGGCATTTCCTCCAATAAACCTTATGTATGTCTAGTTCCATCTTGTCATCTGTTTCTCAGAAGACTTGCACTGACATTGGTCTTTTATATGTACCTTGTATTAATCATTTCTGATGTTCATTCCTTCCTATAGATTTGAGTTTCCAGCCTGTGTTATTTTCTTCCAACCTAAAGAAATATTTTTCTTGTACTGCATGTCTACTGTTGACAATTTTCTCATTAAAAAAAAAAATCTGTGTTTGAACTTACCTCAATTTTTTAATATTTTGTTAGATATAAAATTTGGAGTTGACATTTTTTTGCCTTTAGCCCTTAAAACATTGCTCCATTGTCTCTTGATTTCATTATTTTTGATGAGAAGACTGACATCATTAATATCATTGTTTCTGGGGTGCCTGGGTGGCTCAGTGGTTGAGCATCGGCCTTTGGCCCAGGCTGTGATCCTGGAGTCCTGGGATCAATTCCCATGTCGGGCTCCCTGCATGGAGCCTGCTTCTCCCTCTGGCTGTGTCTCTGCCTCTCTATCTCTCATGACTAAATAAATAAAATCTTAAAAAAAAATAATATCATTGTTTCCTTGTATATAATGTGCCTTCTTTTCTGCACCTGCTTTCACGGATCTTTTTTATTCATTGGTTTTCATTAACATTGATTTAATGGATCTATATGTGGTTTCCTTTTTTGTTACCCAGCTTAGGATTTGCTGAGGTTCTTGGATTTTAAGACGCCTGGGTGGCTCAGCGGTTGAGCACCTACCCCTGGCTCAGGGCATGATCCATGGTCTCAGGATCGAGTCCCACATCAGACTCCCTGCCTGGAGCCTGCTTCTCCCTCTGTCTATGTCTCTACCTTTCTCTCTCTGTGTCTTCTATGAATAAACAAAATCTTTAAAAAATTTATATTTTTCATCAGATTTGGGTTTTTTTGACTATTATTTCTTCAGATATGCTTTCTATTATTTCCCCCAGCATTCTCTTTCTCCTTTACTCTGGGACCCAATTACATTTATGATAAACTGTTTAATATTATTCTACATATAATATTTTTTAACAAAATCTTTTTCTCTAATTGGATAATTATTTTTTATCAGTTTTCAAATTTCCTGATCCTTTCTTATGCAAATTTGTTTGCTGGTAAGTCATGCTGGTAAATTTTCTTAAGATCAGATATTGTACTTTGCCTTTTTAAAATTTCCATTCAGTTCATTTTTATGGTTTCCATTTCTCTGCTGAGACTCCCCATTGTTCATTCATTATGATCATATTATCTTTTAAGCCCTTGAACATATTTATAATAGCTGCTTTGAAGCCTTGTCTACTAATTGGAACATCTGGTTCATTGATGATATTTGTTGCTTGCCTTTTCTCTTGACTATGGGTGACATTTTCCTGTTTCTTTATATGTATCATAATTTTTATTGTATGCTAGACATGGAGGATAATATCTGTGAGAAATCTGAGTATGAAGTCTTCCTTTAAATGGTGTTGAATTATTCTAACAAGTAGTACATTTTAAACTCCTTTTAACCTTCATATTTAAGTATGATTTTTTTTCCAGCAAGCTAAATACTTGTATTTGTATTCTTCCAAATTCAGTCAGAAACTTAATTTACTTTATTCTTTACATATATCCTCTCCATGTTCTTTTTTGTTGCTTAGATTTTTAGTTTTAATCCTTTTTTAAAGTCATAAAAATTGTTCACTATTTTTATAGTCAATAACTGCTAACTGATTTTTATCATTTTTTTTTTTAAGGTTTACCACTGTTTCTGTTTCCCCAAACCTTCTTTGTGGTTTCCTTTCTTCTTTTTTCTGAAATAATTCTTTTTATTTGGGAGAGTTCACATTAAAAAGAAAACTTATTATTGGCTATGCTCCAATGTCTCTGTGAATGTCTCTAGATTTTTGCTTCTCCAAATGTGGTTCAGGATCAATTGAATAAGCATCACTGGAGTGCCTCAGGTTAGAAATGCAGACTAGCCCAACCCCAGACCAACTGAATGAAAATGTACTTTTATTTTTTTTTTTTTTATTTTTATTTTTTTTTTTTTTTTGAAAATGTACTTTTAGTAAAACCCCTGGGTGATTTGGTGGACACATTAAATTTGGAAATCACAGTTCTGTATTACTTCTCACACTAGCTATGTTCTTTTTTTTCCCCTTCAGTATGTGAGCTACATAGAAACATTGTCTTTTATAATTCTACCTCTTAAACCTACACAGTAATTGCTACAGAGTAGATGCTCAATAAATGCTTGCATAATGAATAAGATGGGGATAATGATACGTCTACTAAAATAATGTTTGCTTTTGGTGAGAGCAGTACCTGAGGGTGGCTAACTGTGCTTTATTTTTAGATTTGCATTAAGTATCACCCTCCAGCAAATTATGGGAACTCCTCTACTTTGGGGCCCACCAACATTATCTGTCGTCTCATAACCACATAGCAAAAGATTTGTCATCTCTTGATGGAGCTATTAACCCGGTGACTTGAGAAATTTATATTTAAAAAAAAAAAAAACAGACATCAGGGAGCTATTTATTTAGTGGCTGCTGTTAGGTTAGGCTAGAAATAGCCCAGGAAAAAAATCCTTAAAAAAATAGGATTTTTAATGGAAAGGACTTAGTTTAGGCCATAGCCATTGCTCTCTGCTAAAGGGAGAGGAGTAGGCAAGAAGATCTGAAAGTCATCAGGAATAGAGTTAGAAAGGAGAGATGAGGGGTGGCATGAAGGGAGAACAAGAGAAGAAAGGTAGATACATATGGGAAGAAAGCAAATTTTCCATCAGCATCAGGCCCAAGGACAGAGAAAAGGACAATTTTAGAGTTTTGTCTAGTGCTTAATGCTTGATAAATGCCTACTGAATTAAGTGCAAATGCTTTAGTCTGACATTCAGAATTCTCCACATAATGTTCAAATCATGCCCTTCAGCCACACTTTCCATTATCACTCTGTTTATGCCCCACTCCAGCCAAATTGCATCACTTAACATTTGTCCTTGTTCATCTGGATCATTGCTCACAATGCTCTCTTGACCTAGATTGTCACCTTGTCTGATCTCCTTCTATAAAAATTCTACCAATCCTTCAAAGCCCTTCCAAAATGCCCCTCTTCCAAAGGCTTCCATTTATGTATTCCCTATTCTCCCTCTTTGCAGAGAATCCTCTTCTGTGACTTTTAACAAATCTGGTTATTTGTGTTTTTGTCTTCTCTTACTCAACTGCAAATGTCATTGACCATTTTGTCTCTCTCAAGCTCCTAGAGCACAGTCCAATGCAGATCCATGGACAAGACATTTCCTGGGCATAGAAAATGAGACGATTTCAGTTTATTTGCAGTGAACTTATTTGGACCTTACCTGGAGATAGAGTGATTGCCATCTCAAAAATTGCCCCTCATTCTATTTTAAAACTTTGAAGGTTTTATTGGTTTGTTTGTTTTGGCCAGGTAAATCTATCTTCCTTTTTCTAACCGACTCACAGCTTGGTCCCATCAAGAGTTCCTCTTCCATCTCCCACTGCTGGCACATCTTCAAACATGCATTTAATTTGGAGTACTAACATAACAGGCTATTCTCATCCATGGTTTTGACCTCTTATGAGTGGCCTATAAGGTTGATGACATGTCATAGTTTATGATCTTCCTAGGACATGAATTTGTAAGCACTGCCTGGCATCTAATGGTAAATCATTAGAAGATGAGCATATCTACCTGACCACCCACCACATTTCAACACCGTTTTGTTTGCTACTCACTTTGATAATGTTGGTGACTGAGGAGGGGAAAGCCCAGTATCTCAAAGAGGTAACTAGAGCTGAGCTATGTGTGTTTGGCCCATTCAATGTTGATTTGTATCAAATTTAGAAAAACACATTACTTACCGAGATTCGTCAGACTTTAATACATTTTTATTAACTAAAGTCCATAGTTTATATGGAGTTCATTTAATATATAGAATTCTTTTTTTAAATGTTGTACAGTTCTATGGGTTTTTGACAAATGCCTACTGCCTACTGTCATATATCCACCTTGATCATATCATACAGAATAGTTTCACTGCCCTAGAAATCCCCTTTGGTCCCCTTTCCATCTCCCCCTCCCTTTTCTTGAGCACTTGGCAACCAACAATCTTTTTAGTCTTGCCTTTTCCAAGATGTTATATGGTTGAGATCATATAGTATGTAGTCTTTTCAGCTTGACTTCTTCCACTTAGCAATATGCGTTTAAAGTTTGTCCATGTCTTTTCTTGGCTTGATAGCTCATTTCTTTTTAGTGCTGAATAATATTTCATTGTCTGGATATACCACAGTTTGTTTATTCATTCCCCTACTGGTGGATATATTGGTTATGCTAGGTTTTAGAAATTACGAATTAAGTTTCTATAAACATTTGTGTGCAGCTTTCTATGTGGACACAAATTTTCAACTAATCTGTGTATATAACAAGGAGCATAATTGATGAACTGTAAGGTAAGATTATGTTTAGCTGTATAAGGAATTGCCAAACTGTCTTCTAAAGCAGCAATAGGGCAGCCCTGGTGGCGCAGCGGTTTAGTGCCGCCTGCAGCCCGGGGTGTGATCCTGGAGGCCCAGGATCAAGTCCCACGTCGGGCTCCCTGCATGGAGCCTGCTTCTCCCTCTGCCTGTGTCTCTGCCTCTCTCTCTCTCTGTGTCTCTCATGAATAAATAAATAAAATCTTTAAAAAAAAAATAAAGCAGCAATAAATGAGATTTCCTGTTGTTTCACATCCTCACCAGTATTTGGTATTGCTAGTGTTTTGGATTTAAGCCATTCTAATCTGTATGTAGTTGTATTTCATTGGTGTTCCAACTTACAGTTCTCTAATGACACATAATATGGAGCATCTTTTCATATACATATTTGTCATCTGTACATCTTCTTTGGTGAAGTATTTGTTTGGATCTTTTGTCCATTTTTAACTGAGTTGTTTGTTTTCTTATTGAGTTTGAAGAGTTCTTCCTATATCTTAGATACAAGTTTTACAAAACATGTGTTTGTCAAAGATTTTCTCCAAGTCTATGGATTGCCTCTTCATACTTCTAATGGGGTCTTTCACAGAGCAGAAGTTTTAATTTTTAATGAAATCTGACATCAGTTTTTTCTTTTCCCATGGTTCATGTTTTTTCAGTGTTGTGTCAAAAAAGTCATCACCAAACTCAAGCACACATGGGTTTTCTCCTATAGTATCTTCTAGAAGTACTGTATTTTACATTTAGGTCCATGATCCGTCTTGAGTTACTTTTGTGAAAGGTCTGGACCCACATTAAATTTTTGCATGTGATGTGCATCATGTATTGAAAAGACTGTCCTGTGTCTACTGAATTGCCTTTTTCCTTTGTCAGAGATTAGTTGACTATAATTGTGTGCATTTATTTCTGGGCTATTTTGTCCTATTCATCTATTTGTCTGTTCTTCTGGCAATACCAAACTGTCTAGATTAGTGTAGCTTTGTAGTAAGTCTGGAAGTTGGGTTGTTTCAGTTCTCTGACTTTGTTCTTCTTTAGTATTGTGTTGGCTATTCTGATTTTTTTTTTTTTTGGTCTATTCATATAAACTTTAAATTCAGTTAATTGACAAATAAACCACAAAATAATGTATTGGAATTTTGACTGGGATTATATTGAATCTATAGATCAAGTTGGGAAGACCAATGTCAAAACTTCCTGTCCATGAACATGGAATACCTTTCCTTTTATTTAGATCTTTTTTGATTTCTTTCATTAAGGTTTTGCAGTTTTCCTCATAAAGATCTTGTATATATTTTGTTATATTTGTACATATATATTTTAAATTTGTTGGTGCTAGTGGAAATAGTGGTATTTTTCTAATTTCAAATCCTAATTGTTAATTTTTAGTATATAAGAAAGCAATTGACTTTTGTATATTAACCTTGTACCCTGAAACCTCACTATAATTGTTTATTAGTTCCAATTCTTTGGGTTTTCCTGCATAGATAATTATGTCTTCTGTGAACAAAGATAGTTTTAGTTCTTCCTTCTTAAATCTACATACCCTTCATTTCCTTTTCTTGTCTTATTGTGTTAACTAGTACTTCCAGGATAAAGTCAGGATAGTCTATATAAATATCTTATTGAACAAAAATAGAGAACTGGCAAGCAGAGTATTTTGGAAGACTTTGGCTAGAGATGATATGGAGCATGTGCTTCTAGTTCACTGCAGTCCCCACTCCTTCCTTGTAACACTTTATTTCTCTGTGAAGAATGGCAAGAAAGAGTTCAATTTCTGTTTAAATTGAAAATATGGCCAGAGATACCAAGATTGTCACAAAAATCAGAGAAAAATCTCTATGGGCATATAATCTGGAAGAAACTCAGAGCCTCCATAAAGAGATCCCTGTTTACATAGTTGGGGATTTTTAAGATTGCCAATGTCTCCTTGTGAACGTCAATGATCTACATTACACCATCTCACTTATACCCACCTCGGCTGACCCCTTAGATTTGATTTGATTTGATTTGATTTAATGTTTTAAGATTTTATTTATTTATTCATGAGAGACATAGAGAGAGGCAGAGACACAGGCAGAGGGAGAAGCAGGCCACCTGTAGGGAGCCTGATGTGGGACTTGATCCCAGGACCCCAGGACCACACCCTGGGCCAAAGGCCAAAGGCTCAACCACTGAGCCATTCAGGCATCCCAACCCCTTAGATTTTAAAATTCGGTGCTTATTATCAGTCTTTCCTTGGTCTCCAAAGCCTGTTCTCACCCTTGAGTTTGATCCATTTCTTTCTTCTTTTTTTCTACCATTGCCATTCTATGTTCCTGCCTCTGCCCTTATTCTTTCAAGGAACACCTTGGTGTATTAGCAATCCATCAGGATGGACACATGTTGTTAGTACTTTAAATCTACAGTGATTGCCCTAGAACTTTTTTGTGTACTTTGGTTCAGATGTATTATGGGTTAATAGGCTATACTGAGCTGACTTTGGAAATTTAACACCATATTCACACCGTTTCCATGGGAACATGTGTTGGAATTACAAATAACTTAAGATAGAAAACAACTTGTCACTAAGGGGACCACCTGCAGCTCAGCAAGGGCAGGAAGACCATTTTGACAAACAGACATTAGCTGCTTCAGTGCTTTGTGCCAGGTGGGCCAAATTGGGGTTCATTTGTAGAACCACAGTATGTCATTATGTGTATGTGTGTATGTGTGCACACACAAGCATGTATGGATTGTGGTGGTGGGGTGGGGAAGGAAGGAAGGAAGCATCATCACAGTTTGCCCTGTGTTCAGATTCAAGTATTTGACTTTTTAAAACTCTGGCTCTTGTAGGCTTCAGGTGTTACATTCCTTTCTCCTTTGGGGTTGGATGCCATTAGCTGTAGACAGGCAAACAATTTCAAGAATCTCCTTTTGAACTTCAGAAGAAAGTTACCTAGTTTACAGAGCAACAAAGCCAGGCATGGGCAAACTTCTTAAAGCTCCAAAGCAGTAATTTGCAACCCAGATGCACATTAGAACTACTAAGGAACTTTTTTTTTTTCTAAGATTGTACTTATTTATTCATGAAAGACACATAGAGAGAGCCAGAGACATAGGCAGAGGGAGTAGACTCCATGCAGGGAGCCTGATGTGGGACTCAATTTCATGACCCTGAGATCACGCCCTGAGCTGAAGGCAGACACTCAGCCACTGTGCCACCCAGGTGTCCCAGAACTTTTAAAACCTACTGATCTGGCCCTACTTCAGACCAATTAAATCAGATTCTCCAGGGTGAGGCCCAGGAAATCAGTATATATATATATATATATATATATATATATATATATATATATACATATATATACATACCACCCTTTTCCACAATCCCCCAGGTAACTCTAATGTGCAAATTGGGTTGAGAAACCCTGCTCTAAAGGTGTGACACTCAAGATTAATCTTATCTGAGCAAGGATCCTACACCCACTCCTGCAGAGGAGGTTGTTTATAGACACTTTTTTCCTGTGACAGTGTGGGCACCTGATACTTTAGAAGAGAACTGGATCTCCTTTTTAATAAACAATGTTCTCTCTTTCAAGGGAAGAAGAGGAGGTAGATTTGAAATCCACCAAGATAATTGAAGCAAATAGCTCTAGGCACAGATGACAAAAAGTTCTTCCGCATATCCATTACATAAAGACAATGGCTGCTTTTAGAAGAAGCATACTTTGTACTAAAACTTTCCCTCTTTGGAATTATCCATAAGTTTCTAAATTAAGTTATAGTTCCTGAGACATTTCTTATTGTTGAGAGAACACCTCCTTCCTCTGTCTTGTTCCCCTCAATGTGATTATTATTATTATTATTATTATTATTATTATTATTATTATTTAATTCCTTTTGCTACAAGTTGGAAGAGCGAGAAGAGAGGATGTTCTTTTTGTGTTTGTTTTAAAGGCAACACATAAAATCTTATCAAAACAGGAATCCAATTAAAAATACTTTCTCTCATTCAGCAGTTGAGTAAGGGGTGGGCATGGGAGGGATTCAAACATTAATTCCTGAGGGGAACTAACTGGTCAGTATCTGGCATACCTGTGATGAGTCAAGCCACCAGAAGAATCTAATTTGTGAAATAAACAACCAAGGACCAATATCCAAGGTCTTAAGTAATCAAAACTGGAGGCTATATCAGTTACTGTCTCAAGAAGGAAAACTGATCTGCTTTAGAATCTAACCTGGTTTTCTTCTGGGCTCAGGAAATGTGCTCCACCCCTCAAAGGTGGGGATGTTTGGTTGGATATGCTGATTCAGTCTGCCTGGGTACACAGGTAAGGGACCTGTGGATCTGAGGCAGCAGGGAGAAATGGAGAAAGGAGAAAGAATGAGAATAGGAGGCAGGAGAGGGGTGTGCACGTATGTCTAATCCCATGTGTAATTCATTGACTCTTATTGTACACTGAGTCATCTCTGAGCTAGGAGAAATCTGCATTGACTACACAAGTTTGGCTCTTGAGTTTAGAATGGAATAGTGACCTGTCATCACTTGCTGGTCATTGATGGGTACAGGGCAGAGAGTGTGGCTATATCAAATGGTCCGATGGAATCATCACTTTAGGAAAAACTACTCAAGATGCGTGCACTATTGATGCTGTCATCATAGCAGAAGATAGATGGCCTTCCATGTTGTCATTACCACAGCTTCTGTCAGACTTGTTTACCGAGTGTCTGGCTCCACTGACAGGTTGGTTTAGTTAGAGTGGAGGAACTTGTTTGACACAAACAGACAGTCTGAGAGGGGGGCCCATATTGTATTTACATGAGCAGGAATATCATAAAACTATTTCAAACACACTTCTCACAATTTTCCTCAAATAGTTGAATTTCAGGAGATACTAATTTTTCTTTAGCATGCTTTGATCTTTGGATGAAAGAAGAGGGGAATAGGAAAGCCAGGGAATGTGGTCTCTAACACATGGTCTGGTTTTCTTATATATGGGAAGTTTGACTTGACTTATTTTTTTTTTTTGAAAATTTGCCTTTAGGATTCTGAAAATTAAAAAATAATATAAATAATATCCATTTATATCCATACATCTGGTAATATGTGTCAAGCACATAAGACAATTGTACAGATATTCTCCTTTGTATATACTGCCCCTCTCCCTACCCCTTCTTCTTCCTTCTTTGTCTTTTAGCTTCTTGTTGGGTTTGGCCAAGGTGGGGAATAGTAATGGAGATCGGAGGGTGAGAGAAGAGAAAAATAAGGACATTTGTTTCTCCGCCTCTTTGTTCTTAGCCCTCAGGCCAGCACTGTTTTTGTACTTATAGAGTGCCTCATTCGTTATTATGGTATCCCTCATAGCATTGCCTTCCATGAAAGGACTCATGCCAAAGGAATTGTGGTGATGGTGGGTCTACAGAGATTAAATAACTACCCAGTGCCTCTCAACTGGAAAATGGAGTCAAGAATAAAACCAAGTCTTCCTGATTCTAACCCCCATGCTGTTTCCATCAAAATGGCCACATCTCATTATTGTTACATTAAATATATCATCCAACTTTGTGGCCAAACACAGTTTTCTCAACCTGAATAATAATCTAGACCAAATGGAACTAACAGACATACACAGAATATTCTCTCCAAAATAGCAGAAGAATACACATTTTTCTCAAATGCACATGGATAGACCCTATGTTGGGTCATCAGGCAAGCGTTAACAAATTTGTAGAAGATTGAAATCATACCTTTTTTTAAAAAATATTTTATTTATTTTATTAATGAGACACACACACACACACAGAGGCAGAGACACAGGCAGAGGGAGAAGCAGGCTCCATGCAGGGAGCCCGACGTGGGACCTGATCCTGAGTCTCCAGGATCAGGCCCTGGACTGAAGGCGGCACTAAACTGCTGAGCCACCCGGGCTGCCCCGAAATCATATCTTTTTAAATCACAATGGTATAAAACTAGAAATTAATAAGAGGAGAAAAACTGAAAGATTCACAAATGTGTGGAAATTAAGCAACACATTCTTGAACAACCAATAGGTCAATAAAGAAATAAAAAGGGATATCAGAAATAATCTTGAAATAACTGAAAATAAGAATACAGCATATCAAAACTATGCCATGCAGCAAAAGCAGTTCTAAGAGGTTGTAGCAATAAATGCACATGTTAAAAAAGAAAGATCTCAAATAAACAACCTAACTTTATATCTTAAGAAATTAGAAAAAGAACAAACTAAGCCCAAAGTTACAGAAGGAAGGAAATCATAAAGATGAGAAGAGTAGGAATAGAAAGAATCAGTAAAACTACAAGTTGATTTTTTCAAAAGATAAAGTCGACAAATCTTTAGCTAGACTAACGAAGACAAGAAGAAAGAGGACTCAAATAAACAAAGGTATAAAAGAAAGAAGAGACATTATAATTGATACTACAAAATATGAAGGACCACAGAGGCTACTAAGAAAAATTTTACACCAACAAATCAGATAACCTAGAAGAAATAAATTCCTAGAAACATACAGTCTACCAAGAATGCAAGAACAGATAGAAAACCTGAACAGAACAATAATGACCAAGAATATTGACCACCATCCCACAAAGTAAAGCCCAAGACCAAATGGTTTCATTGGTGAATTACACAAATGTTTAAAGAAGTAATGCCAATTCTTCTCAACCTCTTCCAAAAAAGTTGAAGAGGAGGGAACACTCCCAAATTCATTTTATGAGGCCAGCACTACCCTTATGTCAATGCCAGAAAAGGACACCACGTGAAAAGAAAACCATATGTCAATATCCTTGATGGATATATAGATGCAGAAATTCTTAACAAAATTCTAGCAAACCAAATTCAACAGTATATAAACAGGATCATATACCATGATTGAATGGGATTTCTGCCTGGGATGCAAGGTTCAATATATACAAATCAACAAACACTATATACTACATTTATAGAATGAAGGATAAAAATCATGTGATCCTAAAACAATTACATAATCCTCCCAATCCAAGAAAAGCATTTAACAAAATACAACACCCTTTCATGATAAAAAGCTTTCAACAAACTAGGTATAGAAATAACATCCCTTAACATACTGCAGGCCCTAGATGAAAGAAGGCACAGCTAACATCATACTCAACTGTGAACAGCTAAGAGCCTTTTCTTTAAAACAAGAAAAAAGTAAGTCATAAAATTAGGAACAAGATTAGGGGGACCCTTCTCACTACTACTGTTCAACATAGTACTAGAAGTCCTAGCCAGAGCAGTAAGATGAGAGAGACCAAAACAGGAAGACAGAGAGAGAGGGAGAGAGAGATCATCCAAATTGGAAAGGAAAGAGTAAAATTATCTCGTTATGCAGATGACATGATCTTATATATAGAAAACCTTAAAAACTCCACAAAAAACCTGTTAGAATTAAAAAAAATGAATTCCATAAAATTGCAGGACACAAAACCAGCCCACAAAAATAATTTGCATTTCTATGCATTAACAATGTAATATCTGAAAGAGAAATAAAAAAAAACAATTCCATTCACAATATTTTTAAAAACAATTTAAAAAACGCTAAAAAAAATTAAGAATAAATGTAACCAAGGAGGTGAAGTATCTGTACACTGAAAGCTCTAAGACACTGGTAAAGAATATTTAAAAAGACACAAATTAATAGAAATATATCTTCTGTTTGTGGATTGGAAGAATGAATATTGCTAAAATGTCCAAACTTCCCAAAGTCATCTATAGAGTCAATACAAACCCTATCAAAATCCTAATGGCATTTTTTCATGGAAATGGAAAAAGCAATCCTAAAATTTTTATGAAACCATAAAAGACCTTGACTAGCCAAAGTAATCTTGAGAAAGAACAAAGCTGGAGGTATCACACACCCTGATTTTATTTTATTTTTTTAAAGATTTACCCATTCATTTATGATAGATATAGAGAGAGAGGCAGAGACACAGGAGGAAGGAGAAGCAGGCTTCATGCCGGGAGCCCGACGCGGGACTCGATCCTGGAACTCCAGGATCACGCCCTGGGCCAAAGGCAGGCGCCAAACCACTGAGCCACCCAGGGATCCCCATATGCCCAGATTTTAAACTAGACCACAAAGCTAAGTAATCCAAACTGTGTGGCACTGGCATATAATCAGACACATTGATCAACGGAATGGAACCAAGAGCCCAGAGATCAATCCATGTATATATACCCAACTAATATTTGATAAGGGAACCAAGAATACCCCATGGAAGAAAAGATAGTCTTCTCAAGAAGTGGTGCCAGGGAAACTGAATATCTGCATATAAAAGCATAAAACTAGATCCCCATCTTATGCCACTCACATAAGTTAACTGAAAATGGACTAAACACTTAAATAGAAGACCTGAAACCATAAAACTCCTAGAAGAAAACATAGGGAAAAACTCCTTGGCACTGGTCTTAGTACTAGTTAGTTGTTGTTGTTGTTGTTGTTGTTGTTATTTTGACACTGAAAACACAAGCAACAAAAGCAAAAATAGCTAAGTGAGATACATCTAATTGAAACCCTTCTGCAAAGCAAAGGAAGCAGTCAGCAAAATGAGGAAGCAACTTAGGAGGTGGGAGAAAATATTTAGAAACCATATATCAGGTAAGAAGTGAATATCTAAAGTACGTGAGGAACTCATACAACTCAAAAGTAAAAACCCCAAGTAATCCAACTAAAAAACTGGCAGAGGAACGGAATAGACATTTTTTCCAAAGAAGGCCTATAGATGGCCAACAGGTACATGAAAAGATGCTCAATATCACTAATCATCAAGGAAATGCCATTCAAAACCACAATGAGACATCACACCTGTTTGAATGGCTATTATCAAAAAGACAAGAAATAAGAAGTGTGGACAAGGCGGTGTCTGGGTGGCTCAGTCAGTTAAGCATCTGCTTTGGCTCAGGTCATGATCTCAGCGTCCTGGGATCAAGTCCGGTGTTGGGCTCCCCACTCAGCAGGGGAGTCTGCTTCTCCCTTTCCCTCTCTCTCTGCCCCCTCCCCTCCACTTGTGCTTTCTCCCTCTCCTTTGTCTCAAATAAATAAATAAAATCTTAAAAAAGAGAAAAAAAGAAGTGTAGGTGAGGATGTGGAGATAAGGGGACCTTCATGTACTGTTGGTGAGAATATAAATTGGTGTAGCCACTGTGGAAAAACAGTACAGAGGTTCCTCAGAATATTAAAAATAGAACTACCCTACAATCCAGGAATCCTAGTTCTAAGTATGTATCTGAAGAAGACACCTACATTCCCATGTTTACTGCAGCATTGTTCACAATAGCCAAGACGTGGAAACAACTGATGTGTCTATTGATGAACAAAGAAAATGTTTTATATATGTGTGTGTGTATATATATACAACATTATATATGTTATATAATGTTATAATGTATATTATATATATTATACATATATATAATGTACAACTATATAACAACTATACATAACTATATATAGTTATAAATTTTAGCCTTAAGAAAGAAATCCTGCCCTTTGTGACAACATGAGTGGAACTTGAAGGGATGCTAAGTGAGATAAGTCAAAGACAAATACAAATACTACATAAATGTACTGATGTGTGGACTCTAACAAAAAGCCAACTCATAAAAACAGAGAGTGGAGTGGTGGTTTCCAGGGGCTGGGGGGCACTAGTGGGGAAAGTGTGGGAGGTGCTGATCAAAGGGTATAGACTTCTAGCCATAAGACAAGTCCTGGAGATGTGATGTGCATGTGGTGACTAGCTAACAATACTGTACTGTACACATGAAAGTATTTAGGATCTACTGGGAGTAGAGAGTGAATCTCTCTCAGGACATTCAATGTTCTGAACTTCAGTGTTCTCAGGGCACACAAGATAATTATGTGATGTAACAGATGTGTTAACTCATCTATGGTGGTAATTTTGCAAAATATATGTGTATCAAATCATGACGGTTTACACCTTAAAATTACACAATATTATACGCCAATTACATCTCAATAAAGTTGGAAAAAAAATATGTCTTCCCGCATTGGGCCTTAACTAAGGTAATTTAAAATATTACAGGGAAAGAGCAGTGGTGGTGAAAAGGGCTGAGTTGGGGGCGAGGGGAGCTTTGAGAGCTGCCCCTCCATACCTGAGAAGCCCTGATGTGTCACTTAACCTCCTCTGGCCTCAATCACTCCTCTGTACAGAGGGTCCACGGAGGGGCTTAGCAGGCACTGGTGGGGGTGCCCTCCCCAGGCCCCTGACCGCTAGCCAGGACCATGGATGCCACGGGCAGTTGGATCCTCCATCCTTCCCCCTCACACGCTGACTCCCACTTCTGTCCACTCTGCCTGGACAGCCACGTTTTCAGGGGAAGGACCCCCAGGAGGAAGCTTTATCAACCTCCACCAGTCTGTTGGTCTAGTTTCCTTTGCCAAAAGATTGCCCTGGACAATTGTATGGCGGTTACACCGTGCCTGAAAAGATGTGAGGGAATGTTGTGAGAGGCACTTCTGTGAAGGGATTTTGTGACACACACACACACACACACACATAGAAGTGACACAAGTGAGGGCTTCATCTTTTTTCTGTCTTGAATGTTATCTGCATGGATGCCTAAAACTGCCAAAGCCACGAGGAGAGCCCTCCTGAGGGGGCATCAGCCTGCGGGCCAGTGGGGAAAGATGGCAAGCACGGGGTCCTCACCACAGCCAGGAGTCCGTGCCAGGGTTCTTCCAGGTGCCCTATGTCACCTTCTTGTTTTAGGAGATGATAAATAGGGGCGCCTGGGTGGCTCAGTCGGTTAAGCACCTGCTGTCGGCTCAGGTCATGACCCCGGGGTCCTGGGATTGAGCCTCATGTGAGGCTCCCTGCTTAGCGGGGAACCTGCTTCTCCCTCTCTCTCTGCCCCTCCCCCTGCTTGTATGTTCTCTCTGTCAAATCAATCAATCAATCAATCAATCAATCAATAAAAAAAAAAAGGAGGTAAATAATACCCCTCATAGTTCCAACTCCTTTCTGCTGGGTCTCCTGTTACTTGTAGCCAAAAATACGATGAAGACAGATACATAGAGATTGTGGCTCTGCTATTGACTTTTAGTCTCCAAGGACACTGTCTAAAGGAGATGATTCTGTTCTGATCCTGTTCGAATCCCCTCATTCCCTTGTCTTTGTGTGAACCTCTAGAGTGCCTTTAAGTGGTCACCCCAGTGAGAAAGGTCAAGGACCATAAAAAAGAATTCTAGAAATTTAAGACTCTCTTTGCTGTGAATCTGCTGCCCTGCCTGTCCTCTGCCCTCAATTCTCCCTGCTGTGGACCTTCTTTTGCACCTTCCAGGATGCACCCTCCCTGGGTCCGCAGGCTTAACCCTGGGGACGGCCTCCCCCATGAGAGCTCAGACATCCCATGGGCTAAGGTTCGGGGTCTCCCTGCAGCCACACCACCTCTGCAGGACATACGGAAGTGTCCCTGCACTTTCTGTCCTCCACCTCTCACACCTCACTTGGGGCATCTGGCGATTTTTGCTTCTCTCCTTTTGGTTTGAGTCTCTCTTCTGGGTGTTGCTGCTGCCATGTCTGCTTACTCTGACCAGAGGTCTGATTCCATTGCTGTGAGTCCTCAGTCGGCTTGGTCCCTTGTAAGGTGCCAAGGTGTCTTCATCTCTCCTTGCATGGAGGGTGGCTTCTCTCTGTTGTGCTCTGCTTGCCAAAGCCAGCTGCAGCTGCTGCCAGAGCTGGGCTCTCCTCTCTGCACTTCTGCACCCGGCCCCTGCCCCTTCTCTGACCCAAGGGATCGAACTCTCGAGATGGCTGGTTTGGGTGATAAATATTCTTCATAGTTCCAACTATGAAAGGAGAGCACTCTCAGATTGGACGATTGGACACAATTCTGTTCTAATGCGCCTGGCCACTTCCTCATTCTCAGGTGTAGCAACCAGGGCTTTTTCTGATCAGTTTTTCAAGCCCACAATATGAAAGCTGCAGTAGAAGCTGAGAGGTGAGGCGCCTGGGTGGCTTAGTTGGCTCAGCATCTGCCTTCAGCTCAGGTCATGATCCTGGGGTCCTGGGATCAAGCTCCCCATTGGGCTCCCTTCTCAGTAGGGAGCCTGCTTCTCCCTCTCCCTCTGCCTGCAGTTCGCCCTGCTTATGCTCTCTCTCTCTCTGTCAAATAAATAAATAGAATCTTAAAAAAAAAAAAAAAAGCAGCTGAGAGGCATGCAAAAATGTACAAAAAGCTTTCCTGCCCTATTCTAGTTGGAGATGCCTGCCTACCTCAAAGGTCCATTCCAGCTCTTAAATTCCATGCTTCCAAATAAGATAGTAAAATATTCGACTTTATGGATTGCGAACAGATTCTTGGACCAATGCTCAAGCCACCCCCAACATGCCTGATTGGATAACAATGCAAAGTACAATGGTATAACATGTGCAACGCATTGTCTTTCCTTTTTAAAAACTCATTTTACGAAACCCCTTAATTGAATCAGGCTTGAACTTCCTGTGGCATTAAACCAAATAGAATTGCACTGATGCTAAAAATGTAAATGTATCCCAGATACCACTGGATGATGTATTCATGGGAACATTGAAGCCTGAAGACTTGCATCCACACACTGTGATAATAAAGCAGAACCCAAGGATCAGACATCTGAGATATAAACATTTATAGAAACATTTTTGATTACTTGCTTTCCTAGGATCTTAAAACTAGTTTTGACCTTGGAATTCTAGAATGTCAGATCTGGGACTACCTCTATGAGATCATCAGTAAATGGTAAAAAGGATGCCCGGAGGGGTAAAGCGACACACTCATGAGCACTCAGAGCACAAACAGAGCCAGGGCAGGGCTTGGTTCAACACACCTGTATTAAGCTTCCACACTGTGCCTACCACTGATCTGGGTGTTGAGCTCCAAAGGCAGAGAAGAAGCAACCACTGCTTTCTAGGTAGCTCTAAGCGTTTGCATGTCCAGATCAGCCCTCATTCTACCTTCTTCCTCATTCTGATGAGACTCCTTGAGAAATAAGAAACTCTCTATTTAGCAACACATGCTTAAGAGACTAGGAAAAAAAAATCAAGTATATCTCTTTGTCACCCTCCTCTTGAACCCTGCTCCCCAAGCAGAGCCCCACACCAATTCATGGGGGGTCTGTTAGCTCTGCCCCTGGCAGCTCCACCTTTGCACCTCCCATTCCACTTGCACGAACTCCTTTCATCTTATTCATTCATGACATATCCATGAATAGCGACAGCCTGGTGACATTTCAGTTGGTCACAGTCTTTCAGCTTGGTGGCAGGTGAGGGGATCTCCCTGGGAGAATGCATGTACAGAATAGTTGCTTTCCTATTTTTTTTTTCAAAGAGTCTAATCCGCTCACCAAGGAGGAAAATTGTGCAGTGTGATGCTCTCCACCAGTGTGAAGATTCGGCCCTGATGTTGGGGCCTCGCATCTCTCTTTTGTAGCGCTGTTGCCAGGCAGACTTGTTACTGACACAAATTTCCTCCCTGATAAGTTGAGTTTTCCCCCCTCCCAACTTCATTATGCCTGCAGCCAGAGC
This sequence comes from Canis lupus dingo, assembly GCF_003254725.2. Lineage (NCBI taxonomy): Eukaryota > Metazoa > Chordata > Mammalia > Carnivora > Canidae > Canis > Canis lupus. The sequence continues at coordinate 44,919,929 of NC_064250.1, read as the reverse complement.
TCCGCTGCAGAGGAAGCCATGCCAGACATTCTGATTCACGCTCCTAAAATATCAGCCGGCCTGGGTATGCGAGTGATGCGATAAATCTGGAAAACATAAATCAGATTGTTGGATGCTATATCTGTCCATGCGCATGGGCCGCAGCAGGCGTGGAGACATGCCCTCCAACTCTTGGGGGTGCTGCATCCAGGAGGTTAAAGGTCGTGGCTTCCAGACCTGGGAAAGTGGATGAGGAGGGCAGCAGCTGACGTGCAGAAGAAGCCTTCAAACTGTTGACATACATACAATCACACCACTGACCCCAGACATGAGACTGAAGTGTTCCAGCTCAGAGATTGTCAGGAGAAGCTGGGAAAGGAAGCCTAAGGGGAGGCCCCAATGTTGCAAGCCTTCCAGTGTAGAGAACTTGTCAAGTCCCTGAGTTTGGACATCAGAAGGAAGGTTGGCTTTAGCATCACTAGGGCCCCAGACAAGGTGGAAAATCAAATACACAGAACTGAGCAGGTTGGACTTCCTTAAAGAACACTCTAGAAGAAATGAACTGATGAGGCCTTTCCTTTGGTGAAAAAGACAAGTGCTTTCACTGAGCCATTTAGTCATTTCAAAGGCCAAGGGAGAAGGACTTTGTCCACTTAGCTTAGTTCAGGCTATTTGATCTCACAGTTTCTTGACCTGGGCCTGGGGCAGCTGGCTCGTCACAAGTGACACTATTCTTCTGGGTTAGACATGCCAGGATCCTTCGGACAAAGGTGGTTTTAAATCTGCGTGGGCGTAAACAGGGTTCATCCCTCAGATTCTTAATCCTCAGACCTTGCTTTGCTAGGATTTGGTCCTGCTGCATCGGTGTGACTCTCCCCTAAAATCAGATCAGATTCTCTGGGGCTTTGTGCCTGAGGTTGCAGGGGAATGATTAGGAGAACGACCAGACAGAGGTGGCATGGAGTGGGAGGTGGCGCCCAGGAGCAACACTGAATCTCAATTACAGGAAATTAAGCAGCAATCAGTGGCCCACTCACAAGCATCTAAGAGTTACATCCTGGGGAGCCAAGAAAGACCCAGGAGCAGACTAACAGGTGGTAGGGCCAATGGTTCCACTGACATCATAGTATCGGATAAGGAGCCCGCCTACCTGTCTCCAGGTGTTCAGGCAAGTGAGATCATTAACGTGCAACAAGGTGAGATATTGAAGAATTAATTGTAGCTTATCTTTTTGGTGACTCTGACCCATCAACAAAGACAATGAAAAGATAATTTTCCCCTTTCCCTTCCAGGAAAAACAGCCAGGCCTTTGTGTTCCCAGACCTGGGTGTCCTGACCCAGGCAGGGGGTTTCCAGCTCTTTCTGTAGTCAGGCACACCTCGGGGAATTAAAGAGGCTTCCAAGAAGGTAAGGGAGTAGAGGTTTTTGTGATTGGTAGATAAGAGGGTGTCAGGGCCTGATCCCCTGAGGCAGATGGATCTGGATTTGTGGGATTCTCCAAATGACCTGTCTTCTACACTTTCTGCCCTAGCCATGGCCAGATGAAAGATGGTTGTGGTTGCTCACCGCTATGGTCCAGGGGAGCCTAGAGACACGAAGAGGAGCTGTGAGGGCCATCTTTGCAGTTGCCTGGGATAGAAATGCTCAACAAAAGGCAGGGACTAGCACATGGCAGAGGCTTCCAAGACCAGAAAGAGTGGCAGTGACAAGAGTGACCCACATCGGTTGACGATAAGGTAGTAGCAAATGAGGTGACCTTGAAGATCTTCCAGGTCTAATGTCACCTATCTACGTATGACATTCTACATGCTCTCTGTCTCCTTTTCCCAAACTGATCTCCCCACATCCCACGACTCAGAATAATTGACACAGTGCCCACAGACTTCCATCTCACAAGCACACTCTGGCCTCCCCTCTACCTGGGCCAAGGTGATGGTTGTACAGCTGTGCCCCCGTTTGCATGCCAGCATCCTGAGATAGGTCCAAGTGTATGGGTCTTGGGGGAAGACATGTGCCTAGGATTGGCTAAATCCAAGATGCCGACAAAACATTACATAAGCCCTTGGATTGAATGAAAAAAGCTTCTATTCTTTTTGTTGTCAGGCTGCAAAACCGACAGCTGCACACAATCAGGCACTGACATGCAGGGAGCCATTTCCCTGTTTGCACAGGAAGCTCTGGCATGCTCCATCTTTCTCTAGAATCACACCACGGAGCCAGACAAGGTCTCAACTCTGGCCCCGACCCATGGCTGGCTTTTACTTTGCTTTCTGAGATCAGCCGACTTCCTGGGTCATGTCTCCCGTAAAGACAACACTGCCACGTGCAGGCCTGAGCTTGCCTTCTTGCCAGCCTTTAGCCAGGCATGCTCAAAGTCCCAGAATGTCCCATGACTGGCAGCGGCACTTGTGGGTTGATTGGTTTCCTCATGTCCCAGTCCTGTCCTTCCATCTCTATTCCACTTTCGAATGTGCTCCCACATGTTCACCCCTTCTTCTCTATTAGTAAACTCCTAAGTGTTTAAACATTTTTTTTTTCCTCTGGGAAGCCCTACTAACCACCCAGAATTCAGTACCCATATCTCTACACCTGGTCCACAGTGTCAGTCCCTGTGGATTGTAGTTAATTGCTTACTTGCCCTTCTCACTTACCAGATAGCAAATCCTTGGGAGGAGATGCCATAGCTTATCAACCCCTGAGCCTTACATAATTTGGGTATAATAAGTATTTTTCCTTATATCATTTGCAAATTTATTTTAAAAGTTATACTCTACAGGGGCATCTGGGAGGCTCAGTCGGTCAAGCATCCAACTCTTGATCTCAGCTCAGGTCTTGATCTCAGGGTTGTGAGTTCAAGCCCCATGTTGGGCTCCACACTGGGCGTGGAGCCTGCTTAATTAAAAAAAGGAAAAAGAGAGAGAGAGAGAGAGAGAGAGAGAGAGAGAAGTAAGCCATAAGTGACTCTTAATGACAGAGAACAAACTGAGAGTTGATGGAGGGATGTGGGTGGGGGATGGGCTAGATGGGTGATGGGCATTAAGAAGGACATTTGTTGTAATGAGCATGGCGTGTTGTATGTGGGTGATGAATCACTGGATTCTACTCCAGAAACCAATATTGCACTGTATGTTAACTAACAAAATTTAAATTGAAAAAGTCATACTGTATAGATGGGAAGCCCAAACTATAGCAATACCTGGTTTTCAAAAGAGATCACAAGCCATCCAAGTAAAAAGTTCTCATAAAGTTGCTTCTGGAAAGATAAATTTATTTTAAAAAATATGATAAAAAATATATAATTATCACTTTAAATAACCATTTTAGAGTATATAGTTTATTACCAGGTTTTTGTTTTGTTGAGATGGCATGTAACAAAGGGCAGGAGGCAAAATGCTCAGGCACTGGTCAGGTGGTGATGGTGCTGGTGATGGTGAAGGGAAGCATGTGGCCAAAGAGTGACAGTGAGGCCAGACCACTGACACGGGGTGAGAATTTTGGAGGAAAGAACAGATGTCCATTGAGGAATTTGATTACATGTCTGTCTCCTTACAAGATCTACAATAAACTCTGTATTGCTCACCAGAGGGTGGTGGAGTGTATTTATAAATGGGATCATCATGAATATACCAGAAGTGGAACATGGTTGCAGAAGAGCAAGACCAAACATTGAAACAGAAAGAGACATGGCTTATGTACTTACAGACATGGACATTTGGAAACTTAGGCTGATATTATGGTTCTTGAGCTTTTTCCTATGTAACTGAATAATCTTCTAGAACATTCTTTCTGGGCACGACTATGAACTAGTCACCAAAAATCCACTTTTTCTTCCTGGGCTCCTTTGCAGTTAGATGTGGCCATGTGACTGAATTTTAGGCAAAGGAGAGTAGAAATTATTTCTAAAATATTTTCTGGACCAAGGCTTTTTAATAAGCAGAGGTACCCCTTTCATCCTCTTTCCCCTTTTGCCAGCTTGATCAGGATGATGACAAAGCCCTAGGAGATGGGGGAGCCAAAAGGTGGAAGGAATCAGGTTTCCTGAAAAAATAGTGGAACCAAGTAGAAGAGAGCCAACTGCTGACCAGGAACCCTTGCTTCAGCTTGTCATGTGAGTAAAAAACACATTTCTATTTATAATGGCATAGCATAGTCTGTCCTACCTCATATACCATCAGTGGATGCAACTTAATTGCCCGATATGCTACTGTTAGATAATTGGAATGGATAGACTGCATTTTGATGTGTAGAAGTATGTTTTAGTTCAACTGCCCAGTCGTTGGGTGTAGTAGATAAAATGCTTTTGGCAGCAAGTAACAGAAAACTGAATGAAAACTCATAAACAAGGAGGAACTTATTGGTTAACTGGGAGCCCAGAGGTACAGTGAATGGCTCTGATGGCTACAAGGACATGAGGACTATTTCTTCCTACCTCCCCTCTCTTTCACACCCATTGTTGGTTGCCTTCTAGGGCTAGCTCCTTGGTGATTGTAGAAGGCCTGGCTGCAATGAGCTCCACATGCTGCCTTACTCCCATGAAACAGGAGATTGTTTTCCACAATCAACCAACAGCAGCTCAAAGCTTTGTGCTGATTGGCCCATCCCTGAACCAAACTCTGTGGCTACCACAATTGGACTGCCAGTGGTCTAGACACTTCAGGGCTACATGCTGGAGCTGACGGTAGGCTTGGGCTCAGCCACACCAAATAGCTGCCACCAATGGGGTTTATTTCTATATAGGGACAGAAAACCTCAATTGCCCAGATACAGAGAAGAAAGTCACCTGATTCTAGCTATCTCTGAAACAGACTAAAGCTCTTTTGGAGACCCTAAATAAAAGTCAGGTAATTTCCCCCTTGTATGCATTGAAATATGTCTTTGAAAAAATTACTTTTCTGCAAAAAAGACAAGAAGATTGAAACCATGAAAGAGGTAGATGATTTAAAGATAAGGACACAAAGTCGACAACCAGGAGAAAATTACATGACTTGGAAACAAAGTCCAGATATCTCAGAAAGAATATTTTATATGAGGCATTTTTATGGTGGGATGGTACAAAGTGGAATAAAAGAGGACACTAGTGTATCCAGTGTCATGTGCAGGATATTTAAGTTCAAACTTGTTTCTCAGTCTCCTCCCTCTCTGTTATTGCAATATTTTGCTCATTTATCATGGAAATTAAACATGACTATTAAGGACATGGTACCTATGCTAAGTTCAAGCTACATATGCCGATCTCAGCTCTTCCTCCATTCAGTATAAATTCATTTTCCTGGACATCATGCCATATTCTAGAAATAAAAGAGAGGTAGTTAGATGAATGCTTTTTGCCCTATGCTGTATTGCTTTTCCTCTAAGACAGGAATTAGAGATGTTTCACTTATTGGTTCAGAGAGGAATGGGGCCAAGTATTTTAATGCACACACAAAAATAATTCCTTTTAACATAGACCTGTTTGATTGACTTAAAACCCTTGCGTGTAAAATCTGAACAAACAAAAGAAATGTAAAGAGATCTGCTCTAATAAGTTCAAAAGGCAAAGCAGGTGTTGGATTTAAAATTAATTGGTAATGACAAAATAGTCTATTTTACCTTCTCAGTTGCTCTATAGAGAGAACAAAAGCAAGAGGGCCTCTCTGTTTTTCTGCTCTGCCTCCTTCCCAGTGCAATCCTTTCCAGTCTTTCCAATACAACCCTCAAAATCCAGCTAAATTTCCACTCCTTCCATGTCTTCCTAGACTACTCCAGCCCTTGTCTTCAGATTTCCTGGAATTCACTGAAATGGTACAAAAAAACAGGGGTTAAAAATCTCAGACTGTGATGTCAGACCTGCAATCAACCTAGATCCTCAGTCTGCTACAGACCTGGTGCTCCACGACTCTGAAAAATGACTGTGAGGATAAAATGAAGTCATGCTTGACTAGAAGCACTCAATAAATGCCAGCTATCGTTAATATTTTATAGAGTCTCCTCCCCCTGGCTTGAAGTAACACAACATTGGGCAGATACCTGCTCAGCCTATCCCTGTTGCATTGGACAGAAGGGAATTGAAAAATGTTTTCCAAAGTGGAGAATGGTTGTGGACCGGGTTGGATAGAAAGGCCAATGGCTATAGGTCAAGGGTCATGCCATACCAGAACGGGCCTGCAGTGAGTACTCCATGAATGTAGCATGAAACATCTACAAACTTCAACTCCAGTGACTGAAAGAAACCCCAGGACCACTGTTATCAGAGAGAGAAGTTAAACAGAGGCTGTGAATGTCAACATACTGTTCAAAAGAGCACAACTAGTCAGAACTTTCTGTTTGATGACTGGCCAAACAGAAATTTGGGTCTTGCTGGAATTTCAAAATGGGCCAAACTCACAAAAATTTTATTTGTTAGATTGTAATGGTTTTGGATAGGAGAGGCAACGCTTAACATTTTTAAGGGAGCAACAGATTTTCAATCACCTAAAAGTCAGTAAATGAGTCACTTACAAAGGATCTTTATGTATTTGTTAATTGAAACAAATCTGTTAGGCCCTGGAGTGAACAATACAAGCTCACCAGCACTTGGACTTGGCATGATGGAAGTTTCTTTCTTTCTCAGGCACAAATGTTGATTGTTTATTCATGGCCAGTGGTAAGAGTCTGAACCAGAAAATGATGTAAACCAGCCTCAAAGCTCTGACTCTGTTTTCTAATAGGCAAAGTCTTAGGAAAATTACATACTCTCTCCAGGTATCAGTTTCCTCATGTGAGAAATGGGAATCATTCTCCTTACCTCGAATGGTTGCCATTAAACAAGCCAATCCATGTAAAGAACTCAGCCCAGTATTTGCCATGTAACAACTGTTCAATAAATGCAAGCAATTAGGCAATAATTATCTCACAATTCAGATTTCTTACTCTATTTCTTCAGTGTTGTCCTTAAGTGCGATTTAACCACACCTTTGCAAGAAACTTGGAGACAGTACTTGGCTGCCTACTTTTAAATAATTTGCATTTTTTTAACCAATAAATCTTCTGAATAGTGCTCTGTGGATATCAAGAATGATAAGGACAAGTGTTGTCGATGACACTGTGTAGGAGACAGAATGAGACCCATAGGTGAGGGAAATTGATATAATTTACAATTACTTATTTGAGATATCAGTTCCTCTTCCAAATTGAGTTGTTTTCCTACCCTCAGCAAAACATACTTCAATTTCTTCTCTGACTTGAGAAAACTTCTATAAATCAAATAACTACCAAATTTTCTATGCCTCTGAACTGAATCTGGGAAACCGTGAGTTATGGTGTTATGCACTGAATACGACAAGAATAAGCTCAAAGTAAGTCTCCTTAGAGAGCTTTACAGAATAGGTGTGTTTTGTATGAATTTTCAGGTGATGTCATTGCCTCACTGTCATTGTGGAGCACCAGGAGCTGTGATAGGGCCCTGAGCAGTGACGGGTTGTGCCTCTCACCTGGATCCTTTGTGAACAAGGACCCTATTGTTAGGCCACTCTCCAGGCATTTTTGCTTGTAAAAGAAAGCACAGACACTTGACCTGCACGAGGACTCAAACCTCCACATCAGCCTTATCATAAGAAGGCTCTAACCCTGAAGGCTGAAAGCCACAGCCCCTGACCGGCCCTAGTGAGCCACTTGAGAATGCAGTGAGCAAGGAAGGCGTAGTGCTCACGGTCCAGTGGGAAGGACAGCAGCTCAATGATTGGGCAAATATAAATTAATTACAATTGTAGTGAGTCCCATGAAGTACAGAGCAGTACCAGATTTTATACTGGGACCTAATGGGAGGAGGGAAGGGAAGATTAAGCATGAAATTGAAAACACTTTTTTTTTTTTTGTATTGAAATAGGCTACATACATAATACATGACATGGAACACAAACTTTGCTTCAGTTTTAAAGATAAAGCTGGGGACAGCTGAGCAATATCACACTTGCCTGGGTGGGACTGGCTGTGTCTCCCCAGGGTTTGGGGATGAGGCTTCAGACAGCTTGGTGTGGCTGAGGGGAAGTTTGAGCGGCCTTGGCTTGGTCTCTGGGGGCAAAGCCCTCTGAAGAAATGAGGAGGATACTTGCAGGCCAGGGGCAGCCCATGGCCAGGAGACATGTGGCCCGGATTGGCAGCCACGAATGGGTTACAGCTTTCTCAAAATGATATGGAGAGAGAGAGAAAGAGAGGAAGAGAGAGGGGAGGGAGAAAGAGAGAGAGAGAGAGAATGGGGGAGGATAGAGGAGAAGAGGAAACACTTCCAGCTCAAGTCCCCTTTCCTTCTGTACTCTGTTTATCTCTCTCTTTGGTCAACTATCAACTCATCTGTTAGTTATCTGTTTTAAGTCCAACCCCCTGAACACAGTGGGCCCAACAACAGTGGCCAGATAATTCAGCCATCATCTGAACACTCCTGTATTCCTCTACCCCAACTCCAGCATCTTCAAAGTTCACTGACTAGATTTGCAGGTGGTATTTGGAGGGGTGGAGAAGGTGCACTCAGATTGCCATGGGATGAACAGTGATCGTTGGGGAGAGAAAGAGATGGAAACACCTGGAGAAGACTCAGAAGGACAGCTGTAGGAGAACCTCCAGGATCCAGAAATCTCACAGCCCAGTAGAACTTGAAGGTTTCCAGGGACTCACCCCAGAGTTATTGAATCCTTAAATTCTTGAACATCATCAGATTTATAAAGGTCCTAAGTAAAATGCATTAAAGGTGAACTGAAGAATTAAAATGACCCCTTAAAGGCCCCAAAAAACATGTGAAAAGCACCCAATGTCAAAAAAAAGGCTTTGAGTCAGATATCAATGATAAGCCACGTGACTGCACATATGCAAATATCTGTGAAAAGCCATATTCATTCGCCAGTTATCAAGGAAGCAACATTTTGTGCAACTGACATGCTGATGTGTTACAGATACTGACATTGTTCTGTGTTTTAGAAAGTCGGTTGGTAGTGATGAATTGATAGGAGAGGAACTGCTATGTTCATCAGTGTCTGGTTTTTAGGAAAATTCCTAATGGTAAATGAGAGATGCTTGTATTCATAACCAGGAGTACAGACATAGGATTAATATCAAGGAAATACACCAAATAGCTCATTCAAATGTAAAGGGAAAAACAACCACTAGAGGACAGGTAAAGAGTGGAAATGGACAATTCACAAAAACAAAAAAAGTGAAATTAGATAATAAATGCAAGTAATACTCAACCTCACTGATAAAGAAGGAGATGCATTAAATACAATAAAACAATGAACTACCACTTTCAAAATTTATCAGATCGGCAAAAGAGAAACAGTTTGATAATATGAAGAATTATTGAGGATTTAAGAAATCAGGTACTTTTACATTGCTGACGGCTGTGTGTGTTGATAAAAGTGTTTTTCAAGGCAAATTGGCAATATCAAAGTTACGCATACTTGCTCTACTTTAAGAATTTATTTCTAGAAAATTGTTACTCAGAAATATATATATGCACAAATACATGTATATGTATGAGGATAATTATCATGGCATTATCTACAATAGCAAATAATTTTGAAAATATCCAAAAGACCATCAACATTGCAAAGACTTTATGGCATGAAATGCTGTACAGTTCTTAGAAAGAGCAAGATAGACTTCTATGTACTGAAATGGAATGGTGTCTGAGACATATTAAGTGAACTGAGAAAGTTGCAGAACAATATGTATAATATTCCATGTTTATGTGTATGCTTCTCTCTATATAAATATAAATAAAGAAATGGAGAGACACACAAATACATAAGAAAAGGGACTGAACTGTTGAGAGCATCTACCTCTGTGAAAGAAGTCATCCTAGGAGGAGGTGGTGGAGATGTGTTTGTATTCACTAAACATTCCAGTGTCTTTCCTTTGTCATACTCCTGTCCGTAGGAGGATGTATTCCCATGCTGTTGACCTCAGGAATGGCTATTGCTTTAGTCAATGACTTGCTTTAGTCAAAGAAGTGATGTTGGTCACTTTTTGGCAGAGTTCTGGAAGTCAGGCCACCATTTTGCCTTGTCTTTTTCTGTCTGTCATAATATTGATAATGCTCTGGATAGTTAGGTTTTTCCATCAGCTTTGGTTCTGGAGCGAAGAGGGCAAAAAACACAGCTGTAGTAGACTCATAAAAAACATGCAGTGTGAACAAGAAATATGCACTTGTGGCTATAGACCACTGAGATTTGGGGGTGCTTGTTACTGTAGTATAGCATGACCTAGTCTGACTAATACAAAAAGAAGAAGACTTCTACATGTTTTTCTCTGTGTATTTCTCTTGTCTGAGCATTTTGCCATGTGTGTGTGTATACTTATGTATTACCTGCATTGTAAACTAATTTAAAAAATTTGACATCTTAGCAAAATGACTTACAAATAACTACGTATCAAGGACCTTCAGGATTGGTGACAAATAAAAATCGCAAAGTTCAATCCTGGGTTCCCAAGGGCAATGTTAAAGTGCCTGCCTGAGACTGGCAGGCCAATACACCATCGCTACAAGCGATAATGCTGTGAAAATGTAGATGTGCTGTTATGCCAGGGACCAAGAAATATGGTGGTTAATTGGACATGTGAGAATTCTTCTTGTGCACAGTAGTAGGGGAACTCAGGGCAGTAAACAGCTACCCACTCAATCACAGGGTTAAAGCATCCCAATAAATAGTGAGACCACAGAAAATGACTTTTTTTTTTTTTTTAAAGATTGATTTACGTGAAAGAGAGAGAGAGTGTGAACATGACTGGAGAGAGGGGCTGGGGGAGAGAGAGAAGCTCAAGCAGACTCTGGGCTGAGCACGGAGACCAATGTAGAGTTCGATCCTAGGAATTTGAGATCACAACCTGAGCCAAAATCAGGAGTTGGACACTTAGTCAACTAAGCCATCCAGGAGGCCCCCAGAGATTGCTTTTATAGCTATTGAAAGACGCTGTTCTTCAGTAGTAAAGAGTTACAATTATTATTGACTCATGGGTGTCTGAATATGTCTGTTTCTTTGGATGTGTCCTGGAACACAAACAATCTGAGAACCACTGGCCCAGAAAATAGAAGAAGTCATTGCATATAGACACTTATTGCCTAGTGGCTGCTGACCCTTGCTCACATTCCAGACTTTCCACACTTAGAGACTGAGCACCTCCTCTCTGGCAGGTACTGTAATTGCAGTCAGCAGCATAGATACCAAATTTGCTCTCAAACTCGCAGCCTAGCTAAGGAGGCAGATCCAGGAAAAATCTGTGCCCAGAGGCAGGGCTAACAGGAACAGTCAGAGTAACTCTTTCTCATGGGGTGGTAGTTTCTAAGCACGGTGCTGGGTATATCATTTCTAATTCTCAAAAGAGATCCTGCAAGCCAAATATAATTACCCCCACTTTCTCAGATGAGAAAATGGAAGTTGAGAGAAATTAAGGAACCCCCTTCAGTTCTGACAGGCAGTCTATTTGTCTACAGCAAGTCACCTCCTCTGCAAAGGGAGGAATAAATAATAGCACCAGAGGGGTGGTGGCTAAGCTTCGAATCAGAGCTTTAACCTTCAGAGTACTGTGCAGAGATCCAGCCTTTTGTTTCTGCCGTCCCCGGACGGTGAAGCAGAGCTCTGGTGAGTGGCCAGCCCAGCAATCTGACTTAGCTTAGTTATGGTTAGCATTTCTCGCATTTCTGCCTGCACCCCCCCTCCTTCTTCTAATGCTGGAAGTAAACATCTTGCTTGCTTGGGGCACAAGGGTGGGGGTGAGGGAAGTCTTCATATTAGGTCTGCTGTTGTGCAAAGGATTCTGGAAGAGGCAGATCTAGGTTGTGGCGACACAGGGGACCCCGAGGTCCAATCCCTCAGGTCCCTTCTGTGACTGAAATTGGGGAATTGGTCACAGCTCTTTGCTCTCAGCTCAGTACCCTGCTTAACATTCCTCCTGGTTAAGCGCTCAACACAGAGAAACGCCTTAAGAAATCTAACTCAGATCTGTTCTCAGTTACTTAAGGAAGTTTAACCTGAATGAGAATGTGGCAAGGCTCCCGGCCCCAAAACTGCTTTCACATGGGGCTCCTTTTCCTACTCAGCAGGAGAGGAGAGAACAGTGGAGAAGGAGAAGGTTTCACCAAAAGAGACTAAAAGACCCCGAACAAGGAGCCATGGGGATGGTCTCCTTTCCTGGGCTCTGCTCTGGGGCTGAGGTCGCTGGGTTCAGTCGGCCTTTGCGTCCAAGATACAACAAGACCTCCCAAGCACCCAGAATAGAGTTAGGAGCTTCTTAGCCAAATGAGAGAAATTTGAGACAACCTATTGGAGGGCAAATCTGATTCCGGTGAGCGGCTCAGCTCTATACGGTGGATGGAAGTAAGGGGAAAAGAGACCTGGCCCTGGGGTCAAACATGGTGCAAAAAAGAGAATAGGAGGTTGAGTATTGAATGAATAAAAGCACAAACAAATGAAGTGTACAGGGAAGGACATACTCATTGGAAAACTCTAGATACTGATGTTTTCAGTCTTTGGAGAGCTTACTTTCTACTGAGATAAATTAATGCAAACTTCAGTATTGCAGTTGTCTTAGTTCAGACTGCTATAAAAAATACCACAGACTGACATTTATTTCTCACAGTTCTGGAGCTAGGAAGTCTAAGGTCAAGGTGTGGGCTAGTCAGTTCCTCGTGAGAGCCCTCTTCCTGGCTTGAAAATGGCCTCCTTCTCCCTATGTCTTCACAGGTGCAGGTAGAGAGCTCTGGCCTCTCCACCTCTTCTTATAAGGAGGCCAGTCCCACTGTGGGAGCCTCACCCTTATGACCTAAAGTAAACCTAATCACCTCCCAAAAGACCTCTCTTCCAAATACCATCACAATTTGGATTAGCAATCCTACTGGGATGTAAACATTCATCCATAATAGTAGTGTATTAAGATTACATGTTTTGGGGCTCTGCTTTTGTACTAAAATTTGATTGCTGAGGTGGACCGAATTCAAAGGTAGCCCCCAAGATTCTTGCCCCTGCAGTGTGCAGGTCCTGTATGATCGCCTTCCTGGAGATGGGTGGGCCTGACCTAATCAGTTGAGCGCCTTAAAAGAGGGTTTAGAGGTCTGAGATGGAAGACGTCAGAGACAATGGGAGCACAAGAGAGATTTTGCTGAGGCCTTGAAAGAACTAACAGCTATGTTGTAAGAGAGCCTGTGTAAGGGGCCACATGGTGAGGAGATGTGGGAAGCTTCCAGTTGCTGAGGGCAGTGCCTAGTGTTAGCCAACCAGAAAATGAGAACCTCAGTCCTACAACCAAAGGCAACTAAATTCTGCCCAAAACTATGTGAACTCAGAAGAGGACCCCATGCTTCTGATGCGGCCCCTCCCAGCCGACACCTTGATTTCAACCTCCTGAGACCACGAGCAGAGAGCACAGCCACACTATGACTCACCTACAGACCCGTGTGATTGTAACTCTGTACTGTCTTAAGCCAATAAAGTATATGGTAATTTGCTACACAGCATAGAAAATGAATGCAATCTCCTTTCTGCAACATATGGGTGCATACCTCTGGGTCCCTTTGTCTTCTTAAAAACAGCTTCTATTTAGTTGTTGATTACACTTCCCCCTTATATGAATAAACCACCTCCTTTCCATTTTCTTTTTCTTTTCTACCGGTTCCTCCGGGAATTTACATAGTAATTAAGATCTGCTGTGCACACGCTGTTATTTTTAACACTATTTAACACAGAAAGCTCTATTACCTTCTTCCCAACCTCTACAAAGCCTTTCCAGGGCACGCATCCCTGTGAGGCTGCTGTTTTCCTCCTTCTCAACCAGTGTCGGGGGCTCCCAAAGCTTAACATTATGTTTATTACATAACAGCAAGACATAAGCCCAAACAACCTGCTGCTGAGCTTTTAAATATAGCAGCAGCAGAAATCTCTTCTGGGCTTGATGAAGAGCCACTTCAAATGTCTCCTAATTTCAGCAATTTTCTGTTCTATAGAATAAAAAATCTAAAAATGGCTCTGAACGTATTGAAGTGCACTCCCAGGAAAGCCACCCCTCTCCTGCCAGCTCCACTGACGCAAGGGGGTGGGCACAGAGAGGGAAACCAAGGGCCCTTGGGGCTGTTGGGATTGGCAGGCAGCCTCTCCAGGACCGCTGTTGCCCATGTGTGAGATGCTGTCAGGGGAGAAAATGGAAAAGGCACAGAAGTGCAACCCTTCCAAGTCAGTACCACGGTGACGTGACTCAGTGGCAGAGTCCAACCCCCTTTTGTTCCCTGTTCTAATTGGCAGGACCATTAGCAGTTGTATTCAGCCAGAGGACTTAGTGGCATTAAGAACTTACTCAATCTGGTTTGAGAGTAGGCAGTTTCTTGGCTTGGGCAATCAATTAAGCAAAGTTTGTGCGGCTTCCTTTGAGCACCCCAGGTTGGTTTCATTCTTAGGCACCAACTCCCCATTCAGTGCCCCTCACCTCCCCATTTCACCCCAAATCTCTGGGCTTAGCCCACGGGAAAAGGATGCCTCTTTTCTCTATACCAGCCACCTACCCTGGGCTGACTGATTGAGCTCCACTTAAATCAAGCCTCTGGCTAGGGAGATGGAACCCACCATTTGGCCAGAACAGGGGCTCAGGTCCACTTCTAGAACAAGGGGGATGAGGTCAGAAGCACCGAGAGTGGGGAAGAATGCATCCTCGGCAGAAAATCACGGTGCTATTACCCAGCGAGAGTGGACTGAATGCAGGGTGGGCAGAAAAACTGATGTCCTCTAGCCATCTGACCTATTCTAAAGTTGGGAACATTTCTGCCTGGAGAGGCAATCAGGAGCAACAGATCTCTCTCTACCTCAATGCTTCTGCTGAGCCACCCAGAATCCTATGTGTTCATCTGTATGTGTATATGCAGCTCAGCAGCTCACCCAGCTTACCAGCCTGCAAGTAGAATCAAGGTATACATTTACAGCACACTTTTTTCTCTACAGTAGGAATTTCTGTGCCCCTGTGCTACAGGCAAAAGAAAAGTACCAGTTTTGCTCAATTTTATTAATATTGGGGTCTATTTAAAAGCCACTTGTGTCTGTATATGTGTGTGTGTATACATACACATATATACAATAGAATATTATTCAGCTCTTAAAAAAGAATGAAATCTTGCCATTAGACACAACATGGATGGATCTAGAGAGTATAATGCTAAGTGAAATAAGCCAGAGAAAGACAAATACCATATGAGCTCACTCATATGTAGAATTTAAGAAACCAAACAAATGGACAAAGAAAAATGATACAAACCAAAAACACTCTTACCTATAGAGAACAGATAGTTATCAGAGGGGAGATGGGAGGGGGGATGGGTGATGGGTGAAACAGGTGAAGGACATTAAGAGTATCCTTATCATGATGAGCTCTGAGTAATAATGTACAGAACTTTTGAATCACTGTACTGTACACCTGAAACTAACATAACTATATATTAACCATGCTGGAAAACTTTTTAAATTAAAATTAAAGAGCAAAAACCCCCAAACTCCACTCTTAATACATAATAGTATACTTTAAGATGTATCCTAGTGGGATTATCTGATTCATGATACTTAAGTCATTAATTTTATATTTAACATAGGAATGTGAATTAATGACTCATTTGTGTATTAAACATGTATTTACTGAATATTGAGTAAGTATTGGGAGCCAAAGGAAACAAAGATATTCAACACTTTTCCTCCAAAAGTTTACAATCTAGTTGATGATGAACACATAGCACAAAAATAGTTAAACACGGTTTTATGTCAGAATCAATGTTTCTTTAAAAAGACAGCTGACTCTATGTTCACCTAACTCCTAGCTTGAGGGGTTTAACTGGAAATTAGGGAAGGTTTGGCACAGGTATCTGGTATAAATAGGGCCACTCAGCAGCTCTGAATTCCAGGATTCTGGAGGTTGTGGAGAGAGCTGTAGTGTTGAAAGGAGCCCTTTTGCTTCAAAATGAAGAACCTTTTGAGCACTCTGAAAGAAGCTGTGTGAAACCCAGTGAAGAAAATGACTAAATCTTTCTTGATCTTTTGGCTTTTAACAAGAGCAAGGCCTAAGTGAAAGAGCAGCACAGCAGATTATCAATGGCACATTAACCATTTGGAGAACCTGTTGGTCAATAGATTGTGCAAGAGAATCCATTAAAGAGCATTCATCATACGAAGTCGGAACGGAGAGTAAAAGTGAGGGAATATATACTGGGCATTGATAGGGTCTGCTGAAGTCACCATGGGTCCTGAGTTTAAACATCTCTAGAAAGGGCCCTGATCAGCCTATCTTTGGTCAGATGACCCCCTTGGACTCATTAATTGGTGCCAAGGGCCAAAGGTTATGTTGTACCCAAGAGTTGGTGAGTCTGTAGAAGCCATGCTTGGGTGGGGAAGGTGACTGTGTAGATGGTACACTATCCGGGGGTGGGGTGGGCTGGGGAGGAGCTGGGCAGACAAAATGATGGGTCTGGCATGCCAAGCTTTAGCTAGAGATATGTCAGTAGCTCGACTTTCATTTCCTGCCACTTAGCACGGAGTGCCCCTTGTTCCTTCTAGGACTCAGATATTAAGCCTCCCTCTAAAAACCAGGCTGTGGGTGAGGTCACAAATCCCCACCTGGACTGCTGTAGCTGGGTAATAATGTTCATAGCCCTGGACCACAGGAGTCCCCACTTTTGTAGCCTGCCCCAGTAACTCAGTTTAGAACTGGACCCCATAGGTACTGGGGTCCTTACCCTGCACCTGGCCTGTGTCCCAAGCTTCACCATGTGCTGGCAGGCTTCCCTGACACTTCCTGGATCATCAGCTGCCATGCTTGTAGCTCCACGGCTGCCCCTTCCTGCTGCGGTTCACAGAGGCCTGATGACTGCTCCACAAAGGCTGCCTTCAAGACAAAGCTCGGTGTGGAGGTTTTGCAGAGCACTGATGGGGGAGTGAAATCAGAGACTGAGGGAGTCACTGTTCCCGGAGGCAGTCAGCACTGAAATTGTCTGGGAGAGCTGGGCGACACCAAAAGACTGTCTGGGTGGGGGTTTTCCTTTTTTTTTTTTTTTTTTCCTGACTGCCTCTTCTCTCCATACTTCTGGCATAGGGAACTTGAGCTGGCTGGAGTGGCTGAGTGTGGTGAAAAAAAATCAAGTCAAGACTCGACAGCCTCAAACATCAGAATAACAAAATCTTAATGTGGATCTAGCTGTAGATATTTGGCTAGTTTATGAAAATGCTTGAAAGCCACATGCAATGTACAAATCGCATGGCAAGTAACAGTCAGCCCTCCAGCACTTCTCCTTTGCTGGATGTGACCCTTCAGAAACCTCCATGGGGGTCTTTGCCATCTCCTGCCCTTCCTAGGGGATTATAGGGCGCAAAGAGGCCATGAGCGATGCCTGCCAGTAGACCAGCAGTGCCAATCACTTCTTAGACCATTGAGCCCCCCCTCCCCCACAACCACCAAAGATGTGAAAAGACAGCCCAGCATCTGCGCAGTTTCCAGAATTCCCAGGGATGACCTCTGAGACAGAGACCACAGCTCATGTGTCAGACCAGAATGCTTAAGTGGGAGTGTCAGAAAGGTTTCTCCTACTCTCTAAGGGGTGGAGAAATGTTCAAAACATCCAGTTTTTTAAACTCCAGGAATATGAGGAGACACTGATCTCCAATACCTGATCTTTAGAAAAAAAAATCACTGGACTTTTTTTTTTCTTTAATGCTCTCAAAAGGAAAGGGTGGTAGAGAGAGTACTAAAGCCTTAGACATCTCTCTGTTCTTTTTGTTCTGAATGTAGACAGTCAACTGCTGAGTTTCGGTGGAGGCAGTATGGCACAGTAGGAAAGAGACAGATCTTGAAGGTAGACAACTGAGAGGGGTCCCAGCTGGGCAGTTTTTTAGCTGTGTGACCTTGGACAGTTTCTATAAACTTTTGAGCCTTACTTTCCTTATCTAGAAAATGGGCATACTAATGGAATCTCCCTGACGTGGAAAATTAAATGGAAGAATGCACATAAAGTCTCAGCTCATTGCTTGGCACACAGGAGAACCTGAGGAAGAGAAATGTTTTGGGAGAGGTAGAGAGTGGAACAGGGTGAAAGCAGGATCTTAGGAATGTATCATGATTGGGCCACACCCATGTCACAGAAAACTCCTTGGGGTTCCGCCTTTGTCCTGCGTCATCCAAGTGTTGGAATCTTCAACACCAAGCATGAGCCTCACGTAGAGTAGGCCCTCAGGAAATGTTTGGTAGCTGGGCCTGGGCCCTGGTCAGGGAGAGGTCTGCAGGAGGGGAGGACAGGCAGGTGGGAAAGGAAAGGATAGAGAAGCAAGACTGAGGCAATGGTGGGGATGAAGGACAATACAGTGACAAAGCCTGAATGGTGGAAAGTGCCCTGTCTTTAGAGCCCCCATAGAATTAATGGACTTGTGATGGAATCGTTTCCAAAGTGCTTTGGAAGCCAGATGGGAAGCTTATGTCATTGTTTTCATTGCAAGCTTAAGTGCAAATAATGAGCCCCATTCCTGCCTGCAGGGAAGGTTCTGGTTCGGCCATCGTCTACCTTTCTCCGTCTTGCCCTGCTGAGGTGGGGCCTTCTAGTCCTCTCTGCAGATGCCCTTGTGACTTGCTACCTGCTCTGTGAGGCTGTCTGGGCAATTGGCGTGGGGAGAGGGAAGTACTTTGAGGTGGAGAGGGGCAGGGAGGGCCCAACCAAACACATCCCCCCTCTCCTAGCAGATGGGTGTGAAACATCAAAAGTGAACCAAATTCTGAGGCTCCGCGGCTGGTGGGGGAGGGGGCCTTAGAAACCTTCCTGAGGAGCTATAGTTATACATGACAGCTGTTGGAGAACCAAACTGCTGCACAACTATGTGAGTTTCTGGTGTGGGGAGAAGAGAAACCACCAGATCCAGAGATATAGCTGGGTCCTCCCACCTGCTTTGCTACTCACCCTCTGTCAGGCCCATTAACCTGTTTGGCTTCCCTGATCCCACCTGTGGTTAAAATGAGCTTTTGCTTCTCTGTATTCCCAAGATCTATAGCCCAGATTTTTACCTGGCATGTATTTCACTTTATCTGGCATGAAATTTCTTTTTATACTTTAGTTAATTGTTTATACAGCTCTTGACACAGCATAGTCATAAGTTGTAAGCTCCTTGAGGGCAGGGATTGGTGGGAAACGTAGTTAATAATTATCCATTCTTTCTTTTTTTTCCTTTCTTTAAACGTTTTATTTATCTGTTCATGAGAGACACAGAGAGAGAGAGGCAGAGACACAGGCCGAGGGAGAAGCAGGCCCATGCAGGGAGCCCGATGCGGGACTTGAACCTGGGACTCTGGGATCACGCCCTGGGCCAAAGGCAGGCGCCAAACAACTGAGCCACTCAGGGATCCCAATAATTATCCATTCTTAATCATTCACTTCA
The DNA here is from genome assembly GCF_003254725.2 of Canis lupus dingo. Taxonomy (NCBI): domain Eukaryota; kingdom Metazoa; phylum Chordata; class Mammalia; order Carnivora; family Canidae; genus Canis; species Canis lupus. The sequence continues at coordinate 44,900,565 of NC_064250.1, read as the reverse complement.
CAAGTGTTGGCCAAGCCCCCCTGGGTACTGTGCTCAACTCTAAAAATGGAACAGTGAGCCACTCAGATAAAAATCTCTGCTCTCAGAGTTTTCCTCCTGGTATGGAAGGCAGATAATAATAATAACAAAACATAACCTACCCAAAATAAAGAAAAATAAAGACAGGGCTCCTGCATCACACAACTCCAAGGGGCGCTATTCCTACCGAATACAATGTTAATGGTGCTCCCTGGATTGTGCAAGAGCAGCTGCCCTGGTGATACACTATCCCCAGGGTCTGGCCCAACGCCTGATATGTGGTAAGCATTCTGTCAAGATTTATTAGAGTAAGTAAATGAGCAAGCGAGTGTTCTTTTTCTAGGTAGTAACATCTTTTAATATCTGACTATATCTATTTTTCTCTCTTTTCTGCACATGATTCCTACATGCACCTCCTTGAGGTTAGGCAGGATCACATGACTAATTCTGTTCAGGGATGCAGGAGAAGTTCCAGGATTCACTTCTGGGTGGGTGCTTGACCCTCTCCAGCTTTTTCTTCTGCGGGCGCAGTGCCCAATGTAGGTACAAGATGTGGATTCTCTATCATCTGAGCTCCTGAGTGATTCTGTGGAGCAGAACAGAACTTCATAGGAATCATCTGCAGGCTAAGCCTTTGTTATGTTCTGGTAAGTCACTGAGACTTTGGGGTTGTTTGTTCCCTAGGCCCAGCCTAATCTATTTGGACTAATGCTCCCACCCTCCTGTAAGCTCTTTGAAGGTCAGGCTACTGGGCCATTTATTGGATGCAGTACAGAGGTGATCAGAAAATGCTGAAACAAAACAAAAACAAAAAACCCCTGATAGACAAGAGTAATGCACATTGACGAATAAGTATTATCAGTGCTTTTTCTTCAGCTGGACCCCCTCAGCTCTTTGGTAATGTACTCCAACCTGGCCACCATGGCTGGGTTGTTCATTTCTAACGGATGGGTTTCCTGCCACCCCCAAGGTCCTCTCTGTGGTGGGGGAGGTAATGCTGCCCTTTCCACACAGGGAAAAATGCACCAGCTTATTTCTGTGGGATGCAAACAATCTGGAGGAAGGACATGATTTAGGAAAACTCTAGGCCTTTCCCCCTCTGCCTGAGTTGGAGCAATTGAGGTCTTTGTGTACTCAAGCCCCACAGCGTGGCTCACACAAAACACAGAGACCTTTGCAGCTGTGCTCTGAGTACAGACGGTGGTATGGGCCAAAATGCTCCCTTCCTCACAGGGTCAGAAGAACTGCTGCATCAGATCCATTTCCTTAGACCGGGGGTATCAAACTTGGCATGTATCTGCTTCACCTGGACGGTTTGTGCACACAGATTATCAGCCCTCACCTCCACAGTTTGAGACGCAGTGCATCTGGGACAGGGTCTGAGAATTTAGGTTCCTAATAACTTCCCATGTGATACTGCCGCTGCTGATCCATCCCATAGGCTGATGCTCTGTCTCTCAAAGTCAAGGTTAAATATAATGCCTTGAGAGTCACACTATAACCTGCCATCGTCCATTAATGGTGCAGGATGCATGCATTCTTTCAGGTTTCCCAGATTGGGAAGAGGGAAAGGTGAGTTTCAGGGAGGGGAGGGCCTGGAAAAGAATCCAGAGGGAGGGAGGGCTGCTGCCCAGAGGGGAGGGCAGAGGTTTGTCAGAAAGGAAGGTCATGGGATGAGAGCCAGAAGGAGCCTGGGGCCAACCTGGGTGCAGAGCTGGCCATTGGGTAGTGAAAAGAGCACTGGACTTCGAGTCTGAAAACTTGCAGTTCTCTCCCATAGGGCCTTGAGGCTGCAGGCCACAGCCAAGGTGACCCAGTCCGGAGTCAGCGGGAGCGGACCTCTGACTGTCTCACCCTGGGGGGCGGCCTGGTGCACGCTCCGCAGCAGGCCTGAGACCCGGGGCGCGGGAGGCCCCCAGACAGTGCAAAGCCTTGTGCCGTCTTCTTGCTGACTTCTTATCCGCGCTCCTGGCAGGGTTGTGCTGTGCCAAGGGTTAGCGTGGGTGGCCGTGACTCACCCAGCCTCGTGGGGAAGCAGATGCCGCCAGCGCTGCCACGGAAACAGGCTAAATCAATCCCAGTCCCCGCAGGGGGCAGAGAACAAGCCGCCTGCAGCCCGAGTCGGGGCGCTCTGGTTCTGTTCTGGGTGCAGCCAGCTACCGGGGAGCACAGCCTGCGCTGGCCACGGCCCTGCCCCGGAGGCTGGCACGGGGGCAGCGGCACCAGGAGCTTGTGCGAGGCCTGGAGCACATGACGGGGGCAGACCGGGCGTGTCTGTGCTTATGGGGGGCGTGGGGACTTGCCTCTGCCCTGCACTTTTTGGAGGGGTCTAACTCCTCTGAAGCTGCTCCCCCACTAGGTGATGTGGAGCTGCCTGCCCTCCCTCCCAGCTGGCCAGAAATATATCGTGGCCCTGCACCCCCCCTCCCCAGAGAAGGGGAAACTGAGGCCAGAGGTTGCAGTGACCTAAGCCAAGTCCCACAGCCTTCAGAGGCAGAGTCAGGCTGGGCTCCTGATATCCCGAACACGATCCTCATCGTTTCCACGGGGCACTGCCTCCCTAGGAGACAACTTGCTGGCCTTGGGCAGTTTGCTTTGCCGTGAATATCTGCTCTTCCAGGCAGTGGGTCGTGCCATTAATAACATACTCCGCTTCTCCCAAGAACAGCAGTGAGTCTCCGGCCAGCTTTCCCCACCTTCATCAGCTAAGCCAGGCGAATGAGTTTCCACCCGCCCTCCCAACCGGCCAGTGGAAATCCCGAGTTTCCAGTTTGCCCAATATCCAGGTCATCACAGGGTTAGGATCAGAGCCAGAGCTGGGTGTCCTGGGTTTTCAGACCAGCTTCCCCCATCGCCTACACCGGGCTAGGGAAATGTCTCACCTGGTAACTCTTGGGCCATTTCCCCAAGTGTCCCCTTTCTATTCCCAGCTGAGGCTCATGACTGGGTGTGGTTGGTGGCATCCGCACATCTTGAGGCCGCGACATCCCACCCCAGCCACCTCCCCCACCCCCGACCCATCCCCTCGCTGCAGAGGGGGCTGGGAGCAAACTTCCCCTTCCAGTTGGTGGTGGAACAGAGACCACCTCTGTCCTGTCTGTCCCCTCCCGCATCCCATTCTCAGGAAAGCCCTTTCCCTGCCCTCGCCGTGTCTTTGATCCATCCATTATGTCCTTTCTCCTAACTGCTCAACCTCTGCCTTTCTGTGAGCTCCTCCTCAGTCTATAAACATGTTTCTCTCTCACATGTAAAAACAATGAAATGAAATCTGGTTGCTCTCTGGTTACTCTCCTTCCCTAGGGGAAGAGCTGCTTCTCCAAGTGGCCTGCACCGGTTCTCCTCCCTTTCCTACCTCCTGGGGCTCCCAGCAGCTCCCTGAGAAGCCCAGCTCTTCCTCCTCCAAGCTGGCTGCCCTCCCCTGACCATGCACCCCCCCCAGGTCATATCAACACCTGGGGGCAGTCTGTGATGTCCCCAGCCTGTCTGGATGCTGGGGCCCTTCCCCACCCAACCCCGCATCTTCTCTTGAGCCCAAAGCAGTTCTACTTGTGCTCTGCCTTCCTGACCTGGGCTCTCCACCAGTCTACAGGACCAGCTAAGAAAAGGGATGTCTGATATCCCCTTCATCTCTTCTGGCTTCTTTCCTACCAAAAATATTTTGTCCTCCCCACGTTAACAGAGACAATCTCCCCTGCGTGGTGGGGAGGAGAACAGGGGGTTCCTGCGGGAGCGCTGGTGGCAGGAGCCTGCAGCCAACAGTGCCCTTCTGCCCTTGGTCAATTCTTAGGGAATGGAGCAGAATCCTACCAAAGGGTGATCACCACAGAGGGAGGAGACTCATTCTCAGCCTTGGAGCTGAAAGGTAGGCTGTGAAAGAGGTGAGAGAAAATGTTTCCTTTGATCATCGTCTGAGAACCACTGGGAAGGCAGGGTGGGCTGGGTCAGGTTGCATGTGTGGGGGCAGCACGCCCCCCCCCCCCGGGCTTCCAGGAAAAACCAACACACTTACAGCCTCACAGATTCTTCTTGAAGCCCTGGTCCACAGCCATCAAAATGCAGACTGTCACATTTCAAAGGGGACAGTCCCGCTCGTGCAGGACTGCTGTCAGATTTCCAGCCTGTTGTGCTTGACGAGTTCCCAGAGCAAAGGCTCTTTGGATGATTAGGAGGAATCAGTAGAAGGGACTTTGGTAAATGGAAGTGTCTTCCTGATTTTTTTTAAAGATTTATTTATTATTATTATTATTATTATTATTATTATTATAGAGAGAGTCAGAGACACAGGAGGAAGGAGAAGCAGGCTCCATGCCAGGAGCCTGACATGGGACTCGATCCCAGGACCTAGGATCGTGCCCTGGGCCAAAGGCAGGAGCCAAACTGCTGAGCCACCCAGGGATCGCCGTCTTCCTGATTTTGATCTGAAATCTGCCTCCTTGTAACTTCGACCCAACTGATTCGGCCCTCTGGTCCTTGGAAGAAAATTTCTTGGTCAAGCATCTAATTGGTCTTACGGTAGCTGGAGGAGGCAAGGATGGGTTTGCCGCTTTTACAGAATGACTGGTGTCCAGGGAGGCCAAGGGGGTTGTGGGAAAAGCTACGGGGGAGCTGGAGAGAGAACCCAAGTGTCTCTGCTTCTCAGACCAGTCCTCCCTCCATTCATCTGCCTTTCTTAATCCTTGCCAATATTGCTGAGCACCTACTATGTGCACCCGGAATACTGAAGGCCTGGGACACCTTGCCCCTTCTAGAGTCATCCATTCCAGCTCAGGACACATGCACATGCGCACACACACACACACACACACACACACACACACACGATTCACAGCACACGCTCAGCCAGCAGCCCAGGTGGCTCATCTTCACCCAGGAAGGTCAGCCTGGAAAGCCGGCTTCCTTCCTTCCTTTCAGCTGCTGCGCCCAGCACAGGCCAACAGCCAGGCAAGGGAACCGTGGAGAAGCTGCTCTTCAGCGGAGAAGAGAAGGGTCTGAATTTGAAAGGAAGAAGAAAGGCGTGGAGAAGACTTGGGAAATGACAGCCGTCAGCACTGGGCTTGGAAAGACAGCGAGCTCGTGGGTGTGTGGGTGGGAGGGTGCTCACCGGTGCCAGAGCTGAGTCGTGTGGCAGCAGGGAAGGAGGGGAGCAGGGCCCTGAGCGGTGCCAGAACTGCAAACCAGGCCCTCAAGGCCTGGCCTCCACAAAGGCAGGTCCTAGCAAATTCCAAGCACTTGGAGAATAGGGTGAGCTCCACCCTTGAGATGTGCCCCCCCGCCGCCGCCCCAGTCCTTCTTAAAGGCAGGGCGCTCCAATTCCAGTATCCAGCCGGCAGTGTTAGTGCTCAGTACCCCAGGCTTTACTTTGTCTCCCTTCGGATGGCAATGTTTACTCGACCAAATCATTTTTGCACAGAGAGGCCCAGGCTCTATGTTCTGCAGCCTGTGGATGCAAAAGCTAACATCTTCTGTTATGAACCAGATGTGGCTCCCGCCCACCACCCCCGCCCCTCAAATACATATGTGTAAGCCCTACTCCTCAATGTGGCAGTACTGGAAGGTGGGCCCTTTGGGGGGTAATTAGGTTGAGATGAGGTCTTCAGGATGGAGACCCTATCATGGGATTAGTGTCCAAAGAAGTAGTGAGGCCAGAGCATTGTCTCGCCGAGGAGTGGGGACGAAGCCAGGCAGCCAGTCATCTGGAAGCCAGGAAATGGATCCTCAAGACCAGAAGCCAAATCTGCCAACATCTTGATCTTGGACTTCCCAGCCTCCAGATCTGAGATAAATGGCTGTAGTTTCTAAGACACCTAGTCTATGGCATTCTGTTACAGCAGCCTGAGCTAAGACAGGCTCTCAGATGCTCAGAAGGAGAACCTGCAGAAATTTGGTACCCCAAACAGTGCTACAGGGAAGGCCAGATTTGTCAAGCTTGGTTTCTTACAGTGGAAGGGGCAGGGAAAGAGAACTGTCACCTCTGCAAAGGCTACCTTTGGCTTTGATCTCTAGCCATCATCAAGCTGAAGGGCTAGCGTTGGAATCTAGGGCTCCTGGTAGGGACCTGACAAAAGACTGTTCCAAAAGAGATGAATATTGCTAAGTAATGGTGGGCTGCGGAATTCCAAACAGCTGAGACATGAAAGTCAGATCCAGGTACTAGTCGTGTCTCTGCCACTAATAGCTGTGCAGCCTTGGGAAATCACTGCACCTCTCTGAAGTTGGGTTATTTCATTTCCCACATGAGGCCAAAACCTGATCTGCTCTACCTTCTTCAAGGCTGGCTGTAACCTGACATATATGAAGGTACTCTGAAAAAATGTAAATAGAAGCATGAGTTTTTTTTTAGAGAGAGATCACTCAGCTCTGGAGAAGCCAAGGAAGCCTTCAGGGAGGAGGAACCAAGGAGAAGCCAAGTGGCCTGGACAGATGCCATTCATAGTGACAATTTCATTTAGGCCAAGGCAGAGAGTTGCTACCTGAGATCATGGGAGGAGGCAGGGACACTAGGCTGCTGAGTCAGAGGGGTGGATGAACAGAGGCGCACAGGACCACGGTGCTGCAGGACCACAGCCAGATCCCAAGCCTGGTGGGGCCAGGGTAAGAGGCTCAAGTCAGGGTCCCTGAGCCCAGAGCCCAGACCAGATAAGGGTAAAATCCACTTACAAATAGCTCCAGAGTAACTAAGCCTTCCAGATAAACCTTGGCCCCCTGGCCTAGAGCTTTTGCGTGGTTTCACAGACCATGGGATTTGGGGGCACAGGGGATGAGCCTACTCATCTCTTCACCAGGTGAAGTGCAGACAGTGGGGAGGACTTCAGGACATGGAGATCATGGGTGATGGGCGGGAAGGCAGTGGGCTCAAGTTCCAGCAACAGCATGGTGAGATGACAGGCCCGGGCTGGGAATGTAGAGTCTGGAAATGCTGCCAAGTCTGACGTGGGCGTATTTGGCAAGGGTGGGAGTCAAAATGAAAAGTGGGGATGGGAAGCCAGGTGAGGCCAGGGCTTGATGCCCACCAGGAAATTTAGCCTTTTTTTTTTTTTTTTTTCCAGGCAGTGAAGAACCATTGGCTGGTTTTGAGGGTATCTTGATATGGCTGGTTACCAGCAACAGTGTGGGAAACTCAAGGCAAAAACGACAATTTAGCAAGAGTAACAGAGAGAGTTACTAGAGCAGAGGTTGTAGAGAATAAAGGACAGCAGAGTGATTGGCTCCACAAACAGTGTGAAGTAGTGATACCTCTGAAAGGGCCTTTGCTGTTCTGCGAGTTTCTATCATTTCTGCCCCCTTCCTAACAGCACACAGGCTTCCTTTTGAGACATTAACTCCTCCCTGTTACAGTCTGACAGGGCCCATCCCCTAACTAAGCAGCAGGCCTGTGCCTCTGGCAGGGCCAATCTACAAGCCCTCCCTGGAGCTTAAAACAAAAAACACCAAGAGCAGGATTCCTGCATCCCATGCATTCTGTCCACCAGAAGGCCATTCTTGTCTATCCTGCTTCTTTGGCCTTGGAGTGGCCCGGGTTCCACCTACTTCCAAGCCTGGCTCTTCAGACTTCCATCAATTCTGCAAAAATCTGGTATCCTTCAAATAAATTCTCTCTGGCAAGAAAAACTAGGCTGCTTGCCACCCAGAAATCCTGACCAAGAGACCAGCCTTAGGGATATACTTCTAGTCTCTTTTCCTTCTATAGCCTGACTTCTTACCCCCTGGCACCTGGCCTGAGCAGCCCGAGATGAGAGATGGAAAACCCAAGGTTGAGGTCCTAATTGTGCCCATTGCTTAACAGTCCCTGAGGCGTAGAAGGTAAAATCGGGTACAGGCCAGCAGCCCTCGCTCCTTAGTTTAACAGAGTGGAGGAGGAAGCTCCCAAATATGGGCAGAAAAAGCAGTCCTCAAAGCCAGGCATCCTGTTACGGTGCAGACTGATTCTGTGGGTCTGGGGCTAGGCCTGGAATTCTGCATTTCTAACCTGCTGCCAGTTGAGGTCAATGCTGCTGGTGCCCGGCTCCTTGCATACTTCGCTGGCAGACTCTACATGGTGGACATCAGGTGGCAGGAGAGGCATTTGGGCAAGTTAGAAGATCTCTGGTAATCAAAACGGCTGTTTGAGTAGAGTCACTGGGGTGAAAGCCAGTTTTCTGTGAGCTGGAGGGGGAGGTGACAGAGGGCACGGAGCTCCTGGCCTGTGACGGTACCTGCCCACCCTCAGCATGTCGGAGGGACATGCTTCTCAGAGGAGTGCTCTGGACAAGCATATACCAATGTTCGTCAAGGGAGGGCAGAAACATGGAAGCCTGTCCATCTCCCACTCAGTCTGCCTCTTGTTCTCCCAGCGTCAGCTCTGCTGCACCCAGTGGGTCCCAGGCATGGTGGCCCCTCCTGTGTCCATTCAGTATTCCTGGCCTCTGAGGGGCTCTCCACACTTTTCCTTCCTTCTCCCTATCCTATCATTATTTCTTCTTCTTCATCACCTCTGAGAACACTTTCAGGTAAAATAGAGGATATGGACTGGGTCAGGTCATGCCGTTTTTCTGCTCAAAACCCTCCAGTGGCTCTCATGTAACTCAAGCCCAAATCCTTCCAATGCTTCCAATGCCTCATGTGACTTGGCTGCCCATTTCTCTCAGACCTTATCTCTTTCCATTCTCTGCTTCCCACAGCCCTCCCGGCTCTTCCTCACACACACCACACCGGTTATACCTTAGCACCCCTACATTTTTATGCATGGTTAATCTCCTCATCTCCTTCACATCTTTGCTTAAGTCACCTACTTCACACAAAAACTTGTACATGAATATTCATAGCAGCACTATTCACATTTGCCAAAAGGTGAAACCAATGCCAGCGTCTACCAGCAGATAAATGGATAAACAAAATGTGGGGTATCCATACAATGGAGTGCTCTTTGGCCATAAAGAGGAATGAAGCATTGATACATGGAACAATATGAATGAACCTCAAAAACATTAGGTGACATGAAAGAAGCCAGACACAATGGGTCACACATTGTGTGATTCCATTCATAGAAAATGTTGAGAATGGTCAAACTATACAGACAGAAAAGAGATTGGTTGCCTAGGCCTGGAGGGAGGGAGGAATGGGGAATGACAGCTGATGGGTACAACGTTTGTTTGTTTGTTTGTTTAAATGGGTTTTTTAAGATTTATTTATTGATTGATTTATGATAGACAGAGAATGAGAGAGAGAGAGAGAGGCAGAGACACAGGAGGAGGGAGAAGCAGGCTCCATGCCGGGAGCCCGACGCGGGACTCGATCCCAGGACCCCAAGATCAGGCCCTGGGACAAAGGCAGGCGCTAAACCGCTGAGCCACCCAGGGATCCCAAGGGTACAGCGTTTCTTTTTGGAATGATGAAATGTTCTAAGATTGATTGAAGTGGCTGGGTGCACAAGTCTACATGCAACTAGTTTTCAGTACATGGATTTTTAAATGGGTATATGATATGTGGATTATAGCTCAATAAAGTTGTTACCCAAAAAAATCACCCTCTCAGTGGGCCTGTCCTGTCCACTGGATTGCAAGCCCCTCCTCAACTAGCTTCTTCCATCCCTTGTGTCCTGCTCTACTTTTTTCCAAGGCTTAATACCTTCTATTGAACTATGCAATTTCCTTTTTTTAAAAAAACTAATTTTTTGTTTCTTGTCTGTCTCCATCACTGTAAACTGCATGAGGGAAGGGTTTTTTCTTTTCTCTTTCATTCCCTGATATATTGTGTCTAGAAGAGAGCTGGGACTTCAGTAGATACTCAATAAATACCTGAACAAATGTGAGAGTTCTAGGGCAGAAGCCTAGGGCTGAGGACGTAGCAGGTGCCCGATTCAGGCTTGTTGCTGGATCAGAACACAGAAGTCGGGAGGAAGTCAGAGGGCATGTTTTGGTTCACAGATTTCACACCCACCCTTCTCCCCTCTCTATTGTTTTCCACAGTTGCCGACGGTAGCAGCTCCATGCAGGAGGCCACGGAAGAGCTGTAGCCACGAACTCCCACATGGCTTGGGCCATGGGACAACAGTGAGCAGCTGCCACCTGGAGACCTGCCTGCGCCTGAAATGTGCAGCTCTGCACTTAAAAAAAAAAAAAAAAAAAAAAACTGTGGTAAAATATAGCATAAAATTTACCATTTTAAGCATTTTAAAGTGTAGTGGCATTTGAAGTTCAGTGGCATTAAGTACATTCACTGTTATGTAACCGTCACCACCATCCGCCTCCAGAACATTTTCATCATCCCGGACTAAGACTCTGTACCCGTTAAACATGAACTCCCCACTCCCTTCTCCCCGCCAGCCCCAGGCAACCAGCACTCTACTTTCTGTCTCTAGAAATCTGGCCACTCTACACACCCCATCTAAGTGGAATCCTATACGTGAAAGCAGCCCTTTGTATCTGGCTTATCTTACGGAGCATGATGTCTTCAAGCTTCATCCAGACACAACAGCACATATCAGAATTCCCTTCCTTTTTAAGGCTGAATAATATTCCATCGCGTGTAGACCACACTCGGTTTATCCACTCATCTGCTGATGGGCACCTGGCTTCTTTCACCTCGTGGCTATTTCACCACTGATGCTGCTGTGAACATGGGTCTACAGATATCTGTTCGAGGCCCTGCCTTCAGGCTCTATTCATCCAGGGCGTAGGTATTCTCATCTCTGCCTTACAAGCGAGAGGAGACCGAGGCCCTGGAGGCCGGGGCGCCAGCCCCATTGCGAAGTGAGCAGGGCAGCCGCGCTGGGACTTGAGCATACGTCTCTGACTCCAAGTCCCAGCTGCCACACCAGGGGAGCCTGGTGGCCTCCGTGGCTCTCATCTGGCCCCCGAGTGCATGCATCTGCTCATCAGGCCTTTCCAAAATAACAGTATATTAGCATCTGTGGGAAACGATGTTTTTCCCAATTATTCAGTGCTCCTGCCCACGAGGCGTGCACTCCTTGCTGTGGACCTTGGACCTGTCCTCGTGCTTCACTTTGGCCGGTCCAGGGGGAAGAAGTCACAGACGCTCATCGTCTCAGGCAGGAGGTTCGGTCCCGCTCCTTTCCCTCGCTGGGGGGACGATCTCCCAGGAGCGGCCGCCTCTACAGCCTGGGTCCCAGAGTGGAGCAGTGACGCGGACAGACGCTCCACTAACCGAGCAGGGAGCCAGCTGCCGCGGGTCTGCAGTCCACGTGGGACATGGACCACGCACGAGTGTGTGTTGTTGGGGGTCACTGAGAGTTTGGGGTTCTTCCTTATTCAGCATAAACCAGCAAAAGCTGCTTGGTACGGCTTCTGCTGTTTAGCACTTTGGAAAGTTCACCTGCAATTCCAAATATGTGGCTTCTTTTGAAAAATTAAGATTGCCTCCTCTGGGCTCACAGTGGCCACCAGCGGGCAGACCTGCGGAGTCCCAGCTGCTTTACAGGGAGCCTGTGTCTCCCCACGAGCCGCGGTCCTCAGCAATCTTCCCTGCCCCAGCCAGGATCTCTGGACGAGTCCCCAGGTTCTGCTAAGACGTGTTGGTGCCATTCCCTGGGGCTGACAGGAAGCCACCTGGCACCGGCCTGGGCCCCAGAGATGCAGGCTCTAATCAGTGGCCGTCTGGCTGTGTGATGTGGGACTGTCACTCTCCTCCCTGGGCCTGTTTTTTCATCCATGAATGAGAGGAGATTCAACCAGAAGATCTCAAGGGCACCTCCAAGGTACCACTGTGGCCAGAGAACCCCAGGCTTTCCTGCTGCAGAGACTGTGCTGGCAACTCTGGAGAGAGTGGCTGATGGCGATGTTAGCAGGCTCCCCGCCTCCACCTGGCCTCAGAGAGGGCCCCACGGGGAGCTCTGTGACAGGAACCTGGCCTTGCACTGAAGAATATGCCCTGGACACACGGAATGGGACCCCCAAGCTCCCTTCCCAGACCTAGAGCACCCCTGCTTACTTTCGATCTGACCGCAGGCAGCATGTGGAGCATTTCAGAGATATTCCTTAGGTTTTCAGGTGGGCAAACCTTCCTGCAAGTCACATTCACTCGTTCCTCGATGGAAACCTCCTGAGGCTGAGTACACTGTGCTCGGGCCTCAATCTCACAGGATGGAGGAGATGGAGAGGACTTTCTGAGGCCCTGACCACTGGCTGATGGACTCGCTGGCCCCAGAAGTTCAGCTCCAGGTTCCCAGAGCCATACAAGCCTAAGCTCTATGAAGCATACCCAAGCCAGGGACCCAAGAAGAACGACTGGCTGCTTTAGGAACCCATGAAGGGTTCATGGAGCTTTGTAGCCTTCTGAACCCACTGTCTCCATCCAGAGGAGGATATTAAATGTCCAGAGACATTTAATAAATGTCTCTGAGGGGAGGGAAAGTTTGTGCATCCACAAATCCTATATGTGCAGTCGGTGAATTTTCTCCAAATGAACATACTTCCGTAACTCAAATGGAGAAAGAGAATGCCATCATCACCACCCAAGACAAAACCCTTTCTTCATTCTTTTCCAGCCCACACCCCAAGAACGCCTGAGGCCCTGACTTCTAACAGCATGGGTGAGCCCTGCCTGGCTTTGAACTTTACACAAATGGAATCACATGGCATTACTTCTCTGTGTCTGGCTTCTGTGGATCATCATTGCTGTGTGAGATTTGCCCTCATTGCTCTTCAGTTCTACAGAAATGGGAGCAAGGGGTGAAAGGAAGGGGGAGTGGGTGAACAGAAGTGGGAGTGTGGGGTGGTGATCTAGCAGGGGACCCTCATGCTCCTGTGATTCCAAAGGAGCACTGGACCTTGATTTGGACATGAGCCTGACCCATGGAAGCGTCAGACATTGAGTGAGGGAGTCTCACCAGAATGTGATGGGAATGGAAGGGGGGACACATGGATTCTCTTTCCTAGCTCTACTTTCCAAAGCCTTCCTTTGAACATGTTAGACACTGGAGAAGGGAGGTGTTTGTAGAAGTGGTGAGAGGCTTCCTCGGGGGCCTCATCTGGAATGTTCACCCTGGGCAGCTGGGGGACTGGAGGAGAGGTGCAAGGGCTTCCTCGGGGGCCTCATCTGGAATGTTCACTCTGGGCAGCTGGGGGACTGGAGGAGAGGTGCAAGGGTGACAGGCCACCTGAGCAGTAAGAGCCAATTTAGATGCACCCTTGGCTATAAACAAGAGCTTGTCTGGAAAGAATGCCCATGAGTGGGAGACCCCAGCAGATTGTCCCAGGGAAACCTGGGTTCTAGCCATGAAACTGTGGTAAGTCACTCTACCATCTGGTCCCAAGTGGGCTAGATGATAGCTAAGGCCTTCTACACCTATTTTTTTGTGTTTTAAAAATTATGGTAAATTATACATAACATAAAATTTACCATTTTGACCAACTTTAAGTGTACAATTCAGCAACATTAAGTGCATTCACATTGTTGTGCAACTATCACCACCATCCATCTGCAGAACATTTTCACCTTTCCCAGCTGAAACTCTGTACCCATTAAACAACAACTTCCGGTTTTCTGAAAGCCTCAAGACAAGGAGTAAAAATATCTAATGGTGAAATTTCTGAAAGTTATTTTTGGGCAGAGAGGGCCCAGCATCTAAGACTGGTGTAAATTCTGGCCTTTGTGAAGAGGAAGTAGTCTTAAGTTTATCAGGCTGCTGCCCTGCCACCACCCTAAAGGCTGGGGCTGTGTTTTCCATGTCCTTGTTCCCTCTATTGGCCTTTGGGCTCTGTGTCCCTTTGGTCTTCGACTACCCACAGATAGTTCCTTGAACTATCTTAAACTATCTGGTTTTTAAACCCACCTTGGCTGCTGATTAGCGATCTGTTATCCAGGGCATGGACCAGGGTGGATGTTGGTAGACTAAGTGCCAGCTGATGCGAAACGGATGCTGGGAGAACCCCGCTGTGGCTCTTTCCCACACTCAGATACCAGAGACCTGGCCCTCTCAACCAGCTGAGCTTCTGTCCTTAATGGATAATCGAGAATCCCCGGCACAGGTCGAATGGAAGCCAGGCAAAGCCTGGAAGGAATTAGACGATGGAACATAGGGATCCTCTTGGAAAAGGAAACTTGTCAAAAGTCTACAAACTATATTCTTAGATCCTCCACCTAGAAGGAGATCTAGGACCCTAGAGATTATTTAGGGCTGCGCTGAAATGGTTAGCTCCACCAGACACACTTGCAAAGGCTCAGGTGAGCTCTCCAAGGACATAAAGGCCTGACCATCACATGCTGGAGACGTCTCAGAGGGGCCCTACACTAAACTGGAGCAGCTCTGGGTCCCTAGAGCACTGCTCGCCTCATCAGAGCCTTGTGTTCCCCAGTGGCCCCCCGGGGAGGGGATGGTGTCAGAGCTGAGGCCACCCCCACTTTGGGCAAGGCACAAGGGCAGCTCTCCCGCCCAGGGCACCCGTCTGAAGAGGGAGCCCAGCTTACCCTGGGGCTTGGAGCAGGCAAGGGAACAAGACCCCAGGCTCCCACCCTGCATTCAGACTTTTTAAAGTTAAGTATCTTTTAATGACAGGATCCTTTCTTTTCTATTACGTGAGGCTTTAACTTTTACATTTCAAAAACTTTAAACTTCTGTTTGCTTTATCAAAGAAAGTGCTGCTTGGTGATGAACATAGGCACACACTTTCCTAGGGAGCAAAATGAGCCCTTCTGGGTGTATTTGGGACCAGAGAATGTGTGGTGGGGCAGGGCGGGTGCATTAAGGCCGGCACCCAAGCCCATCCTCTGCTCTGCCGCCTTGCGCCCACTAATGTTTGCACCACTCTCACCTGCCCAGATTGTGAGGCGCTCCTACCTCACTGAATGGATCTTGAGTCTCCTTCCATCCTCAGTACCCCCAGCCAGGTTAAACCTCCCTGTTAGTGACCGGCCATTGCTGTCACACAACATTCGAGACTCACCCAGCTCCAACAACCAGCTACCACCCTGGGCAGGCTTTCTGTTCCCACAGTTCTCATGTTTCCTCACCTTATTCCAACCCCTTCCACCTGGAATGTCTTTCTGGGGCGTCCTCCAGGAAGCCCTTCAGAGCCCTGCAGCTGAAGAGATTTTATGATCCTTTCTGTTCTCGGAAATTCATTGGTGCCTTCCTCACAGCACTTTGCAACATCCTCCTGGCCGGAATCACTCTCATCCATGGGTTCTCCATGAGACTGTGTGTTCCTCAAGAGCAGGACATCCTTCATTCATCTCTGTAATCCCCACACCTGGCACACAGTAGGCACTCAGCAAGAATGCTTCAAGTGTTCTGACTCTGATCCTACTTCTGATCACCAGCCACTGATTCTGGCCACTGATTTCCAATGTGTGTGTGCACACACGTGTGAAGGGTTTTCCCTAAACACCTAAGCAAGACTCCAATACCATTTCGTGTCCTACAACTCAATAAATTCTGACACCATCTACCCAGGGACAGTGGAGGATCCCAGGTGAAGGGTTCAGCCTACAAGACTGCCCACCACTCCTACAAACACCAGTGCAGGTCCAGCCCGTGTTTCTGACCAACCACCTGTAAACTGAGAGTTCCCAGGCCCCCCTCCTGGGTTTCATTACTCTGCTAGAGTGGCTCACAAAACTCAGAGAAACATTTTACCTACTAGATTGCAGGTTTATAAACAGACATAACTCAGGAATAGCCAGACAGAGGAGATGCATGCATGGGGCTTCCATGCTCTCCGGGGCGTGACACTTACCCCAAATCTCCACGTGTTCACCAACGCCCATTCTTTTGGGATTTTGTGGAGGCTTCACCACTGAGGCATGATTGATTAAATCATTGGCTACTGGCGATTGAGTTGGCCTCTGGCCCCTCTCCACCACCCCTCCCCAGGTCCAGGGGGTAGCACTGAAAATTCCAACCTTTCAATCCCAGAAGTTGGTTCTCCACGCAACCAGCCCCCATCCCTGGGTGCAGTCCAAAAGTCACCTCATTAGCATAACAAGAGAAATCTGTATCACTCTCATTACAGGAAATTCCAAGGACTAGAAGCTCTGCCAGAAATGGAGACATAGACCAAATATAATGTTCTTATTGTCAATCACAGTATCACAGAATTAAATAAATGGGCTTCCTGTGTGTTGTCCAAGTCCTCTCCTGCTCGCATTCCACTTTGCAGGAAGGGCCGCTGGGGACCTATTTACTGACTTTGGAGCTAGCTATGACCCACAGTGGTCAGTGGTTCAAGGGAGAATGATTGGTTTGCTAGTGTCCAGGATGTTGCTGGCCAGCCTTAGTGCGGAGCAGTCTCCCCACATGCAGCTGCCCGCCCCTCCAAGGACACAGGTATGAATGGGCTCCCTTTGGCATCTGCCCACGTGACAGGGTGGTGACTGCAGAGGCAGCCTTGGGAGCTGCAGCTCTAAGTCACCCCAGCCCTATCCCAAACCCCAGCTCCCTACCCAGCCTGGAGAGAACAAGAACTTGCCCTCCTTCCCTCCCTCACTCTTTGCTTTCCTGCCTTCCAGTGTTTGGCAAAGCTGAGAGATACTAGTTCTATTTCTATTTCTCTAATAGAAATAGATACGTTACTAAATTTTAAGGAGATGGGGGGTGTCAAGAGGTCCCGCAGAACTCAGTCCACAGCCTCAAGCTGTGGTCAGGTGGCAGAAAGCCACATTTCAGCAGTTGCCCAGGGAAGTCCACCTGCCTCCTCAGGTGGGAGAGTTGCTGGAAGCCCCGCTTCCTTTCCAGACTCCAAATAGAGGGAGTAGGCTTTCCGAGGAGGTGAGGCTAAAAGCTGGAGCCAGAGTCACTTTTCCTTAAGCCTGGGGCTGCAGATGGGCTCTGTAGGGCTGATATATTCTGCCCCTTTGTCTCCCTTCCCAGTAAAGCCACATGATCTCCTTACCATACATAAGTGAGAGAAAGCAAGCAACCTACTTTCTACAATGATTAGCATCTAGTAGGTGCTCAAGAAATGGCAGTTTTATTCCTTTAGGGTTCTTGTGCACCTGCCCTTCGAGAAGAACTCTGATGGGCGTACTAATAACAGAAGACCCAACTCACAGGCTTGCCACACAGGACTCATAGTCTCATAGAACAAGAGCCTGGATATTCACGGTTCTAGGGTTACTTTAGTCACTCAACAACATAATGAAGTTCCCAGCTTTGTTCATTCTTTCCTCTCAATTATCCTTGACATGTGGCTTTTCATCCTCGTGCTGTGACCTAATATTACAGCTCCTGCTCTGATGTCTGTTTTCAAGGCAGGAAAAGTGAAGGAAAGGGTAGGACCAGCCATGTTTTTCCTTTTATCAGAAAAGAAAAAAAAGAAAACACAAAAGCAAAAAGAGAAAGAAAAGCAAAAGCTTTTGCAGAAGCTCCTCAGCAGAGTATCCCTTACGTGACTGTACTAGTTTCCTATTGCTACTGTGACAATTACCACAAACTTCCAGTTCTGCAAGTCAGAAGTCAGAAATGGGTCTCATTAGGAAAAAATCAAGGTGCCAGCAGGACTACCTTCCTTCTGGAGGCTAGGGGAGAGAATCCATTTCCTTGCCTTTTCCAGCTTCTAGAAGCTACCCCCCATTCCTTAGCTTGTAACCCTATCATATCCAAATCCAGCAACACTACTTTCCTAGTTCACATGTAAGGACGCTTCTGATTTCATTAGGTTCACCTGGATAACCCAGGCTACTCTCCCTATTGGTCAGCTGATTAGCAGCCTTAATTTCATCTACAACCTTAATTACCCTTTGCCACGTAACCTATTTCCAGGTTCCAAAAATTAGGATGTGGACAGCTTTGGGAGATCTTTATTCTGTCTACCACAGCGTCCTCGGCCAAACCAGGTCTCACTGGCCATCACCAGTTGCAAGGGGAGATTGATAAATCAACTAGCCTGTAGAAGGGAGTGTAGCCAGTCATGGCTGGCTTAGACTAATCATGCTTCATCATCCGAATCTGTTCACTTTGTTAAACCAAATCAGGGTTGTGTTAGCAGGGAAAGGAGGGGAAGGAGTGGATGTTGGGTTGGCTAACGCCCCACCACAACAAGGTGCAGCTGATTTTGTGCAGATTTCCCTAGTCACACATCATGTTTGCACTCCCTAATGAGATAGGGTGGAAATCATTAATGTGGATGCTCCCAAGGGGTGCCCAACCCTGCACATTCAAGTGGCCTCTACTGTCGGCCAGTTTTCTTTCCCTCTTCTTCTCCTGGCCCCCCACCCCCACCCTCCAAAGAAAGAAACTGCCCAGACAAGATTGTTTTCTCGGGCAAGGAAAACCATGTAACAGGCAAAGAGGAGTGAAATAAAGAGATGGGGAGAGGGAGGGAAAAATTTATTGGGAAAGTGTGTCAATGCACATCATAGAAGTCTGATAGGAGAGGTAAAAAAAAAAAATAGAAGTAGAATTAGGAGGGTCTGGAGGTAGTTGGGGAGTTCCCAAGGCTTTCAAAGAGAGAACATAGAAGCTAGGAGCCATAGTTTCTATTAGGTCAGAAAACTACAAGTAAATGAGTATTTTTAGAATTACATTGGGTTGCACAGTTGACTGTAACTCCATCCTGGAACTTCACCAAATGGTAGATTTAACATAAATTATTACACATTACTGCTCCATCTCATCTCTTTTCGAGATGGGTGCCAACTTGCTGGTTGGTAAGATAGTTACTACTGGCTTCTGAGGCTCATCTGTGAAATAGGTATTCTGACCGGGCATCTCTGAGTCCTCTTCCAACTCTGATAACTGATGATCTTATGATCATTATATGGAGTCCAAGTCAAGCTCCTTTCTGTACCCGCAGCTGCCTGGGGTGTTACTCTCTCACATTCGGAACAATGGGCTCAGAACACAACAAACGTAACTTGGAACACTACCTCTCATGAGACTGTTTCACTTCTCTTAGCTTCTGTTTTCTCAAATGCAATCCCTCAGTCATACCTAACTTGGGGTGTTGATGTGAGGATAAAAGATCACATATGTAAGGTGTATGACACATAGTAGGCACTCAAAGAAATTTTACTCCTAAAGAAAAGAAATATAAAATAAAATGATGGTCTCTGATCAAAGGGAAAAAATAGTTGCCTTTTGGATGCTGACAAAAAGAAAACCAAACAAACATCTTGAAATTTTTAGTTCCTGGTCTTAGGAGTATACTACTTTTTTCTTCCATTCCATACTTTCCACACTCAAACTCACTGGTCACCCCTACATCTGTGTTGGGGAAGGTTGTTGAAAGGACATGACCACCAGTTGACCTGTGGGCTGAACCCAGGCACTTCGAGGCTCCTCATCCCTCCCCATTGTCCATAGAATGCGGGTTCCACATGCCTTCTCTGATCCCAGCAGCTGCTCCAAGGACACGGCCTTGAGATGATGATGCATCGAGAACACCTGCATGGTCTACATGATTGCACCCACTGGCGGCCCCAATATGAACTTTTAAGGCTTGGTATGTGCAGGGATCACCTCACCTTGGTGCAGTCCAAGCCAAGCCTCATTATGTAATTCCTTTTGCTTATTAATACAGCCTTCGACTCACCTGGGGTGACTTTCCTCTTCTTTCCATCTCTCCCCGCCCTCTGAGTACAGGGGTCAGGTTCAGATTCCACCCAGAAAGCTTCTGAGGGGGTTGCAAAGGAACACTCTGATAACCAACAGCATTTACAGAACACCTCACCTATTGGCTGGAGAGGAGAATACTTGTTTGCTTGCCCCCTTTCAAAACACCCTATAAGATTTCCCTGCTCTATAGGACCGGGGTCCTAGAAATGTCACGTAAGATTTGAAGAATTGCTTTTATGCTCCCAAATTTGTGCAATTCTTTATTTTGATCCAAGATCCGCCAGCCTTGCACTCTCTGATACAGGAGCTACTAGCCACTTGGGGCCAATTAAATTTTAATGAATTGAAATTAAGTGAAATGAAAAATTCAGTTTCTCAGTCACCTTGGTCACATTTCAGGTGCTGAACAGCTACACGTGACGAGTGGCTGTCATGCTAAACAGACCAGATTACAGCATCATTACGGAAGTTCTATTGGACAGTGCTGCCCCAGACTGATTCATCTAGATTTTATTTTTTTATTTTTTTTTCATCTAGATTTTAACAAAAATAAATCTTAAAAAAAAAAAAACAAAAACCCAGCCTGACAGTTGAAGTATTAGCCCTGATAAAAATGTTGTCAGCAGCTCTGGCAAGGACCATTTTCCCACGAAGCCACTGTGTGGGAGCAGGGTCAGCCCGGTGACCTACAGGTGGCACAGATTTCATAAAGCTCATCTCCCTGGGCTTCCAAGGGCTTCTCCGGGGTTGCTTTTCAATCCCAGCTGGATGCTGGCAGCTTCATAACTGATTAGCCTAACTAGTCACTGTTCCCAAAGATGGATGTGATGAATCATCACACAGATCCAGGCTGCCAACGGGAGTCAGAGTGTCAAGAGGGCCCCTCAGGACCTTCCACTGGAGCAGTTAGGGTTGCTGGCTTTCCTCATACTCCTCCCAGGACACAGATAAGTGGACAGACATGTCCTTACCATCATTTCTGCCTGTCAAAATCTCTTAGCCGCCCCTGCCTCCACTTTCTCAAATGCCACCTTCTTCCAGGGCCTCCTTGACTCCGCATGACTCCCCTCTTAGCACTCTCTTTACAGATTTCCAAGAGCATCTATGCATTGTGCCTTCCACCACCCTCGGTGTTGGCCACGGCCAAGTCTTTGGAAGGCAAAGCTCGTGCTTCTCACCAAACTCGGTACCTACCTGCCTCCCCATGGGCGTAGGTCTCAGGATGCCAAGACCCCTCTGGACGTGGCCTGGCTCAACACTGGGTGAACTGGTGCCTGGGTACAGGCTGAGGACACTTGATAAATGGTGACTGGTTGGGATTGCTGTTCTTGGAAAAACTAGCTCCCTGGAAGCATGTTGGGCTGATCTCTGAGCAGGGCTTCCAGGGAGCTGGCCACCTCTGCCTTAAATGGTGTTTTCAGGAAGAAGGGGAAGGGTGTTAGGAAGTATAGGCATGAGCCTCTCCTAGGAGTGTGTCATTGGGAATAACAAAACAAAAAGTATAAGCCGATTCTAAAAGTTTTCACTAAAATGATATTTTGGGAAAGGAGTTTGAGACACATCAAAGCAAACCGTCAACAATCAGAAAGCAACAGTTTACAATGTTGGCAAGCTTGCCGTGTCGTGGGTATTTTCTTAATGATGGACTTCCAAAATGTGGAAAGAGAAATCGCGACACGTTATTGATGTCTTAGACATTTAGGTCCTTCATCCTGAGGTCTTTTGCCTTTTTTTTTTTTTTTTGGCAAACGACCCATCATGCTCATATAGGAATGCTTCCCTCATTGCAGCCACTAGAACATTCTATGACTACCAGCCTTACAGGGGCTGCATAGAGGAGAGGCTGAGCCTGAGTTTTATTAACCACTGAGAAGTCTTACCTCTGTACATGCCATGTGCAGCGATGAGCAAACACAAACACAGTCCCCTCTCTTGGCCCTTGTCATCAAATACCATCAAATCATTACGCTAAAGATTTAAAATTTAAAACTGATTATTTCCATGGAGGAGAGGAGTATGGTGCCATCTCTAAAATCATGTGACAACAGGAATGATAAGTTGCAAGCTTTGAGACACCTTCCCTGAGGAGATGACCAACGAGGGCTCCAGACAAGGATTTTTTTATGTCCCCAAATGCTTGTTCACTGGTGTGTTTATGTGTGAGCTTCCCCCTGCTAAGAAGACTCTCACTGGGCTCTGGTTCCACCTGCACTGCTGACTAGCTCTGGGAAGGCAGGTGAGCTGCTCTGTAATGTGAGGATGCTATATACTCAATGCCTCCCCCTAAAGGCCACTCCTACTCTGACATCTGAGGAACCTACATATCCCCCCCACTCCTAACCCACTCCTCATCTAGCTTAGATTTTGTGCCAGTCTCTGTCCCCAAGACACCTCTCACTGTCTCATCTGCATCCAAGTGGCATGCTGATACAGGACACCAGGAAGGTGGCAACTGGCACTACACAGTGCTCGAGAATAGAGCTGCATGGCTCTGTAATCCCCAGCCCCACAGATGCTGTCTTCTGGTGCAACGTAATAGGATGAGAGCTGGGGCGGGAGCAACAGGGACCACCATAGAGGCCAAACTCAAAGATGTGGAGGCCTATTCCAAGCACCCCTGGGAAGCACTCATTTTAGTCAGCCTCATTCCTGTGTAATTTGGAAAGGAAGAAGCATTCGCACCTAACTCTTAGCAAATGTTTGTCGAAGGAAGGCCTTAATGGCCTGCTCAGGCCTTCCTGGAGCCTTAGAAAGGATGGGGAGTGGGCAAAGGTGGGGCCCCGGCTGGATCCCTGTGCTGCTCGTGCCTCCCAGCCTCACACATGCAGGACAGGGTCCTGGGGCAGCCCTGGGTGGGCAGCAGAAACGGCAGCTGAGGAGGCGGCCGCATTTCCAAAGGGGAAGAGATGTGCTGCCAGCCAGAGGGCGGAGGCTGCCAAGCAGAGGGCCTGGCCCCTATCCCCACCCGGGGACATGTCCCTGCAGACCCTGCTGCACCCCACTGTGCCGCTAATTGGAGTTGGAGCCTCTTGCTTGGGGAGTGAGTGAACTACTCAGCATGCGCCTGCAGAGAGAGGCTGCCTCTGCTGCACACCACCAGCCCCTCCATCCCGGCCCTCCCAACTCCCTCCTCTTGCCCAAACTGCACGTGAAAACTAGTCTGACTCCCTTATGTGTGATGCATCCATACTGCTCTTTTTTGGGGTTTCTCCCTCAGTATGAAGGTAAAGATGGTACCGTTCTGCAGACAGTTTGAGGAACAGAGAAAGGACAAAATCCCCTATGGTGCCACCCACCCAATACCCCCTTGTCCACGGTGAGTTTGATCTCAGCAGCCAGGCCGGGGTCCTGGGCTCCAAATGTCTTCACAGGAGCCATCCCTGCCCACCCCACACAGGTCCTCTGCTGTGGTACCAAAAAACCCAGCACCTGTTCTAGGTGAAGAGCCTCAGTGTTCTGGCAATTTCCAATGTTAGTCCCACTTATGTCCCCAGCAGGGGTTTGCTGATGGCAGCCCAGGCCTGATGGCAGGTACGGCTGACCCACTCTTGCTCTGAGGCTGTGGGGACCTGGCAGAGACTCTCCGAGAACCTCCTGACTCAGCACTTGTGTGCGCCTTGGGCCTAGCTGGGGATGAACTAAAGAGGCTGGAAGAGTTCCCGTTTGAGTTGGCTGCTTGCTGCACATGGCATGTACCACACATAGAGACTTTCCTTTGGAAAAAAAAAAAAAAGAAAAAAGAAAAGAAATGAGGCAGCAATAACAGTAACCACAGCCCATCTGGGTGCAATGCTTGACAAGTTACAAGGAGCGGGAATCAGATGACGCCTTCTAATGAAATGAGCAGAGTTAGGAGTAAAGAAGCCACGCGACTCTGGGCAAATTATTTAATTTCTCCAAGCAGCAGCTTCCTTCTCTTGCTGAAAATGATAAAATGTTATCTAATTCATATTTTCCAATAAAAGGAACCAGGGATCCCAGGAGGAATAGTGGATTCTAGGGTTGGGGCAGGAAATACACCTGAAGCCTGGAGCACCTGGTAGTGCCAGGAAGGAAGGAAGTGCTGAAAAAGGCAAAACAGAGAACCAGCCAGCTCACGGTGACAGTGACGGTGACAGTGATGGGGTGGGGCCTGGGGCTGTCATAGGGACACAGGAGAGAACCAAAAGAACTCCCAGTGACCAAAGCTAGAACCATTTGAGCAACAAAATAAATAAGATAATATCAGATTATAACCCAAAGTACAAAATTTCCATTAGTCCATATTGATATAAAGAAATGATTAGATAAATAAATGGGTAAGAAGAGACAAGTTTTCCATGCAGAAGATTTCCAAATAATTTATATAGTTGCTCTGCCCTCAAGGAGGTGTGGGCTATGCATAGTGACTTCCTTCCGAAGAGGACTGTAATGGAAAGAGGGGAAAAGTGTAACTACAGGGGAGAAATCTGATAAGCCCTACCTGAAGCCAGGTGACCAAGAGTAACACCACCAGCAATCCATCATATTAACCCTTGAATACTATGAGAAGAGCACGTTACTTCCGTCTTCCTCCTGAAACACATCAAGGCTGGTCTAATCACAAGAAGAACATCAAATTCCAATGGAGAGACAATCTACAAAATTCCTGAACAGTACTCCTCAAAATTGTCAAGGTCATCAGAAACAAGGAAGCTATCGTAAGAAGCTATCATGGGCAACAGGAACCTAAGTGTAATGTGATACTCTAGACAGGATCCTTAAACAGAAAAAGGGCATTATATGAAAAGTGAGGGGGTGCCAGGATGGCTCAGTTAAGCATCCAATTCTTGGTTTCAGGTCAGGTCGTGATCTCAGGGTCATGAGATTGAGCCCAGAGTCCAGCTCCATGCTCTACAGGGAGTCTGCTTGAGATTCTCTCTGTCTCCCTCTGCCCCTCCTGCTCATGCTCTTTTTCTCTCTAAAATAAATAAATAAATCTTAAAAAAAAAAAACTGAACAAAATCTGAATAAGGTACCAACTTTAGTTACTAGTAAGTATCAATATTGAATTATTCATTGTGACCCATGTAGCATACCAGTGTAAAATGTTAATAATAGTGGACATGGGGCATGGCATAGACAAGAACTCTGAATTTTCTCTGTAATATTTCTGTAAATCTAGAACTGTTCTAAAATTAAAAATTTATTTAAAAAGTATTATCTACCTCAGAGGGTTGTGAAGATGAACTGTGGTAGCGCATGGAAAGTGCTTAGCACAGTGCCTGGCAGATGGCAAGTGCTCAACAAATGGCAGCTCGGTTATTATTAGGTACTAGGGAGGATGGAAACCAGGGGAAGAAACACACCGGAGAGTATATGAATATGTGAATTATGACTCTAATTCCCAGTTCTAGCCACAGCACCTTAGCAGCAACTCTGGAGAGCTGCCGACCTTCCAAAAAGGGCCATCCCGTTTTAGCACATTAGGGCCGCCTAATCTGCATTTCTGTAAAAACCTGTAGCTCAGTGGATGGGTGGGGGTAGCGGTGCCTGCTGATGCACAAATCACAGCCAGGACCAGGCCTGTTGATTTGCACCTAGTCGGAGTGAAGGTGTGAATATCAACACCCCCAGACAGAGGAGATCCCCCTACACCACTTCCAGAGCTGGATGGCACCGGCTCCCCCTGCAGGGTGCACACTGCCTCTTGATTAAAAATGGAGCCTGGGCAGAGGCTCTTGGTCTTGTGCTCTAATTTAATTCCTTACTGAGGATGAGATCCCTTATGCCAGCCCCCTCCCTGTGCCAGAAACCTGCATGCAGAGAGGTTGTCCATACCCGCTAGGTAGCATGGGTCACTCCAGGACATAAATCCCTGCAGTTCTGACTCCATCCTTGCCCCAAAGGGGTGCTATCACCCAGACATAGACCAGAAAGATTGGTGAAGATTCCAGTGGGCAGTCGATTGACACTGCAGAAATCTAGGTCATGGAGCAACAGACCCAGAGGGAAGAAACCCAATAGTCTGTGTGTGACCTTGCAAACTTGGGGTTGCAAGCCATGGAAATCTAACTCAGCTAGGTTAGGGGCACCAGGATAGGATGTGACATTTGGTAGAAAGAAATGAGCTCACACAGTCAGGCCCAGGAAAGCACAATCAGGGCCGCTCCACGGATCACCTGCTGGAACCAGGACTCCAGGGTTGCCGGGAGGCACTTTCCATGGATTTCTTGAATCTGTCACCACCCCTCCATCTCCTGCTTGCTGCCTGTCTTCTCAGGCCTGCTTTCTCCAGCCACAGGGAGCCCCCAGGCCTACCATCACTGCACTTCCCCAGAGAGAGGAGCCAAGCGCCTCTCACCTTCCTCCTCTAGGCTTCAGTTACAAAGATCACAGGGAAGACCGCTGACTAGCCTACCTAGACCAACATGCTGATCTCCAGATGGTAGGAACCAAGGAGGCAGGGCCCTCAGAAGTGTTTGCTCCCATTTAGACCACATGTTGGAATCATGGTGGTCAAGAGACAGAAGCCACAGCTGTCAGAAATGTCTATAAAGAACTTCTACTTCTGTGTAAAGTTGTTCACTGAGTAATTGGAAAGCTAAGAAGAGACTTCACCTGGATCACAGAGTTAGCTACTACCTGAAACAATTACTAACCCTGGGTCTGGAGACAGGGGGAAGACGCTGGAATTATTAAAACTCAGAAGTTTAAAGAAAGGACCCCATGGGTGCAGAGGCCCAGGGTTTTGGGGAAGGAGCACGCCAGCTGGTTGGCATCTCTGAGGGGAATGAAATAAGGTGGGCTGGAAAAGTGTTAACTGGATTTAGCTGCTCCTACCGGCATGCATGCTGATTGGTCAACAGAATGTGGTACGTCCACAGAATGGAGTACTATTTGATAATTAAAAGGGATGAAAGACACTGAATCAATCTTAGCAACATTTCACAGAGTGAAAGAAGCCAGCCACAAGGGGACAGATTGTGTGCTTCTGCTTTTATGAGACATCCAGAAAGGGCAGATATTATAGAAACGGAAAGGAGATTGGTGGTTGCTTTGGGTGGGGGTGGGGATGGGGAGTGACTGCTCTTGGGGTTTCTTTCTGGGCTGACCAACATGTTATAAGAGAAGATTGTAGTGATGGTTGCACGACTGCCAATATGCAACACTTAAGAGGGGGAGTTTTATGGTTTGTGAATTACATCCCAAGAAAAGCAAGTATGATGCAGGTGCTAGCCAACCCTCTGGTGCTCATCACTCTGCAACAATAAGTGTATCAAATCAGTGCAGACCTTAAGTTTATACACTATGTCTGTTGTATCTCAATAAAGCTGAGAGAAGGAGAAAGCAACTACTATAGCCAGAACACCGTAAGCAAGGGCACATTCCTCCACTCACTCCTGCCTCTGAGGGACCCTCCAAAGTCCCCTCTCTGCAGAGCCAAGTAAGGAAGTTTTGCAGGTAGCATAGTAGTGTCCGTGGCGTCCCAGCCCCAGCATCCCAGAGCAGGGGTTGAGCTGGAGGCAGAAAGACAATTAATGAGTGTTCTAGGGAGGTGACTGTTCCCTAAGGAGGGAGGTTTCTGGTTCCAGAAAGGGCTGGAGGCAATGAGAACAACAAATGTCCAGAGTTGAGGGCCCGGAGGCTGGGGAGATAGGACAGGCGCTCAGCTGCAAAAACACGGGGGGAGCTAGAGTAATAGGTGACACCAGGAATAAGGGCAGGCCAGGAGCTCCTGCTATTCCCCCTGCCTGGCGTCCAAGGTCGGTGCTGGCTGCAACGTTTCGGGCTCTGACAACTGGACTCACCAACAGGGAGCATCTCGTTCTAGGAGATGCCACGCCCCGATTCTCCAGGAACCCCGCAGTACCGCTCGGGGTGCGAGCTCCTGAGGGCCTCAGCATCTGAACATCCCCAGTAAGGCCTCATTCCTTTGAGGTCCTCCCCCTTCCTCTTACAAAATACAAATCCCCCAAAAATGGTAGCAAATTTGTTTTCATTCTAAAATACTTACTATATGCCTACTGTGTGTGTTTCTACATCATTCCTTGCCCCTGGCAGGGGAAAACAGCAGCCCAGGAGCCGTGGGAGGGTAACTGGGAGGGCTGGATCAGGAAAGTGCTGGAACTCCCCATTTTCTGGACACTTAGGAAAATAAGCTAGAGAGACAGGAGGTGGATTGGTGGCTGCCGGTGGGGTGGGACCGGGAACGGGGAGTGACTGCAAGGGGGCGCGAGGTTCCTTTTGGGGGTAATGGGAACATTCTGAAATTAGATTGTGGGGACGCGGCACCACTCTGTAAATATACTAACAATCATTGAATGGTGCACTTAAAATGGGTGGATTTTATGGTATGTAAATTATACCACAATAAAGCAGTTTAAAAAAATGAAAGCATCTCAAAGAAAGTGTTTATGGACATTTGAGCAGATAAGGACAAGATGTCCACCGGGGACTGCTGCAGGCACAGAGTCCGCCGTCGTTCATGGTCAGCTGGGCTGGGCTCTTGCGCCCCACACCCTCCGTCTGCGGGCGGGGAGCTCACCGAACCCCAGTCACCATCCTCGCGGCCCCACAGGCTCTGCCTCTGCCCCGGGTGGCCTGGAGGGCCCGCGGCCTACGGGGCAGCCCTGGCGGGCCCTGGCACCCAGCTCTGTCCTCAGCTTCATTGTGCTGGCAGCCTGGCAGCCTGACCCCCAGAGCGAGGAGTGGGGTAAGAGCCCCGGGCTTCAGCCTCCCACCCAGCCTCCACCCCCTCTACAAAGACATTACTGGGTTGTTACAGCTCAGCTATTAATAGAGCGGAGGTATTGATTCCTGCTCTGCACCTGTCACTCATGTGTGTAAAAAACAAGTCTGCATTTGAGCATTTCCGGTCTCTCACTGACCCCCAGTGACCCCTCCTTCGAGCACCCCTGGCTGAATTATCAGGGTGTCCGTTGCAGGTGCTCCGAGCTCAGACCCTGGGCCTGAGCAGTGCGGCTGATCTCGTGCGGAGGAGCCTGGATTAACTAGAGCGTTGCTCCTCTCCCACGCTGTGCATATGCACGGCTCAGGGCATCTCCCTAAATGCAGGTCCCGATGCAGAAGGTGCGGGGCGCGCCCTAGAGCCTGCGGCTCTCATGAGCTCAGGTGCTAGGCACGCTGCAGGCCCCGCACCACGCACCACACGTTGAGTGCCTTGCCCCTAGAGCTTCACTGCCTGAGCTGCAAAGCCCCAGATGCTTCCCCTGGAGCATCCGACAACCGCCAGGGACGGGGAGGCCTTTTCCTAGCAGGAGCTCCCGGGAGCCGCTGGGCTTTCTGGGCATAAGCCGAGGGGCGCTTGCCTCTGCATCAGGTCCGGCTCCACGGCCTGAGTGGGCTGCAGGCTAGGACAACAGCAAAGGCGGCAGCGGCCTCCCTCCTCCCCCAGTGGAGAAAGCGATGAGCTGCTGATGAAGCACGAGGGGACCTGCTGCAGTTATCAGCTGCTTGCCATGGACACCCTTAGTGTGGCAGAGGACAGGCGCCGTGTGTCTCCTGCTCGGCACCTCAGAGGCCGGAATCCTGCAGGTGATCGATGAGCCCTGGAACACTGCCAACAAGAATAAGAAAGAATTTGCTGCCAAAGCCAGAAACAGCCAGCCCTGACCTCACATGGCTATTCTCTGCGTCAGAGAACATTTGTTAGCATCACTAGGTGCAAAGTGCTGCTGCCGAACATCAAGGTGATTGAGACCTGGTCCCGACTCTGGAAGCCCACTACCCGGGCAGTGTAAAATGTGAATGACTTGTGACACACAGCTGGATGAGGGGCCCCAGTACAGAGAAAAGCTGCATGGGAAAGGGGGAATCATTGTGAGCAGGGAGACAAACTCCCCCGCTTGAAGGATGCGGCATCAGAATTGAGTCTCAAAGGCTGGGTAGGGTGAGGGTGAGCATAGAAGAGGGTCTGGCCTTGGGTCGGGGGAAGCCACAGAGAGTAGCTTGGAGCTGAACAAGTGGGGCCTGAGCTCTAAGACCTATGACCACATCTGATGAGGCACAGAGATAGGTGGCTAATTGTGTACATGAAGCATTTACTATGTGGTAGGTCACTGTAGATACTGTAGGGGCTGCAGGAAGCCACACACAAAAAAAGCAAATACTTTTCAAAAGCTAGCATATTTGGGCATTCTAAAATACACTCTGGGGCATTTTAGCAGTGACAGAGAGGGGCCCTGAGGAAAGTCCAGAGCAGTGTAGGGGTTCAGACAAGGAACATACTCATCCACACCCTGTCATCGGACGACTGTGATTGCACAGGACACAGATAGGCAGGCCGACTAGCCAGTTAATCAGGGCCTGATCTTTTGCTCAAAGCTCTGGAGCTTGTTGACAGAATGGGAAAATTTGGCCATTTCTCATTGGCATTCTACGTCCACTTTCAGCAACCTCTCCCTCCCCTGCCTGACAGAGAAGAATCTGTCCAGAGAACCATGGCCACCACGAAGCTGTGCCCTCGACCAGCTGCTTTGGCCATGAAGCTTACCTGACAAGTGTTCAGAAAAGCTATCTAGAGCCTGGAAACGAGGTCAAGAGGGTATCTGCGTGTCCTTTCAATGTCATGCTGAAATATTGCTGAACAGGTTTCCCCAAGGATTACTCACCTTCCCAGAGAATGTGTCCATTTGTTTGACTACACAATTGACTATTGGTTAAGGGCTCAGACTTTGTGAAATTAGCTGTTAGCTCGTAGAGCTGTGTGGATGCAAATGGTTCCTGTCTGGTAGAAAAGACAACCTCAAAGGTTAGGGTTCATTGTCCTGTAGGACACAAAGCACTTTTGTATCTAACCTATGTATCCAATATTCTTTGTTTTATAGGATTATGTAGCCCCCAATGCCGCCATTGCTCTTTGAACCAGCCTGTTTTACTGTTTGCCTCATTAATAGCTGAATTAAATAAAATTTTTGACTTGTGTTCATCCTATATTTGTAAGAAAGTCATGCTCTTGACTTTTGAACATCATTGCCCAGTTGGAAACCAAGGATTCTATGAATTATGAGAGACAAAAGAATGGAAATTGATACCACTAATGGTATTAGAACTTCCTGATAGATTAAGATGCTGCCTCCCCAGGTCCAATGTCAACAAAAGGAACCAGAGACCCCAAGGGGAGATGCCTCAGAAGGAAGAGCTTGCTGGAGAGTTCAGTCTGTGCCTCAGTGAGGTTGGTATTGTTTATCTCGGGAAGTGCAGCTTGGGCTAGAAACCCCCTCAGACTTGTAAACATTGCCATGATAGCCATGCTTAGGATATGGGCCAGATTGTCATTCCAGCGGGGCAGGGGCCAGGTCACATTGGGCCTTATGGGGCTAGTTTTCATTAAGATATCATGTGGTAGCAACAGAGGCAATGAAAATGGAGACCTTGGTACTGCTAGTGACATGCCACCCTGGCTTCTCTCTGCCTGACATTTGGAAGGAGGTGAGCCCTTTGGGCTGAGCCCTTTGTATAAAGGACAATTCAAGGCCTCAAGAGAAGGGTGTTGGACTTTCTGCAAGGAGGCATGTGAGTGATATATATGTATATATCAAATTGTACCACAAACTGGTAAACCAAGTCTCACCAATTATATACACATGAGGATACTTAAGAATTTTTCTTTAAAATAAAAATCCATAGCTGAAAAAGGAAAAATTTGGAAAAGTCTGTTCTGCAGGGAGGAAAGGCAAGCTTCAGAGAGCATGAGAGTGCTCCAGTGGCCTCTTGGATCAGCCTACAGAACAGAACTTGGAGGCCAGGATGGGACTATGTTTCACTTTGCCACATGACAAACTAGTTCACACTCACTGGCATAAAATAACAATCACTCATTATCCTGGATCTGTGGGTTGGCTGGACGCCTCTGGCTATCCAGGCTGAGCTCAGCTGGCATGACTCCACTCCACACTGCAGTTCTGTGGGCCACTCTGCCCCACCCTGTGTTCGGCCTGGGGCCTGGGCTAAAGGGGTGGCAGTTACCTATGCAAGAGGACAAGTAGAGGCATATGAAGCCTCTCAGGCTCAGAACTTCACATCACTAATTCAATCCACCTCCTTGGCCAAAGTCATTGCCAAGGGGCATGCTTTGCCTATGTTAAGGCTATGGCAAGGGTCTGGATGCAGGGGAGGGGTAAAGGATTGGGACTGATCATTAAGTCTGCCTAGGAAAAGGCTAATTGCCTTTGGAAGCCCACCTCCTATGTGTCTGCCTCTTTTTAGCATGCCAAGCAGATACACATCTTATTAGCAGATAAACATCGACCACCTTCATTTTGACTACTGCATAGTATTCCATGGAACAAATGTATTATCCTCTATTTAGTCAGCCTTGTACTTGTAAATGTCATTCAGATTGTTGCTAGGGGGTTTCCCATTATAAAGATGCTGCAGTGAATACCCTTACTCTGTGTGCAAGAGTGTTCTATTGGAGATTGCTCAATGGTCTCTGTTAACCAAAACCCTCTGATATAGAGTCTCTGAATTTTAGTAGACACATGGCTGCCCAGAATAGAGATGACATTTCCCGGCATGCCTGCATTTAGGTATAGACATATGACTAAGTCCTAGTCAACACGATATAGCAGCAGTGATGTGTGCAACTTTGGGATTGTTGCCCTAAAGGAAAAAGATGTGCCCCCTCATCCCTTTCCTGATTGGTCCTAGATGGAATGTGGCTATGGTAGGGAGCTAGCTGTCTTCCACCATGTGGGGAAGAGCAAAGAAACATGGAATCTAGTCCCCCAGTGCCATGGAATCATCCCCCTCAACACACACACACACACCACTCAGCCCTAGATTAATTAATCTGTGCTGTGATGTTCCAGAAAGAAATATATCTCTATTGTGTTCAAACCACTGTTACTTTGGGTACTATAGAAATCAATCCAATATCCTAATTAAAATTAATATATTCACAAGATAAATTCAGAACAGTGGAATTGCTATTTCAAAAATTATATGCATTTAAAAAATTGATCTTTAATGCCAAATCACCTTTCACAGCTATTATACTAATTCATACTCCCACCAACAATATGTGAAGTGCCTGCTTTCTCATACCCTTGCCAACAATGTCCATTATCAAACTTAAAATGTTTGCCCATGAGCTGAAAAATAACTCATAACTTTAAAATTTGCATTAATTTAATGACACTGGGAAGTCACAGTCTTTACCTGTCTTTATTATCCTTTTTTATACATTATCTTCAGTCTTTACCACAATTCTATGGCATGTTATCATTGTCTCCATTCAGTATACCTCTAAAATGTTGAGTCATTTGTCCGCCATGGCACAGCCGGTAAGTGATGGAGCCAACTTTGAATCCAGGTTGGACTCGCTCCAGACCAGGCACCAGAGCGACCCCTTTGACTTTGCCAGGGCTTCTACCTCCCCACTGACCAGCTGGATATTTACTGAACAAGGACCTGGGGCCCATACAGGCTAACTGGCCTCCAAAGCCAGGTCCAATGGGGCCCAAAGGAGAGCCCATAAATTGGTATTATCAGCTTCAACTTCCGATAGCGGGGACTCATGATCTCCTGCATAACACAAAGGTAGCTATGTGGTCTTTTCTTGCCTTTCCCAGGGAGCAGAAAGGTCCCACGCCTGACCATCTCCTAAGCACCTTCAAAAGTTTTTACCTTTGGTTTTGTTTCCTATAACTCATTAGAGTGGAGACTGTCTTTCCAAGCAAAGGCTGGGGAGCATCAAGAGCCTACATTCTAGGCAAAGAGAACAGCATCTTGACCAAAGGGAGAGGCGGCCTTTGAGCTCAATTTCTTTATCATTATTTCAAGAACAATTATAGCTTTTTATCACTGGTGTGTGTGTGTGTGAGAGAGAGAGAGAGAGAGAGAGAGGAGAGAGAAATAATAAATGTAAAGTGCTTTGCATATAGTAGAAACTGCAGAAACTGTACCCAGAGCCCATTATTAGGCTCCGCCCCATTTCATACACCCTAGCAGCTCACACACCTGGGAAGTATGCAGTAATATTCGTCCTCTATTTCCAGTCTCATTTACTTATTCATTCAGAAAATTGTTGCTCAGTTTTGACATCTTTGGGCATGACATGAGGCTAGCACGCTCTGTCCTTTCCTTGTACCGACTGAGTTACAACCAAAGCTCTAAGCCCGGGATCCGCACTGTACAGCCAGGGAGTCTGAATTCAGAGGTTCTAGTGAGCAGCACCCCCTCCACAGAGGTAGGACGCAGTGATGGTGATAATCCTGACAGTCTGGGTGGACCTCTTAGGCTCCTCTAGCCACGGCCGGCTTCTCTCTGTTCTCAGACTGCTCTTCCCAGGTGCTCCTCCCACAGAGAAGTCCCCGTTACCTTCCCTCCCAGGGCTGCTTCCAGCATCCCCTTCTCCTTGCTTCCCTCTGTCCTCCAGCTCTGTCTTCTCCATTCCTGGGTCTGTCTCCAAATTCACTAAGACCTGACAACCCTACCACCTGCGCTGTGAGCTCCCTGAAGGCAGGAATGTGTCTGATTCATCCGGGCATCTGGGCCTTGGTCTAGTCTAGTCGTCTAGTCCAGGACAAACCAAGACTGGGGATAGAAAGGCTGAAACTGGGGTGTGTGGGGGGTGCATAGTGCTCCGTTCATGCTCCCGGCATGAGCCCGCTGCAGAAGGAGCTCACGCTCCCAAGAGTAGGAGAGAGGAAGAAAGGGTTTTCGGGGGCCAGCCTGGGAGTCCATTGCACTGTAGGGTGGGCCTGAAGGTCTCTAGCCCAGGGCTTGGTGGAGCACTGGAGTGCTCAGGGAAGCAGAGGCTGACCCCGTGTGAGGGTGAAGGTGCAGGCAGGGGTGCAGCAGGGGCGATGGGGGCACAAGGGTGCAAGTTTCTCCCTGCTCTGGGAATAGGGTGATGAACTTCCAGGTCAAGAGGGCTAAAGATTTCTGCTATGATGTCTGGATTCTTTAGGTGGTGGCCCCAAAGATGGAACAGAAGGGCTGGTACCATAGCAACCAGGGAGCCGGGAAACCTCCTAGAAACAGGGAGGAGATCTGCCTTTCAGAAGCCTCCTGCATCAGAGGGAAGACCCCACTTTCCATCTGACTGCAAAGGCTGTGGGAGCAACCGCTCCCTGCAGCCCCTGGTGAAGACTGGGTGGAAGAGGAGGAAGGGGAGGAAGCGTGGGCTTGTAGGATGGGAAGAGACAGCATCTGGGCCCACTGTCTGGCCGCAAAACCCCAAAGGCGATAGGCAGCAAACGGATCCCTCAGCTATTTTCTCCAGGCCCAGCTAAGCTACCCCCACCTGCCCCGTTTTGCACTTCGTGTCCGGGGAGATGCTTCCCACAGATCATGTCCTGGGACCGGAGAAGCTGGGAATAGAGTTCCTGGGGCCTCATGACCGCAGGTGGCCCACGCGCCTACCGGGTGTATGTTCAGAACATCAACCAATTCAATACAAAAAAGGAAATGTCCAGGGAATTCCAGTCTGACGAAATCACTAAGTTGTGAGGTTTTTGCCTGATGTGAATCCAGGTAGATTTCCAGGTGGGCCCGGGGAAGAGGACAGGCCCGGAAGGGGAACTTGTTTCTGGGACTTTGGCCTCAACCTCCAGCCAACAGCATTGGACCGGGGATGCTTTGGGGACAGGCATGCAGTAGGACTCTTTTTTTGGATCCCTAGCCTTTTGTGCCATACATGACACACACTGGGCAGTTAATAAGTTTTTACTGAGCCTAGTTCAGAGCGCCTGGTGAGCTCTTAATCATGGGAGCACCGTGACGGCTGATATGACTGCTAACACAAGACACCATTTCGATGGATTTTAATTCCTTCTACTTTCTGTGTTATGTGAGAGATGGAACTTCCGCCCAGTACTGCTCTTGGCTGCTGAGCTCAGGTTCTCTGTCTTTGAGAAGGACAGACACCTGTCTTTGAAGGACAG
Organism: Canis lupus dingo; assembly: GCF_003254725.2. NCBI lineage: Eukaryota > Metazoa > Chordata > Mammalia > Carnivora > Canidae > Canis > Canis lupus. Next base: position 44,865,186 of record NC_064250.1, on the reverse strand, counting down.
AGCCCAGCAGGGTGAGTGGCTGGGGACGGCTGCCTCTGGAACGTGGTCAGCCCAGTGCAGCTGGACTGTGGGGCTGCGGACCCTGGAGGGACCTAGCAGGCAGCGAGGTCAGGCTTCAGAGCCCAGGACAATTCTGCCCAAGGACGCTCCGGATTCCCACCCTGCCCGCTCTACATGCACACACACACACACGCACATGACACACCACACCATACACACGTGCACTACACACTATACACACACGACACACACTACCTACACACTCCACACACCACTCCACACCCACCATATACCACACACACACACACTCACACACACACACACACACACACACACACACACACACACGCGCCATTAGACTGGGGCCTAATGGACCCTCTGGATTCCCACCCTGCCCCCTACACACACATCTCACACACATCTCACATACACACACACCTGGGCTGGGGCTCTCCATGAAGGTTCCTGTGGGATAGGTGCTCTCATTAAGCCCATGAGACTCCTTCACATGGTCATCTCCAGGGTCACAGGGTCACAACTCTTCCAGGTTGTCAGCAGCATCTGCCCCCAGCATGGACCCCTTTCTAGGCCTCTGCAGACCTCACTATGTGAAATAGGAGATTCAGGGTCAAATCATTCAGACGGATGGGAATTCAGGACTTTAAAGAATAAGAAAGAGGGAAAACCTCAAGTTACTGCCTTTAATTTCCAGTTAGGGAGGTAAAACAAGTGCAGCAGCAGAGCATTTTGTTGCTGAACGAACTAGGTCGATCTGGTCTGAGGACACCAAGAGGCTAAGTTAGCTGTGCCCAAAGTCATTGAGGGAGTTTGGAGCAGAGGCAGGACCAGAACCCAGGTCTCCTTCATGACTACACTACACTTTTTTTTTTTTTTTTTTAAGGTCTACTTTTTGTCACAATGGGATTATCACACTTTGTTCAGCCAGGAACTTTTAGGTTGGTGCTACTGGCATCTAGTGGGTAGAGATCAAGGATGTTGCTGAATGAGTTGCTGATGCATTATTAGAAGCCCCCACAACAAATATTTGTCATGCCCAAGATGTCAATTTGGTTGGCTGTCAGGGTGTGTAGGCAACAATCTAGGCTAATCACCCAAACCTCCAGGAAAAGTGGAATTGCAAGAGGGGAAAAACATGTAGCAGGAACAGACTGTAGTTTGAGGATTCCGCTATTTGGTGAGAAAACAGTATCTTTTTTTCTGACACCAGATCTGTGGAGTTCTTCCCACACCAACAACCAATTCTCTGACATCAACAGGGTGTGCAAAAATTCGGTTCAATTCTGACACCACCAAGCTGGAGTTAACACAGACACCACCGGTTAAGGGCTAAGTCCCACAGGAAGGAATCCATGAACAAAGGGAAGCGGTGATATCTGCTTAGAAATCTGATATTTGGAAACCTGCAGACCTGAAGAGTCTTCTTATGAAAACCTGATACACAAGTGCTATCCAGACAAAGAGCTGATTCATTAGGTGTGGTGGGCCTTTACTTAAAGCCCCAAATAACGAATGTTTCCCATCTGAATTTTGTAGACTTCATGAGATACATTTTTGTTAAGCGCTGTGTGAAACAATGGGATTTCTGGTTTCTTCTCCACCACACAGTGGTCACATACATCTTTTATAATATGCCTATGCCACGGGAATCAGCTTGCAAAGAAGAATTTATTAATGAGTCTATTTAGGGATTTTCGAATGGAAGACCTTATAAGAATGCAGAGTAGATGTTCTTAGTAGTATACACGGAAGTAGGTGAGCTCCTGTCCTCACCCCCAAACAGGCAACTGACTGAGGATGCTGTGGTTACTGGTGGGGGCAGAACAGAAATAGCGGGGCTTTCCTGTGAAGGACCCATCACTGAAGAAATCTGTCTACCTCCTCATTGGACCCAGGTTCTTCAGGGATAAAATAAGAGTCAAGGTTTGTTTGTTTGTTTAAGATTTTATTTATTCAGGAGAGAGAGAGAGAAAAAGAGAGAGAGAGAGAGAGAGAGGCAGAGACACAGGCAGAGGGAGAAGCAGGCTCCATGCAGGGAGCCCAATGTGGGACTCGATCCCGGGTCTCCAGGACCATGCCCTGGGCCGAAGGCAGATACTTAACTGCTGAGCCATCCAAGGATCCCCAAGAGTCAAGGTTTGATGGGGAAACAAAAAAAGTAATCATTTTCTAATTCCCAACATTTCTCCCCATCTCTCCACATTTTCAATCTGACTCAGCTCCCAGCAAAGCAGTAATGGGTTCTGAGTTGAACAGATGGCAAAGGAGGGGGTTCGCTTTCCTGGTGCCCGCCTGCATGCATTCAGAGGGGCTCCCGGTGGTCAACAGCACAATCCCTGAAACTGACTGCTCGGCTGGAATACCAGTTCTGCCGCTTACTAGCTGTGGGCCTCAGGGTTTGCCTCTCTCAAAGGGTTCTAAGGAGCAGCATTACTCACAAGAGCCAAAAGGTGAAAGCAGCCCCGGGGGCTACCAGTGGGTGCCTGGATAAACAGAATGTGGCATATCCATGCAGTGGGCTATCAGCCTTAAATGGGAAGAACCCCTGACGCATGCTACCACGTGGATGAACCCTGAAGATCTCACACTAAGTGCAAGGGCAAACACTGTATGATCCCATTCGCATGAGGGGCCTAGGGTAGTCACGTTCATAAAGACAAAGCAGAATGGTGGCTGCCAGGGGCTGGGGTCGGGTAATGCAGAGTTGGCCAATGGGTACAGAGGTTCAGTTTTGCAAGATGAAAAGAGTTCTAGACGTGGAAGGGGTGATGGCTGTACAACAGCAGGAATGCACTTCATGCCACTGAACTGTACATTTAAAAATGGGTAAGACAGTAAATTTTATGTTACGTGTATTTCACAATTTTTTTAAATAAAAAAAATATGGGGCCCTGGGTGGCTCCGTGGGTTAAGCGTCCGACTCTTGATTTTGGCTCAGGTCATGGTCTCGGGGTCATGAGATGGACCCCTGAGTCAGACTCTGAGCTGGACATGGAGCCTGCTTAAGATTTTCTTCCTCCCTCTCCCCCTATACCCACCTCTCTAAAAAAGAAAAGGAAAGAAAAAGAAAATATTCAATTAAAAAATAAATCAGGAAGCGTAACAGCCTAGGGTTGTGAGGATTGAATGAGTTATGTAGTGTAAATTAGTGGTTCTCTACCAGGGTGCCCCCCACCCCGATCCCCCAATAGTGATCTGTCAGGCCCAGAATGTCAACCGGTCAAGGAGCCCTGGTAAGAAAGCACCTGGCACAGAACAGCTCTCAGTAAACAGCAGCTGTGATTTTTATTTAGTTTACATGAAAGGACTTTACCATGTCCCTACAATCCAGAGGAGCCAGGTACTGACGCAGAAGCACCCGGGTGGTCCTCTGACAAAAAAAGGGCTTGAGGCTGAGGCCCAAGTGCCCAAGGGCACATGGCAATGTGGGTCATCAGTGCAACCAGAAGGGACTTTCTCTACAAACTCAGGTTGTTTATATTATTTTATTTTTTTGAAATATTTTATTTATTTATTTAAGATAGAGCATGACCGGTGCAGGGGTGGGGGTGGTGGTCAGAGGAAGAGGCTGACTCCCCACTGAGCAGGGAGCTCCAACCCAGGACCACGGGATCATGACCTGAGTTGAAGGCAGTCCCTTAACCGTCTAAGCTACCCAGATGCCCCTATATTGGTTCCTTTAAATCAAGTTGATTTGGACCATAAACCCTCAGCCCTCTGGGAAATTGGGGGCCCCTCCTCCCCCACACCCCCCCAAAGATGGGCACAGGCTCTGGGGTCTTCTATGGGGCCAGACTTCCAGGGAGCTCTGCTGGTCTGCAAGTTGCTGGAGCTAGCCCAGCAGTCCCTGGGAGGCGCAAGCACCACCCAGGAAGCTGTGATGAGGAGTTGCATGGTTGGGGGTTCAGTTCCCTCCTCCTCCTCTTCTCCCCCTCCTCCCCTCTCTCCCAGCATAATTCCTTTTCCAGCTGGGTGGCGACTCCACCCTTCAGCACAGGCCTTCCCTTGAAGCAGCTCAGGGCAGAGCTGCCAGGCCAGGGGCTGGTCTGTCCCCCCTCAGTGCCCAGGCCCCCTTCCATATTGCCCACGTGACCTTCCTCCTTTGGCAGCAGGGTGGACCCAAAGGGCTGAGGGAGCCTGGAAAGGAGCAGGAGGGGAGCCTGTCACACGACTCACCTGTCTGCCCGTTCCCAGCATGGGGGACATGCCCCTCAGGGGTACCTGCAGCTGTGCGCAGGGCCCTCCTCAGAGCTGGAGTCATAGCCCAGCCAGGCCCTTCTCCCCTGCAACTGAGAGCAACTTCTCCTCTCCCCTGAGAGCACTCACCTCTTTCCTTGGCTCCTGGTCCTGGGGCAGGAGCTCCTGCCGGAATCACCAGTACTGTTTCTTGGGGCCCTTTCTGCTCTATTTTCCCTCACCAGCCCCCTCATGGTTAACCCCTCAGATGACAGTCTACCCTGGGCTGCCCAGTGAGGTTTCTAGTGAGGTGGTGTGTGTGGAGGGGTCCCTGCCTGCATGTACTCCCCTCCAGCACCTGTGTAGATAGCACCCAAGTGCTGACTCTGGGGGTGTCATCCGAAAGTGCCCAGCACCAGGATGATGGGTTCAGAAGAATCGCAGACGCTTGGCTTCCTTCACTGCAGTACATTCAACTCAGTCACTGTTTGCGGTTTGTCCTCCAAAGGCTACCACTTGCTTTCTCCTGAGAGCAAAGGCTGGGCCTGCAGACGGTGTTCTCCTGGGTCCTGTGAAAAGCACTGGTGTTAGGCCTCCAAGGCAAGTGTCTTGTGAGGGGCAGTGGAACAGTGGAAGGAGAGGACTTTGCACAACCCCCCGACGGAAGGGGCAGTCAGGCTATTGAGGTTTGTGATGACAGGGCCCACATTAAATGTGGGCCAGAGGAAGGAACTCAAATGGGGCAAATGGAAATAGGTACAGGAGACAAGCAACACCTGGGAATCTTGAGCGGGCGGAAGTAGCGGCACAGCACATGGCCTGGGGAGCTACCAGTGTGTAAATGCCTGATTTAAATAGGTTCCTGCAAGCGCCTGGGTGGCCAGTCGTTTAAGCATCTGCCTTCAGCTCAGGTCATGATCCTGGGGTTCTGGGATTGAGCCCACATTGGTCTTCCTGCTCAGCGGGGAGCCTGCTTCTCCCTCTGCCTCTCCCCCCACTCATGCTTGCTCTCTCTCTTCCTCACTCTACCCCAAATAAATAAATAAATGGGTTCCAAGAGCCTAGTCATTCAGTTTTTTTGTTCCTCACACCTCTTCTGGAACGTGCGTATGTCAGGGGTACCAACTCCATCCCAATACCAACCCCCCGCTCCTGCTCCCTATGGACTGAGCTCCTGCTGCCATCTTGTGGCAGTTTTTATGAGGGACATCAGACAGGCAGAGCTACTGCTCCCCACTGCTATGCTTTTATTTGTAGACTGGGACCTTTCTGGACTCATGAGCAGACTCTTGACACCAATTGCACTTGTGAGGGTCTCACCTCTGATGGAGCACCCTGCTCCTGCCATGGGACTCTCAACAGTCCATAGTCCAGGTCTCCCGTCCTCCTGTGCTGCACAATTCAGTGAGATGGGACACACGTGGGGGGGGGGGGGGAAGGGGTGGCCGTATCCCTGTTGACTGAGCAGGTACCAGCAGGAATGGCACTAATACTAGCTCTGTACCTCAGGGTCCCTTAGGAAGATTTCTCCTTTTGAGTCAGAGATTTGAATGTCTCTTGAGGAAGGGAAAATATGAATCCCAAAGCTAAAAAAAAAGCCTCCACTATATCAAGAATTGTCTTCTCTTCTTAGTCACATCCTGTCCCCACCTCCCTCCACCTGGTTCATGTTGTATACACCTTGTTGCTGACATCTTGGTGCTGTCCTGACTCTTCTGTGGATGTATGGTTTCCAACTGTGAGCTCCTTGAGATCAAGGACTCTGTATTGCCTGTATCTAGCACAAAAAAGGTAGTAAATGTCCTTAAGTGAAAGAACTCTAGGCTATCTGGTCAGCATATCCTGTCAATTCTTCTTCCAGAAGTCATTCTCTTATCTTAGCCTTCTTTTTTCCCAAGGTCAAGGCAATACATGCTGTGTGCCACCCAGATGTCCCTTCATGATGAGACACTCCTTCCCCTTGACCACTCAAAGCTGTCTCTTCCCAGGGGTTACCCTCCTTCAAAAGGAAACTACTAACCCAAGGCCTAAGCCTCCTCTGGGCATACCCCACATCCAGTAACTGGTCAGTGCTGCCAGGAATAGCTCCAGCTATCCCCAAATTGAGATACCTATGAGGGACCACAGAAGCTCTAGAGCTGGGACGGTCTCTAGATGGGCTGAGGCCTTTGTTGTGGCTGCATTGCAGTTCACCATCTCTCCCTGCCCCAGTAGGCTTCCTCCACCCTTACAGGTGGAGGGCTATCAATGCACTGGGTAATGACAGCAACAGGCTGAGGACAATTACCTATTTAAGGCAAAGTGTCAAAGGGGCCAGCTTGGAAGCATAGAAAGAACCTCTCATTGTAATCAGAGGACAGAAGCAGCTGAGGCTTGGGCCGAGACATAATGCTAAGGGAGCAGAGCTCCAGAGAAGACTAAATTCTCAGGCAAGTCCGCCATGCCCAGGGCAGGTCCCCAGTGGGGAAGGACTGAGACTTGAAATGGCAGATCATGGCAGCTCTAGAGCTCTTGGAGAACTGGCCAATGCTTCTGTTATAACTGCACTGCAGTTCAACCCGATGCTTTTGAGAACCTTGGAACCCAGAGCAGATGTGACCCCCCTCCCTGCTGCCTGCAGACCACTTGAAGTCTGCTCATCCTCTTGAGTATGCTCCCACCTCCTCTCCTGGCTGCCTGGTCAATAACAGGTCAAGCCACACCGTCACCTGACCAGGGGAAGTGCTGGATCTGCTGGGAGGAAAGAGGCTTGTGTTGAAGGAGCTGTAAGACCCCATCAGTGCGTACTGGCAGAAGCAAGGAGAATAGATGTGGGACAGGATCTAGAGGATGCTGAGTTGACAGAAACAGAATATAAAGTTAGATAAGAGAGTTTATTGATATGAGGACACTCTGGTAGAAGGTTGACACCCCGGCAAAGACCCTAAAAATTATGCAACTATGCTGCTATGTTGTTTCCTATGAGCTTAGAAAAAGCAACAGTCCATACTAAGTACAACAGAAATGCCAGAATTGCCAAGGTAAGTGGTACAGAAAGGGATCCCAGGGCCAGAGAAGTAGATGTGTTAAAATGGGTATATTACCTACGATCAGAAAACCCACCAACTATGTTCCATGGGAGGGAGGGCCAGGAGGACACTTTGTTTAACAAAACAATAAGAAATGTGTTGGTGAGGGGGCACAAGCACTACTGAAGAAGCTCCCTGGTAGCTGTCCCCTGTGGGTGAGGGCTGAGACTAGGAGATGCTGCTATAGAACTAGCTTCCCTGACTACAATGGGATGATGCTCAAATTAAGAGAGGCTGAGAAGCATATGGCATCAGAAGCAAGGTGGATGTATTTATTGTAATAAGGAGCAAAGTCAGCATGGCAGCCAAGATAGCCTAACCCAGAGAGAACATAGAAATGGTTTGGGGCACCTGGTTGGCTAGTTGGTTAAGTGTATGACTCTTGACTTCAGCTCAGGTCATGGTCTCAGGGTTTTGAAATTGAGCCCTGCATCGAGCTCCATTCTCGGTGGGGAGTCAGCTTGTCCCTCTCCCTCTGCTCCTTCCTCCACTCTCTCTCTCAAATAAATAAACTATTTTTTAAAAAAGAACATAGAAATGGTTAATAGAACATGACATTCTGAAGGGCAAGTTAGACAGATGAGCAGCCAACAAGGGTATCACGCAATCTATACACAATCAAAAGAAATCAAGGAGGCTGAGGGGAAGTATCCTAATTAAAAAAAAATTATAACCTGTTGCCCAGTTTCTACCTAGAACTCAGTGACTTGAAGGTAAAGTTGGGCCCTCAAAAGGAAGTATCCTGCAATTCCACACAACATATATGGGATGGTTACCTTCTCTGTCCTTTTCCAAGAGATATATGGGCCAACGGGAAGATCCAGAGATTCAAAGGAGTAGTTGGACACGGAAACAGGATCTGAGCTGACATTGCTATTGAGCACCCAAAGTGTCATCATGACCTGTGTTAGAAAGTGAGTGGAGATATGTGTAGGTTTGACTTAGAATGGGCCCACTGGGTCCACAGACCTACCCATTGGTTATTTGCCTAGTCCCAGAATGTGTAATCAGAATGCATAGTTAGGTAAACCATCTGCTTAATCACATTGCAGAAGGCCAAGTGGAAATCTACGAAACTACCCTCCTGCCCCTACCAGCAAAGAAAGTAACTCATAAACAATACTATATCCTGTGAGTCCGAGAGGAGCTATCAAGGAGATTAAAAGAGATCTAGTTTTTTTTTTAATATAAAAGAGATACAAAGGTATAAAAGAGATGCAAAGGAAAAGATATAAAGGTGTTAGCCTGCTTATTCCCAACTGATTCACCAGTCAGGTCACTAAAAAACCAGACAGATGTGGTATCTTTGTCAGAAAAATGCTGCTTTAGGCACATGGTGATTCCTCATACATGGCCACCTTGGCAAATGTATCCTTATCCATCTCTACTGAGAGTAAGGGCCAGAAGCAGTTAACATTCACATAAGATTGAGAACACTATACATTCATGGTCTTGCCCCAGGGCTATATATTAATTCTTCTGCTGTCAAAATATAGTCTGAGGAAGCCTGACCTTGTAGACATGTAGGACATTACATTAGTCCAATACATTGATGGCCTTGTGTGAATCAAACTGGATGAGCACAAAGTACACGTATGATGGGAGATAAAGCCTATAAAGATTCAGGAAACTGCTGGGACATCTTCAAAATAAAGGGCTAATTTCTCATCACTATAAAGCGATCATATACTCCATAGGTCTGTATGGATTTTAAGGTTAGCAAAGTCCACTCACGGGAATCCTGCTCTAACCCATTTGCCAAGCCACGTGGAAAGCTTTAAATAGGGCTCAGAGCAGGAATGACTGCAGCCAGTCCAGCATGTGGTGTAAGCAACCTTGCCCCTTGGTCCATAAAACCTGGTAGATCTTATGATATTTAAGGCATATATGATGGGCAAAGATGCTGTATAGAGTATATAGTAAACCTAACTGGAGAATTACAATATATCCCTACTCCATAGGGCTCTGGAGTAAGGCATTTGCCACAAAGAACTATCGGTCATTTGAAGATAGCTCCTGGTTTGCTGCTGGACCTTGTAGAGTGCTTGCAGTGTGACTCAACAGATATTAAGTCATAAATCTGAGTAGTCCCAGCAGCAATCCATTCTAAGGCATGTGGTAGTTAGGGCATTGGATGTGACCAGGTGGCCCAGACTGCCTGCCATGCCATTCACTACTGCTGCACAGGTGCCTCTCCCTCACCTGCTCATACCTATGACCAAGAAGGTGGGCATGTGTCCCATATAACGAACTTATAGAAGAGAGGAAAAAAAGCCAAGTTTGGTTCACAGATAGATTGGTTTGGTATGTAGATGCAAAACAGAAATAAACTGCTGCTGCAAGATAGCTCCACTCAGGTGGCCCTTTAAGACAGTGGTGAAGGGAAATCCTTGCAAGGCAAAAATCAGGCTATCCATACACCCACTTTCTGTAGAAATAGAACAGGCCCGAGCCCAGGGGGAAAAAAAAACATCACAACTTATGAAAGTAGCAAATGGCTTGGCTGGTTGGCCAGGGGCCTAAAAGGAGAAAGTAGGTCACAGATAAGGGTAGAGGCACACGGATGGATGGAAGTGGGCATGGATTAAAAAGATCTTTGAATGTGTGTTAATAGCCACCAGAGGCATCCGCTACGGAAGAAGTACTACATCCAAACAGTCCAAATGATTTGGCTGGTTGATATCCGCCATCTTCTTCATTAGCCACTCCTGTGCTGGCAAAATGGGTGCATGAAAGGAGTGGCCACTGTGGCAGCAATGGAAGATATACAATAGGATTACATTTACTAGGACTGATGTAACTACAGATGCTACCAAACCTTTAACCTGAGTGCTACAGAGATCACTGCTGAGCCCTTGATATAATACCCATCCCTCAAGGAGAACAACCATCCACTTGATGGCAAGCTGTCTTGGGAGGGAAGGACCCTTGGAAGGACCTCTTCCACTCCAGATAGGGCATTTATCTTGACTAGAATTGACACATGTTATAAGTATGGGTCTTGCCTTCCCTGTTTGCAGAGCTTTAGCACTATGATCATATGAGGGCTTAATACTGGACCCATTGACACACTGAATCAGATTAAGGGACTTTATAGCAAAAAGGGTAGAATGGTGGGCATGTGGGGATGGGATCCACTGGTCATATGTACTGTAGAAGCTGCTGGCCTGATCCAACAATTGAATGGGCTTTCAAAGGTGCAGCTGAGGTACTAACTTGGAAATGATATCCTGTAAGGCTGGGGTACCATCTTTTAGGGTGCAGGATATATCTTCAATGGCCATTCTAGTGGTTCTGAGACCCCAATAGGTGGAATACACAAGACTGGGAACCAACAGGTAGAAATGGGAATGGCCCCACTTACCATCTTTATCAGTGACCCACTTGTGGAATTTGCACTTTAGGCTCTGTTTGTCTAAAGAACTTGATTTCCAAAGTGGGGTAACTTCTACCAGGGGCTACAGCAAGAGCCCCATTCAACTTTAGGCTTTGTCTATGACCTTGTCACTTTGGTTTCCTTGTGCTAACAGACCAGTGGGCAAAGAAAGAAGTTACCACCATGATGGAGGTAACTGACCCAGATCATCAGGAGGCAGGGCTGCTGTCACATTATGAGGGCAGGAAACACACCTGCCATCCAGGTGATACACTGTGGTGTCTCCTGGTAATCTCTTGCCCAGTTCAAGTGGAAAATAGTGAAGTACAGTAGTACTTCAGTACTGCTTCAGTAGGGCATGGTGACCAGGGGGTTAGAGTTCTCAAAGATGAGGGAGTCTGGGTCACCCCAACAGGTAAGCCTAGGGGTAATAGCAGGTAGGTGCCTGGACTAGGAGAGGTGCTAGTCAAGAGGAAATCTCAAAAGGGCAGCAGAAGAGGGAGATCTGGGGAAATGTAGTGGATGTTGTTGTGCTCTGCCCAAATTCCACTTCAGGATGGGCACCATCACTCCCCCAAGCTGCTGGGAGCACTGTCCTCCCCAGGAAGTGCCTGCAGCTTCTTGTTTTGATTCAGAGTATCTCAGAAGAGCCACCCAGCTCCAGATCCCCCCCCACAGACTTTGATGAAAACTGTTGCTCTAATTGCATCACAGTTCAATTTCTTCCTCTGCATCAATCAATCCAGCTTCTTGTGCTCCCTCATGCATATTGTTCCTAAGAATATGCATGGGAGAGCACTCCCCAGTCAACTTCTTGTGCAAAAATTTCAGACTCAGAGTCTGCTTCCACTGAAGCTAACTCACTAGAGTCAACAACTTGGTTCAGGCCAACTGCTTCAGGCAATAGTCTTCAATGACCTCCTCCAGGATTCCCTTGCAATTCAAACACCCTGTACGCCGCCAAGAGGAATTTGCCTCCATTTTATCTCCATCAATGTGTATTATCTCAGGTGAATTACTGAACATCAGGTAGAAAAAACTTGTATGTCAATGGAAAACTAGGGATGGTCTATAGCGTACCCTTTTGTCTTAGATTCTGATTCTGTGGGAGCTATTTTATACTTTTGTAGGTTGTAGGGAACTGCTAAAACCTATAAATTCTATCCCCTCTACTAGAGTCTACTAGACTCTCTGAAACAACAAAACATTTATCTTCAATTTACAATTCATTTCAGTATTCCTTTACTCCATGTAACTGTGCTTTTTCAGAAAACTTAAATTTGAACCCATCATAACATGTAGTCAGTCATCTGGATTAATGCATCAAATAAATTTCTGAACATGTGTACATTTTTATGTCTGAGTCATAATTTTACCTTTTCCCGAAAATTTCCTTTTACCCCTTAATTTCCAAATATGTAAGGGAACAGTAAAAACATCTGGCAGGTTTGTTGTACATTTATCCGGCATTACAGATCTTACTGCAGTCAACCCTTTTCGAAGAAAAGCATTACAGCATTCTAGACAGTCCTTTTGCCAGAACCTGCAATGGAAATAGAACCTATTTTCCAGAATCTTTAATCTGGCAAGAGTTACCATATACCAGCCCTTTGCCACAGACACGTCAGACTTTTATTTTCTTTTCACTAATAGATCCATTATCAAATCAGCCTGTCATTGTAACTTATCGTCTGTCCTCGAATATGGAATATTTCCAAGATCAATTTACTTACAACAATCTTTTTCAGGCTAAACAGATAACATGAAGAATGAAATCAAATTTCGGGTGCATCTGTTTTCATAAAGAAATTTACATTAACATCATTTCATAGCTAAAGTTACACGAGGTATATTTTAGTTAAAGGAATAAGATGGCTGGAGAGCTAAAATCAACATGGAGAGAGATTCTAGAAAGGAGTAAGACCATTTTAAATGTTCTTTTTCAAAAGAGACTTTTAACCTCCTAAAAGATCTGCTCTTAATGTTAGGAGAAATTCTTTGAAAAAGTCCCCTTTTCCCCCAAATTGATGGTGTATTTGGAGAAACTAAATTGTTTTTAGTTGGAAATGTAATAAAGCAGGAGGTCTAGTAAATTTATGACCTCTGACCTGTAAGATAAAGAGACTTCCCCAAATTTAAATAGTAAAATTCACACTGGTAGTTAGACCAATCCTCCCCAGTCAAAACAGGAAGGGCAAGGTGTTACAGTGATCCAGTTAAAGTGTCCAGGCAGAAGCAGAAGCTGAATGTGTGGGAAAGCTTGAGCCTAACATAGTTGTATTCACATAGCTGAAGAATGTGGCAATAGGAGAAATGTGGTCTGCTTGGGTGTCTGGAACAAGAAAGCCAAAACCCAAAGTCTGATAGTGTTTACCGCTACAGAATAAAAAAATCTAAAACTGACAGACATAAATATACTGTCACTAGAAAAGGAGAAAAATTATAAAGTACATTTTCCAAGCCAGGAAGAAAAAAAAAAAGGAGCTTCCTTGTGTTCTAACCCCTATGTCCATAAACTAACTAGTTCTGATGGCCAATGTTGCCCATTATTTATCTTCCGATGAGGCAGAGAATACCCTAAACTTGAGAACTGTAAGTTAGTAAACTGGCATTTTGATCAACATATTTATCTTTTATCTTTATTATCACCAGTTGGTTCTGAAGTTAAATTAGGTTCTGAAAAAAAAAAAAACCAAGTTTCTACAAAACTTAGGTTCTCACAAAACCAAGTTTATTAATAACTCTTAATGAGTTACAAAGCCAACCATATTTGGATAGCTAATCTACCCCTCCCTAGAATCTCTCTCCACGTTAATTTTAGCTCTCCTGCCATCTTACTCCTTTAACTAAAACACACCTTGTGTGACTTTAGCTATAAAGTGATGCTAATGAAAATTTCTTTATGAAAACAAATGCATCCTGAATTTGGCTTCATTCTCCATGTTATCCAGAAAGTGGGGGCTGAGGATCTTGTATTTTTTTTAGGCCAAATGTCTAATTTCCATGAGACTTGCTGTACTGGCCATGGGCAGATGAGCCAGTGCATGGCTTGGCGGTTATGCCATACCATCTAATTATTGGAGACACAGAAGCTCTCTGTTTCAGTACTTGTCATTTCTTCGGCCTTCTCACCCATGGCCCAGATCACCTCTGTGTTTTCTCTCTGACCTGCATTCTTGAGGGTGACCTAATTACGTTGAGAAATACAGATATTAACTAGGGACATGTTGGAACTTGTGGAAGTGGAGAGTTTTCTGGTTTCCAGAAAGGAAAAGTTATTATTCAAATGAAGTTACTTTTTACCTCTTGTCCTCTGGCCCCATATGGCCAAAGAAAAAGTAAGTCTAAGGTCACACAAAATGAATCATAAGCCTCTAGACAGAATAGTTTTCAATAATTAAACCACTTTACTCTCCACTCATCCCAGCCAGCTCAGAAAAAAGACAGATAAAGTTCCTTTAATTTTTGCCTGAAGCACATTTCAGTGCTTAGCTTATCACTGGAGATTTTGTTCCATCTAAAATGAATTGAAAAGTTAAACTCAGGGCTGGAAAAGGACTTTGGCTATCCTTTCTCTGTTGTTACTGCCGCTCTATCACCCCGGTGTGTTCTAATACAGGAGAGTCAATAAGGACCTCGGGCCAAGAAAATAATTGAGAACATGGAAAACCCATTGTGTTGTGTCTGAAAACACTGATTTCTAAATAAAAAATAACGTGACCTATAATTTAATCAGTGCCTGCAGATATGCAAGATGTTAATGAAACCCCATGTATTTTTCATTGGTCTGCCTGTTTTATCTAAGGTGTCTGGTCTATCTCTAGGATACACTTTGTACAGGACGGGACACAAACTTCAGAACGGCTGCCACACCCACACTTATTTCTGAGGTCATTGACCCTGTTTTCTCTTAGCTCCTGCCACCTCAGTGGACTTAGTTTATACAATGAGACCCTATGCATTCTGCTCAACACCTCAAACCCTATCATAGGTGAATACATCTGCAACTTAAGACAGGGCTGAACTTAAGGTTAGCTAGTAACTGAAGACATCGCTGAACTTGAAAGAATACCAGGTAAAGTCAAGGTGAAGGCTAGCCAAAGCTTAAGTATTTGGTGCCACATCTGCCAATTTCAAAACAATGGCTGAGAGGCTGAGAAGCTGAACAGAGCTTCTGAACCTTCCCAAGACTGTGATGTCAATAATTATAATTCAGGGAACACCACGGATGAAACCTCAGACTTTGAAGTTTGGATATCTCAGGGCTATGGCATAGGAGTAAAGGTGAACTAGAAATAATAGACTAGTCTTCATGAGACTGAAGTCCATCTTCCAAAAGCTACCTTCCAAAAGCTAACTTCCTACCTTGTCTGCCAACAATAAAAGTAAACCTTCTTGAAAGGAAGATGTGAACATCCAGAGCCTCGATTATCTATATATTCTCATTTACAAGTTCATGTCAGAAGTATGCAAAAAAAAGATATAAACTGAGGAAGTAAAGTAAAAAAGTAAAAGAGGTCCAGGTATTAAAATCACTAGACATGAACTTTAAAATAATGGTAGTTAATATGTTTAATAAATCAAATTACTAGACATAAACTTTAAAATAATGGTAGCTAATATGTTTAATAAATCAAATAAGTGAAAAGATCAAGAGTTAATTGAAAACTATATTAAAAATGGGAATTGTGGAACTGAAAAATAGGATTACTAAAACTGAGAACTCAATAGATCAGTTTAACAGAAGACTAGATATAGCTGAAAGAAGAAATAAATAAACAAGGATATGTAGAGAAAAATATTCAGTTTGAAGCATGGAGAGAACCTTAAGATAGGAAATTCAAAAAAAGTGTAAGAGATAAAAATACAGCAAAAATGTTTAATATATTTTGTAATTGCAGTGTGAAGAGAGAAAGGCAAGATACCAAAAGGAATGTTTGAGGAGATAATGGCCAAGATTCAAAGGACAATAACAAAGCTTTGGCAAGATAAATACAAAGAAAACTATACAGAAGCTAAATATGGAAAATCTAAAATTCACAGGCAAAAATGAAAGTTTAAAAATAACCAAAGAAATAAAAAGGTATTGCCTCTTAAAAGAGAAGTTAAGACTAAAAGAAATCAAGGAAGTCAGAAAACAATGGGGTAATACTTTTCAAGTACAGAAAGAAAATAACTGCCAATTCAGTACTCTGTATCTCCCTCCTCAAAAAAACCTAAGAAACATTTTCATACAAGAAAAATAAAAACAAGGAATTTGTTACTAGTGGACCAAAAAACTGTAAAGGGAGTTCTTTAGGCAGAAGGAATATTATCCTAAAAGAAATCACAAAAATATAGGAAGCAATAAGGAACAATGGAAAGAGTAAATATGTGGATAAATCTAAATTAAGTTATATCAAATAATAATGCCCTCAAAGTTTAAAATACACACAGAGTTAAAAATATATGACAAAAGAGCAAAAAGATGCAAAGGTAGAAATAGAGTCAGTCCGCGAGGTGGTTAGGTACTAAGTAGGTAAGTATTAATTTCAATAACCACTAAAAGAATAATTTAAAAAGATATATAGGTAAAAGCAAAAGGAGGAGTATAATAATGCAAATGACTTATTCTACAATGTGGCAAAGAAGGAGAAAAGATATACGAAAACCAGTAGGCAAAAAGGAAACAAATAGTAAGATGATAAATTTAAGCCAAAAAATCAATAATTATCTTAAATGTAAATGGACTACACATTCCATTTAAAAAACAAAGATTGTACAGGTGCCCGGATGGTTTAGTCAATAGAATGTGTAACTCTTGATTTCAGGGTTGTGAGTTCAAGCCTTATGTTGGGTGTAGAGATTGCTTAAAAACAATTTTTTTTAAAAGACAAAGATTATAAAATTGAATAAAAAAATCTCAACTATATGGTGTTTATAAGTGCACACTCTAAAGAGCTAGAAACGTTGAAAGTGAAAGGATGGATACAAATTTTAGAGATACTAACATCAGATAAAGTAAATTTTAGGGCAACAGGTATCACTAGACATGAAAAGGGCATTTCATAATGATTAAAGTCATCAATTGGTCAACATAAATCTTCCAAATTCATGGCACCTAATAATATAGCCTCAAAATATATAAACCAAAACTGACAGAACTAAAAGAAATAAATCTAAAACCACAGGACCCCTACCCCCCAACAACAACAACAAAAAAAATCAGTAGGAATACACAGGATCTCAGTAACGTAACAACATTGGCTTAATTGGTATATTTAGTATAGAAGGCTCTCATTACTGTAGAATACAGGTTTCTCTCCTGAATGCCCACTGGAACATTTACCAAAATTGACAAAATACAGAGCCACAAAGCAAAGCTAAGCAAATTTCAAAGGATTATTAGAGTTTTTTTGACCACGGTTATTAAGCAATAACTAGAAAATCCCAAATATTTGAAAATTAACCAATATGAGCCTAATTAACCCATGGATAAAAGAAAAAAATCACAATGGAAATTAGAAATTATAATTTAATAATGATTGGTAATGGAAATATGACATGTCAAATCTTGTTGGATGAACTAGAGCCATGCTTAAAGAGAAATGTACAGTTTTAGGGGCACCTGGGTGTCTCAGTTAAGCATCTGACTTTTGGTTTCAGCCCAGGTTATGACATCAGGGCTGTGAGATCAAGCCCTGTGTTGGCAATGGGTATGGAATGGGTATGGAAACTCTCTCTCCCTCTCCTTCTGCACCTCCCTTCCCTACTTGCACGCAAGAGCTCTGTCTTTTAAAAACAATTAAAAAAAACTACAGCCTTAAAGTATATATAGTAAGAGCAAAGGTTTAAAACCAAAAAGCTGAGTGTCAATCTCAACAAGTTAGAAAAAAACCAGAAAACCAGAAGAAAATGGAATATAAATGTGGAAATACAGTTAAAGCAAAAAACAATACAAAGGATGAGCAAATCCCAAAGTTGGTTCTTTGACACAATAATCCCTTATTGAGCCTAAAGGCAAAAATAATCAGTATTATGAATGAGAAAGAGGACAAACATACAGATGTTACAGACATTACAAAGGTGAAAGAATATTATGAATTACTTTATGCCAATAAATTTGAAAATGAAAATGGGATGGACGTATTCCTGCAACAGTGACTCTCACCATTGAGAGTGCCCAAGACTCAGGGAATCTATGAGATCAAAATTATTTTCCTAATACTAAGATATCATCTGCCTTTTTTCACTGTGCTCACATTTATAATAATTGTGCAGAAGATGTGATGAGTCAAACTACAGATACCTTAGAAGGAGTCAAGGCAATGGCACCCAGCTATACTGCTAGCCCTTGTAGTCTTTACCACCATGCATTCACAGAAGGGATTTCAATTTCACCGAAGATGTCCCTGACGAAGCAATAAAAATTATCAATTTATTATATTTTGTTCCTTCAAAATATATCTTTTTAAAAGTCTATGTGGCAAAATGTGAAGTATGCACAAAGCATTTCTTCAGCATACCAAAATATGATTTTCTCAAAGAATAGTCCTTTTGTGTTATGGGCTAAGCTAGTCAATTATTTTTCGTGGAATGCCATTTTTACTTGAAAGAAAGACTGAGAGACAAACTACATTGTTTAGATTTGAGTATTTGAAAGATTTTTCTAAAAAGTGAAGCGAGTCTGTGGCTTTAAAAACTGAGAATATTTGTCACCAACGATAAAATTTGAACTCTTGATAAAAATAATTTTAGAACACTTGTATCTGCTACTATGAGCTTTCTAGCTCCCCAATATAGGTGTATCTGACTGATATTGATATGAAAAAAGGTGATTTTAAAAATAATGCATAATGAAATATGTTAACATTTGGAAGATCTGCATAACTATTACCTTATAAATAAATGGTGTTACAAAATCACACCCAGGTAAAAGATCCATTCCAAGTTAGGTAAGGCAACAGATTTTAAAATAATCCAGACAAATGGGATTCTATATCACAACTGACCTTTAAGAAAGTACCACTTGTCTAATTTTAGTGAAGTATAAAACAGAATATCAACAATTTCCTGAAAAGACTATTAAAATAACTCTTCTCTTCCAAATATATATATATATATATATATATATATATATATATATATATATATAGCGCCAGGTTTTTCTCATATGCTTCAACCAAAATAATATAATGCAATACGCTGTATGTAGAAGCAGGTAAGAGTTCAGATGTTACACATTTAAGTTAGAAGCTTAATTTCAAATAAAAAATGTTAACACGTAATGAGTTTATTAATTCTTTGAGTTTATTCATTTAGAAATAGTATTTTTAAAACAGGTTTTAATTTCTAATGCAACAAATACTGATATAAACCACATAGACAAAAGCTCTTGGGGATCCCTGGGTGGCTCAGCGGTTCGGCGCCTGCCCTTTGGCCCAGGGATGTGACCCTGTAGTCCCAGGATCGAGTCCCACGTCGGGCTCCCGGCGTGGAGCCTGCTTCTCTCTCTGCCTGTGTCTCTGCCTCTTTCTCTGTGTTTCTCATGAATAAATAAATAAAATCTTTAATAATAATAATAAAAAAAAAAGCTCTTTGGGATGGGGTGAGTGCTTGGTAATTTTTTTTCCAAGTATTAAGAGACCCAAAAGTTTGAGAACTGCAGTCCTAGAAAAAACCAACTTGCCCAAACTAACAATACAGAAAAATCTTAATCCATAATTAGAAGCATTTGCCAAAAAATTGTTCCAGGTCCAGTTGGTTTCACAGGGAACTTCCCCCCTCCCCAACACAAAATAATCTAAGGAAGGAAATAATTTACACAGAGAAAAGCAAAATTGACATGAGATGTAAGGCAACCCCTGAGAAAAGGAGAGCAAACATCTGGACCTGTGTCCCCCTAAGTATCTGCTGATTTTCTGCTCTAGATCTGCTACAGATGCATCCTAGAAGAAACACCTAATTTTCAGGTGGTCTGAGTCCCTGTTTCTTAAAAACAATACTTAAATTTTGGAGAACTATATACAAATCTGTTGTGGACATTGTAGTCAATGCTTTTGCATGCACTGTGTAGCAACCACACTGTTTGGGGAACGGACTCCAGCTTTGAGGCTAGCTCTGATTTGTCTGAGCCAATCATGGTAATTCTGTTTTTGTCCATGACTGGTTTAGAAGATCATAAAATAAAATAAAATCTTTACAAAAAAAAAAAAAAAAAAGGTGCAAGAACTATGCTGAGGCTTCTAGGAAATTTTCTCATGTAAGAGAGGTAACTGTTAGTTTTTTTCTTTCTGATGGGTATAGAATGGGGTTCCAGACCTACAGACAGCCAAAATCTGAAAGGAAGCCAGCATACATAGGAGGTAGAGGGAAAAAAAATCACAGATATACAGAGTTGGAGTAACATGAACAAACCAATCCTGAAAGCCCAGTCTACCCTTAATTTTGCAGTGAACCAATTTCCTATATTCAGCAACTTTGAAATGAGTTTTCTTTCTTGCAAGTATAAGCATCCCAAGTAAATTAGTATTTTGAAACTATTTAAATGAATAGTTTTATATTGCAATTGTACAAAAGGAGTCACTCCCAAATTTATAAGCTAGACAAACCTGCTTCTGTCTGAAGAAAGGTACACCCTCCATTTATGCTACACTGTATTGGTAGAAAACCAAGAAGTTGTGGTGGTGTGTGAGAACAAACCGATTAACCATTAAGAGTATAATGAACAGAGGCACTACTTGGTGTCAGCTCAAATTCATCATTGTCCTGGGATGTTTTTATCTGATAAACACATGGTTGGGACGCCTGGGTGGCTCAGTGGTTGGGGTACCTGCCTTTGTTTGGCTCAGGCCACGATCCTGCGATTTGGGATTGGGTCCCACATCGGGCTCCCTGTGTCTCCTTCTGCCTGTGTCTCTGCCTTTATCAGTCCTTGTCTCTCATGAATAAATAAGTAAATCTTAAAAAAAAAAAAGGTCAAGAGTATGTGCTTTAGAATTGGACTGGAGACCTAGAGTATTTTTATGTAGGCCAATTATTATATATTCACACAAGATTCTGGGCAGCAATAGGGAGCCCTGGACCAAAGAAGGACTCTTCCTTTGGGCACAGTTTATACTGCACATTGAAATTGAATGTTTTCTTAAAAGGCTGCCAGACAAGATGGATTCATCTCTAGCCACTTGCTGTTTCTGTGTATCCTAAGAAGTTACAAAGCAATCCAGGTATTCTCTTACACCAAATTACATTTTCCCCAAGTATGAAGTTTAGTTATACTTAATTTCCTTTAATAAGCACATATTAGCACAATAAGGGGGAATGAAACACGTATTTTGTATAATGAATGCAGCCTGAATACCCAAGAAACCACCATTTGGTCATGCCCTTACTTCACAAGGCCGTTTTCACCTTCTCCACAGGAAAATGCATCTAATCTGGTAAGATTCAGTGGCTACCCATCAGCAAAACTTCTGGATCCTTTAGGAGGAAAAATCCAGTAAACTGTACTTTAAGAACGATGAAAAGGTTTTATGGGACTTACATGTCACGTCACTCCCCCCTCCTTGAGTCTCTGGCTCTTAAGGTTGATACAGCTCACATATATGAGTAATTTCTTTCTTTGAAAATGTGTTTCATTTAACTCAGCAGGTTTCCTGTCACTAGAAAAAAGACTAAATACCACATTTCCAGTTGTGCCACTGTGATCCTGGGCGGGAAGACAGCAAACTGTCTGGGACTCTGATATAGATGGCACATAATCTGCAGCCTGGTGGTTTGGGTTGTTACTAATAGCTAAAATGACTCACTAATGGCTTAAGTGATTTGATCACGAGTGTATCTATTCTCATTGTTGGGTCAGCTTGTACTTTCTTTAAGTATTATACAGATAAAAAGTGGGTTAAGAACATGCCTCAGGTTAGCGTTTGCCTGATTTTGATGACCATAATCCAAATGTTCACTTCCTTTTTTATATAGTAACTTAGTGTAATGTGGTGAACACATGTACACTATTATCCTACATGTTCCATCTAATATCATTAATATGACACATTGAGATAAAAGATATAAACTACCACCTTTCTACCAAGTATGAAAAGATATCCTTTTAATATGAAATATGTACATGTCAGCTGATTCATGTTTACAGGCCAAAGCTTCTGATTAAAATGATTTCAGAACCAAGTACATGTTTTAAAATATGCTATGCAGAGCTTAATATGGTATACTTGAATTTTTCTTAATTTGACAAAAATGGACAGAAGGCAAAATGAAAAAAAAATTTATTTCCTCAGTGTTTTTATCCACCGTCAATACTGTATTTTTGATGCAATATATTTGCAAAGAAAAAAACAATCTCAGCTTTTATTTTCCATTTTAAACAACTACAATATTTACAAGCTATTTAGAATAACAAACATCCAGACACACACACACACTCACGGACCCACGCGAGTACATATATTCTTATCTCTGGTTTATACTGAATGCTGGTAAAGGCAATGAATGCTTTCAGAGCCCATGATCAGAAAAGGGAAACCCATTTTCCTTCCTCACACAGATCTTCCTGAACCATTTTTAGCATTCTTCCTTCCATTTCCTCATGCAGAGCTCATTGTAGAAAGGTAAGGTAACCAGTTTTTACAATTTATTTTTACTTAAACTGTAAGCTTTAAAAAGCATAAGCAGACATGATTTCCCCCACATTTCTGTTATTTTGGTTGCAGAATCAAGCTTCAGGTATAAAAAATCTTGTTCAACCACAGTCACACTAAACCCGAGAGTCATCTGGAGCAGCCATCTCATTTTCTACCTACTACTCTGTTCTGAATACCAAGGCATCACATCATCTGTGCAAGTAACACGCAGGTATCCATCCTTACCATCATCTTCCATGACCATTGTTCCTTCTAGCATGGCTCCACTGAATCACAAATTGTCAGGTGCAGAGCTGGGCATAGGAAAAAAGGTCTGACCCTATATAATAGGTATGTCTTACGAAAGCGTTGTCATGTAACCTTGCGATGACAATCGGTTCTGGTTCCCCCAAAGAATGTTGTTGTGTTGCTTCCATAAAATGACAGATAATAAAGTTCAGCTCGTAAATAGAACTTATTTACTCTACTTCAGAAAGAATATGTGGCTGATAGGCAATAAAGAGAAATTCTTATACGTAATTCTTGAGATGACCCTGGTGAGGTGATTCAAAGCAGAAAATATATTTGTTTCAAGCAAAATTAATGCTCCACTCACATACCTACCAGATCTACTTGTATAATAATTAATTCCTTTCCAGTCACAATTCTTACTAAACATTTCACAAGCTAAACATGAGAAGGCCTAGGTGTATACCAACCAGATTTTTTAAATAGAAAAATGAAGAAGAGAGAAGCTGGTTTTTAAATACTTAAAAACCCCTACAGATACCCAATGTAATAGTCAAACTTACACTGCACAAATACATGGTCATATATGACTTTTCTCTTTCTCTAGATCAATAAAACTCAATTTCTACATAAGACTGAAACCAAAAAGTTCCCAGTACCATTTTAGCCTTGATTGACATTATTCTTTCCACTCATTTTAGAATTAAAGAAAAAGCCTTTGGAATAAAAATTGATGTTGGATACCTTATCTGAACAATTTATCATATCAAAGGAAAAACTAGACTGGGTCTAAGTCTAGGCAAAGTAATTTGCATGATTACATTATACACTACAGAAAAGAACAAGAATGAATCCTGAGGGCTTAAACAAAGGGGTGGGGGATTGTCTATATTAATGAAAGAATAAGGAAGATAAACAAAAAGGTAATTAATCTGGACAGCAGTTTATAACTTAATCACTAGTAAACATAAATTCAAGGACTTCTCAAGCAAAATTACTAAGGTATCTTTTTCTCAAGTCATATATTTAGGAGGAAAGATTTTTGAAAGTTAAAGAAGATAATTTTAGACTCTGGGCAAATCATAAGTTTAAAAGACCTCGTTCTGGATGAGTGACTCAGTGCAGCAATCCACCAAATGAAGAATTTCTAAGCAGAGGCAGAAGCAAAGTGGAATTTATTAAGGCTAAGCTACCCTTGCTTAGATTTGAGGCTGTTTTTTATATGCTGATAGAGGATAGAAAAATAAAGCAACACAGGAAGAAAAACACATCTTCCCAATAAGCTTAGTCTCTACATAAAAACTTACATTTTCATTGCCTGATATTTGGTGCACAGAGTGATTTTCCACACCTCACTCAGGATAGAAACATTGTCTACTTCTGTTTCAAGGATTAGTAGAAGTATCTCAGATATACTTGAAATATTTTTAAAACTACTTCAAATCTAATGGAAGCTCATCTTCCAATAATAGAAACCCAAAGAAGGCAGAACATTGATGAAGTTTATTCATTAATTTCCTGAAAGGTAATTAATCTCCTCTTACCTTAAAAAATATACAGTCTCACCACCTACTCTCCCAAGCCCCTTAAATATCAACAGCTTATATTAATCTAGACTCTTGGAAAATTTAGAATTCTCAAGAAAAAAGTGAATATTTAAAGTTTTATCAAGTACTGAAAATGGTGTAAAAAGAGGACTCATACACACGTTACAAGCTGGAAGATTAACCAAAAGTTTAAATTTGAGTTATAAAATAATTTTTGCCAAAAAAAAAAAAAAAAAGATTTTTGCCACTGAATGAGGAAATAAGAAAAACAGCTAGCAATTTATAATTCACTCCAGGACTCTCAAAGGAAGGAAAAACCAAAACCAAATAAGAAAAAGACCAGTAAGCTATCAATGAAACTCTGTTTAAGGGAAATGCATAAAAAGCTAGTATTTTAATTACATATTCTTATTTTCAAATGATGGAACTCTGAAAGTTTTGGCAATTGTGAATGAAAGACACTAGCTTTTGTACACTGATGAAGAAAGTTAATCAGGGAACCTAAACAAACAGCTCACTACTCTCCAAGGTGGGGTGGAGAAGGTAGACTAAGGATGATCATTCTACTTAATGGAAGCACATATGTTTCTATGTAGTGATTTAGGTCCAATTATTAAAAGTGAATCTTTCCTTCAATAATTACTGCTTCCTCCAACATAATTATTAGAGAACTATTTTGACTTTAAAAAGACTATCAGTTTTAGACTTAAAAAATACAAACAAGGATCCTGTTAGGGTTCCTAATTCATAACTTCACTACAGGGCTACTTGATAATAAAATTCAACTTGTTTTGAGAAGAATGTCCATAGTTACCACCCCAAATCAAGACCCAATATATCTATTCTGTATAAAATCTAGTCTTGTGTTTTTAGAGTGTATAATGTATTTAACACATTGGGAGTGGGAGGCTAGAAATAAAAATAATTCTAGCCCTCCTGAAGCTCTGATTTTTCCCCCATGGAGGAAAATGAATTATCCTTCATTTAAGACTGAAAGGGCTCCACTATCTTCCCATTTAGGTAATGACCATGAAAAGATCATATTCACTTTAGAAAGAAAACAAGCAGCAGGAATCACAATTCCTTTGAGAATATTTTAAATAAATGTAGATGGTTAGACAGATCAGATACTGTTTGAGAAGAGAAAAACAAAAGCCTAAACCTTAATGACATACTGTAGATTTGCCAAAATGAGGCAAATACAGAATGTCACAACAGTATCAGGAAAATACTTTTTAACTGGTCAATTTAGAAAGGGTATCCTTTGTGTAAAGGTTCAGTAAATCATTCGACAAATGTTCTTAAACAGTAAATTTTGCAAAGTGTGAAGTATGGAAACCTCTGTGTGTGGCACACTGAGTCCTGAATTACTATAGAAATTTTAAATTAGAAAAGGGCCAAATAGATTTTGGGATAAAAATGCATTTGGGTGGCATATATTAGCTACTGATTTCCTTAATTTCCCTTCCTTCTACTGAAGTGTTACACTATACTGTAGGAGCAGCAGTAGGGAGCAAGGAAGGTGGCAGCTTCTCTCCCCATCACCTGATCAAGACACCTTAAACCTGTTACCATCCAAGACACATGTGGTCAGGCACATGTGGTCAGTGAGTACTGGAAATAGGGCTCGTGCCATGTTTGAATTAGTAACACTTTGGATGCACTGGATAACTAAATTATATGATTTAAGTCAATTTCACCTGCTTCTTTTCACATCACATTTACAGAGGGGTAGAAAGATGGCTGCTCCTAAATGCTCAGAGGAGATACACAGTCGTCTTTGGAGTTTCACACAAAAGGGGAAAGTTCTCTGAAGGGTTTAAAAAATGCCAAGAGTTGAAAATGAAATCTAAACTGCAGTTTCCACCTAACCCAATTGTAAATCTGAATTATATATTTCCCTGAATACACGCATATTTTTTAAAAAACCAATAAAATTTATGAGACAACATATGAAGTCAATTTCACAGTTATAAATATTTCAAATTACACCTACACACTATAAATTACAGGAAAAAAATTCAAGTAATAGAAAAAAGAAGAGAGGAGCAAAACAAAAGGTGAGGTTATTCAAGAGGGATATAACAATAAGAACTGCACCATTTGGATAATCTTGTTTTTGAAAAAATTTTACTTGATTAACTGAACTGCACGTGAGTAACATCAAGAGCTAATAACTCTTAAAAGAAAAGCAACTGATTCTCTCTTTAAATTCTTGGATGTTCATCTTCTTCTTTGAAAAACGAAAATATTTTCTTCCCAGAATCGACCCCAGCAGGGCTTGCCCCAAGTGGAGAGAAGCAGACTGCCTGGGGCACACCTGTTGCTGGAGTTCATCTGACATGTGGACACAGGAGCTGGCAGTGGTGTTCACAGGACCGATGCACTGACTATGGTCTCCAGGAAATGCCAATGGTGAAGTTAAGTATATCTTGAGATTTAGTGTTCATTTTAAAGAAAACACCCAATGTACTGGCATGAAGTGCAGATTACTAACAGAAAAGCAGCAGCACAGTTCTGCTATGTATGTGTAAGGAAAGGGAAGGGGTTAATCCCAAAGGCAATTTAAATAATGGTATTTTATTTTTTTATATATAAATAAATGTTCTGAGAAATCTCAGACTTTAGTGCATTGTTGTAAAAAATTAGTGCAGTTTTCTCATTAAAGTTTTTAGCGCTCAAGGAATAAGATAAATCTATGTTCATAGTCTCTTTCACTGTACATTAAACGTTCATACTGCTAAACGTCGAACTGAAGGTTTTATATACTGGTCTGTTCTTAAAAATCAAGGTAAATGGATTTCATGTTCTGTGACCAAACATGGCAATTATTTTTGGCAAAGAAATTAGAAAAATATGAGATCGTAGTTTAGAAATAAAGAGTTTGTTGATGTAAAGCATAGGCAATACATAGGAAAAAACCTTTTTTAAAGATGTATTGTAACAGAACTTTATCCTTCATGCAAAATGTTTTCTCAGCAGCTAACTTAAAAAAATATTTCAGCTTTATTTGGGGATGGAGACAGTGACAGGAGTCAAGGTGAAGGGCAAAGGAGAGGCGCTTAACCAAGCCTGCTCTCCATCCAAGTCTCTCCCATACAGGAGCAAAGAATACCTGCAGGCATCTTCCACGCTCGCCTCTCTTTTTCCAACATCTTGGAATGGAGAGGGAAAAGAAATGTAGTTATAAAACACTGGCTCACACTTCGGCCCCAAGTTCTAGTACCCCAGTTTCAATGACAGTCACATATTTATCATCAATCTGGACCAGAAGTACTGTCTTGTCAATGTGGGATCTAGTACCTGGATCTCTGCTGCAAGGCACCCATCGGTGAATCACCTAATGATTCAGAATACAATAGATTAGTGGCAAAGACCTTGAAAATATTGACAAAATTCACTTAAAATTAGAGGTAGTATCTTTTGGTAATTTAGCAAAAGGTACATTTAAAAAAGCAAGCACATAAAATTAGCTAAAAACACACAAGTCAGGCTACAAAAAAGTGAGACCATAGGTCAGATTCATAAGAGAACTTACATGGCCTTCCATGCCTTCCTGAGGACTCCAGTCTTTCCAGCTGTTTCTCCCAGCTTTCAACCGAATACCCTCATCAGGCCACTGCAGCTCCTTCCTTTTTGACAGGTTGATTCCATCCAGAATTTGACTGGGATCTACAATCTAAATTGCAAATAAATAGGGGTCATTTCCAATTCAATTTTTTCTTTCTGATGACAATTACATAATCTCAAACAAAATTTCTTTCAGACTCTGTGTCTCAAGCTTTCCACTGCCTATAATTGAACAAAAAGCAATCTAAAGGGCCACCTCCTGAATTCCTTTTAGCCCACTGGCAGACCTTACTTCAATGGCCACACAAAAGCTGAGTGGGAACAAAAATCACCACTGAAGAGCTACTTGCTTTCAGTTCTCACGCTGGCAGAAACTTGTTCAATATTAAAAATGTTCTAATCTTCACATTAAGTAATATGAAGGTGTGTTCTCACCAGAATCCTTCACTTGACAAAAAATAAGGACAAACGAGTGACACATACAGCACAAGAATGGTGTGCTTACTCACCTGGACTCTGTAAATCACTTCCCCCCTTTTGGCGTGTGAGTTATTGGCAGGACTTGAGATGTTGCCTGGCTGGGCATCAGTGGCACTGGCCTGACCTCCCTCTGTCCCAAGAAAGCCCACCAGAGTATGATGTTTGCAGGCTGGGATGCTCTGGCTAGAGCTGCTGGAAGAAGGTAGGCCATGCTGCACACAGGCCAGGCCGCTCTGACCAGAGGGCTCCATCTGGTTCACCATAGAGAGGCGGGACTGGATGGAGGATGGTAAGTTTCGAAGGGATATCTGACTTGTGGAAGAGCGCCGGCAAGGTACAAATCCTGTGGTGGACATTCGGAGAGACGAGTGCCGGCTGCTGTAGCAGTAAGAAGACTGGCTGGCCACTGAGGCTCGAGCAGGGGACTGTCTGACCAGGCTGGACTGTACGGAATGGGAGCTGTGGCTCGTGCCTAGCGAAGGATAAACAACAGTACTCATTCTAACTGGAATCATTCAAACACTTTTTTTTTTTTTGGTAGTTTCTAAGAGTTTTTCCCTTAAGTAATTACTTGGTGAATTCACTGAATTTAACATTTATACCTAAAGCTTTTTTTTTTTTTCTTTTTTTAAAGATTGTATTTATTTATTCCTGAAAGACACAGAGAGAGAGAGGCAGAGACACAGGCAGAGGGAGAAGCAGGCTCCATGCAGGGAGCCTGACATAGGACTCGACCTGGGTCCCCAGGATCACACCCTGGGCTGCAGGCAGCACCAAACCCCTGCGCCACCGGGGCTGTCCATATAGCTATAACTTTAAAAAAAAAATTATTTTTTATTGAGAGAGGGAGAGAGTGTGCATGCACAAGTGGGGGGAGAGGGAAAGAGAGAGAGAGAAAATCTCCAGCAGACTCCCTGCTATGCATAGAACACAATGCGGGGCTTCATCTCACCACTGTAAGATCATGACTTGGGCTAAAACCAAGAATTGGATGCTTAATCGACTGTGCCATCCAAGCACCCCTATACCTAAAACTTTTAATGTTGTCAAAAAGAAACGAATATCTGAGATCTCTTTTCTTATGTGGTTTTGATAATATAATTTGCTAAAGCTTTATAAAATTAAAATTCTGGGACAAAAAAAACCATATAATTTCAGAAGCTATCAGAATTTAACATTGGGATAAATCCTAAAATATATTCCACAGAAATGTTTCAGGATAATAAGAACACCTCTTTCATATTTCAGAAATGAAATATCTCATGGAAATAAGACAAGAAATATTTATTAAGGGTCTACTATGCAGCAAGAGCTGTAACTACTATTTCTCAGAGCATAGAACTAATGTCCTTGCAATCCATTCCAATGACAAACTACACAGTCTACAGAGAGATGGTGATGCCACACTGTGATTTTCATATCCATTAAGGGATTACTACTAAATATGAATCATCAGTGATACTGAATAGTGTGTCCTTTTGTGTTCTTTTTCAAATGGCTTGATATGATTCATCAGGTTCATCTTTTCCTGACTTATAATAGAAATGTGAAGATTAGGAAATAGTTTTTAATTATATTTTAAAAAATGCTTCACATACTTTCTATCTGAAAATAAAGAGCTGATCAAAATGAGAGTATTTAAAGCACACTGAAAGTTTCAGCTTTTCACTCAGAAGTCAAAATAGAAGTTATAAAATGTTGGTAATACACCTATTTAGAGTCTTAATTCCAATGCTATTGGATTTTTTTTTTCTTAATTTAACTAAATGCCTTAAAACTTCATATCATTCATGTGAAGCAGAGCAGAAAAGACAGTTCTGGATCAACCAACCAGCCATATGAAAATAGATGAAATCTGATTCCTATTGCATACCAGGTGGACTGCAGATCTTGTGTAAAAGGTAAATTAGTAAAAAACCAAAGAAACAAAAAAACAAAAAAACAAAAAACAAAAACAAACAAACAAAAACCCAAACCTTCTTGCCTTGGGATAGGAAAAATTTTCTTAAGTAGGATATTAAAAAACACTAATCATAAAGGAAAAGATCAGTAAATTGCTCTACACTAAAATTAAGAACTTCTTGTCAGGGATCCCTGGGTGGCGCAGCGTTTTAGCGCCTGCCTTTGGCCCAGGGTGCGATCCTGGAGACCTGGGATTGAATCCCATGTCGGGCTCCCGGTGCATGGAGCCTGCTTCTCCCTCTGCCTGTGTCTCTGCCTCTCTCTCTCTCTCTGTGACTATCATAAAAAAAAAAAAAAAAAAAAAAAAAAAAAAATTAAGAACTTTTCAAAAGAGGAGGAGAAACCCTTCTCAGGAAGAGAATGGAAAGCCAAGGGATAGAATGGGCAAAGGTATTTGTAATACAGAAAACTGACAAATAATTCAAATACAGTATATACAAACAAGAATAAGATAACCATGGAACTGAATGTATTATGCTAAGTGAAATAAGTGAGTCAGAGAAAAAGAAATATCATGTGATCTCACTCATATATGGAATTTAAGAAACAAAACAGATGAACATAGGAGAAGGGAAGGAAGGATAAAATAAGATGAAAATTGAGAGGGAGGCAAACCATAGGAAGCAACTCTAGGAAACAAACTGAGGGTTGCTATAGGGTAGGTGGGTGGGGAGGTGGGGTAACTGAATGGTGGGCGTTAAGGAGGGCATGTGTAGGGATGAGCATTGGGTGTTGTATGAGACTGATGAAGCACTGAAACCAGTGCTGCACTGTATGTTAACTAACTTGAAATTTTTAAAAAAGGTAATCAAAGAGAAAAATGGGCAAGAGCCTTAATAGGTACTTCAAAAAAAGAAAAAGGGGCCAAACTCATTTTAAAATCTTCCAATATGGGACCCCTGGGTGGCTCAGTGGTTGAGCATCTTGCTTTTGGCTCAGGCTGTGATCCAAGGATTTCTTACGGGGAGCCTGCTTCTCCCTCTGCCTGTGTCTCTGCCTCTCTGTGTGTCTCTCCTGAATAAATAAAATCTTTTAATAAAATAAAATCTTCCAATCTTAGGTATCAGAGCAATGCAAATTAAAACAATGACTTAAAGACTACCCTTCTCCTGTCCCTCTGAGCAAGCAGGGAGCAGAGGTGGGAACTCAGGATGGGCATTCCAATGTATGACTGGACAGAGTACCAATTGGTAAAAAACAAAACAAAAACAAAAACTTGCTAGAAATAGTTTTGGCATTATATGCCATGAATCTTAAATATTCTCATAAACTTTGATATAGTTATTGTATTTTTTTAAAGTCTCTAACCCAAGAAAACAGTGTTAATAAAGTTTATTATAGGGTGCTGGCTGGCTCTGTCATGTTGAATATCTGCCTTCAGCTCATATTATGATTTCATGGTCCTGGGATTGAGCCTCGCATTGGGCTCCCTACTCTGTGGGGAGCCTGCTTCTCCCTCTGCCTCTCTGTCACTCATGAATAAATAAATAAAATCTTTATAAAAAAAGAAAAAAGCTAATTATAACATTCAGAAGAAACCAAATCACTGTCCAATGAAAAAGTTAAATTCATTATACTAAATATTAATTTTAAAAATGATATTTTCAAAGAAATGATATTCCAAATAATATATTTGGAATTATATTATAATTAAATAATATATTTAATTAACATAAATAGGATAATGTCCAACCAAGAATCAATCAAAATGTTATTTTTACATATTTCCAAGTTAGGTAATATAGAATTATTTCTCTCTTTTTTCTTTTTGATAAAGAAGGAGGGAGAGAGAATAAGAGAGAATGTGTGTGTACCCTCAAGTAGTGTATAGAAAGGCATGGGGAGGGGCAGAGGGAGAAGGAGAAAGAGACTCCCAACAGGCTCCATGCCCAGTATGAAGCCCAATTCGGAGCTCAATCCCATCACCCTGAGATCCTGACCTGAGCTGAAATCAAGAGTCTGATGCTTAACTGATTGAGCCACCCTGGAGCCCTGGTAATACATAATTCTCTTTATACACACATACTAAGAAGGTTAGACACATAATTTTGTTTTCACATTACCTAGTGCTGGAGGATAAGACGTGACTGGAGGATGGAGTCCTGCTCCTGACCCTTGCCCTGGATTTCCAGCGCTTCCCTGGGACACACTGCTATGAGGGTCACTGGCACTTGTCGCATTGTTACTAGTGCAGGACATTCCGCCTCCAGTGTCAGAATCTTCAATATTGCCACCGCTGTTACAGCCAGCCCCACACCCTTTCCTTAACCTGGGAACAAACACCAGAGCAAACAGCATTATCCCACCATCACTTCAAGATAGGTGTCTTATTCTATTTATAACTATTCTGACTGTTTAACGCTATTAATGTTCATCTTTGAAAGTCTTTAAAGTGCAATCAATATTAGAAACAAAAAAAGGCAGCTGCATTTTCAAAGCATGGCCTAAAAACTATCCCCCTCTTATACTCATTGCTTCAATTCTTCCTAATCTACCTTCACTTTTACATACTCCATTATCTTTCCTTAACCATAATAAACTGCACATAACAAAATTGTAACATTAAGATGGAAATAGGATTCTTGCCAGTGTGTGTTGGTGCCTCTGAAGTGTGCAGTGCCTGAAAACCTAGTGTGTTGGTGCCTCTGAAGTGTGCAGTGCCTGAAAACCTAATTTCTGCTGTAGCACACTTGGAAGAGAGTTGCTCTAATCATTTTTGCCTTTTTTTTTTTTTTTTTTTAAATTAGGGTGACTGACTATCCTGGATTACCCACAACTGTCTCAGTTTTGCTAGAAAACCTGCTTCCCAGGTGACCTCTGAGTCCTGGGCAAACCAGGAAAGTTGAGCATCCTAATCTCTGTTATCATTTCTCTCGGGAAAAGAGAACTCAATTTCTTTAAGGCAATTCCAGCATAACAGATGATTTTTGAAAAGAAATTTCTTTGAACACCACTCTGGTTTATGTTCTTTCTGTTTGGATAGGGGCTGACATTAAAATGGTGATTTTTTTTTTTAGTATGCCTAACGGAAAATGCCTATTTTAGAGTTTGCCACCCTAACCCCACATTCTGTTTTTCTTAAGTTCTGTTATTTAAAGGATCTAAACAAAAGCTCATAAGAAATTGAAAAGATACTCTGTAATTTTTCTTCACCATCCACCAAACTATGATGTCCCTATATTGAACATCATAATTTACTAGAAAAAGGGCAAAGAAAAAATTCATCTACCTACTTGAAGACACAACAGATTTCAGATCTGAGTGATGACTGGATTGTTAAAATGGCAATAGTATCACCTAACTAGGAGTTTCAGTAAGTACAGTGTGCTCCCCCTACTGCTAGAACGGAATAAAACAGAAGGTAAGCAAAACAAGTTTATGTTTTTCTCTAATTTGCTGTTTGTTGGCCCACACATCCTAATAGTGGCACTGTGCTGCAATAAAGAGCCAAAAAAATTAAAGAAAAGAGAACTATTCAAGATTCTACCAAATGCTGGATCAGTGACTCTTAAGCAGAGTTGTACATGAGATTTATCTAATAAGAGTCTAAAGACATCAGACTAGTTTCTGAAATTCCTGATATAATAGGTTTATATTGTGTTATGGCAATTGCATTTTTTCTATAAGCTTTCCAGGTTGATATTCATGTAAACTGTCTCCATTAAGAGAGTCAGGATACACTACCAATGATATGCAGCTGCATGGCTCACCTGTGCCAGGTTGACACTATGAAGTTTCTAATATTTCCCAAACTGATAGGTCCCCCAAGGATTTCTTTGAGCTGTTCATGGCTGTCAGAGTAAGAAGTTGTCAGCGGTGAGACAAAGATTGGGTAGCCAATAGGTTGATCACAAGATGAGTTTATCATGTTTCTCAGAGCTTGTTTTGCATTTTGGATGCTACCTCTCTCTGGGTTGCGGTTACGTAGAAAAACAAGTTCTTGCTGTTGCCCGGCCCAAAGACCTCGGACACATTCCTTATTAACCTAAAAACCAGAACACATGGGAAGTAGGTTAAGGGCCAAGGATGAAATTCACATCAACAGAAGAGTATAAAGGGAAGGATACAAAAGACATACGAGAACCAACTATGAAAAGCAGTTGTTAACAAATACAAGTAGGTCATATTTGAATAGGAGTTCATCAATTTCCCACTGTTATAGTGGACTGTTAAATAATAAGCACACAAAGAACTCTTTTCTCTGGCCTGTCTGGTAAAAAATATCAAGTTTTCCAAATTGATAATGCATTGAATTTTGTAACTGAGATAATATTTTTGATAGGAATGAGCAGTAACAAATATTCAGAGTTAAAAAGATGTGACTTTGCATGTTGATTAAATCAAGTGGAAAAAAGTGAATCGTTACAAAACTATTAAAATAAAATTTCATAAATTATGTCTCCTGAATCCATGAGATGTTTAAAAAAGCAACAAACAAGGGGAGGTGAGTGGGGAGAAGTGATAATTGGGTGATGGGCATTAAGGAGGGCACTTGATGGGGGTGCCTGTGTGGCTCAGTGCATGATCCCAGGATCCTGGGATTGAGACCCGCATCGGGCTCCCCACAGGGAGCCTGTTTCTCCCTCTGCCTATGTCTCTGCCTCTCTCTGTGTGTCTCTCATGAATAAATAAATAAAATCTAGGAGAAGAAAAAAAGGAGGGCACTTGATGTAATGAGCACTGGGTATTATATGCAACTGATGAATCACTAAATTCTATTAATGAAACTAATAAAAAACAAAAAACCACACAAAAAGTACAAGCTATAATATTATTTTGCAACTTGGAAATCAGATTAGTGCTGATGTTTTAAGAAGAAATGTGGCCCAGAGAGCATATATAAAAGACTGACAAAACAGAAATAAGTAAAAATTTTAAGGCTTTATGGTACATGTAAAAATTTCAGAGGGCAGAATAAATTACAAAATAAATCAAATTGAGTGCTCATAAACAATCAATGCTAACGTGGTATGGTCATTTTTTTTTTCTATAAAAAGAGTTCCAGTCACTTTTTAAAGTTGGGATGAGGTTATGTAAGTTCTATTTTTTCCCCCCAGACATGAATAAATGCCTCAAAAACTTACCTTAATGACTCTGAAGCTCAGGTAACGTCTGTTCAGCATGATGATCTTGTATTCATTGGTGCCGTCATCCATGACATGCCTCAGAGCAAGAAGGGAGGGAGAGTTGGCAAGGACTGCACTCCGCCATGCAGGGTCCCCTTCATGGGCTATTACGAGATTCTTTTCATGAGACACAATGGCTTCATAGAGCACAGTAGGGTCATCATATTCATCTGGAGAGGTGAAATGATCCTAAACAGAGAAATAAAAATATATATTTTATAGGAAAAGAAGGACTTCCAGTGGAATGATCAAAGCTTCTGGAGTTACTAATCAGTTACTAAATGAAAATTCTGAAATACTGGTTTAATATAAATATTTCATATCCACATATTAATGTTAGAGATAAATTAGAGAGTCTTAAATTTAACCAGGTTAGGAGTTAGCTCATTGAAGAATTTTAAAATTCTTCAACCCAATCCTAATTTCTGAGTTTTATATAAATATTTTACCAATTTTTATTTTTTCTTGTTCAACTGGGGTTTTACATGTGTTCATTCATACATAATTTTTTCTGTTAAAGGACTGTCTCACTGGTATCAGTTAAGGAAGACTAAACCACATAAGTTCTCTAAGTTGTGTTTCTTTACAAGGCACTTTTCACATAAAGCCACATCTCTAGAATGATTCCAATACAGCATTTTACCCTGCCTCTCATCTAGTGAAGATAAGATTACAAGTCCTTGTCCTGAAGAAGCTAGTCAAGTCTTCCCTGTGAAATCCCTTGGTCTATGTAACAACCACTCTTGCATTCCACAAGCCATTACTTAATATCTATCATGTGCAGGATCCTGTGGCAGAGAACAAGATGAAAAAGGAATATGTGGAATATATCCGCCCTTCAGAAACCTGCAAATTAACAGGGTATTCAGGACATATACCCACATAACCATAACATAAATCTGAACTTCTGAAATGAAGAATACACAATCTTAGATATTCATAGTAGGGAGGTTGATAGATTTTTACATCCAGGTAAAGAAACTCATCTGTACTCAAGCCAAGTGACCAGATTGTGTGATACTGCAGGGGCAATGGGTGAGAGTAAGAAGGCAAACTCCCCAACGATGCACCTCCATGTCTGGGAACTGGCCTATATAACAATAATGAAAGTATTCTCTGTATACGTAAATGAAGCTTCATAACATAATGTAACACGTTTTTTCATCTCTTAAAACCTTGCCAGGTAGGTTTAGTACATAATACTAGCATTTTGCAAATATCAAATCTGAAGCTCAAAGAGTCTTAGCTGCTTCCTAGGTTTAGAAAGTTAGTAAATGATTAAGCCAGAACTTGAACACATTTTTAAAGAGAATGTATCATTCTGCTTTTAAAAAATTATATGATTATAAGTGTTAATTGAAAAACCTGTCAAGTCTAGTTGATGTGATTTGGGAAAGTTACACAGTGCAGCTGGTTTTGAACTGGATCTTAAAGAATGAAGACAATTTCAGCGGATAGAGAGATAGGCACCGTGCAGGAAAGGGAGAGAGCTCCAGGCAAGACATTCTACAGGGGAGAAGCACAGGTCAGGGAAGAACCTGATAAGGGTGATTATAACCTGAAGTCTCTCTGTGGGAACTGGGTTTCCATGTTGTTGCCAGGCACTGTGCTAGACATTGGGAAAGAGTAGTAAGACAGATACGAGCACTGTTCTCATGGAACTCAGGGTCTAGTTAGAAAATACTAAAAAAAAATTAGAAAACTAGCTTTAAGCCGGATTGTAGAGCACTTTCCTTGTACCTTGTCTAGATTTCTTTTATTGGGCTGGTACACTCACTCCCCTCTCCTCTGCTTTGCACACTGGCCCTTAACAGCTCATAGTTATTGCCTTCTCTTAGAACTGCCTTCAGTTGATGGAGCTGCCTGGGCAGGAAATGCCATCATTGGCATTTGACATCAAGTCATCACCTGACTGTGGGGGAGCTCAAGGTACACCATGTAACTCTTGGTGACACTGACGCTCCAGAACTCACTCTAAATCCAGCAGGAGCTAGAATTCAGCCAAAACAGTTTTGGTTAGCTCCTTCCCTATTCTTTCCTACTTCTCTCCCTTCCTTTCATACTCCCCTAAAGGCACCATGTCAATCTCTTGCACAGGAATCCTGGATTCTCAACTCTGCTTCTAAAGAACGTGGCCTAAGCTAGCACTTACAGTACCTCTGTACATCATACACCAACCATCCTGACTTTTCTTT
Organism: Canis lupus dingo; assembly: GCF_003254725.2. Taxonomy (NCBI): domain Eukaryota; kingdom Metazoa; phylum Chordata; class Mammalia; order Carnivora; family Canidae; genus Canis; species Canis lupus. Next base: position 44,827,804 of record NC_064250.1, on the reverse strand, counting down.
TAAATACGGAGCTCATTTTCTTATACCAGCAGATAGCTAGATGTCAGATGATGTGCTCTCTTTCAACAAACAGTCCTTTAGGAAAGGAACCATATCTTTGTACAGTAGTGTTGGTGCAACTTTTGAATGGAAAAATCAAAGTGCAGAGATAGGCAATAGTTATACTCTTAATAAATGGACAAAGTCGGAAATTATTAGGCATGCCAAGATGGAATATGTTTAATCTTGTTCAAATATTTCTTTTCATTGGCTTAAGATGGTTGGATGAGTGTTGTTTTAGAGGCAAAGTATTTGAAATAAGCAGAATGTCCATGGATAGGGAAATGGTTGAATATACTACAGTTAAAAATTACATTCTGGAATACTATGGAGCCATTAAAAATATGAGGTGCCTCTATATATGCTGATTTAGAAAGTATCCGTGTTATATTAAACAGGGGTTGGAAAAATCATGTGTTACAGATCGCTCTGTGTAGCACAAAGGAAAATATTTGCATATATAGATGGAAATGTCTATAAACTCAGGGAAATAGAAAAGATGTTCATCAAATTATTAGTAGTGACTGCTTCTTGGAAGGGTTATACAATGGTATGGGGTGATGAGAATACTTACTCTTGGGGGAAGCTCACTTTTTAATGTTTTTCATTATTTTTCAAATACAGAAAAAATGTTCCCAGTTCTGAGAAAAGTTTTCAAAGCCATTTAAAAAATATACTTGAAAAGTTATAAGCCAGTGCACACAGGAAAATAACGAAACTCATTCATTTTTCATTCACTGACCACCAAGCATTGTGCTAAGCAATGGAAAGACAAGGAGTGGTAAAAAATGATCTCGGTCTTCAACCACATATTTTAAGATTTTCATCATATATCACTTATAAGCCAAACTAGACTCTGATTAGTTTATTTTAGTTCTAACAACCATGTAATCTTCAAAGAGACTAATGAAAAAGGTAAAACAGAGAAGGAGGTAAAGTATTTTACAACATGATTAAATAGAGGACAAGAACATGAGAACACATGATAAAGGCAATTTTGCTTCATTTCCCTGAGTTCTGAGTCTTCATTTACAAATTGGACTAAAATAATCTTCTGGATGTATACGAAAGCACTAATATGCTATACAACACTGTACAACTACAAATATCACACAGATTAGAGTAGTTTTTATTTATAAAGTAAAAGCATAATATAATCAATTGGAGAATTTAAAATAAAATAGACTATAAAGGAAAAAGCAAAAATTAAAACACCTATAAAGTGTGCTAAATACACATTGATAATGACTGTCAAGGCAAGAGTTAAATGAAATTTTATATTTCTAGCTTTCTGGGAACAAGATCATTTCAAGTTTGAGGTACAATTTACATACCTCATTTTACTATACCATCTTAAGTGCGCAATTAGACCCATTTTGACAAATATGCACACTCATATAATCACTGCCACAATATAAAACTTTTCCATCACCCCAAAACATTCCTTCTTGTCTTTTGGCATTCAATCTCCACATCCTAAGGAACCACTAACCTGCTTTCTGTGGCTATAGACTAGTTTGGCTTTAGATTTTTTTTTTAAAGGTTTTATTTATTCATTCATATGAGAGAGAGAGAGAGAGGCAGAGACACAGGCAGAGGGAGAAGCAGGCTCCATGTAGGGAGTCCAACGTGGGACTTGATCCTGGGATTCCAGGATCATGCCCTGGGCCAAAGGCAGGCGCTAAACCACTGAGCCACCCAGGCGTCCCTGTTTTAGATTTCGTATAAGTAAAATCAGATAGTATATATATACTCTTTTTATGTCTGGCTTCTCCTATGTGCATAATGTTTGAGATTTATTCATGTTGTGGTATCTAACAGTAGTTTATTTCTTTTTATTGCTAAGTAATATTCTATCATGTAGATAAACCATAATTAGTATGTTCGTCTGTTGATGGACATTTGAGTTGTTTCCGGTTTGGGGCTATTACAACCAAAACAGCTAGGCACACACATGTGTAGACATAGACTTTCATTCTCTTAGGTAATTATCAGGGGGAGAATTGCTGGGTTGTATGGAATGTGTATGTATATCCTTTCTTTTGATATATAAGTCTATTTGTTCACTTTTGTGAACAATATATGAAATATATGAGTATAATATATGAATGTTGGAGATTTCCACAACCCAGCATCTGGCTCAAAATGATGCTCAATAAATATCGTTCTGGCTACTGCATAGGTCAATCTCATCCTCCTCAAAGGTAAATCAGAATTATGGAATTTCTCCAGGTTGTATTTGTGTTCTCTACCTTCCCCCTTCCCACCAGCCTTCTGTGGCTCCTGGGTTCCTGATTCCAACTCCCACCGTTTGCCACCATTGTTGTCAGTCATGGCTACTAAGAGTGAGCTGTGCCCAAGTGTGTTGGGCCAAATATAGGTGAGAAACACTAATAATGCCATACCCAAAGAAACGTGTAAGGAAATGGATCTAGCAGCAACAGGTAAAAACAACTGTAGGGAGAGATAGGGGCAAAGACCTAAGGTATCATAAAATACAGATTCCCTATGCCTCAGCTTCTTCTCTGACAGAGAAAACACCTGTCATACTATTTAGAATTAACTAAAGATGTCTATCTAGAGCTGTTAGATAATCATGCTATATAAAAGAGTATTTATTTTATCTTTTATATACACAGCAGATATATTAATAGTGATTAAGTGCCTTTTGTATCTTTTATATACATAGCAGATATATTAATAGATTAAGTGCCTTTTGAGAAATTCTGAAGTTTTAAAAAAATTTTAATTTAGTCATCTTTTTCTTTTAAACACACTGATTAGGCTCAAAACTATAAAGCTAGTCTGAAGATGGAAACTCTGTTTGTTCCCAAATGTGTATGTTCTCCATGATCCTCAAAATAGTACTCCATTTTCCACAGAGCCTTTCTAATAATATATCCCTTATCAGTAATTTCCTAAATAATATGGGACATTGACTTCATTCCAACAGTTTAGATCACAGTAAAATCACTTGAGGAGTAAATTCACTCTTTATTTGGAGGAAAAGAAATTCAAACATTCGAGGACAGTAGATGCATTTTAGTGAAGTTTATCATGTGGTCTTTGTCATCAGATCTGATGACTACTGTCAAGTGGAATGATTAGAGTAGCAAGTACCAGTACTTAATTTCCTAATATAGTCTTGAAATGATCCAGGGCTTTGGATATGTATTTTGGGTCCACATTTTAATTTTATTACCCTACTAGTTTAACTGAGGCTAAATCTGTCCTAATCCTCTATTATTCTATATAACATGCTACATGAAACTCATAGTTCAGTAACAGCAGCACTAACAACCCTCCTGAGATGCTACTGCACTGCACTGGGAGTTGGTTAACATTCACCTACAGAGTGATATTCACCTACAGAAGAGGTCTGAATTACAATCATGTGAAATGTGAGGTCAAAACAAGAATTATACAAGCCAGAGAGCTTTATTTCCAGTTTGTCACTGCTGACAGCTTTCAAGTTCATGTCCAGATCAGTCACTCTCTGCTATTAATATGCAAATTCACCCTTAGAAACACAGGTTCAGGCTACTAAGATCTAATATCTTGCCCTAAGTCATGTTCTTCTGTGTTTCTTTCTTTCTTTTTTTTTTTTTTTAAGGTTTTATTTATTTAATCAAGAGAGAGAGAGACAGAGGCAGAGGCAGAGACACAGGCAGAGGGAGAAGCAGGCTCCATGCAGGGAGCCTGACGTGGGACTCGATTCCAGGTCTCCAGGATCATGCCCTGGGCTGTAGGTGGCGCTAAACCGCTGAGCCACCCGGGCTGCCCTGTGTTTCAAATCATAGTATTTCTCAAAAAGTTCCTAAGAAATGTAATTTGGAAGTTAAATGAACAAGTGCCATTAAATATCAATAATGCATTATAAGTCTCCTTTTCTTACCTGATGAAGTTTAATGGACATGCGGATTCCTGGGACTACTACTTTCCTTAGCAATTCCATGTCAGCAAAGATCCATTCATCTCGAATTGAAGAGATACGGAAATCTCCCTTAAATAGGGCATGCAATCCATAGAGGAATGACTCTAAATTACTGTTAGGATTGGAGATAAAAGTTTACATATTTTGACAAAGAACTTCCATTACACTGATTCTTACATGTGGTTGTGCATCAGAATCATCTGGGAGTGTTTTGCAAATACAGATTCCAATGATTATACTAATGTCAACACCTCTGAGTCAGAATCACAAGAAAGAGGGGCCCTTTGACCTGACACCCCTGTTTATGAACAACTATAACAGTAAGTTCATGAAAATCAACAATAGAGCACATAAGCCACAAAAATGTATAGTGGGACTAATGGAAAACATGTAGTAATCAAAAAAGAAACTAAAATATGTAATATTTCTTAGTTCTAATTCATTCAGATGTATATGTTAAGAAATTCAGCTTATATTTATACTTTCCAAATATAATGTACTATATTAACTATATTAAAAGCATAAATGCTCTGGACCAAAACAAACTACAAGGAAATATGGAAAAATAAAAAAGAGATAAAACATTAGAAAAATAGATATAAAATGGGAGGAGACCAATCAAACTTTATGGGCAATTAGTTTTAAAAATGTCTTAAATCCATTAAATTCTTATTATTAATAGTTACCCACACATATGTGAATTTTAAAAGCCAGCTATTAACCACTTGGGAGAACTCAATTGTATTCAGCAAAAGATCTATAAAAAACAGTATGAGAAGAGACTTTTGTAATAAACTAGCATAGAATGCTTCCATAAAAACCTATTTCAGATTTTTCAGATTTATGTCATACAGCTTTTCCTACTCTCTTCCTGGAAACAGAAATGCCTTCCTTACCTGGACATATGGTGGGATGCAGTTCCCAAAGCTCTCCGTCCCAGAACACAGAGTCCATAACAAAGAGTCACCAGGGATGAATCTTTGTCTACATCCAGTGGCTTTAAAAAACAAAGAATATTATAGTTATCAGAAAGGCAAAAGGTATTTAACAAATCAGAAGACAGCTAATAAATCAGAGGATGAAGAACTTAACTAGCATATATTTTCTAGGTCTTCAAATAGTTCTAACAAGAAGAAACTTAACAAATCAGTATAAAATGAAGTATGAATGTATATGAGGAGTTTCTTTGAAACCTTTAAAGAAAAATCCAATGCTTAACAATACTGGAACATATTTTTTTTTTTTTTTAAAACCTGACTTCTATAAAATATTAGGATCTTAGCAAAATATCTCAAAGTACTTACTGGCATACTTCATTACTAATAACGTCCTCTGCTGAAAATACAATATTCTAACTATCAATTAGTTGTTTCTGGACATAGTCCAGTAAGCAGGCTATTAGTGAGAACTCTATTAGCCTACGAGTGACTATACTAAAGAAAATCAAATTGATACCTGTGGATTCCTGCTTCTCCTCAACCTCTGAATTTCTTTTTAACAACTAAACGTCCTCAGATGGTCAGAGAAGAAGGTCTGGAAAAACTATCTCATAATAAATGGAGATATTCTTTCCATCTCTGAAAAAACAGACTCAAAGAATTACAAATGAGGGACACCTGGGTGGTCACCAGTTGAGCATCTGCCTTTGGGTCAGGGCATGATCCCAAGACTCCGGGATCAAGTTCCACATCGCGCTTCCTGCATGGAGCCTGCTTCTCCCTCTGCCTATGTCTCTGCCTCTCTCTCTCTCTCTCTCTCTCTCTCTCTCATGAATAAATAAAATATTTTTTTAAAAAAAAGAATTATAAATGAAGTGAACAACCTCTACCTTTGCTCTTCTGGAAGAGCAATACTCTATCCAGTTGAGGTAAATCACACAGAAACTCTCCCTGGATATGCCAGCTAGTCGATGGTCATAGTCCTCATCAATGTTTGGATTAAATGTTGGGTCCACGTCAACATAATTTCGATCTGCACACAGACGTAGTCCTTCCTGCATTGTCTCATTGGCTAGCCACTCCTCTAGTTTAGAAGAAGTTGTAACATAATAAATGATACCCTAATGGGGAAAAGATAAAAAAAAAAAAAAACCCAAGTTAAGTTCAATTACTCATTAAATAAATTCCAATGGTTTATACTGATTGTATAACTAAAAAATATTTTATTCTAGCTTAAAACTCTAAGAATACACTTTAGGAATGCTGTAAAAAATACACCTCAGGCCTTTCTGAATGTCTGAATGAAGAGTTAATTTAATACTTTAAAAGTCCCAACCATAAATTTAGCTAGACAAATTCAAAACAATTCCTTTCCATTGATTTTAGAGCTTTTAAATTTAGGATATTTTAAGAGATAGAAAAACTTTATGTGATGCATTTGATTTTGAGAAATTTCTCCCAGAAAGTTGTTAAATCATCTGATCCTAGGTCAACTTATGAAACAAAATTGATAGTAAAGCAATGGAAATATAACTACTTAGAACCAGAGATAGAAAATGCCATATATACACACACACATGCACAGCATGTAAAAAATGTAAAGCCAATCTATTTAGTGTCCTGAGATTGTGTTTAACCAACCATTAATTATAAGGCTTAACATTTGGGCAGCCCGGGTGGCTTAGCGGTTTAGTGCAACCTTGAGCCCAGGGCGTGATCCTAGAGACCCGGGATCGAGTCCCATGTCAGGCTTCTTGCCTGGAGCCTTCTTCTCCCTCTGCCTGTGTCTCTGCCTCTCTCTTTCCTCTCTGTGTTTCTCATAAATAAATAAATAAAATCTTAAAAGAAAAAAATAGACTTAACATTCATTGCAATCAGCACAAATAAAGTGGTACATAGAGGCAATAGCACAGCTATGGAAAAATCCAGATATGGGTCACTAAAATTTAGCACACATTTACTTCTTTAAAATAGTGGCTTTGCCTGCAAGCTGACAAAGCATAGCTTTGCTGTAATCTTGTAAAATATTTCGCAAAAACAGAACACCTGTAAAGAGCTAACCTTGCCCAAAGAGAGGTTTGGTTTTTGCCCTTGGATCCTGGGAAGTAACTTCTACTCCCTTGGAATGTCTTACCTGATTAAGAGTCTTTGTTCACCTATGAGCTTACAGCCATGCTCTCTAGAGGAGCTGGAAACTAAGGCTGGTCATGTGGGTAGTCAACCACATCTAAGTGACTATGCTCCAATAAAAACTCTACACATCAAGGCTCAGGTGTTTCTTTGGTTGACATCAGTCTATGAGTACTGTCATATGTTGTTGCTGGGAGAAATGGGCATTATTTGCACAACTGCACTGAGAGAAGACAACTGGAAGCTCATGCCTTGGTGTCTCTAGACTCTGCCCTATATGCCTCTTCCCCTGGCTGATTTTAATTTGTATCCTTCCACTGTAAGAAATCCTAAACATGTATGATGAGTTTTAGGAGTCCTTCTGGCAAATTACTGAACCAGAGAGTGGCTCTTGGAGACCCCAAAATTGTAGCTGGTGTTACAAGTGAGGGTGGCATTGGGAATCTCCCAAATCTTGCAACACTTTTATTCAGGTTATTGAAAGCAGTGCAAGGCAGTAGTTAACAGCAAGGGCTCAGGAGTTGGACAAGCCTAGATTTTAAATCCTTAACTCCAATTGATATTAGAGGACATTGGGCAGGTAACTTTTGAGTCTTGTTTATTTGTAAAACGGAGATGTAACATTCCTTCAGAGAACTGGGTCAGATACATATACATATGCATATTCCTTAGCCCAGTGCCTAAAATAACAGTTTCATATGGTAGCTATTATTATTTATGAACAAATGGAATAAGTTCCACTAAAGAAAGAAATAGCAAGGTATACTTTACTGACTTAAAAAAAAAGTTCTCTAGTACCCATTAAGTAGGCTCTACTCTGGGCATGGAGCCCAAAGTCGGGCCTGAAGTCACGACTGTGAGATCAAGACCTGAGCTGAGATCAAGACTAGGACACTCAACCCACTGAGCTGCCCAGGTCCCCCAATACTAGAGAATTTAAATCACCACTACTTAGAAAGCAAAACACAAGTGTGAGGGAAAAAAAAAAAGTCTTTCCCAAGAACCTCCTACTATCAGAAGATCTAACGAGGCTCATACCCTTACCTTGACATAGTAAGTGGTAAGTACTTTCCGAAGATCAAAGACTTGAAGCATAGAGGCAGCACTATTGTCAGTGATACTATAACCCTCCAGAATATATTTAGTGACTATCACTTCCCAAGCTAGCCAGCGCTGGCTAAATGCAGCATTAAATGAAAGCACATGAGGAATATGGCCAGGTTCACAACAGCAAAATCCTTCATCTTCTTCAACGCCTTCAGTAATGGCCTCCACTTCCCTCTGTTGACAGTAAGTACCTTCGAGAGTGAGAGAGAGAGAGAGAGAGACCACTGCATACATAGGAGAGAATAACCACATGAAGTAGAAAAATGAATGCTTCAAAAACACAGAAATTTAGGGGAAAAAAAACATCTTTTATAGTAATTGAAAGTATGTGATTGATTTGCCTTGGCATGTTCATTAGCAGACTGCAAGAAGCTCCAGAAACTAGGCATATTATGTATTCCCTTCCTGCAGAATCACAATATGTATTATCACATGAAAGGTTCTGAACATTTCTGCAGTAACCTTAATTTTCACTTCCTGATCCGAAACTTTGAGTTTACAACTGCATACATATCAAATGAAGGCCGATGAGTAAAGGGACATGTCATGCCTGTCTGAGTTAGTTCAGTGAGGGAAGAATGGAATTAGAAGTAAATCATTGCAGGGCACACAATATAGACAGATATACAGAACTTAAAGGACCGTGAGCTCTATTGATCAGTACCATGTCCATGAGGTAAGCAGGAAAGTTATATACATATGTTTGGATATAGACTGTAATGGTTCATGATAATTTAATCCTAAATCCATCACTGGGCAGCCCCGATGGCCCAGCGGTTTAGCGCTGCCTTCAGCCTGGGGTGTGATCCTGGAGACCCGGGATCGAGTCCCACGTCGGGCTCCCTGCATGGAGCCTGCTTCTCCCTCTGCCTGTGTCTCTGCCTCTCTCTGTGTCTGTCATAAATAAATAAAATCTTAAAAAAAAATTAAATCCATAATTGCTTTTTCTGTTGCCAAGTCCAACAGTAATAAGATAAAAAAATTACACCATTGGCATTTGAACTTCACCTGCTGATAAAGTTTCAATTAGATATGAGCTCTGATTATTCAACACTAGCAAACAATTCTTTGAAGTTACACTCTTTTATACAAGACACCAAACAGGCGTTTCCTGCATAAATGTTACTGAAGTAAAAATACAAAACCAGAATAAATACAGAATCACACCCACAGCAATCTAGCGCCAGCAAAATATCATCTGTCACACTAGTGTTAATTTTTATTTTGCTTAGTGGCCTTGCTTCCACTTAATGAGTAAATTCCTTATATTCTATAAGGACTGTAAGGGGATTACACTTAATTTTATAAAGGCACATATTTAGGTTATAGTAACTTACACAGACTTCACAATAATCTTTTCCTTTAAAGAGAATATGTACATCATTCATGCTTGAAAAACACTGCTTTGAGAGAAAAAAAAAAAGCCATGAAACCTACCTCAGGTGGTGCTGGTATAAAAGACAGGCAGAAGAGGTAAGCAGAGCCGGGCTAACTGAGCTGCATTGTTTGGCGCTCTAAAACTCTCAACAATGCTATCATTTCCTTTTCTGTTTAATTCCATTGCTGAGCACTTCCAGGACAATGTCACACAGTGGTGAAAAGAAAAACCCTGGCTTGAACCTGACATGAACAGGAATGCCTGCTGCAGTTGACTCTCACACAGGGTCATGACTACAGATCTACATCCACAAAAGTTTTTTAGAATAAGGATATGTGTAATTTTATAAAGTATTTTTCAAACCAATAATGGAAATGAAATTCAATCAAATATTTTGGTATATTCTGAGAGGATCATATTTTGTTGTTTTTCTCCTATAACCTATTAAAAGATGAATTCTATTAATTTGCTTTCTAATACTTAATTTCAAAAATGAAATAAAAATGGCTCAAACTAGGGAGAGATATTTAAAAAAGAAGGACTGATTTCTGCTTATTCTAGGTTCTGAGGATTTTTGCATCTAGAGTCACAGTGAGTTAAACTACACTTAGTTTTTAGCCAGTTTAGCCATATTTTGACATCAGAATTACAGTGGCTTTATAAAAAGCCTGGAGAAATGTTCCTTCTTTACCCATGTGCTAGAGTAGGCTAAAGAGGGCATAAGAATGATTTAGTTTCTAAAAGAAACATCCTGGGAATGCCTGGGAGGCTCAGTGGTTGAGCATCTGCCTTTGGCTCAGGGCATGATCCTGGAGTCCCAGGATCGAGTCCCACTTGGCTCCCTGCATGGAGCCTGCTTCTCCCTCTGATGTCTCTGCCTCTTTCTCCCTCTGTGTCTGTCATGAATAAATAAATAAATCATCATGAGATTGGGGTTTTAAAACTGTGGCATGAGGCTGAATCTGTTCCTTAGATTTTATGTGTTATTACTTCATTTTATTCATTCTGTCACCTTTCTGAAAGGTTCACTCAAAGGTTTTTAAGTAAAGGAGATGACATAATAGCTGTATTTTATGCAGATCACTTTGTTAATAGTATATAGAAAAGATATGCAGCAAGAGGGAACTTGGAGATTTTGACATTTACTCAGAAGACAGAATGAGATCTTTGTTTAGAGCACCAGAATAAAGTAAACAGAGTAATTGATGTGGGACATTTTTTACTCTACCATACAAATCCCCAAAAATATTTTCTACTGCCACATGCCCTAGTAATACATTTTTCTTAGGAAGTGAAGTCAACAATAAACTTAGGAATTAATATTACCAACTGAAAAAAAACTCAGACTTGGAAAGGGATTCTAGAATACTTATAAGGAATTATCACTATTTCCTGGATTAGCTCTTTTAGTCACTCCATAGCAAATATTTTGGTAAAACAAAATAAAAACCGGCAGTTATGAAAACTAGACATGTTACAAGTAATTTGAGTAAAAACTAAAAGGAATTCAATTAACATAATACATTATTGATCTATAAATTTTGACCTGGAAAATCGTACTTGGTAGAAGCAATATTTACAAACAGAAAGTTAACACTATAGAAGCTATGTTTAAAAAATTTTGATACACAAAAAATGATTGATAACTCAAATCTATGACATAAAATTTACATGGAAAATAATATTAAGAATATCAGTGAAATAAAAATGGGAATGAAATAAATATAAAGGGATTTAACCAAGACATATAGGAAACTGATCAAGAAATTTGTTTAGTTAAATGTCACATGGCATTTAGCATCCACTACAAGACACAATAAAATCAAGGAATTAAACTGACTTTGGGATGCCTGGGTGGCTCAGCGGTTATCTGTCTGCCTTCAGCCCAGGGCAGGATCCCAGGATCCAGGATCGAGTCCCACACTGGGCTCTTTGTAGGGAGCCTGCTTCTCCCTCTACCTGTGTCTCTGCCTCTTTCTCTCTCTCTCTATGTCTCTCATGAATAAATAAATAAAATCTTAAAAATAAAAACTGGCTTAATGGCAAATACCCCCAGAAAACACATCAAAATGCTCAGGAGATCCAAATATCTGCCTTGCAACATACTGATACTCTTGATTAATATTTTGAGAGGCAGGAGATAGATAGGACAGGGAATAATACCCTGAAGGAAAGAAAATAACCAAAGATCACAAGATCTGAACAAGAATATAATCATATCTCATGAGAATTCTGGAATGCAGAGAAAGGAGAAACAGCTATTTACTTATATCATTTAATCATACTATAAAATTAACTAATCATGTATTACATGCTAACTGATGGAACAGTAACTAGATACATATTAATGAATGAAGCAGGTAGGATTCCTGCCCTTGAAGAACTTAAAGGTTTGCAAAATACACTCTCAGGCCAAATCCAAGCTAAGAATGGTTCTTATATTTTTAAAGCATTGTTAAAAAAAAAAAAATCACAGAAAAATATGCAATAGAAAATGTGCATGCCTCCAAAAGCCTAAACTCTTTACCATCTGGTTCTTTATAGAAAAAGTTTGCCAACCCCTGGGCTAAAGAAAAAATAAGCTTCAAATAAACACAAATAAATATGAAATTATGAAATTATAATTATGCTACGTGCTAAGGAGGTAAAAATGGCAGTATAAGAGATAATCATGTGGGACAGATGGTTAGAGAAGGCTTCTCTGAGAAAGTGATATTTAGGCTAATGCTTAAAGATAATTAAAGAATTAGCCAGATGGAAGACTGGTGGGAAAAGGGGAGATGGCTGGTACTTTCTGGGCAAAGAGAAAGGCAGTAGGAAGTCCTTAGTAAAGAATTTAGCATAGTTAGGACCTGAAGAAAGGCCAGTGTGGCTACAGTAAGGATGAAAGTATATAGTAGAGTTGGAGAAACTGGCAAAGACTATTAGTGTGGTAGGGCATGTTAAGGAGTATGAATTCTATTTTAAAAGCAATGGAAAGCCACGGACAATTTTAAGCATGAAAGGGATATGATCAAATCTGCCTCAAAACACACACACACACACACACACACACACACACACACACACACAAAAGACTATGGCTGAGTGAAGACTTATAGATATAGACTCTTATAGCAAGAGATACCTCTTGCTATCCAAATCCACCACAAGTTCAGATAGTAAGATGTACTATGTTCCCAAATCAGTTTGAGTTTTGTTTGGCAGATAGAGTTTGAGTAGCAAAAAATTTGTCCAAAATTTTCCTGAATCTACTTGGTACCAGAGAGTCAAAGCTGAGAGAGAGTATTTGGATCAGTTTCCAATTTGGAGAATTTCTGACCAATATGGTGAAATGAGCAAATCCTAGAAAGGGCCCTCTTCCAATTCACACAGAAAGAAATGCTAGATAAAACAGCCTCCCTACACAAATTTGTTTAAAAAAAAAAAGTTAAAAAACAAAGATGAAATCTTCAGGTACCAACAATTTAAAAAGAAGTTAAAGTCATGGCAGTAATAGGTGTAGTGGTGAGGAGGTACTAACTTTTGGATGAGTCTAGTTGGTTTAGATTTGAACATTAGGTAAGACTAGTGGGATGGAATTAAGGTCCTGGGCTTTGGGGGAGAGGCAGAAACAAACAGGAATAGGACATTCTGAAAGAGGGAGTGGATGACAAACATCACAAATGAATAACAAACATCAACTTTTACTGCCTTAATTTGAGTGTCATACAAGTACAATCTTATTTCCAGTGAGTAGAGTAATTTGAGAAAAGCACTTGCTCCATTAACAAAGGTATTACGTAAGAAAGGTCCAAACCTTCTGATTCAACATCAGGGTGAAAATAAAGCTATGGGGTATACGTCTTTTTTTTTTTTTTTTTAAGATTTTTATTTATTTATTCATGAGAGACACACAGAGAGAGGCACAGACAGAGGCAGAGGGAGAAGCAGGCTCCAGGCTCCATGCTCCATGCAGGGAGCCTGACGTGGGATTCGATCCTGGGTCTCCAGGATCACGCCCTGGGTTGAAGGCAGCGCTAAACCGCTGAACCACCCGGGCTACCCTATGGGGTATACGTCTGATTTAATCCTCTAGCTAGCCTGTTCTATCAGCCATCTTGGGCCAATCAGATTTGAACTGGTTTCTTGTGACTTCTTTGTTTTGGAGTACTGTTAGGATAGGCCTCTAACTTCCCTGAGAGCTGGCCCTGGCTTCCTCTTTACTGACTTCCAGGCGTCCTGTTAGAACCTAACCAATTGCCTATTCTAACACAGCTGTATAACACTGTGCACTAAATGCCACTGACTTGTTCACTTTAAAACTGTTATTTTGATGTAATGAGAACTTCGTTTTCAAAACCAAAATTTGTTTGGCACACAAAGGCATGGTGTCTACATGAAAGTACTTGGTAAGCCACACATAAAACATAGCATTCTATGCTACCAGCCATGAAACAAATACAGGTAACTTCTCACAAAGAGAATGGCAAGGGAGCAACCACAAAACAACAGAAATTCAGGCGATCCCGGGGTGGCTCAGGGGTTTAGCGCCTGCCTTTGGCCCAGGGCATGATCGAGTTGAGTCCCACATTGGGCTCCCTGCATGGAGCCTGCTCCTCCCTCTATGTCTCTGCCTCTCTCTCTGTCTCTCATGAATAAATAAATAAAATATTAAAAAAAAAAAGAAATTCAACATCACCAGGAAAATAGTGAGTTATAAAAGAATACTACCTTTACATATTTTAGCATACTAGAAAAATGATTCTTCTTTGAATGTGAAATTTGGGGAAAAAAATCTAAGAATTGCTCTTTTAACAACTCTTCTCATTTCACAATTCCAAAGACTAAGGATCTAGTGTCATGATAATTTTTAATTTGAGATGTAAACACATAAAACTCAGATGTCATAGGAATATGTTACAGAAATAGAAGGTGAATATCTTACCTCTGAATTCAAGTCCCCGCAGCTGGAAAGTGACCAGCCCGTTGCCTATCTCTATAAGATGTACTAATGCATTGAGGTAGTCAGAGGCAAGAATGAAACAGTCCCCTGTACTGTAGTTTCCCCATCGTCCTAGGAGCAAATCACCACAAAGACTGTGTTGTAGGGATCTGGTTAGATGTTCATAAAAGATGGAATTCAGATTGTTGTCATCTGATCCTGTAAGAAAAGATTAAATATGTTACGTTTTACCCTAAGTCTTCATTATATCAACAACCAAGATCACTAAAAATATTAAAACTAATTTTCAGTTAAGATTGTATCTATATTTTTTGACAAGAAAACTAATGTTAACACCCATACAATTCCTATATAAAAATGAAACACAGAGTGATGAGAAAATTCCAAAATTTAGAGTTAGAAATCATATAACTTCTCTGGGTCTCTGGCTTCCATCCATAAAATGTGGGAACTAGATTAGATGAAATCTAAGGATTTTCACCTCTTTAATAACCACAATCTCCTCCATCACTATTCAATGAACTCCAATTTACATTAAAACCACACAAGAGAAATGAAGAAGATAAAAGGAATTCAGGACTAGACCAAAAATATGTATTAATAAAGAAAGTGGGTAAAGGAATACAAAATTTGAACAAAGTATCCAAAATGAACAGAAGCTGGTCTAAAAAAAAAACCCCCAAACAACCAAGAACAAAACAAAAACCCATAAAACAAATCCCTGAATATTGAGATGGCTAAAACTAGTTTAATAGAAATAAACTGTATATATATATTATATATATTATATATATAATAAACTATATACATATTTATATATATATAAATAGCAGCAAAGAACCTATAAAACTTATTAGTCATCCTTTAAGAAAAAAATAGGATAAAACTAACCATCTTTATAAGTAACCCATGCAAAGCAGTAATCTGTAAACAGATACCCATAGTATAATAGTGGAGAAAAGCAAAATATACAAAGCTTAATATTTATTTTAAACTCAGCCTAAACAGTAAGACGGTCATATCTAATGCCCTGTCTATTCATTACAGAAGTGTGCATATTCATTCAGGACACGGTCTTTCTGATATGTGAGATGGCATCACTAGCATTGTGAGAATTCTAAGCCCCTTATATACAAGGGCATACTAAGGCTGAGATAGTTGTTTTATCTACCAGAATGTGATAATGACAGGCATTATATCAAGGAACTAGTCCTACTTAAACCAATTTTATAATTCTAAAACTATGTGATTATTGTTAGTTTCTCAAGTACAGCATTTGAAGGAATCAGCATTTGAAGGAATCTGAGAGTCAAATGGATACAAATATTCCAATCTATCTGAGAGTAAGATTTCTTTTAGTAAATTAATACTTTGGAATTCTGATTTCTTATGGTTGGGTTAGTGAGATTCACCTTCTGTGTGTCAGATTACTAACAGGTAGGCAGACAAAAGGATGTTTCCCAAACGACAAAATTAAGGAACCAGACTTTAGATAATGGTATCACCACCAAAATGTCACCCAGTGAAGCTCTATCTTGAGTGGTTATTTGGCTCCCCCCACATGATATCTCTGTATACAATAATCTACACAAAATTAAATGAATATTTACCTAAATATTTTGGGAAGCGGGGGAGGCAAATATATTAATACACCTATTGGGCAGATTGCATTCTCTTTGATACAGTTGGCTAGTTTTACTTTAACTGTTCTACTTTTTAACCTATGTAAGAAAAATCTTTGAATGGCATTTTTTATTCCTGTGAGCATTCTTAAAATGCATTTTATAAAAGATGGGTATATACATTGTAGATACTTGAATTCACGTATCATTTGCTAAAGCAGTACAAAAAACAAAGGATATAGAGTCTTTAAAAAATGAACACCTTGGAACTCATTCAGTATTCCCAAAAAGTTAAGATTAAAATATATAAAACAAATTCCTTAGACTTGCTTCTTTACTCACAAACAGAGCTTTTACCTGGATTTCTATCAAGCTGGGAAGCCAATCTGGTATTTGAATGATCCACTCGTTTTGTGCTGAAGAAGGCAAAACAGAACATTTTTAGTAACCTTTAATTAAAAAGGAAGAAATTATGCAATATAAATAAAATAAATATTATCGCTTCATGAATATCTCTAAAAAAAATCTATGATTGGCATATTGATAAAACTCCTCATTAGTGTACTTTTAGGGGTAAAGTTTTTTACTCTCCCACCTCCATCATACATAAACACAGGAGTTATTTCCTAACTGGTGTTTCAATGAACAGGGTGTAGAAAGACATTAATGAATTGAATGCCAAAAAAAAATTGATCAGGAGGAAACATGCACACTATATGCAATTCTCAGAAATACATAGTGCTTCTGTGCTAGGGGAAGGTCCATCTATTAAGGTCCAGTGGTACAATGTTCCTAGAACAGTGGTTTCCAAAATGTGGTCCACAGAACCCAAAAGCAGGAGACTCAAGACCCTTTTAGGGAGTTTTCCAGATCAAAATGATTTTCATAATACTGAGCTGTTATTCACTTTTTTCACCATGTCGTGGATAGTGCAAAAGTGCAAAAACAGTGGATGAGGCTATTGCACTTTAACATGAATGAAGACTGTGGCACCAAACTGTATTTTTCACTGCCAAACACGAACAAGAAAAAATGAACAGAAATTCAAGTTTTGCTTTAAAATCCCTTTAATAAAGCAATTAAAAAATAATTTTATTAAATCACAATCCACCCCTCAGTACAGGTCTTTTCAATATTGCATGTAGCAAAATATACATAAAGCAGGTCTGCTGCATTTTGAAATAGGATGGCTGTCTCAATGGCAAGCATTCGTGTAGTTGTTTGAAATGCTAGCTGCACTAGCAATTCTTTTTTCATGGAACACCATTTTTACTATGATTATTCAGACTTGCATACTTGACAGATACTTCTCAAAAATGAAGAAAGTGAGTCTTGTCCTATCACCAATAACAAAATTCAAGTTTCTAAGCAACAATTAGAATTTGGGAAAAAATATATATATTTACCATAACAAGCCTGATAGCTTACTAGTATTACTAAGATCTACATTACCCAGTAAACCAATATTTTCTAGATGATCAATAAATGGTGTTATAAGATTATACATGGGTAAAAAAAAATCCATTCAAAGTGTAAGACATATAAGTGGATTTTGATGCAACACAATTCCAAAAGTTCACAGGTCCAAGGGCAGGAAGCCCCTAGATAGGCCACTTTGACATGAACAGTATTTTGAGTTAAAAGTAATCAAAACCTAGCAGATTCAGGAAAAGATCTTTACCATCCTCAAAAGAGCTATTAACAGAGATTCTTCTTCACCTAAGAAACTTATCTACATAATGGGGCAACTTTTGTTTTCCAAACAACCTTTTTACTTTCTTGTTAATGATCTTTCTCCCCTTTGCATGCTAATGATGTGGGAAACAAAGGCAGAAGAAAAATTATTAAATTTCCTTACTACCTACAGCCCACTGACAAGTCCTTGAGACAGGCAGAATGACCTTTCTCTAGGGCCTCAACTGCCTCCATGTTGACACTTGGCTAAGGGCAAAAGGGCAATCCTAGCCAGCCCCCCTCCCCCTTCACCCTGATCCTCTAAGCCTACTTTAACATATAAAAATTTAAAATTCCTTTAGAAATTTCCTTTCTTTAAAAAAAAAAAATTCCTTTCTTTTTAAACCCCTCAAAATACATGTTGGCAATCATCCTCCAAGCATATGACCCACCAATATACATCTGAAGGGTCTCATGACTAAGGGTTAACTAGACAGTAATAAGTGACCTTTTCCCAACAACAGCTAGCCCCCTCAAGGTCTTGGAAACCTTGCTTCCAAAATTCCTTAGAGACTTATGCTCTCCCTACCCCCCCTCGAAACTTGAAAGTATATAACTGGCCACATCTCAAGACTTCAGTGCAGCTCTGTCCCTGGGTGCTGTCCTTCTTCCTGCTTTAATAAATCACCTTTTTGCACCAAAGACGTCTCAAGAATTCTTTCTTGGCTGTTGGCTTCGAACTCCAACATCTTTTCCTAAGACCCTTACCCCTCTCCTGAGTTCACAGAAGCATCATGTTACCTGTCTTTGGAATTTCCATATCTGTGTGGATTTCCCACATGTATACTATTAAATTTGATTTTCTCCTGTTTATCTGTCTCCTGCCAATGTGATTCTTAGTTGAGCTAGAGGGACCTTGAAGGGCAGAGGAAATTCTTCTTCCCCCAAAACAGATACGGTTTTAGACTATATTGCAACTGATCTTTACAAAACTATCACGTGTCGACTTCTAGTGAAAGATCAAAGAAAAATATACACAATTGCCTAAAAAGGCTGTTAAAATACTTTTCTTTTCTAGTTATGTGTCTGTGTGAGGCCAGATTTTCTTCATATACTTCAACTAAAACAACATATTGCAACAACAGATTGGCTGCAGAAGCAGATACGAGAATCCAGCTGTCTTTTACTGAGCCAGACATTAAAGAGATTTATAGAACTACAAAAACAGTGACACTCTTCTCACTGAATTTTTTTTTTGGTGGGATGGAAAATATAGTAATTTTCATTACAAAAATATTACTTATATTAACACATAATAGATTTATTGTTGCTATTTTTAAACGAAATAATAAACATCTGAATTTTTCTGAGTGTTGATTTCTAATACAGTAGCTATCTGTAGATAAAACCTGTACCAACAAAACTCATTGGAGACTTTAATAACTGTAAAAAGAATAAAGGGGTCCTGAGACCAAAACTGCTGCCACAGAGATTATTTTGGATTAAATTTAAGTTAGCTGAGAAAAACAGAATCTAAATAACACTGAAATTCATTTTAAAAGAGCAATGCCATATGTGGTTTTACATTAAAGACCAGAGCAAAAGTTTCATATCCCCAAGCTAGTCCATTGTTAAACAGGTGAGACTACTACTTTAACCAATTATATACACTAATGTGTGAAAGTATAGACAGAAAAGAAGCAGTCATGGAGATGGCCTGTACAATTACAAACTAATATAAGCTCTTACTGAATCATTAGGTTAATACATGTTAAAAGCCTTAAAATGTTTAGGCTTCATGACTCAGTAATTCCCCTTGTGGATAATCTTTCTTAAATTTAAAAAAAAGAAAAAAAGAAATTTGGAGAGATTACATATAAGGATAGTTAGCAGGCATCAGATGAAACAGCTAGCCAAAGGAACTAAATCTATTTGGAGAAAATACTTTATGCACAAAGATGGTCATTAAAAAGTCATCCTTGTGAAAAAACAGAAATAATCTATAGAAACTTTAGCTCTGCAAATAGCTATTTCTAAGAAAGCTATAACTAATAACAACTGCTATAATGAAATAACATCATATGGCATAAAGATTCAGAGTAGTAGCAATACGGAACCAACTCAAATAACATTAAAAAAGAAAAATGAGTATATTATTTAAAAAAATTGGTCTTAAGAAATCTTAGAAAAACTGGCAGAGAAAAATATAGTTATTCTAACTCTTCTAATTTTATATGACTTAAAAACTTTAAGAGTATTTATACAATAGTTTTAGCAAAATATTTCAACACAAAAACTATTAGCCATGAATTACTATAATAATGCTGTTGACAGTTTTTCTTAGTAAAGAGTAGATAAAATTGGCTTTCAAATGTTTTATTGTACTCACTTATAATCTCTCTCCCAGAATTTCACAGGTCGAACATATGAAGTGATGAATATTGCACTTCCCAGAAAGGGATTTAGTGGAGTAGAAAAAAAGGCAGATACAGCAGCCTGAACAAACAACATAGCTGAATCTATGAAAAAACTGGTTAAGGATTTTAACACTCATCTGAGTGAGTGCACGTGTGCACGCACACACACACACACATAAATACATCTCACAAACACACTGCGATTACGGCAATGAGAACAATGAGGTTCAACGGTGGAGTGAAGAAGGGGATGCCATTGGACAATACAAGGGGATACAAGCAGAAACACAGAGCCAGGAAAAGTACAGCTTGGCATAATGCTTTGAGGGGATTCAAATAAATATTTGCTAATATGTATTTGGTAAAAGTCCATATACTAATTCTTGAATAAATACGTTTGGGTTTAATTTTCCAAAAGATCAAACTAAAATTTACGTATGCAAAAAGTCTGCATTTCAACATCTATGTGGTCACTAACCTTTACTTTTATTTAGAAAGTACTTTTAAAGAAATGATGAGAATATAAAATTTTAAACATAGTTCAATTACAATGATTATGAATGTTTATTTTTATTCATTTAAAAATATTTCTAAGAATTTCATATTTATTAAAACTTCCTAGACTTTAATACTGATATATGTAAACATAAAATTTTAAATGAAAAAAAATTTTAAATGAGATTACTTAATTATAAAACCTTAATACTGTCTTCATGTTTAGATGATCTGTAGGTCACCAATGCTGATACAAATTCAAATTAAACAATCAAAATTGGTACAGGTGTGGACTCAAAGGACTGAGAATATCTGATAATCTATCAATTAATAACCTATATTCTATGCCTGTGAAAGGTTATGCCTACAAACCACATTCACAGTAAGGATATGATTGCCCTTTCTTACACAATTTTTATTAGAAGGATACGGGGCACTGCAAAGGGCTGAGCAAAAGCATGAAAAGCAGAACCCCATGTAATTTGCCATGGGGCAATGTAAGTGTATACAAACTGCAATTTATAAAGGAGTTCCCAAAGCTGTAGGAGGAAAAGAAAAACAATCAGTAAAAAAACCTATCATGAGATACTTGAATTAGAAAATGAAAGACCTCTAAAATGTATTTTTTTTCATAATAGGAAAATGGCATTAAAATTATTTTTCTTTGCATAAAATGAACATATCAACTGCCAAAACACTGAACATATATTTAAATTAAGACAGCTAGTTGATTTATGGACTTGTGTTTCATCTGTTTAAAAAATTCAATGCCCTCTTTTGGTTATATTACTACTACTACAAGCAAAACACAGAAAGGTAGGAAATCTAGACGTTTATAAAGCTTAAGTAATTCATACATATTTTTATTCCAAGACACATTTTCATCAAATTTTAGTGCTTTGAAAACGGAGTATGTTTTAACTTCAATGTCAAAAGAAATCTGAAAGCAGCTAGGCAGGAAATAAGTTGTAATATAGTTGTCCATGCTTGTCTGCCTAAGGATTTAGTAGAACATATCAGGGATCTGTTCATACTCTTCAATTATTATTGTCAGTACAAACACAACACACAATTTTATATAAATTAGGGCTTGTTTTGTTGTTGAATATATCTTCAACACTGAAACAGAATTATTGTGTTTGTCCAAAACTGCCTCTGCATGTCAGGCAATACAAGGCCCAACTCAACAAAACAGACGCTGGATCTTGGGGCAAGAGGTTCATACTAATTCGGTGCTGTGATTCAGGCACTAAACACCTCATATTTAAATTGTTCAACTAATTGCAAATGAACCTGTTTAACTTCCAATTTAAAAAAGAAATTACAACGTCAACCAATTAAAAAATGCAGATGAACTTCTGCATTCTTTGCCATGATTCAAAATTATGCTGGTAATCCTTGATTATCAATGTGATCAGGATGACAGGAAGTAAAAGCAGCATGTATATTATCAAGATGTCATTATAACTGCCTAAAAGTAGTAACTCAGAGAACTTCAGATTCTAAATGTGAGTCAGATTGAACTCAAACTTTGACTCTAATGTTAAAGAAAAAATTATATGCAATTACAGACAAGTGGTTAGTAGGTAAAATCACTTTTTATACATTCGTAGTAGTTTTTTCCTGTAAGATTTTTAAATTGCTGGTGCATCTTAACAATGATACCTTAAAAAATATATCTAGAGATCCCTTGAAAATTACTTATTATCACTGTTAAGTTCTGTCAACTAACCTTACATAATACAAAGTCCTTAAGGGCAGAACGCTATTTGTTCACTAATGTAGCCTAAGCATCTAGAACAGTTCTAGAACATTGTATGCTTTCAAGAACAATTTGTTTAGCAAATGAAAGTATTAAGAATATCCGAACTAATGCAAATTAAGTCTATTTCAGAGATTGTTTCTACTTTATTGAAACTTTCACTTTTTTTCCCAACCAGTAAAATAAGATGCCATAAAATTTCCAAGCTAAATATTTAAATTTGTGAGAAACCACATGCTTCTTTATACAAACAATTCTTTCATTAACTTTCTGGCTTCCTCCTTTGGTTAACCATGCTCACTAGAAGAGGAAATAAATGATAAAAATGCATACAAATTAGTGATTGAACAAATACAATACTGCAGTATTTTAGAAGCTACTTAGTACAACGTTTAACACAATATTTTGAAATTGACTATCACTAAAACCTTGTTCAAATTAATGGTTTTCCATGTACTGTTCCCATCCTAGGTTAGACTTCTAACACATCTAAATTACTGTCATAGTCTCTTAAACTGTTCTCCATACCTTTAGGTTCTCTCTTCCCCAATTCATCCCAAATGTGGCTGACCAGGCTAACTTGCCTAAAATTGGGCTTTCATTGTGTTTTGTAGCTGTCATATGCTTCAGCTCTCTGTTACCTATCAAATGGGATAATATATGTCAAAGTCCTTTGTATGTGGTCAGCGTTAACATGAAATCTAAGCTCTATTTAATTTATAAATAATCTGACTCACAATCTGTTTCATTTAGAATGGTGGTAGGGTTCAGCAAAAAAGGTGGTTAGAAAGGGAAGCAGAAGACCCAGGTTTTGTCATCTCATTTGTAAAAGGACTAAAAGTACCTTAGAGGAGTGGATAATAAATTTTAGAAGCATTCTGTAATTTTCAGAGTATTCTGCAAATGTCACCATCAAACTAATTTCTGATTCCTCCCACATGGCCTCCCTGGCCTCAGTACTATCTTCACTTAGCTATCAGGTTATTTCCTCCCTCCATCTATCCAGCAGCCCACAGCCCAGTTCCATTATTACCATGTCTATTTCCAGAATTATTCAAAACCACACCCACTTTTGGAAGATTCTAGATATATAAAAATACATAGCTAATGGTGTTTCTCTAATTTTCTATATAGCTTAATCTTATCTTTCTACCTATAGCAAGAAATATATCTTTCATGGATCATAGTGACTTAGCATTATTTAGGGATTCTAATATGCTCCTAAATAACTGATTGACTGAAAAAAATTACTTAAAAGATAATGAAGCAAATGATATGCAGGCAGAACCCTCCCTAAACAGAGTATTACCTAGGGCGACACTTTTTACAGATAGGGATATTCCTTTCAGTGAGTGATAATTACCTTGTTGAAGAGTATGGACATGAAGAAGAGATCCAACAACATGGTCTCTGAAAACGCTTCATAGTCAATTTTGAAGAAGAGCACAGTAAAGATGACTGTGACATACTGATATGTAGGGCTGCTAAAAGAGGATCGTAGCAACTTCAGACCAGCAATGGTGATCATTAAAGCACCTAATCTATAATATAAAGAAAGCACAACTCATTAATCAATGACTGAAAACTTTAGAAAATATACTAACTTTAGAAAAATCACTATTTCATTTACTATGCTTACAAAATATATATATATCAAATATAAACGTCTAAAAACGATTTATATAGCTAGGCAAATCATATTCTAAAATAAACTATTATAGTATTCCTTTTAACAATATGTAATTGATTCTTATTCTTTTATATAAATAAGAATGTTTTAAAAAAGTAAGTATTGTAATTCTAACATATGGTTCTCCAGTTTCTGAATATTTTTATTTCTTTAATATTAATAGCATTTAGCACATAAAAAAACAGGTATTAAGGCTTACCCAACAATATCTACCTTGTCTACTCAGTGGATAAGCCTATAGAATAATTGCAGAGGCAAATGACCACCTATATTGCTTGACTTACACAGTACACAAAAACATATTTCTCAAACTTACCATCTAATGTTAAAAATTAACTTTATTAATAAATGACTTCTCATAAAATATTAGTTGACAATAAGATGTCCAGAGTAATGATACATAAGAGCAGAAACAGATGTTCAGGAAGGGAAGTTAAAGACACAATTTCACCTGAATTTTTTTTATCTCACAGTGTATTACACCAAAGATACCCTAAATTATTTATTTCTACTTGATCAATGTCTTAAGACATTGCTTATGACAGCCCCTAGCAGTTAAATATAGATGAGAGGAGTATTGTACTTACTCTGTATCCAGTTTTTTTGGACTAGCAATTGTCTCTGCACTGCTACTAAGTTCATTGAGAACAATCAATGGATAAATGATATTCTTCTCCACAAAAAGAAGCCACACATGAAGTTTCTCAAACCACATCATAGTGGCTGCATCTAACAAGGCAATACAAGAAGATCACATCATCTAATGTATAAAATACAGGCGTGCCTCATTTTATTTTGCTGTACTTTATTACACGTTCCAGATACTACCTTTTTTTTTTTTTTAAACAAATTGAAGGTTTATGGCAACCCTGTGTTAAGTCTATCAGCACCATTTTACAACAGCATTTGCTCACTTCATGTTTCTCTGTTACATTTTGGTAATTCTTACAATACTTAAAACTTTTTCACTATAATTCTATTTGTTACAGTTATCTATGATCAGTGATTTTTTTTTCTAAGATCTTATTTATTTATTCATGAGAGACACAGAGAGAGAGAGGCAGAGACATAGGCAGAGAGAGAAGCAGGCTCCATGCAGGGAGCCCGATGCGGGACTCAATCCCAGGTCTCCAGGATCACATCCTGGGCTGAAGGCAGGCACCCAACTGCTGAGCCACCAGGTGTCCCTGATCAGTGATCTTCAATGCTTCTGTTGTATCTTCTTTGGGATAATATGAACTCTATCCACATAAGATGGCAAACTTAACCAGAAATGCATGTGTTCTGACTGCTCTGCTGACTGGCTGTTCTACCATTCTCCTCCCTCCTCTCAGCCTTCCCTATTCCTTGGGATTGAAATTAGGCCAATTAATGACTCTACAATGGCCTCTAAGTGTTCAAGTGAAAGAAAGAATTGAGTATTTCTCATTTTAAATCAAAAGCTGGAAATAATTAAGCTTAATGAGGAAGGCATGTTAAAAGCCAAGCTAGGCCAAAAAGCTAGGGCTCTTGTGCTAAATACTAGTCAAGTTGTGACTGTACAGGAAGTTTTTGAAGGAAATGAAAAGTGCAACTCCAGTGAACACACAAATGATAAAAAAGTGAAACAGTCTTACTGTGGATATGGAGAAAGGTTAGTGGTCTGGAGAGAAGACCAAACCAGCCACAATATTCCCTTAAGCCAAAGCCTAATCCAGGGTACATCCCTAATTCTCTTCAATTCTATGAAGTCTGAGACAGGTGAGGAAGCTGCAGAAAAAAAAGTCTGAAGCTAGCAGAGGCTAGCTAGTTCAATGAAGTTTAAAGAAAGAAGCCATCTCCCCATAACATCAAAGTGTAAGATGAAACAGCAAGTGATGATGGAGAAGCTGCAAGTTATCCACAAGATCCAGCTAAGATCATTAAAGAAACTGGCTACAGATTTTCAGTGTAGACTAAACAGCTTTCTATTGGAAGGAGATGCCATCTGGGACTTTCACAGCTAGAGAGGAGAAGTCAATGCTTGGCTTCAAAGCCTCGAAAGCCACGCTATCTTGCTAGGGGCTAACATAGCTGGTGACTTTCAGTGGAAACCAGGGCTCATGGACCATCCCAAAAATCCTCAGGCCCTTCAGAATGCTAAATCTACTTTGCCCGTGGTACTATAAATGAAACAACAAAGTCTGGATGATAGCACATCTATTTATGACATGGTTTACAGGATTATTTTAAGCCCACTGTTAAGGCCTATTGATCAGAAAAAGAGATTCCTTTCAAAAGGATGCTCTAAGCTTTTACTAAAAGGCCAAGGAAATTTGCTTTGAGAATGAATAGTCAAATTTGGTATAGAAGGCTTTTAAAAGCGTCAGAGTTGGGGATCACTGGGTGGCTCAGCAGTTTAGCGCCTGCCTTCGGCCCACGGTGTGATCCTGGAGTCCTGGAATCGAGTCCCGCATCAGGCTCCCTGCATGGAGCCTGCTTCTCCCTCTGCCTGTGTCTCTGTCTCTATCTCTTATGAATAAATAAATAAAAAATCTTAAAAAAAAAAAGCATCAGAGTTCTCAAAACGAGTTAATTTATCTCCAAATAACTGAGGAATCCTCTATCATAATGCACTAACTGAAGAAAAAGTTTGAGGTCAAACTATTGGCTTGTTTAATCACAGATATATAATAAATGATTACATAGTTATGAACTTTTATTATTTCTCTAAAATGAGGAATTATGGTATATCACAAGTCATAGGGCCAATGAACAAAGACCAACTACTTACAACATGAAAGTCAAGTCAGAGTTTAAAGTAGACTGGCCCTCTTCCTCTTTTGGGGGGCATTTTATACTTTATCCCAAATCTGAACAAGAAAGAACATTACAAGTGTTTTAAACTTCTTTTCATCTGATCAACTCTTTTATACCCTTCTCTAGTGGGACATAGTGTTATCGATAGAAACAGGAACAAAGTTCTCTCTATTCCCCCATGCTTTGAGCTAAAAATATTTCAAAGAAATCTTAAGGAGGACTGGATTGCCTGTATATAGAAAAGAAAACTTAAGGAAAGGATAAGGACTGGAGAGAGAAGCTGTAGACATGCACCGGATTGGTCATTGAGAGGTCTATTAAGAACAATATAGAAAGAAGTCTTATTCTGTGGAAGTCAGTCTTGTGGCACTGACATTTATACTTCAACTGAAATTAAAGCATCCTGCAAAAGGCTTGACTCATTACAGCTTCAAATCTAAGTATAACAGGGATGCCTGAGTGGCTCAGCAATTGAGCATCTGCCTTTGGCTCAGGGTGTGATCCCAGGTCCAGGGATCGAGTCCCGCATCCAGCTCCCTGCGAGGAGCTTGCTTCTCCCTCTGAGTCTCTGCCTCTCTCTGTGTCTCTCATGAATGAATAACTAAAATCTTTAAAAAAACAAAACAAAACAAAAAAAACAAATCTAACAAATACAAGCCAAAGTGTTACTTGATGATACTTATTTGTCATCTACTAAAGTAAAACAAAAACAAAAACAAAAAAAACCAACGACAAAAAGTCCATAATATTAAAAAGAGCAATGTTAACAAAATACTTACTCCGAACTTCGTACTGACTGTACTCTACTGTCTTCAGCAGAGGGTGAGAGAAGCAGTGCCATGGTAGCTGTTTTCTGACTTGAGGCAGTACATAATGGGTTACAAAACCCACAAAGCCGACCAATGCATACAACACATACTTGAGAGCAGGCTAAAAGGAGAATAAAATTGAGAAAATTAAAAGTGTTTTTTGAGATCCATAGAACTTCTAATTTGTCAATTCAATTTTCTACTTATTAACAGAAAATGGCAAAGTCAATTTTCGAATCTAAAAACCAAACATCTGTCAACAAAGATGACAGTTAACACTGTTTTCTTATGTGGTTAAACGTTAAAAACAGTTAACACTGTTTTCTTTTTTTTTCATTTTCTCACATTCCTTTCCCTTTCCCTTTTCCTTTCCTTTCCTTCTTTCTCTCTCTCTCTCTTTTCTTTCTCTCCCTTCCCCTTCCCTTTCCTTTCCTTTCCTATTGGTGTTCAATTTGCCAACATATAGCATAACATCCAGTGCTCATCCCATCAACTGCCCCTCTCAGTGCCCGTCACCCAGTCACCCCCCCCCCCCCGCCCACCTCCCTTTCTACCACCCCTTGTTCGTTTCCCAGAGTTAGGAGTCTCTCATGTTCTGTCTCCCTTTCTGATATTTCCCACTCGTTTTTTCTCCTTTCCCCTTTATTCCCTTTCAGTATTAACACCGTTTTCTTATGTGGTTTTTCTGAAACTTGTACTAAGGTTGCCCCGTAGATCAACACGTACAAAAGAAGTGGTGGTATGCCACACCAGATATCAATTATAAAAGACTGCAGCTTCTGTCGTAGGCTTTCTCACTCTAAGACCACTGGCTCTAGACCACAACTGCCATTTTGTGTGGATACTCAAGCAGCCTATGGTGAGGGTCATATAGAGAAGAACTCAGATCTCAGGCGAATGGTCAGGAAAGAACTAAGGCCTGCTGACAGCCTCGATTGATGCCAGCCCCATATGACTGCAGCATTGTAACACAGCCTGAACTGGGATCATCCAGCTAAGCTACAATCAGAGTCATGACCCAGAGAAACCATAAGAAAATAAATACTTTTAAAACCGAATGAAAAGTCATATATTTCAGCACTATGGATGAATATTACAACCAAATAAAAAATGAGTCTAAACTGTTATCTTCCCCCAATCAAAAGATCAAAATGATTTCTTACCTGCAATACTGTGAACACTGTGCTTACATGAATAGCAAAATACAGCACACCAATTACAATGCATACTACTAGGTCAGACTGTAAACGCTCACTCTGGAACAAAACAGAATCATCCAACAATTACACAAAATTCAAAAATATGTATTTCTTTTATTCCCACAGTCAAAAAAAATAATTTTATTGATCCTATTCTTCTAGATAATTCTTATACATAATAATCAGCTATAAGTTTTTCTTCCTGAATTTCCTGATATTTTGGTTTGACAATGGAAATATCAAGGAAACGAAACTAGTTCTACACACTGTATAACATAACAAAGTCTTTTATTTATTTACTTTTAAATATTTTATTTTTTAAGTAATCTCTACACGCAAAATGGAGCTCAAAGTCATGACCCTGAGATCAAGAGATGCGTGTTCTACCAATTGAGTCAACCATGGGCTCCTCTAACAAAGCCTTTTATTTTTATTTATTTATTTATTTATTTATTTTTATTTATGTTTGGTTTATTTTTTTTTTAATTTATTTTTTATTGGTGTTCAATACAAAGCCTTTTAGAATGAAGATTTCTTTCTCTCAATTGATCTGTATGTTTCATTTTTACACAAAAGGAAATGATGTACTTAAATCACTATATCAGTTATAGGGGGATACTGTTTTGGATAACAAAGTTATGCTTTCCCATTGGTTTTTTAAAATGTTGAAACTACATGTCTTATTTTACTTACTGGATTTTGGTTCTTTTAGTGGTTATAGTAAACCGGAAACTTCTCAATATCTTAACTAGTCATCAACTGACCCACAGGTATATGCTAACCTTAAACTAAATTTAGAAATATGTTACTACGTGTAACATGAAATATGCTTTGCTAACATGGAAATTGAAGTCAGAAAAAATCCTGAGGCAGCTTTATACTTCTCAAGTTTGAAGAACATGTGAACAGCTCAAGTTCATTAAGGCAAATGTCATGACTAATTCAAGACCTATATAAATTCAGTTTTTCACAAGTGGAAATAATCTAAAATAACTAAGAAATATGCTTTGCTTCATAAAACAGATATGCATCTATAAAATTCATTTTTCAAATAATTACTAAAATATAGACATTGAATTTACTAAATTAGAAAATTTTTAAATTATGACATTTTCTTAAGTATAAATAAAATTAGTAGAGATAATTGCTATCTCCTTCTATCTAAAAAATAAACACACATACACTTTTCAGACTGCTGTAGAGGAATAAAACACACTAAGATTAGCAGGTGATTTACAAGGACAGTTTTTATCAACAAGAACAGTAACAAGAAAATCTAATTTATGTTAATATATGGATCTTTCAAATCCTAATTTAAACTGAATAGGATTAAGAATTCTATAAACAATGAAATTACTTCATTTCACCTAATCTTAAAATGAGTATTTAGCATACTCTTTTATACAGTAACAACTTTTGAGAATGAGCATTTCTTAACAGGTTAAAATCTGACATAAAAGCAGTCAACAATATATTATTTGCACACACATTTTCCCCAATTACAAAAGGCTTTCATTATATAACATGACAAACTGTCTAAAATTTACATCTTTAGATGATTGTAAAAAGCTAAAACTTACAACAGAATTTCTAAGTTTTTCAGGCAGTGGATCTTTTACTTCAGACAGAGGATCTTCTGGATTTTTCTCTTCTGTTTTTGGAAAAATCTTGGATTGTACCAAAGAGCTTTAAATTAAAAAAAAAAAAAAAAAAGAAAGAAAGAAAGAAAAGAAAGGAAGAAAGAAGGAAGGAAAAATAATAAAAAATCAATTCATAACGTGAAAACCAGTACTTCAAATGACAAATGAAGTTTATGACAAGTGTTCCGGGGTGCCTGGGTGGTGCAATAGAGTAAGCATATCCAACTCTTGGTTTGGACTCAGGTCCTGACCTCAGGGTGGTGGTACTGAGCTCCATGCTGGGTTCCTACATTCAGCTCTGTCTGCTTGAGATTCTCTCTTTCTCTCCCTCTGCCCCTCCCACTCATGCACACAGGCACACTCACTCTCTAAATAAGTAAATCTTACAAAAAAAAAAAATCAAGCATTCCAAGCATATTTAATCATTAGTAACTGATAATTTCTAAAAAGTTTACAATACTATAAATAAGCATATAAGAATATTTTTATTAAAACATAATTTTTAGAAGAGAAAAAGCTAACGAACAATCCTAGCTAAATTGATTAGAATGATCCAAAGTTAATATATTTGAAACCCAATACAGTTAAGTCAACAGCACTTTGACAAGGTGGTGGGAAAACAGATCTTAAGTTAAATCTGGAAGAAATCCAAACTTATTTAAATTTCTTTAATTCAGTAACAATTGATTGCACTTACAAAAGTACAGATGGATCACTGCTTTGTCGGCTGAGATGATAGGATATTGCCACTAATAAACCACAAAAAATGGAGAAAAGTACTGGAATATGCTGGCCATCCCAAGAATCCTGTTGGAAAAAAATGTTCTGTTTCAGAGAACAATATGCTTTTACTTTATCATCTATTATATTATCCTTTCATGTCAGTATTTTGGAGGAAGATAACTAAATTTAACAAAAAAATTTTAGCCATATTATCAATTGTATTCTTTTCTAGATAAATTTAGATTTATTACTTTCTGATGAACTAGAACTTTACTAGATCATCTTCAGGTTTCTTTTGGTACTAAAGCTCTATTTATACACTAGGAATGAAACATTTGCGTCGGATAGATGTCGCTCTTGATTTCTTTCATATTTCATGTGGTATTAAGCTTACGGTAAACTACATTCTCCCTTTAGAAAAATGAAATAACTTGGTGCACACGTCTGATTATGTATAATAGAGGAGGGAAAAAGCAACACATAGTACAACACATTAGATAAAACAGAATGCTGACATCGCTGTGCTTTTATCCTGATACCTTTGCTCATAATATGCTGCCATTTTATCTTCCAGAAAACTGAGTAGGCATTCAGTGCTCTTGAATAATGAACTCCATATTCCCCAAAATAAATAATGCAAAGGCTAGCTTCTAAAGTCAACCAAACATGTGGATGTAGATACGCATTTCATGTCTGCTCACTGCAAGATTTCTGGAGTCTACTAGCAAGATATCTGGTAAAGAGTAGATAATACTGACAAAAGGAATAGTTAAAAATTCTTAAGTATGGCCAGTGAGGTAAACAGCATACTATTCCTTCTTTCTCTGGGACTCAAGAAGCGGGAATGGTAGGAGTGGGAATCCAAATGGTTGTTTATTATAGTACTTGGGTTTTTTTCCCCATTTAATAATAAAGTCTTGAAAATTGTTACACATCACACAACATACAGATCTTTCTGTAATGGCTACATCAAAACATCATTATCATCATATTGAACACTATATATTAAGCCCCATTCTTAGATCTTTGCTATTTCCTAAACAATTTTTTTTAAGATTTTATTTATTCATGAGAGACACACACACACACACAGAGAGAGAGAGAGAGAGAGAGAGAGAGGCAGAGACACAAGCAGGGGGAGGAGGCTCCATGCAGGGAGCCTGATGTGGGACTCAATCCCAGGACTCTAGAATCATGCCCTAGGCTAAAGGCAGGCCCTCAACCGCTGAGCCTTCCTGGGTTCCCCTTCCTAAACAATTCTTATGACCATCCTTAGAGATATATACCACTGCTCCCCAATTTACAGATGAGAAACTGAGGCACAAAGGGTTCAAGTAATTTGTTAAGTGATAAAGTCAAGAACTGAACCTTCTGATGATTGGATTTACTGAGAAGGAAGTTAAGCAATATAGGAGTTTGAGAATGAAAGGGAGATAAATACATAAGGAAATAAAAGAGAAACTGTGTGTAGGAATAGCATTTGCACAGTGATAATCAGGGAAACATATCAGGTATATGAGACAGGCAAGGAAGACCATGTGTGGTCGAGATGTGCAGTGAGAGGTGAAAGTAAGTTAGCCTACAGCTTCCATAAAGCAGAGTCCATGGATAATGCATAAAACTTGACAATATACACAAAGCGTAAAGTTAGTTACTTAGACATAGGGGGGCAAATACCAAAACAATCAACATAAAGAATTGAAAGTGGCAACTCTAAGGAAGGGATAGAGAGGGGATGGTTATTCCTGGCAATACGTATTGTAGAATTATCTGATTCTTTGAAAGATATACATGTACAATTTTAGTAAACATTAAAACTAATAAAAAAGATTTCCAGTACATCTACTTTAGAAAACTGGCAATTCCATTTCAGGGATTTACCCAAGAAAAATGAAAACATGTGTATGTTCATTGCAGCTTTATTCATAATATTCTTAAACTCTAAACAACTCAGATGTTCACTTCTAAGGCAACAGAGAAGTTGACATATACATATAATGGGAGTAGGGATGATTTAAAACTAAATGGGGTATTTTCCTGCAGGAAAAAGGAACACAATAATTTGGATGAATCTCAAAACATTATATTGAACAAAATATATCAGCTACAAAAGAGGTGTGATTCCATTTGTATGAATTTCAAGAACACCAAGTCTACAGTAAAAGTAGTTGGGGCGGGGGGGGGGGAATTAAAAGGAATATGAGGGAAATTTCTCATGGTGATGGAACTACATCTTGGTAAGGGTGTGTATTATAAAGGTATATGTATT
Source organism: Canis lupus dingo (assembly GCF_003254725.2). Classification (NCBI taxonomy): domain Eukaryota; kingdom Metazoa; phylum Chordata; class Mammalia; order Carnivora; family Canidae; genus Canis; species Canis lupus. The sequence goes on along the minus strand of NC_064250.1, from coordinate 44,794,255 downwards.
TGTTAAAATTTATCAAACTGTCTAAGATACATGGATTTCTTATATAAAGAAATATATAAATTCTTCCTCAACTAAAGCAAAACAAGTGTTTGGAGAAAACTAAAAATTCCTGCTTTCATCTGACAAATTCTTGACACTACTTTTTTATTGCTCTCAGACAAAAGAAAAGCATACTTAAATTGATCTCAAAATCACTTATTTATATCAAGAATTTAGAATACTCATACATTCAATATAATTCATGAATATTTAAATAGATAGTAACTACAACCTTTATTGAATCACTAACTAGAAAAACAAATAGCAAAACAAACCAAACCACGTGATTTTTCAATGAACTCTGGTTAGAAGTGGGAGAAATTGCAGTAACTATGAAAAAACAAAACAGAAGTTGACCGACTTTGACAGATTAAAAGATGGGTTTGTTCTACCCACTGTAGTGGGTTTGAACATCCAAATTCTAGCAATCTCTTAAAAAATATGAAAGGGATCCCTGAGTGGCGCAGCGGTTTGGCGCCTGCCTTTGGCCCAGGGCGCGATCCTGGAGACCCGGGATCGAATCCCACGTCGGGCTCCCAGTGCATGGAGCCTGCTTCTCCCTCTGCCTATGTCTCTGCCTCTCTCTCTCTTTCTGTGTGACTATCATAAATAAATAAAAATTAAAAAAAAAAAAATGAAAGCATCAGGCAGCCCAGGTGGCTCAACGGTTTAGCGCCACCTTCAGCCCAGGGTGTGATCCTGGGGACCCAGGATCGAGTCCCACATCGGGCTCCCTGCATGGGGCCTGCTTCTCCCCCTGCCTGTGTCTCTGCCTTTCTGTGTGTCTCTTGTGAATAAATAAAATCTTTAAAAAAAATATGAAAGCATCTAGAAAGTATACACACATTATTAGGATGCACTAAAGTTGTTTTAGAAAAAAATTTTTAGCTTTTAATGAGCTAAAAAAGTTCAAGGAAAAATGAAAGAATAAACAAAAGGAAAACAAATCAATCAAATATAACAAATATAAACAGAAATAACAAATATAAAAGTCTGTATAGATAAAAAGAAAATCCATTCCTAAAGGTATGTAATAATGCCTCCCAATGTATCCAACTGCCCAGAAGTAACTATGGTTATAAATTTCTTGTATATTCTTCTATGATTATTCTATGTATATACAAGCCATTGGGTATGTTTAAAAAAAAAAGCACAAAGGAAACATCCATTTGGGGGGGATATTACCTTCCTTTTTATTAAAACACACACATACACACACAAATGTGATATATATAGCACACCCATACAGGAATATTATTCAACCTTAAAAAGGAAGGAAATCTTGTCATTTGCAACAACATGGATGAAACTGGATGGCATTAAGCTAACTGAAATAAGCCAGACAGAGAAGAGAAATACTTCATGGTATTATGTATACGTGAAATTTTTTTTTTCAAAGAAAAAGTCAAATTCATAGAAACAGAATAGAAAATAGCTGCCAGAGACTGGGAGGTTGGGGAAATAGGGAAAGGTTGGTAAAGGAGTATAAACTTTCAGTAAAGGTCTGGCGGGGGGGGGGGGGGGGGTTAGAAATAAGTGAAAGTCAAAAGGTACAAATACTTCTGGTTATAGGATAACTAAGTCATTAAAATGTAATGCAAACCATGGCAACAGTATTTAATAAGACAGCACTGCATATTTGAAAGTTGCTAGGAGAAAGATCTTAAAAGTTCTCATTAGAATGTACACAAAAAAGCTTTGTAACTGTATGAACAATATTTACCTATTGTGATTATTTCATAATACACACAATTAAATTATGTTGTACATCTGAAACTAATCTAATGATACATGTCAATTATATGTCATTAAAAATTAAATAAACTTAAAAATATTTTACAAGGATGAATAAGGTCTGAAGATCTAATGTATAACATAATGACTATGGTTGATAACACTATTGTATAACCGAAATTTGCTAAGAGTAGAACTTAAATGCTCTCACCAAAACAAAACAAAATAAGATAAATATGAGGTAATAAATGTATTAACTTGATGAGGGGAATCCTTTCACAGTGATTCAGATCATCAAATACACTTTTAATGTCTTATTTTATTTGTTGATTATACTTCAATAAATCTTGAAAAAACAAATGGCTTGTCTTGAAAATCATTCCACATTACCATATAAAAATGTTCTAAATCTGCAGATTTACTGTAAGGGTGACATGTAAAACTAAAAGAGTATAATGAAACGTCACCAACAAAGAAGAAAATAATTTATCTTCCTGTGTACCTTTAGGATTCTTTGGCAGTTTTATAATTGCTCTTCTTCTGCTAGATAATTAGAGTTAAATAGCCCATTGTACACTGGTCTAGAAAACTTATTGCACTGTTAACTTCTACGATTCCAACTTCCAAATAATGATTCACTTTCCAAAACATGTCTTAAAGCACAGATCTAAAATCTGTACCGTAGGATGGTTTACAGGCAGTGCACCTTGGAGAAGTTTGCATTTGGATCTTGCTGCCTCCAATTCTTTCCTTGGTTTAGCTCCATCAAGTATTTCCCTCTCTACTGGGTACCCCCCACCTTGAAATGAAATCAAGTCTCAGATCTTTTAAAAAATAAAAACCTGAAAACAACCCCCATTATGTACACATTATCCAACTATATTTTAGAAAGAGTATCTTACATTTCCTTAATATTTACTCAAACCCAATCTTATATTCATCTAGCTTCCTCCGCAAAAACATCAAAGAAGTGGTTTGTTGAAGTCACCAATAACCTGTTAACTGCCAAATTCAATAAAAACTTTTTTCAGACAATTCTGCCTCTGAAGTTTCCTTTGTGAGATTCTGTTCTATCCATCACTTAAATATCAGCATTTTCCAGGGTTCTATCTGCATCCATTTCCTCTTGTCAACCCAGGTTAGCAGTCTTTTACTTACATTTTCACTGAGTTGATGAATCCTAAATCTTTTCATCATTATCTCAAACCTCTCTACATAAACTACCCACTATGCATCTCTCAAATACCCCATAGATGTCATCAAATTAATGTGTCCATCTATAAACAACCACCTTCCTCGCTAAACTCAGAGATCTCCAATCTTAGGCACTAGTATCACTATCTAACCAGCTGTTCAAGCCAGACTCTACCCAGAAGTCATGCTGGACTCTCTTTTGGCTTTTTTCTCTTTATCCATAGAGTCTCCAAATACATTCACTGAATCTAATTTTAGTTTGGTCCCTCATAATTTCAAGATTGCAATACAACTCACCCGATTTCTGATCTTTCTTGATTATATTTCAATCTCCTTTCACACCAGAGACTATAAGTAATCTTTTTGAAACGCAACACTGATCATTTCTTTACCTTACCTAAAATATTCTGATAGTCTCTTAAAAAAAATTATGATGGCCTTCCATCTCCACACCAGTAAGTTCAGGGTAAGATATTTCATAATCCAGCTACTGCTTACGTTTCCAGCCTTACTAAAGGCCATCTTTCCTCATGTACCCAAAAACCTCCAGCAATTTCAAATTATTTGCTGCTTCCTGTACACAACACATTTTCTTGAGAGCTCCATGGCTCTTCATCCCTTATTTCAACTAGCTAATTTCTGTTTGTCAAATATTGGTTAAAAAGCGAACTCCCTTGGAAAATTATCTTTAATTCCTTTTGGCTGAATAAGGTGATAACTTATATGCCTATACCACTCTGTTTTCATAGCCTTCATCATCCTCTACTGAAAGTGTTGACTGACTTATTAATCACATCTAACAGACAAGCAACTTAAAAGCAGGAAATGGTGTTTAGCACAGTAACAGGCACACAGTAAACATTCCCTAAATGCTACTGTATAAATGATGCAAAAAAGGATGCTATGGATCACTTTTCTTAGTCCTTTCAACCCTATCATCCTCTGGTTGTCTTGCATTAAAGATTAAAAAAAAATAAAACTTGAGGTTGAGAATTGTTTACAAGAAATTTAAGATTTTTATGTTTACAACTTGGTGACAATCTTTTTAAAATAGGGCTAATTGGGATGCCTGGGTGGCTCAGTGGTTGAGCATCTGCCTTCAGCTCAGGGCATGATTCCGGGGTCCAGGATCGAGTCCTGCAACAGGCTCCCTGCAAGGAGCCTACTTCTCCCTCTGCCTAAGTCCCTGCCTCTCTCTTTCTGTGTCTCTCATGAATGAATGAATGAATGAATGAATGAATAGATAAATAAATAAATAAAATGAAGCTAATTAAGGCTCATCCAGATCTTTGTAAGTCAATAATGACATTAAATTTCAGTGCATTAATTTTGACTAGAATGTATCTTAACTTGCAGTCCTTGGCACTTGTGCTCAGAAGCTTCAAGAAATCTTGATGTGAATAAGACATATATATATTCTTAAAGATCTAAAATTAATTTCATATTGTTATTATCACCAACCTAGTTTTAATAATCTGTTTCTAATATTAACCTATGATTACTACCTGAAAAAGGATTTACTTTTAATAATCGTTAACCATGAAATTGCTTTCAAATTCAAAGTAAACAAGAATGAAAATAATGCTCAAAATACAAAAATCATGGAAATCAATGCTACAATGGCCCCAGGGAGAAAGAGGGAAGGTGGCTTACATCATTATTAGTCAATTAAAAACAATCTTCACATAGAAAAATAGCCTTAAACATAAAATTGTACTATCATGTATTGCTCACCTTTAAAGCGCCATAACACAATCCATACAGTAAGGCTACTGCCACAATGCTACAGATAAAACTGTAAAGTGCTGCAAGCAAACTTGTAGTGGCTAGACAAGAAAATGAAAAAAATTTAGCATTTTATAAACATTTATGGAAAAAACACATCTTAAAAGGCCACTGAAAAGTATGTAAAATGTTGTAATACTGACTACAATGAAATATCTACTCATTTGATTTTTAAAAATTCAGTCAAATTCAGTTACATTATCCTATCCTTTCAAAAGATTTTAAAGTGACAAAGGTTTACTACCCACAATTTTTGATACAAGACAAATATATCCACCTTATAAGTAATAAATGTTTATACACAGCAGAAAAAAACCGTACCTATATTATGCTTCAAGAATGTATCTTCTTATTTACAAAAGTATGGGGAAATGAAGCTTGTGGAGGCTTAAAACAACTGGCAATGTATTAGGTATTCACCAAAAGATATTAGTCTCTGTAAACAGAACTAGTATTACCCAAAGAAGTACATTTATATTCCCATGTGTTAATTAACTCTCACAAAAAAGTACAGATCTAATTACTAATAACAAAAAGTAGACCCATCTCTTCAGTAAGTGGCTTTGGGAAAACTGGACAGCTACACACCAAAGAATGAAACTAGACCACTTTCTTACACCATACACAAAAATAAGTTCAAAATGGGTAAAAGATCTAAATATAAGACAGGAAACCATAAAACCTCTAAAAGAAAACATAAACAGTAATCTCTTGGACATTGGCCTTAGCAATATTTTCCCAGGATCTGTCTCCTCAAGCAGAGGAAACAAAAGCAAAAATAAACAATTAGACTACATCAAACTGAAAAAGCTTTGCAGAGTGCAGGAATCTAAGAACAAAACAAAAAGGCAGTCTACTGAAGGGAAGAAGATATCTGCAAATGACATGTTCGATAAAGGGTTAATATCCAAAATATATTTTTAAAAAACCTCATACAACTCAACATTGGCAAAACACATAAATAATCCAATTAAAACATACAGAGGACTTGAATAGACATTTTTCCAAGGAAGACACATAGCTGGCCAACAGATACATGGAAAGACATTCAGCATCACTAATCATCAGGGAAATGCAAACCAAAACCACAATCAATGTCAGCTCATACTAGTCATAGTGGCTAGCATCAAAAAGACAAGAAATAGTAAGTGCTGGCGAGAATGTGGAGAAAAAGGAGCCCTCATGCAACTGTTGATGGGAATATAAATTGGTGCAGCCTCTAAGGAAAACAGTATGGAGGTTCTTTAAAAAATTAAAAGTGGAACTACCATATGATCCAGTGACTCCATTTCTGGCTATTTACCCAAGAGAGTGAAAACGCTAATTCAAAAAGATATATGCACCACTATATTTATTGCAGCATTATTTAACAAGAGTCAAGATATGGAAGCAACACAAGTGTCCTTCAACAGATGAATGGATAAAGACTTAGCCACAAACATGAATGAAATACTGCCATTTGTAACAACAACATGGATGGACCTACAGGTCATTATTCTAAGTGAAGTAAGTCAGACAAAAAAAGACAAATACTGTATGATTCACTCACATGTGGAATCTAAAAAACAAAACAAAAAACAAAAACAGAGAGAGACTCAAGAACACGTAACAAATTAGTGGTTGCCAAACTGAGGGGATGGGCAAAATAGGTGAAAGGGATAAAGAGACAAACTTCCAGTTATAAAATAAATAAATCACAGAATGAAAAGTACAGCATAGGGAATACAGTCAATAATACTGTAATAACTGTGTGGAGTGACAGGTGATAACTACACTTACAGTGGTAAGCATTTTTTTAATGTTTATAATTACTGAATCACTATGTCATATACTTGAAACTAATATAATATTGTATGTCAACATCAACTATATTTTAATAAAAAATTTTCTTAAATTCTATTCTGATAAGTGGAAAAAAATAGATTCAGTGGGATTATTAATAATAAGGACTAGGGGATGGCTAAGATAGTTACCCTTTATTTTTAAAATATGGATACAAGATTTTTGTTAATAGTAATTTTATATGGTAATCATAAAAAGATCTACATGAAAAAAATTTTCTTTAGGCAATATTAAAAAACTAACACCTTGCACAAGTTTGTAAATGACAATATGATGAAGCCCACTATTATAAATTACCTACCCGAAGCCCCCTCCATGCCCTAAATACTCAAACAGTCTTCTACCCATTAATCTATGAAGACCAGCTTACTCCTAATTCATACCCCTTCAAAAATTTTTCAAACACTAAAAATGCCCTAGATTCATAGCAACATAGAAAGAGATTAAGATTACTTAAAATTTAAGCTACAATAACATTTTATCAACAGAGATGATTTCAATGCATATGCTTGGAAGATATGGACTACAAATGTGGAGTATGAAGAGAAACAGATCACAAAAGTTATATAGTAATTCTTTCCCTTTCATATTTTTTCTCTAGTTGTACACTCATCTTTCAAGTAAAATTTTAAATGGTTAAGTTATATAACAATGTATTTTAACCACAGTGTCCATAAAATTATTTTCAAGTTCTGCAAACCATTATCCATTTCAGAGTAATACTGGTATGGTCTTTCTCATTTTCAAAGTAAAATATACATGTAAGAGGGGAATAAATTTCTAAGTGTATCAATCCATACCCATATATCTTACTCTAAACACAGAGATACTTCTAAAAATCTTATCTAGTAAAATATTTTACTAAAAGCATCTGGTTTTGGCGTTTCCATTCTAAAGAAATAACAGAGCTCTGAAACCATAATCAGAGACATACCAAATAAACTAGTACAGAATCCAAATATAATGTCATGTGTCAGAAGTCAATTTATTTGGGATAGGCTTTCACAAATATTTCATAAGTTTATACAGATTCCATCTAAACTCACTACAACTTTTAGTTTTAGATAATGGTACTTCATCACTTCTTATAATGTAATTCCATTATTCCTGGATCTTTCAAAAAAGTGGCAGATCTGACTACTTTGTTCTATCTACAAATTAATTCCTGCTCAGTCTTTAATTATTAAATAAATGCCTTTTTCTTTTTAATTTCAATTCTAAAATGAAAATTAGAAAGGTATTTTAATGTTACTTTATTAATAAACTGTAAAACTATAATCTGTAATTTTTAAAAGAAACTACTCACCATTACCACCAAAGATATGAATATCCAATTGCTCACAAAGGTACATTACAAATGTATTCACTTGAGGCAGGAGACCAATGAAAAATACTATTGGGAAACAGAGTGTAAACACTACAGAAGAAAAGAAAAGCATGTTAAAAACATATATAACAATCATCCTTTTGTTCATTTTAAGATCATAAATGATCTTAAGATCATTTAAGATCATAAATGATTAAAAAAATACAAAATGTATATGAATACAAAAATTAAAACAATTTTTTAAAAAACATCATTTTAAATTGTTTCTTTCTACATGACTGCTTGGGTATTAAATAAATTTTTCAATGATAAAGAACAGCTTTTAAAATTATTTCAACCATTTTCATATAATAGTTATCTGAGATGTAGAATCAAAGGAAAACTTTAAGAACATTTGCTTCAAGAACAGAACTTTTTCATTAACTTTTTCCATTGTAATAGCCCTATAGTTTTGTTCCTCATGGAGAGGATTACAATAAACAGCAAAGGAAGCCTATTAAAATCATTTTTAACTATGTAACTGATCTGTTTATCAGGGAACTATTTGTATACAAATAAATTTATGTTAAGATCTGAGATACTTTAAAGACAACTCACCTATAACTAAATCCCTGGCTGATATAAGCACCAGTGGATTAGTGAAAGTTATTCCATATAATTTGAACTTGGTTGTAGTAAGGTTTCTGCTACCATAATCCAAGAGCCAAATAAGACCACAACATAAACAGAAATAAACTGGTCTACTGTAGGCAATGATACGATTATGACCCTGAAAATGATATTTAAAAAAAGAAAGTCATGTTAGTTGATTTTAAGAATTACAACTAGCTATTGAGATCTTTGGTAGCTTATATTCTAAGGATTCAAAATGTATCCACATGGAAGCAAAGTTTCTGACTGTGGCAGAAGGAAATTACAAATACAGGAAGGAAGAATAGAATGAACCCTGTGGTACAGGACTGAAATCAGACGTATCAGTATGAACTTATTATTTTTAATGCACAGATAGCTATAAGATGTGTGTATACATATATGTGTGCACGTGTATATACACAAATATATTTCTTAGCTTTATCCATTCAGAGGGCCCAGAAGCAATGACATTCTAGTAATAAACATTACTAGCATCAAGATTTTAGTTTACAAATAACACATTGACTAAAAAAACTAGGCCTTCACAGAGAAAAGGCTGGTTTTGGGCTAGGGTAGGGAAAGTATAGATTAGCCTGGAACATACTGTGAAAAGGAAGGAAGTACTTAAAGACTGATAAGGATAAATCAAAAGAACAGGAAGGGCAGCGTGTGGGCTTCCAATGGCCAAATCAGGGACAATTTGTCCATCAAAATAAATATAACATTATAGTTCACTGAATAAAACATGAATCCACAGCAATACAAATAAGTAAGCACAGAAAGAAAAATTCTCCCTTATAGTAAAAAGTCAACTGATAAATGTGTAAGGAATGATGGGATTAGAAAATCACTATTTGGCAACCATCAAATGATAAATGATGCAGGCAAGTAATAGCAATAGATTTATTGAAAACAAGTAGGTGGAAGTTTGTGGGGCAAGGAGACATAATATAAAATCTCAAATATTTTGCTATGAGACATTTATTAACTATTGGAAAAAAACAGTTCACATTACAATAATTAGTGGTTCTCAAAGGACTGGGAGGTAATTTTGCCCCCTAGAGGACATTTGGCAATGTCTGAAGACATTCTGGTGGTCTCAACTGGGGAGTGTGTTCCCAGCAGGCATCTAGTGGGTAGAGGTCAGAGGTAATGCTAGACATCCTATAACGTAGAGGACAGCACTCCTCCCTCCCACTGATTTTCAACAAAGAATTATCCAGCCCAAATATTAGTACTGCAGAGTCTGAAAACCCTGCAGATACTACCCTTAGCCAAAAGATGAAAGTTAATATGACTAGTAAAAGGATAAATTAGTATCATGTGCTTCCCAGTATGACACACTGAAAAGAACACAACACTTACATAATTTTCCTTCCAAAAAAGCATGTCCTGTATCTAATCAAAAGGACACATCAGACAAACTCAAATTAAGGGATGGTCTACAAAATTAATGGCAGGTACCCACCGAAAGTGTCAAAAGCATGAAAGACAAATACATACTAAAGAACTCCAGATTAAAGGAAGCTAAAAAGAACAAATGCAAAATCAGGGATTTTCTATTGTCAACTGAGTCAACGGAAATGCCTGAGTAAGATCTGTAGTTTAGAAAACAGTATTCTATCAATGTTCAATGTCCTGATTTTAATAATTATATTGAAACTAATCATGTAAAGGAATGCCTTTGTTTCTAAGAAAATACATGGAAGTCCTGGGGCACTGTGTCTACAATTCACTCTCAGAAAACTGTGTGTGGAGTGAATAGAGATGGGGGAAGTGGTGGAGAGAAACTAATAAAGGAATAGGCAAATATGGTAAATGTTCACACAGGGATCTGGGTAGATGGCATCAAGAATTCTTTGCACAGGAGCACCTGGGTGGCTCAGTCGGTTAAGCGTCTGCCTTTGGCTCAAGTCATGATCCCGGGGTCTGCTTCTCCCTTTGCCCCTCATTCCACTTGCCCATGTGCATGCACATGCTGTCTCTCTCCCCCTCCCTCTCAAATAAATATCTTAAAGAAAAAAAAATTATTCGTATAATCCTTATAACTTTTCCCTAAATTTCAAATTATGTCAAAATTTGAAGTTGAAAACAATGCTGCCATATATCATTACACTTCAAAAGCATTCTTAAAAAATATTAAACAATCACTTGAAAGGAAATCATTTGCTTTCTTGTTCTGTTTTGCTCATCTACACTATTCCAGTGTATGGGTAAAAATAATAATTATGGTCAAGAAAAAAGGCATCATCATAAACTGTTCTTGGGAGTCTGTTTTTGGACTATTTTAAAGAGAATGCCCTTTGGCATTCTTTCTGCTAAATACTTTATGGTCAGTTCTAAAATTGGATCACACTTCACAAAAAATACTGTTTAGTAATTAATATTCTTTTCCAAAGTCACAAAGTGAATAATAAAGTTTTTAATCTCCTCAGTGTCCATAGGTCTAAACACCAGATCAACTTATTACCTCTTTATTGTTGCTCTTAACAATTACCTAAGCAAAATAATATACAGTTCTCCCTACTTCAAAATTCTATTTTTTAATACTTACTGATGATTTATTCTTTAAAATTTATTAAACACAAGTTATTAAATAACTATGAGTTTATATGAACCATGTCTACCTAATTGATAACCTCCTCCTAAAAAAAGGTTGCCAAAAATGAATTATGCTCATTTTCAACTGAGATTTAGAGTCTACAATTACAATGCTATTTCACACTAATAAATCATCTATCTTTCTAGTAGAGCATCAAAAGTTAAATGAGAAAATAATAACATAAATCTTAATTCAATCTGACATACGACGAAAAGAAGGTTTTGATGAATGTTAGGGAATTACAACTTACATGTCTGGGAGAAGAAGAATCTGGTTGAACACTCTAAAAATGAAACAAAAGATAGATTATACTACTGAGATCCTGGTAACTTTATATGCAACCTTCAAAATGCCTGGAATAATTTCAAGTAAAAATTCCACAGCTAAGAAATAACCTATATTAATTTTGTTGAAATATCAACAGAAGATGAAACTCCAAATCACTATGATATCAAAGAGATCTCAAATCTTTCCTGACTCTTAAGCTTATTATTACTAATTAATAATTTGCATCTAGCTTAATATTTCTGAAATGGCATATGGTAGTTAGTCTATCTTACTCCTTGGCTCGTCACTACACATAAGTATAGTTAAGGTAGAAGCTTTCTTATATGATACCACTCCAATTCAGGAAATGCACAAAATATAGGTTAGTTTATAAGAAGAATTTTAGTTCAGCCCACAAATTCCAAGCTTACTAAATAATTCAAAAGTATTTGTTTTTAAAAATTATCTGCATTTTCACACCAAAATCATCAAGTTGTCTCCGTGTAAGAAATTTTATCAACTTTCCATAAAAATGTTCAAAACATATTTGGCAGCTACTTCCCAAATCATGACTTTTCTCCCAAGTTCCAATTCATTTCTAAGAGCATACCAAACAATTTCACTAAAATGATCTATCACCACCCTACAACTCTACAAAAGGCCAAGCTCACTAGGTTTGGCATGTGGTTCTTGGCTGGGTATGAGATCAGGTAAACTAAACTCTTTCGATTCCAACATCTGGCCTCTAAAAGCTTCTGGACCAGTCTTTCTTACTTCTCTTCATATTACTATTCTTCTAGTCAACTAGATTTTTTAAATCTAAAAAAAATTTTAAATTTCAATCATCCTTTATCTTCCTATGTCTAACCAGATTAACCTGAAAACAGTGGACAAAGTTAACAGGACAAGAGACACTGAAGCAAAGGAATGAATTTAAATAGTTTAAGGCAATAAAGAGATGGATTATAATGGTTGAAATAGAAAGAATAGAGGCCAAAAATTTTGACAGAGAATCACCAAATTTAATCAAAGTGACCTGATTACTTGTTATTAGGGATCGAGAAGTAAGGAACAGAGAGGTTTTAGGATTTTGAGTCAGTATACTACTGTCAAAAGCAAAGGAATCGGGAAAGAGAAATATTAATCAGAAGATGATGTGCTATTTTTAAAATGTGCCAAACTGCTTGTTAGATAGATAGGACTAAAGCTTTTGAGAAAGATGAAGACTTTGAGATATAAATCTGGACACATAAAAAAAAATCTGGACATAATTCATACATAGGAGGAACAACAAAAAAGTAATAAAAGAGGGTAACTTCACTGGCAAGGAGTAGCAAGCTGAAAAGAGGGCCAAATAAAACCCTAAAAAATTCTCATAAACTATGGAGTAGTCCAAAGACCAGAGAGGAATCAACAAAGGAAATTACAGTTATCTGAAAAGTAAGATAATCATCAGGGCAGGATAAAGTCACAGATGAACAATGAGGATAATATAAAAATAGAAGATAGTATTCATAGGTACTAAATGATACAGCACTCAAAAAAGGATGAAGAATGAAAAAAGACACAGATTTGGCAATTAGATTATTAGCCCACAAAGACTGCAACTTCAGTACAGCAATGAAGAAAAAAGTGTAGATGAGACTTGAAGAAATGAAGTTGGCACAGGTAGTTTTGCTGGATGTCTATCTATAAAGGACAGTTAACAGTATAAATGGAACTAAACAAATTGTTTTCAGGATGGGGGAGAGTTCTGCATGCTAGCATATACTGGGCAAATAACCAATACAAGCAAGAATTTCTACTAGCTCAGAAAAAAAGCAAATGATCCACATTAACAGTCCACACCGATTTTGCATGGAAAGTGAAAAATTAAGTATTTGATTTTTCCATTTTTAGAAAGCTTAAAATTAATAACATTTGGTATTTTCAAGCTACTGTTTATAAACAGTATACCAATTAAAGGAATACCAATCTTCTGGCTTTCAGTGTCCCAAAAATATATATATACTAGTCTTGACATTATTATACCTAACCACTGATGGATTTGAATAAATTTCATCTTACAGAATGGGGATAGGATAGTTGATGTTGATATTTTTTAAATGAATTTCAAGAATGTTAATTCTCATTTTAAACAAATGCCCAAATATTTTCTTCCAATAGTTCCTAGGAATCTTCATTTACACATCTTTTTTTTTTTTTTTAAAGTTTATATGTCCCTTTTGCTCCCTACCCAATCTACTGTAATCACCCAGGGAAAATAAATCTAAAAATTAACATATTACTATAATGCAATGAATGATACAAAACCTCTGCCTTGTAACACAAATATTATTCCCTAGTCTGAAAAGAAGAGAGATGCTGGTACCTTAAGTAGTGAGTATTGACAGCTGGCTATCACTAGGCAGAACTGGAAGACCCAGATATCTCTGAAGAAGCCTTGTATGAGAAGAATAGATCCCAAAAAAGCCACAAGGATAGCCAGGATGACAGCTAACACATTTTCCAGAATCTCACGATTTCTGTAGACAGAAAAATTTATGAGTAAGTAAGTATATCATCAATATAAGAAATTAAGAGTGAAAAAGTAGAGGACATCATGAAGAAGTTCATACTATGCTTGCTGAGATGATTTTTTGGTACTGGTTCTGAATAAGGTTTTGGAGCATACTGAAAAAGAAACTAGGTAATATGGAAAGTTAACACAAAACCCTAAGTGCAGATTAACCATGTAATTAAAGTAAGTAAGTAAAGTTCTAATTATAAGACATAATAATATTAGTTTCAATTTCTATTTTAAAAGTTTACTCTTCTTTAACATCTGCTTTTCTATAACATCTGTTGTCAAATAACTAAGGAACCTGAATAGTAAATAAAAGGAGATATACAAAGAAAACATTTTTTAAAAACTCAATATGGTTTCTAGAAAATTAAAATGGAAAAGTTATTTTATATGACAAAGTTTGTGACCAAATTTTGATACCAAGTGATTTCATTTTCTGCATTCTGAAATCATCTGAAATAACCTCAAAACTTAATAGATTACTTAAAAATAGACTTACATATATTGAAAATGAAGACAGTAGCAAAAACCATCAATGCTGCCTCTATCAAAGCTGCTGAGATAGTTCTATATTTTATTTAACTGAGACTGCAAAATAATATGATGACCCAGCTATTAAACATAGCAATGAAGATGATTTTTATATGTCGTACTGAAAAATAAGAATCTATCTCATTTTATTCATAAAATATTAAATACTTGTAAAAAGCCGGGTTTTTAAAAAAACATTTACCAACATGGGAACATATTCAATATATCTGCTATACAAAGAAAACGACACAAAACTGTATGTATAGAAAGATACAAGTTGTTATTTAAAAGCATACACATATAGGTTAAAAAAACAACATATCAAAATGATAGTATTAATAATGGTTCTCTCTGGGTAGAAGAATTATAGTTGGCCTTTTCCTATCTTAAAATCTTCATATATATTTAAATTTTCTAGAAAAGATAAAGAATTATTGTTATAATCATAAAATTTTTTATTAACTTGTTTCTTATTAAGTCAATGCCATATTTATAATCATCAATTGACCTAAAAAATTCACAAATATCTCTGTACTAATTCATTTTATAGTTCTCTCAGATGAAAACAAGTTTGATAGTATTTTCAAATCAATAAACACTGGTATTTTCATTTATTTTTACAAAGCAATTATAGAATTGCAGATTTGTCAAATCCAATGACTTTCAGCAGTTCTGCTATATTACATACTGTCTATAGTTCCCATCACTGTAGGTGTGCTCTCCTTCAGCTTTTGCTAGTATTTAATTTTGATGAGTCCAGTTTATCAACTTGTTCATTTATTGTTTTTGGTGTCATCTACAAAAGTTTGCCTAACCCAAGGTCACAAAAATTTTCTCCTACCGTGTTTTGTTTTGTTCCAGGAATTTTAGTGTTTTATATTTTTTAAATTTTATTTACTTATTTGCAAGAGAGAGAGTGTGGGAAAGAGAGAATACAGGAGGAGGGAGGGGTAGAGGGAAAGAGAGAAGCAGACTCCTTGCTGAGTAGGGGCTCTAAAGGACC
This sequence comes from Canis lupus dingo, assembly GCF_003254725.2. Classification (NCBI taxonomy): domain Eukaryota; kingdom Metazoa; phylum Chordata; class Mammalia; order Carnivora; family Canidae; genus Canis; species Canis lupus. Next base: position 44,778,732 of record NC_064250.1, on the reverse strand, counting down.
CTGAGATCATGACCTGAGCTAAAGGCAGACACTTAACCCACTGAGCCACCCAGGCATCTGGAATTTTATCGCTCTAGATTTTACATTTAAACCTATGATTCATTTTGAGTTACTTTTTATAATTTTATAATATGGTGCAATGTAAGTATAAAAGGCGTTTTTCATATCAAAATCCAATGGTCCTAGGATCATTTATTGAAAAGACTATTATTTCTCTACTTAATTGATTTAGGGTATTATTTTGATGTCACTTAGGCCTGGAGTTTTCTTTATAGGCAGGTGTTTAGCCACAATTCCCATTTATTTAATATAGTACCATTAAGGTAATGTATGATGAACTATGATGATTTCTAGCTTTTAAGAAATTTGTCCATTGTCAAATTTATTTATATTTAACTGATCATAATACTTTCATTAATTTAATACCTGTAGAATCTGTGGTGATATCTTATCTCATTCCTGTTAAAGGCAATTTGCATCTTTTCTCTTTTTTTCCCTCTAATTAGACTGGCTAAAGGCTTATCTTTTTTTTTTTTTTTTAAGGTTTATCAATTTAATCAAGCTTTTGGTTTCCTTGATTTTTCTTTGTTTTTCTGTTTCCTCACAGATGTTTGCTTTATCCTTTACTATTTTCTCTCTTCTGCTTACTTGGGCTCACTGTGCTCTTCTTTCTCTAGTTTCTTAAGGTGGAAGGTGAAGCCATTGAACTGACTTTTCTTCTTATTTAGTGCTGTAAGTTCTCCTGAGTAGTATGTTACTGGTATCACCAAAATTATGATATGTTGTGTTCATTTTTATTCAGTTCAAAATACTTTTTAATTTCTCTCTTGATGTTTTTCTTTGATCCATGAGTTATGTAGAAGTATTATTTAGCTTCATTAAATATTTAGAGATTTCCCAAGAGTCTTTTTTAATTTTTTAAAAGATTTTATTTATTTATTCATGAGAGAGAGAGAGAGAGAGAGAGAGAGGCAGAAACACAGGCAGAGGGAGAAGTAGGCTCCATGCAGGGAGCCCGATGTGGGACTCAATCCCAGGACTCTAGGATCACGCCCTGAGCAGGCACTAAACTGCTGAGCCACCCAGGGATCCTGGGTCTTTTTGTTTTTATCTTATAGTTAATTCCACTATGGTTAGAGAACACATTATGTATGACTTGAATCCTTAAAATTTAACTCTGTTATTATGGTCCAGAATATGGTTTATCTTGGTTAATGTTTCAGCTGCACTTAAAAGAATGTGTAGTCTGTTGTTTTGAGTAGTGTTCAGTCAACTTAGGTTGGCTGCCAGGATTGTTCAAATCTGCAATGTCCTTGCTGATCTTCTACATATTTTTTTTTTTTTACATATTTTTTCTAATCAATTATTCAGAGAGGGGTACTGAATTCCACTGTAATTGTGAATTTTTCTATTTTCCTATTTCTGTTAGTTTTTATTTTGAAGCTCTGCTTTAAGTGTAAAAACATTCAGGATAGTTGACTCCTATGAGTTAACTGACCCCTTATCATTACAAAAAGTGACTTTATTTATTCTTGGTAATATTCTTGACTCTAAAATCTATTGTGTTGGGCAGCTCCAGTGGCTCAGCGGTTTAGAGCCACCTTCAGCCCAGGGTGTGGTCCTGGAAACCCAGGATCAAGTCCCACGTCAGGCTCCCTGCATGGAATGGAGCCTGCTTCTCCCTCTGCTTGTGTCTGTACCTCTCTCTCTCTGTGTCTCTCATGAATAAATAAATAAAATATATAAATCAATCAATCAATCTACTGTGTCTGACATTAATACAGCCACTCCAGCATTACTTTGATTAGTATCAGCATGGTATGCCTTTCCCAATCCTTTTACTTTTAACCTATTTCTGCCTTTATATTTGAAGTGCATTTCTTATAGACAACAAAGTCGGGTCTTGCTTTTTTTCCAATTCAATTTTTGACTTTTTCTATCTTGTCATTCATTTTCTATCTGTTGATCTGTTCTTGATCTCTTTTCCCTTGTTTTCTGCCTTCTTTTAGATTAACAGAGTCATTTTTATGAATCCATTTTATCTCCTTTTTTAACATCCTAGTTATAACTCTTTCTTTCATTTTAGTGGTTGGTTTAGGATTATAGTATACATTTTATGACAGTTTACTTCAAGTGATGTTATACCAATTCATACTTAATATAAGAATTTATAGTACTGGAAGCCCCTTGCCAACCTTATGCTACTATCATGAACTTTAATTTGTTATAAATCACCTGATACATTGTTATTCTTTTTTTTTATCTCTTAAAGAGATTTAATTAGCAAGAAAAAAGCCTTATATATTTGTCCATGTAGTTAACTTACCATTTCCAGTGATCTTTGTTCCTTTGGGTAGGTCCATATTTCCACTGTATTATTCTTTCTGCCTGAAAGACATCCCTTTAAAATATTTTGTAGTGAGGATCTGCCTGAGAAAAATTCTCTCAGTTTTTTGTAGTCTGAAAATGTCTTTTTCCATCTTGGTTTTTAAAAGATATTTTTTTCTGGGTACAGAATTCTAAGTTGACAGGTTTTTTACCTCTCCCTTTCAATACTTGCAACATGCTGATCCACTCTCTTCTTACTTGCATTATTTCCAGCAATAAATCTAATGTCTTACTTATCCTTGTTCCTCTGTACAAACTAAGTCTTTTTTTCCTCTTGCAGTTTTTAAGATTTTTACCACCGATTTTGAGCAATTATGTGCCTTGGTGTAGTTATTCTTCATGCTTCTTGTACTTGGGGTTCATGGACATTCTTGACTGTGTAGATTTAGAATTTTCATCAAATTTGAAAAGTTTTCCATTATTTCTTCAAAATTTTTTTCTCTCTTCCTGTCTCTTGAAGTTGTCCCACAGCTTACTTTCATTTGTTTATATATTGTTTTCACCGGGGGATAGGAGTGGGAGAGGATTCTTTTCTCTGTTTCATTTTACATAGTTTCTATTGCTATGGTTTCAAGTTCACTAATATTTTCTTCTGTGATGTCTAATTTACCATTAATTCCATCTGTTGTTTCATCTCAGACATTGCAGTTTTCATCTCTATAAAAGAACTATCTCAGTAAGTGTGACTTGGGTGTTTTAGAATATCTTTCATGTCGGAGTGCCTGGATGGCTCAGTTAGTTAAGCATCCAACTGTTGATTTTGGCTCAGGTCATGATCTCAGAGTCCTAGACTGAGGCCTCATGTCAGGCTCCCTACTCAGATGGCGGTCTGCTTCCCCCCTTTCTCTCTACCCCTCCTCTTACTTGCACACTCTCTGTCTCTCTAATTAATTAAACCATCTTTCATGTTCCTACTTAACTTTCTTTTAACATATGGAGTACAATTGTACTTGTTTTAATGTCTTTGATAGCTAATTCTAACATCTGTGACAATTACAGATTAGTTTCAATTGATTCATTATTTTCCTCATAAATCATGTTTAACTGCTTCTTGGCATTTTTGGCTAGATGTCATCATGAATCCTTTCACTGGATGCCAAGTAACAATTTTGAGATTTCTATAAATCTTCTTGAACTTTGTTAGGCTACTTGGAAACAGTTTGATCATTTTAGGTCTTGCTTTTATAATTTGTTTGGTGGGTCTGGAGCAGTATGCATGTTAGGGCTAATTACTCCCCACTTTTAAGGCAAAACTTTCTTGATTACTCTATACAATGCACCATAAAACATGAATTATGAACTTCTTCAATCAGACAGGTGGGAACAGGCACTATTCCTGTACCTGTGTGTCAGGACATCTGTTTGTCCATTTCTGTCCATCTATTTCTGACCTCAAGTAGTTTCTTTACATACATTTATAGATCAGTATACCCTGCTGAGCAGTTGTGGAGACCCAATGCAGAACTCTGAGGTTCTCTCTGTGAATAGCAGTCCTCTCTCCTATATTCTGTCCTATCTGCTCTGGGTCTCCCTGGACTCATAGCTCCATCTCCTCAACTCAGAAAGTCTGCTGGGCTCCACTTCAGTACCTTCTCCCTGTGTTGGAGCCAACAAGGAAAACTGGGAACTCTCTTACAGTAGTAAGCTGGGGCACTTGTAGGACTCCTATAATGTGTTTCCAATCTCTCAGGAATTAATGCCTTTGTTGTTTATATCCAATGTCCTGAAATGTTTCATGCATTTTTTTTTCTCTTTTTTTCATTGTTTCAGATAGGAGAGTAAATACAATCTTTATTACTCCTCTCAGTAGGAAGCACCAAGTTTTAATGGACTAATATTGTTAACTATTAAGACTAGTACTACAAAATAGGGAAACAGAAGTTTCCTCTAATACCTTTTATATTTAGAGTTATATTACCTATAACCTTATGATTATTAACACTTCATATTCTCTGGCTTTTAAGTACAGTTCCATGATCCTTATCGATGATAAAAAAAAAAAGGATTTTTTTGTATAAACATATTAAAATTGCCACCAAAAAGTTTTAAATGTTTGGGAGCCTTAAATACTTAAATTTTATCTCAAAAGGACCAAAACAGAAAACATTTTCTAACATGTTAACCAAGTAACAACCTCAATGGTTAGAGACATTTCAAGTTAAAAACAAAATCTACGCGTATCTTTAATATCACACTATATTCTCACCTATCAAACAGGGCCAAAAGTGTGAGTCTGTCAAAGTTAATGCCGATCCATAGCTGGGGTAAGATCCAAAAGCGATAATAGTGTTTAACCTTTTGAGCAGCTTCTTCTGTTGGACCATAAGTAGCTGCCAAGTCAGGGCTTAGATCAATGTCTTGTTGCTCCAATAAATCTGTATCGATGGTCAATAGTCTATTCAATCGAATCTGCGGAAGAGAGAGCTAAAAGAAAGTCAGCATGAAAGGCTGAAAATATCTTCCATCAAGTCATGATTCAATCAGCTCACAGATTATCTGAGCTCCCTTAATTCTCTACACTCCTTATAGACATTTTATGATCATAAACTACAAAAGGTGATAATAGGAAGTAAACAAAGCAAATTAATCAATAGTTCTTTTGGAAGAGTTGTATTGGAAAATGTATTTGAAATCTTAACACTGTATGATTGTGAATCCATTAAAATCATTTACTGTGAATCATTAGTGGCTTCTCTTTTCCTGTCACATTTATGGCTTTTCTCATTAAGCTTGAACCTCATTATCATGCTAAGTCTAAGCTCCTGAATTGGATCTAGTGCCTTCAACTCCCATTTCTTCCTATAGTCTCTTATCACAGTTGTTTTCAAGACCCTCTTACACCGCTTTTCTTCTTTTGTTTTGGCAGGCTACTCCTCAGAGGCTACACAGGAAGTTACCACATTACATTTCTTTTAGCTTTAATTCATCCACTCAACAGTTCACCAGTTTCCCCTTCTGCTGAAAGAGTCTAAAGTTTCCCTTATCTAGCACAGCCCTAGCCAGGATTTCACCATTCAACGGTAGAAAACAAAAAAATAATCATTTTCTTATTTTTTGCTTTCCTATGAAGTTTCCAGGAATACACTCCAGTAAAAAAGCAGAGACAATCTTTATTTTTCAAACACATATGTGGGTATAGTAAAGAAAATCTGCTTCCTATAGTCATTTTCTCTCTTAGCATTGATAGGTACCTCCCCAAACAGCTTTTTCCTAATCCTCTATGCCAGGATCTCTCAATCTTGGCACATACATGTTTTCAGCCAGATAGATAATCCTTTGTTTGGGGTTGTACTGTCCACTGTAGGTCATTTTATAGTATCCCTGGCTTCTGTTGATGCACTAGGTAACGGAACATTCCCACTGTGACAGGTAAAAGTGTTTTCAGACATTGCCAAATGTTGAAAAACATTATTCTGTGCCAACTCATGTCTATGGTCTTAAAACCCAGCTCACAACCAATCATCTGCAGGAAGCTACTAACAATCAACCCCTTTGGCACTACATTTATTTATATGTATCTCTTATGTGTTCCATATAAGAATTTCATTTATTTTGTCTGTTCTAAATACAGTATTTACATCTTGAGGACAAAAGCACTGTCATCTTTTTAAAATATTCCCACTATGTCTCACATGGTATATATTTTACACAGTGATATCATCATTAAGCTTCCCATATACACTGCTACATGAGTTACAGCTAACAAATAATATTCAAAGTCATAATTTTCAAAGTGAAGTTTTCAAATGGCACCAGATTATGACACTAGTGAACAAAGGGCTTTTACATATTCTCAAAAGTGTAATTACTGATTCATACACAGCTAATGAAACTTCATGGTGTTTGATGTTTGTTTCCTAACAAAGAACTTACAAGAAGAAGAGATCCACTATGGAAAAGCAAAGGTGATTCTGCCATAGTTTTCAACAAAATTTATTATTTTATAATTTCAACTTTTCTGATTTGTATAGCTAATCAAACACACATCATTTTATAAAAATAAAGGAAAACCTACCACATCATGTGGATAAAATCGAACTGAGGTAGAACTGGATACATGAGAATCCGTGTCACTAAAATAAAATAAAAAAACTTTATGGAATAAATAGCTTGTCGAGAAACAGAAAGAAAAATAAATCTTTTAACAATTAGATGATATTTATACTGTCTTCACTTTTCCATGTACTTCAAAATGCAAAATAGCATTTTCCTACAGATGTAATGAAGAGCATAGCCTTGGGGCCACAGTACCTACATTCAAATCTCTTCATTAGCTAAAAAAGATCTTGGACAAGTTTTCCAACCTTTATACATCTGTGTCCACATGAGTAACATAGGATAATAGTATGCCTTGCCACAAAGTTCTTGAGAGAAGTGCTTAAGAAAGCAATTAACATATTGCCTGGAGCCACAACAAATTTAAGCTGTAATACAACAGCTTAGAATGTGAACATTCCATTTCCACAGTCAAGTTTAGATTCTGAACCTGAGACCTGACCACATTTACGGTGTAAGGAACTCTTCTTACCTTAAATTATATTACACTTAACTGTTTCCATTGCTCCATCTTTCTATCGTTTCCACTGTTAAGAAATCACCTAACACTCCAATTTGGTCATTCTCAACTGGGTCAGTTCTGAAACTGGACTCAAAAAGCTTAGCCAGCATGTTTTATCTTTCCAGCAAGCTAAGTGACTGCAAGATCTTAATGCTTTAAATGGCCCCTAAAAACTTTTTAAAAACTAAGTGAACTGCCCACAGGTGTATAACATATAAATAGATATGTCTCATTATTAAATAGAAGGCCCAAAATAGGAATCAAATAATCTCTGTAAAAGAAGAGAGCTAATCACTTAATAAAGGATTTCAAGGCAACAACTTGATTAGGTGAATAAGATTAAAATTTTAAGTTGTAACTGATTGCACGATCCAGATTTCTATTTCTTACGTGCTTTTCTATCTTATAGTGCCATTTCCTCATAAGGGAAGGAGAGAAAGAAACTAAATGTAACATATGACCCATATTTTAAGAAATTCTTCTTATAGCTATTAAACAGATTTTAAAACAAAATAAGAATGATTATGTAAAAAGATACTTGACCAAAACCTTACATAGAAATAAAACTTTTAAATTACACAAAGAGAACTGATGAGTTTGAACTTAGTTGTATAATTATTTTTCTAATAAGCTTTTCTAAAATAAGCTTTTTTATTGCTCATGCAGTGTGTGTGTGTAGCACGAAATTTACAGTTAAATTTGAAATTGTGGGAAACCACCACCCCCACTATAAAATCTACAGGGAATTTTAAGTTAATTATTTAAAATACAGAACAGCTTTTGTTTTAAGAATAATGCTTTCTTTTTTCCAGAGCAGTAAGTCCTACCCTAAATCTTTGGAGACAAATGTACAGAGACAAATTATTTAAGCCAACATGAACAAATGTTTTCAAAATAACTTTTCCATTTCAAGGCCTAAAAGCCTTAAACATGGCAAATATATGTCTCCTAATATGACTTCACACATACCAGATATTGGATGCTCTTCTTGCAGCTGGTTCAAAATTCACAAGTGACATATCACAGCCACCAGTCTCATAAAGCGTAGAAGAGAACTTACCTAGCAAACAAATGATTTTTTTAAAAAGCCATTAGAATACTCAGAATTCTTCCATCTGGAAACATTACATTTCAAACTTGTTACAATTTAAGAAAATGTACTATAAACTTTCTCCAAAATATTTTTAAGACAATGATCTGCCTGTAATTCAGCATGATGTGAACTGAAAAGGAATGCTGAACAGCAGGACAAAATGTCAACATACATAATCAGGTTTTAACAGTAAGGGATTTAAGTCAGCTTTGCAATCCAGTCTCCTCTTTTCCCCTCCCAGGACATTCTCAGTTGAAGTAATCACATGAATTAATTTAATGTTTAAAGGCACCTGACCACTTTGCAACTGGTGCATGGCCATTTGGAAAGCTATTTAAGTTTTAAGATAGCTCAAACTGCAAGACAACAAATTTCTGAGGTTACCTTCAGAGTTTTGGGGTTTTTTTTGTTGTGTTTTATTTTTTATTTTTGTCTTGTTTAGCTAACACAGTGTAATATTAGTTTCAGGTGCAGAATTTAGTGAGCCATCACTTATATACAACACCTAATGCTCATCAAGTGCCCTCCTTAATAATCATCATGCTTAGTTTTCTAAGAAATAATGAAGTGTCAAAATAGATCTAGGGAAGTTCTATGAATGAAGTATAATAAATTTGGTGATAATTAAATCACAGTATTTAATGAACATTACTAGTTGCATGAGTCTGTAAGAACTTTATGAAAAAAATTTAGGGATATCATTTGCTGTAGCCAAATATCTCTACAGATTTGAAAAAAAAGTTTAGAAATTACATTGGTTGCAAAGGAATATAGACTTTAAAAACTCTTAAAATGAACTCTGTAAGATAAAATGATTTCTGATAGGGAAATTTTAAAAATCTGGAGATTGCAATGAGTTCTTCACTTTAACAACCCATGGGAGATCATCAGTGGTAAGGAGCATAAATAAATGAATATAAGTTTCCAGTAGGGCAATGAGATGAGGTATATAACTGCAACCATCCAGGACTAGTTTAGGCTGCTTTTGATTATTTTTTATTGATGTTATAAACATGATGAATCTTAAAGGCAATTTCAACAGGATGTCAGGGCTAAAAGATCTCCCTTAGATGACTACAATGCAAACACAGTATACAATAAAGACTTATTTAAATGAAATCCTTGAAAAATAACAATAATAGGCCCCATAATATACTAATCCTGTAACTAAGGGATAGCAATACATTTCAATAATAATTTCATTCTTTAAAAGGATTAGAATCAAAAAAAATAAAATAAAATAAAAGGATTAGAATCTATAAAGTACTAAGTAAGATTGAGTACTTTCTATGGGTCAAAATATGCAAATATTTTATTATGATGTTTTCTGTAGTAGCATTTTTTACAAATCAGAATAATATACTCCTGTGACAAATTGAGGAAAAAAGCATTCTATGAAATGTTTTCTTCATTTGCTGTTTTTCAGAGGATTATTCAGCAAGTGGATTATCTAAAACTCTGCTTTTTACCACCCCCATGTGCCGCCCTCATCTTTTTAGTCATGAATCATTCGCTCTTAGCACCTCTAAACACACCAGATTCATGGACTAAAATGAAATAATAATAGCTGTCTGTTTGGCTTCTTCTTAAGTGTATTATTGAGAAACTTTTGAAGTGATAAGGTGATTGCTGAAATTTTTAGTGAAGAAAAATATTAAAAATACTGGCTTGACCAAGATTTCAAAATTATTTTTAAATTGTGATTTTTTTATGCTGTACTCTTTCCTCAGTTACAATGGAAAATGAAAAATAGGCTGTACTACTATAATTAGCTCATATTAATAGAAAACAGAAACATCTGATCAAAATCACAGATTGCATAAATGCAGAATTATAAACCCATGTAAATGGCTAAATCACAGAGTAACAAAGAGCTGGGAGGGCTTGGCTACTATGTGTGAAATCCAGTAAGAACTGAATGGATAAATATAAGTGTTTATATCACCTAATTTGTGTGTATTTTTAGAAATAATACTATATTCAATAGAATTTAAATTATTGAAATATATTAAGTAATTAAACATTGTATCAGATTTTTAATAATAGAAGTCCTGTTTGGGGAATAATGAATATAATAAATATTTATATGCAACTGAAATGGACTAGAGATATTATTCTTTGTAATTTTCAAATGAAACACTAAAAGAACATTAAGTCATTATACAACTATATTATCTTTTATGTATACATATCTCACAGGAAACATAGTTGCATTTTAAATAAATAGAAACATAAAAATAAAGTATGCCCTCCAAAAAGCTTTTTAGACAAAGAAAGCTAGAGAAGCTGAGTAGTTTTATTACTATGTAAATCTAGAACCCGAATGCTTTATAAACCAATGACTAAAAAGTTGTAAATTTTAGAAATTTAAACAAAGCATAAAATATATCTATGAGGGCAGCCTAGGTGGTTCAGCAGTTTAGCGCCACCTTCAGCCCAGGGCCTGATCCTGGAGACCTGGGATCGAGTCCAACGTTGGGCTCCCTGCTGAAGCCTGCTTCTCCCTCTGCCTATGTCTCTGCCTCTCTCTCTGTGTGTCTCTCATGAATAAATAAATAAAATCTTTTTTAAAATAATAAAATTAAATATATATATATATGAAAAAGGCGGCTATAATTTTAACAAATGTGCAATGACTTCAACAGTGCTTTTTTTTTTTTTCTTAAGAAGCTTCTGTCTACTTACAAACTTTAAGAACATGTTTAGGTCAGAATAAGCTAATAAAGGCTTCATGCTATAATATTCCTAATGTAAGTCCACCAAAAGAACAGATTCTCTGTCTCCCCTTATATCTTTGGGCTTGGCAACCAGTACTACTTCAAAAGCAGCAAATTTTATTCAGAGGATCAACAACTCAGGAAAAAATTACACTAAAAAGAGCCTAAGGTTTCAGTGAAAAACTTAGTAATGTTTTAAGGTATAATTATCTACTAAAAGCATCTTAAAAAATGACCAAAACATAAAGAAGCATATATTATTATTGGTTTAAAAAGATTTTTTTTTTTAATTTTTATTTATTTATGATAGTTACAGAGAGAGAGACAGAGGCAGAGACACAGGCAGAGGGAGAAGCAGGCTCCATGCACCGGGAGCCCGATGTGGGATTCGATCCCGGGTCTCCAGGATCGCGCCCTGGGCCAAAGGCAGGCGCCAAACCGCTGCGCCACCCAGGGATCCCGGTTTAAAAAGATTAAGAAAGGATTAAGAATATCCTAAATTAGTACAAATATCCTTAGCATACGTTAACAATTTTATATATATTTCATTTAGGATTAAAACCATAAGGTAGTTATCCTTGAGGTGCAAAGTAAAATGTGGCTTTAATTAATAATCCTATTTTTATTTTACTCCCTATTAAGAAAAAGACTAAGTATTGATTTTTTTCAAAAAATCAATGGGCCATTGTTAACCCCTGTCCTGGACCAAAAACCTTAGGCTTCTAAAACCTCTTTAACTACTGTACTACAAGTAATATAAATTGAGGAGAATATCAATGAAATGTGTCTTTCTCACATGAATTAGGATTTTTAAAATTTTTTTTTTGAATTAGGATTAAAAACTAAGTTATCTCATCATAGTCAACTCCCAGGTCATAATTAATTATATCTGACAGAATGGCTCTGTCATGATTTTAAAAGAAAACAATTACTTTCTGACAAAATAAACAAGACTGGGGGCTGGAATTTCAGGCTTAATGGTATTGGCCACAAGACAGCACCTCTACAGATAAAGAAAAAAAAGTTAAGGTATCTGGTATTTCTTGGTTTTGAATGTTCAATAGATTGCTAATGCCTAAAAAAATTACATTTCATTGCACAAAACCATTTTTTTAGGTAGGAGAATTTCAAACAACCATTAAGTGAATAAATAAGTGATGAACAACAGGAAGATGAGTAAAATTAGATACTGATTTAAAGAAAAGGACACTCGAAACACTTCCCTGAAATCATGAATGGTGCAGCAGACAAACTCAAACACTGGCATTACACTGATAAAAAGCATGAGAAATCAAGGGGATTCTCTAACTCATCCTTTCAATAAAATTCCTTACTACCTGGCACAAACTGTATGAAGATTGCTCACTCAGCTAGGAAACCCCTATTGCACTCTTGATGTTACTTCTCTCATTTATGTCCCTTGGAAAGAGGTAGTGACTAGGACAGATCATCTGCAGGATTTTTCTAATCCTCCCAGTACCAACAACAAAGGAGGCTTCTTACATTTCTTGATTTCTTTCTTTGGACCTTCTTTCTCACCTCTGTTAATTCTGCATCCTCTAAGCCTAATCCTGGTATGCTATTAAACTATCTCTCTTTTTTCTAATAGTAACTCTTAGAAGTTGCTATAAGAGCAAAGCCAGACACAAGGGAGGCAGCTTTATATAGTGCTTTTTAGAAGGCTGTTAGAGGACCACACACATCTACATGACTAACTTAAGTATTCCACAAAAAGTGCTTATTTCTGATGTGAGGTGTATTGTGTTCACAATGCTCTTTCAATGAATATGTTACTATATTTTTAAGAGACAAGACCTTTAAGACTAGTTCCAGTTTCCTGGATAGCACCATCCTTATCTTCATTAATGGTACCTAGGAGTCTCCGAGGAAACATGAGTTTTCATTTTGACAGAAATAGCTCATTTTATTTCTGCTTATAGGTTAATGGACTTGTTCCTCCATAGACCAGGGGTTAGCAAACTTAATCTATAGAAGTCCAGAAAAGAAATACTTTAGGCTTTGTGGGCCAGACGGTCAGATGCAATAATATGACTGCCACTGTAACATGAAAGCAGCCACAGAACACACATAACATTTGTTTATTTTACTTCATTTATAAAAATAAGCATCAAGCTGAATGGATTTACCCCATGGGCCATTGCTAACCCCTGTCCTGGACAGAAAGCTGTAGGCTTCTAAAAACTCTTTAACTACTGTACTACAATGGTAATCAAATCACTATGCTATTTGTAATTAAAAGTTTAAATACTGAGAATCAGTCTTTCTTCCTGGGATGTTCAACACTATGCTAGGTTCTTCAAACAGAAGAATAAGGAAAAGAGCAGGTATGAGAAGAAAGAGGCTAATGGTTTAGAAGAGAGTTTTTGAGGTCTCTATCGCTTGGCAACAGTAAAATAGATTTATATACTGATATGCTTTACTGACATGGCCATTGTCTTCTAATTCTGACTTAACACCACAAGTCTCAGTTCTTTAAGTCTCCATTCTCACTGCCTAACCCCCAGATCAGGTGAACCTTCCAAAAGTGAATGGGTAAGTTCATATTCTGCTATGATTTCATCATCTGCTAACATTTTTTTTTCAAAGGAATATCCTTATCTTGGTAAAATCTACAACACAACAAAAATATTGATGACATTACAAATAATCAGGTAAACAAAAAGGCAAGCTACAGAATGGAAGAAAATATTTGTAACTTGTATCTGACAAATTAGTTACATCTAAAATATCAAAAAACCTGACACTTCAATAATAAAACAACCCAATTTTAAAAGTGAACAAAATATTTGGACACATTTCACAAAGAAGATATATGTATAACCAGTTAACACATCAAAAGATGCCCATCTTCCTTAGTTCTAAGAGAAATGCAAATTTAAACTACAAATAAGATAAAAAATCACTGGGTCCAAAACTTTAAAGGCCAACAATAACAAACGGGGTCAAGAATGGGAACAAGCACAATTCATATACACTGCTGGTGAGAATGTAAAACCACTTCTGAAGACAGTTAAGTTTTATTAACAATGGCCCAAATCTGGAAACAACACAAACGCCTATCAGATGAATGGATATACAATATACATATGCTTATACAATGGAATAATACTCATCCCAAAAAAGAATAAACTAACTCATGCAACATGATGAACTCAAAAGTATCACATCAGGTGCAAAAGGCCATGTTACAACTGCATTTATATGAACTCCTAAAACAGGGAAAACAATAATGACAAAGAATGCAGCGGCTGCCTGTGGCAGGGGTGGAGGAGGGATGGATTACAATGGAGGCAACAAAGAATCTTTTGAAGATGATAGAAATGTATGTCCATTGTAGTATTTCACAGATGTGCACATCTGTTACAACTCATCAATTGTAGATGTTAAATGGATACAATTTATCACACCTAAATTATGTATCAATAAAATTGATTTAAAAACAAAGAAAAAAAGACTGGTCAGGTAAAAGTCTAAGTAGATGGAAGAGTATGAGACAATACATGGAATTCCTACAAAATATAAATCAAGATTTTGGAGAGTGATATTTGTTCTTTTGTTTATGCATTTCATTTCTAAAAATACTGTGTCATCAAAGTAGTATATAAAATGAAAAAAAGTTCCCCACTCCTTAGAGATAACCACTGTGTTCTCATGAATAATTTTTGTGTATGTTTTTCTAAGACAAGTGGATCCCTCTCCTCATATAGACTTTCTAAAATTTACTTTTGTTTATTAACTAGCTTAAAACTTTTCATATCAATAATAAAGATGCATCAAGTTCTAAGTATTATACTATGTTTATGTAATATTTCTTTTAGGAGTTCTCTAATAATAGGCATTTAGATTGCTTAAAGGTTTTCAAAATTACAAGCAATGCTACAATGAATATCCATGTACATATATCTTTGCCAGTTTGTAAAATATGTAGATTAACAGCTGTCAGCATTTTTAGTCTATAGTTCTTCTTTTTTTTTTTTTTTTTAATTTATGATAGTCACAGAGAGAGAGAGAGAGGCGCAGAGACACAGGCAGAGGGAGAAGCAGGCTCCATGCACCGGGAGCCTGATGTGGGATTCGATCCCAGGTCTCCAGGATCACGCCCTGGGCCAAAGGCAGGCGCCAAACCGCTGCGCCACCCAGGGATCCCTTTAGTCTATAGTTCTAAACTGCCCTCCAAAAACATTTAATCTTCAGACCTTTTCCAATAATAGACATACTACACATTCAAAGAAAAAAATATCTCAACCTTGTTTTTAATTTGCAATTTAAAAAATTGAGTAAAGTGAACTATTTCCCTATGATTGCAAACCATTTTATTTTTTAAACTCTCAACTTTTCTAGTTATTAATCTTTATCTTACTGATTTGAAGTGCTTATTGTGGCAAAGACTGATGACTGACCTCCAGTATTCATCCTTTCCTCTTCCTTTTCATATGACCTTCTCCTCACTGAATCTCAGCTGGGCTTATGTCCACCTAGTTAGGGACATTTGCTAGCTAGCCTGTCCTGCAGCTAGAAGTTGCCGTATGACTATGTATAGGCCCACAGGAGGTGGGAGAAAGTGACAGGCACATGTCTCAAGTCACAATGTGAAAGATACAGGCTAACTGTTATTACAGTTTTTAGCAATACCTCCCCTTCCTGTTTTTCAGATAAAGTCAATAACTAGAACAGTTACCATGGACCAGCAGGGAAGCCACATGTGGAAGATAACAGAACCAATCCATCTGCTAGGGATAGCTCCCATTAAACTGTTTGAGAGACATGCAAACTTCTCTTTTATTTCAGTAAGTGACTGGTGAGGGGCTAGGGGGATGGTGTCCTCCACTGAAGAATCCAACCTAGATTTCAGTTAATGCATATATTAATCAGGTTTAACTTAGAATCTTAAAAATGTTCATATTCAAAAGTAGATAATCTAGTCTAGTACTTTAGTTAGTTCTTCACAACATGGACAAGCAAAAAAACAAACTGGATATCTCAACCAGACCCAGTTATCTTCTCTAGTTATCTTCTACAAAATGCCTAAAGCATATATTATGATTAAATAATGTTAATAATAATGATAGCAATGATTATTTATGTAATTGAATTATTATTGCCAGGCACTGTTCTAATTGCTTTGCACATTTTAATAGATATAATCCTCACCATAAACCTCTACTGACCCTTTGATAAATGAGGAAACTGATACACAGGGAGAGAAAATAACTTGAAAAAGGTCACACAGCTAGTAAGCAGCAGAGTGTAGATTGGAATCCATGAAGTCTGACTCTGGAGTCTATTATGCTACACTGCCTTTCATGGAGATTTAAGAGAGAAAATATTTTGCTGTCACAAACAAATTAAAGAACAATTAATAACATGGGTAAATTACACACATGCTAAGTGAAAAAAGCAAGATACAAAACTCATACAGTAGCACAAAAGTCACACATCATGATCCCAAGTACGTTTCAGAAAAGTATATAATTGTATGCATTAAAAAAAGACAGGAAGGAAAAAATTAAAAATTTCAAAGCGAATATCTCTAAGTGATGAAATTACAGATGACTTCACTTTCATTATATTTTCTATTTCTAAACTTATATTCCTAAGAATGGGAAAAGCACATTCTAACTTTATCAAAAGGAAGAATATATCCCCAAACTTATTAACACTTCTTCCTTTTAGCTATAATAAAGGATTTTTACTGCTTCAATAAAAATAAACATTTACCTTCATTTATATATACTTTGTGTTGCACTCTTCCCCCCAAAAAATAAAATAGAATTCAGTATTTTTTTTTGTACTTAAAAATAACAATGAAGAACAATAAAGGACAAGGTCAAGGTTGCTACAAAAAGACTCTTTGTTTAGATAAATGAAAATGATCTGCCATAACACAGGGCATTGAAGTATAGAATCAGATCCCTTATACCCTCATAACTGTATTTATAGTAACAAGGAAAAGTGCCTATAATGTAGCACAAAATGCTAAGACTAGTACATAAATATATATAACCTTTTTTAAATACCAAGACTAACTCTAATAAAAATCACTGAAAGTATCATCTAAGCCTCTGTTTTTTAAAGTAAAAAATTTAAAAGCCTCCAAATCATTTTTCTGCTTAATAATGCATAGCTGTTATAAACCGCTTAATAAAAAGGGCAATAGGGTATAGCCAGATTTAAGACTTTCTCTAGAGCTGACCACATTTTCAAGTTAATAAATTCTGTAGTAAAGCAGATTATCTCAAAGAATACCTTCTTTGTCAATCCTTGCATAGCAATGAAACAAAAGAAAACCTTAGAAAAATCAACTCACACATTACTTTTTAAACCTCTAATGCATTAATGAAATTAAGAAAGTCTTAAATTCATCAAAAGACTATCACCTATGATATTTACATATTTTATATTTTAAATATAGATACAAATTTGTCCTTATTTCTTGTCTATACCAGTTTATTTTTTACATGAGCATTTTATGTAATTTTATATATACTTTTTCAAAGCATATCCTCACCACTGACCACAGCTAATTTCATACACAGGAAAAAGAAAAAACCACATAAATTTTCCTGCTTTACCAGACCTTATCTAGAACATCTCCTCTGAGATGAGCTACATATTAAAGAATTTAATTATCAACAATACAGGCATCATTATATCAATTTATTAGTCTTAATTTATAAGAGGATGCTGAGATTAACATAAAAACTGTGAAGGAATTGTCAAGTTTCATAGGAAAAGCTTATAAGATATAGAACTTTAAGGCTACCTGAATTCAGTCTCCCAAGTGACTTATCTGGGCACTAAGCACAGCTTATTTTATTAAGTGTAACTGCAACTTAATTCAGAATATAGGAGGAAATCAACTGCAAAAAAATGAGTCCACTAAAAGACTACTGAGAAGGAAATTAACCTTTAAGATGTGTTTAAAAAAAAAAGTAACAGGTTACACTGAAGATTTGAGAAATTCTTAGATAGTAATTGCCTTTTTCAAGTGTTAACTTCAAAACTTATCTGTCACTTACATCACTTGAACCTTTTTTATTTTGCACAGAAGTCTATAAATAAGAAAGAAAACCACCCAAATTTTTCCAACTAGGTTCTAAATTATATACTTATAATTCAGTTTTTAACATTAATTATGATTACCAATTATGCCTGCTGAGTTAAGTATGCTGAAAATAGTCTCATCTGCTGAAAAAGCTACTAATAAAATCCATAAAATACTATCTTCAGTGAATTTTTCCACCATGTCTAATGTTACTTGGTAGCCTTGAAGCACTAGTTAAAATTCAAAAGAGAAATAAGGATTCTCAGAGCTTCATATAGGAAATAAATGTGGTTATCTACTATGGCACCACAAAGTAAAGATGTAGAAAACAGTTAAGGAAAACTACCTAGGCTTAGAATTAAACAGTGCCTGACTGCAAGTTTCCTTTAATCCACAAAGCTATGCCTCTGCTTAAACAGCCAATTATTACCTATACATGTGTACAGAGGCAAACACTTATATGCACTAAAACATATATATGTAAAAATGTATATATATATAGTTTGAATGTTTTATATAAACATATTTTGTGTATATATACATTTTCACGTGTAAATATTATACACTTAAATTTTCAACTGAAGCAGCTAAATTTGGAAACAATTATTTCTGAATACTTCATTTTTTTAGGGAATATTAAGACTAACTTTAACATCTGAGTATATAGTATCCAAATTCATTTATCTAAAATTATCTTACTACTGTTAACTATAATGTAGAAATTAAACCTTGCAACAAAAATATTCTAGTGGAATGTATTACAAAAATCAGTGTCTCTACCCAATCCTTTAAGTTCAACTTCAGCCCATTTTCAGGATTTTTTTGGCCAATTTCATTTACTATGGAACAGGTATACACTGTCCAACCGATTGCTTGTTTTGTGCTAATTATCACAATACATTCAATTTGGCAGCATCCAGCTACCACAGGCCAACAATCAGAAAAAAATCCAAATTTCAAGACAACATTCTGAATATTCACCCACAGATGCTAAAGTCACCTTCATCTTCAGAACTGTGTAGAGTTCATGAATGCACATATTCTTAATAACCTGCAAGTGGATTAAGGATGGTATTTTACAACAAAGGCTCTCTTACCAAGTTTTTCGAGTAGGTTAGGTTTCATAGAGGAAAATCATCTACTGCATCATTTTATGCTCCATTTGACAGAAGTAAAAAAAATCCAAAATGGATCAAAATTAAGCTTTTTTTTTTTTTTAGCAAATCTACTACCAGAGACCCAAAGGGCAACAGTGATAGCACTATAATTTTATATGCACAAACTGATAAATCCTCTGTTCCTAAAGACTTTGGGTTAATCTGAGAGAAATAGTGAAAGACATTAATTGAATATATTTGCAACTAAAAAAAGTATCACTATTTCAACACAAGTAAAACTGAGGACCCTAATAAACTCCTTTGCTTTTTCAAATTATAAATGCAAAAGCAAAAGCACTCTAAAATCTCAATGTTTTATTGCCTTCTCTTTTAGTGACCATTTTCAAGTTTCCCTAAGATTTGCTAAAGATAATTATTTTCATCAATATGCATATCTAATACTTGTTAATTCTCTGGAACTAATAAGGATTTTTACAAAATAGGAAGAGTCAATAAAGAGCCCATTACACTGCACATCCTTCCAGCCAAAGTGTCAAGTGGATTATCATCTTTATAAATGAAATGCAGTTCTAAACATGGATAAACAAAATCACGGTGAGCAAATGTAATGCCTTCAACTGTGTGTTTTTTATACCAAAATTTTCTTCATTGTATTGACTTAAATGTTATTAATCTACATTCTGAACACAAGAAAGATGGATTATATAGAGAAACAGAAACCAAAACAGTATAAAATACTGTCTTTAAGGGACAAAATAGGTATTTAAGTGGATATGCATTAATGAGATTTTAAACTATACCACCTCCTCTGAGCATTAACTACTTAATAACTTATATTTATAGATATATTAATAGGAAAAAGAAAAAACTTGATATAGTTATTGATAGTAGTAGAGAGCCATGGCACCCTGAGTACTGCATTTAAGAGTATAGTAAGTCTGTTTCAGGTGACAGACACCGAAGTGAAATATAGAACACCCAAAAGAAAGGTTCTCTAGAAACACACCATTAGAAAGTATTTTTGCCTTTTGCCTTTCCTGCAGCATGTTCAGCGAATTCAAAGAAATTAAGGTTTAAAAAAAATAACTTTTTAAAAAAAAATCAACATTTCCTACATGGTACAAGTGCCAAAGAATAACAGAATTGCCCGACACATTATAAGAGAACACTAATGCATAAACATTTGTTAATCCTTTTAACTACCTATCAGTAATAGACATGCTCAAAAAAAATGTAGAATAAATGTTGAGAGAAACAAAAAAGGGGAAAGCAAGTCAAATTTTCCTCACACACAGGACATATCCTATAACAAGTGCTCTTATGCATAGTTCCAAAGAAACCTATCTCACAAAAGAACAACAATCATTGTTACCCATTATCTGCTGCATTCAAGTTTTTTACCACCAAGATTACAGAAGGCCTGCATACCAAGTTCATCGTGCAAACTGCTGCCGCCTACAGCAGATGCATTGTCATGTGAGGCTTCTAAGTGGACACTCCCATTTCTCACCAGCAAGGAGGCACTAGCACTGAGCACTGCAGCCTGGGAAGGGGGGCGGGGCTGGACTCTGACCTGGGCTGTGGACTGCTGGCCTTGCTGACCATCTTGAAGGCTAGGAAAAAACATGGATTGGGGAGACATTACAGGGAAGAAAAGAAAAAAACAACAGCTAGAATGAAGTCAATATAGAAAACTGATTTCGAAACATAACCTGATTTTTTTTTCAACATAACCTAAGAAAGAGCTAACAAACTTTGTAAAATACACAGATTATACTGGGCCCTTAAATCTTCCAATCCTTAGAAATCTGATTCATAGTGATGAACACAGCAAACATTTAATGTACATGTAAGCTAATCAATCTGTGACTTTTTCCCACAGCAAGCCAACAAAATTCTAGTACGAGGACAAAGAAAGCAGCAAAGAAATACAAGCATGTTAAATATATGTGGGTTGTAGCTGGTCCCTGACAAATAAATCCTCTTTTTCAGTTTAAATATGTACTTTTATTTATAACCTTTATAAGAATTTTAGAATTCTTCTTTCAAATATCCTGGCATCTCGGAGTCACAATAAAACAAAGGTTTTATACACTTGAGAACCAAAGAATCTTTATCAAATGCAACCAAAGTGACAATTTTGAATCAAAGGAAAATCACAAACTAATGCGAGAGAAGCAGAGTAACAAACACCGACTCAACCAAGTGAAATACAAATGATGCTGGGATGCTGGAAGAGTGATGAATTTATTAAATATTTTTTCTGTGAAAAGCCTACATATTTTTTAAAGAAGGCCACAGGCTCTGTATACATGCTACTACCTTCCTCTGATCCATTTCATTGTTTCAATAACAAGAACCCATCATTTTAGAAAATCTTAAAAGTAATTTGAAAACCAGTCATTTCTCAGGGTTTATTACAGTCTTTTTAAAATCTTAGAGTTTTTAAAATACTTAGTATTTTGTTTTGTCATTTATTAAAATTATAAAAATCATCTAAAAATCTATGATTAAGAAACTATTATATTAACTCATTTTATATTTTAGATGTTTATTTTAAAATATTATGAATTTTAATGTTCTTCATATAATACTCAAATTTAAAGTAATGAAACTCATGACTTATTATATGTCATTCTCTACATGAGGTTCAAAGTAACTCTGCATTGTTATTAAATTACACTTTTAGAAAAAAAAAAGAATGCTGCTTAGGAGAGCCTCATTCAATTACTCTATCATTTTCTTGAGTATCAACTTCTAATGTTTTGAATTCAATGCAATGGCTTCTATGATGCCTATAAAACTTATCTGCACAGACTGTGAAAAGAGCTGTAATTTGAAGTAACCATATAATAAAAGACTAAGTAGAAAATATTGCTTATGTTGCTAAAGCCTGTGGTTATGGCAACAGAATATACTCTGGAATTACACTATCTGATACAGTAACCACACGTGACTACCTAAACTTAAATCTTAGTTCCTTTCCTCCACACAAAGTAGCCTGTGGCTGCCATAGCTAAAACCTACCAGAGTGGGCAGGAGCTAGTATCAAGTGTCCACCACACTGGACAGTGTGAATTATACAGATATCCACCACCACAGAAAGTTCTATTAGCCATCACTATCTGGAACATTCACATTTCAGGCTTCTTTTAGAGCCAAAGAAAAGTATATATTCTAGGTAGGGCAGAGGAATATACAGAATCCATGAAAAAAAACGAAATCTAAACAATGCTGACTTGTCGATGCTTACTTGTATTATTTTTTTAAAGCAATTAATGATGAGTGTTTTAACTTCTTTGGAGTAGAATCTTTGTACAATCAACATAAATCAAGAGATGATCTTGGAAACTAATTAAATATGGTTGTATCTTCTATACATACATAATAAGTCTGCTATTCTTCCTCAAAAATCTATCCAAAGTTATCCACAAAACCTTACATAAATGACCAAATTTCGCAAGGGAGAAAATTCTAATGAATAAAACCTTTAAGTAGTTCAAGTACTAGGTCCTTTCTGATTCAGAAGACAGAAGAACTTTATACGATATGTACTCAACAAACAAATTTTCCTATACTTTTTTTTTCACTTAAAGTCAAAGGTGGTATATAACAGTAAAGATGTATTTTACTGTGAGCACATTTGAGAATACAGTAATCCTCAACATATCCAAATATATAAAAAGGTTTTCAAAATAACAGGCAACACATGGAAATCAACTCCAGAATAAAGAAACCAAAGAAACAAGTGAAAATCTGTGTGGCCGTCAAGTTTCTGAACATCAAAAGCTAGGCATAAATGTTACGTCCCTTAAATTCCTGATTTCAAAATCCTTCAACAACAAAAAAGTCTATCATTTTTGCAGAAGTTGGTAGGAACACTACTCCTGGCAGGTTGTACTTTATCTAACCAATAACTTACAGGAACTAATATTCTTTACAGTGCCAATTATATATCAAAACTACCAGTTTGAGAAAAGGTACTATTTTACAACATAGTAAAAGGAAAGGTAGAAATTTAGGTCTAACTATTGCCTATTAATAGCATCACTGACATGCAATCTTAGTAATTAACATCTCCAATTTAAATGGTAGAAAAAATATAGCTGGTCTTGGTCTCCGTCCTCTGTACCACTTATTTAGTATTTGGCACATTCTGCCTTATATATATGTTGGTTGTTTTTGTATGTGTCTCCACAACTAAATAATAAACTCTAAGAATTTGATCACATTATTCTTATGAATAGCCAGATTCCAAAGAATACTCAAGAGTATCTTGAACACAGTTCACAAATATTTGGTGGATTTATTCCTGAGCATCACAAAATGGTCCCTATAAATTTCTAACCATGGATTCTGTTTTTATTACTATGACCTTATTTGACTCCAGATCTTTCAATCCTATAATATTTAAAAAAATAAACCTAGGAATATAGTAAATATTTTTCCCTTCCCCAAAATGCACTACTTTCTTTTCATTCCAGTTCGTTAATTATTCTAAAAGATACCATATTTGGGTTGATAAAAATAGATAAATACAGAACTAACTCAATATTAGTATCATAAAATTTTTAATATTGATCTTTGCTTTTATCTCTAGTAACTGAGACGAACCGTCAAGGTCTATAAAACCTACCTACAAAGCTAACTTAATGAAAAAAAAAACCACATTTATAAATAATTATGGAACAGGATAGTCTAACAACTATAAAAAATATTTGCAAATTCCCTTTGTGAAGCAATTTATGATTCATTCACAATCCTTGGAGACATATATTTTACCAAGTTGCTTTTGACTGTCAATCACACTATTCATTAAAGTTTAAAATAAGTTAGTATATTTTACAGGTATTTACATAAATAATTAAGTTATTATTACTCCTATTCCATTTCCTTTAGACAAACAAGTTTTCAACTCTTCCATGACCCTGCCACCCTATATTTACTTAAAGTTGAGATTACAGAAGTCAAACTGAAAATTAACACCAGTATTCTCTACCTGAATACTTTTGCATTTAAAAAAAGATTTTCTCAAATTGGTGTTTCTTCTAATTTCTCTACATTAAATTTTATCTTACTTCATCCATGATGAAGTCAGCCTATTTAAGATACATGCAACCTTTATACTGGAAAGATCCTGAAACCTTAGTGAAATCTACATGCTGACTACTAGACTTTCTGAAATTTCTAACATTAGCCCTTTACAAATAAGCTTCATACCATATCCTCATTTAAATGGTGATGTATTTAAAACCCTACAAAATTCTACATGACTGGCTAGAGTTCTTTAATATTCCACCAGGCAAAGAAAAAAAAGTAATTTGTCTGCATTTGTTTGGTGAGTAGGATCCAGCAGGCTTATTTGTGGCAAAGAATGAAAGGGTTTGTAAAGACTAAAAGGAGGAAGCTAAAAAAAGGATTAATATCAACATGGAGTAAGAAAGCAAACATATTTAAGGCAAGTATTATTCGAGAGGCAAAATGAAGCGGTTAGAAAAAAATAAAACAAAAAATAAAATGAGATGCTGAGCTCTTTCTGTAGGTTGGGACTCCACCCCCAATCCAGTAGCAGAAGGAAAAATTAGTTCAGGGAGCAAAGGAAAAGAGGAGAAGGCACGTAGAAAAGGAGGGTTCACAAAAAGCAACAGTGCTCAGAAAAGGTTTTTAGACCAAATGTTTTTTGAACTGGTGCCTTCCCATTTTTATATTTTAAGTGTCAGTTTAACTAATCCACACTACTTTTTACAGAATTATGTATTACTGCAGGATTAATTAGGAACATGACCTACAAAAGATGAAGTTCCTGACTGTAATGTAAAATCCAGAAAAATAAGCAAGTCTTAAATCCCAGGGGAATGTAAAAGGAAACATTTTGCTACTCTCAAGAACAAGATTTTACCAAGGGAAGAAGTCTGGCTTTTGGAATCTACCATGCATTAACAGGAGTTATGTCATCAAGTGCTCTTCCTTTTGAATGTCAAACTAAAATGTAGGAAAATAATTTGGTAATGGCGTTTTTCAACACAGAGATGAATAAAAGTATATGACATCATGCACTGCTTAAGCAAGCACAAGTAGAACATTTTTGTCCATATTTGTATTCTTAAAATAGAGCACAAATATTTTGTCTCATAAGACACAATGGAGAATAAAACACTAAAATTTTAATGGAAAACTATTCCCAATATTATAAATAGATGCCTTCTTAATTAGAAATATTGGGAAAAGTAAAAATGTTTTTTCTTCAGTTCTATGCAGAAGTTGAGAAATTCAACACAGATATACACAAATACATACACATATATCCAATTGACCATATTTTACTATAAATGGAATATTTTATTTAGTTCCATGTAATTTACCAGGTCCTAGTGATTATGAAATAAAGGACACCAATTTTTAAGCAATGCAAAATACATATTTTAGTGAAATAAAATAGCTGGTTTATCAAGCTCAGGTCAGTTATCAGTATTCCTCAACAAGCTCACCACTCAGTCCATATTTGTTCTTATTAAACTGTCAAGATGTTGGGGAAAAGATGCTGCATTAATATTAATTTGGAGTAGGAAAAAAATGAAAAGCTGACTTAAGGCCTCTATTTACATTTATATAACCACTCTAAAGTAATTTTGCTATTTAAAATTTGCTACACCAATCTGATCATTTTGTTGAAAAAGTGCAACATAAGGCATGCATAATGCAACAGACTCATAATGACATGCAGAGAAAGCTCCAAGAACTTAAAAACCATAGGAGAGAAACTGGGGAGAAAAGAAAAGCCTTATTTGAATGCTTTCTTCAGACTGACAGAACAGGTTAGAAGGTCTGTTAACATGCATGCTAAGCTTGGTGGAATTTTAAAATACCATACCTTAGGGGTGATCCGATGAGCAATGTAGGAGGGGTAGGGTTACTCCCTGCATTGTGCCGGCGCCGTACTGCCTGGCGCCTAAATGTGCTGCGTTCACGGCGAAAGGATACTGCCTCCTCGCTGGCCTGTGCTGCTGCATCAAGATAGACTTAGGTCAAATAGGAGCCTAGGTCAGAGATGTAAATAGCAGCTGAGCCTGCCTTTCCCCTGACTTCCCACCCTCAAAGGTAAAGAGGAGTTGTCTAATTGAGCCAAACGGTTTTCATACCTATGCTGTTAATCTATCGTATCAAGGAATACACAAAACACACGTCAATTACTTAAGGATCACAGTTTCTTTAAAAATAATGTTTTTGATGCATCTGGCCTCACCATCTTCTCTTCAAACTCAATTTCCTATTTTATTATCTCTGCTGCCTTAAATCTTTCTCTAAAAGCCTCAATTAGTCCCATAATCCTCTATTCCCCCCTTTAATTAAGTCAACCTCAAAAGTACCATTATTTGTTAGTTCCAACTAATAGGAATGGAGCATTATTTCCTGTCAAGAAGACAGTACAAGCAAGCAATGATAGTACTTCATTTTTGATGCTGAGAAGTAAAGCAATAGTCTATCCCACACTGCCCTATGCCACAACTCTGGCAGCTTTTTAAGTGTTTAATTCAAGACAGCATGGATATATCTTAAGGTAAGGTATTTTGCTTCCATCAGATTTTATTCAACTCTATGCCCCAGCACAGGTCCCCTCAACATCAGGAGCAAGTATCACCAAGATGACAAGCACAGACATTTGATTTAATCCAAAAACTATAAAGTACATAAGAAAACCAAATACACAACAATGACAAAATCACTATGGCTTAACAGAATTATGTAAAATTTTATAAAACCATTCTAATAGATTTCAATTTCTTAAACAAAATGTAAGATTATGCTTATCTGAATTTAAAACAATTGCTTCCTGGTGATCTAAACACTGTGATCTAAATATTTTAGGAATGATTTTTTACTTTGACAAAGGATATTTTCATACTAAGTATGAATAAAGACAAAACAACTTAGTACAGAAACATTCTTTCCAAACACATTTTTTTCTATTCAGTATGAAAAGGATTACAAATCCAAGAATGTTGTTGTATTCAGATTTCAGTTCTGTTGCAAGCTTTCTGGACATTTGAAAAGCATAGTTACTGATTCTCAAATTATTCTGCTTAGCAATAGCCATTTCTACCAATGTGAATGTTGATTCTAATAAAGTATGCTTTTTAATGTTTACATTTTGTATCTTTTTCCCTGACTGCACCAGGGAATATTCTTTGTGTAATGAATCTATTATGATTAGGAATGTACACACTACCTCCAGAAGGCACAGTGTTTCTATGTAGGCACTGTTTCCTTTTATTGCGCTAATGACAAGCACACAATTATTTTACCCATTTGGCAAGCTTATGCCAGTAAGAAGTCACAAATTACAAGACAATTGTTTTTTTTTTTCCCCCTTCTGAAGTTAGGCAACTAAATAAGAATAGGCATTGGGGCTTTGGCTCCAAATCAGACTTGACTCCTTGAGCTAATATTTTTTTGTTTTTTTTTCCCTCCAGTTTAACTACGATATAATGAAAATTACTTAAAATGTGAAAAAGGTTACTTGTGATGCAAAAGCTCACGTATGCAAAAATTACATATGGCCTGTGAGAACAAATGATCATTAAACCTGGTCATCTAGACCTGTGCTGTCCAACATGGTAGCTACTAGTCACGTGTGGCTATTTAATTAAAACTTAATTGTAAAACTTAATTAAAATTCAATAAAATTAAAAATTCAGCTTATCAGATTCATGAACTACATTGCGAGTGCTCAATAAAATACATACCTAGTGGTTACCATTATTGGGGCAATACAGAGTATTTCTATCATCATAGGAAGTTCTACTGGACAATGCTGATGTAGAAATTCAAGGACATCTTTCTGTCACTACAATCTACAAAGCATACTGTGTGTTTAGCCTACTCCTAACCATTGTCTCCTCAACAGAAGTAAACTGCAACCAGCACTGTCACAAAGGAGAAAACATACGGGCAGGGCAGTCATTGATTGGATAAAAGATAAAACAAAGCAAACAAGCGACTTGCAGGAAGACAAGCAAAACTTAGATGAGTGACTGGTATTCCTGTTAACGGCTTAGACATCAGCAAGGTTAACTCAGGTTATAGAATTTAAAATTACTCTTAAAACTCAAGACATTTTATGAACCTATATTGAAGATTTCTATTCTAGTGTAAGAAACTACTGCTCAAATTTACAGGTCAATTCATTTCATTAAGAAACTTAAAAAAAAAAAAAAAAGAAACTTATACATTATCTCCAGTTTTAGATATCTAGTTTAGGTACTTTTATTCTTCACCCAGATATAATGTATGGAGAATAATTTAATTCATAAAATGAACTAAAATTACTCTGAAGGATTTGGATACAATATGTATTTGGAAACAATATGTAATCATTGAATATTGAGAATAAAAGGGAAATAGGAACAGTTTTACTATCTTCCTTCTACTGAAGACTTAACGGTGCGAATTTTAAGTAAAAGCCAGTTATTCCATAGTACTAAGATGAAAATACAAACTAAGGTGTCCATTTGTAGTCAAAATGTTCTTTGGCTTCTTCAGAACGTAATTTTTTTTTTTTGTTTTTTTTTTTTTTTGGCTATTATCACACCATTTACATTTTGTCATCTGGAAAAGAACTACATACTACTACTTACTCTCTTAATCCAATAGTTTTGGAAACATTTCAAGATGAAAGTTTATAATAATCTACTGAACAATGTATTAAAATGGAGTTATGATTACTACCTATGTTGTCCTTATAATATTAGGGGTGTAAATATCTAATGCTAAAAGAATTTTGAATGTTTACCAAAGCAACTACTTTAACAGCAGCTAGGATCACACATTCAACTGAAAACACCATGCCATAGTTTATGATCACAACAAACAAGACTAAACCATACCCCTTGAGGAATATACTACTCATACCAAACATCTCTATTTGGAATAGGATCCAGGAGGGGTCCAGTTCTATTAGTGCCAAGGAAAGAAAAGTATCTTTACAGCTTAAAATAAGTTGCTCTAAGCAATTCATAAAAATAATTTGCTGTAAGAAAAGTATCTTTAACACTTAAAATAATTTGCTGTAAACATAGTCACATAAGTTATAGTCTCTTGATGAAAGTTCACTTCTACAACCCAATTACAACAAACTTTTTGAATCCTTTAACTTTGTAAGAGAAAGAAAACAAAGCACACAAAAAAACCTTTGAACTAAAGAACCAGACAGGAGAGAGAAAACACTTTAAAACCTGGTTTTGAAGCTGACATTTTGACATTGCTTAAAACCCAGTATCCTCCTGGCAAAATAATCAAATTAACTAGAATAATAAAAGCATAAAATACAAATAGCGAAAATTTAACACTCTGGGTACAACTAAATTTAAAGCATGTGTAGGTAAAGGAAGAAAAAAATCCACAAACATTTAAATGATTAAAAAACCTAAATAACAAGAAAGATTTAAAAATACTTTCAAGGACATATATTTTTGAAAATTTTGACACTTAATTTTTTTAATTTTTAAATTCATGAATCATTTCTTAGTGTTAGAAAACTTCAAGAGACTAAATTACAAGCACAAGTTTGAGAGAGAACCCTGGATCATTTTTAGCTCTTCACTTTTGAGGAATTAAAACAATCATTCGATTAAGTTTAAACATTTTCTGGGGGCCTAAGGGCAATTCATGCACAAGGCACAGAGATCCTAAGACATTTTAGCTACATGATCTGATCTATTCCTAAAGATCAAATAGAAAACCAAATCCATAATACATACCTCCCACCTCAGAAGGTACTTCCCACTTACCTAAATGAGTTTAGGAAAATTCTCTAAATTCTATACTGAATTGTTTTAGTACAACTCTTTATTTTTATATTGGGGATGCTGAAACCACAGACTATCAGTTCATTTTACTCTGTGAATGAAAACAGGAAGAGTATTAAAGGCAATGAGTACTTTTGGGATGGGGGGAGTATAAAACAGCAAAATGTAGGGAGATAGGAGGTGAGGGTTATCCATATTCTATTTGAAAAATTGGAAAGTTGTAGGTAGGTACAGAAAAAGACACCACTTGAAAACATGTAAATCATACAGCTGACTGTTTAGTACCAGGGTTCAAATATAATAAGTTACTGTCTAGTCACTGTATATAGTCGTGACTGGCCTCTGGTGATAGCTCAGTTGCTATTAAATGAATAAAAATTTAGATGAAACTACTCAAGAAAGGTGTTATTTTCAGTGGGAAGTGTTTATTATAGGAAAAAGTTTGGAACGATTGTGAAAATTAAAAATTGGGTTTTGGTACCTCAAACATATTAGAAGCAAATGCTATTATGAAATGAGACTTTAAAGAGAAATGAAAATACAAACAAGCATATATATATATGAGAAAAGTATCTTTCTACTTATATACACACACACACACACACATATCTCAGAAAAATAAAATATATATGCAGATATCCTGAAATACATGGAAATATTCTTCAAGATAAAAACTATTATATTTAAGAATATAAAGTTACTATATGAAGAAATAAACATTCAAATGATTTTACAAAAAAAATTTTTTTTCAAAGATATAGTTTAAGTTTACGCTTGAAACCCATTTGATCTAAATATCTTTCCCCTTCTTACTTTCCATGTCAGCCAAGGATGATGCTAACACCAGCATGCCAAGATTTTGTTCTAAAATAAAAACAAATACTCATCAGTGTCATTTTCTGGGAGGCCAAAGAACACTGAGAATCTACTGCAACATATCGAAGGATTCGTTCTGAATTAAAACAATTTCAAACTGTGAATACATTTTAAAGGACTACTCTACTTTCTGAGTAAGTCAACAAACAACAGCAACCAATGACAAAGGATTAGCTGTGTCTTGAGTCAGAGAGATTTGCACATCCCACTGATATCTTCCAAAATCCCAAACAAATACAGATGGGTAGACAAAATATTTCAAGAAGTCAAATGATACTCTGGAGTCATGATATACACACAACAGTTCCTAAAAGTTAGTTTCAGGATCACTTACCTGCAGAGGTGTCTCCTAATGTTTTTGATCCTTTGTAAATGGGATGAAAGATACAGACCCCCTCCCAGAAAACTGCATTCAAACTATTTTGCATGTATTTTTAGAGATTCATCTAAGAAGGGGTAATTCATTAGTGAAGAATATATATTTGAAGTGACATCCATCTGAAGAGGGAAATTTCCTTAACAAATCAGTATCTTACTTTTTATAATAAAGTTACAATTTACAGAGTACTTTTACAAATATAACCTCGCTAGAATCTGACAGTTAATGGTGAGACAGACCTAGACAGTCATCATTCCTGTTTTATAACTGAGGAAACTGAGGCCCATATTTAATGACTTCCCAGAGTATCCAGTTAGTAATTAGAGGTGGTATTAAAATGTAACTGATTCCTCATCCAGAACTTTTTTGGTGCTAAGAAAGAGAAATACTATAATGTCTGCTCCTATGACACAAAATCAGGCATGAGCTGGTTTGGGGAATTCTATAATTCCACATCTTAATTGCCACATCAATAAAATATCTTTTCTTCATCGTGCTTTAAGAGAAGATAATTTTTCCAAGTAAATGAAGCATCCAAATCTGTTTACTACACGAATGAGCATCTTTCTCTGTTTTATATGCCTGAGCTTTCTTCTCCATATAAACTAATGTAACCTTTCCCTGAATCAGGGTCAGCTGCATATGCATTTGTTACAGCATTGTACTACAATACAGCATTCAGTTATGATCCCACACTGTCCTTTGAACATTATCAAATTAAAAAGACAATCTGCCCCTGCTTCTAATGACCCACTCTATTTGTGTGGTCATTCTAGCTTCTCCTTTCATGTTAGTGCATTCCTGCTGCTGTCGTTACTTCAGCCTTTCTAAGCACCAATCCCTTTCTACTAATTTGTTGCTTTTAACTTGCCATGTGGACTGACAGATCAGAAAATTAATATATTAGAATTTAGAGTCCCTCTAATTAGTAAAGTACAAAAGCTTTAATTCTTATGTTCTTGCCTATGCAGTGGTATTTCTAAGGTTCAATGATATCTGGGTTCAAATAACTGACCTTCAATTTACACAAATGGCACAAACCCTCATAAATTATTTATTGAGATTTGGTTTTTCTTTGAATAAAGTTAATATTCCCTTAACAAAAGATTACCTTTGGTTCCCAACACAAAAGTAATAATAATAGGATCCTATTACATGCTTATAGAATAGGGACCCAAACATTATATTTAAAATAATTTTCTCGAACAGAAAAACAGAGGTTAAGAAATTAAGAAAAAAATTACAAAGAATAGAGCAAATATAAACCCATCCATTCTGGTTGTTCTTTTTAATCTGTTGACTCATGCAGTAAATTAAGGAAAATGCAAAAGAAAATAGTTTTTTAAAAGTAGTGTAAGCTACAAAACAAGACACTTTTCTACCATATATAACTATCTGTATTTTTTCCTTTAAATATTAGGAAATATTCAAATTATTGAAGTAATGCTTTATAATTATAAAAGAAAAACTAAATGCAAAAGAGATCAACAAGAGAAAATGCCTTAATCTGCACCTGAAACTTTTTTTCCTGTCAAAACAGGAAAACTGATGAAACCTAATTTTAACTGAAGCACTTGATTATTGGTGAAAAGTCCTATGAAAACAATCACTTGTGACTGAATATCAATAGGTAAGTTATACAACATATTGTTGCCAAAATCAGATTAAAATCCACATTACCAGATTAGATGTTAATGTTTTTCTGTTGGTATTATGAAAGAAATTAGGAATACCGATATTCTTACTTTGACTGTTGTCGAGTTTCACAATGGCCTGATTCGAAATCTCTAATATAAGTCTATTTAATCATTTTTTCTTCTATTTTAAGGATAGGATACATTTGAGGAGCATAACAGACTGGTCTATATAATAGAAAGGGTAGCACTATTAAGCATTTCCTACATGCCAGGCACTTTCTAAGCATTTTATATATAGCAATTCCTTCCATCCCCACAATAACCCTGTGAGATGAGGAGGCTGAGGCTTCAAGAAGAGAAGCAGCTTTCCTACAGTGGAGCCCATACATGTGGGCAAGGGTGTCCGAGTTCATGTCATCATGTTAGATCACCTCTTGTTTTAGAGTATTTGATTTTAGTACTTTAAAGTACACTTTCTAGATTTCATCCTGCCACACTGCCAACATTGTTCAGCTTAAAAATAAAACCAAATCGTTGGAAAACTCATCAATACCTCCAAGTTCATGAGAATAAAATCTGTTTACAGTTTATGTATGGCCATATGAATGGTCAAGCAGTATCTTGTTTGGTTGATACATTTTAAGAGTATGGTATGTAAGAACAGCCTAGAA
Organism: Canis lupus dingo; assembly: GCF_003254725.2. Lineage (NCBI taxonomy): Eukaryota > Metazoa > Chordata > Mammalia > Carnivora > Canidae > Canis > Canis lupus. Next base: position 44,745,424 of record NC_064250.1, on the reverse strand, counting down.
AAATCTCTTCTAAATTTCCAGAAAGGACTGTAGCAATTAATTCTAATATAAACAAATCTTTACCAATTACTTGACAGTTTATGTAATTTTTAAAATGAGAACCAAAACATGTCCCCTCTCACTACCTTCAATCTTCCCCAAAGCCCAAACAAAACCCTAATAAATGATAAAAACCAACTCAGTATAAATTCTCCACACATTTAAGCAATTTAGTTTTCCTCTTATTTCATTCTAAACACAATGAAACTCAAAAACCACCCCTACAATGTTCTTCCTTTGGAAAAAAAAAGTCATGTTTATTCCATCGAAGTATGTGGAAATTTTGAGTTCATTATCTGCTTCTTATTAATATTCAAGGACGTGTTGTTTTTTTTTTAATACAAGAACACAGAAGATGACAAAACCTGGAATATGGAAAAATAAGGGCTTGTATTTAGTCAAAGATCTGCACCAAGAAATGAATAAAACCTTCTATAACTTTTCCTACAAATCAGGACACCTCATATTTCCTGTGGAAAGGAAATGACATTTTAAATACAAAGACATAAGGACTTACTATGGTAAGTACATATTTTTTTTAGTATTTAAATTTCCATAGTATTTGGAACAGCAGTATTTTTCTGCCATAGCATGTTCATTCTTAAAGTTCATTTTAATGACATCCTGAAAAATTAAACTATATTTTAAAACTCCATGGTTTCTTCCATGTCGTGAACATTTGTGGTATGATTTGTGTGAGAAATCACTAAAAGCATTTCAAGACTTTTATAAAAAACAAAATGATAGCTACATCATCAAAGGTTCAAGGGAATCTAATTACTATATTATCACCAAATGGTGATAATCACTTCAGATATAATTACTTATATTTAAGTGTGATAGAACATTTTCTTCTTTAGGTACTAAAGATCATCTTTTTACATTCCAATTACAAATTAATCTTTATTAGAAACAATACCAAAGGAAATAAGAGAATGTTTACAAGATATAAGCTTGAATATAGGGAATGGGGCAGCAGATTAAAAAAAAAGCTTATGATGGCACCAAGAGAAGATGTCAGAACTCTTTCAATCCTCTCAAGAACCAGATTCCATAAGAAGCACAACAGAATAAATTTACTATTCTGGGTAAGAGAAAACAGCAAAAAACAGCTCTGAAATAAATAAAATAGCCAAAACACACTGACAACATAAAATCACCCACTAAATTTCACACAATTTCCCATACATCTCAAATAAATAAACTATTACTTTAAACAAAACATCACTGTTTCATAGGGAGTATCATGTATCCACGGATGGACACTAAATGCCAACATAAACTACAAACATCAATCTAATAAACTTTAAGTGTGAAGCTAAAAGAAAAAAAAAAAGTTAATGCCTGATACTTGAGTAAGCAAGGAAAAAAACCAAAGAGACAGACAAAAAAGAAGCACAAGTTTTCAAAGCGTGTAGTCTGAGATAAAGTAATATTTGGAAAAATCTTATATTACAGATTAAGTGATCTAATTCTGAAGGCTCAGTGGCACATGCCACATACGAGATGACTATAAATGGTTTGTGACCTAATAAATTTCTACATTTTGTTGTCGCATCTGTTGTACAAGGCAAGAAGAGAATGGATTTTTATTATTCCTGGTAAAACATTAGGTGGTGGCAATTGACTTAGGAAAACTCCAGGCCAAGAAAAAATTGATATATTCAAATAATACACCTGAAAAAAAAACTTTTAGTGTGCAGACCAAAACCTTTTCTGAGACTACCATCTCCTTCCACACGGAAGAAAGTTTATTTTCTTAACATCATGGAAGGAGGGGTAGTAGCACAAAGCATATATGAGTAAGTACTACTCTAATCAAGAAGAATGGATTGAAGAGGAAACCTCTTCCTATAATTTACTTACCTCCACTGCCTGCATCTTGTTCTTCACCTTCAGGAAATGCCACCTGGCTTGGCAAGCTATTCCTAGACCGAGTGACTGTCTCTAACTGGGAAGCCCGGCCCAATAAAGATAGCTCATCTAGCACCTCTCCCTCTTTGGCCTCAAGATCTGATTTTGAAGTGGTTAAAGGTTTTATACTTTCGGGCGCCATCAGCCTATTGGAGTCATTCAAACAAGCCACTGTGCCACTGTCCAGGCTCAACACCCGGGCCCGAGTCTTGGCACTATTTGTGCTGGAAGTCCGACGTGTTGTCCGCTTTTTGCCAGTTCCTTCAGGACCCAAATGGGCTTTGTGTACATGCTCAGAGTCAGTGCCCCTTTCTTTAGGGACATGTTTGGTCTTTAGGGCACTGTATCTGCCCTCAGGAGACTGACACGAATGAGAAGTGGTGCTAGAAGAGCTATCACTGCTGAACTGGTGGGCAGACTGAACACTTGATGCTCTACTCAAGTCACTTTGGTCACTAGAGTCCTCATCGTGACAGAATATAGCACTATGTGGCTTTGTACCAGCAACACCTCGAAAGGAAACATAGTCCCTATGCCGGCTTGAATCAAAACTGCTGGCCCGCTTTTTTCCTGTCCGTCTCCGGCCTGACTTATGGGCAGAGGCTGTTCGGTGGATCAAGCTAGAGGATTTAGGTCGTACGTCCCCTTCCTTCTGTTTGCCACCACCCTCTTTCCCAACTTTGGAGTCCACTGAAACAGCTGGCTTATCACTCTGCTCCTCTTTGTTTTCAGCAGTTTTGCCAAGTGGTCTGTCCCCCTGTGAAGTAAACTCATTTGCATGGGGGTTTTTATTAGCTTCTTCAGATGCAGAGGTGCTGAGACGTCTCTGATTGTGCATATCATCAGAGGTACTGGAATCCTTGGCCTCTTGAACTCCACTATTTGTACTCACTTCCAAGGCAGTCTTTTCACTGCTAGTCCTTTTGTCACTGGTACAGTTACTCTTGTCTTCGGGGTCAGCACAGCACTCTTTCTTCCTACCACTTTTCTTTCCTACTCTAGGAGACTCCTCATGCTCTGACAAGATGCTCTCTATGTGAGTCGAGCTGGTCTGCTCACTTTTGTAGCTGCTGACGGTACTGTTGGTGTCGCGGTCCGTTCCACTACAATAGCTCTCTGTTGACCCACTACTCCGTGTACTGAGGCTCCTCAGGCTATCCATGCTTTTGTCTGCTTTCAGAGGTTTGCTCTTCCCACTTTTTGTAGGTGGCTGAGAATTACTGCTTTTAAGCTCACCAATGAGCTGAAATTCCCCAGATAAACAAGAATTTTCCACTAAGGATTCTTTGGATCCAGAATGAGGCTTGGAAGATTCTAACTCACTAACTGGATCTAAGCCTCGTCTTTGCTGATAGAGAGGGAAGTCATTCAGTGAAGTGTCCGGAAAAGCCACAGCAGAGCTAGAAGTCCGTGGTACACCTCGTGGCCGGTGATCTTTCCTGTAAGAGTGTGAGTGTAAAGGGACAAGAGAAGCTACTTCTGTGTCACAGGCATTGGACAGAGACTGATCAATGTGGTGGTGATGGCTGTGACTTGGCAAGCTCACTTTGTCACTGAAGTCCCTTGGTAAGTCCTGTCCACAGGAGGATAAGGAAGGCTGAATGGAGATGAAGGAATCATTGGAGACCAGACGAAAGAGCTTCCGATCAGTTGCCAGATCTGTTTCAAACACACATTTGAAAATGTTAACACACATCTATCATCTGTTTTCCCCACCGTTTAACCATGGAAAGAACTCACAGCATACAATAAATCAAGGAAAAACAACTTCCCAAGTAGCTCACTGAATAAAAGTTGGCCTGTCATTCCAAAGAGCTGGTTTCTATTTCATAGCTGCACAAAGAAAGCATTCTATTGACAGAATGAACTGAACTTCCAAATCCTCGAATGGCCAAAGAAAAGGTTCCATAGACTATCAACAATAAGAGGCAACATAGCATTATATTTAAAATAGCCCTGGATTTTTTCTTTCTTAAAGATTTTATTAGAAGTAATCTCTCTAGGGGGCACCTGGATGGCTCAGTCGATTAAGTGTCGGTCTTTAGCTTGGGTCATGATCCCAGGGTCCTGGGATGGAGCCCTACATTGGGCTCCCTGCTCAGTGGGGAGTCTGCTTCTCCCTCTGGCACCCCTCAACTCCTTGCTTGTGCTCTCATTCATTCTCTCTCTCAAATAAATAAATAAAATCTTTAAAGAAAGACAGACAACTGAACAGTCCCCCAAGAAGACCTGATAAGATCTTGTTATTCACAATGACCAAAAAGATTAAAATAGTTGTGGAGCAAAATACTGCATTTTCTCTTTCATCATTGATGCAACAATTACAAAATGCCTCATGAAAAACTACATTATCCTTATATATCTGTAAGACTATTCCTTTAACTTTCAACTTAAGGCAGTGATTAGTGACTTGAATTACTGTATGTACTATGTATACAGATATAAATAAATCCACCTACCTACCTACATTGGTAATTTATCATGAAATACAGCTTGGCAACTGAACTGCATAATAGCTGACTTTGTATATACTTTTTGACAGACAAGGATGGCTGAATTTGCTATTAGTTCAATAAAAAGAAAAGTTACTATCTTATTTGTTATAACTGCATAGAAATAATACAATGATAGATTCTGTAGTCAAGCAAGACTCTTCCGAGGAGAATCTCAATAATAAAAGTATATCTTTCTCCCGAAGATTAATATACAATAAAAATGAATTATTAAAACTGTGTAACTTTTTAAAAATCTAAATCTGGACTAAATTTAAATAATTAAAAACTGAGAAACAGACTCTAGAATGTACCACATAAATGATTTATAAATGACCTATCAGGCTCTATCTTATGTTTTAAAGTCTTCAATTTTATAAGTAAAATACATGTTCTTTATCATTTGTCCAAAACAGCTGCCACTGTATTTAGTTCTTAGATCTCTAAATACCAAAATTTAAAATTTAGCATTGTATTTACTTTTTGTAGTATTAAATTGTAAAGTTATTTCTAAAAACTCTATAACCCTGATAAGAATTATGAAAAGTGTGATATTCAAATTTCAAAGTCATGAATTTTATAGAACTTAACTGAACAAGTAGCTGAAAACCACTAATTCTAACACACAAGAGAAGACTTTTTAAAAAAAATGCTAATAATCAAAACTGATTCCCTTCTAAGACATTAATAAACCAGAAACTTAAGTTTTTCATTTAAAAAGACATACCCAAAATAACTTTAATATATGTACTTTACTCAATGTTGCTAAATATACCATAAAGATTTAATCATGTCAGGAAGAACCTTAGGTGGTTTTAGGAAATTTTCAAGTAACTATGCTTGCTTAGACATTTTTCTTACTGATAACAATGTCAAAGAGGCTCAAATCAACACAGAGATACTATTTTTTCATCCAATTAAACTTCTTTTTTCAATGACTGCTACCAGTCATTAGGATAAGAAAAGCATGTTCATCATGGTACAAACTGGTGTAACTTCTATAAAGCAATCTAACAATATGGCCACAAGCCTTCCAAAAGTATACTCACTCATGATCAGTAATCTATTTTTAGAAATTGCTGCTAAAGGATAAAATCAGGTATATACATAAGGTTTTAGCAAAAAATTGTTCATTTCAAGTTATTAGAAAACTTCTTAAAACCTAAAGTTTTAAGTATGAGAATGTCCAAAAAAAAGATTGAATAAATTATCTATTAAAATCTCACAAAGGTACTAAAAATGTTTTCAAAGATTACATATGAGAAAATACTTAAGTGAAAATGACAGTACTATATAAGAAGTATGGTTCCAATCTATAAGAGTTAAAAAGAATATTAAGAGTATATTTGCATATGTTTGTAGGAATATTAAAAGTCATATATTTTGCTATAAAAATTAATAAAATCCTGACATGCTACAACACGCTAAGGAAGCCAGACACAAAAAGTCACATATTCTATAATCCCATTTATATGGAATATCCAGAGTAGGCAAATGCATGGAAACAGAAAATAGATCAGTGGTTGCCAGGGGTTGGTGGAAGAAGAAATGGGGAGTGTAATGGGTATGGGTTTCTTGTTGGGGTGATAAAAATCTTCTGGAATTGGACAGTGGTGATGAGTGCACAACTGTGTAAAATTACAAAAAAAAAAAAACCCACTGAGTTGTACACTTTAGAAGAGTGAATTTTACAGTACATGAATTATAGCACAATACAAAAATAATTTTAAAAAGTGATACACCAAAAAAAATCAAGTTATTTCAGTGCCAAAAGTGTGAATTATTTTCCTCAAATTAACCATCTTTTCTAAAATTAACATATGTTCCTTTCATAAACAAAAACAAAAACCACATTTTCCTCCTCTCTTCTGGATCATCTCCATCAATTACAAAAAACAAGCTGTTCTCTTATGCATTCTTACAAAATCCAAATCTCTCCTTTATCCTCACTTTCCCTGCTGATTTTCACACCTTGCATCTCTGATCCTCTTTACACAAATTTACCAAGAATAGTCTGTATTCACTCTCTTCAGCTCGCCTCCTCTAATTCTGATCCCCATCATGAATATGCTCATCAAAGTCACCCACAACCTCTGCCCTGCTAATCCCATGGTCAAGTCGTATCACCTGGTCTATGACCAACGTTTGACAAAGCTGAGCACTGCACTTTCCTTGAAAAACTGGGATATAACACTCTAGGTCTTCTGCGCCCTACCTGGTGTTCCTACTCAGTCTCCTGCACCTATTAAACTGAAGTGGTTCAAAGTTCAATCCTAGCAGCTTCTCATTTTTACATCTACACTCCCTCTTTTCTCTCATCCAGTATTCTGGTCTCATGATAACTAAAATTCAGAAATACTTGTAACTAGGTTCCTCCATCTTCTACCCAGCCCCCACACTCATATGGGAATAGGCTGAAGTACTGATTTTGCATAGGGAAGACATGAGAGCAACTGGAAAAGGAAATGATAGATAATCCCTTCTTAAAAGTAAAAAAGCAGAGCACACATCCCTACATCCTTGGTTCACTTTCAATCACTCTGAATCATGTTGATACAAATATGAGTGCCAACTAATCACTAACTGCTTGCCAATCAAGTAAAATATCACTGTCCAGAAAACCCAAACCAGCTAGAGGACCCCAAGAGCCCTAACTGATAATGAAGCCAGAATGAGCATCTGCCACTAGGTGGTGCCAAATCATAGCCACGACCAACAAATTTGGATCAGGGCAGCCAGGACACCTAACCTAGGCTAACCATGCAGGCTTGCCCACTTAGTTTATGAACTTCATGATAAGCCAACCCACAGCTGACATGACTAGAGACTAGATTTTTTTGGTATTTATACACTGAAAACTCCTAAATTTAATACCTCAACCCAGACTTCTTACCTGAAATCCAGACTTACCTAATTATCTATTAATTATTGCTACTTAGAAGTCCAACAGCATCTCATACTGATGCTCAAAACTGAACTCCCTATCTTACCCTCCTCCCTGCTCTCCCTGCTCCTAAATCTGCTCCTTCTCAGTTTTCCCTCTTCCCATCCTCCCCATCACTTAACCCAAAAACCTTTCAGTAATCCATGAGTACTATTTCTCTCACATAATATATCCAAAGCCATCAACATCAACATAGCCTCTCATTGATTATCTTCTATCCACAGACTACTTCTTCTGCCCTGATCTGTGCCCTGTATTATTGCAATCAACTGCTAACTGAGCTTCCTGCTTCAGCCTTTGCCCCTTTTAATCTCAACATAGAAGCTACAGTGATTCTATAAAACTGTAATTGAGATCATGACACTCTTTCTGCTCAAATCCCTTTAGCAGTTCCTCATCTGACTGGCAATTAAAACTATGATCTTTTTTTTAAAATATATTTATTTATTTATTCATGAGAGACCCACGGGGGGGGGGGGGGCAGAGATGTAGGCAGAGGAAGAAGCAGGCCCCATGCAGGAAGCCCAATGTGGGACTTGATCCCAGGAATCTGGGATTATGCCCTGAGCCAAAGGCAGATGCTCAACCACTGAGCCACCCAGGCATCTCAATGACCTTTCTTTAAAAAAAAAAAAAAAAAAATCTATTTGAGAAAGAGAGGGTGCAAAGGAGAGGCAGAAGCAGGCTCCCAGGATGATGACCTGAGCTGAAAGCAGATGCCCAACCAACTGAGCCACCCAGGCACCCCAAACCACAATCTTTAAAATGGTTTACAAGACTATACGATTTGTCCCCTCACTTACTTCACATCAACCACACTATTTTTCAAATCTGACAGGCATATTATTACATTAAGACTTTTGCCAATAGTATTACTTCTACTTAGAGGCAGCCTCTCTCCTCACCCCCTTGAATATCCTGATAGCTCACTTCTTCACCTCCTTCAGGTCTTCGCTTTCAGCAAGGTTTTCCTCCCTTGACCACTCTATTTAAACTTAAAAACTCCCCAGCCCCCACCATTCCCTATCTTCTGTCCCTTCTATTGCATATATATTTGATTTATACTGGTATGATTCCATACCAGTAGTATGGAAGCCACATAAAGATAGAATTTTTTGTTTGTTCACTGATTTATTTCCGGTACTTAGAATGGTGCTCAGACCACATAATGAGTACTAAATAATATCTGTTAAATGTTATCTATGTTATCTATGTGTTAGATGTTATCATATTAAAATGATAGAAGTTCCTAAACTGTATAAATGTTGTGTAACATAGCAATTAAAAGCATGATTCAAAACTAGATTTCAGGGATGCCTGGGTGGCTCAGCGGTTGAGCATCCACCTTTAGCTCAGGGTGTGATCCCAGAGTCCTGGGATCGAGTCCCACATCGGGCTCCCTGCAGGAAACCTGCTTCTCCCTCTGCCTGTGTCTCTGCCTCTCTCTCCGTGTCTTTCATGAATAAATAAATAAAATCTTAAAAAAAAAAAAAAACTAGATTTCAATTACAGGACTGCCACTTTGTAGCTGTGTGACTTTGGGGAAGTTTCTTATAACTCCTTTCTAAGCCATAATATGTTTATATGTAATGTGAGAATCATATTATTAACAGCAAATGCTTACAGTGACGATTAATGGTGTGAATGCATATAAAATGCTTAAAAGAAGACCTAAACTAGTGGCTGACAAACTAAGACCCATGGAGCCAAATTGGCCCTCTGCCTGCTCTTGAATAAGGTTTTAGTGTAACACAACCACGCTTACCCATTTATGTGCTGTTTATGGTTCCTTGCACTCTACAATGGCAGCTGGGTAGGTGCGAGAGAGACCATATGGCCTACAAAGTTATCTGACCATTTATAGAAAAAGTCTGCTGACCTCTAGCCTAAATAATAGTGTGTGCTCAGTGAGTGTTAGACATCACTATCTATGTCAATATGTATCTGCATGGGAGGTCTGTGTGCATGTAATTCCCAACCCAACGTACTACAAAATTCTTAAGTATAGTACTCTCCAGATACAAAATAAAGAAATATGACCCTAAAAGCAGTGGCACTAGCCCAAGATCATTACCTAATTTTTGAGACATTCTAATGATTACATATCACAGAAAGGGACACTGTAATTCTCAAACTAATCAATTCATCTTAGCCTTTTATAAGAAAATAATTTCTATATTATACAGTATGTTTAGAAGTTTTTTTTAGAGGGAGAGGGAAATGTCAGCAGTAGTTGTCCACAAAAGCAAATAAAGGACAGGATACTGCAATTCTAAAAAGCAGAGTTACAACACAATAAACTTATATTCCAAGTATCAGGAATAAAACATGCTTATAAGAACTGGACCAGGATAAAATATTAAATTAAAAGGAAAATATCATAATTCAGTAATCTATTTGTAACTTCATAAATTTCCTGTACTTTTTTTTTTTTTTTTTTTTAATTTATTTATGATAGTCACACAGAGAGAGAGAGAGAGAGGCGGAGACACAGGCAGAGGGAGAAGCAGGCTCCATGCACCGGGAGCCCGATGTGGGATTCGATCCCGGGTCTCCAGGATCGCGCCCTGGGCCAAAGGCAGGCGCCAAACCGCTGCGCCACCCAGGGATCCCAAATTTCCTGTACTTAATTACAAAATTTATCAGCCTGTCTGCCTTCCAAAAATCACACATCGGCTAATAAACAACAGGTCAGAAATAGGGAAATGGGTTTCTGTCTCACTGATTATGTAACTTGGGATAATCTCCATTTGGAAATGGGATAACATATCCATTCTTTCATGTCTGAAAATTAAAAATGAAACATAAAAATGTGGCAGGTCTTAAAAAAAAAAAAAACTCCATTAAATCCAAAATACTCATTTATAATGGAATTGAATACGTAGGGGGGAAAAAAAACATTTAAAGCCCAAATTTTTATTAAAAATCTGCTAGAAGTAGTACCATGTTGGAGGCAGACATAGTTTCTTTTAAGTCCAAAAGCAACTTATTTCTCTACTAAAATATACTGTTGGGCAAGATATGGAGCAATTGGCATTTAGAGGTCATACTAGATGGAAAATAACAGTTTTACTAGGTTACTAAACTAGGCAAGATGCTCTGACACACTACAGACTAGCAGATAATCTCCTATCTCATACTTACTCCAAGGCACAGACTCATAAAATTTTTCTCTCCATGTCTACTTGGCAGAACATGTGTAATTGAATTCCATTAAGCTAAAAGTACTTATAACATTGTTTTACTATTATCCTTGTTAATTTATTTTAATATTTCTTAAAAATATCATATTGAATTATTATAAACTTCTGCCAAAATGTGAGTGGCATATTCTATGAACTTATCCTGGCCACTACAATATATAACATCAGTGTGAAGTATAATGTTCTTACCTTGTTCTTCACTTCCTTCCTTACAAAGACTAGAGCTCTGACCCAGACTTAAACTGATATCATCAGAAGTCTTAGCGGTGTCTGTATCTCCTACAAAGTTAAGAGAAACACGTAAAAGCATTACATTAAAAGTAAAGGCTGCAGAGTGTGGCATAACAAGAAAGGATAGCAACTGCTCTAGCATACTATATACTATATTACCACATGATGCCTACTAGAGTAGTTTTTGTATACCATGGGTTATAATAATGGATGATGCACTGAACTAATAGGAAGCATCATGGACAATCAGACCACATCTTTATTCTCACAGCACTATAAACCAAATAATAAAGAAAGCTTCATACTGTTAGCTAATAAAACTTTCTTTAAAAAGACATACTTTAAAAAAAAAGACGCACTTTTTAAAAAGAAACAAATTATGTAATAATAACTTGCAGCAATATAAATTTCCTTCCCAGGGAAAATTATAAAAATTCCCCTAAAAAAGTATATGGTAAAAAAATTCATCTGAAATAGATGTATGTAAAAGGCTATATAAGATTTACAAAAAAACCACTTTCCCTCTTTTTTACTATTCATTTGAACTCCAATTTAAAGGTTTCACATTAAATTACTCAGTTATATGCAAACCTCACCAAAACCCATCAAAGTATTTTCCTTCAAGGCAAGAAAGTTTCTTATGAATTAAAACTTATAATTCATGCAATGTAATGCAAATGTTCAAATACATTTGTGAAATCCGGATGATGAAAAGAGAACCCAAATTTAAATCAAGTAACTCTTAGTGTAAGATACATATTACATCTACAAAATAATTTCAAGAATGATTTTTAATTACATGTGAACATATAGTACTCAGTTATCTTTATTACATCCAAAAATGAAATGGAAAGTCACAGGCAACTTTCAACTTAATGTCTACCTTTAATAGTTGCTGCTGTTCCAAGACGAGAGGAACCAGATCCAATCTGAAAATAAGATAACAAGTAAAATAAATTAAAATGCTATGTCATTATCAACATAAACTAGCAAGATTATCAAGCAAAACTATCATATTATCAAAACATGCTATCAGTCACTTGTACCAGTATTAAAAGACACCCGCTGGGCATGTTGTATCAGAGCTGCCTAACCTGTTTGTTGTCGCACATTCTGCATATACATTACGATGTGCATGAATGATGGCACTGAATCCCTCTGCATGCTTAGAATTGATGGGGAGCCCACAGAGCAAGATGCCGCCAACATCAAGCAATACATGCCATACAATTACTATCACTTTTTATATTGTGTTGTGACATGTTCATATTATAAATAAAAGCAGGGACACCTGGGTGGCTCAGTGGTTTTGAGCATCTGCCTTTGGCCCAGGGTGTGATCCTGGAGTCCCAGGATCGAGTCCCACATCAGGCTCCCTTGCATGGAGCCTGCTTCTCTCTCTGCCTGTGTCTCTGCCTCTCTCTGTGCGTCTCTCATGAATAAATACATAAAATCTTAAAAAAAAAAAGCAAAACTAGGTGTTGAGTCTACCTGAAACAAATTTAGACTTATCAGGGCACATAAAAAAAAGGTTTGGGACAAAACATTAACATAAACATATGTTACAAAAAACAACCTAACTCTTGCTGTCAAACCGTTGGTGTATCAATATACACTTTCCTGACTTCTAGACAAAAAGTACTTCTTTGCAGACTACTATAACATATATATAAAAATTTAAAAACTAAAGGATTCACAAAAAATGATTGGCACTAACTATAAAAAGAAAACTAAAATCTGTTGAGTTTTTAATGCTTATATTCCCAGATGATATAACACCTCCCTAAAATCTCAGCCATCATTCGCTATACTACCATAAAAATCATATAAATACCACGATTCCACAAACACATTAAGGAAACCAAACATAACATGATAGTTACTAAATCCACAAATCTTACTAACTTTCTAGAACCTGTTTTCAAGGGATTTAAGAACACAGTCAAGCAAAGTTAATATTTTATAATACAATTAAGAGTACTCATATAATATTTTGTATTTTACCAAATCTTTCCTTCCTTTAAGATTTTATTTTTAAGTTATCTCTACATCCAACTAGGGCTCAAACTCACAACCCCGAGATCAAAGAACTGCATGTTCTACTGACTAAGCCAAGTAGGTACCCCCCCAAATCTTTCCTTTTACTGATTCAACTGATAGAGGAATATAAAGTAAGAAATTTGCTCAAAATATAAGTTAATACTGAGTTTGAAGGGGCATGAGAGACTTTCTTGATCTGGACAGCAATTAAAGGGTGTATATATATGCAAAAACCCACTGTGCTATACACTTAAGTAGTACATACTATGCTATATAATGGTTCTATGTCAGTGAAAAGGTGAGTAAAAAATAAGCATATACAAACAAGCTAGAACTACTACATTTTGATGCAGCCAAAAAAATAATAAGCTTTGCAACATTTTTTGAACTATTAAGCTTGATGATCCTGATTTTTCCTAATTCCTGCTTTCAATTAGCTATAAAAGGCACTGCAACTAGACAGAAAAAAGTCAAAAAGCATTTTACTACAAAATAAAGTTTCATTCTCATCACACCTGCTAAACAAGCTATAGAACATATGTTATTTTTCAGCTAGAATAATATACATAACTTCCTAGACAAAAAAAAAAAAAAAAAAAGTAAGCAAACAAGCAAACAAAAAACCCCTAACTTTATATGCACATCTTTCTGGAAATTTAAGCTTAAGAAACAACTTTTGAATATGGGTATAGTAGTTATCTTGTCTGCCACTGCAAAGTGTTCCCTTTTCTTTCCTTAACAAAGTTCCCACTTTGTTCAGATGTTGGGTTATCTTTTGATCAATGAGAAGTGGCCCAGTCCCCGGTCTAGATATGTGTTCTGGTTCTGGTCAATGAACATGTGTGAAGAGTCTGCTGGAGGGCTCCAGGGAAAGATCTTTGCATGTCTGAGAAGACGACAATCAAGGACAACTCTGCCCACACTGTTGCCTGCTTCTGATCTTTCAACAGGGTCATTCATGACTGAAGCTACTGTGCTCATCCCGCAATCCTTTTTTTCTTTTTCTTTTTTTTTTTTATTGGAGTTCAATTTGCCAACATTCGGCACAACACCCAGTGCTCATCCCGCCAAGTGCCCCCCTCAGAAATCAGTGGCATTTCTATACACTGAGACTGAAGCAAGAGAAATTAAGGAGTCAATCCCATTTACAATTGCACCCAAAAGCATAAGATACCTAGGAATAAACCTAACCAAAGAGGTAAAGGATCTATACCTTAAAAACTACAGAACACTTCTGAAAGAAATTGAGGAAGACACAAAGAGATGGAAAAATATTCCATGTTCATCCTGCAATCCTGAGGGAAAAGCTGATCCAAGCTCTAACATGAATTGAGATGCTGAACAAATGCCACACATCCACCTCCAGAGTTGGAGGACAAACATAAACTCTTATTTCTTTAAGTCACTTAATTATAGTTGAGTTCTATTACTTGCTGACAAAAGCCTTTGTAATGGATACAATGGGTGGTTATATTTTACTTTTCATGCTTTTCTGTATTATTAAATTTATGCCCCTTTCATATAAAGGAGTCGGGACTATTTACATATGAAACAGAAGACTCAGGGCAGCCCTGGTGGCGGTGGCACAGCAGTTTGGCGCCACCTGCAGCCTGGGGTGTGATCCTGGAGACCAGGGATATGGAGTCCCACTTCGGGCTCCCTGCATGGAGCCTGCTTCTCCCTCTCCCTCTGCCTTTGTGTCTATGAATAAATAAATAAAATCTTAAAAAAAAATGAAACAGAGGACTCAGAATACGAACTAGAGTACATCCAAATAGAAGAATGCATTTGCAAAAATGTCACTGCAGAAAAACACCAAGTGACATTAACACTCATGATATATTCAACAAAGAAAATCAAATTCCAAACAGCATGCACACTATAATCCCAACTTTTTTAAAAATGGTTTTTTATTATGACATTATGGATTATTTTTTTTCTTCTGTTTCCTTTCCCTCACTAGCTATTTTTCTAAAAATGAACAGATTTAGAAAAGGAAAATTTTAAGAAAAAAAAAAGTGGTCTGTACAAACCAAAAATGGTTTGGTTGTTTCTTCTCCTTGGTAAGTGCCATAGGAAAGGTCAGAAAGGCTTATAGGTGTCAGAGAAGAAAAATTTCTTCCAACTAAAGAACAATCAGGCAAGGCTACCTCCTCCATGAAGGCTTTGCCCCTCCTCTGGCTGGAAACAATTATTTTCACCTCTAAAATCATTAACCCCTTTTCTGTACAATTCCTATGCCAATGATTACTTTGCATCTTAGATTTATAGTTCCCTGGTAGCATATATCATGTTTATGACTTTGGTCACTTATAGCACATCTACCCTGACATTGTAAACTCTCTGAGGCTAAGACCCACTCCCCATTAAATTGACTTGAAAACTATCGGGCACTGAAATGTTAGAGGGAAGACAAGTGACAAAAAGAAAGAGAGGGAGGTACAGGACAAAAAAAAAACAAGGAAAAAGAAAGGGAAAGGAAATAGAGAGTGGAAGATGGAAGGGAGAAGAGAAAAGGTGGCAAGAAGGAAAGAATGACCACAACGATTAAGACATAGTCACCATGCTCAAGTTCATTATCTAGTATAGAAAACACTTACATAAAAAAAAAAGAAAAAAGAAAACACTTACATAAACAATTATGATACTGTGTAACAAATGCTATATGATAAAATATGGACAGGAAACACAGTATGTCTACTGGTAATATCTCCACCAATATACAGAAAGGCTGACTCTACTTCTTCACTCCAACTACCCTAAAGGGGAACAGTAATTATGTCAATCATTTATTTTGTTATAAACAGGATAAAACTGAAATACCAAAATCCAAGTAGCATAGTAACTTTCAATATTTGCCCATTTTTATCCAAGAGTTAATATTTTAAGGAAAACCAAATTAGGTATGCTGCGCATTTATGTGCAGGCAAGCTTTAATAACACTGAAGATGGGAGTCCCTCCCTAAAACAAGTAGGGCAAGTTCCAAAAGACACAATGCTATGGTCGAGTTATTGAAGATGGCTGGTTACTGCTATACCCTTTCAGCTGTCCTACTGAAAAAAAGGTGGGGGGGGGGGGGCAGGGGGGAGTAGTTTGGCTCTCCAAAAGATTGTGGGAAAAACATAGGCTTAATTCCCTTGGTAATCTGACATTGCCAACATCTGTCAGTATGGACAAAGGCCAGGGTTAATTAAGCATACAAAATATGCAGCCATATCTAAAGATTAAGCCATTTCATTCACTTCATAAAGAGAATGAGAAAGCAAGGCCAACCAAAAGAGTATCAAGGATAATAACACTTCTCTTTAAACTAGTATTGTGAAAATTAAAAATTTAAAGGTATGGATCTAATTAAAATGTCACAACCTTTTGCAATAATGTTTCTTTTTTATTTTATTTATTTTTGAGAGAGAGAGAAAAAATACATACATGAGCACAGGGGAGGGGCACAGGAAAAGGGAGAGAGAATCCAGAGCACTAGGCTTAATCTCACAACCCTGAGATCATGACCTGAGCTGAAATGAAGAGACTGACACTTAACAACTGAGCCACCCAGGTGTCCCATTGCTGTTGTTGCTGTTGTTTTTAACTCCAACATTTCCCATGTTTGTTACGGAAAGAACACAAATTTAAGGACCTATTTAATCTATACCACACTTAATCACAACTGAAACTGCTACCAAAAATTCATCCCCTTGGAAATTTGAATCATGAAACACAATTCAAACAGAGGCAAGTCTTCTATCAAAATATATTAGGAAACAAGACCCTATTCAAGATTTTGATTCACAGAACATGGTGTTTTCCCTAGTACTCTTCTGAGACAGCATAGGGCAAAACAATGTGGAACAGTAGTGCTGTGGGGCAGTCAGGGTAATTAGGTCTGCTTCTTAATCACTGGTTAAATGAAGAGCCAGGTCTGATTCTACCTCTAAAGTTATATTATCTCTATAGATAAAGACAATTAGCACCCATTCACTGAAAGTCAACTATGCACAAGGCAGTCTATTAAGGCCATGGAAGAAAGAGGAAAACTTATTCTGCAGAGGCTTACAGACTGCCACATATGATCACACAAAAACCAAGTACAAAATAAATACATAAGAGATGCCTGGGTGGCTTGGCGGTGTCTGCCTTTGGCTCGGGGTGTGATCCCAGGTCCAGGGAGGAATCCCACATCGGGCTCCCTGCGAAGAGCCTGCTTCTCCCTCTTCATCTCTCTGCCTCTCTCTCTGTGTCTCTCATGAATAAATAAATAATACTTTAAAATAAATATATACATACATACACACATACATACATATGCACTCCATCTGCAACAGAAAAGAGGCAATACCACAGGTCTCTGAAAATCTTGAGAAACAGGATGGTTATAACAAAAGTTAGAGTTAGGCCATAAAATTTTAAAAATGAAGTCTCTGATTCAGAAAGGAGGAAGAATCATTTCAACTCACAAGCAGTGCAGGAGAACAGTAGAAAGACTGCAGTGAAAATCAAGAAGCGGAGGTCTAGACCCTGATAAAAATCAGCGGTTTCCTCTTCTATATAATGTAAGGGCTGACAGAGGAACCCAATACAACCCAAAGTTATCTAAAGTTCCACTATGACAAGAGCTCTCAGCATCTGGCTAGGTTTACTCCCTTAGGCTTCTATAACGTTACTCCAGCTATCAGACTTTGCTGAGAAGGCAAGCAAGCATAAGTGGGACTTTGATTTGTGTGGGAGAGGCTCTGGATGAGAGAAAGAAATGCAGCAGTGAAGGCCCAGCTGGGGTTAGACAGAATGACAGTACAGCAGGTGTCAGCCAAGTTTTGAGAACATATTTTCAGAGTTACTATTTTAAGTTAAAAGTTATAGGGGTGCCTGGGTGGCTCAGTCGGTTAAGCGTCTGCCTTGGGCTTAGGTGACAATCCCAGGGTCCTGGGATGGAGCCTGGCTTCAGGCTCCCTGCTCAGCGGGAGGGTCTGCTTCTTCCTCTTCCTCTCCCTCTTCCCTTCTCCTCACCCAGCTTGTTCTCCCTCTCTAATAAATAACTAAAATCTTAAAAAATAAAAATAAAAAGTTAAAAGTCACAGAACAGAAAGACATTAAAATTGGCAAAAACAGTTCTGTGTTCTATATCTAGCTCTACCATGAACACCTTGAAGAGCATGATTTTGAGGAAGTTTTATGATATATAATTAACATATATTAGTTTCAGGTGTACAATGCACTGACTCAACAATTCTATAAATTACTTAGTGCCCAACCCAATAAGTGTAGATTTTGAAGAAGTTACTTTTTTTTTTGCCATGCTTAAGCTAGGAATAGCCCCAGACACCTACCCCCTCTAACACCAAAAATGTGAAGGTAAATAAGACAGTGAAAGTTAGGACCTAATTTTCCCAAGGGCATTCACCACAACTGTTGTGATCAAAAGTACCCTGGGCAATGAGCACATAATGTGTGCGTAGCAAAAATGTACTTAATGTGAAAATTCAGTTAAAAATAAGAATACCAGGGCAGCCTGGGTGGCTCAGCAGTTTAAACGCCTGCCTTCAGCCAAGGGCATGATCCTGGTGTCCCGGCATCGAGTCCCACATTGGGCTCCCTGCATGGAGCCTGCTTCTCCCTCTGCCTGTGTCTCTGCCTCTCTCTCTCTCTCTCTCTCTCTATCATGAATAAATAAATAAAATATTTGAAAAAAAATAAGAATACTAGCAAAAGATATTATTAATAAACAATCAAAAACTTATTAATCAGCATGATTACCCCAAACACCAACTATTACAGACAGAATTACTTGAGACCACCATCAGGAGGAGGGAAAAAGACAAAACAAAATTACAGGTTCCTACCTGGTTGCTTGGATCTAGGCCAGCATAAGAATTTCTTGAACTGCAACCAACTGGGGGTGTGGCCTCTCGAATGAACTCAGACATTTCAATCCCTCCACCAGGATCACTGTGGAAAAAAATGAGAACAAGAGAGTAATTGTCATTATTCTGCCACCAATGTTTTTTTGTTTATTAATTTTAAATTATAATACCTTTCTCTATAAAACTAAAAGGTTCTAATTTCTATAGAGCAAATAGCAATTAAAAAGATCATTATTCATGTGTAAGTCTTATAATCTATTTTATAACCACATCACTACTTGAAAATATTTAAAAGTCTCCCAAACGCTCTACACTCAATCCAACATTAGAAACTAGCCTTAATTACAATTATAGATGCTAAATATAGCACATCTTTTATGACATGTGCCATAAAACCACTCTAGCAAAGACATGATTTGCCTTTTGTTTCCCAAGAGCAAAGAGAAATTGGCCATGGCAAACACAGAAAGCAATCAGATCTTCCACTGCCAACTCTCCAAGAGCACAGGCTGACCGAGCCGCAGGACACTATGATGGACATTCAGGACAACAGTCCACCTTGTCAAGCTAATTACACCTGTATTTCTTATGTTAATAGCATTTAACTAGGATACTAACTTGTTTTACAAAAATAGAAAGCTAAGATTTTAGATTTGTAATGAGTTAGATAGAAAGGCTTAAGTTTCAAAAACAAAATGATGTAGTAAAACAGGCATTAGAAAGACAAGAGAGAAGTGTACTAAGTTCAAAGAAGTGAGGAAGTCTACAAAGAGTACTTAAAAATAAGAGGATCTACCCCGTGTCCAGGTACCTAGCACAGGTGACCCAGTGAGGAGGTTTAAAGACTCTCTGGGGTTACCCATCAGCCTCGGATCAATGTGGCCCAGCCCATTGGGAGTCCCTTCTCCCCCAGACTCTACTGCCCACCCTCCCACAGCCAGGTTGTCACACCACAGACCTCGAAGCCGTGGAAAGAAAAAAAAAATAAAGATAAGAGGATCCTAAAATTAGAGGAAAATATCACAGACATTTCAAAAAACTTATAGAAAGTTTTATAATAAGCTTCCTTAGGAACATAACTTTTACAACAACCCAGGCCTAAAAGTTACCATTGTCCTATTTTTACCTAAAGATTTTTACTCATTCTACCTGGTTTATAGAGAGAAAGTACTTGGTAACTATTAAGTTACTATTATCAAAGATAAAAGTTCTAGTATACAGGCTAGAATTAGAGCAGATATAAACTATCCTGCCATCCAGCCTCTAGTTCAATCATCTGGTTAACACCACCACTAAAAAGCAATCCAAAATTCTTCTGTTGAGCCACCTCATACTAAACTCCCTTATGGTTTTGGGTAATGTTGACCATATGGTCAGGTTCAGGGGTGAGCACCACTGGCCAAAGCCAATTAGCATGTGCCATTCTTTCCGTCACAAAACTTAGTTCTAGAAC
Source organism: Canis lupus dingo (assembly GCF_003254725.2). NCBI lineage: Eukaryota > Metazoa > Chordata > Mammalia > Carnivora > Canidae > Canis > Canis lupus. The sequence goes on along the minus strand of NC_064250.1, from coordinate 44,725,249 downwards.
AAGCACAAGACCCAACTCAGGCTAGTATGAATCAGGTCAGGAGTGGTCTACTGTTGAAAGGATATTTCTCTGTATCTGCTAGTCTAAATACCGAGAAGATTTAAGGCCTGGTGCTGCTGTAGGCATTTTACAACCATAAGGGGGGACTGTCTAAGAAGTCAACTGAAAACGAAGGAGCCCAGCCTGGTCAAGGGAAGCTGGATCATGAAGTAACTGAAACCGCATGTTGCCAATTTGAAGACATCCCTCACACACAGACTTTTCAGTAGTGTGTGCCATAAATTCCCAAAGCCTATTTCAATAACATATTCTGACAGCTGCAATCAAAAACTATAGGCAGGGGACACCTAGGTTGCTCAGTGGTTGAGCAACCTTGCTCAGGTTGAGCAAGCCAACCTACCTTTGGCCCAGGTTGTGATCCCGGGGTCCTGGGATTGAGTCCCGCATCAGGCTCCTTGCAGGGAGCCTGCTTCTCCCTCTGCCTATGTCTCTGCCTCTCTCTCTGTGTGTCTCTTGTGAATAAATAAAATCTTAAACACACACACACACACACACACACACACACACAAAAAAAAAACAAAACCCTATGGGCAGAAAAGAATTTGCTTACAAATAAACCTTCCATTTAATAAATATTTATCACTACAGCTGTTTGAATTCTAGTGACTTATTATTAATGGTCTCCTATTATGTCCCTATTTAATTCATGGGTTTTAAACTCTAGGCCACTGACTGCAGTTAGCTAATTTATGTTCAATAAAAAAAAATTAGCTTCCTAACTTGCTATCCATTTATACAAATAAAATATACTGCGACTCAGTTACAAATTTGATAGCAATTCAGTGCACAAATATCCATGTGTGAAAAAAGTGAAACATGTTCAAGTGTGTTAGCTGTTTGGTGTTAACTCATACGGATATGTAGGCCAGAATGAGAAATCTTTTTCTAATCTGGCAAAATCTTGAGTATGTATGTATAGACAGCTATCACCACACTGAATGAGTGGTGAGTACTAACCAGCAACATCAGTGTTGTCTCCACTCTTCTCCAGAATGCATTCTCTAAGTCAGAGTCCACGGAAATCAGAAGATGAAGAGCAACGTGAAGGTTAAGGAATAAAATATTCAAGCCCAGAGAAAGGATAAAGAGGCCCCCTCTTCCCTAATTTATATACATCAACTTTATTGGTATATAATTCATGTATTATCCAATTTATCCATTTAAACTTGGCAAATCAACAGTTTTTAATATATTTATAAAGTCATGCAACCCTCACCATAGTTAATTTTAGAAATTTTTATCACCTCCATAACAAACCCCTTTAGCTATTACCCCCTAGCCATCCCATCCACCCTCAGCTGTAAGTAGCCAGAAATCTGTTTTCTGTCTTTATAGATATTCCTGTTTTGCATGTTTCATATAAATGGAATCATAGTATGTGTAGTCTTTGTGAATGGCTTCTTGCACTTAGCCTAATGTTTTCAAGGTTGATACATGTTGTAACAACTATCAGTACTTCATATTTTGTTATAGCCAAATAATACTGTACTGCATGGACAGAACACATTTTGTCTATTCATCAGCTAATAGACAATATTGCCTAGCTATAGACATCACTTCTGATAGCAAGTACAAAGGATTATAATCTGAAGGTAAAGTTATTATAATTAACAAATAAAAGCAAATATTTACTAAGTACTGAATACATTCTAGTCATAGGGGCATGTGCTTTATTTGCATTTTCTCATGAAATATTCTCCTAAAATCTAAGAAATAAATATTATTAACCTCATTTTACAAATGAAAAAGCTGAAACCAAAAGGTGTAAAAATCTAAGGTCTCAAAGGAGTGAACAACATAAACTGGGTCATTGGTAAATGGAGTTCAAGTGGGAAGGAAGGATACAAATATTTACACAGTAGCCTACAATCTGTTATATCTTTTTTCCCCCATACACACATCTTAATGTAGGTACTTATGGCCAGTGAGAACTGAGACAAGATTTGAACACCTTGACTGTACAGCTCTAAAGTACACTCCAAAACACCAATACCTATCTTTCAAAAAAGTTGGCATTCAAGTTTTCTTTCCATTTCAGAACTGAAAATAAATGCCATTGTCTAAAACAGGGTTTCTTATCCTCAGCACTACTGACATTTGGGGCCACTTCATTCCTGACTGTGGGGGACTATCTTGTGCATTGTAGGATGGTTAGCAGCATTTCTGACATGTACCCACTAAATGCCAGCCGCACTTCCCCTGGTTGTGATAAAAATGTCTCCAATTATTGCCAAATGTCTCCTTGTGGGGAAAATCACCCCCAGCTGAGAAACAGTGATCCAGAACTAGAGCCCAGTGGCCAACACTGAGTGGGAAGGAGATATTAGAGCAAAAAAGGATGAATGAAAAAATGGACAGTTCCTTTTATAACAAAATCATCCTCTAGCAAAATTACTATCCCTCTCTTCTCTATGAATTCAGAAGCAGAACTTTTAGCCAGCTGTCACTGCCCTAAATATAGCTAAACACACAAAATGGCTGAGTAAGAGTTTTCTTTATTAGCAAGACTTGCAGATTTTTGGCAATGGCAATTTCAGCACATACCTGGAAAGTATAGTAGTTTACAATTCTCACAGAAGCAAAGTGGTCTACTGCAGTAAGCAATACACCAAATTCAGGGAATCTCTACCTTTATGCCTTAATTTCCCCATCTGTTAAAAAAAAAAAATACCAGGTACACGAAGAGGCAGAAAAGCAGAAGGGGTCTAATCTGAATTATAAAGGACACTTCACAAACTAATTTGTTGATTAGTATCATTAACTGCTCAGGCTTTAATCAGAAACTTCACAGTACCATTACAGTACTAAATTTACAAATCTAATCTAGATCACTATGATGTTCATAAAAGTATAAATAGGTAAAAACAAAGTCTTTAAACAAATCCTCTTCAAAAAATTCAGCCTAAAATTTACCCACATATAGCTTAAATGGGTCTTAATTCACAATATCCCAAGCATTACCGCCATGAGAAACAGAAAATATGGTCTCCAAAATACTTGTATTCAAATTCTAAAATCCAATGTGTTCATTTCCTCTTCTGAAATATTAGAAATGTAACACAGACATAAATGACTTTTACTCTCTCTAAGAAACAGATTTAATAGGGATTTTTGAACTGCTGTACCAGAACCAATGAAAACCATAAGGCTCAAGTAGCTCTAATACAATCATTCATGCAACAAACGGACAACCACATTGTACCAAGTACAGTGACAGGCTCTGAGAATAAGTATTTTCTTGTTCACTTCTCCTCAGAACAGAATGTGAGTCCCAAATGGGAGGGTGGGGGAAAACAGATATCAAGAACAAAAATCTACAACAAAGATTTCATTTAATGGTGAAACTTCAAAACACTTTCATATTAGAAAAAGACAAAGATGTAAGCCAATACTATTTTATTTTAACCATGTGCTAGAAATCATAGCCCATGAAAGTTAAACAAGTATAGAGGCTAAGGAAGAAATAAAACCATCATCATTTATAGAAAATCAAGGAAAAAAATAAATTGTTATATTTAAAGGGGGAAAAAAATCCAAAAGGGTAATTTAAAAAAATTTCTGTAATAGAAAAGCTATAAAATAATTTGGCAAATTTAACAAAAGCTATGCAAGACTTTAATGAAGAAATGATAAATCTTTACTGAAGGATATTAAAGAAGGCTAAATAAATGGGAGAGATTCAATATTATAAAGATCTCATGGGCAGCCCTGGTGGCGCAGCGGTTTGGCGCCGCCTGCAGCCTGGGGTGTGATCCTGGAGACCAAGGATCGAGTCCCACATCAGGCTCCCTTGCATGGAGCCTGCTCTCCCTCTGCCTGTGTCTCTGACTCTCTCTCTGTGTCTATAAACAAACAAACAAACAAACAAACAAACAAATAAATAAAGATCTCAGTTCTCACAGAGGAATCTACATATTCAATGTAATTTCAAGTAAAAATCCTAAGTTCTTGTTACAACAGGCTGTAAGTTTTATATCTAAGAACAAAGAGCCAAGAGTAATAGTCACTCCTGAAAAAGAACAAAGTAGGAGGTCTTCCCACCAGATCCCAAAAGTCATGTATGAAGCTACAGTAACTAGGATAGTATGGTAATGGCCCAGGCACAGACAATCAGATTAACAGAACAGAGAGCCCAGAAACACACCCATTATAGATGGAAATTTACTAATGACAGAATGAGTACTACAGATCACCAAGGAAAAGACAGTCTATTTAATAAATACTGATTAAACCAGTTATTCATAAGAAACTAAAGTCTCAAATCCCTGACACTATAAATTAAAATAATTTGCATTGAAATGAGAAAACTTTTGAAAGAAAATATAAGAGAATATATTTCTGATCTTTGTGTAGGAAATAATTTATTAAATAAGACATAAAAATGCTAATTACCAAAAAATGGTAATTCTTAAATTTAAGAATGTAAGCTAATCATAAAACCCCTTAAGGAAAGCAAAATGGCAAACCACAAACTAGGAGAAAATGTCTGCAATGTATATAACCAATAGAGTAGTAGTATCATGAATATAATTTTAAAATTCCTATTATTCAGTGAGGAAAAAAAAATAAAGAAAAATGAAACAAGACATGAATGGGCACTGGAAAAAAGAGAAAAACTAAATGGACCAAATATGTATGATAAGATTCTCAACCTCATTAGTAATCAGGAAGTTTAACTGAAGTCCCAATGAGACATATTTAACACTTATTTGCATGGCAAAGTTTTAAAGCTTATCAAAATAAAATATTGATGAAGATATGGAACAATAAAGACTTTCACATAATGGTGGGAGTGTAAACTGGTTCAATCATTTGGGCAAATAGGCCGGAATTATCTAATAAAACTGAATGTGAAAATCCCTATGAATCAGTTTATAGTCATTAGATATACACACGTATATCAGGAAACACAGTAATGTTTTCAGAAGACATGGATAAATAAAATTGTAGTCTACTCCTACAGTGGTAGACTATGCAACGTAAATATGAATAAATGATAGCTATAAGCCTATAAAATATAATATTTGGTACAAATAAGCCCCTTGCAGAAAAATACATACAGTATTATTCTCTTCAGGATATCCTATGGCAGATAAAATTAATATACGTTTAGTAATATGAACTAAGACTGTATAACAAGAAAGAAAAGCAAGGGAATTATTAACATAAAATTCAAGATAATGGTCATTCTTGAAGGAAAAAATAGAATGAAATGGGAAAGAAGTGCATAAAGGCTTCTATGATATTTGTATAATATCTCATTTCTTAAGTTTTGTGGTAGGTAATCAAGTAGTCACTTGATTATTATTCTCTAAATTATACTGAATGATTGATAAGCTGTTTTGAAATACATATATTTCACAATAAATTTTTTTTAACTAAAAGAAAATGGAAAAACAATTCAGTAACGAAAGGAATTAAAAGCAATATAATATCCAGAAAAAATAAGAGCTAACAATTACTGAGTGATTACTGTATCAAGAATGGTTTTAGGGGTGTCTGGGTGGCTCAGTTGGTTAAGCATATGACACTTCCTTTTGACTTAGGTCATGATCTCAGGTCTGGGATCAAGCCCTGTCATTGGGCTTTGTGCTCAGCAGGGAGTCTACTTGAGGATTCTCTTTCCCTCTCCCTTTGCCCCTCTGCCCCCGTTAAAAAAAAAAACAGGCAGCCCGGGTGGCTCAGCGGTTTAGTGGTTTAGCGCCGCCTTCGGCCCAGGGCGTGATCCTGGAGACCTGGGATCGAGTCCCACACTGAGCTCCCTGCGTGGAGCCTGCTTCTTCCTCTACCTGTGTCTCTGCCTCTCTCTCTCTCTCCGTGTCTCTCATGAATAAATAAAGTCTTCAAAAAAAATTTTTTTGTAAAAGGGAATGGTCCTAAATGCTTTATAGAAATTATTTCTCATGCTTTGTATTTTATATCATAGGATATAGTACTATTATTTGCCTCATCATTCAGATGAGGCAGCTAAGGCATAAGAAGGCTTAATCTCCCAAGGTCATACAGTCAGGAAGTGATTCAAGGCCTAGCAGATTAAGCAGAGTCTACATTCTGCTTGTTTACCCATAATACAAGGATATGCATTTCCTAATAAAAAATAAACTTAAAAAATACACAGAATCCATTAGAAAAAATATGAAGTTTTATGAGACATAAAAGGCAAGTGAAAAAAATGGATATATACACCATGTTTCTGATGAGACTTCATATTTTAAAGGTCAAGTTCTCTCCATACTGAATACACTTATCAAAGTCTAATGGAATTTTCTAGAGGATGAGCATACAAAGGGGGCATCTCACAAAAAACTATGTACAGTTGACCCTTGAACAACAAGGTTTGAAATAAACAGGTCTACTTATATGTGGATTTTTTTATATTTTACAGGGCTGTACATGTATCTTTTCCTTATGCTTTTCTTAAAAACAATGTCTTTTCTCCAGCTTATTTTAAGAATACAGTACATATATAACACGTATACCATACAAAATACCTGTTAGTTGAGACCTGGGATCGAGTCCCACACTGAGCTCCAGTTCTCAATAAGGCTTCCAGTCAATAGCAGGCTATTAGTAGTTAATTTGGGGGCCAGGGGGAGTTAAAAGTTATACATGGATTTCTTTCTTTCTTTCCTTCTCTTTCCTTCTTTCTCTCTTTCTTTTGATTTTATTTATTTATTTGAGGGTAGCAAGAATGAAGGAACACAAGCAAGGGCAGCAGCAGAGGGAGAGACAGGCTCCTTGAGAGCAGGGAACCCAATGTAGGACTCAATCCCAGGACCCTGGGATCATGACCTGAGTCGAAAGCAGATGTTTAACCCACTGAGCCACCCAGGCACCTCTATACCACAGTTTTCTACCTGCACTGGGAAAAGGGTTTGGTGCCCTTAACCCCCTCGTGGTTCAGGGTCAGTTGTTTACACATGAGAAGAACCAAGATAATACTGAAATAGAAAAATACTGAAAAGGGATTCACAATGCTAAATATTAAGCATATTAGTAAATCATAAAAACAGTATGAAATGAAAAACAAACAAAAAATAACTAAACAAAACACAATATGGTGTAAACAAAAGAGAAAGAGATCAGTGGGGCAGAAAACAAAGCCCAGAAATTGACATAAGTATATATGAGGATGCTACATGTAACCGAAAAGGAAAAGCATTTAAAATTACTGGGGAAAAATGCATTATTCACTGAATAGCATTGGGACTAACCTAAAAACAAAAACAATGTTTTTAGCTTGATTACAATTTAAGAATGAAAAATTACAAAAAATGCTGAAAGTAGACACATGCAAACATTTATTTAATATGAAGGGAATCTTACACAACTTGGTATCAAAGGCAGAACTAATAAACATTCACAAAATAGACCACATAAAAATAAACTGTGGCATATAAATAAATAAAATGCTATAAACTGAGGAAAAGTATTTGACACGAAATATAAAGAATTAATATCCTTCATAAATACCTTCTCCAAATCAATTGCAAAAACCACCTATTTAACTAGTAATCCAAAAACTTAAAAATTAAACAATAAGAGATCAACCACAGTTTTGTCTAAATGCTCAATATTGTCAAAAGTGCAGAAAAAGAAACCCTAAAATTGCTGGTCATGGTAATTAGAAGGTAAAATCTTTGGAACGTGGCAATATATATTGAAAAACTTAAAAATACATGTAGCTTTCTAGTGTTCTGCCTCTGCTAAATTATAATTAAAATTTTGTTTAATTTTATTAAATTAATTAACTGGCTGGCTCAGTTAGTGGAACAAGCAATTCTTGATCATGGGGTTGTGAGTTCAAGTCCCACCACTTGGAATGGTGATTACTTGAATTTTTAAATAAAAAAATTTAAACATCACAGTGATCTAACATATAAATTAAATTTGAAAATAACTGAAGTAAAATCAAGAAAGTTAAATTATGACATACCTACAAAATGGAATACTGCACAGTTATTAAAGATAGTATTGCAGAAAAAAATGCTTTCACTACCTTACATATTTTCTGAATACCTATCAGTGACAGACTCTGTTTTAGATCCTGGGAATAAAATAGTTCATAGGAAAAACAAGACCCCTGCCTTCAAGAAGCTTGTAAATGCAAACAAACAATAAGTAAGACAATTTCAGGTAATGATTAATGCTACAAACAAAATTATTACAGAGGTAAAATATTTGCTCAATGAACAAACATTTGTTTAATGTTAAGGGTGGAGAAAGACATAACTGAAAAGGGATAAACTCGATGCACTGGAAAATAGAAATATTAAGAGATAAGTACCCACTTTTCATATTATACTGAGTGGTTAAAAACATAGGCTCCAGATCAGAGTCCCTGGAATATTTCATCTTTCTCACCCTAGTTTCCACATCTATAAATCAGGAATAAAAACAGCATCCATCTCAAAGAACTGTTGTGAAGACTATTAGACACAACAAGTGTTCATATAGTAACTTTTTTGAAGTTCATATAGTAACTGTTTCTAGTGGCACCTGCCATCTCTATAAAATCACAATAAACTTCTGACTATGAATAAAGTAAATCCTTTGGTCAACAAGAGAAAGGGGATGAAGCCAAGGTAATGAAGGGAAATGTGACTGAGAGGTAGGAAGAATATTCAGCTGAGAGTAAAGAAGGGGACATCTACACCAACTTAAATGCTAAGAGGTAAGTTATGCAAAGATGGAGGGAAGGAACAGCTGTTTCTAAGGTGAGAATATATAATTGAAAAATATTTACATCAGATTAAGTGAAAAATGCAGATTATAAATATCAAGGAAAAATTATCACAATTTGCTTAAGATATAGCCACATTTTACTTATACATATAAATAAAATATAAATGCTAAAATTTATAAGCCATGTCTTATTTCTTTATACTGTTTTTCACCAGTTTTGGTTTTTGGTGTGAACAACTATTCTACAATTATAAATAACTGTTATTGTTATAGCATGTTACTTAGTAATAAGACCAAATGCATTTATTTAATCCCAAATATGCCAGTTAGCTTTGCTGGGGTCTAATGTGACAATCTGTCCTTGTTATCATATCTCTAGTGGTAAGATCTAACACTGTCTTAAAACCATATATCAGAACATAAAAAATCAGAACACAATGAACACATCACTGTACGCACACATGTTCCACATCATTACAAACTGAGCGGCACAGGTTTCCTTACCTGGGTCCATTACTGTCTTTTCTTCTAGTTGAACAGTTGCCTTGCTCAGTTTTGGTTCTCTGATCTGGGAACTCATTTGCATTCCTATCTACAATTTCTCCAGCATCAAGTGCTCTGTGGAGTCGATAGTTGACCATCTTCAGAACAATGAATACAGCAGCTATCACAGGACAATAAACTGCCACTATAATCATTGAAGAAGGAAGGGCCTTTAAGAGAAAGAAAATAAAGACAGACATTTAAAAATATTTTAGATTTAATTCAAGTAGAGAAATCTGTAACTAAAAGGATAGACACATTCACACTCAAAGCAACAATTATGTTACTGGCACTAAAGTGCAAAAGTATAAGACAGCACTGCCCAACACAGTAGCCACTAGCTACATGCAGCTACTGAGTAAGTAAGGTATGGTTACTGTGAACTGAGATGTGCCCTAAGAATAAAGTAACACACACACACACACACAAGAATAAAGTATCACTGGATTTTGAAGAGTCTGTATAAGAAAAAAAAGAATGTAAAATATAATTTTTATAATTTTTATATTGATTACATGTTGAAATAATGTTTAGATTATACTGGGTTAAATAACATACATTATTAAACTGATTTTCACCTGTTTCTTTTTACTTATTTTTAATGTGGCTACTAGAAGATTTTATTTTTTTTATTTTTTATTTTTTTTACTAGAAGATTTTAAATTACATATGTGGCTTGTGTTATGTTTTCACTGGAGAGCACAGTATAAAGTCCATGCCTAAAAGCTTATGATACAATTAAAGAGTTAGATGTCACATTATGTAATACATGAGTAAGACAGGATTGTGGTCCAAATATACATAAGCCCTGTTTATGTGCTCTGTAACTTTCTTCAGGATATAAACATTCTTTGGGTTCTAGAAAGTGGTTCTAGTTAAAACTGTTAAAAGAATAACCTTTGAATTATGACTGAAAATGCAGGGGAGATATGGGAGACATGCGAAATCCAAATATATTTTCTTTTAAAATACTTAAAAATTGTAGCCTGATCAAAAAAAAAAAAAGAATACAGAACAGAATCAAGCAAAAAAAAAAAAAAAAAAAAAAAAAAGGTTAATTGAAGAACCTCAGATGCTTCCTGGGCATGAGGATTGAAGATCCATCATACCTGAGGATCTGCTGATGTGGACCTGAGTCCAGGGGTGACAGGTATGGAGACCAACCAGCCAACTTGGAAGGCATGGCCTCAGAGTCACTGCTGGCAGAAATTATAAAACTGTGGTCAATTTATGCCCACTTTCGTGAGACACAAATCATTCCCGGTGTCTGTAGCTCTAGATTTTGTAAGATTGAACCTCAGTCATCTGATAACATGGCTCCAAATTTGCTTGGAATGGTTACTTCGAATTGCTTGAGATGGTAAAACTTAAAAGATCCTAGTGAACTAAGGGAGTTCAGAATACAAATATGATAAAAGTTAAATAAAAAAAAAAGTTATTTGGTGGGGAGACAGAAGGAAAGAGTGTAGGTTAGAAATGGGGGGGGGAGTAAGTCTATCCCACAGTTTACTACTTTGAGTTGGATATGGGCATAATATGCATACATGTGGTATTTTAAAAACTGGGATTAAGAAATCCTTCTAGTTAGTTTATCTAAAAACATAAACCCTGTGATCCCAATTTAATTGTCACTGAATGACTGATGTGGACTTATGATTTCAAATTGAAAAATGTATTTAAAATTTTAGAAAATCCGGGCAGCCCGGGTGGCTCAGCGGTTTAGCACAGCCTCAAGCTCAGGGCATGATCCTGGAGGCCCGGATAGAGTCCAGCATCGGGCTCCCTGCATGGAGCCTGCTTCTCCCTCGCCTGTGTCTCTGCCTCTTTCTCTCTCTCTCATGAATAAATAAAATAAATAAATAAAATAAAATCTCATGAATAAATAAAATAAATTTATGGAGAAAATCCATAAATATCAGGTTTAGAAAAGTACTTTGAAAGATTCACTAGATAATCTACTTAAAAATGAATACTAAATTTATAAGTGTAATTTAAACTAAAGAGATTTTTAAGTGCAATTTAAAGGGATCTTAAGCTATATTTAAAAAAAAAACAAACCTCTAAATCATAACTGTTAAAAATATGTTCAATGTGAGTTTGAAACTGTTTTAATTTAGAACTTTAATATAATATTTTTGTAAAAAAAAAAAAGCATCCCAAATAACCTTTCCTGAACAGAAAACACACATATACACACACACTTACATTGATAAATATTTCAAAGTAAATACACACATAAATATATATAGAAACATATACTGCTTAGTGTATTTACAGAAGTTCAGCATGATGCTGGTTTCTATACAATATGTTCACATTAGAATTAGAATTCTTGGTAATCATTTAGTTCAACACCTTCATTTTCAGACAGAAAATTAAGACCTATTAACTTTGAATGATTTAGCCAAGATTATCCATCTTAATGATAAAATTAACCAATATTTCTCCTGCCTAAGTCACTGAATGCTTTACTACACACCAATCCCAATTTCATTTTCAAATGTAAAGTGTCAATGAAAAATATGTCAGTTCTATCATTATTCACCATAGTGAATATTAAAATAAAAATTATTGATTATATTAATTAAGCAGATAGGAAGTGAACAACCTCACCATTATTATTCAGAGTGGTAGACAAATTCAATGGAAATGTCAATGGCCCCTCCAAATGGGAAAAGAGAAAAGAGACTACTTGATATTGAATGGTCTACTGTATCTGTCTCTACAAAAAAAGTCAAAGATTATGAATGCTTAAAACAGATTGAAATAAACTCTATTATATTGCTAATATACTACTATTATATTGCTAATAGTACTATTATATTACTAATAGTAGATTATTGAATGCTAAGAAACACACAAAATGTTGGGATCCCTGGGTGGCTCAGCAGTTTAGCGCTGCCTTCGGCCCAGAGCATGTTCCTGGGATCCTGGGATCAAGTCCCACATTGGGCTCCCTATGTGCAGCCTGCTTCTCCCTCTGCCTCTCTCTCTCTCTGTCTCTCATGAATAAATAAAATCTTTTAAAAAATAAAACATACAAAATGTACACAATCTATAAAGTACAGAATTTTTCCTAAAACATTGAACAGTGAAAAGACTGAAAGAGAAATAAAAATTCAAGTGACAAAAAAAAAAATTCAAGTGATCATTTCATACCAGAAACTAGTATCAAATGATGAACCCTTGTATTTTCTACTCAAACTATAGAAGCTATCTACTTATTTTACACCTTGTGGTTTAAATATATAAGCCATGTCAATGGTTACTCTGGAGATTACTAGATGACAGAGGACAGCTGTGCTGTAAGTTTTACATTTCCCAGGAAGGATAAAAATGCATGGACACAAACTGGGCTGTTGTGTGATTTTATTCAAACTTGTTCTCTACTTACGTTAGTTCACTGGGATCGCAGCTGAAATCCAGCACAGCTGAAAATATTAGTATGATCATAAATATATTATAAACCTTCCTATAACTACCTTACTAAGGTTACATGAAAATTTTAAATGGTATCTGCCTTTACATAATTTCAGTGTGGTTTCCCTAAAATCAAACACCAAACAACTAAAGACCAGTTAGGTCACCTATTTTTCAGTTTTTGGATTATATACACAAAGCGCAAACCAAGTAGTATTTACTATTTGCTTTTATATTTTATTAAATTAGATATACTGATACTGTTTTCAAAGAAAGATTTTCAGAAACATTCATAATTCTATTCATCAACAAGCAGCATATTGTGAGAAAGCAGGTTCTTTTTCTGAAGAAAAAACTTGTATAAGATAAAATTGCTTACTTTTCTGGTAAAAATACAACTTTTGTATCCCATTCCACAATCCAACTCTAAAGTAAAATTTTTAGTTTGAAATGTTTTGGCAGGTACCTATTTATATATTTTCTAAATATTTTAGTTTGCTTTTTTTTTTTTTTTTTTTTTTTTTTAGTTTTTTAAGTAGGCTCCACACCCAACATGGGGCTTGAACTCATCACCCTGAGATCAAGAGTGGCTCTACCAACTGAGCCAGCCAGGTGCCCCTGGCAGGTACTTATCAATTTAAGGTTAATTATGTTCCATAACAAACAATACTTTAAAAAAAGTACTAATATTTCCAAAAGTCATGTTTCATCCTAGTTATTATATTTTATCAAAGATATTATCTTAAAGTTAATGCTGATGCAACCAAGCACATTAACTGCTCTCTGATTATAAAAACCAATCTATTTTATCTTCACTCCAAGGTCTATCTACAGGTAAAAATTGCTTATATTGAAAAGTTGATTCTACTTCTTCCCTAAAATACCAACAAACAGTGGACAGCAGCAAATGAAGATGGGGTAGCAGGTGACATACTACTGATGTTGGACAAATAAGGCCCTCATTGAAAACCCAGAAAGGTCACAGCACTGCAAACTCACAATAAAGACCTGCAGAGTCATCACAGATTTCAAGTGTTCTTAACCATCTATGCATCTTACACATGTATCAAAAAGTTATGAAAAGACAAGCTGGGTATCTTTTTAGCTCTATTATTCTATGATCTACTTATTAATATGGGAATTTGCTTATCTATGTAGTCACACTCAAGTATTCAGGTCCGTTTAGTCAGTAATCAGTCATCTATAACTTTGTTATCGGAATGACTATCACCCACAACTGAAGTCAAGGCTGTGAAAAAAAATTAACAAATCTCTTAAAATAGCTATTATTACTGTAAAATACCTTATACGTTTTGGGGTTTTTTCCACTATTGAAACTACCTTATTATTTAAGGCAATGTTTAGCAAACTTTTGGCATCACAGCCTGAAGGGGTATTCAAGCACACATGTGAACTGTGTATTTTACATAAGATTCATCACATTTTTTTTTTTTAGATTCATCACATTTTAATTACATCCTAATTTCTTAAACTGACAGATGGATTAGATACTTTAATGTAAAGAGAAAAACTTTTAAAATTTTAGAAGAATTGTAAAAGAATATCTTTTTGACCTTTAGGATATTTCTTAACCATGGTTTCCAAAGCACACGCTAGAAAGAATTGATGAATTAAAATTAAGTTCTGTTCAAGAGACACTATAAACTGAGTGAAAAAACAAGCTACAAACTAGATCTATTAAAACATGTATTATTATGTAGGTATATGTATACTTATATATGTATATAGATATAATACATAAAGAGTAAATATGTGGGATCCCTGGGTGGCGCAGTGGTTTAGCGCCTGCCTTTGGCCCAGGGCGCGATCCTGGAGACCCGGGATCGAATCCCACGTCGGGCTCCCGGTGCATGGAGCCTGCTTCTCCCTCTGCCTGTGTCTCTGCCTCTCTCTCTCTCTGTGACTATCATAAATAAATAAAAATTTAAAAAAATCTTTAAAAAAAAAAAAAAAGAGTAAATATGTATGAAGAATTTTTTTTTGAAATCAGTAACAAAGAGGCAAACAAACCAATGAAAATAAAGGACAATAAATAGATCTTACACAGAAAAATATATATAAATAGCCAATAAAAACAATATATGAAAACATGTTCAAAAAAAAAAAGAAAACATGTTCAACTTTATCAGTAATAAGCAAAATAGAATTTAAAAGCACAGTATAGGGGCACCTGGCTGGCTCAGTCAGTAGAGAATGTGACTCTTGATCTCAGGGTTGTGAGTTCAAGCCCCCATGTTGGGAGTAGAGCCTACTTAAAAAAAAAAAAAAGAAAAAAGAAAACCACAATATATCATTTAACAGCCATCTGTATAGACAAAAACTAAGTATGGAGAACCAGAACTCTTAAAAAAAAAAAAAAAACTACTGGTAGAAATACAAATTGATAGGTAAATCACCCAAAATCTAGCAATTCCTATTGTAAGTATAAAATTGATATAAACTCTTGTATATATGCAACACTCTAAGACTTTCATACAGAAAATGGAGCAAAAACTCAGCTGAAAATCAATGGGAAAATGGAAAACTGTAGACTAGGGGAGTATGACAGTGAAAACTGCAACCAAATGCAGCCACATTAACTGTACAAATACAGTATGTATTACTTTTTAAACATAAACTTAGGCTTTACTGTATTTTCTTGATTTTTCTTTTTTGGTACTGAGCATGTATTTCTTTTATAATTAGAAGAGCTAAAATTTTAATAGTGATAAAAAGGTTTTCATATTACCTTTCATCTTTTACAGAGATGATCTATATCCATCTCAATAACGCATGACTTGGCAATAGATCAAGAGCCAATCAAGGCAGTTTCTCACCTTACTTCTTTATTTGCAAAAAGTTAAAAAAAAAAAATCTTAACTCTCAATTATATATACATCCCTAAGAATGGTACCAAGTATTAATCTAGACATTCAGATCAAATATAGATGCCCCCTGGGGCACCTGGGTGACTCTGTCAGTTAAGCATCTGCCTTTGGCTCAGGTCATGATCCCAGGTTCCTGGGGTTGAGCCCCAAATCGAGCCTGCTTCTCCTTTCCCCTATATCCCTCCCTTAGTCCCCCACACTCATGCTCATGCTTTCCCTCTCTCTCTCTCCTCTCAAATAAATAAATAAAATCTTTATTTTTTTTTTTAATTTTTATTTATTTATGATAGTCACAGAGAGAGAAAGAGAGGCAGAGACACAGGCAGAGAGAAGCAGGCTCCATGCACCGGGAGCCCGACGTGGGAATCGATCCTGGGTCTCCAGGATCGCGCCCTAGGCCAAAGGCAGGCGCCAAACCGCTGCGCCACCCAGGGATCCCTAAAATCTTTAAAAATATATATAGACCCCAAAACAATGGTAAGTCTCCTTACTGAGATACTGTTAGATACTTTTAATAAGATCATCTCTCTTAAAAGTTGGATGGATAGAAATGCCAATCAAAATTACAATGAACTATTACCACACATCATTAGGATGGCTACTACCAAGAAAAGAAGGGAGGAAAAATGAGAAAATAACAAGTGTTGACAAGGAGGTGGAGAAACGCAGCTTCACTCACTGTTGATAGGAATGTAAAATGGTGTACCCTCTATGAAAACAGTACAGTGGCTCCCCAAAAAATTAAAAGTAGGGGCACCTGGGTGGCTCAGTGGTCTGCCTCTGGCTCAGGTTATGATCCTGGGGTCCCAGGCTTGAGTCCCACATCAGGATCCCCACAGGGAGCTGCTTCTCCCTCTGCCTATGTCTCTGCCTCTCTCTGTGTCTCTCATGAATAAATAAAAATAAAATATAAAATATATAAAAATAGGGATCCCTGGGTGGCGCAGTGGTTTAGCGCCTGCCTTTGGCCCAGGGCGCAATCCTGGAGACCCAGGATCGAATCCCACATCGGGCTTCCGGTGCATGGAGCCTGCTTCTCCCTCTGCCTATGTCTCTGCCTCTCTCTCTCTGTGTGACTATCATAAATAAATAAAAATAAAAATAAAAATAAATTTAAAAAAATTTTAAAAATAATATATATATATAAGTAGAATTACTATGTTTGATCTAGCAATCCTACTTCTGAATATTTATCCAAAAGACTTAAAAGCAGATTCTCAGATATTTGTGTACCTTTTCACAGCAACAATGTGCACAATAACCAAGAGGTGGAAACAATGCAAATGTCCACCAGTGGATGATAAACAAAATGTGGTCTATACATATCACAGAATATTACTCAGCCTTTAAAAGGAATATGCTACAACAGAGATGAACCTTGAGGTAAAATAAGTCAATCACAAAAAGACAAAATACTGGATGATTGAGGTATATGAGGTATCTAAAATAGATTTGTAGAAATAGAAAGCAGAATGGTGGCTACCAGAGGTTGGCAGGAGGAAGAAACAGAGTTAATAGGTATAGACTTTGTTTCATAGTATGAAAAAGTTCTGAAGATCCAATGCACAATGATGTGAATATACTTAACATTACCAAATAATACACTTTAAAAATGTGTTAAAATGGTAAATTTTATGTTGTATACATAGTTTAGTCTCTTAAATTCTGATAGTTTATCCTCAACACTAAAAACAAAAAACAAAAAAAAAAACTTTGATAGGTTCAAGCTATTCAACATGACAAATATATTTCCGATAGGGTTCTTGAGAAAGCCACTTGGAATCACAAAAATAATACTAGTTTTATCACAGTCATGAAATAAATTTATCTTTTTTTTTAATTTTTTTAATTTATTTATGATAGTCACAGAGAGAGAGAGAGAGGCAGAGACATAGGCAGAGGGAGAAGCAGGCTCCATGCACCGGGAGCCCGATGTGGGATTCAATCCTGGGTCTCCAGAATCGCGCCCTGGGCCAAAGGCAGGCGCCAAACCGCTGCGCCACCCAGGGATCCCAATTTATCTTACTTATATTTCATGTCAAAAATTGAGTAATTCTCCCCTATGGCTAGCACACTGCATGGTAAAAAGCAATCTTTTATACTCCTTTTATGTGCGAAAATATAAAAACATATGCTCACTATCTATGCTTTGTGTTAATTTCATATTTTGAATTCAAATTTCACCATTTTGAACACCACTGAATCAAAATGTGGAAGCATACTGTTAACAAATAAGTATTTCCTTAATAAATTTGTAGCTATTCTCAATCAGAAATGATTTCAATGCGTATTTTCTAGTCCTTGTTACAAAGTGATTATCAGCTATCTAATACTTAGTGACAACTAACATCTTATAATTAGATATCAACTGATATCTAATATTTAGTGATTACCATGTACCAGGCACATTTCTAAGTGATAATCACCTTATGAAGTCAGCACTGTGATTCTTCTAGTTTTATAGATAGGGAAACTGAGGTACAAGGAGTTAAATTCCTTGCATAAGGTCTCAGACTGAGGCATTAAGGAAAGAGCAGTTTGACTGCAGAGTCCTCGCTATTAATCATGACACCTAACGGCCTCTAAGTCAAAGGTTGGCAAACTTCCTGTTTAAAGCCAAACAAAAAATATTTCATGCTTTACCGATCACAGGATCTGTCACAACTATTCAACTCTGCTGTCAGCAGTGTAAAAGCAGCCCTAAACAATACACGAACACACAAGCATGGTGTTTTCCCATAAAACTATTTATGGACATTGGAATTTGAATTTCATATAATTTTCACATAGCATGAAATATTACTCTTTTGATTTTTTTCAATCCCTAAAATATGTAAAAAGACAAAAGTGGGGGTGGTGTCTGGGTGGCACAGTTGGTTAAGCAATCCACTCCTGGTTTCAGCTCAGGTCATGAGACTGAACCCCACATTCGGCTCAGTGCTGGGCACAGGGTCTGCTTGGAACTCTCTCTCCCTCTCCCCCTCCCCACCAATGCGCTCTGTCCCTCTCTCTCTCTCTAAAATAAATAATTCTTAAACCAAAAACCCACATAAACAAACAAAAAACACCAGGGGACACACCTCTGCTTACTTACCCTGATGGAAAATCCCTTTCAGTTTATTCACATAAAGAATATAAATGATAAGTTAATTCCTACCATGTGTAGAACAGTTCCCTGTCTATATTACCTTTCATTTCTGGCAAACAGAGAATGCTGGGGGAAAAGAGAGGACTGAGCCACCCAGCCACCCTAAAAAGAAATATTTTTAAATAAAAGATTAATATACACCAAAAATTAGGTTATCAAAAGTTATTTGTATTCTTTTGTTTCACTAAGTCAGTGGAACAAATTGCAAGCTGTATATTCTTTATATAAGATTGTAAATCAGGGGGCGCCTGGGTAACTGTCAGTTAAGTGTCTGAGTCTTGATTTTGGCTTAGGTCAAGATCTCAGGGTTGTGAAGATGGAGTCCCATATGGGGCTCCACACTGGGCATGAAGCCTCTCCTTCCACTCCTTTCCCCCACCACCCCAGACTCACAAGCTCTCAAAAAAAAATAATAATAATAATAATGTAAATCAGTAAGATATATAAATTAAATGCATATTCTCAAGAATATTAACAGAACCCATATATCATTTTGGCTTAAGCTCAATAAATTTGCTTAAAACAGAAAGATGGTATCGCACACTATATTATCCATCTCTAGCTTTAAAAGTAAATGCTAAGGGAGCCTGGGTGGCTCAGTCAGTTAAGCACTGAACTCTTGATTTTAGCCCAGGTCATGATCTCAGGGTCGTGAGATCAAGCTCACCACCCCACCCCCACTTGTATCAGTCTCTGTGCTGGGCATGGAGCCTGCTTAAGATTCTCTCTGTCCCTCTCCCTTTGCCCTCTGCCCCTCCTCCCCCCCACTTTTATATGCACATGTTTTCTCTCTCTTAAAAAAAAGTAAATGCTAAAATCAGGCAAGGTATGATACACACTAGATTTAAGATGAGATAAATATGCCTAACAGAAAAAAATGAATTAATGAATAAATATAGCGTATCTAATACCACCATTTACTCATTTTCCATAAAGGCAACTCTGACACACTTAACTCAGTGAATATGGGCTTTATTCATTGATTCAACATATATTTATACTAATGTCTAAAGAATGATAATATTGCAATAAACAAGATCCTTACTCTTTTTGAGCTTCTTAGAGGAATGACTAATTTAGTGTTCTACCCAGAACCAGGTACTTTAAATGAATTATCTCACAACAATCCTTTGAATAAAATATTTTATAGATAAGAAAACTTGAGGCTATGAAGTCATTTGCCTGCAGCTGGTAAGTGGTAAAAAATAATCTAACTCCAGTGGTTAAGAATCTGAGTTTTGTGGAGTTTTTAAAGTTTATTTATTTAGTAATCTCTACATCCAACATGAGGCCTAAACTCACGACCTCAAGATCAAGAGGTGTGGGCTCTCCTGAGTGAGCCAGTCAAGTGTCCCAAGAATCAATTTTTAAACCACTACACTAGGCAGTCTTCCCTCCAAGGCAGTGTTTCACTATTTTTTTTTTTCATTACCACCCTAAGGAGTCTTTTCAGACATTTTTTTACTAATCATTCCTGTGAAATAATAGAAAATAAATATATTGGTTTTGCACCTGGTTCCTGGCACAGAGCTCCTAAAACCTTTGTAATTCCTAAGTGATAAGAGCCCTAGGAGCATTTTTTGTTCTAATATTGGTCTTTGACTCTGGTTCCTGATATCTAAGTCCATTGGAATCTCCTGGGTGATAGAAATGTCTTTGTTCTAAAGAGGTAGCTGTTGGTGGGTTCCAGGATGGGCGTTGGTCAACAGAAAGACCAAGCCATAATTAGAAACTTGGGATTTCCAGAGAGGGAGAGGGGCTAGAAATGGAGTTAATAATTGATGATGCCTATATGATGAGCCCTCACAAAATCCAAGAGTATGGCATTTGGACAGCTTCCAGATTGGTGAACATGTGGAGATACTGGACAATGGTGCACCCAGAGAAGACATGAAAACTCTGCACCCCTTCCCACATACCCTGCCCTACATATTCTTTCTAGCTGGATGTTCATCTGTATGCTTTATCATATCCTTTTGCAATAAATTGGTAAACAGTAAGTAAACTGTTTTCCTGAGTACTATGAGCCACTCTAGCAAATTAATTGAATCTGAGAATGGGATCATGGGAACCTCCAATTTTATAGACAATGGGTCAGAAGCACAGGTGACATCCTGGCCCTGTTACTGGCATCTGGGTTGGGGGGACTGAGTCCTTAACCTTTGGGATCTGATGCTCTCTCCAGGTGGTGTTAGAATTGAATTTTTTTTAAGATTTCATTTACTTATTCATGAGAGAGAGAGAGAGAGAGAGAAGCAGAGACACAGGCAGAGAAGCAGGCTCCATGCAGGGAGCCCGATGTGGGACTCGATCCCAGGTCTCCAGGATCACGCCCTGGGCTGAAGGCTGTGCTAAACCACTGGGCCACCCAGCTGCCCAGAATTGAATTAAATTGTAGGACACTCAGCTGGTTACTCGGAGAGTCACTTGCTATGGGAAAACCCCCCACATCTGGTATCAGAAATGGTTTAAGTGTGGTAGCAGCATAAGAGTAAAAGAAAAACACATGGAAGTATATAGGATTTCAAAACACTCCCCCTCACATAATTTTATCACCAGATATATCAACTCTGTATGTACTATATGTACATGTATACTTTACACATAAAAAGATCTCTTCACCACCACCACCACCCACACTTCCCTATCAAGTAACTCATTTTCACTCCCTTGAGGGCAACACCATACCCACTGAGAAAGTATGATGTCTAAAGCAAAGTTTCTAAACCTCAGCAATGCTGGCATTTGGGGCCCGGTAATCGTATGTTGTGGGTGCTGCCCTATGCATGAAAAGATGTTTAGCACCATCCCTGGCCTCCACCAACTAGAAATTGAGTGGTAATTATAGCAAAGCTAGGTTAAAATCTTTCAGCCCTAGAAATGTGCAATAGCACTAACTGCTTCTCTTGCTGCCCTTACTTTACACAGTCATAAGAACTATAGTTCCTGATCTTGACCGCAAAAAAAACTGGAATGGATGGGATGCAGGCAGACTGCAAATGCTGTACTTCTGTAGCTGTCATGAAGGAGCACGTGTAATAGCAGCAGCAGCAGCAAGAAAGAAATAGTATTTCATATAAACATAGCAGGGAAAGAACACATTAGACCAGTAAGTGAAAGGACATTAAATTTTAATAAAATCCATTTATAATAAATGCCACAGAATAAAGCTAAGTAACCCCTCCCTCCAAAATGATGAGTGAGACAAATTATCTCACTTTAAGTATAGATGAGAACCATAACGAAATCCCTCAGAGAACACTGTGTTTTATAATAGGCTTCCATTGTAGTCACACAATATGCTGGTCAAGAGGAGCCAAGATGAAGGATATAATTAGATAGTGATGGGAAGGGCAGCTCTGAGAGTTTCATATTCAGAATACATTACAAAAAAAGATCAGGAGACGCTAAATTCATCTCAAATTCATCCATCACAGGTAGGCTTTCGGGAACTGAATCAGGAAAGCATCTTGTGCACTGTGTGGAGGGGGACGGTGAAGAGCAATGTGGTGGTGGTCCTGAGGTCAAAGGGGAAAAGAGGCAGGCGAAGTGCGGGACCCTGAGCCAGTTTCCTCAGCTGTAAGGGGGAATAACATTTACTTCATTTCACAGGGCTATTGAGAGGGTTAATGGGGTAAAATGTGACAGCGGCGGATGCATGGGCATGCATGGGCATGCATGGCATGCATAGCACAATAACTATGAGATGTTTCTAATCATGTTTAAGCAATGTAGTGGTAAAACTAAGCTAAGCAAACAGAAAAACCTCTGAATAGAAATGGTTCAAAGGAACCAAAGATGAGCTACAAAAAAGATGAGCTAGATAAGACCTGTGAGACCACAGAATGCCCAGAGGTAAATATTTTGTCGGACAGTGCACAACCAAAGTCATTAAAAAATAGCAAAAAGTTTCTACAACACAATAAAGAAAAAAGAATCTATACTTCAAACAAAGATATATCATGCTTAATAGTAAAACACTAGCATTCCTATTAAAGTAGGGAACAGGGTAAGGCTGTCTATATTTTCAGCATTACCCAATACAGATATATAAAGTACCATGTATAATTACACAAGAGAAAAAATTATAAATATTGGAAAGAACTTCAAATTATTTTTTTCAAGCATAATTGCATATCTGAAAATCTTTTTTAAAAAAGCAGAAAAATTATTAGAAAAAAATAAGCTAATTCCCAAGTGTCTGGTTGCAAAATCAACACATTAAAATCAATTATTTTAGATGGATCCTGAAACAGAAAAAGGACATAAGGTAAAAACTAAAGAAATCTGAATAAAATATGGACTTTTAAGTTAATAATGATGTATCAAATATTGCTCATTGGTTGTAACAAATGTGCCATTGTAATCCAAGATGTAATCAACAGGAGAAAATGAGTGCAGGATATATGGGATTTCCTGTACCACCTCTGCAACTTTTCTGTAAGTCTACTACTACTCTAAAAGAAGTTTTTGGGTTTTTTTTAAATCAATCGTTTTCTCATATGTAAGCAATGACCAGTTGGAAACAGTGGGGCGAAAATGGTTTCTTTACACAATGTCAGAAATTAAAATTTAAGAATAATAATCCTAAGGGAAAATGTACAAAGTTAACAGAAAAAAAAAACTTAAAAAGAAAATTCTCTTTAGGGACATAAAAGAAAGGAATAGATCACCTTAACTCACTATTATAAACATGTCAAATTTCCATCCCTGAAGTAATCTACAAATTCAATGTCTTACAATCACAAATTCAATAGCATCCCTAGGAAACTGAAATGGATAAACATTCAAGAATAGTAAAAACAAAACAAACCCCCCAAAACTAAGAAGTCTAACAAGACTCCTACTACAAAAGAGAAAAAAGGATTTTATATAGAGAGAGTTACCATAAAATACAGTATTCATGTAAGAGCTAATGAAACAGAAAAATATCCCAATGAGAACTTAGATTATGAAAAAGATGGCATTTAAACTACTAAGAAGAATATGAGATGGTTTAAATAAATTAGGTTGATTGGGACAACTATCAAAAAAAATTTTTTTAACTAGACACTCATATATTGCTTACAGCACAATAAATTCCAAATGGGTTAAAATATAAAACTATTAGATGTTTGCAATTATATTACAAAAGACTGATGTCCTTAATATGTAACTGCTCAGATATCAGTAAGAAACAAGCTAAGAGAAAATGGATAAAGCACATGAACTTTTTACAGAAATTAAAAAAAAAAAGGACTCTTAAACTTATGAAAAGCCGCTCAACCTCACTCCAAGTAGGAGATATGCAAATCAAAACCACTCTAAGATACTATTTCTTACCCATGAAAATAGCAAAACTATGTGAGATTGTGGCACATGTGAACACAGACACCCTCACATATTGCTTCCAAGCATGCCAAGTGAGTAATACAACCCCTCTGAAGGGCAATTTGGCATATCTTTCAAAATTTATCCTCTGAACAAGCAATCTCATTTCTAGGAATTTATCTTAATACTATACCTGGACACATCTGAGATGACATTTGTACAAATTATTTATCCTGGTATGTTTGTGTTAGAAGTTGGCAAACAAATTAAATGTCTATCAGCAGGAGACAGTAAATTATATATCTATTCAATGGAAGTCTATGCAACTATTTAAAAAAAACAACTGAACCCAACAAACAAGAATCCAGGACTAGACAGATTCACTAGTGAATTCTACCAAACATTTAAAGAAGAATACCAATCCTTCTCAAACTCTTCCAAAAAAGAGAAAAGGAAGAAACAGTTCCAAATTCATTTTATGAGGCTAGCATTACCCTGATGCCAAAACCAGACAAGGACACCACAAGAAAATTACAGGCCTATATCCTAGATGGTTATAGATGCAAAAATCCCCAAGAAAATACTAACAAACCAAATTCAATAGTACATTAAAAGACTCCTACAACATGATCAAGTGAGATTTATTCCAGGGATACAAGAATGGCTTAATATCTGTAAATCAATGTGATAGATCACATTAACAAAATGAAGGATAAAAATCATATGATCAGCTCAATAGATGCAGAAAAAGCATTTGATAAAAGTTAACATCCATTTATAAAATTCTCAAGAAAGTGGGTATAGAAGAAACATACCTCAACATAGCAAAGGCCCTATATAACAAGCACACAGTTAATATATTGAACAGTGAAAAGCTGAAAGCTTCTCCTCTTAAAATCAAAAACAAGGCAAGGATGCCTACTCTTCCCACTTTTATTCAACATAGTATTGGAAGTCCTAGCCAGAACAATTAGGTAAGAAAAAGAAGTAACTAAGAGGCATCCAAATTGCAAAGGAAGAAATAAAACTATTTGCAAATGACATATTATATTTAGAAAACCTCAAAGACTGTTTAAGCCAAAATACCAAAAAAAGCTATTAGAACAAACAAATGAATTCAACAAAGTTGAGGATTTAAAATCAGTATGCAAAAATTTGTTTCTTTTTTTAAAGATTTTTTTTTTTTTAAAAGACACAGAGAGAAAGTGCACATACAAAGGGACAGAGGGAGAGAATCCTCAAGCAGACTCCCTGGTGAGCATGGAGCCCAACAGAGGGCTTGACCCCATAAATTGTGAGGTCATGACTGGAGTCAAAACCAAGAGTTGGGCACTCAACCAACTAAGCCACTCAGAAGCCCCTGTAGTTGCTATACAATAATAATAAACTATCAGAGAAATTAAGAGTACAATCCCATTTACAACTGCATCAAAAAGAATAACTACAAATAAATTTAACCAAGGAAGTAAAAGACCTGTACACCGAAAACTATTAAACACTGATTAAAGAAGCTGAAGTTGAACCACAAATAAATAGATATTTTATGCTCATGGGTTAAGACAATTAATATTGCTAAAATGTCTAGGGGCACCTAGGTGGTACAGTCAGTTAAGAGTCTATTGGTTTCAGCACAGGTCATGATTTCAAGGTCCCACGACAGAGCTCCGTGTTAGAGGTCTCTCTCTCCTCCCTCTGCCTCTGCCCCTCCTCCTCTCAAATAAATCTTTTTAAAAAATGATTGCTAAAAATGTCCATACTACCCAAAGCAATTAGATTCAATGCAATCCCTATCAAAATTCCAATAGTCACTTTTCACAGAAATAGAAGAAACAATCCTAAAATTTGTATGGGACCACAAAAGAGCCAAAGCAATCTTGAAAAAGAAGGATAAAGCTGTAGGCATGATGCTCCCTGATTTCAAACTACATTACAAAGCTGAAGTAATTAAAACAATATGGTATTGGTTTAAAAACAGATCAGTGGAACAGAATAAAGAACCCAGAAATACACATACACCTATATGGTCAATTAACTTACAATAAAGGATCCAAAATATACAATGAGAAAGGACAATCTCCTTAGTAAATAGTTTTGGGAAAACTAGACAATCACGTGCAAAAGAATAAAACTGGACCATTAGCTTACACCACAGGAAAAGTAACTCAAAATGGATTAAAGACTTAGAAACCTAAGCCCTGAAACCCTAAAACTGCTAGAAGAAAACACAGGAAGTAAGTTCCTTGACATTAGTCCTGGCAAGGTATTTTGGGGGGTTGACACCTTTAAGCAAAAGAAACAGAAGCAAAATAAACAAGTGGAACTATACCAAACTAAAAAAGTTCTGCACAGCAAAGGAAACCGTCAGCAAAAACAAAAATAGGAGAAAATTTGCAAATCCTATCTATGATAAGGGCCTAATATCTAAAATAGAGAACACCTGGAACTGAATAGCAAATATCAACCAGATTAAAAAAATGGGTGGAGGATCTGAATTCACATTTTTCCAAAGACATAAAGATGGCCAACAGGTACAGGAAAAGGTGTTTAACATTACTACCAGGGAAATGCAAATAAAATCCACAATGAGATATCACCTCACACTTGTTAGAATGGCTATTATCAAAAAAAATTTTTTTAAATAAAAAAATAAAAAATAAAAAAAAGAATGGCTATTATCAAAAAGACAGGAAATAACAAGTATTGGCAAGGATGTAGAGAAAAGGGAACTTTTGTACAGTTGATGGGAATGCAAATTGGTACTATGGAAAACAGTACGGAGGTTCTTCATAAAGTAGGAAATAGAACTGACATATAATGCAGCAATTTTACTTCTGGATATTTATCCAAAGGAAACAAAATACTACCCTGAAGAAATATATGCAACCCTTCATTCGCTGCAGAATTATCTACAATGGCCAAGACACGGAAAAAATCTAAAGGTCCATCAATGGATGAATGGATAAAGAAATGGATAACGAAACAAATGAATGTTATTGAACCATAAAAGAGAAGGAAATCTTGCTATATGCCATAACATGGATTAATCTTGAGGGCAGTATGCTAAGTGAATTAAGTTAAACGGGGGGGGGGGGGGGGGGGGAACCCCACATGATCTCCTGTATACATAAAATCTAAAAACAAAACTGAAACAACTGAGCTCATTGATACAGAGAACAGACTGGTGATTACCAGATTTGGGGGGGGGGGGGAGGTAAAAGACAAAATGGGTGGAGGTCAAAAGGCAAAAACTTCCAGCTGTAAAATAAATAAGTCATGGGGATATAATATAATGTACAGTTAGTAATACTTTGTTGTATATTTGGAAGTTGCTAAGAGAATACATCTTAAAAGATTTCATCATAAAAAATTATAACTATGTATGGTGACAGATGTTAACTAGACTTATTGTGAGCATTTCAAAATATATACAAATACCAAATTATGTTACACACCTGAAAATAACAATCCTACAGGTCAAGTATATCTCAGAAAAAAAAAAAACACTGAAGAAGCACTTTTGGTATTGATGCACATATCGTAAGATAAGTTTAAGTAATTTTAAGATATAGCAAATGTTGGGGGAACAATATATAGAATACTGTAGGTGGGGGAATTTGAATCTGTAGGTTGTGGTGAAATTCAGAGTGGTTTCTTATGGGAGGTAGTGCAGGTGGAGAACTGGGAAGATGGTGGGCAGATATAAAAGGGCAACTTTTTACTACCCTTACAGTAGTGTGTGTGTGTGTGTGTGTGTGTGTGTGTTAATCTAACCATGCAAATTTATTCCCAAATTTAAAAAATTAAATGAAAACATGTTGTTATTGTTGTTTACAGACTTTTAATAGGGAAGGTCTTCATAAGCATGAAGAAAACTAGTAAATGTGGCTACTAAAAATGTTAAATTTTTATTTTCAAAAAACCCAATCATAAAATTAAATGACAATGTAAGGAGAAAATTTAATATATGACCAAATACTGATTTTGATACACAAAAGGGTTCTCAAAAATCACTTAGGGGATGCCTGGATGGCTCAGCGGATGAGCATCTGCCTTCGGCTCAGGGCTTGCTTGATCCCAAGGTCCTGGGATGGGGATCAAGTCCCTGCATCAGGCTCCTCACAGGTGGCCTGCTTCTCTTCCCTGTACCTATGTCTCTGCCTCTCTCTGTGTGTCTCTCATGAATAAATAAAATCTTTAAAAAACCACTTAGCATGACAACATGACTCACCGAAAAAGATAAAGGATATGGAAAGCAATTTTAAAAATATTATTGTCTACTAAGCATATGAAAAGATATTTGAACTTATTAAGGAAACAAATTTTAAGAAGATATCATTTTGCACTATCACACTAAAATAAATCCTAATAACCAACATTGGTAAGAACAAAGGGAAACAGATCCTTTCATACTGGTAAAAATATAAATTGATATAGGGTTTTTTTGAGATGTAATTTGGCAACATCTAGGTGAATTTTAAATATGCATACTTTTTGACTTGGCAATTTCTTTTCTAGAATCATATGCTGCATACTCTCACAAGCAAGATTTTATATACACAAATATGCACCACAGCATTGTTTGTTCTTATTTTGATCTATACTTTTATTATGGACTGTATACACTTCTACAGTCAGTATTATTTTCATGATAAACATCTAATAGAGGTTTTTTACCTGGTAAGTGAAATGCTCAAGGAATATACTATACTGGGTAAAAAGCACTATGTAAGCACTGCTATTATTGATACTATTAAAGTTTCCACTACAACCTGAATTAAAGTCATTCAGTAATATATTCACGCTAAAAAATGTAGATGACCTACACCAACAACCTAACCAGGAAACAATAAGGTATTTTCACACATTCACAAAAAAAGAATAAAACCTCTCAGGCTAGTGACTGTTAACTTGAAGTATCTATCAGAGTCACTTATGGGCTTTTTCTATTGGTATTTTAGGAGTAGCAGTTTTTCAAAATATGCACATCCAGAATCTCTACAGGTACGGATTCGTTGGAATGAAGCAAACTAGAATCTTAGGCAACTAGAATCTTTAGATGGTGGGTTTGGGGTTCTTTTTTTAACCTAAAATCAAGAGTCAGTCTCAACTGACTGAGCTACCCAGGCTCCTCATAAATATGATTTTTAAAAAGATTCATAATTGTTGAATCTAAGCATATGGATGATCATACGTTACTCTTTCAACTTTCTTGTTCATATGAAAATTCTTCATACTAAGAAATTGAAAAAATTACTTTAAACTTATTCTTCAATAGCACATACTGCATATTTTAATATTACTATAGCATAAAGGACTGAAAAAAGATTTTTTGATAATACGATATAATTTTTTTAGATCAACTAAATTTATTCTCACTTTTTGAAAATCTTTAAATTGAGGATTTCCTTACTAAAATGCCCCAAAAGCCCTCTTTACTCCATTGCAAAGTTCACTTGGATTCTGTCTTAAAGGTCTATGACGCTTGTGGAAAGGATGTGCAACGGATACTCTGTGACGTATGTTGTGGCATAAATAAGATAGTGCAAATGATAATCGGTTTTTTGGGTTCTTCTGAACTATTTTTATATCTTTTCCTTTAATCATTCCAGATACTTATTCAGAGACAGTAATATTATGGGCATAAATGATATTGTGAGAAGTTAAAAAAATAATTCACTGAGAAAGACTTAATATGTTGGACATATTACAATAAAATACTCCCTAGCAGAGCAAATCACTACACCTCAGAACATATTTTCTTTTAATAAATAATCTTTTCTCCAGAACAAAGATTCATTTCCCTGGTGGGAAGATTATGGAAAACTCTGCTCCAACTCAAATAACAAATCTCATAAAGGTCCCCCCACCACAAGGCCTACTACAGTGCCCAGCATACAGTAAATGTTTTGAATGTAGAATGATCCTTTGCATAAAGCCTTCTAGGAAATATCTGCATCCTCCTTCCAATTCCTGCACACTGTATGACACATAAGGGATTAGTCATATTCTACCCTGTAATATGGTTGTATATTTGTCTCATGGCGTCTAATTTATAAATTAGGAAGAACAGCATTATACAGGAAGTTAAGATACTGCTGTGCATTTTACTTGAATGATGTCTAAAGTAAGTCATTTTCACCATTAGGATTATTTCATTTCATACAATTTTTCATACATGAAATATCTCAATTTTAAGACAGCACAACACCGGTTAATGGTCAATGCCAGATTCAAAAATCATTCAGAATACACTCCTCTTGTGTTCATCTCAAATGTATCGATCCCAGACCTAAAACCTTTCACTAACTTTTCTTATACAATTTGGTAAGTTGTTATAAACTAAAATTCCTTAAAAAAAAAAATAGAACCCCAGCATGGTAAAGGAAAGCATTAAGAAAACCATATTAATGATGATGATACTAAATGCAATTAAGTATTCCGGATTAGATCCTAAAACAGAAAGGAGACTCTAGTGGGAAAACTAGTGAAATACAAATAAAGTCAATACTTGGCTAACAGTACTGTACCAATGTTAATTTCTTCCTTTTAATAAATGCACCATGGTTATGTAACATTTTAGTATTAGAGGAAGCTGGGGGAAACTATACTATTTTTGTAACTTTTCTGTAAATCTAAAATTATTTCAAAATATAAAATTTTAAAGATAACTTTAGTGGTTAAATCTGTTTAGTTTATGTCTAGACAACACTCAGGGAGTATAGGAAAAGGAAAACACCCAGATACATAATTCAAGCTTCTCAAATCTGTGACTAATCTTCCTGTCTATTCTCAGCACAGTTGGCACTCAGGGTTCTACTTGGTTTGTACAAAGCTCTACAGAATAGGACTTTTTTTCCCCCTAAAAACCTCAAAAGGAAATGGCTTGCCTTTCCCTAGGTTTTTTCTTTCTTATCATAACATAAAGCAACAGAGACTAGCACCAGCAGTGCAAGTTAAAAAAGAAACAACCCCTCAGGTTCTAATGCTAAAAGAAGAAAAGAAAATTCTGAACCATTTTATAATCCTACCAAAGGAAGCATTTAACCAACTTTTTTAGGAAATAAGCAGAGCAATGAGATTCACTAGCTACTAATTTTACTAGGATCTGGTAAAATGCACCTATATATTAAAGAAGGCAACAGTCGGAAAATATGTGCTGTAATCTGCCCTTTTTCACACCATTAGTCAAGGTTATTCTTGTTGCTACTCCCAGGTGTCTCAGGTGTCCTAGCCCACAAAACAACTCTCTGCTCTCCCCAGTTATGCAGACACAGGAAAACTATTTGATTTACCTCAAATTAGATAACAGAGAGAAACAATTTCTTCTCAAAGACACATTTCTGCTTATTTATCAGTTGCCTGCCATGAAAATTACCTGAGTATAGAATATAGAAAAAAAGATTAGATAGAAAGATATTACATGATACACATTAGTGCCATAAACACCCTTAATCTGTACTAAGTTTGAGTTAAAAAGTACTTCCAGGGAGGGTAGCCGGGTGGCTCAGAGGTTTAGCGCCGCCTTCAGCCCAGGGCATGATCCTAAAGACCCGGGATCGAGTCCCACATCAGGCTCCCTGCATGGAGCCTGCTTCTCCCTCTGCCTGTGTCTCTGCCTCTCTCTCTCATAAACAAATAAAATCTTAAAAAAAAATAAAATAAAATAAAATAAAATAAACTACTTCCAGGGAAACTCTATTATCAAAAACAGAGTATTACTGAAATGGTTTTATTTACCGTTCCACTGAATAAGAAATTTACAACAATAACACCCCGTTTGGGGAAGTGTTGAGAGGAGGTGGGAAGTACCCTCAATGCTGTTGATGAAAATTTAAATTAGTACAGCCTTTTGAGAGGGCAACTTGTTTTGTTTTTTTACCATTTTCTTCTTTTCAAAATACTCTCTCTTTCCTTGGCTTCTGTAACCAGTTCTTCTCTTCATTTTCCTCTTGCCTTTCTTGTCTTCTTTGCTGATTCTTAGCAGCTGATTTTTAAGCGTGGAGTTCTCTGTCTGACCCATTTTCTTTTTAATGAATTACACTTTCTCCCCAGATCTTATCTACTTGTGGCTTGGAGTTATCCCCGGTAGGTGACAATTGTACAAAGGTCATAACTTCTGAGTAAATTTTACTCCAAATTCTCAACAATCTGACATCATCTCTTCAACTCAATCTTCACATGTATTCTCAAAATTGCCCAGCAACCTTACCATCCCTTGCTAGTCAGTTCACTTCCCCACTCTCCAAAAATTAGGGCAGCATTTCACCTTCTGGAAATCCTCCTCAAATCTTGAATATCCTCCTCACCTCCCCACTCATTCTCTACAGAATACACTCTGTACTCCAAGGAGACTATCGAAATAAAAATTTAAAAAGACCTCCCTCAACTTTCACCACCAATTGTTCATCCCCTCTTCCACCAGCATTCCTCCTTTCTGAGGATGATGCCTTACTACCTGTGCTCTCTGGACCACAAACCTCTCTTGCCTTCTCAGGAACCTTGCATTATTATCCACCATTCTCTCATTCTTGTTCTCTCTCAATATAACGAAAGATTCTCTCATTGTAAACTGAATGATTATCAAACACAAATAGGCATATCCCTTTAATCCATCAAGTCTACTTATAGGAATTTATACAAAAGACTAGTACAAAGATTTAACAGTGAGAATAATCACCCTAGTATTTTCTAAATAGCTGAAAATTACAACCTATAAAATAACAGAAGATTAGATACACTGTAATACATCTATACTATGACCTACTACAGAGCTATTAAAACTGTTAACTTTTTTCCCCACATGGAAACACAATTTATAGTCAAGCAAAAATAGGCAGCTTCAAAACAGTACAAATTTCAGGAGCCCATTTTTGTAAGAAAGAAACATAATACATATTTATAAGTTCCAAATAACACTCTGGTTACTAAAATGTTAAACAGACTGGGTGAACAGGATTACAAGTGGTTTTTATTTTCTTCTTTTTACTTCTCTATAATTTCAGATTTAGCACACACACACACACAAAAAAAAAAAACCCACAAATACATACACATACACACACACACATATATAATTGAACAAAGACTCTATTGCACTGACAGAAAAATCTAAATACTGAGCAAAGAGAAGTACAGTATTGAGGAGTACAAAAACTGAAATGAGAGGATAAAATATGCAATTATCATTAATTTACTTTAAATTAAAACATTATTTGAGACAAAATGCTTTTGATATTTAATAAACTTTTCGCATTTCTTTTGAGTTGTGATAAAACCTACCCCTGAATCATAAAAAAAATAAAAAATAAAAATAAAAATTGACACCTGGGTGGCTCACCAGTTGAGCATGTCTGCTTCGGCTCAGGGTGTAATCCTGGAGCACTGGAATCGAGTCCTGCATCAGGCTCCCTGCATGGAGCCTGCTTCTCCCTCTGCCTATGTCTCTGCCTCTCTCATGAATAAATAATATCTTTAAAAAAAACAAACAAACCTACCCTGATGTTGGGGGGGCAACTTTCACATAAAGCCAAGAAGTGAAATAAGGTCCTCGTCTACAGGAGACTAGATAAAGATGAACAAACTTTAATATAGTCCTATAAAGGAATACTGTCCATCAGTTAAAAGGAACAAGTTATTGATATATACAATATGGATAGTTCTCAAAAACATGCTGAAGAAAAAGGCTTACACAAAGAAAATGCTACATGACTCCATTTAAATGAAGTTCTAGAACAGGATAAACTAATATACAATGAGGAAAAAAATCAGAATTAAGGGTGAGAGAGTTGACTGGGAAGGGCAAGTAGGAAGTTCTGGGATGACATTAATGTTCAACAACATGATGGGTTTGCACTACACAGGTGCATGCATTTATCAAAATTCAAAACTTATTCAATGGTTCCCTAGGACTTGTGCCTATTAGAATTCTAGGTGATATGCATGCTGAAATGTCTAGGGGTGATCTCTATTGATGTCTGCAACTTACCCCACAAGCATCGATCCCCCTCCCCCCATTAAAAAGGTCTTAATAGAAGCATAGACAGAGAATGCCATGTAACTTTAAAAACTATAGAAGCATTATGGTGGGCATAATTCCCTCAACTTTTCTCTATATCCGAAAATCCTCATAACAAAATGTTGGAAAAATTTAACTCTCCTAGTTTTTCAGTTACCAAATGATTCAACAACTTGGGAGTAATCTCTCAAATAGCAGAAAACATTCCATCTTTCACTAGAAGACACTAGAAGATTTTTAGTAATCAGTTGACATTTTTGTAAGTTCACAAGCACTTCTACAAGTTGACAAATATGGCTGCTTTCTTGGAAACTTCATTTATATGCCATCTTTGCACAATGTATCCTTAATTTATTAAAGGTGACATTATAAAGAGATAAGAGCTATATCTATGTCATAGCCAATTACGGAAACAATTACATATACCTTGATACTAACTATTGAAAATAGTGGTATGAAAAGGCACAGGATATAGGTCAAAACAGCCAAATATTCATCAATTTTTTCCTAAAGGACTCAGAAAATAATAACCATGTTTAATTGCTAATTTATAATACAATAACTTTCCTAACTAAAAACTTCTTAGGGGGGATCCCTGGGTGGCGCAGCGGTTTGGCGCCTGCCTTTGGCCCAGGGCGCGATCCTGGAGACCCGGGATCGAATCCCACATCGGGCTCCCGGTGCATGGAGCCTGCTTGTGTCTCTGCCTCTCTCTCTCTATCATAAATAAAAAATAAAAAATAATTTAAAAAAAATAAAAAAATAAAATAAATAAAAACTTCTTAGGAAACATAACTATGAAAATTGTTTGTCTTCTAATCATAACAAAATCTTGTTTATATTGATCTTTAAAATATTTTTAAATCTTTGCAAAAGAAAATGACATGAGGGCCTCAGAGAAATCCTTACTAATAAAGGGTATATCATTCTATAGATGATAAAGATCAGCTACAGAAAATACAATAAAATAACCTACAAGAAAAAATTGAATACTTCATAAATTTGATATGGGTAAGTTATTTTCTGACTATAATCTTTCCATAGATTTTATATAGTACATATTACTATATATATGTATCGATGTTTATGAAGTTGCATATACAGAAAATCTATATATATATACACTACACTTTAGTGATTTAAGGACTTTTCAAGAGTCATTCTACATTTGATTTTTTAATAATTCTATATTTAATTTTTGTCTTGCACAGACACTGAACCTACCCCCAAGTAAGATGTAACTATACCATATAATACAGTCTACCACAGTAATTCCCTATCCCCAAATATTCTCTATCATTTACATTGAGAAGTCTAAGGAAGGTTCACATATATTGTAAAAAAATTCCTTCAACAAATATTTATCAAAGCTTTTATCAGCCAAGCATGAGAACAGACACTGGACATACAATGCCAAATAAATCACATGATCCCAGCCCTCAGAGAACCTACAAAATATTGGTAGGGGAGGGGTATTAGAGACAGCAAATAAGTAAACAAACAAATATCTAAGTATGTGTTTATGATTAGAACTATGAAAGAAAGTTACAAGATGGAATTGGGGAAAAGAGAGAGAACCCACTTATGGTTATCAGGATAGACCTCTCTGAGGAGAGGATATTTAAGCCCAGCTCTAATGACCAAGCACTAGCCAGCTTTGCAAACAGCAGAGGGAAGAGTATCCCTTCAGAAGTCATAGCACGTAAAAAGGCCCAAAAGGAAGAGAAGTTCAGTTGGTTGAAGTAACCAAAAGTCCAGTGATGTAACTATGGCACAAATTGAAGACAAAGGTAGAATTAGTTTCAGCGAGGCCTTAGTAAGAATGTTGGATTTCATTCTAAGTATAAAAGAAGATCATTGAAGGGTATTAAAAGGGGGGAAGGACTGGCAGCTCCGGTGGCGCAGCGGTTTAGTGCCGCCTGCAGCCCGAGGTGTGATCCTGGACCGGGATCAAGTCCCATGTCAGGCTCCCTGCATAGAGCCTGCTTCTCCCTCTGCCTGTGTCTCTGCCTCTCTCTCTCTCTCTGTGTCTCTATGAATAAATAAAATATTTTTTAAAAAGGGGGGGGAAGGACACAAACAGATGGACACCTTCTACTTTGTGGAGAAAGAGTTGTAAAGGGCAAGAATAGAAGCTAAAGTAGTAATACAGACAAAAGAGAAAAAAAAACAGTGTGAACTAGGAAGTGGAAAGGTCTGAGATATTCTGACAGTAGAATTGGTAAGATTTGCTCATAAGGCAAGGGGGAGGGAGACAGTACAAGCAACTATATACAGGATGGTGCCATTAAGGTGACAAAGAGTAAAACAAGTTTGGTCATGGTGGTATGGGGAAGGTTTAGCAGGGAATCAGGAACAATGTAGATATAGTATCTTTTTTTTTTTTTTTATTGGAGTTCAATTTGCCAACATATAGCATAATACCCAGTGCTCATCCCGCCAAGTGCTCCCCTCAGTGCCCATCACCCAGTCACCCCAACCCCCCCACCCACCTCCCTTTCCACCACCCCTTGTTCGTTTCCCAGAGTTAGGTGTCTCTCAGACATGGTATCTCTGAGATGCTTGTGGGACAGCCAAGAGGATATGATGATTAGGCAGCTAGACTTAGGTTAGGGGATGGGATTTAGGGGCATATCAGTCAAGTTCCTTAAACTGACCTGGATGTCTATAAAATACAAACAATAGAGCCACCATCCAGATATTCTGCATCAGAATGACCATGTGCACATGCACATTTTTAACAATTCAAGTGATTCTGACTTCAAATGGAGTCTGAGAACCACTTATGTAAATAGATTTTAATGTTATATAGTTCATCACCTAGGGGAAAGAACTCTGAAAAAAGCAATAAGCAATAAGAAAATGGTTTGACTAATAAATTGACAGTTATCTAATCTACTCCAGTCATACTGCATTATAGAGGAAACACTGTTCTAATTAGCCATTCTTTCTAATGACATTTACTGAAGACCATTCTGAAGGTGAATAATTTTTAACTTCATAAATATTTGCTTACAAAATATACACGAAATACTCACAAATGAGTAAATCAAGGTTCAGAAAGGTAGTCCTGCCCAAAGAACTTGTAATCAAGAAGAGCCAAAATTCACAAATCAAAAATAACACCAATTCCAATCTGCTTTCCACAACACAAATATACCACAAACCTCATGACTACAAAGCTTACCATCTGTCACATGTCATGTGCAAAAATGATTACAGTTGACCCTTGAACAACACAGGCTTGAAGTACACAGGTCCACTAACAGGCAGATTTTTCTTGATAATACAGCACAGAACGATAAATGTATTTATTCTCTCTTATGTTTTTCTTTTTTTTTTTAAGATGTATTTATTTATTTATTTATGATAGACACAGAGAGAGAGAGAGAGAGAGAGGCAGACACACAGGAGGAGGGAGAAGCAGACTCCATGCTGGGAGCCCGACGTGGGACTCGATCCTGGGACTCCAGGATCGCGCCCTGGGCCAAAGGCAGGCACCAAACCACTGAGACACCCAGGGATCCCTATTCTCTCTTATGATTTTAACACTCTTTTCTCTAGCTCACTTGATGATAACACAGTATACAATACATATTTAAAATGTGTATTACTTGACTGTTTATGTACAGTCAACAGTAGCCTTGTTAGTAGCCAAGTTTTGGGGGGGGAGTCAAAAGTTGCAGGTGGAATTTTCAATTGAGTGAAGGTTGGTGCCCCTAACTGCCATGTTGTTCAAGGGTCAACTGTATAGCAAGAAAAAAATGGGGTGAGTGCCCTACGAGAAACAGAAGGGACAGTGAAAGTAAGAAGGAAAAAATTACTTCACTACTCAAATGTTTTATAATTGCAGAAACTATAAATTCTACCTTTCAAAGTATTCACAAAAGCTACTAATAGCAAAAGCATTTTATTCCTATAGAAAAAGCGCCAAGACTCTACCTAACATACTACCTCTTCACAGGCTGTGTGTCTTTAATTTAAGAACAAACACTACCTATACAGTGGCTACCGGCAATTTCTCTGCCGAAGGTCACAAAACAAGTCATACGTACGGCTGACCTCAGGTGTCCTCAGTAAAATGAGAACACAGCATTTGGAATAAAGAACCTATACACTTCATAGTCACTATCCTTGACAGTTATTATGGGAAGAACATACAAGTAATAATCTATAGGGGCACCTGGGTGGCTCAGCGGTTGAGCATCTACCTTCAACTCATGTCTTGATCCCAGGATCCAGGATCAAGTCCCACATCGGGCTCCTTGTAGGGAGCCTACTTCTCCCTCTGCCTGTGTCTCTGCCTCTCACAATCTGTATCTCTCATGAATAAATAAATAAAATCTTCTAAAAAATAATAATAATCTATAACTGTCAGAGATTTTATTTTTTACATGGAATGTTGGATTTTGCCTCAAGTGTATGCTTCCAACTCTCTGCCTCAATAGTGTACTAGAAGTAGTAATGTTTCTGAAAATGTTGACAAATCAGGGGCGCCTGGGTGGCTTAGTTGGTTAAGCATCTGCCTTCAGCTCAGGTCATGATCCTGGCATCCTGGGATCAAGTCCCATGTAGCTCCCTGCTCAGCAAGAAGTCTGCTTCTCCCTCTGCCACTCCTCGCCCCTGCTCGTGCTCTCTTAGACGAATAAAATCTTTTAAAAATAAATGAAAATGGGGATCCCTGGGTGGCGCAGCGGTTCAGCGCCTGCCTTTGGCCCAGGGCGTGATCCTGGAGACCCGGGATCGAGTCCCACGTCGGGCTCCCGGTGCGTGGAGCCTGCTTCTCCCTCTGCCTGTGTCTCTGCCTCTCTGTGTGTGTGTGTGTGTGTGTGTGTGTGTGTGTGTGAGACTATCGTAGATTTAAAAAAAATAAAATAATAAATGAAAATGTTGACAGATCATCTTTGCTGACTGCCCCTAGACTAGAATCAGTCCTGACTATAAATTCAGGGTCACTCTGTACTTACCTTTTCCTAACAGTTCTAATGCTTATAAATTGTTCCTTACCCCCAAGCTACAGTGGCAAAGTTTTGCCTTTGAAGGCAAAACCTGTGTCTTACACATTTCCAATCAGTCAGTATCTGAGTAGTTACTATGTGCCTGGAACTGATCTAGGTCTTTGCGACAACAGAGCAGTGAACCAAATAAAGTCTCCGCCCTCCTCAGAGCTAATACTCCAATGAGACAGAGATACTAATATATATACATATATATATATATATATATACACACACACACACACACACACACAATTATAGTGATAAGGGATTTAAAAAAAGGAGTGAAGAAGAGCTAGAAAATATTGTAGGAGCTGGAGGGTTGCTATGTTACATAGGGTTATCAGGGAGAGCCTCATATAAAACTAAAATCTGAGTAAATGGAGCAAGTCACATAGATACCTGGGGGTGGAGGGTTGCTGGGGGGTGCGGCAGCAAGTGCCAAAGCCCTGAGGCAGAAACATTAGCTACTATGTGGGAAAGATTCTAAGACAAGGAAGGGGGCATAATAGACACACATGGCAGGGGAGGCTCTGAAAGCAGAAGAGTGCCGTGATCTGACTTGTTTTAATTTATTTTAAAGATTTATTTATTTATTTATTTATGATAGACAGAGAGAGAGAGAGAGAGAGAGAGAGAGGCAGAGACACAGGCAGAGGGAGAAGCAGGCTCCACACTGGGAGCCCGATGCGGGATTCGATCCCAGGACTCCAGGATGGCACCCTGGGCCAAAGGCAGGCGCTAAACCGCTGAGCCACCCAGGGGATCCCTGATCTGACTTGTTTTAAAGAATCACTCAGACTTTGCTAAGAGAAATAGAGAATAAAGAATAAAAGAAGTGAATCTCATTAAAATCCTGCAATAATCCAGGGAAGCCATAATGGTGGGTTGAAACAAACGAGTGATAATGATTAGCTAGATTTTAGTTAGGTTTTGAAAAGAGAAACCACAAGATTTGATGAACTGGATGTGAAAGGAGAGGAAGATGAATCAAGGAGATATTTTAAAGGATTAGGAAGAGCAGACTTGGCATTAACTGAGACAAGAAAAGTCAGAGAGGCAATTTTCCTAGAATCTAGCAAATCGTCCAGTACATAGTAGACCCTCAAATATTTGTGAATTAAATTTAACTGAATGAACTCCCAAAATGAAACAGTAAACTCGATGTATTGCTTTCTATTTGCTCTAATTTCCCTTAGTAATGTTTGCTAATTACACAAGGACTTAGCCAGTAACACAGTTCACGTGCTTGCAAGGAAACCTTACACCACCACACAGCGAGTAATCCTGACATATCAAGTACTAGTTGCGCTTTCAAATTTACAATCCTCCTAGATTTAAGAGAAATCTGCTATGAAAGCTCTGGGACAGCCTGAGGATTCTTACACCCGAAGTAATTAACCTGTTCCTTAATGATGTCATGTTCCTGGAAGGTAGAGCAGTGCAAACAGAACCACCTAAGCCAGAACTAATTGAAAACTTTAACACTTCATGATAAATTTTCAGAATGGGACAAGACTGAACAAGTCCCCTAAAAAAAAAAAAAAAGTCATCAGTCATCAGCATTTTCTTAAATGTCTTTTTTTTTTTTTTTTTTTTTTACCTCCAGCAAGAAGTCCCTTCCAAACAAGTTTAATGAAAAACTAAAATCTGCTTGAGAATGTGAAATTTCGCACATCTTCCCCCAAGCTGGCACTTTTCCTGCCAATCGGTGAAAAGGAGCTGCACACGGGAAAGCACTGGGCATCCTCACGTTGGCACTTGTTAGGCGTACTCCCAGACTTTCTAATCCAGCCCCCTTACTATATAGCTCCATGAAGAACCACCAAGGTAACAGAAACAAATTAGAAGGAATTCTCCTAAAATAAAAAAAGTGATCATCCTTTCCTCCCTTGCGGTTACTTAAAAAACTTAATTGAAGCTTAAAAAAATAAAAAAAATAATTAACCGACGTCTAAGTATCCTCTTTCTTCCACATCCCCGAATGCCCCACCCTAACCTAATGTGTCAAAAAAAAAAAAAAATGTGCGTACAACTTCCACTGAAAATACAGCGTAAAAACGTAGATCATTGGGAGAAGCGGATCGTGCTGGATTCAGCAACAGGCAGGACTTCCTTTTTTCCTATCAGTACACGGCCTTGAACCAATCCAAACAAATCTGAAATGCCAGCCAGATTCCCCGTATCACCACCCCCCCCCCGGCCCCCCAAGCTGGCCTGCAAACACAGCAGCCACTGCCCGCACAGCCCAGCAGAAAAGAACCAGCGGGAAGAAAACAAACAAACAAACAAACAAACAAGAAAACAAACCCCAGTGCGTTTTCGAGGCAGGAGGGTTAGGAGGCAGGATTCGCACCCGCACCCCCGCCCCCGCCCCCGCCAGTCCTCCCGAGGCCGGGCCGAGCCGAGCATGCACGCCCCCCGGGCCCCGGGGCCCCGCACGCGGCGGAGGGCAGGCGAGGTGCGGGGGGCGGGGGGGGGCGGGGGGGCGGGGGGGGGCGGGGGGGCCGGGGGGGCAGGGCAGGGCTGCCCGGGCGCCGCCGGGGACGGGGCGCAGGAGGAGCGCGGCGGGCCTCGGGAGCGGCAGGAGTGCGCGGCGCCTGCCACAACCTGGAGGGCCGGGAGCCGCGCTGGGCTCCGCTCCCCGCTCCCCGCTCCCCGCTCCCCGCTCCCCGGCCGGACGGGCTGGAGGGGCTGCGGGTTCAAGACCCCCCCCCGCCACCACCGCCCCGTAACAGGGTGGGGCCCGCGGGGGCGCCAGGTAGGTGGGGGCTGCTGCGGGCCGTCACCCTCCCGAGGGGAGCGTGGGCAGGGAGCGTGGGAGCGGGTGGGCGGCGGGCCCCGCGGGGGGGGGGGGGGGAGGGGAGGGGAGGCAGCGAGGGCGCGTGCGCGACCCCGGCCCGGACCCCGCAGGCTCGAGCGGCCGCCGGACTCCGGAGCCCCGCGCGGCGCTCCCCGGCCCGCGCCCTCCCCGCCCCCACACTCACCATGTAGAGGGTGAAGGGCAGGCCGAGCAGAAAGAGCCACAGGTAGAGGTGCAGCGCGTTGACGAAGGTGGCCTGGTGCGGGTCGTAGTACCAGCCCCCGCTGAGCGCGGCCCACACCCCCTGCCGGAGGATCTGCAGCGTCTGCGACCCCATCCCCACCCGCCGCCGCCGCCGCCGCCGCCGCGCCCGCCGCCGTCCCCGGCCCCGGCCCCGGCCCCGGCCCCGTCCCCGCCCCGGCCCCAGCTCGGCCTCGCGGAGCGGGAGCCCGCAGCTGCCCCGTCTATCCCCCTCCGGAGCTCCGGCGGTCGCTAGGGCTGCTGCAGGAGGAGGAGGAGGAGGAGGAGGAGGAGACCGAGGAGGCGGCGAGCGGCGGGGCGGAGGACAGCGGAGGAGAGGAGGAGACCAGCCTCCACAGCGCCGCCGCCATCTTGTCTCCTAACACCGGGCGCCGGAGCCAGGGCCCCGCGGCCCGCCGCCGCCGCCGCCGCCGCCGCGACCCCCGCCGGACACCAGCCCGGGGCCCGGAGGACAGGGAAGCCGCGCGCCCGCGACCGAGCCGGAGCAGGCCGCGCCCCCTCCAGCCCCTCCTCCCCAGCCCCTCCCCTCCCCTCCCCCTCCCCCCGCGGGTGCGCGCAGCGCCTCGGCCCCCGCGAGCGCCTCCTGCCGGCGCCCTGGAGAAGCGCGCGCGGACCGCACGGGGCGGCGGGGGGGGGAGGGGGAGGGGGAGGGGGAGGGGAGGGGGCGGGGACGCTCCTTTCTGAGTCGAGTAAACCAGCCTGCCGCGTGCCCTGACCGGCCCCCAACCCCGGGACAGCTCGAACCCTGTCCTGAGAACCTTGATCCGCATCCTCCCTGGCTGACCCCTGATCTTTTGTGAACCTTGATCAGCACATCCTCCCTGGCTGACCTCCCTGGCTGACCTCTGACCTTTTGTGAAACTTGATCCGCATCCTCCCTGGCTGACCTCCCTGGCTGACCCCTGATCTTTTGTGAACCTTGATCAGCACATCCTCCCTGGCTGACCTCCCTGGCTGACCTCTGACCTTTTGTGAAACTTGATCAGCATCCTCCCTGGCTGACCCCTGACCTTTTGTGAACCTTGATCAGCACATCCTCCCTGGCTGACCTCCCTGGCTGACCCCTGACCTTTTGTGAACCTTGATCAGCATCCTCCCTGGCCGACCGTGATCAGCAGCCTCACTGGCTGACCCCTGACCTTTTGTGGGGTTTCACAAAACACCTGGGGACGGCGAGCCTAATATCTGCGATGCTTCTGGAAGGCCCGGGAGAATCCGACACAGCCGGTGACTAACGAAAAGTGACAAGTGTGCCCAATCTGACGGAGAACAAGAACCGTATTGGCTTGGGCCTTGGAGGGAGGGTGAGAAACCTAGCATCGCCAGAATCGCCAGGATCGGAGGGATGTACTGCTCCCAAAGACAGGTAAATGAATGCCAACTTCGAGACATGTAACAGGATGGGGTAGACCGGTTTAGCATTTTACACGGTGATTTTATATCTTAAGGCGCTGTCATGTAGCTGTCTTTATGAATGGACCAATCTAAACAGCCTCGAAAGATTAACTGTGACTCCACCCCAAGTCACAGTTAGTGTCTCGCGGTTCTCTTTTTAATACTGCTGTAAAGACTGGGAATCGTTGCTGGCTCTTTGTCATGTTTATAAGGCATGTCTGATCTCATCGAATGAAATTCCTTTTTTTCTCCTTTTGAAGTTTGAGTTTATTATGTCAATAAAAGTATTCTATCTTCCTGGATGAAAGCTGCTATTAATTAATGGAAAGAAGAAAAAAAAAAGCTATAAAGCCAAAAGAAATTGGTGCTATTTTAAAAAGGGTATTGGAAAACCATGCAGTGCCTCCCAGTGCCATCCCACTTTACAACGCAAACGTTTTCAGACCCTTTTCATTTGACCCACGCACCACTCAGGTAAGGGCAGCATAGAGGCTTTTATCTTATGGCTGAGGAAACCGAAGTGCAGAGGAAGTAAGTGATTGCACACGTTCTCGTAAGTAATAGTGGCTGAGAAGACCTCTGAAACCAACAGTCATTCTAACTGCACTGACTGGAGTTAGTTAATTTCTTAGCATCCTCCCTACCTTACCCATTCAGACAAGAATTTGAACTGATCAACGCGCTGCTCGGCAGCTTTTGGTTACCAGTGCCAGTTTAAACGTTATGACCAGTTGTTCTCAAGGTGTAGTACCAGGAGCAATTGCGTCAACATCACCTGAGAACTTTGTTAGAAATGCAAATTCTCAGGCACCACTCCAGTGCAACTCCAGATGTGGGACCTAGCGATCTGTTTTAACAAGCCCTTCAGAAGATTCCAATGTTCCTTTTTTTTTTTTTTTTTAAGGTTATTTATTCACAAGAGACACTGAGAGAGGCAGACATAGAGGGAGAAGCAGGCTCCCTGTGGGGAACCTGATGCAGGACTCCATCCTAGGCCCCAGGATCATGACCTGAGCTGAAAGCAAATGCTCAACCACTGATCTACCCAGGTGCCCCTCCAATGTACCTTAAAGGTTGAAAATACCATTGTAGAAAACTATCCCCGGCCTTGATTAGTTTATTTCCTTATAACCACAAAGCCATCAGATTCCAAGTACCTTCAAATTGTGAGACACGAATAAACACTGGCCAAA
Source organism: Canis lupus dingo (assembly GCF_003254725.2). NCBI lineage: Eukaryota > Metazoa > Chordata > Mammalia > Carnivora > Canidae > Canis > Canis lupus. Next base: position 44,680,531 of record NC_064250.1, on the reverse strand, counting down.
ATATACTTAAATATGTGAGTATGTCTAGGGTCCCTGGATGTCTCAGTGGGTAAAGCCTCTGCCTTCAGCTAGGGTCATGATCCCAGGGTCCCGGGTCCTGGATGAGTTCCACATGGGGCTCCCTGCTCAGCAGGGAATCTGCTTCTTCCTCTGCCCTCCTCCTCTGCTCCAATGTGCCTGTGCATGTGCTCTCTCTCTCATAAAAAGTAAATAAAAATCTTAAAAAAAAAAAAAAATATATATATATATATATATATATATATGAGTATGTCTGAAAGCACGATCAAGTTTAAATAATGTAACTTTAAATTTAAAATAGTGGCCTTGGGCAGCTGGGTGGCTCAGCGGTTTAACGCCGCCTTCAGCCCAGGATGTGATCCTGGAGTCCTGGGATCGAGTCCCGTGTCAGGCTCCCTGCATGGAGCCTGCTTCTCCCTCTGCCTGTGTCTCTGCCTCTGTGTGTATGTGTGTATCTCTCATGAATAAATAAACAAAATCTTTAAAAAAAAAACAACTTAAAAAAATAAAATAGTGGCCTTGAGGCTTGGTCTTAAACACAAGGTATTGTCAAGGATTCATTTGTTCCACCTAGAAGAGACAGGAAAGCTCTCTGAGCAGGTTTTGGAAGTGATCCCCAAGCTCTTCCACCCAAACAAAGATGTAAACAAGGATAAAATTCCAATACCACATCAGTTTCCACACCAGCAAATATCTGCTTTAGTTTAATGTAAAAGGATTAACTGTAATAAGGGTGAGGTAGACTGGAAGAAGTGGAGACCAGATCTAGATACCTCATGGAATCGGAGGCAGACCCAGCTGGCGTGATGAGCAAGCAGCCAGAAGACAGTATCTGGAGGGTGTGGAATGGGTAGTAGCCAGGAAGGCAGCCAACACGAGGCTGGTTCAACACAGAGAATGCAAATGTTATAAGCCAGTGGGCAGCTGGAACACAACCTTGGGAAGTCCAGGAGCAGACAAAAATGAGGAAATCATGGCAAGCATTAAGAAAACATGTTGCTTGTAGCAAAGCCTCCGCTTCAGTGCTGTCTTCCAGGTCTGGATTCCTCTCCCTATGGAACTGATGGAAGAATTCAGGTCCTTGAGATAATGTGCTGGGTAAGTTTGCAGGGCAAGGTCTTGGGCTCAGGGCTAAATCACAAGTATCCAAAGGGCAGATCTGATAGACAGAGGGAGACTTAGAAACAAAGCAGGAATTTAATGCCTAGAACTGAGACCCAATTTCACATTGATCACAGTTGCCTTGTTTTGAGGTTCCATAGAGTTAATACAGAACTCTAATTTCCTTCTAATATGGCTGGGACTGATCCAGGAGCCTAGAGATGTGAGTCCAGTGATACCAACCACTGAGTAAAAGGGGGTGAACAGAATAAGCAGGCCCCGAAGGTAGAAAAAGCAGCTATGGACTACGTTTTTTCGGCTCTGGATTGGTAAGTGCATTTTAGAAAAATGCTAATTAAGTTAGCACTTGAAAGAATTCAGCAAAATGGATGACCTTTTTGAAAGACTGACTCAGTCTTTGGACTGGGGACCAAAGGGGAGAACCCTACAATGCTTTTTATCTGTAGCTTTCGAAATGTTTATGAATGCTGCCACAATAAGATTTCTATTTAATAGACAGAAAGCCAAGGCACTGAGAGGTTAAATGGTTTGCCCAAAGATAATATACCTTAAAATAGAAGAACAGGACAAAAACTAAGGAATCTAATTTGCTAAGTGTTAGTCCTCTGAGCCCTGCATAAAAGCTATTAATAATGTTACACTTAGCATGTCAAAGTTAGCAGCAATGACATACTACGAAACCACCGCCTGACATTTGCTCATCTTTCAGCTAATTCTATTAAGATTATACTTCCTCACTACTTCATGGGCCCCTTGAGGACTGGGAATGCTCTAACAGCAGGTATTCCCCTCCTGCCTTAAAGGAACAAAGCTGAGTGTGCAAAGCCACCTTAAAAAAAAAAAAGATTTTATTTATTTGATAGAGAAGAGAGAGAATGAGCAGGGCGAGGGGCAGAGGGAAAGGGAGAAGCAGACTCCCTACTGAGCAGGCAGCCAACCACAGTGCTTGATCCTGGGACTCCAGGATGGTCACCTGAGCCAAAGGTAGACGCTTATCTGACTGAGCTACCCAGGCACCCTTGTGCAAAGCTTTCTAATAACCCCCACCCAAGCCCACCTTGAAGAAGAGGTGAACAAACTGGCAGTTCTGGTCAGTTTATACGGCAATAATTATGTACTTTGGACATTACAGCCCACGTCCTGCCAACAACCTAAATGCAGCAGTTATCCTTGTTTTCTCCCTCAACCCAAACCAGCCCTTTTTATTTATTTCTCTTAGTGAAACCACTATTTTCCAACTAGCTCAGACTTGAAACCTAATATACCTTCCCCCACGGTCTAGTTTCCTGCAGTCTCTCCTGCATAATCCTTCCTTCGCAAAGCCGATCAACCATCGGTGAATACCCTCATCAACTCATACCAAATAGCCTCTATTGCCTCCAGTCTCTCTTCAAAAATCATTCTACATTCCACCAACAAATTAATCCCCCTAATCCACTTTTTCTGTATCCCTCCTCTTCTCAGAAGCTTTCAATTCTTTTCATGTGCCTACAGTACCCAGGGCATACTCCTTAGCCAGGCATTCAAGGTCCCCAACAAGGGAATCATACTGTCTTCTCTAACATAACTCCCACTACTCCCAAGCATAAGCCATTTTACTGGCAAATATCAGCATACCTATTTAATTTTATTTACCAGGCCATCCATTTATTTATTTCTGCCTCTGTGCTCCTACTGACACATTTGCCTTACCTAGAAAAACTTACTCCTCCATCTGCCTACTAAAATCCACTATGACTACTTCAAATCCGTTCATCTATTTTTTGAATAGCCTAAAGCACTCATATGTTCCATTCATTTAGCACTAAAATGGGTGCTATTTTGTATCCCTCCAACCAAACTGTACATTCCTTGAGGGCAAGGCACTTCTCAGCCTGTCCCATAATGCCTAGCAGAAAGCCGTTAAAGTCCATTGACATTCCGTCCATATAAGTTGAAAAAATAAACCACTACAGAAAGCAATGACTTTTTTTTTTAAATGTATTTATTCATGAGAGACAGAGAGAGAGAGAGAGAGAGAGAAGCAGAGACACAGGCAAAGGGAGAAGCAGCCTCCATGCAGGGAGCCCGATGCAGGACTCAATCCGGGGACTCCAGGATCATGCCCTGGGCTGAAGGCGGCGCTAAACTGCTGAGCCACCCAGGGATCCCCCACCCCCACCCACCCCCGCGCCTTTTTTTTTAATACAATGACTTTTTCATTAAAGATCTTGTCTATTTTAGGTTTCATTTGGTAATTCTTCAACATTCAAAAACATTATTGCCATCTCAGAAGGAGTCTGGAATAAAGATGAGGATAATTTGGAAGAGAAGGGAAGAGCCCTTGAATCCTTCCTTGGTTCTCTTTATAGTTATTTGCTATATACCACTTTTTATCACATCAGGAAAGTAAATGTCAAAGCAGGGGAGGGGAACTTCCCAAATCCTCCATTATATAATTATAAAATATAATGAATGTGTAGCTAAATAAGTAAAGTAGCTCATCCTTCTGGGAAATCTCAACTCAATCTACTGGGTTTTTTAAAACTTTTTTTAAAAGTTTTTTTTACTCATTTATTTAAGTAATCTCCATTGCCACCATGGGGCTTGACCTCACCACTCTGAGATCAAGAGTCATGATCTGACTGAGCAAGCCAGGTGCCCCTCTATTGGGATTTTTAAATGCCGATTCCATATGAGGAGTACTTTAGAAAATGTTTTGATTGACAGTAACTAGTTCCTTAATTCTTGCTATGGTTTTGTGTCATCTTGAGGGTATCTTCTGTTATATCTCAAAATCCCAATTCACTTTTCTTTTTTTTTAAGATTTTATTTATTTATTCATGAGAGACACAGAGAGAGAGAGACAGAGGCAAAGACACAACACAGGCGGAGGGAGAAGCAGGCTACATGCAAGGAGCCTGACGTGGGACTCGATCCCGGGTCTCCAGGATCATGCCCTGGGCTGAAGGCTGAGCCACCCGAGCTCCCCCCCCAATTCACTTTTCTTAAGCTCACATACAACACTCTTGAGGCAGGGCAGTGAAAGGAAAGGGGAAGTGTGTAAGATATTGTAAAACTCCTCAAATGCTGGGAATCCCTGAATTAGAAACACATGTATTATTTCCCATCTTTTTTCACCTTAAAGGATTCTTCTATGCCAGCAGATGTCTGATGCATTTAGCTGTACCATATTAAACACCTTGCTTACCTTTCTGTCTCAGCCACGGTAGCATAATTCTGGCAAGACCTATTGGGCCAAGTGATCTAGCTGGGTGATTCTCTGAAGAGCTCACCTGATTAGTAGCTACCAGTGTCATCCAGAGCACCTGCCTGTAGTAATGCAGAAATGAGAGCTTCACTTCTGGAAGCTAGATGTCTGGCCCTTCTGGCATGGAGCACTAAGAACATTTCTTGGTGCAAAGTGGTGTTGTAGTAGAATATCATGAATCAACCTGTGTTTCAATCCAGAGTTTTCTGCTTTCTAAATGTGTCCTAGCCCCAGCTCAAGAAATCCAAGCAGGGATGCCTGGGTGGCTCAGTGGTTGAGTGTCTGTCTTTGGCTCCCGTTGTGATCCCAGGATCCTGGAATCAAGTTCTACATCAGGCTCCCTACAGAGAGCCTGTTTCTCCCTCTGCCTATGTCTCTGCCTCTCTCTTTGTATCTCTCATGAAGAAACAACAAAAGAAGTGAAATCCAAGCAGAATTGAAGAATCCTGGAGAATTCAATGTTGCAAACTCATTGCAGTTAGTTCCGATTGCTTTTTATTTATTATTTTTTAAGGAGGTGCCACGCCCAATGTGGGGCTTGAACTTATGACCCTGAGATCAAAAGTCACATGTTCTACTGACTGAGCCAGCCAGACACCCCTCAGTTACTTTTTCTAATGCAAAAATAAACAATGATGTAATAAAAAGATCCTTCCCTTGGAGATTTTTCACAGCTTTCTTTATGGAAAACTTGACAGCATATGGGAATGTGTTTCTTATGAGTTTTGTTTTTTCCTTTGGTTTGGTTTTTGGTTTTTGTCTTTTATTTTTGTTTTTACTTTGCCTATTGTCACCAGGATTCAGCATCTGTTAATATATATAACCATTTCCTAATTATGCACAAATAGTATATTTGCGCATCACTCCGGGGGAGTGATCTCTTCAGTATAAAATCTCCCAAATAAATCAGTAGAGATCATGATGCAAAGTAAAACTCCCAGTCCATCCAGTTTTCTCACTCTCTTTCTCAGTATTTCCATCTTTTAAACTCATTATGCTCTCACATCCTGTGACAAATATTTTTCAATGTGTAGTGCGTGAATCCCCTCCTCCATCACAATCTATTAAGAACATAGAATTCCAAATTCTGATACATCTATATACAGGGTACTGAAAAACTCCTCCAGGGTTGGGAATCCCTAAAATAGAGAGTTAATATAAGCATCTATTATTTTCCATCTTTTGTTATTAAAAGATGGAATTCCAAGCAGCCAATAGAACATTGAAGGAGCTTTTATTTTTTTTTAATATTTATTTATTTTTGATAGAGAGAGAGAGAGGCAGAGACACAGGAGGAGGGAGAAGCAGGCTCCATGCCAGGAGCCCGATGCAGGACTCAATCCCAGGACTCCAGGATCACGCCCTGGGCCAAAGGCAGGCGCTAAACCGCTGAGCCACCCAGGGATCCCTGAAGGAGCTTTTTAAAGAAATGTTTATTTGGGACACCAGGGTGGCTCAGTGGTTAAGCATCTACCTTCAGCTCAAGTCATGATCCCAGGGTCCTGGGATCAAATCCCACATCGGGCTCCCCTCAGGGAGCCTGCTTCTCCCCTCTGCCTATATCTCTGCCTTTCTCTGTGTCCCTCATAAATGAACAAATAGTCTTTTTTAAAATAGTTTTATTTATTTAAATAATCTCTACACCTGATGTGGGGCTTAAACCCATGATTCCAAGATCAAGAGTTGCATGCTCCACTGAGTGAGCCAGCCAGGCACCCCTACATTGAATGAGCTTTTAATAGAATGGATTGCTCTTTAAGATATATGGCAAAGTGGAAAAAAAGTGTAGGAAGTATTATAATATGCTATCCATATTTTGTATGGACTTATGTATTGACTGTGCCTAACAGAACATCTGAGACAATGGCAGCAGGAGTTGCCACAGGGGTGAGAGAAAGATTTACTTTTTCTTGTGTATCATTTGTACTTTATAAATTTTATGTCATGTTCACGTTACCCATTTTTAAAGAGTAATTAATAAGTTGGAAAATAATCCCAGATCCCTAGGTTATATTCAAGCCTTACTAAATTGAAATCTCTCACTTGGGGCTGAGAGATCTGCATTTTTAAGCACCTTATTCCATAAGCCAGGATAGAGAACCACTGTCCCTAACTTTTCCTTTTTTTTTTTTTTTTTTTAATTCCTTCCTTCTTTTCTTTCTCCTGACCTCTCTACTGCCACCACCTCTCTTGCTCTCACTTCCTTACCTAGCGTAGGTCTCAGGATTTTATAATTCGATGACTCCAAGACCAGTGCTCTTGTCACTCCTTCCCCTCCCTCACTTGCCATTCACTAAAACCACAATCCAGGATGGATCTGCCTTTTCTACCTTCAGCACACAGGCTAAATTCCCAAGTTCTAATCTCAGCTGCTACCTGGATTTTTCCTGACATTCTTTGGTTCTTAGTATCTGTTTCGTCCCTGGTAGTGACTTTTTTTTTTTAAGATTTTATTTTTTCATGAGAGACACAGAGAGAGGCAGAGACACAGGCAGAGACACAGGCAGAGGGAGAAGCAGGCTCCATGCAGGGAACCCGATGTGGAACTCGATCCCAGGACCCTGGGATCACAACCTGAGCCAAAGGCAGATGCTCAACCACTGAGCTACCCAGGTGCCCTGCCTCATCACAATTTTTAAAAGCTCACCAATGGGACATGATCCTGGAGACCCAGGATGGAGTCCCACGTCAGGCTCCCTGCATGGAGCCTGCTTCTCCCTCTGCCTGTGTCTCTGCCTCTGTGTGTGTGTGTGTGTGTGTGTGTGTGTCTCATGAATAAATAAATAAAATCTTTAAAAAATAAAAAAAAATAAAATAAAAGCTCACCAATGTTCTCATATACCCCTCTTGCTCCCATAGCACAAAGAAAATAGAGGATATTAGATTGGCATCTCTCAATTTCTTGCCCTTCTACTTCTTTATTTATCTACACACTCATCCATCTTTCCTTCTCTTTTTTTTTCTTCTCTGAGTGGAACAGGTGTCACTCTGCCTAAGGAATTCTATCTGTACTCTCTAGACCCCTCTCCTACAGTCTCTGAACCATACTCAATCTGTTAACCTTGGCTCCTTGGGCACAAAAAGCATTCTCTCTCTACTGATTCTTTTCTTCAGGCTACAAACAAGCACTCTCCTCTGCAAGCCTTCTGTGTGCTCCAACATCCACCTTCTTTCTCCTCTCCTTTCCAGCCAAGTTTATTAAGAGTGGAACGATGGGGGCGCCTGGGTGGCTCAGTCCCTTAAGCGTTTGACTCTTGATTTCAGCCCAGGTCATGATCTCAGTGTCCTGAGATTGAGCCCAAGTTGAGCCCAGTGTTGAGCCCTGAGTAGGGCTCCATACTCAATGGAGAGTCAGCTTCTCTCCCTGTCCTTCTCCCTCTGCCCCTCCTGCTTGTGAACTCTCTCTCTCAAATTGTTAAATAAATCTTAAAAAAAAAAAAAAAAAGAGTGGAAGGATGCTCTTCACCTGCTTGAATTTGACTCTGCTACGCTTGAGCTCGAGTCACCTGTGATTTCCTAGTTGCGAAGTCCAGCAGGTACTTTTCAGTCCCTACTCTGTTTAAACGTTTTGCTCCTGGGTCATCACTCTCTCTTCCTGGTTTCCTCTCACCTCCTTCCCTGATTATCCTAGACTTGGTCATCTTTATGGAGTCCTCCTCTTCCACTACTCAAAGGTTGTCAGTGGATTAAGAAGGAAAGAAACTTCCTATCATCCACTTCCAGGAGATGCTAACACCTCCCAACCTGAGTCCTGTAGTGACCCTCAGCCAATGTGAAGCACCAGAAAATGAAAACAAAGTCCTGAGGAGGAGTGATTAGAAACACAACACCTCAAAAGTATTTGTGAAAATTAGTGTCTCAAGATGACCTCTGCTGTAAATATTGCAGCTGTGATCTAAATTTGCTTTTGGGGTTTTGTTTGCTTTAAATCCCTTACTCCTGATAGCCTCAGGTTACTAGGAGTTCTTAAACTTCCTAATTTCTAATTTATGAAAAGCTTTTTACAAGCATTTATTTATTTATTTAGCTCTCAGGCTTGTATTTTGAAAACCTGACATTAACAGCCTCTCTACCAATCTGCTTCCAAGCGGCCTTTTTGGCTGCTATTTTAGTTTTTCATCATCTTCAAAAAAAAATTTTTTTTAGCATTTTTTTTTACCAGAGAAAATATAGAAAAAGGAGCTAAAACTTACCCAGTAGACCCCTACCCAGCCACAACCACTGAAAATCTTGGTATCCTACACTGTCTCTTCATTCCATCCCTCCCCCCTCCCCAACTACTTCTGTACCATATTCTAATCGGAGTTCAGAGCCTGATTGGGAAAGTTTTTATGTCAACACATGCCATGTGCCTTGGCAGTTTGCTAAGTCTGAGAAACTTCAGGAGGCATTTTTTCCTTCTGACTTCCCCATGTGTTTCACTTAGATTCTTGGAAACATTCCTCTGTGCGACATGGGTATTAGCCTACAGCCTCAAGTAACAGAAAATTCAATTTGAACTCACGTAAACAATAAGGAAAAGTATTGCTTCATAAAACTATAAGTCCAGGAGGTAGGGTGGCTTCAAGGGCAGTTTAATTTAGTGGCCCTGGATCTCCGTCTCTGCAGTACCCTGAGATGACCTCCTTTCTGGGTTGGCTTTCACCTAAGGCTGCTCCCTTCATGGAGCAACATGGCTGTTAGCAGTTACTGGTTTTACCTAGAAATGCTATCCATCTGTGTGCAGTTTATCTGGGAGCAAGGAAACTTCTTTCCCAAGAGCCTCTAGCATTCTTGAGTCAAGTCCTGTTCTCAGGGCAATGCTAGACACTGACTTTGGCCAGGGTTCCTGAACCAGTTACTGGCCATGAGAATGGAGTTGCTGTTAGACCAGCCAATCCCAGGTGTGGACTGAGACACAAGGCATACACTGAGAGCAGTAGATCCCTAAATAAAAACTGGATTATGTTAAGAATCAGAGGAATGAATGCAGACTAACCAGATGGACAACTACACATGGGTTTAGAAACTTGGCCATTTATTTATTTAATTTATTAATAAAATTAATTGTGTTTAATTAATCAGCAAATTTTGGCTTGTTATTGTTTAGTATTTCATTTTTATTTTTCTTAAGATTTTTTATTCATTCATTCATGAGAGACACAGAGAGAGAGGCAGAGACATAGGCAGAGGGAGAAGCAGGCTCCATCCATGCAGGGAGTCCCATGTGGAACTCTATCCTGAGACTCCAGGATCAAGACCTGAGTTGAAGGCAGATGCTCAACCGTTGAGCCACCCAGGTGTCCCCTAGTATTTCATTTTTTAAAGTTTTATTAGGTGATACCTTCACATAGTTCAATATTTAAGAAAAAACAAAACCAAACAAAAAGTATATACAATAAATATCCTTTCTATTGCTGATCCCCAGCCACATAGAGATATTTTATGTATATACAAGGAAAAAATCAAGAGTATATACATATAAGCTCTCATTGTACACAAAGTATAGCATTCTATAAACACTGTACTGCACCTTTTTATTTTTCTGAGCGATTTATACTGGAGATTACTGTATCAGCACCTAAAGAGCTTTGCCATTCTTCTCTCACTGCATTGTATTATACTGTATGAATATACCACAATTTATTTAATACCCATGCAGGGACATTTAGGTGGCTAATAATGTTTCACCTTTAAAATACAGCTATGATGAATGATATCATATATATTTCATTGTGCATATTTGGGAAATATCTAAAGCATAAATTCCTAAAAGTGGAGTTAATGCCAAATTGCCCTACCTACTACTACACCTATTTATACTGCCACTGGCAAGGCATGAAAGTGCCTGTTTCAGAGCACCCTTACCAAAAGAGCATGTAATCAGACTTTGGGATTTTTGGTAATCTGATCACTGAACATTGTTAATATAATTTTTTTAAAAGATTTTATTTATTTGAGAAAAAGAAAGAGAGCACTATCAGGGGGGAGGGGGGAGGAAGATGGAGACCCAGAAGCAGAGAGCCTGTCCCTGCCTCAATCCCAGGAGCCCAAGATCATGACCTGAACTGAAGGCAGACATTTAACTGAGCCACCCAGGCGCCCCTATTATCTCAGCATAATTTTAATTTGAATCTCTTCTATTATGAGTGAGGCTAAGCCACTCTCATGTGCCTCAGAGCCATTTCTTGCTCTTCCAGGCCTGGCCTGTTCTTATTCTTTGCCCATGTTTGTATTGCACCATTGGTCTTTTGCTTTCTGATTTGTAGGAGCTCCTATGATAAAAGAAATTAGTCTTTGGTCTGCATTAGAGCTGCAAATATTTCCATCCAATTTGCCGTTTGTCTTCTGACTTAGCTCATAGTTTTATCCAGGGAGAAAATTTTATTTTTTTTTAAAGATTTATTTATTTATTTATGATAGAGAGAGAGAGAGAGAGAGAGAGAGAGACAGAGACACAGGAGGAGGGAGAAGCAGGCTCCGCCGGGAGCCCGACGTAGGACTCCATCCCGGGACTCCAGGATCGTGCCCTGGGCCAAAGGCAGGCGCTAAACTGCTGAGCCACCCAGGGATCCCCCCAGGGAGAAAATTTTAATGTTATGAGATTGAACATATCAATCTTTTATAGTTCTGTGTTTAATGTCGTAACTAAAAAGCCCTTCCCCTATTCTTTGGTGAATAACTCTATTTTAGTTTCTTCTAAAACAGAAGATGGTTTCATTTTTATACATTTAAATATATCTGCTTGGAATTTATCCTGGCCAAGTATGAGGAATAAAACCAATTTTGATTTTTTTTCCCACTTGATTGACTTTAATTTTATGCTGTTTCATGATGATACCTCTTCTTGTTTTATGACACTGAAGGTATTGCCAGTATTCTCTGTAAATGTTTTAAAACATCTAAGTTTTCATTGATTTTAATTAGCAAATCAGTAACTCTGAGAGTTTCTATAACTTACCCTAGGCCATGATATAGGCTGGAGGTTGGAGAGACAATGGGATCAAAAGGTCTTGAAATCACACAAGAAATAATGCTTGTTGCATATTCATCATGATCACTATTTGGAAATGTCCTTGCTCAGGACATGCACTCAAAATATAAACAATTGAAAATAACAAAGTAGGGCCCCTGGGTGGCTCAGTTGGTTGAGTGTCTGCCTTCCGCTCAGGTCAAGATCCCAGAGTCCTGGGATCAAGTCAATCGGCTAGCTCCCTGCTGAGCAGGGAACCTACTTCTCCCTCTCCCTCTGCCCATCCCCTTGCACCTGTGCTTTGTCAAATAAATAAATAAAATCTTAAAAACAACAACAAAGTATAGCTTAAGTGATTTAAGTCACTTGAGACTGAATGTAAGTTCTCTTTATTAACTTAGGCTCTTTTTAGACATGGAATGATTAATCTCCCATAGATTACCTGGGCCAGGTAGCTTACTTCTGGGTGCATTCTAAGATGCTGTCCCCAGAGTTTTAATCAAGAGGCAGCACAAGGGGTATGAAGCCCCCCTCCAATGATACCTAGGGAGAGGGGAGCCCAGCCAGGAAAGACAGAATGCAGACATATCTTGGTTTCCTAAGCTATGGAGATTGGTCAAATCCAGATACCCAGGGACACTTACTCATCTCCCTTTTATTGCAAGGAGAATGGAATATGCATTGTGATTCTCTAGTGGAATAAAAACTAACATCTATCCACAGCAATGGAATGTCATGGTCACTGCTGAGTAAAAATCCTTTGACAAGTACAAACAGACTTCTGCTGTAGCACTGTCACATCGCATTATAGTCATTTGTTTACATCTTTATCTTTCCCAGGAGACCGGGAGTTATTTTAAGGGCAGATGCTCTTTGTCTTGTTTGAATCCCTATAGCTTCGTATACACATCCCTCTCTATAGGAATGTGCTTATTGCATACTTTCTCTACTCATAGAGCCCACACTTCAATACTTGCTATTTGCTCAGCAGCTATGTATCAGCCACTGAACTACAGAACTCCCCATGCTTTACCTTTTTCAATTCTTATAACAGTGCTATGAGATAGGTACTATTATTTTTCTCCCTTGTAATAGTGAGGAAACTAAGAGACAGGGAAGTTAAGTAACTTGCTTAAGGTCACACAGATAAAAGATGGTGGAGCCAAGATTCAGATCCCACATGGTCTAACTCCATTAAATCTAATTTGTTTTAATTTTATTTTTGAGTAATATCTACACACAACATAGGGCTCAAACTCACAACCCCAAGATCAAGAGTTGTGTGCTCTACTGACTGAGCCAGCCAGGCGCCCCAACATTTAATCTAATTTTGTTGTTGTTACTGACATATCTATTGTGTGACACATCTCACAGCTGATTGCCACACAGTGGCATAGAACCTCTAATTTACTGGGAAGGATGTGGGAATGGCATTCAAGGAGATTGGGTTCATTTCTGGGTTGCAACTCACTGGTGGTTGCTTAAGAAAGTGCATCCGTTTCCTCACCTGTAGAATACATAATAAAATGACCTCTTTATCTCAGGCTTGTTGAGAGGATTAAATGAGGTTTAAAACAATCTGCTATAAATGGCTAAACAAGTGTCAATCCCTGTCCTTGCCTCCTAGTACTACCAATGCCCCGCACAGTAGCCCTGCAGTGTCCGGCTTTTTTCCTGCTGCAGGTCCAGGAAAAGCCTCCTTAGTTATGCAGTACACATGTTATTTTCTGATGGTGAAAAAAGTAATTTCTCTACTTTGGGTGAGTTGAAATACTTTTCCAATCCAAATGTCAGGTCTGCTTAAGCAGCTGCTAAAGGAAAGGGATTATCCCAGTTCCTACTTGGGGCTGCTCCCACAGAGTAAAACCATAGCTGAGTGCCAAGACTCTGACACCAACTCCTTTCTCAGCATTATAGGCCGGTATCCTGGGATCTGACATGAGCCATTAGGAATTTCTTTAGCAGCAGCCGACTGGGAAACGCAACTGCCAGTGTTAAAGAAACATGTTAAAACTCATTTTTTTTTACAGTAAAAGTCCCAAAGATAGACAAATATGCTGAGTTGACTCATATCCCTCAATATAGAGGAGTCATCTTGATGGTGACACTCATCCTGACGATACTAAGCAGGTGGCCTATTCAGTCAGCCCTGGGATTCAGAGCCAGTGGAACACAGTGTGTCTTATTATGTCATCTATGCAGGGAAAAAGTGGATGGAGGCTCCAAGATCCCCAGGGTTTTAGTTAAAAGGAAAATGTGATTCTACAGTAGTCACTAAACCAATAGAAGGGAAATAAGGAGTGGGCATGATAAGGGCAGGGAGCAGGTGCAAGTCAAGTCTCTGTTAGCTTGGAGTCTGAAATAGACTCTCAGCCCCAGACACAGAATCTGGGAGCTATCTCCACTGTCATTCTGATCATCCTGTCTTGTCAGGCAAACTCCAGTTCCGTTCTCTATGTTCTACTTTCTAAGTGCCCACTGGCTCTTCGCCTTGTGGCTTAGCCATTTCTGCCCGGGTGGGAACAGGATGAGGAAGTATCTCAGGATATTTCTTACCCTCTTCTCTCTACCCCCCATAAACATTTACCCCTCCCCCCCATGCCCAGAATCTGTTCTTCCTTGCTTAAAAAAATTCAAGCCATCCCTGAAAGCTCGCTTCTCCCATGAAAGCTTCTTTGACGTTTCTTTTTTCCTAACACATGCAACTTGTACACCTAGAGCTAATGGGCACACAGACATATTCTTTTCTATCTAATGTGCGCTCACCTTTTATCCCCAAATAGATTAGAAACTCCTGGAGGACAGAACCATATCTTAAACTTCTTGAAATCACATGTCTGATTCTTCTTCTTCTTCTTTTTTTTTTTTTAAGATTTTATTTATTCATGAATGACACAGAGAGAGGCAGAGACACAGGCAGAGGGAGAAGCAGGCTTCATGCAGGGAGCCTGACGTGGGACTCAATCCCGTGTCTCTAGGATCAGGCCCTGGGCTGAAGGTGGCGCTAAACCGCTGAGCCACCCAGGCTGCCCTCCCCCCCTTTTTTAAGATTTTATTTATTTATTCATGAGAGAGACAGAGAGAGAGAGGCAGAGACATAGGCAGAGGGAGAAGCAGGGTCCCTACGGGACCCCGATGTGGGACTCTAGGATCATGCCCTGAGCTGAAGGATGCTCAACCGCTGAGCCACCCAGGCATCCCCTCACATACCGGATTCTATGACCTAGCAGTTAGTGCAGCTGGGTACAGCTGGGGTACTCAGTGTCTCTGCAGCCTGGGGAATTAAGGAGCCCAAAGCTGGTTTCTCAAGAGGATGGCATCAAATCAGCCTTGCTGTTGGGCCTCTACCAACCTTTCTGCTGATTCTAAGAGCCGACTGCATGCTTAGAAATCAAGTCCCTTTCCCGCAACCCATGCTGTATCCTATTTGTTCTGGATTGAGTGTGTGCTCTTCATCTGTCCATCCTCCCCCCACCCTCCCTGCCCAAGAACGCAAATCCCATCTCTGAACCACACATTCTGAGACTCAGTCCCTGCTACCCACTACCCAGAGCAACTAATTAGAATTTCAGACTGCCCAGACCTCTCTACCATGTGGGGTGTGCTCCACCCACCTGTAGCTCATCTCTCACCCTCCCTGGCATTAACCAGCTAGCCCGTCTCTCCATCTGACTCTTTCTGCCAAGACCTTCTGGAAACGCCGGTCTTGCTCCAGGGCTTCTGGCTGGTCTCTGAGTCCTTTCCACTCTGCCCTCAACTGAGCCATCATTCCGAGACTAAAAAAATACCTCAAAGTTTGAACCAAACACACATACACACCCATATTCACAAATTCATTTATCAGTTGAAAAGATTTCCACTACCTTCCTAAATTAATACTCTCCCTCTTCTGACATTTCTCATCACTGCTAAGTCTTCCAACATCCAGCTTGGAATTCTCTTTAAATCAAAGGAGATCATTCACTCCAACCCTCTTATTTTATCCACTGTCTCTATTTTACAACCCTACATTTATGCTTATTTAGAAGCCAGTGGCACAAGATTTTTGCTAATGATGACTTTAGGAAGGAATTCTCTTTGTCTGTTAGTAAATTACTATGGTACTAGAAGACTTTATAGTAGGTCTCAACTTGGTAATCAGTTACCACCAAAATGCATTGATTGCTAAAATGAGATAATTTCCTTCTCGGCCCCTGAAAGGAGACACATACAAATTCTTTCTCCCTCCCTCCCCCTCCCTTTACTCTCTCTCTCTCTCTCTCTCTCTCTCTCTTTCTTCCTCAATGAGATCAGCCAGCTTTCCGTCTGGAACAATCAAAATACCTCCCAGCTGGAATGACAGCATCATTTTATTGACACTGAAATAGGAGAGTGATAAAGCAAGTCGCAGCAGGCACAGCAGAAATGCACTGCTTTTATGATTCACATTTCAGAAATGATGCCATGAGACCCAAAATGCAAATCAGAGTTTGTTATGTGTTGTCAAAAATGTAGTTAAGGGCAGTCACCTCAACTGAACCTTTCACCCTCTGGAGGAAGCAATACCACTCCCGATCCCTGCCTCACTGCAAGTGGACAACAGATTTCCTACAACCATTCCCTCACTATTCTCTCTATGCTGGGATCTGGCTAAGAAAATTGCAGTTTTTCCTAGGTGATCTGGTGACAGCTTTGGAGGTACTAAGGAGAATTGCAGTGGAAGCAGCATCTTTAGGATTAGGTCTCATCCAGCCCCACGCCTTGACAAGGGGTTGCCTTTGTCCACATTCTCCAAACCCAGAATCCATGGGGGTAGGGGGTATTGCAGCTCTCCCTGCTTTCCCCACTGTAGGAAACCCTTATGAATTGCCTCCCCCTGCAGGTTCCTATAGCTTTCCCCCTCACTTCTTCCTTTGATTTGTCTTCTCTTAGACCCATGTAAGGAAAATGATGCTGGGTGAACATTTTATGAGCCCTGTAACTATAGGATAGTGCCATTGGCAGGGAAACAGGATAGACTCACAAAAGATGGGCAGGAGTCCTGGAACCTCAGTGAGATCTTTGCTGTCAGGGTGTTATAAACTCTCCTTAAAAATGTTTTTCAGCTCACGGCATCTACAGAGCAACTTAGACTTCCTTGGTGAGAAGCTGCTGCTTGCATGTAAACATCACCACATCTGAAGTCTTATTCCTGGACATCGGTTATGAGTCAGTGAAAAGCCCCAAATGATCTATGTATCACTTGCTCTCCTGCACTTTCAGTTTATGTCACAAACTAGAAAAAGGACTGAGCTCAATTTGCTGGAATCTCCCTCATGACAGTTCATTTTTATTTTGAAACAAGTGTTGGTAAATGTTAATGCTAGAGAAGAGGCTTACAATAAATAAGTAGAAATGAAAGCAGAAATAAGGCAGTTCACACAAGCTCAATTTCCATGACTCTAAAAATGTTGCTCAATCAACAGCACAGCCCGACCAGGAAAACCAGAACACTTTGTTATGGGCAGAATTCTAACATGGATGCCAAGATGTCTGGCCCCTGGCATGCTCAAGCCTTCTCCGAGCTGGTTGGTCAAACACTAACCTCACTCCTGCTGTGAAGAAATTTTGCAGATGTAATTAAGTTCCCAAATCAGTTGACCTTATGATAGGGAGTTTGGCTGGCTGGTCTTGACCTAATCACATGGCCCTTTATATCTGGATCTAGATGTCAGAGACAGAAAAAGTCCAAGATATTTGAAGTCTGAGAAGGATTCAACAAAAGGGAGACACTCCATTGTTGGCTTTGAAGATGGAAGGGCCAGGGAGCAAGAAGTGCAACAGCCTCTAGGACTGCTGAGAGCACATCCCCCCAGGTGACAGCCAGTCAGGAAACACAGACCTCAGTCCTCTAGCTGCAAGACACTGAATTTCATGACAACACAAATGTACTTGGACAAGAGCCCTGAGTTCAGATGAGAACACAGCCTGGATGACTCCTTGATCCAGCCTTGTGAGAATCTGAATGGAGAATCGTGCTTTTCCCAGACACCTGACCCATGGAATCTGTGAGGCAATACTGTCTGTTGTTTTAAGGTGTTGAATTTGTCATAATATGTTACTCAGTATAGAAAACAAATGCATACTCACAAATGGTTTTAAAGCTTTTTATCCAAGACCAAAATTAAACCTCCCCTGGCGAGAGACCTATCAGCCTGTCAACTACTGTGAATGACATCCATCATGCAAGCCCCTCGCTACTCAAAGTGTGATTCATGGACCAACAGCATACACATGGCCTGGGAGCTGATTACAAATGCAACATCTCAGGCTCCATCCAGATTTTCTGAGTCAATCTTCATTTTAACAAATCCCCTATGAGTCATATGCATTTTAAAGTGTGAGGCACTGGTTAGCATCCTAATTCAGAGCTGAAAACCTGGAATCAGCAAAACTTCGATTCTCCACATGGCCCCATAGTTTTACTGACTGTGGCCTTGAACAAGTTTCTTAACCTCTCTGAGTCTCTATTAATCTATAAAATGGAGCAAACAATAGTACCAACTTCACAGGGTCATGGTGCAGATTAAATGGAACAGTATGTAAAACACATTAGCCCAGTGCCTCCTGCCACACAATAAGGGCTTGATAAATGTTGGTCGTTATAGGATTGAGTGCCAAGAGTGGAGTGAGTTGAGTCTAAAGGGGCAAACCCTTTCAATTAGAAACATGCAGGATCACTGTGACGAACGTCCTCCTCTGAGGAAATATATTGTCACAGACTCCTCAGAGGCTGCAGAAGGTCATGACCTTGCTTTTCTACCTCAGTAAGCATCCCCTGACCCCAGGCAGAATCAGTCATGCCCTCCCATCACAAGCACTGACTCCTGTAACCACCTGTGTCTCCCAGCCTCCCACCCACCCCCCCACCCCTGAGAGGTCTCCCCTACCAGCATTAACCTATTAACCCCATTGGGCTCCACCTCACTTAGCTAATGATATCTGGCCAGAAACCATGGAGACGGGTGTTGGAAACCCCCGAGCAGGTGGTGTCCCTGGATATCAGTGACAGCTCACCCCACAGAAGAGATGAATGGATATGCCAGCAGCAGAGCTGCTGTGGCTGGTTTAAAAGAAATCTAAGGTTCTTTTCCTTTCTGCCGGAGGGAATGGTGACAATGACCTCAGCAGCGAGTATAAGGACAAATGAACATACTGGCAATTACAAATGGCCAGAACAGGAGAGAAGTCATCTGCCCTAGGCTCTGAGAGGTCCGAGAAGTCTGGCTCCTCCTCCTGGTTTCTCTGTTCTTGGCAAACACTCCTCTCCCTTGCTTTATCCTCTGAGCCTGAGCTGAAGAAATCTCTATGGTTCAATATAAATAATGAGGATGGTATTGATAATAATAATAGCCCTCATTTGTTGAGTGCTCCAAGTGCCAAGCACTTCTCATGAATTATTTATACTCCTTATAACAACTCTGTGGAGAAGACATTATTATGTTTCTTTCTAGTCAAGGAAATAGACTCAGAGAGGTTAAGTTGCTTGCCTAAGTTTACATAGCAGGTAAATGCTTGCCCTTGGATTGAAACCTGGGCATGCTTGGCTCAGAAGCCTATGGTCTCTTCACTTTGTCCACAACATAGCTGTTGTCCTGACTCCTTTAATAAGCTCCTGACCTTCTTCCTGAACCCCATCCTTGGATCTTTGATGCTACTGCCAGTAGACTCCTACAGTGCCTTTCTCTTGTCCTTCCCAGGTGTGTACCACCTTTGGATCCTGTCTTCTCTGCCCAGATGCCCACCTGTCTGGCCCCTGGACAAATATAGCATACACCTCTTTCTTGTTGTCCACGTGGTTGTGATCTATGGGGTTCCTCATCTCGCTGTTCATGGGTGTGCTGGCTGGGCCTGCCCAGTAAAGAACTAGATGTACACTCCTAGACTCTGGATAACTGTCCCTCCCCTGGGATCCCACCTCACAAGTAGAGTCTCCTATATCCTCTAGCCTGGCTTATGATTACAGAAGAGTGTTTCCAGGATGTTCCAGGTGTTAAAGTAATTAAATAAGGAGGCCATTAGATTGCGGTGGCTCTAATGCCTTGGCCACCTACATAAGGAAACCAAAATCTAAGCCAAAGCAGATGCACTCAAACCTGAGAAAAAGAAACTTATGAACAACCAATCCCAAACAGCCAACCAGGCTTTCCCAAATAAGGGAACTGCTTAAGCTATAGCTAACCAAATAGTATCCTTGCTTTGCTTCTTTATCCTCTCTATAAAAACCTTTCCCCTATCTTCTGTCAGTGGAGTGGCCCTGACCATCATTGGTTTGGCTCCCAATCGGAGAGGATGTATGCTCAAATAAACCCTTGAAAAAAAATTTTTTTTTTTAAAATTTTTATTTATTTACGATAGTTACAGAGAGAGAGAGAGAGGCAGAGACACAGGCAGAGGGAGAAGCAGGCTCCATGCACCAGGAGCCCGATGTGGGATTCAATCCCGGGTCTCCAGGATCGCGCCCTGGGCCAAAGGCAGGCGCCAAACCGCTGCGCCACCCAGGGATCCCGAAAAAAAATTTTTTAATGTGCCTCAGTTTACCTCTTAATACAGGGAAATCACTCTACTTAGGTTCTGGTTTCTGCTCCTGTTCTACCATGTCTTGAACATTCTTTCTCTCTTTCAAAACCACATTTTACGGTTCAGTTCATACCTGATTCAAAATCCACTCTACAGCTCACAGAATAACACCTTGATCTGGAATCATGTCCCTTCACAATCTGGCCTCAATGACACTTCCAAGTACCAGCCCTATTTTCCAGCCAACTGTTCCCTGTCCATTCTCTGCCATTTAATGCTGAGCCTTTGCTTCTCCACTCTGCCAGGAATGTTCATTTTCTTTGCACCATTTCTGTATTATCCGAGATCTAGCTCAAAATCCATCTTCAGCACAAAAATGGCTCTACTCCCCCCAGCTGGAAATAATCCTTTCCTTTGGGTGATCTGCTGTGGTACTTTATTTGTACTTCTCTGGTGACACAATAATTTTATACATTTCACCATAGGTAAGTATGTACATAATTTTTCTTCTCTTTTAGACTGATTTTTTCCTTTTGGGTAGCATTACAATGCCTAGGAAATGCCTTGATAAGTGCTTGCTATAAATCTATTGATCCATCGGCTGTATAGTAGATGAATGGGTGGATGGATGCATGGAAGGGAGGTTATAAGTATTGAAACTCTGGCTGGGGTTTTTCACCAGGCTGCTATGACAGGAGAAAGGCTGTGTCTGTCAGATAAACAGGCCATCACAATTATGGAAGAGGATGAAAAACTTAACCATGCTGGGGGTAACGTCAGACCGGCATGTTCACTCTTGTTGTTGTTGTTGTTGTTTTAATGTTTACTAGGCTGTATCAGTAGGATAATTTAAAATATGAGTAAAAGAAAACCCAACTCTTCAACCTAGCTTCCATGGCCAATACATTTATTGGAATGAATACAGGAAGTCAGAGATAAGGCGAGGGGTCAGGATTGGTGGCTTCAAAGCCTCTTTCCATTTCTCTACTGTCCTGTCCCCATCGGTAAGGTAAGTTGCCTGGTTTGGGGAAGTCTTCTAGTAGTTATTGGACTAATTGTCTCCCTTTTTATATTATGCTATTTTTTTTTTAGATTTTAAAAATGTATTTAATTGAGAGAGAGTGGGGGTGGGGAGAGAGAACAAGGGGAAGAGGAGCACACTCCTTTCTGAGCAGAGAGCCCAATTTATGGCTTGATCCCAGGACATTGAGATCATGACCTGAGCCTGAGCTGAAGCCAGACACTTAACTGACTGAGCCACCCAAGCACCCCTATATTCTGCTAACTTTCTATGGCTCTTTTTTAAGAATAAGGAAGCATATTCTCTGGAAGTGCCTAGAAAACTTCTCTTTGTGACTCTGGCCCAAATGGGCCTCAGCCAGCCTCATCCAGACCCATTTACTGGTAGTGGGGATAAGGATGGGGCTCAAACCACTGAGGGCCCACCTGGACTGTGGTAGAACCCACATTGGAGAGTCAATGCAAGACTTTTTACACAGCAGACAGTTTTATGGGGGCCACTCCCATTAAGGGTTTGTTCTTATGAACTTATCATTTTTATTTTTTTAGATTTTTAAAAATTTTTATTTATGAGAAACAGGGAGAGAGGCAGAGACACAGGCAGAGGGAGAAGCAAGCTCCATGCAGGGAGCCGGACGTGGGACTCCATCCATGTCCAGGGCTGAAGGTGGCGCTAAACCACTGAGCCACCAGGGCTGCCCTGAACTTACCATTTTAAACAAGCAGTATACAGTGGAAAATGTATCATCCAAAAGATCTCATTGCCCCAGATATTACAATGTATCTGCTGGTCTAAGGGTCCTTCAGTGCTTCCTGTGCAAATACATGATTAGTTAGTAGGGTTAATTGAACACATGCTGTCTGGATAGTATTATTCTAAGCACTGTGCAAAGTTAGAAAAAGGATGGAATGCAATGACTTTTTAAAAAAATAGAATGAAGGTTGAAAAAGTAGTTCTCTTTTAAAGGCAGCATTAATTCTACTCATTTACTTTCCAGAATGTAGAATCTACTTAAGTCTCTTCCTTTCTTTGTTCTCTCTTGTTTAACTGTCCCTTTTCTTTCCCTTTTAAGATTTTATTTATTTATTTGAGACAGAGTGAAAGAGAACAGGAGTGAAGGGGGAGAAGCAGACTCCCCACTGAACAGGGAGCCTGACTCAGGGCTCTATCCCAAGACTCTGGGATCATGACCTAAGCCCAAGGCAAACACTTAACCAACTGAGCCAGGCTTTTCTTGTTACTACTTTTGTTCTTTTATTCTTTGCTCATTTCAGGAAAGCAACATAGTAAAGATTAAGAGTGTAGAATCTGGAGTCAGGCTTCCAGGTTGGGAATTCTGACTTTGAGCCTGAGCTGTGACTTTCTAGCCAATTACATCATTGCTCCAAGCTTCCATGTTTCATTGGTGAATCATACCTAATAATTACACTTCCTTGGATGATGCACATGGAAAGTGGTTAATAAAGGTTAACTATTTTAATTTCCTTCTTCATTCATTCTTTTTTGATTGTGCCTTGTTTTTGTATCCTCTTCTTCCTTGCTATATCCTAGAGTGATAGATGGTTCAGAAATAGAGTCAAGGTTAGAGTCACAGAATCAATTTTCTAGGGAGGAATAGAATGGAATCATTTCATTTCTGTCTCTTCTCTTCATTATAATCAGGGTATTTAAAGAGTGAATATAATTAAGGCAAAGATGAACATGTGCAAAACCAGTTGAAAGGCATACATATGTGCTACATATGCGAGCAGAAGAATGTTCTAGTTCCTACAAGAATCTTCCAGCTGACAATTTCAAATTCAAAAAGTTCAAATTCAAAATCTAGGCCTAGTTTGCTCAACATGGCTTTACTTCCAGAATATGGTGACCTTCCTTTATCTATTTTATAGCTGCACACTGCTCCCCTGACCCTGGCCAGCCATCTGTAAATACATCCATTGTTTAGAAGATGATCAATTGGAAGAGTCCGATTAAAGCAGTACAGATCTATCATCTTGGTAGAAAGCAATAACCACAATTGAAAGCACATGCTATCATGGTGGCAGGTTAGTGTGATGATTGCACATGAAGAGAACACAGACCGTCATCATTGTAGAGGTTACAGAAGACCAATCAGTTTGAAGCTATAGATTCTAAAGCAGTTGAGAGCTCACAGCAAAGACCACTCCTGTGTCCCTTGTCTTCAATGTCCCAGCTCTGCCCAGAAACCATTTGGAGAATGATCATCTATCCCTCGAGACCAGAATGCTGTAGACTATTAACATTTCCTCTCCACAGCAGCCACAAATGCTTCTCCACTGATTGTTTCCACTGCCTAGAATATTCTTCCTCTAGATACCCATAGGGCTAGAACTATCACTTCTTTCAAGGCTTTACTCAAAAGTCACCTTCTCAGGGATGCTATCTAGCCATTCTATCTGAAATTTACCACCCTCCAACATTTAAAGATCCCCTTCCCTACTTTATTCTTTTCTCCTTGGGCTTTACAAGTATCTACTACACAATATAGTTTAGTATATGTGCTGCCGAAGCGAGCACCACAATATAGTTTACATATTTATCTTTTTTTTAAGATTTATTTATTTATTCATGAGAGACAGAGAGAGAGAGAGAGAGAGGCAGAGACACAGGCAGAGGGAGAAGCAGGCTCCATGCAGGGAGCCTGATGTGGGACTCAATCCCGGGTCTCCAGGATCAGGCCCTGGACTGAAGGCAGCGTTAAACCGCTGAGCCCCCCGGGCTGCCCACATATTTATCTTATTTATTTTCTATTTTCCCTAATAGAATATAAATGGCATGAAGGAGGGGTTTGAGTCTCTTTTGTTGATTATATTATCCCCAGTGCCTAGCATAATGCCTGGCACATACTTGGCTCTTAATGAATATTTGTTGAATGAATGATTTAATGAATTTGTGTGACTAATTGATCAGTATATCTGACTTCCCTCCTAGAATGTGAGTTTTGTGAGACCAGAGACCAAGCTTGTTTCTCCCACTGCTATATTCCTAGAGATGATCACAGGGCCTAGCAGGTAGTAGATACTAAGTACAGATTTTTAAAATAAATAATTGAAAAATACCAATAGTGCCAGAATTGACAGAAGGAATGTATTAGAGGGAACATGGTCATGCAGATGTCTTCATAGCTATGAGGCTTCCTAAACAGTCTCCAAATTAACCTGAAAGTAATATTGGGTATTGTCAGGAGTCACTTTCCTTGTATACTTAGGGTCCGACAACTTGAAATAACACACACTAGCATGTGGCTACCACCACTGCTTGGAGTTGGGGTTCTAAAATCATATACTGGAAAAATTACATTAAAAATCTCTTTAATCACTCCTACGGTACAGATTACACTGCTCCATGCATTCTGTGCCATCTCTTAGTAAGTTCCACACAGCCAGTTTTCCCCCAGATTTAGAACAGATGGCCATGGCTGTTTCTTTGGTTAAGCACCAGATGAAGTAGTTGGCGTGGATTTAAGGGCCATATTGTTGGGGAGGAAATGACATATATGTATATATTCATCTGTATTTTTCTTTTATTGAACACATAGTCAACTTTGAACAACTTACATACTTGTGTACTTAACTCCATTGTACTATTTGGTCCTCGATGGTATCAGATGTCTTTATTGTTTATTGCGGAGATAAGTGTGTAAAGGAGGTGGGAAAAAAACCCTTTGGAGGTGTTGCAGTAGTTGGCATGACCAATAGAAGAATATCAACCATCATGATTTTCCAAATTAAAAAGAAAAAAGTCTTTTATCTAAATTGTATACAGAGTCTAAATCCCTACAAAAAATAATAAAGAGCAGGTATGAAGTTCTTCCTATGTGCTGGGTACTAGGTTCTTTATGTATATTGTCTCAATTGACCTGCCTCATAGCAACCCTTTAAAGAAGGTATTATAATCCCTGTGACCCTGCTATGATTCTTCGTAACAGCCAGGCAGGCATGCAGGCTTGGCCCATTCCCAAAAGAACACATTTAACTGTAGCCAGTGATGGAGACACTCTGAGCCCTGGATATGATACAAACAGTTGTATCCTTTTCTCTTGAATTGTCTTTTAGTCCACACCAAGGCTGCCTTATAGGGATGCTTAGATACCTCTTCCCCTACTCCATAAAAGTAACTGGGGTAGGGGCACCTGGGTGGCTCAGTTGGTTAAGCATCTGACTCTTAATTTCATCTCAGGTCTTGATCTCAAGGTTATAAATTCAAGCCCCGAGTCGTGTTCCTTTACTCTCAGTGTGGGAGCTGGGTATGGAGCCTACTTAAAAAAAAAAAAAAAAAAAAGGGAACTGGGATATTATCTATTAAAAAATAATAATAATAAGAGTAAATCACCTTGTTCCAAAAGTCCTGCATTTTGGTGCTCAATTTATTGGTGGGATTAGAAAAAGAAAAAAAAATTCCATTTTGATCAGAACTTATCAGTTACTTCTAAACCAACTCACTTGAGGGGTGGAAAAAAATATGGTCACTTCCTATGTTCCTCTTTTGAACATGTTCTCTACTCAGTGCCCTATTTTATATATTGTATAAATTTATTCTTCAATCTGTGTTCAATGAAAAGACTACTAATATAGCAGCATTGCTTCAGACAGGCATAATTGGAATATTCCACCTTGCTCATTTTTTATCCCTCTTCTTATGTTTTTTCCTTAGCTTCAGTTTCTTCCACATCTCCCCAAAACATTTTCCATATTAATCATCCATATGGTCTATGTTGTCAATATATCTAAAATTTCTATCATTTTCCCTTTCTTTCTTTTCTATCCCCTCTTCCTCAGGAACCTGGCTTCATCCTACCACCAGACATTGTGCTCAAACCAGGGATGAAGAACTCTACTTGGCCACACTAGTGAAGATGGGAAAGGAGCAAGGGGGAGAAGGCAGAGATGTGGCAATGCTGCGTCTCAGATTTATAGAGGATGGCAGTGGTTCCCAGGGACTGTAAGTAGTTTTCCTCATGTTACTCAACTAGTAAGTAGCAGAGCCAAAAATTGAACCTGGGTCAGTAAGGCTTCAACTACCTACTGTTTCCATTATACCACATTACACAACACCTACTGTTTCCATTATACCACAGTTTTTAGAGGCAGCAAAATCCCATTAAATGCAAGTTTTGAGCAACAATGATGGCCAGTCTTTGTGTAAACAGATAGAATCTTATATGATTCACTAAATGGGTTTGGCAGTGTGACCTTGGAAATAGGGACCAGAGAAGTGAAGTCTTTCCTCAAATCATCAACGGCAGGAATGACCAATGTTTACTCTGTACACAGGACCAAGCTAGGTGTTTTGAAGGAGACACAGGGCATCCTATAAGGCTGCACTGAAGAGACAGTCTAGCTCCAAGAAAAAGTTATGCCTTGTAGTAGTCAGGGCACCTCCTGGAAACAGAGAACATATTCAAACTGTACAATTAAGAAGGGTTTAAGGGACTAATATATTTCTTATGGTACAGGTGAGGTTTAGGAAATTGGGGAAGGAACATGCAGTGAGTGCCCTGGGATCAGCAGTGGGATTCTGTTACCTACTCCCCCCCGCCCCCCGCCCCCCACACACACACATGCAAAGACAAGGTGACGGAGCAGAGCATAGCTGTGTGAAGAGGAAAAGCTATTCTCCTATCCCAGGAGCTGTGATCTCCAGGAGGGAGAAGCAGCCAACCTATGGAAATCCATCAGGGAGGGGGCCACATTAATAAATCTCTTCAGTATCCTGATGATGCTTCCCTTAGCCAACCCCCACTAGAGGCTAGAGGGCAGGCATTGATTCTACTCATAAAGACCAGTCGTCCAGGCACAGCAAAGAATGAGAAAAGGTAAACAGTGAATCTGAAAGGAGAAATGAAAGATAATTTCATAAACCGGCATACCATTTAAGTGTCTTAAAGAGGTTGCTAATTACAGAAGTATTACTGTAAATTATTTTGTGAAGTAATATATTCTTTATGCACCTTTATGTGCCATTTTTATATATCCTGTTGTTCTCCTGTTAGGTTAGTTTCAAATAAGAATGGCTCAAGTTAAATATTGAACTTAACTGACTTCCTGGCTCATCCCAAGTGTAAGGCAAGGTGAACCTAAGCCTTCTGAAGGAGCACATTTCAGTTGTGTTGCATGAACAATGTTTTTGCTCCATGCTTTTCCCATTGTACAACTTTCTTTCATTCACTCAGATTTTTCTCCATTATTTTAAAACTTTTTCTTTCCTACATTTTTGCCCTCTCTTTCCTCTAACAAAAAAGGCTGCTTGGCTCACACCTCTATCAACAGATGCTTGGAAATAATGCACCATGCCAGCTTTTCAAGGATTTTCCTCTTTCCTCCCTCCCTAGAGAAAAACAAAAGGGTAAGGATAGCTCGAAGGATTGG
Organism: Canis lupus dingo; assembly: GCF_003254725.2. Lineage (NCBI taxonomy): Eukaryota > Metazoa > Chordata > Mammalia > Carnivora > Canidae > Canis > Canis lupus. The sequence goes on along the minus strand of NC_064250.1, from coordinate 44,653,241 downwards.
ATCAGAATGTTGTTTTACTGGAATTTGCAGCTGTTTCTGGATTGCAGAAGTCACTGGAGGGGAACAATGTGCTTGGGGACTGGAGGAAATGCTTTGGCTCCAATCTGTCCCAAGTCTTCTGGGGAGGAGTTTTCTCATTGTTCCAGAGGTTGCTACTTAACGAAGATTTTGCATCTTTCAACAGAGAACTGTGTGGTGAGGGAAAGGAAAGAGTATGACAGGAGCAAAGAAGGCAAAGGCAAAAAAGTAACTGACCTTTGGTCAGTGTACAAACCATTCTCTAGGCTCTGGCTTAAATGTCTGGCTGATGAAAGCGTTGCTATTTCTTCCTTCCTTCTTTCCTTTCTTTCAAGATCTTGTTTATCCATTTGAGAGAGAGAGGGAGGGAGCACATGCATGCAGGATAATGAGGGCAGGGCAGGCGGACAGAATCTTCAAGCAGGTCCCCCCTCCCTGGATGAGTGGGGAGCCCCATACTGGACTCAATCCTGCAACCGGTGAAATCATGACCTGAGCAGAAAGCAAGAGTCCAAAGCTCAACTGACTGAGCCAGTTGAGGCTAACCTGATGGCTAACCTGATGGCTCAGGCACCCCTCACTATTTCTAAGAACTTAAGGGCTAGGGTAAGTCAATGAAATTTCCATTTTCACCCCACAGGAAAAATAAAGATGGAGTTTATATAGGCAGGTGGATCTAGTTGATGAATGAATGAATGAAAATATTCCAGTGGCAGATTTTTGAATATTTACATAAGAGATTCATTGGCTTTTCATTGTGTGTGAAAGGCTAGACTGATATGTGTGTTACTGGTTCTATAGATATATAGGACAAATAAATCCATATATACCTTTGCACTCATATGTATGTATTTCTGGTATTATTTGAGGAAGCCTCTGAAACTGTATTTTCCTCCTGAGTACTATCGCTGCCATAGATCCTGTAATCTCTATGGAAGGAGTCTGTAAAATCTTTTTTAAGTTAGGCAAAGATCAGGCTAGGTGGACAGCAATGGAGACTTACCCCATCATTCATTCCGACTTCTCTTGGTAGATATTTCAGTTTACTTTTGGGTTTGCATATATTCTTCCTTACTGATTTTTTTTTAAAGTTAGTGCTATGTATTGAATGTATCTCCCTAAAAACACACGGAAGTCCTAATCCTCAGTACCTATGAATGTGACCTTATTGGAAATAGGATCTTTGCAAAGGATCATGTTAAGATGAGGTAATCCAATGTGTCTTGTGTCCTCCTTTCTGAAAAGGGCAAATTTGGACAGATAGACAGATTTAAAGGGAAGACAATGTGAAGATTCAGGGAGGAGAAAGCCATCTACAAGCCAAGGAACACCTGTATCTACCAGAAGCTAGAAGAGAGACAAGAGAGATTCTCCCTCAGAACCCCAGCCCTTCCAGCTCCTTGATAAGTCACCCATTTTGTGATGCTTCGTTGCAGCAGCCCGAGGAAATCAATACAGATTAGGTCTGATGAAATCTTCTGGCGCAATCTTTTGATTTCTTCAGATTTTATTTATTTATTCATGAGAGAGAGAGAGAGGCAGAGACACAGGCAGAAGGAGAAGCAGGCAGAGGGAGAAGCAGGCTCCATGCAGGGAGCCCAATGTGGAACTTGATCTGGCGCCCTGGGCCGAAGGCAGGTGCTAAACTGCTGAGCCACCCAGGGATCCCTCTTTTGATTTCTTCAAATAAGAAATTGAAATTTAAAAGGTAAAATGGCTTAGAGTCACAGAGCCAATCAGGGATAGAGCACTAAACTTCCACATCATTCCTCTACCCATTGCTATAACTGGGCTGATTTGTATAAATGACAACAGGCTTCCACTGCTGCTCAAGACAATGGAGAAATGACATCCCTATCTTCTAATATAGATGCTACTAGACTTGAACAGTTGAAACAAGACTTTGGCATCATTAACATGGAGTAGAAATGTTTACTCTGCGACTCTCAGTGTCAGTGGATTTCACTCAATGCTCACTGACTCGTCATTTAAAAAGCTACAGAAGCTTGAAGAGATTGTTAGTGGGCTATATATCCAGATTATGCCTCTATATGAAAAGAGGTAACTAGGGAGGCACTTCTTGGGAAAGTCAAGGACAATTTCACTTACATCTGGTGGCTTGTCTTATAAGAAGCTAAGGCTCTGGGGAAGCTGTTTGAGTTCCTGAGCCAGGCAAAGTTGTAAATGGTGAGACTCAGAGTAGGAAGGAGCACAGCGTGACTGCCCTATTCCCCTTCAGCTTCTCCTGGGCCACCAACATCCTGCCTGGTGCTGCTCTTCCTAGGTGGTGGGGGATGGGAGGCTCCATGAATCTCTCCACACTTGACTCTCTGATCCTTTACTCAGTGCTCTCAGCGCCCCATCCCCAAGTGCCCATCTGACAAGGGGAGTCAATCCTTTTGCTTTTTCACTCTCTGGATGCTGACACAGCATGATGCTATGAGCAAAGTGAGGCCTGCTGAACAAGAATTCACCTGAGGAAATTTGAGCATCTAAGCTGCCTTTATTCAACAATACCTGAACCCGGCAACATCTCATCTAGCAAATAGAGGGAGTTCCCAGCAGCTGTACAAAATGGAAAGATGTTGGGAGGAGGGATGGGTTAAATGGTGATGGGCATGTAGGAGAGCACTTGTGATGAGCATTGGGTGTTGTAGTGATGAATCACTAAATTCAACTCCTGAAACTAATATTACACTATTATGTTCTCTGACTGGAATTTAAATAAAAACTTGGGGGAAAAGGGGGAAAAAATAAAGTGGAAAGATTTTATAGGCGGAAATGGGGCAAGACAAGGAGGTTATTAGCAAGAGAAAAAATTGTTTCAGGTGAGGTCACCTTCCCTCAGAGTGGGGACAAGAGAGGGTCTTATGCCATGACTCAGTGGTGCTGATCAGAAAATTTCAGACTGATTGGTTAAAATTCCATTCCTAAACTGCAGTTAGGTATTTGGTGTTGATGGGACTTAGCAAAAGTGACTCCATTTGGGGCCAGTTGTTTCTTTTTAACAGGATTCCACCGAATTAAGGGTCATTTATTATCTTTTCCTAAGCTTCTGGCTTGAAGAAAGGCCTAATTCAAAGAGCAATTGGGGGAATCCTAGGTGGCTCAGTGGTTTGGTGCCTGCCTTCAGCCCAGGACATGATCCTGGAGTTCTAGGATCGAGTCCCATATTGGGCTCCCTGCATGAAGCCTGCTTCTCCCTCTGCCTGTGTCTCTGCCTCTCTCTGTGTGTCTCTCATGAATAAATAAATAAAATCTTAAAAAAAAAAAAAAGAGCAATTGGGATGTGAGAGAAGGGATAGGGGTAAACCTTAGCCCCAGTGAGCTGGATGGAGCCAAATGAATACGGATACGTCCATGGATGGACAGACCCACTGACGCCAGCCAACAGGAAGATTCCTCTCAAGGTGAAACAATAAGAACTTGTAGAGCTGAGGTTTTGTGTACAGTTATGACATTCGCCAGAAAAAAATAAAGGGAGGGAATAAAGAGAGAGAGGTGGAAGAGAATGAGAGAAGGTCTACAAGAGGCTTGTCAGGATACAGAGAAGACAAGTTTAGATCAGGAATTGGTCTGATTCATACAGATGTTATTTTAATTTTACTGAATGGGTTTGCTAGACAAGCTGACTCTCACATTTGCAATTTTCCTAATCTTTTATATGAGCACTTCCACTGCCTTTCAGGCTCTGATGGAAAATTAGCTTCAGTTACATTTCATTAGATGAACTAGCTTCAGCGAGCTCTGTGAAGTTGGCCTCATAAATCAGCTGCTTCTTTCTTTAATCATGTATCCTGCTCTTTCCTGGATTCTCTCTTGCTTATCTTTTCCGGGCGCAGAGGGAGCCAGGACCCAGCACAGTGTGCTTGAGCACGGCTCCGACTCTTATCACCAGTTCTCCCTCCTATCGTCCTTTCTCCTTGGCCCTTTCTCCTTGGCCCTCCTTTCCAAGGCCCTTGCTCTAGTGGAATGTGTTTGTGTGTCAGATGCTACTTTGTGATCAACTCTGCCCCCAGACAAGACTCCGGGCCAGATCTTATCTAGGTGCTTCTGTGGGTGTCTCTGTCTCTGCCTCCAGACTTGGCGTCTTCAGGCAAGAGTCACAGATGGTGCACTCCTGTGACAAGAAACTCCCACAGCAAGTGTCATGAAATTGGGGTTCTCAGATGATCCGGGGGCTGAAATTCAGTGCTCGCGGTGAGAAGGCTGGTAGGGAGGTCACAAGGCCAAACTCAGACAAAACTGTGAAGCTGGCAGAATTTATCCTCAGCCCTGTCACTCTCCTCACAGCCCTCACCCCCCTCTGCCAAGTTTCCAATGCCACATACTCTTCCTGGACATTCTGGTCTCCTTTCCCAGCCTGCCAACCTGGGCAGCTGGGAAGATTCAGAATTGAATATTCCATGCTTCTGCTTATTTGAATTTGCATTTAATTAGCTCTCAGTGATTAAGAGGGCAAAAGATCTGAAAAGATACTTCACTAAGGAAGATATAAGGGTGGCAAATAAGTACGTGAAAAAGGTGAGCTCCATTATTAGCCATTAGGGAGATACATACTGTATCCACAGTGAGCTACCAGTAGACATTCACCAGAATGGCAAATTAAATTGCCATCAAAAAATTGAATTTTTTAAAATTAAAAAGATTAAACATACTAAGTATTGGCAAGAATGTAGAGCAATTGGAAGTCCCATACGCTGCTGCTGGACATGCAAAATGATATAGCCACTGTGGAAAAGTGTTGACAGTTTCTTAAAAGCATAAATGTACATATTCCATGTGACCCAGATATTCCCCTTTTAGACATTCACCCAAGATAAATGAAAGCAGATGTCCACACAATGATGTACACGAACATTCATAGCAGCTTCATTACAACAGCCCCAAACTATAAACAACCTATATGAGTCTAATCCTATATGAGCTGCCATAACAAGATCCCACAGACTGCACTGCTTTAACAGCAGAAATTCATTTTCTCACAGTTCTGGAGGCTGGAAAGTCCAAGATCAGGGTTCCAGTAGTGTTGAGATTTTGGTAAGGGCTCTCTGTCTGGCCCACAGATGGCCACTCTGTCCTCATGGGGCCTTTCCTCTGAGGGCGCTTGGAAAGATAAAGAGCATAAGCAAGCAAGAGAGTTTGCTAGTATTTCTTCTTATAAGGACACTAATCCTCTCCAATCGGGGCCCCACCCTTCTGACTTCATTTTTCCTTGATTACTTCCTAAAGACCCTATTTCCAAATAGAGTCACATTGGGGGTTAGGGTCTCAACATATTAATTGGGGAAAGGAAGAGTCACATGTCAGTGCATAGCTTAACCCAAATATCCATCAACAGAGGAATGGCTAAACTAGTTATGCTGTGTCCACACAATGTATACTTCAGCAATTCAAAAGAATAAACTATCAATGTACTCAACACTATAGATAAAACTCAAAATAATCATGCAGAGTGAAAGAAGCTAGACAAAAAAGAGAATACATACTAGGTGATCTCATTTATATAAAATCTTAGGCCACTGGGTGGCTCAGTTGGTTAAGCATCTGACTCTTACTTTAGGCTCGGGTCACAATCTCAGGGTCATGAGATTAAGCCCTGCTTTGGGCTTCCCATTGAGTATGGATCCTGCTTAAGATTCTCTCTCTCCCTCTCTTTCTGCCCCTCTCCCTGCTTGGGTACATACTCTCTCTCTTAAAAAAAAAATCTTAGAAATGCAAAGCTATCAATAGCAACAGAAAGCAGAACTGTGATGATCTGGGGATGGGGAAAGGTGAGTGGAACAGGAGGGAGGGATTACAAAGTGGCACAAGAGCATCTGTAGAGTTGTATGTTCATTATCCTGATTGTACTGATGGCTTCATAGATAATGGTGTTATTATCATATTGTCTGCTTGAAACCCATGAAGCTTACCATTTCAGTCATACCTCATACCTTGGAGTTGTAAAACATACCTTGTAAAGCATACCTTGAAGCTGTAAAACAATTTGCATTTTATAAGCTCTCACTTGGGTGGGTTTAATTCATTTGTAGCAATGCTGACCTCTCTTACATACCCTGTACAGAACTATTTCTGGCTCTTCCCTCACTCTTGGCCTCCTTGTCTGAACCAGGATTTTCTTTTCTTTCTTTTCCACCAAATATTGAGAGGTCTGCCTACCTATAGAGACAAACAACAATTAAGGGTAGAAAAGAATTTTCTTCTAAAACATATTTTGAAATCTGAATAAAATTACTAAACACATTTAATATGGCTTTATTTATCACTGTGTATTAACTGGTCATTGGGGAAATGACGGGCCATGCCTGGGGATGCCAGGATATCACCTGAGAAATCACGTGCCCTTTGAATGTATGATGATGTCTGACCTGTGCACCTGTGGGTTGATGCATAGGCGGCAATTACCACTAATGCATCTACATAGTGATTGATAGTCTGCAACTTCATTGATCATTTCAATATATATTTGGAAGAACATCAATATGTTTGGGTATCATCCAAGGGCTAAGATTAAGTCCCCAAGCTCTGAAGCTCCAATGAATCTATCCTCTCCCATGGACAGCAGGGGCTGGTAGATGCTGGCCATGCCCTAGCAGTGACAATAAGAGCTGGGGTGTCTGGAGCAGAAGAAATGAGGCCCAGCTATCTCACAGTATGAAAAACATGGTCACAATACTTTGCAGCTTCTGCCATCAGGCGGTGGAGTCTGTGTGCCTGCTTCTTGACTTTGGGCTGGCCTTGTGACTTGCTTGAACTGATGGGATGTGGCAAAAATCACAATATGCAAGTTTCAGAACCTAGGCCTAAGAGTTCTTACAGCTCCCCAGTGGCCCTCTTGGCACACTCTTGCAGCCATGTAAGCTTGCATTAGGCTACTGAATGACATCAGGGGGACAGGAACGTCTGACAGCATCAAGCTGTCCCAGGCCGTAAGTGAGCTCATCTTAGATCGTTGTGTTCCAGTCAACCCACCAGAAGACTGCAAGCACATGAGTGACCCCATGTGAGCCTGGATAAGCCCAGCCCCAACTGCAGAATAATGAGCAAATAGATAATTGTCATTGTATGGTTAAATTTGGGGGTGGCTTGTTATGTAGTAATAAGATACCTACGATGCTCACCCAAGGGCCAGCCACACGTGAAATCTAAGGCCGTTGCCAGTAAGCTCCTAAGAACCACTTAGTAGTATTTTTTATCATAATAGTGGGCAAGTCACTCACCATCTACACCTCAATTATTTTGCTCTTCAAACAGGAACATCATTATGTATTAGAGAGAGTGTGTTGAAAAAATTTATTCTTGTAGCATGTTTCTGTATGTAGTTGTTGGGGAGTGAAAAGTTTAGCCACATATTTAGAAAGTGGGTCTGTTTTGATAGCTTTGGCTAATAAGACTTCTCTGTTGAGGCTGTCCTTAAATAGAATTAATGTCAGGCTATTCTGGTTTTACTAGCAGATAGTCTTCAGACTACTGATTACTGCCTCTTCCTTCTTATCTACCCACCCCTTCTCCCCACCCCATGTCCTTCTTCATCATCTTTGGGGCAGGAGATCCAGGGTGGATGCTGCAGCCTTTCATCCTTTTCTTTTAGGACAGACTGTATCTTTTTAAGACTTATTTATTTATTTGAGAAAGAGACAGAGTGTGTGATGTGCAAGCATGGGGGGGAGGGGCAGGGGAGAGGGAAAGAGAAGTGCAAGCACACTCTGCACTGAATGTGGAGTCCAACTCAGGGTTGGATTCCAGGACCCTGAGATCATAACCTGAACCAAAACCAAGGGTCGGATGCTTAACTAACAGTGCCACCCAGGTGCTCCTAGGACAGAATGTATCTTATTAGTACCCCTTGCTCCTAGCACAGTGCCCTAAATGTAATGGGCGCTCACTATATTTCGAATGATAACACTGTTAAACTGCCAATGCTTGGGTAGGAAGACCCAAAGAAGGTAAAAACTTCATTATTTTATTATAGAGGGAAGCTGCCTTTTAAAAGAGGCACCTACCAAAACCCATGTTTGGATGGATACAACAAAGGACTTGGGGCAGATCTTGGTATGCAAGAATTGTCTGAGTTGTCTTTTTTAGTTTCCTAAGACAAAGCCAGTGGAAGAAGGAATTGTCCTGGAGGAAGAAAGCAATCAAGATGAGTTTCCCAGCTAGAGCTGTGTCTCATCCCTTGTATGTGGTTGACTTTTGGGGACAGGTTGGAGAAGTAAGCATTGGAGGCCAGGGACCCTCCTTGAATGAAAGGGATCCAATATTCAGACAACATTTCTTTGGGGTTTAATATTATTCAACACTTTTGATGCCTCAGGTGAGTCCAGCTAAGGTCAACAGGCAGAAGGGGACACCAAGGCTCCCCAAAGGGTAACTTAAATCGGTGGTGGTGGGGGAACCTGGAATGGCAATTTGTACTCAGCACCAGCAGAGACTGTCATATTGGAAAGGCCCATGTGGGCAGTGAGGTGTATACACCTGAAAACCTTGCCTGACCTAGTCACCTGGGACTTTGAATAAGCTTCAGAAACAGTAACTACATGTACATGTGAGGCACACAGATGAAACTCTAGGAGCCCGGCCCTTTAGAGGTGTAGCAAGGCCATGATAACACCCAGAGGTTAAAGCTCTGGCCTGGCGGACCAGTGGGAGAAGAGACCTCTATTCCTTATACTCTGACAACTATTTTCTCTCTGATTAAGGGTGTCAGTGTGGGGTGTGGAGCTGAAGTCTCTGGGTTCAAGCCCCAGTCCTACCAATACTGCTTACAGAGTTCTTATAAGGATTAAATGAGAGATGGATGCATTTAACTTGCTTAGAATAATACTTGATGCAGGGTGAAAGGTCAATAAATGTTGGTTATGTGCTTTCATAGGTATAGGCAAAGATTGTATAGGGCTTTGCAAAATGTCTTTTTATCTTTTCTGTTTTTTTTGTGTGTGTGGTTTTTTCTTTGTTTTTGTTTTGTTTTGTTTTGTTTTTTGTTTTTGAGAGGAGGCAGGGGAGGGGAAGAGGCAAAAGGAGAAGGAGAGAAAGAATCTCCACACTGGGTGTGGAGCCCAACCCAGGGCTTGGGGCTCGATCTCATGACCCTGAGATGATGGCCTGTGCCAAAATCAAGAGTCTGGCACTTAACTGACTGAACCACCCAGGCACCCCCAAAATGTCCTTCTTTTAGTAGTGGTCCCACAGGCAGCAATGGCTAGATTCTCTTGCTTCTGTAAGTCACTGGCAGTGAGTGAGGACCAGCGTTCTGTCACAAGACCACCAATGGCTCTTTCTGTTGCCTGTGATGCTGTTTTCAGAGGGATATCATGTCCCAGGTGTGAGTTTGACACCACATCTCTGGCAGCTGATCCTAAAAAAACAGCAACTCGGAGCCCTCTAGGTGTCCTTCAGCCTCAAGGTGGTTCCCTTTGTCCCAACCTCAAGGTGAGCACAGAATGCATAGGATTTAGAGCTATCACCAAAGGTAGCTCGCATGGCAAAACTGGACTCAAGCTGTCTGATTGGACATTAAAGAGTAATGGGACCTTGTTCTGTATAGCTCAACTGCAGTGAAGTGGCTCACCTCCATTACTTTCAAATTCCTTCTCTCACAGTGTCTCTCAAAGTGTGGTCCTGGATGAGCAGCAGCAGTATTACCTGGGTACGGGGTAGAAATGCCAAATGTCAAGCTCCATCCCAGACTTCTTGAATCAAAAACTCTGGGGTGGGGCGCAGCAATTTCTGTTTAAAGAAGCTCTTGGAGAGCAGCCCAGGTGGCTCAGCAATTTAGCGCCGCCTTCAGCCAAGGGCCTGATCCTGGAGACCCGGGATCCAGTTCCACGTCGGGCTCCCCACATGGAGCCTGCTTCTCCTTCTGCCTGTGTCTCTGCCTCTCTCTCTCTCTGCCTCTCTCTCTCTCTTTCTCTGTCTCTCTCTCTCTGTCTCTCATGAATAAATAAATAAAATCTTAAAAAAAAAAAGTTCTTGGGAAGGTTCTGGTGCTTATGAAATTGTTGGAGTGCTCTATCCCTGACAAATGGTTGTTTGCCCAGTCTCTGCTGGACCTCCTGTGATGGAGAACTCACCACCACTGAGAAGTCCCTGTAAACACCTTCTGCCAATCAAACTCCTTGTCATTTTCTTTCCTTAGTTCTAAGTCTACCATGTAATTGAGTCACTTGGAGGAGTTTACATATATACATACATAGGTACCAGGTAACTTACTTTGTATACATTATATTTAATTAAGACTTGAACGTGTTTAAATTGTGTTATTTGGATTCTGTATCCTTACTGTCATAATTCGCATAATTTACAGATCTCAGGTGGTAATGGAAGCAAATTCTCTAGGGTTTCTGTAACCAGATTCTTTGTCAAGTATTTATTGCCCAATGAAACATTTATATAGAGAGATTAATAACATTCTTTTTTTTTTTTTAAGATTAAGAACAGTCTTATCCTTAAAGAAAAGAAAGTGAATTGCACTGTGGAAGAAGACATGAAGTGGTGGAAAAGACTCTGGTGTGGAGCTAATAAAACCTGAGTTCTCTCTGTGATCTGCTACTGTGCTGTTGAGTATGCCACTTACTTTCCCTGCACCCAAGCTTACCAATCTGTAAAATAACAGGGTTGGATTAATGATCTATTATTAGGGATTCTATGAGTCTTATTTTGGGAGACAACTTTATGAGATATGGAATGTATTTTCATAAGGGATCTGTGTTGACTGGAAAGAATACAGAATGTCCATTAAGAACACTTGTGACATGCCTGGTGGGCTTAGTCAGAAGAGCACACAACTCTTGATCTTGGGGTCTTGAGTGTGAACCCCACATTGGGAGTAGAGATTACTAAATAAATAAACTTTAAAAAAAAGGGAGGAGTGGAACCTGGGTGGCTTAGTCAGTTGAGCATCTGACTCTTGATCTCAGCTCAGGTCTTGATCTCAGGGTTGTGAGTCCAGGTCCTGTATTGGGCTCCATACTAGAAGTGCAGCCTACTAAAAAAAGAGCATTTATGACAAAAATCACAGACCTGTCTCTTCAAGTATCACTTGTATCCTACCCTGGAATCTGGGTCCTTATTCTTTGCTTTGGAAATGAGCAATAGGTGGCTTAGCAGAATGGGGAACAGGTGTGGAAGGAGCTAACAGGGACTTTGGAGAAATGACAGACTTGCTTTCCTGAAATAAGTTTGAGCCTTCAGCCAAACGACACGTGTATATTTCCATAAATAAAAAAAAAACTCATGGTAAATATAGATTCATTAAAGAGTCTTAAAAATTGGATCTAGGCTTGGGATATAGGCTTGGGTACAGGACACGATGCAATCGTCCTCTCTCTCCTGACCTTTCCTTGTCTTTTCTTCACTCACCCATGGGCTTTTTGTCCAAAAAGAAGATGTGTCAGGACTCTGGTTATAAATACCTGATCGGCTAATTTAGTTCAAAAGATTCTTATTTTTTGAGTGATGGGTACTGGAGAGGCTACAGCTTTAAAGGGACAACTGAACAATTGAGAGCAGGACACCGGCTGCCCTGAGCTCAGCAGGGTAGCTGGGGATCTTTTCTATGTGGTGCTGCTATGAGATGAGCCTCTGTATTTGTCTCAGCTCTAAATCCAGATTTTCCAGGAAGAGATTCTGATTGCCTAGCTTAGGTCCCATGTCCATCCTGTGATCAGAGGGAAGGATCCTGTGATTAGCAACCTCACCTGCAGAGCATGGGCCAGGATGGAAAAGCCCCCCAAAGGTGTGTGTGTGTGGCGGAGTGGGGTCTGACATGCTACCATAAGGGAGAGTGGGGAGGTGCAGACAAACATCATAGTGTCTAATGCTTCAAAACTTCTCAGGGATAATTGCAAAAACAGCAAGTTCAGTTAACACCAGTGTGTTCCCATGGCACACCTGGGTAATTTCAGGAGCTTTGAGGGCTGGCTGGTCAGAAGGCTGACATCCAGCAGTAGTTTATATCATAGAGGGTACAGCCAACTTTTTTTTTCTTCTTATGAGGCTTGTTATGGTTGACATTCAATAATATTCATTAACTGATTGGCTGAATGAATGAATGACACAACTCTTACATAGGCTAGGGGAGGACTTCTGTTCAACACTAGCCTGAGCTGAATTTGTTTAGAAACTGCTTAATTATGAACCTTTCAGCTGCAAGTGATTGAAGCCCATCAAAGCTATCTTTAATGAAAGATGGTCCTTGCTGGGCTATCATTCCGGTGGGCAGGGACAGATTTGAACCTCGTCCTGAATATCAGGGAGCCTCTGCCTCTTGTCTTCCCTCCTCTCCAAGCCTCTGCTCCACGCTTCCACCCAGATGTGGCAGCTTGGCATTCTTTAACTGTCAAGCTACCTTGTCAGAAGATAGTGGTCCATGCCTCCAGAATTTGTATCTCTTCTTCTCAAAGCCCCAGGTGACTGTGACCAACTGACCTTCAGTCCCATTCCAAACACAGAACAGGGACTCTACATGTCCTACCTGGGGCAAGGGGTCTGCTCCTAATTCAATCAAGTAAAATGGCTGGTGGTGCTTAGAGGAGGTGGGATGGGAAGGGAGCACCATTACATCATGAATTTGGCTCCAGGAGTTCTTGGAAAAGAAAGGATGTGAACAGACGACCCAACTGGTGTCTCCTACAGAAGCCAGATAGTGTAATATTTGCTTATATATGTATGATGCCTTTAGAATACTTGATTCTAGGCCTGTGTGAGGTAAGCACATCAGGTAATAGCCTTTCTTTCATATCTTACTTTATTTCACTCTGCTGTAGTGTCTGTTTTTCTTTTATTCTTTTTTTTTTTTTTTTTTTTAGTATGGAATGCTTCACGAATTTGCGTGTCATCCTTGTGCAGGGGCCATGCTAATCTTCTCTGTATCGTTCCAATTTTAGTATATGTGCTGCTGAAGTGAGCACTGTGTTGTCTTTTTTTCAATTCTTGTCTTTCCCACTTGACTTTACATTTACTGAGGACAGAGACCATACCCTATGTATCCTTGCATCTCTATCCCCAGTACCTAGCTCTGGGCTCTGTACATGGTGGCATCTAAGTGATGCTTGTTCAGTTGAATTCCTATTTTTACAGGTGAGAAAACTGAGTTGCACAGTATTTCAATATAGACAAGCCCTCAAGAGCCCCCAGTTAGGCTGTGGCCTATACCAGGTTGCCGGCTGAGCAAGAGGGTCTGCGACACAGCTCATAAAGATCATACTTTAAGACAGAGGGCCCAGGCCCTGACATTAGATGCCTCCAGAAAGGGTCTTTGCCAGAGGAGGTAGACAAGCAAGTAAAGAAGGCAGGATATTACCACTTTCATTCCCTTGGGACTTGACTCAGCAGCTATCTTCATTGTCTGACACTTGAACTTGATGGGAAAGAAAGGAGAAAGAAGCTGAGGGGGACATTACTATTTTGGGAAGCTTTCTACTACATGACAAGAAGCAGTCAGGGACACCTACAAGGGTTTTATGGTTCCTGAACTGATCTAGATCTTCTAGCTCTGCCTCTCACCAAATGACCGGGGCAAGTCACTTCACCTCTTTGTGTCATCCTCCCAGGGCTGTGTGAGGGCTCAACAAGAATATGTAGGGGAAAGCCCTTTATAGATGGAAGGTCACTATATAAGTACTATTATGTCTCTCCATTCAAGGAGGACATACAGAAATTGCGCCCCACAAAGGTAAAGAGGCCAAGTCTTTCTGATGGTCCAGGATGGGCAGCAGATGGCAGTGCAAAGCACTGGGGGCTCCAAATGTGGGTCCGTCCTACGGGACCCAGAGAGAAAGCCTCCTGTGTCTTCAGGATATCTAGGAAAGGGTTCCTAGTGTGTGAAGCTTTGTGCTAGGTGTTAAAGGAATTTGCTAGGCAGAGGAAGTGATGTCTGCGGGAGGTGGTAGGATTATAGCAGGGTGATTACCTGGGATGGAATTACCAAAGGGCTCGAGGCTGATATTACTACTGTCAGACACTGTTAGGATCTCACATTTCTTCTGCAGATGCCACACTTGGCAATCTGCTTTCATGGGTACCAACCAAGAAGGCTCTTGGACACCACAGGCTCTTGATTCCTCTTGCCCAGCTTGCTGGTAGCTTCCACTCCTCTGTTCAGTTTTGTTTCATCAGAACTGGGAGAGATCTTGAGAAACAATCTGGTGTCATCCTCTGCACCAAGGCAGGTGTAGATTGCTATCCTCGTTTTTTGGAAGAGGCAGCTGTGGGCAAGAGGGGGCTCTAGTTGGTAACTAGGGACACAGAACTCAGGACAGTTTGTCCTAGAGTTCTTGGTCTCCTCTATCAAGATGCTTCTTTTCTTTGGTGACTTTCAAGTTTCAAACCCCCATTTTCAGGTAATATTTGCGGTATTCCTTATTTACATGTAATATTTCGACTCCTTTCTTGGCCACAGGTTATAAAAAGGAGAAGCTGATGGGAGGGAGCAAACTGAATGGGGCACTGGAAATCTCATAGACAAAAGCTAGCAATCCTACCCAGTGGAAAGGCTCCTTATCCAAACCTCTGACCTCGGGAGTGCTAAGAACCAGGACCACTATTTTCATAGCCAAGGACAGCAAGCCAAGGATAGCCCAGTGCTATAATTTTAAGGGTTTCAAGGTTTATCAGAATGAAGTGCTATTATTTTATTTTCCTCTTTCCTTTCCTTCTCACCTAGCCACATTAGTGACTTGGTGTCCTGGCGCCAGAAGAGAGGAAGGGAGACAAAGTGGACGGCATGCACAGGCTCAGCCACGGCTCACGAGGTACACGGATGGCTCAGCCTGTGCTTGCAGAGCTGCAGAGGGAGGCAGTGGAGAGAGGAGGGCACGGTTGCAGTAATTGGAGGAACAGGAGACAAGTGTGCTGACTGCGGGTTATTAATAGGCACCAAGACCTATATTTACAACTAGTGGCTTAAATTAGGAGCAGAACAGTCACACCTAGCCAAATCCATGCCCCACACCAAAGACACCTGAATTGTGCAAAGTGACCATTCTGAACCCAGCTCACCCAGTTTAGTAAGCAGGCGGCCTCAGGTCGGAGTAGCCAGATCTCTGAGATCTCTAGTGCTCACTTAGGATGTCTGTCGCAATTCTGCCCATGGGGAGCAGGCCGCAGAGCACAGAGCACCATTCTCTTTAAAGGCAGGGAGGGAGGAAGGGCAAAAAACAGGTAGGACGGAGGGAGGGAGGAAGGGAGGAATGTAGGCAGGTAGGAAGGAAGGGAGGATTAAGAGAGAGAGGAAAAACAAGATGCCAGGTTGCTCAAGTCAAAACCTAAGCTCAGGCCAAGCCCCTGGGAGGTTTTCTGTTCCTCCACATCCAGCCCACTTCTCAATGGGGAAATTGTTCCATTTCACCCCCGGAGAGAGCTTCTACTCACGACGTGCCAGAGGCTCAGAAGCGGAGCATGGGAATTTAAATGTCTAGAGGCCAAGGATAACCCCCAGTGCTGGCGCAGAAAGGTGCCTCCCAAGGCTGCTAGTTCTCAGGCAGGTATGGGACTGAGTTGAAACCCGACTGTCTCTGCACTCTCCCTGGGGCCCAAACAGACGACCCCAGTCAGTCCTCCAGCTGGGTGAGAACCTCTGGACTAGGGATCCTCTGAGGTGGAGACTATGCTGCATCTCCAGTGGTGGCAGGGGTTCAGCCTGGCCCTGGGCTTGGACGCCTGGGCTCAGCCTCTGAGTTTGGGAAGAAGAAAGGGAAGGGGAGGGTGAAGGGTGAGTGGGCTGCCCCATGTGTCAACCCCTAAGGAATTAGATTTCTAGTGGGAAAGCTTGGGAATCCTCACGACTGGGTCTAGTGCTTGTGCTATGTCCTGCTGTATTACCACACGGAATAGCCTATCTGAGCCTCAGTTTCCTTATTAGTAAAGTTGGCTAAAAAGAATATCCACCTTATAGGATTTTTTTTTGAGGGCCCCAGGAGGTAATATCACTTCTGCCTTGATTAAGGGTTCCCTATGTCCCAGGCATTGATTTTAGTGCTGCCCATGTATCATCTCAATCCTTAAAATCACTTTAGACCTCAGAGGATTACAGACCTACATGATCATCAAATCGTACCTATCAAACATATCCAGTTCTTCATACATTAATTATACCTCAATGAAGCTCTTAAAACACTTTAGGGGTTACGATTTTTTTTATCCTGATTTTTTTTGCAGTCGAAACTGAGGCTTAACACATAGTTTAATTGTCTTAGACCAACAGCAAGTCATAGCAGAAGGGGGATTCGAACCCAAACAGTCTGGCTTCAGAGTCTATACTTTTAATCAGCGCACCAGTGCTCTTATGCAAAAGTGCCTTTGGAACTGTAAACCATTGTTTGAAGGTCAGTTGTTACAATCAGTGTCATAGTTGGTAGGTCGGTGGCATTGTCTTTGTATACTGGTTGAGGGCATATGGATCAGTTCCTAAACTCCGTAAGTGCTCAGTCACTCTGCCCTCCCTTGTCCTTGTCCCCAAGAGAGGACATGATGCAAAAGAAGGAATGTCAGTTTCATCATGTACAGAGCTATTGTGCAGGATGGCAAGTGCAGGTAATAAAATAATAAAGAGACCACACAGCTGCAAGCAATTGCACCTGACCTGGGTATCAATAAAATCCAAGGAGGCAAAGAAGAGAAAGCCTCAGGTTGGATCTCCTCTCCCTTTAGTAAGACAGAAAGCTTAGGATAGTTTCCCTGATGTTCTGCAGGCCTGGCAGGCTGCCCTCTGACCTCACACAGGCTCCATTCCATAACCTAGGAAACACTCATCCATCCTCCAAAAGGCCTAACCAGTGTCAGGAGACTCAAGTCTCATGTCTGTGAGCAAAAGGTTAATAGCTTCCTGTATGCAAGGCAGAGCTAATTTCAAAGGTTTCTTTGGGTAGAAGTTGGGAAAGCCCAATGCTAAAACAGGAAGTATTTATCATTTGGGCCTGGATGTTTTCTAGTCATTATGGTGCCCTTAGTCACCTTATGGAGGTGATGTTTTCACTGACTGTTACAACTTAATGGTCCTTGGCTGAACTCCAGACCTACATAATCAACCGCGGGCCTGACACCGTGGTGTGGGCTGGCAATCTCACACTTAGCGGGTCTAATAGTAAGCTGCTGAGGGGCTCCCTCCAATCTCCAGGAATGGTAACACTACGCTTCTAGTTGCTCAGGTCAAAAACCTCGGTGTCACCCCTGTCTCCTCTCTTTCATACTCCTGATCCATCAGCAAAGCTTCTTGCTCTACTGTGAAATATATTTTAAAATTGGGGCCACATTTTACCATATCCATTGTCACCTCCCTTGCCCGACCTACTGTTAGCTCTTACCACAGTCACCAGAGAGCCTCCTTGTCTGTCTCTACCCTTGTGTTCTGCAGCTCATTGTGAGCCTGGCAGCCCAAGAGTTTCCATCCTAAAGTCCAACCACACCACTCGCCTGATGAAAACTCCCAAGTGACTTCCATGTCACTCAAAGTAAAAGCCCAAATCCTTCTTTGACCCGAAAGCCCCACATGGTCTGTTCCCCCCCCACTCCATGACCTCTCCTACCTCCTTCTTGCCTGGAACTCTCATTCCAGCTAGGTTGTCTCCTCTACCCGAATGTCCTCCCCCCATATCTGTAGGGCTGGTTTCCTCAATTCCTTCAGATCTTTATTCCAAAAGTCATCTTGGGAAAGAGCCCTGCTCTGGCCACTCTGAAATGTGACCTCTTCCAGTAGTTCACCTCTCTCTCCCCCTAAACAGCATTCTGCCTTTTTCTCATGTTAGCATTGAGCCCTTTTAAATATTATATTATGCATTTTATTTGCTTATCTTGTCTGTCTCCCTTGGTAGAGGATGTATGAAGGGATTTTTGTCTACTTTGCTCACTATTGTGTCTTCAGTGTCTTGAACAGAGCCTGACATATAGTAGACACATGTCTAAATATTTGGTGAGTAAATGAATGGAGGGACACAATATGAGCTGTGTGGATCCTCCAGCAAATCATTTAGCCCCTCTAAGTTTCGGTTTCCTTGGATGTAAAACCGAGTTTTTGCACGAAGCTTCCCCACAGCTGACAGGCAGACATCCCTGCGTTAATACCTAGAACTGGAAGCAGCTGTGAGGCAAGAAAGGGTCTGAAGAGGGCCTGAAGATTTGGATTCAAGCCCGGGTTGATGGGAACCCTTGTCTGGGTCTCAGTTTCCACAACAAATAGAAAGAGCCCCACCCAGTGGCCACTAAAGTTACTTTCGGCACTTACAGTGTAAAACTAGGAAAGTCATAAAAAAAAAAAAAAAGAAAAGAAAAGAAAAGAAAAAGAAAGAAATGTGCCTCCATACCATACCCCTCGATACCACACGGTGGCGCAGTTGCCTACCAGTGTCTCTAAGAGGGCGTTGCCGAGTCTAGTCTGTGATCCAAACAGCAGCCTATTGTAAAAATCTATTTTTCGTGGACACCTGTGAGAGCTGCTCATTCATCACATCTCTCTGGTTTGTTGCAAAAACAAATAACAAAAATCATTACGTTGATTTTTTTTTCAGATAAAAAGGCATAAATCTCAAAAGCAAAAACACTGAGTGGAAATTTCAGCTACATCTTTGTCACCAGCATGATTTAAAGACCAAGATGAAAAGCTGAAAAACAAAAAAGTCAGTGCCAGTGCTAGGTGAGACCCCAGCTATATACTACATTAGTTCTAAAGGTAAGTAGCCATATGTCTACTGGAATCTAGCCATATGTCTGTCTGCACGTAACCAAGAATGTTCCCTCCAGGAGGCAGGAAGGCTAGGGAAGAACTGGACTGTTTATCCTAGGTAGGACCTCTTAGTTTTTACTTGAAACAGCCATTAGAGGATCCCGCGGTGGCTCAGTGGTTTAGCACCTGCCTTTGGCCCAGGGCATGATCCTGGGAAACCAGGATCAAGTCCCACCTTGGGCTCCTGGCATGGAGCCTGCTTTTCCCTCTGCCTGTGTCTCTGCCCCTCTCTCTGTGTGTGTCTCTCATGAATAAATAAATAAAGTGTTTTTTTAAAAAAGCTGTTAAAGACTTTGACAAATAAAACAGATTGTGAACAGCGCATGACACATAGTCCTACATTCATAGTAGCCGTTGTCATTAATATCATTACATTCTAGTTTTTCCCCTCCTCTACCACCTCTCCAACTAACAATAATGCTTTTGGCTTGAAATTTACTTTTGGTGACAACAAATATGAATGATTTTGTGGTTCTTTATTCTAATTACAAATTACCCATGTTCCACCACTCAGCTCAGAAATAACTAAGGTTTTGATACTACCCAAGTGCACACGCACACACACATTTGTGATCATGTTGTGTTGTTAAAAAACACAATTCAACTGAGTAAATTTTAAAGATTTACTGGCTTTATCCAACAATTCCTGAACTGGGCAGCATCCCACCTAGCAGGTAGAAAAGAGCTCGAGGAGCTGTACAAAATGAAAGACTCTTATAGGCAGAAGGAGCAGA
Organism: Canis lupus dingo; assembly: GCF_003254725.2. Taxonomy (NCBI): domain Eukaryota; kingdom Metazoa; phylum Chordata; class Mammalia; order Carnivora; family Canidae; genus Canis; species Canis lupus. The sequence continues at coordinate 44,633,771 of NC_064250.1, read as the reverse complement.
AACAGGAAGTTAATTGGGCAACAAGTGGATTGGTTATGGCAAAATCACTTTCCTTTAGGGCATGGCAGGGGTCTAACGGGCAGATGAACCTCACTAGCACTGACTAGGTGATTCCTGATTGACCATATTGAGACTCCATTTCTGGGAGAGGCCAAAACTGTAAATAAATCTCAATTTGGTGACATGGGGCTTAGCATAAGTGACACCATTTGGGGTTTGTTATCTTGTTTTTTTCAATATTTTATTTATTTATTCATGAGAGACACAGAGAGAGAGAGAGAGAGAAGCAGAGACACAGGCAGAGGGAGAAGCAGGCTCCATGCAGGGAGCCCAATGCGGGACTCCATCCCAGGACTCTAGGATCACTCCCTGAGCCAAAGGCAGATGCTCAACTGCTGAGCCACCCAGGTGTCCCTGTTATCTTGTTTTTAACAGTATAAAGGGTTTTTTTTTTCCACTAATTTTCATTTATCATTATACTAAGCACATTTCCACATCATTAAGATTTTTCATCATCATCATCAATAATAACACACTTCTTTGATTAGCAAATGAGTACATTTTAATGGTAGAAAATACCGAATACAGGACAAAGATTAAAAAAATCATTCCTAATCACATCATCCAGACTAGAGATAATTGTTCACATTTTGATGTATTTCTTTCAATAATTATGCAAATATATTTTCCATAAAATCGGGAATATATTATGTATATGATTCTTCCTCTTGATGAATTAATTTTAAAATTACTTCAAGATTACAACAGTTTTCTTTCTTTTTTTTTTAACTTTATGTGATCATTTTCCCTGTCATCACATGTTCTTCAAAAACCCCAGTCATAGGGATGATTTTTCTCTTTAATTTTTCTCTTGTTTTGATTACTTGGGGCACTTGACTGAAATGCTTAAGTGGAGGGCACCTGAGTGGCTCAGTCAGTTAAGCATCTGCCTTTGGCTCAGGTCATGATCTCAGGTTCCTGGGATGGAGCCCACATAGGCTCCCTGCTCAGTGAGGAATCTGCTTCTCCCTCTGCACACCCCTCTCCCCATGCTTGCTCTCTCTCTCTCTCTAAAATAAAATAAAATAAAATAAAATAAAATAAAATAAAATAAAATAAAGAATACTTGAGTGGAATTCTTGCAGAGCCACAGCATAGTCGTGAGAGGTGTGATTTCACAGAGGGCTGTCCCACTAGGCTGAATGAAGCAGAATTCTGTTTGACCTTCATTCGTTGAGTCAAGGCTCTGATCATTGTTACACTACAACTCGCTCTCCAGAGGCGTGATGTTTTAAACAGCTGCCTTATTTAATAGAGTTGTCTTCTGAATCAAGATTTCATAGGAGAAAGGAGGATAATTTCTTACCATTTTCAAGTTTCAAGCCCCATTAACTCTCATCACAAGACAAGAATTATAATACTATTGACTGAGATAAAAACATTCACAATTTACTGAGTGTGCATTAGGTCCTGCTAGGAGTTGTTCTTCCTTCATTGGATCCTCACTTCCTACTCATTTTATATAACAAGGAATGAAACAGAGACTGAGAAATAAAACGCCTTGTCTGAAGTCACTGGTTGATCCCGGATAGGAACCTGAGTGTTGCTTTGAAATGTTTGTCCCAGCAGCCCCAGCACACACCTTTCCCAAAACACTGAAAATCATATCTAATGCAAATGGAGTTTAGGAGGCAGGAACTAGGGTTCCTCTCCTTGAATGGCAAGAAGTGAGGGGGGTAGGCTGACTCAGAAAAGCTCCATGTCTACCTGACGGATTTTAGCACTGAAGTACTGATATTAATATAAGAGTCCCTCCCTGGGCAGCCTGGGTGGCTCAGTGGTTTAGCATCGCCTTTGGCCTTGGGTGTGATCCTGGAGACCTGGGATCGAGTCCTGTGTTGGGCTCCCTGCATGGAGCCTGCTTCTCCCTCTGCCTGTGTCTCTGCCTCTCTCTGTGTGTGTGTGTCTCTCATGAATAAATAAAATTTTAAAATCTTAAAAAAAAATTAAAAAATAAAAAATAAATTAAAATAAATTAAAAACAAAACAAGAGTCCCTCCCTTTGTCTGCTGGGATATGCTACAGGATGCCATGGATGCCTGTATATACTATTTTTTTTCTATATGTACATACCTGTGATAAAGTTCAATGTATAAATTAGGCACAGTAAGATGTACAATAAGTAATAATAAAATAGAACCATTATAACAAGATACTGTAATAGAAGTTACATGAATACGCTCTCTCACTTTTTCAAAACATCTCATTTTACTGCACTCACCCTTCTGCTTCTTGCAATGACATGAGGTGATGAAACAGCCTCCTTGGTGAGACGAAGTGAGGTGACGGATGTCAGCGTTGTGATGGAGAATTTCGCTACTATTGACCTCCTAATGATACACCAGGAGGAGGATCACCTGCTCCTGTTGGCTATGGGTGGCTAAAACTGCAGAAGGTGAAATGCAGGATAAGGGGGGGATGGGACTACTGTATTTTCCAGAACTGGTGAAAGCAGGACATTCATTTACCAAATCACATTTTAGGCTCAAGTAATAATAATGATAACTACTCTTCAGTAGACTCTGTGCTGAGCCCGTAATAGACATTGTGTCATGTAATCATTCCAGGAGCCCAGTAAGATAAGTACTATTATCCTCAGTTTCCTAAGGAGGGATCTGGAACACTGGGGGAGGGGAGGTTGCCTTGCCTAACTGCAAACAGCAAGAATGGATTCCACGTCTGAGATTCCAAGGTCCCAGATTCGACCATCATTCTTTTTCTTTGTCCTTCTCTTTGCTTCCTCCTTGCCTCCATGCTAACTCCCTTCTTTTCTCCCTTGCTTCTTTCCTTTCCCTCCTTTCTCTTTTCTAGAGGGAAAACCATAGTTAACCCCCTGGTGAGGAAGCCTCTGCAGCTTTCTAGGGCTTGATGAAGGGTGTTTCTGACAGTGAGGAGCAGTGGAGAGAGGCAATATGTTGACTATTTAGTGGGTGCTATGCATCATGCTAAGAGCTTCTGGATGACTTATCTCATTGAACCTATAAAACTCTGGAAAAAGGAGTTTCTATTGCTATACCTATTCAACAGTGAGGAAACTGAGGTTCAGACAGGCACTTTGCCCAGAGTTGCACAGTTGAGTTGGTTTGGTTTTTTTTTTTTAGATTTATTAAAATTTTTAATATTTATTTATTTATTTATTTATTATTTATTTACTTATCAGAGACACAGAGAGAGAGGCAGAGACACAGGCAGAGGGTGAAGCAGGCTCCATGGAGAGAGCCCGACGCGGGACTCGATTCCGGGTGTCCAGGATCACGCCCCGGGCCAAAGGCAGGCGCTAAACCGCTGAGCTACCCGGGCTGCCCTAGATTTATTAATTTTAGAGAAAGAACACAAACGGGAGAGGCAGAGGGAGAAAGAGAGAGAGTCTTTTTTTTTTTTTTTAAGATTTTTATCTATTTATTCATGAGACACACAGAGAGAGGCAGAGACAGGCAGAGGGAGAGGCAGGCTTCTTGCTGGGAGCCTGCCGCAGGACTTGATCCCAGGACTCCAGGATCATGCCCTGGGCCGAAGGCAGATGCTCAATCGCTGAGCCACCCAGGTGTCCCAAGGAGAGAGTCTTAAGCAGACTCTGTGCTGAGTGAGGAGCCCAATATGGAGCTCAACTCACGACCCAGAGATCCTGACCTGAGCTGAAACCAGGAGTCAGACACTCAAACGGCTACATCACCCAGGCGCCCCCAAAGTTGCAGAGATTTTATTTTATTTTATTTTTTAAAGATTTTATTTATTCATGAGAGACACAGAAAGGCAGAGACACAGGCAGAGGGGGAAGCAGGCTCCCTGTGGGGAGCACCATGTGGGACGCAATCCCAGGACCCCAGGATCATGACCTGAGCCAAAGGAAGATGCTCAACCACTGAGCTACCCAGGTGCCCTGCAGAGTTTTGAATGAATGAGCCAGGATAAATCATGATCTGGCACAAGTCTACTGCCAAGTGCACCACTGATGCTATACTCTTCAGTGTGGAGAACATGGTCATTTTTAGGGTGATATTTGTCAACCTCTGCTGGAAAATTTAATAGCAGTAAAATCTTGGTAATTCCATCAGCCTTTCAAAGTCTTTTTGCAATCTGGCCTTCTTTTATTTAGTCAATTTCATTTTCCACGACCCCCTTTCTGTACTCTCCTCTTTGCAGGCTGGTATTTCTGTCACTGCTGTCTATCATGTCAGTTTCCACATACACATTTTCTAGTCTCCACTCAGCAAGGGACCTACATCCTTTAATGACCAATGTAAGTAAGCACCTTCTACATTCCTCATCTCTTCTAGTCCTAGATTACAGAGACATCTCATCCCCTCACAGCCCTGTGCAAAACCTTTCCATGATAACCTTTTATCTGCTAAACAAAAGCCAGGATTCTTAGCTTGGTATTCAAGTTAGCCATTCAGTCACAAATGTGTACTGAGAGCCAGTTATGTGCTAGGCACTCTCTAGGTGCTGGGAGAATTGTAGAGAACCAGACAGGTTTCTACCCTTATAGTGAACAAACTCAGCATTAAATAATTACAAATAATCAACTAAATAACTATTAGTATGATATGATTCAAGCCGTTACAAGGCCCTTTAGCATCTGGTCTCAACCTATTTTCAATTCCACCTCTTGCTTCATTCCATTCAGATGAGCCTACTCATTCCATCCCAGCTTGGTGGCTGTGCCCATACTCTCCCTTTTTCCCTTGGTGCAGATTCTTCCCTTCTCTACCTGGAACCCCTCAGGGCAGGCTTTGGTTCTGTCTCCATGAAACCCTGCTAGACAACTTTAGCCCAAAGGATTTTCCCTCATTTGAATTCCTAGTACTTATCCATGGGACAAATATTTACTGAATGACTTCTTGAAATGTTTGATGAATTGGCTCTTCATAAGTCCTAAACACATGCTATGGTTATTAAAGATTTACATTATATGAGGAGTTAGACTTTTCCTACAAAGGGATCAAGGATATTTATTTTTCCTCTTCTTCTCTGGGTGGGAGAGGAGTGAAGATCAAAAAAGCTACAGAGAAACACACAGAATTACCAAGAAGCAAAGTGACAATAAAAATTGCATACTCATAATCCTACTACTTTTTGTTTTGTTTTTATTAAAAAAAATTTTTTTATTGGAGTTCAGTTTGCCCAAATTTAGCATAACACCCAGTGCTCATCCCGCCAAATGCCCCCCGCCAGTGCCCATCACCCAGTCACCCCAAACCCCCACCCACCTCCCTTTCCACTACCCCTTGTTCATTTCCCAGAGATAGGGGTCTCTCATGTTTTGTCACCCTCACTGATATTTTCACTCATTTTCTCTCCTTTCCCGTTATTCCCTTTCACTAATTTTTATATTCCCCAAATGAATGATCCTACCACTTGAAAGAGAGCTACCATTGACAACTCTCTACCTTCCTAGTTTTTTGTTTCTGTTTGCTTCTTTTTTTTTTTTTTTTTTTTTTTTTTTTTTTTTTTTCTTTTTTTTTTTTTAAGATTTTATTTATTTATTCATGAGAGACACAGAGAGAGAGGCAGAGATACAGGCAGAGGGAGAGGCAGGCTCCTCTCAGGGAGCCCGATGTGGGACTCGATCCTGGGACAGGGATCATTCCCTGAGCCAAAGGGAGACACTCACCCGCTGAGGCACTCAGGCGTCCCTTTGTTTCTGTTTCTATTTCTTCTGTGTGTGTATCTAGGAAAAATTTCTTTTTCCTCCAAATTAAAATTTTATGAAGAATATCTTTTTTTCCCCCACAGGGCACCTGGGTGGCTTAGTCAGTTAAGCATCAGCATTTGGCTCAGGTCATGATCCCAGGGTCCTGGGTTCCAGCTCAGTTGGCTTCCTGCCCAGGAGGGGGTCTATTTGTCCCTCTCCTCTCCCTCAGCGCCCCCTACTGCTAATGCTCTCCCTCTCAAATAAATAAATAAATACAATCTTTTAAAAAAAAACATTTTTATTTATTTATTCATGACACACACACACACACACACACACACACACACACAGAGGCAGAGACACAGGCAGAGGGAGAAGCAGGCTCCATGCAGGGAGCCTAACGTGGGACTAGATTCCAGGGTCTCCAGGAACATGCCCTGGGCTGAAGGTGGTGCTAAACCGCTGAGCCACCCAGGCTGCCCAATAAATAAAATCTTTAAAGAAAATCCTTTTTTAATGATCTTTTTTCAAACGGAGTACCTTGGGATCCCTGGGTGGCGCAGCGGTTTGGCGCCTGCCTTTGGCCCAGGGCGCGATCCTGGAGACCCAGGATCGAATCCCACATCGGGCTCCCGGTGCATGGAGCCTGCTTCTCCCTCTGCCTGTGTCTCTGCCTCTCTCTCTCTCTGTGACTATCATAAATAAATAAAAATTTAAAAAACAAAACAAAACAAAAAACCGGAGTACCTTTACCCCACCTCCCTGCTCTTCTGCTTGGGGGTGGAATAGTTCTAGATTGAACAAAAAACCTAGAGAATCACTCAAAGACTCATCCATATATTTTCTAGTTCACTGATCATATGTACGGTAAGAATCTGAATTTAGTTTTAGGGCATTTACTCAGAAGTCTTTTCTCAAGACCTACACAGGATGCTCTTCAGAATAGTACTCTTACCTCCCCAAGACTCCAAATGTGTGGGATGCCTAGGTATACATTGTAGCCATACTTTTATGCAAATCACACAATATGGGGCCTTTAAGAACACAGATCTTCAGTCCACTCTCTGAGAGGAGAAGCAGATTGAACTACAGTGTAAGCACTTGCCCAAGATCAAGCAGCTGGTGGGGGCAGGATTGAAGATGCCAGCCCCTATTATCTTTACAAATTGCCTGTCCCCAGTTTGTCTAATGATCAACCTCAAACTAAAATTAAACAGAAAATACTCAGGAAAGCACTAACTCTTGCTAACCAAATCATATGTATTCCTACCACTAAAGGGGAAAAGGTCACACAGTTTGGTAGAGATTAGGCTAGATCTTTCAGCATTGACTTGTTTTGAAATGTCAGAAAACTTCCTCTTTGGAAATCTACATTACTATGACAGGATTAAGGCAAAGAAGAAATATTAGAGGCCACCTACTCATTCTTAAATGTTTGGGAAATGAGGATAACAAAAGGATGTAGGAAAAGATTGGCCCTTGATCACGAACCGTGAACCGTGGCATTGGCTCATATGTATATTCTACTTTGGTTCTTTTTTTTCTTCTTTAAGGAAATAGGTTTTATTTTTAACCTTATTTTATTTTTTAAAGATTTTATTTATTTATTCATGAGACACATAGGGAGAGAGGCAGAGGAAGAAGCAGGCTCCCTGATGCGGGACTCCATCTCAGGATCATGACCTGAGCCAAAGGCAGACACTTAACCACCGAGCCATCCAGGCATCCCTCTACTTCGGTTCTTAGTCTGATTTCTAGAGGTCACCATGATCTGAGGTGCAATTCATTCAAGCAAAAGAAACTCAAACTGTAGAAAACGGAGTCTGTTCAGAGGGACCAAGGCCCCTTCAACGACAGCTTTCAAACTGAGCTTTCCAGACTCAATTTGAAGCCTCAGTCAAGTGGTCTCTCCTTTCCTCCGAGTTCTGAAAAGTGACAGTATGGGAATCTCCTATAAAAAGAGATTTATAGGAGCCCAGCAACGGGCGAACTATCTGGAAAGGCGACAACTGTAGTTTTAAGAGTGCTTCTAAAGAACATTCCAATGGGCCTAAAGGTCTTATGGAGATGAAGGACTTCCTGGGTGGGAGTGGGGCTGGGAGCAGGAGCCGATCCACCTGCGTGGACTGGAGCAGAGGCACGTCCAAGAGCGCGGAGAATCCAACTGTAAGAGGGAGCTGGAGAAGAAAGGGCTCTGGGCGGGGCGGTACAAGCCAGCTCGCTTTTCCTCTGCTCCCTATCAAAAGCTCACTTCAGGGTCCGGAGCACAGGTGCTGTCCAAGCGGGCCCGGCCCTACCGCGGCAAACAAAGGGCGCGGCCTCCTCCAGCCTTTTCGGTGTGAACGGAGGCTCGGCCTTACCTTTTAGGATCCACCCATCCCTTCCCCGGCACCCAATGAGGCCGCAGCCTCCCCCTGCCAGGAGGTGTTGAACTCTCGCAGGAAACGGACAGGTACCACGGACCAATGGTCGGAGCTGCCAGGAGCCAATGGGAGAGAGAAATGGGTCGACCTGGGGGCGAGAATGGGAGCCCGCAAAAGGGGCGGGCCCGGGGGGGGGGACCCAGACACGTAGGCGCGCGGGGCGGAGGGGGCGGGGCAGCCCCCGCCGCGGCGCGAGGAACCTGCGGACGGCGGCGGCGGCCAATGGGCGGGCGGCAGGGCGGGCGGCCCCGCCCCTCGGGTCCGCAGGGCTGGGGCGGAGCCAGGCCCGCGTCAGGTGGTCCCGGGCGTGCGGGCGGCGCTGGGGGCGGGGCGCGGCGGGCGCGGGGCGCGGGGCGCGGGGCGCGGCGGGCTGCGGGCGGCGGGCGCTGGCTGCGCGAGCAGGTGCCCGGGCGGAGGTGGCCGGGCCGCCCCCAGGGGGCGAGCGCGAGGGCGGGGGCTCCGGGCCGCCGCGCCCCCATGCCGCGGTGAGCTCTCCCGCCCGGTGCGCTCGCCGCCGCGCCAGCCCCAGCGCCAGCCCCAGCGCCAGCCCCGGCCCCGGCCCCGGCCCCAGCGCCAGCGCCAGCGCCAGTCCCAGCCCCCGCGAGCCGACTCTGCCCGCCCCGCCAGCCCGGGCCCTACCTGCGGCCGCCGTCGGGGGAGGGGGGTCCCCCAGCTCTGCGGAGCCGCATGAACAATAGGCAGCGGCGGCTCCTGCGGGCGGCGGCAGCCCCGCACCCTATGGATCGGCCGCTCCATGGAGCCCTCCAGCGCGCTTCTCGGCTGCCTGGCGAGCGCCGCCGCTGCCGCCCCGCCGGGGGAGGACGGAGCGGGGGCCGCGGCCGAGGAGGAGGAGGAGGAGGAGGAGGAGGCGGCGGCGGCGGCGGCGGCCCCGGGGGAGCTGGGTTCCGAGGCCCCGCTGCCCTACTGGACGGCCGTGTTCGAGTACGAGGCGGCGGGCGAGGACGAGCTGACCCTGCGGCTGGGCGACGTGGTGGAGGTGCTGTCCAAGGACTCGCAGGTGTCCGGCGACGAGGGCTGGTGGACCGGGCAGCTGAACCAGCGGGTGGGCATCTTCCCCAGCAACTACGTGACCCCGCGCAGCGCCTTCTCCGGCCGCTGCCAGCACGGCGGCGAGGACCCCAGTTGCTACCCGCCCATTCAGTGTGAGCGAAGGCGCGGCCGCGGGGGGCGGGGGGGGGGAGGGGGCCGGAGGCCCGGGGCGATCGGGAGCCGGTGGGGAGAGCTCCCCCGAGGGTGGGGGTGCGCGCGCTCGGGCTGCCGGCGCTGCCGGGTGGGTGCGCGGGGCACGATAGAGACGCCGCAGGCCTCGCTGGAGCCTCGGGCGCTTGGGCTCCTAACCTTCGTCCGACCACCTCGGCCGCGGCTTCTGCCGTACACATCCTGAAGCTCCAGGGTAAGAATCGCCCCATTGCGCCCTCCCGGCCTCCCCACATCTGGAAGGGTTTCAGGCAAGCTGGTAGTCCCTGTCATAACCCTAGTCCCCAGATCGGAGACCTTCCCGACCTCTTCTCCGCCTGTCCCCGCCCCTTCAAGGCATTTGCTTTGAGGCCGCTGGGGGTGTCTTCCGCAGGGCTGGCTGGGCTGGCCCTCGAGCCCCGGAAGCCCGTGTGAATTCAAGGCTCAGGTGTCTTTGCAATGTCGTGTCGATGCCCTGGATCGCAGCCTTGTATCTCAGAAGTTGTACCTTTAGGAGTCTCACTGAATGATGTGCTGAGAAGGGTGCGAATGTGTGCAGAAGCAGGTGATGAGTGGAGAAATGATCCGAGAGGCAAAAGTATGTCTTTCCCCCATGAGAGATCAGGAGCACAAGGTACAGTGGCTAAATCCCAGTCCCTTGACACCCAGGCTGTTCAGATAATACATTTTCTCCTCTCTTCTCACCCTAGATCCTTGCCTATATTTGGTGTTTGCCAAATCTCAGGGGGACCATACCCACGGGTCCCTCCTAGAGCCTTTCTTCCAGTGTCCTGGTTTTCACCAATTTCCCAGGAGCCCCCTGTTCTACACCCTGCAATGAAATTTCCTTTTTTTTTTTTTTTTTTCCCCAAAGGAGTTATATTGCCATTGGAATGCCTTAATCAGTTCTGCTAGGTGGTTTTAGAAGATGTAAATGTCTTCTTGTGTAGTTTACACTGTTTTATATTTAATGATTTCCATAATTTCTTCCTTGCTAAAAGTTGTTAATACATATTGTTGTTTATTCCATATTTTGCATACTTTGCATTTTAGTTAGTTTAAAAGAATTGTTACCAGGGGCCAACTTCAGGCATTTAGTTTAAATTTCATTTGTAACACTTATCTTTTGGTCCTATAACTTAGTTTCACCTGAACAATTCTTTTACTTTATTTAAGATGTTTCTTTAAATACCATCACATAGTGGGACTATCATAGCCTCTTTCCTTATTTTTCTATTCTCCTTTTTTATTGGTGTTTGGACTATCAAACTGATGTTCAGATCCTTAGTTCCCCTTTGTTTCTGTCTCCCTCTCATTCACTGTAAAAGTTCCTGTTTCTACATTGGGATCTTTATAATGCCTGGAGGAGACAGATGATTTTAAATGGTTTTTGGGCATCAAATCTTTTTGGCTCTAGTACTGGAAAGATGAAGGCTAAGTAAGGGTCCTAAGGTAGTGTCTGAAATAGTGCTGAATGAAGATGAACTTGGTCTTATATATTGAAAGAGATATTGGAAGAATGGCTTGGCCTATTAGACACAGTGCATTTTTTTTTTTTTTTTACACATAGGTTAGAGGTTTGAGGTTCTTTATGGGTGCCGTTCTGTGATTGATTGATTGATTGATTGATTGATTTTTACAGCTAATGTCAAAGTAGGAGAGCTATGTGAGGTTCATGAGCAGGAATTCTGTTTCTTCCATCTTTGTGCCCCCAGCTGTCAGACAGTCAGGAGTGAATATGACTTGGGCTGGACAAACTCATCTGCAGAACACCAGACTTTTCCACAGTGTGCTACATTAGCAGCTCCTTCTCTAGATAGACTAGTTTCCTGTATCTAGAACTCAGACAGTGAGAAGGTAGGAAGTACTTTGTGCTTATTAAAAGAATTGACTTGAAGAACATGACATTTGAAGGCCCTGGTAAGTTATTTTATTTGGTCTCATCAGGAGTTCTAAACTTGAATGGAATTAACTCTTAGTAATTCAGAAAATTTAATTCCATTCAAAAGCCAACGTGAGTGCCTAGCAAAAGATAGATACTGTATGAAATACCAGGAGATAGGGGTGCCTAGATAGGGGTGTCAGCTGGTAGAGCCTGTGACTCTTGAGCTCAGGGTCATGAGTTCAAGCCCTACATGGGATGTAGAGATTATTTAAATAAATAAAACTTTAAAAAATCAGGTGATAAAGAAATGATAAGATAAGGAGTTACTTAAAAGTCACCCCTAGGGGAGATTAGTGATGTAAATACCAATTGTAATGGGTACAATGCTTTGATAAAGATGAACGGGGGAAATGCTAACAGGTGCTCTGATGAGTAGCCTGTGTCCACCAGTTCAGTTAGTGTCCCTCGGAAAATAAAATGATTGACAACCTTGTCTCCAAAGACCTAGAATGAAATCGAGCCCACTGACAGCTTTTCCTTAGTTAGCCTTTTGAACTTCTCTGAAGGCATGAATTGTGACATAGATTATGAATAGCAGACACTCAGTTAAGTAAGAATGTACAGTTTTAGTTTTAAATATTGCTTTTCAAATAGAAAATTTTGTTTCAAACTTTACTCAAAACAGAAGAGGGGGAAATTACCAAATCTAGTGACAAAAATATAATAGATTTATTAGAAATCATCTATTATTTATGCCTTTATCCCCTCCAATGTAGATATGAAAGTTTAGCTCTCTTCAGCTCCATTTGGGCTGACAAATATAAATAACCTAGGAGCTCACTCATCTTTTTTTTAGTGAAAGAGAAAAAACGTCCAGTTCCAAATTTATCATCTTGGGAGATAGTCCTAGGCATTAAAAAAAAAAAAGTTTCTCTTATAGGAGAATTGTATCTATTTTAAAGCAGGGCATAGATTAAGATTATTACTAATTTTCATTTTTTTTTTCCTTGCATCCACTAGAAATATAAGGATGGATTTTCAGGTGTACTTGGGATTTTTTAATTTTTTTATTTTATTTTATTTTTTTTTTACTTGGGATTTTTTAAATGAGTGAGGTGTGTACCATTCACTTGCCCCAAAGCCATCAGAGCATGCCTATATGTTTAGTTTTCAAGAATACAATTGAGAGAGAGTAACATCTTGATTGCAAAAATGAAAGAAATAAGGTTCTGTTCCTGATATTCTTGGAAATATCCATCCACAGAAACTGAAAAGTGTGTTAAATATGACTTGGCCTGATTCTTATTTAAAACCAGGTCTGGACTGGAATGCGAAAGGAGGAGGGCCCCACATTCTCTCTGAAGAGAGAACTGAAGGTGTAGTTCCTACCCAAAAGGACTTCTTCACAGGGAAGGGAAAAGGAAGTACCCTCCCTCTAGGTCCCACTATTCTGTCTTCTATCTGCTTGCAAGCTGTGTTCTATATTTTTCTTGAAGGTTGGTCGTAATATTTCCATACCTAGTTAGCAAGAACCTGAGAGTTTCTTTCTACCCAGAGAGAGATTAATGCTTTCCCTTCCACACAGAGGTTTTCTGTCTTCTCTGAAATGCCGTCTGAGGAGCTGTCCCTTCAGCACCCAGGTTCAGAAACACTTCTTTTAAATCCTTCTACATTTAAATATTTAACACGTCCTGTGTGTTCACAACTATGCTTCAGACCAGAGGAATGAAGGAAGGGTGTAAGAGAAAATACAACAGTTAATTCCCTTAAGGAAAATTCAGATCTTCAGTTGGGTATTTCCCCTGTGAATGGAAACTTGTTAAAGAGACAGATATCTTTTCATCAGGGTAAAAAGCTGTTAGAAAAAGTGAATGTTTCTTCCTCTTATGACCAAGGAGACTCTTAACATAACTTACATATTTCCTCAGGGGGTTTCTTATCGCTCTTTAATATCCACATTGTTTTTCTCATTCATATAGATAAGACAAGAATTAGTAATCTGGATTTGTTTTAGGACCCAGAAACACTTAAGCTATTTTAAGCAAAAAGTGATTTAGCACAGGAAATTAGGTGCTTACAGAATTGTTGGAAGGGCAGGAAGAAGGGGTTCTTAGCCGGACCTACGGGAACAACTCCCAGAACATTGCAGATCTGGCCCATGTAGCAAGCTACTACTTCTCTAATTGGGAACGTGCAGAATCAGGAGTTGACACTGAAGCTGTCGATTTCAAGAACATCCTGGTGTAGTTGCTGTCCAGAGATTAGGTAACCACTTGGCCCTGCAGCATTCCTTTCTACATCTGCCCAGAGCTAATGATTGGACACTGATATGCAGAAAAATCCCACTTCTCCACAGCCATGCTTGCCAGGAGAAGCAGCAAGAAAATGGTGTCCATCTCACTTCTTTCTTCCATATCATGTGCATGTAGTTGGCAGAAGCAGACCTATAGCAGTCAGGGAGTCTGGGAAATGTAGTTCTTAGCTTTCTAGCCTCTGTAGTGAAAGATATGCTGGAAGGTTTTAGATGGATGTTGATTGTTAGTCTGGAGGGACCAGCCATAACATTTATTCTTTACGAGGAGTGCCAGATGAGGTGAAAAGCTTGAACAATTGGAACTTTGGGGGTATATCTTTTTGTATTCTTTTGTGCAGACTGCCAGTTCCATTGTAAAATACAAATGAATATGAGCTCTAGATAGGACAGAAATACTCAAGTTAAGCAAGAATAGAGTTTTGAGCACTGTCAGCATGTCAGTGGAAGTTGGAGGCATCCTGTAGCTGGCTGAGGAAGGAAGAGAACAGCCAGCAGTGGGCAGTTCCTCTTTTGGTCTTGCCAAAAGTTCAGAAATATATCTTTGTTTTCTTAGTTTTTTTTTTTTTTTTTTTTTTTTAAAGCAAACTGACTATTTTCTGTTTCTGAGTTTGTTTTTTTTCCTACTGAGATAGGTCCTCCCCCCCTCCCCGCCCATTTTACTTGACTGTTGTTTACCTGCTGAATGTTCGGTAGGATGAGTACAGTGGTGAATAAAGCAGGAAGAATCTGCTCTTGTGGATCACACAATCTAGCAGGAAGGCAGGCACTGAACAAGTAATTAAACCTTGTTGGGTCTTGCCAGGCAGAGACTGTTATGGACGTGTTTGATGGGGGCCTGACCTCATTTAGGCAGGGGTTAGGAAAAGGTCCTCTAGGAGATTTTGTTTAAGCTGAGACCTGAGGGTTGAGTATGAGTCAGCCAGGTAAAGACAAAGAGACTGAGAAGACAGAGCCCAGGGTTTTCGTGAGAGAAACATAAAATAACACTTTACTCATTTAGCAACACCTTATCTAGCCCGAGATTTATAATCACTGGTAGCTATTATTATCTTTCCATGGAAGCCTTTCCAAACAGAGCCGAAGATATAATCAGGTACCCTAGGTTCATACTCTGCATTGGAAAGGAGATGAGTGGTTGGGTGTGGTCCTTGGGAACATCAGGGATGGAGCTGTGGAGCAGGTGACTTCTAGAGTAAGATGTCCCCAGGGAGGCTTCTTTCCTGTACATCTTAGTCACCAGGCCCGTTTTGAAAATATCCTCCCAATTTACTCCATACTGTCCGTCTTCACTGCTACTGATATTCAGACCCTGGTGCCTGCATGCCTGAGTTACTCAAATGGCCTCCTTAGTAGTTCCTTTTGCAGTAGGCTCCCTGTCCTCCAGGTTAGATGGCTGCCAGAATGGATGTCCTTTCTAAATCAGTCTAATAACACTCCCCTATTTAAAAATACATGAGTCCTAACATTCAAAGTGTGAAGTTCAAGCCACTCAGAATGACTTCAAAAACATTTCACAACCTAGCTGACCCCAACAAGACCTTGAGTTTCATTTCCTATCCTAGTGCATACGATCTAGCCACCCTGGACTCTGTGAAGTTCTTAATATGCCAGATACTTTCATGCCCCGTGTTCCTGCTCATGACCTTCCCTTTGCCTGGATTGTCCTTCTCCACCTTGCTCTTTGCTGCCTGATAAGATTCCTCCCACTCATTCTTTTTTTTTTTTTTTTTTAGACTTTATTTTTAAGTAATCTCTACACCCAACACGGGGCTGGAACTCACAACCCTGAGATCCAGAGTTTCATGCTTTACCACCTGAGCCAGCAGGGCACTCTCCCTGTGTTCTTTAGGGCACATTCCCAGTGTTGCCTTCCCTGAGAATCCCTTCCCACTCACCCTCTTAATCCTGTCCTGCAGTGGGAGTTGGTGGTTTTCCTAATCTGATCATACAGCTACGAAGGCTCTTTTCACACTATGGTTTGGTTGTTAGGTGTCTGCCTTGACACTGGATTGTATGCTTCTCACCATCTAGTACACAGTAAAATGAATAAATCTCCTAAAAATTATCTTCCTCTATGTTCCCTTTAGTTAAAATGGTTTGTCATGGTACAACATTCTGTATGATGGTCCAAGTAGAAATTATTACATGAATGTTTATTGAATACCCACTTATGTGCTAGTCATTAAGAATAATGCAACATAAAATAGGTTAAACACATTTCTTGCCTTGATGGACCTTACCTTATAGGGGAAGACAAAAAAGCCAAGTGAACAGATAACTTGTTGTGTTTACCCATCCAGGTAAATGGGTGATTCAGTGGTGTTTTCAGAATGTTTTTGACTTCTTTTTTTTCTTCTCTTTCTCAGTGTTAGAGATTGATTTTGCGGAGCTAACCCTGGAAGAGATTATTGGCATCGGGGGCTTTGGGAAGGTCTATCGTGCTTTCTGGATAGGGGATGAGGTTGCCGTGAAAGCAGCTCGCCATGACCCCGATGAGGACATCAGCCAGACTATAGAGAATGTTCGCCAGGAGGCCAAGCTCTTCGCCATGCTGAAGCACCCCAACATCATTGCCCTTAGGGGGGTGTGTCTGAAGGAACCCAACCTCTGCTTGGTCATGGAGTTTGCACGTGGAGGGCCCTTGAATAGAGTGTTATCTGGGAAAAGGATTCCCCCAGACATCCTGGTGAACTGGGCTGTGCAGATTGCCAGAGGCATGAACTACTTACATGATGAGGCAATTGTCCCCATCATCCACCGCGACCTTAAGTCCAGTAACAGTGAGTATGAAGAGATGGGGCTGGAGGGCTCAAGAGCACTTTTATACCCAGCCCATGGCTACAGTGGGAGTGGATTCCTAATGGAATCACAGTGGGCAGTAAGACTCCTTGCTTAAAACCATTCCATCCTTGAGTTGAGAGGTATGGGTGGAATGAATGCCAGGAAAAATTGGTTTAGAAAGAGAAGAATGAGGCAGCTGTGGGGTTTGCAATAATTCTGAGCTCATATTAACAGGCAAGGTTGGCAGTGTATAATTCTGCTATGCTGTGCAATATATATCCACATATATATAGGCAGATATGTTTTTCCACTTTAGGGAAGTGTGTCTGTGATTACAAAAGGGGTTTTCCTCTTTGCTGGAACAACAGGTAGCTCTAATACCTGTTTGCATTCTACCTGACTACTCCAACTTGAGGTACCTGCCAGAGAAGGGGCTCTAAGGAAGAGGAGGAGGCATGTGGTTTAAGCTGTGGGACTGATTCAGGTAACAGTGTCCACTGGGAGAGCATGACCTGGCTGGTCATATTATAGATTCCTGGTAGCCTATGGGTGTTATTAATTGTGGTAACTACTTAGTGTTTAATAGCAGGGAACTGAGAAGTAACTGCTTATTAAACATCCAGAATCCATAAACTAGATTGTAAAGCAAGTGTTAGGCATAATTACATAGTGAGTTGGTGGAAACCAGTCTCTTTCCTTGGAGGACTCTGCAGGTGCTGTACTGTGCGGCTTTTGTGTGGTCATTTGTGCTCTCTCTTGCCTGCACTGTGTGGTAGAGGATAGCATTTGTTAAATAGGGTATACTTAAAATCACTTTAAGCATCCTGTGTGGAGAAGAGGGCATTAGGGTTTTGGGAGATGGTGTTGGTTGCAGGAACTTTGCTCTCTGTCTCCTTCAGCGTTGAGCCCAGAAATCCTTCAGACTTTGTTTTGTTTTGAGCTGTTCCAGATGTGGTTTATTTTTCTGTCGATACTACTGTGAATCTGCTTACTTTAAAAAATATGTTTTAAAATTATTTAGATGTTTTTGTGGAGTAGATGTTTTTGTGGTACAAAAATTAGGAAGCGCAGATAAACAAAAAAGAGAAAGGTAACCGATAATGTTCTCCTTCGGAGAGTGTAACTATTACATTTGGCATATCCTTCCAGACATTTTTTTTTTTTTAAAGATTTTATTCATCCATTCATGAAAGACACACACAGAGAGAGGCAGAGACACAGGCAGAGGGAGAAACAGGCTCCATGCAGGGAGCCTGACATGGGACTCGATCCCAGGTCTCCAGGGTCACGCCACAGGCCGAAGGCAAGCACTAAACCACTGAGCCACCTGGGCAGCCCTTTCCAGACATTTTTAAAGTAAATATTTATCTATGTATATAAATGTGGGTGTATATATACACTATACAGACACACACACACACACACACACAAAATATACTTTCCAAGTTACTTTAAAATGGCCTTTCTTACTTATCTCTTCTACTTGAGCCCTCTTCTCCCTTAATAAAAGTTCATCTTTGCAAAAGATGGAACGTTATATATATAATGCATATGATGGATTTAAGTTCCATAAAATATGATTATTCTCCTCCTTCCTCCCAGATTCTGTTCTTCAAACATATTAAATTAAAACTTTTGGTGGCCCTTTCACGTTTCTGCCTAGATATTGCTTTGGATGATGGAGTAAGAATAAGTAGATGTATTGGTAGAAAATGTGACGTAGGAGCTGAATTTTCTTATATCCTTATCATGTTGGAAGAAGGAGACAAAGTGCTCTCATCTTACCTATTGAGCCCTTTTAAGAACTTGAGCTAGGATGATGGAATTGTAAAAAGCAATCATTTCTTCCAGGAAATTTCAAATTTGAATGTAATTTCAAGCTGTCAACACAAGGTTTTACCTTCTGTGAGATTTGCATTTGGAAGTCTAGGCTCTTGTGAAGGAAAAGTTAACTTGTCAAAGTTCTCCTGGCTGCAGGAGATGACAAGAGACCTCAGTGTCATTCTGTCATTCAGGAGACAAAACTCTGTTCTTTCTTTGTATTTGGTGGGCTTTAGGATCGCCGGGGAGGAGCCCCCTGGTGCATTGTGTTATGGCGGGAGTCAGACTTAACACAGGGTACAGAATGACCCTTGACCCTATCAGGGTAATGTATGCTCAGAAATGTGCATAGTCCATTGGGCCGTGTGGTTGGTGCTGATATTGATGCCTGCTATAAATCTCACATGGGAGCTGGGATAGTGCCTTGACATTTGTCTATAGTGGCTTTTTGCCTGGGATTGTATGAGTCCAATATGAGTCTTGATAACACTGTCGTTTTTACCCCTTTGCTCTGTGCACATGACTGGGAAAATCATTTTAGAAATGTGCTAGTTTTTACCCGCCAGTTGGAGAGTCACGGCTTCTCTGTGTTTTGCAGACCTGGGGATGCTGGTCTGTTTCTCTTGTTGTTGTTGTTGTTGTTGTTTTTTAAGGGTTCCAGAGAGTTGGATTTTGGTCTCTGTCACATGAGGGCAGATTTTGTGAATCATATGTATTAGTTGACTTAGACCTACTAGGGAGAAGAGTATGTATGTGTGGGGGCTGTCGTTGTGGAAAAAAAAGAAAGTAGTTGGTGATAAAAATCTAACTGTTATGAAAGGCTCGATGGAAAGGTGATTAATTAAAATGCTTTGTTATCCTGGTCACCTAGTTAAAAAAGTCACATGCTGTTAACTGGCAGTGGAACCCCTACAGCGTCCGATGTTGATATATAGTCCTCAATAAGTTTAGGTTTGACTGCACCTAACCTAAAAACCAAAATAACAGTGGCTAAAACAAGGTGTACGTTCATTTGTCTTTGAAAAGAAGTCTGCCGGGTTTAGGACATCACAGTGTCATCAGGGATCCAGGCTCCTATTTTTCACTCCATCCCGGTACATGGCTTGCATCCTCAGGCTTGCCTTATGGTCTAAGATGGCTGCTGAAATGCCAGTTACTTGGTCCAAGTAACAGGCCTGAAGGAGGAGGAAAAGCAGAAGCACAAAAGCAGAAGCACAGTGCTCCTGGAGCTGAATTGGCTCCCATGATCCTCCCAGAAGTCCAGCGAAACACATCTGCTTGCATTAATTGGCCAGAAGGTAATCATATAGCCATGGCTGGCACGGAGGAGGCTGGGAGATGCAGGACTTTAAAATGGGTGGCAGTGAGCCCAGCTAATAATCAGGGTCTATTACCAAGGAAGAGGGAGAGCAGGGCTGGTGAGGGAAGCAGCTGGCAGTCTTACCATGCGGGACATGCACTGGGAAGAACTGTTTATTTCAGATGTTTGGCATCATACAGCCAAATAAGGTTAGCCAGGCCTTGGGACGTGTGGCTCAGACCTCCGATTTAGCTAATGGTTCATACTACTTTACCACATTGCATCATTAACTCAAACGTCACTTTAAAAACTACTTACAAAAAGCCCTGGTTCTAAAAATGGATTTATGTCTGTCATTTGGAGAGAAGCCAGCTACTTGATTGTTAGCAAAGGTGTCAATGAAAGATGGTCTCTTAGTGGAAAGATTGTCCTTTTGGGGGGGTAGGTAGATGGATTTCAGGATTTTGGCTTAAAGACATTTGGAAGAATAATAGTTCGATAATGGTCGTTAAAAGTTAAATTAGTATAAAAACGAGGTCATATGAAAAAGCTTTGGAAAATGAAAAGCCTTGCCTAGAGTGAAGGTTGTGTTATTGCTTTTATTACTAAATAACTTCTTTCCTTTACTTAGAAAACGTAGAAAAAACATAGAGGTTAAAGCAGCCTGTTTCTCCAGTTTTTGCATTTATCGATATTTGTTTTTACCCAGAACTGTGCACAGGAAATCATAATAACCATGTTGCTTGTAGCATGCTTTGTGCTCCCCAACTTATCAGCATATTGTGACTCGCTGTGTGAATAAATATTCCTCCACCACAAGATATTTAAAAGTTGCACAGTATTCCACTAATTAGATATGCTCCATTAACTAAACCAAACCCATATGTAGCAACAATAATGGTAATACTACTACTACTACTACTAATACAACTGATGCTTATTGAGTGCTTTCTTTAGGTTAGGCACAAAGCATTTTTTTTTTTTAAAGATTTCATTTATTTATTCATGAGAGACACAGAGAGGCAGAGACATAGGCAGAGGGAGAAGTGGGCTCCCCACAGGGAGCCCCATGAGGGACTTGATCCCAGCACCTCAGGATCCTGACCCGAGCCAAAGGCAGATGCTCAACCACTGAGCCACCCAGGTACCACAGGCACAAAGTATTTCTTTATTTTTTTATTTTTTATTTTTATTTTTGGCACAAAGTATTTCATGTAGATTTTCTTTTCATTTCCACAGCAACCGTTTAGACTGTGTCTTTTTTATTTTATTTTATTTTATTTTATTTTATTTTATTTTATTTTATATTTATTTTACAAATGAGGAGACTGAGGCTCAGAAGGGGTCAGGCATTTCTCTAGGGGCTCGCTGCTGGGGTCCTAAGAGCAGACTTTGTGGCCAGGTCTGACCCCTCAATACGTGTTGCTGATCACCAGTGTTGCCAGCACACTGCCATTGCGCGGCTGGGGCCTTTCGTGGCATTATTTCCTGTGGCCCTGTAGTGCTTTGGTTTTATAGAATTAGAAATAATATTCCCCTACTCGCAGAGCCATAGCATCCACATTTCGTTAAGGTGTGATTGACTCACTCTTAGTTTCATAGCTGAACACCAGAGGTGAGTGGTAAATTGGCCACACCAGGAATGCTCTTGCCTCATCTCTCTGCCCATCCAGACCTGACCCATTTTCCTGTGCTCAGTTCAAACCTGGCTGCTTCCTCCCAACAGCCCATCACCGTGGTCATTGCTAAGTAGTCACCTGGTGCCTCCAAATAGATTTGGTGTCTTCAGCTTCCAGGTACGTGAATGAACATGTAAATGAGTGAATAGAGAAAGTATCCCTTGAACTGGTCTGCTGTATTACAGGATCTCAAAATGTGAAACCTCCCCTTCTCTTGTCAGAGGATGTCCCACATTCTCTGGGACTTTGCCTGGACATGGCTTTTCGTCCCCTGTACAATCTCCAGGACCCTTGCCCCCTTCCTGATGTCTGAGTTCACCAATGTTTTGGGTGCCAAGGATGGTATTTTCACAGTGTACTTGTTACCAACCTCCAGTGCCTCTGCCCTCTTCTCTGCACCCTCCTCAGATGCCAGCCCCAAGGAACTCACTGGCAGTGTGTCCACCACAGCCAGCTGTGGGCTGCCAGGTGCTGCTGGAGCAGGCCACCGCCCCTGCTGCCTACACTCACTGCCAGTCTGCTCCACCCAACCTCAGGGCTCCTGGTGTTCCCACCTTGTGAATTCCCCACCATGCTCCTCACAATCCCCCTTCTAGCATTGTTGATTTGTTTGATTTGCTGCCCCTCTTGCCAACTAGAGGCTGAAGAGTATCCCTCCCTCCTTTGTGCCCTTCGCAACCTTTTCTCAAGAATTCACAAGATAAAGAAGCGGAAGATGTGCTTTCTTGGAAGTGTAAGGAGGACACAGCTTCCATCTTGCCCTTGATCTCAGGCTGGTGATAACATTCTAAGCCCTGGGTTATACCTGGACTGGACACTGGCCACAGACCCTGATTGTGGTCCCTGGGTAGGAGTTCTCCAGGCTGTGAATGTGCTGTGGAATGTTGTGACCCACCGGATTCCACTCTCTGGCGTACTTCTTCCTATACACTGATGTGGAGCACATTCCTATGTGCAAGAATGAATTAATAGAAGAAGCATGTAGGACACAGGGATCCCGGCCAAGACAATATGGTAGGAAGGGCTTTCCTAGAAAAGGATGAAGAGTAGCCATAGCAGCAGTTTTTCCTATAGGACAATAAAATAAACTAAGAAACATTCCCAGGGTGGATCTGGGAAGCAGCAAAGTATTGGATAGAGAACCCAGTTCCTAGGCCTTTTTAAGAAGTGCGTAAAATACCTTTTTATGTCTCAGGAATGTATCCCCAAATGAGATACTTCCAACAGAACCTGGCTTAGGTACTGCTGGATCTCTCTCCCCATTTTCCTTCCCATTTTTGGTCTTTGTGGTTCTTTGCTACAGGTTCGTTCTTTCGGAGTTGGAGGGTAATGGACATGTTTTGAGGATTTTTCCTGGCAGAAACATACAAGCGCTCAATGAATTGGATCATTTTGATTGGAGGAGGCAATCCCTAAGGTTAGCCGGCAGCCTCCAGGCATGTACTCCAGACAATTCTGTTCAGTTGTTGGGTAGCATTTTGCATGAACACAGAGGCATGTTCTGCAAATCAAAATAAATACATAAGTAAATAAAGCTGAAATGAAGCAAACAATCAAACCTGGTGAGGCCAGGAGGTCTGACCTGGAGGTCAAGTTGCAGCTCTCAGTTCTTCAACTTTGCCCAGGAACCTTGCTTTCCCCTTTTCCCTTGGGCATGGCCATCTCCTGCACAGAGATGGTTCTTCGTTAATTTGAGTGGTTGGTGTTGAGAATACAATAGTAGGCAATAACAGAGACTTGCCTTGCCCTTAAGGAGCTCCCCATTGGGTCATAGGGAATGACCTAAGTGAGGACTGAGTGCATGTTGTGGAGGGGAGGTGTTGGCACCATGAGAATGACAATATAGGGACATGCCTAAGAACCTCCTGAGGGAGCAAAAGGGAACGAAACAAAGCGGTGAGGGGAGGTAGGGCCAGGACGGTCCAGGCGGGTAGACCAGCAGACTCAAATGTTCAGTGAGCACATGGCTCCCTCCAGGAGGCAGATGATACCCTTGACATTCCCAAGGTCCTTTCCTGTGGTTGCTGGGGCTGAGGGGCCACTGAGAAGGATCAGGAGGGAAATTGTTCTCTTTGTGGAAGATTTGCCATCCTTTCCCCGGGCTTGCTTTGGGGTGCTTTCATCTGTGGTGGCTCTGGGGGCTTCTCTGCAGCTTAGTGGTGTAGGAGGTGGCATGGGGCACTGGGCAACATTTAGACACCTGTAAAGCCTGTGTTGCAGTTGATGCAGAAAATGAAGGATCTTGGTCTGGACTTTGAGCTATTATCTTGGAGAAAACAGCCTCCATGAGGTGGCAGGTTCAGGGCAAGAAGGGCTTCTATAGTCAAATACTCTGCCCCTAAGTTATAACCCCACAACGAGGGTTTCTAAAGCTGGGTGAGCTCTGATTCCAGATGATTCCTTTGTGTCTTCCCCTTTATCCGTTTCCTCTGATTTGAGCCGCTGTTGCCTTGAATGTCAAATTATGAGGTCTTCTTTTTTCCACATCTCTCCCTAGGCAACAACCCAGTAGTGACCTCCACCTTCTGCAGCTGGTCTATGGCACTGTCATTGCTCAGGGTCAAGGCTTGTGTTGTAGGACCTCTAAGGAGACAATAACCTGCCTGTCTCTCCTTTTTTCCCTGTCTCTTAGAAAAATTTCAATTCCTAACTTGGTGTTTTATTTCATTCCTGTGAGGTAGCTCAAGGTTAGATGTGGCTGGAGAAAGGGAGATGCAAGCAGGTGACATGAGTGGTCTTGAGTCAGGAAGGAAACGTAGCTTCTTCCCCAGGTTGCCCATCCCTTTACCTTGGAATCCCCTGCAATTCCCCCATCAGCTCCATGTAGAGCCATACTCGTTTCTCTTATTAGGGAAGGGCTATTAACATAGTGCCCTTGAAACCCTTGGAATCTATACAGAATGTATGTAGGTTTATTTTGGGAGACAGGGTTGTTACCTTGAGTAATCTAAGACTCTGAGAAGGTTATGGATCAACACCGTTATAGAGAACTTCTATAAACTGGGCATCTGGGGAGGAGGAGAATTGGTGCAGTAGAAGGAACACTGGCCCACGTGCCGCCCTTGGCACTGACAGGCGTTGCCCTGGGCACATCTTGTACTCCCTGATCCTCAGATTCCTTGTATGTGAAATAAAAGGTTTGGGTGAGATGATCTCTGAGGTCCTTTCCAGGACTGACATTCTGTGACTTAAAAGGCAAATGTGTGTGTCTGGGGGGGGTGACTCTGTGGTCCGTCTGTGTGTCAGGCTACCATGTGCCCGGGGTTCCCTGCTTTGTAGCTGCTTGTTGCAGGGGCGAAGCTCCCGATGGCAGGAATATTCTCCAAGTGGCTTAGGAAGAAAACAGTTGATGGGAGCTCACAGGTGCACCCCTCCCCCTTTGCTGCCCAGAGCATGACAGATGGCTTTGCTGAGACAAGATGCTCCGGTCACATGAATCATGAGGGAGACTCACGAGTAACCAAGGGCAGCCTTCATCATGGAGGCAGGACACTGTTAGTCAAATGCCATTTCTGTCTTTGGGGATGAATGAGGGGCATCCTGCTGGCTCAGAACTTTGCTATTGTCTTACCCACTTCTCTGAATCAGGGTAAGGCCTTTTCAGAGGGGGCTCAGGCCCACTTAGTGTTTGAGTGCCTCTGTGCCCCTCCCCAACAGAGTTGCAGGTGCAGCTGCTGGAGCGCCGCAGTGAGGCCTAGAAATGAGACATGTTAAGGCTGAGTCTTGCTCATCCCTAGGATTTGTGCTCTTTGTAGGAAACTTGGAAATTTTGATCTGAGAAGAAAGCATTTCCCCTTAAGCTTAGTTTTGGGAATCACTGTGGGCTAATGGAAGGAACACTGGCTTGAGAGTCAGAGAGACTTAGATTAAAGCTACTTCTTGAGCCCTGACATTCAGCTTGTGGCTAGCATCTTGGAGCTTCAGGATCCTCATCTGTGCAATGTGGGCAATACAGAAAAGAGCAGTGTCTCTTTAAGATGGCATGAAACAGCGTGTGTCGTGTGTCACACAGGGACCACATTCTGTAACGGGGCTGCACTTTTTTCCTCTTTCCAAGGATAGGAGAAACTTCCTTCTCTTCCTTGTTATTTTAGGTTATTTTAGGTGCACACAGCATATAGTGGGTTTCCCTTTTTAAAGTAGCATGAGGATTTTAGGCAACCCGGAGCAGCCCTTTCCTCAGGTCAGCCAGGGGGAGTTTTACTGCTCCAACTCATCAAGGCAGATTCATTTCAGCTGAAGCCACAGAAGGGGATCGATACCTCTCAGCCCCTTCCAACTGTGTCTGGGCTTCTGGTGGAAAAGGCCGGTGTCTCTCCCTCCCTCTGGAACCTGCCTTAACTCAGGGCTTTGGCCCCCTGAGAAATGCTGCCTTGTCTTGTTATGGCCTTTGGCCTGATTGAATGGGACAGCTGGCCAGTTTTATGGCTCTGCTGGCCTCTCAGCTGATAATTAAAATGCTTTTGCCCCAGGAGGAAGGCAATATATTTCCCTTTTCTCCACTGCACCAGTCTACAGCTGAGGTCAAAGGGAATGGTTTCTGTACACCCCCTCCTGGCTTCCCCAAACCAACTTAGCATTCTTGTTGCTAAAGACTGGAATATTCAGGGTGGGCTGAAGAGACCATTTTTTGGTGTGGTCTTCCTTTGGCAGGAGAACGGAGCATAATTGTCCTTTTACCATCTCGGTGCAGTAGCTTAATTGCTTATAGCTGTTCCACATCTGGTTGGGCACAGCACTTAGTAGGTACTCAGGAAATGTTTGGGGGTGTGGTCATCACAGATTCCAGCACTGTGCCGGTTCCCATGCATTAACCTCTCCCCGCTACCCAGGATGTTATCTAAACAATGCCCAAACTCTACTTTAGAGCCCATGTTTAGCATGGAAACCCTCTCTTTGTTTGGAGATGAGCCCATGTGAGCTCTGGGTGAGACATGGTTTGTGTCTTGGCTCTATTACTTGCTAGCTGGGACCTTGCACAAATGATTAACAAAAACTAAAGCACAAAGAGTTTATGTTAAATGGGAATAATTATAACTCCACCCATCTCATTTTGTAGGGTAGAGGTGAGGATTCAGTGAAATAATCTAGATGAAGCTCTTAGCACCGTCTAGCACATGGTAACTGCTCTGTATATTGATCATAATTATTGTAATTCCAGAGGCTGCATTTATTCCCTTAGTCTTTATATCAACAGCTTGTGATCTTGTACCTTTGACTATAAATTGTCTTGTTCTTGCATTGTCAGTGTTTTCACTGACAATTCTCTCCAGTTGCTCTATAGATATTTAAAATTCAAAATGGGATATATACAGAAGGTAAAAATTAGTTCAACATTGAAATACAAAGAAAAGTCAATCTCCTTCTTACCCTAAACTCTACTTTTACTTCTTAGAAGCAAGTGAAATTAAGGCATGGGGTTGTTGTTTCTCCTTTGATAATTTTTTTCTATAGAAACACAGGAATCCCAGTAGAATTCTGGACAACAGAGGTAGTTTGTTTCTCTTTCATCCATCTTCTTCTGCTCTCTTCTTCCCCTCTCTCACAAATCACACACAAATGGGACTTTGCCTATAGAAGTCCCAATGTTTGGCAGCAATTCCATTGTTGCTATGAAATCTTGTTTCTTCTTCTTCTTCTTCTTCTTCTTCTTCTTCTTCTTCTTCTTCTTCTTCTTCTTCTTCTTCTTCTTCTTCTTCTTCTTCTTTTAGAGAGGAGGGGTGGGGCAGAGGGAAAGGGAGAGAGAAAATCTTAAGCAGGCTCCACACTCAGTGTGGAGCCCAAGCCAGGGCTCTATCTCACCACCCTGAGATCATGGCCTAAGCTGAAATCAAGAGTCAGATGCTTAACTGACAGCCACCCCGGTGCCCTGAAATCTTGCCTTTTCTATCCCTAGTCCCTTTCTGGGTAGACTCAAACTCCTCTACGGAACAAGCTGGAAGGTGTTCCTTGGAGCTCAGATAGAAGCCTAACATTTGCCTCTGGAATTGCCCAGCTGTGGAGGTTCTGACTCTGTACCTATCTGTCTACCATAGGACCTGAGCCATACCGATGGGGCTGTGGGGCCCTGGCAGTGACGGATCTTGTAACTCAGACCTTTCTCTCAAGATCCTTGTGACTGTTTACAACCTGATATCCCTGATAAGGCAATGTAACAGGAAAAAGTATTATTGAAAAGAGAAAAAGAGTTACCCCAGATTGCACAGTGCAGATGCAACTGCTCTTTCTTTCTATGCGATTTGCCTATTCCTGTCTGTATACCTCATCTCCTGCCACTTCAGTCTTTGAGTACAGGCCATCTGGATATATTTTATTTTTGTTTGTTTCTGCATTCTGTTAACCTTCAGAATCCAAGAAGAAGGAGAAAAGGACTTAGCTGAGAGTCTTCAGTTTCCAGTCATTCATAACTCCCTTTTGTGTTTATTGATAAGATTAGAGCTTAAAGGAATCTTAGAGCTGTGACCAGGGGACAGTGAGTAATTTGCCTTAAGTCAGGCTGTTGGGAATGCCTGGTTATCGTGACCATGTGTCCTTTCCTTCAGGCACCCATGGCCCCTGACAGTGGGGCCTGTTATCCTGCCACGTTTTCCAGCTGGGTCCCAAGTATTGTGGAGGACAGCGGGATAAGAATTTCCACACCTTCCGGGGAATCGAGGATGCTTTGCTTATAGCCCCAGAGGTCACTGCTGAGCAGCCCAGTCTGCATCTTTCCTGCCCACTCACATGAACTCAATCATTTCTTCCCTGGGTTCTGTAGAAGAGACCAGTGTTTAGGCTCTGCCAGGTGTTTCAGTTTTCAGGAAGAAAAAACTGTGAAGACTCCCCACCCTTCCCCTCACTTGCAATGAGATATAATTGAACATGTAACATTGTGTAAGTTTAAGGTATACAGTGTGATGATTTCATCTGCATATATATTGCGAAATAGTTACCACAGTAGGCTTGGTTAACACATCCATCACCTCACATAATTACTATTTTTTGGTGTGGCGAGAACATTTAAGATTTACTCTTCTTAGCAGTTTTTAAGTGTATAATACAGTATTTTTTAAAAAGATTTTTAAAATTTATTTGTTTATTTTAAAGATTTTATTTATTTATTCATAAGAGACACACACAGAGAGAGGCAGAGACCTAGGGAGAGGCAGAAGGAGGCTCC
This sequence comes from Canis lupus dingo, assembly GCF_003254725.2. NCBI lineage: Eukaryota > Metazoa > Chordata > Mammalia > Carnivora > Canidae > Canis > Canis lupus. The sequence continues at coordinate 44,605,517 of NC_064250.1, read as the reverse complement.
CCATGGGAAGCCTGATGTGAGACTCAGTCCCAGTACCCCAAGATCATGACCTGAGCCAAAGGCAAGATGCTCAACCGCTGAGCTACCCAGTGCCCTTAAGATTTTATTTTATTTTATTTATTATTTTAAAAATTTATTTATTTATTCATGAGAGACGCAGAGAGGGAGAGGCAGAGACACAGGCAGAGGGAGAAGCAGGGAGCCTGATGTGGGACCCGATCCTGGGACTTCAGGATCACTCCCTGGGCTGAAGATAGGTGCTAAACTGCTGAGCCACCCAGGTCTCCCTAAGATTTTATTTTTAAGAAATCTCTACACCCAACATAGGGCTCAAACTCACAACCCCAAGATCAAGAGTCACATGCTCCACTGAATGGGCCAGCCAGGCTCCCCAATAGGGTATTGCTCACCATTGTCACCATGCTGTACGTTAGATACCCAGAACTTATTCATCTTCTAACAGGAAGTTTGTACCCTTTGGCCAGCATCTCTCCATTTCCCCTACACTTTAACCCCTCGCAGCCATCATTCTGCTCTGTTTCTATGAGTTTGCCTTTTTTTTAGATTCCCCACATAAGTGAGATCATATAGTTTGTATCTTTCTCTGACTTATTTCATTTTGTATAATGCCCTCAAGGTCCATCCATGTTGTCACAAATGGCAGGATTTTCTTTCTTTTTTTTTTTTTTTTTATGACTAATACTCCATTATATGTGTGTATGTGGCACATCCTCTTTATCCATTTGGCTATGGATAGACACTTGGATTGTTACTATATCTTGGTTTTTGTGGATAAGACAGCAGTGAACATGGGGGGTGCAGATACCTCTTGGAAATAGTGATTTCATTTCCTTTGGATATGTACCCAGAAGTAGGGCTGCTTTTCATTTTTTTGAGGAACCTCCATTCTGTTCCCCATAGTGGCTGCAGCAATTTACATTTCTACCAAGAGCACACAAAGATTCCCTTTTCTTTACATCCTCACCAATAGCTATCCTAGCAGATGTGAGGTAATGCCTTATCGTGGTTTTTATTTGCATTTCTCTGACGATTAGTGATATTGAGCTTCTTTTCATGGGTTTGTTGGGTATTTGTCTTCTTTGGGAAAGAGGGTCTTCTGCCCATTTTTAAATCAGATTGAAAAACCTTTTTTTTTCTTAAGTAATCACCTCCTGGCTTGGCTCTCTGTGCTTAGGAATAGGAATCCCATGGAGGATCAGTAACAATCTCTGTCATTGTCAGTTCCCCTCTCTTGTTCAAAATCATAAAATTAATCATAAATTAGCCTGTCTTTTGCAAGTGCATGGCAGCTGATGACATCAAGTCCCATGGATGGTAGTGAAAAATCAACTAAAATTTTTCCAAAATAAGCTTTTCTCCAATGACTTAAGATTCTTAGTGACATCTGATTTTTCCCTTAGCTTATTATTCATGCTGACAGCAATAAATGGCCCTCCACTCCCCTGCACCAGCAGTAGTCCTAGAAATGGGATGAAGAATAATCATATTTTGTGTTTGGTGCTATAGAATTTATTTGGAGCAGTATCTATCTAAGGCATTCCAGGTAGAGGTGGTGATAGCCCCATTTTGCAGTAGAGGAAACTGAGGCTCAGATGAGTTTAATGCATTGCCCAAGAACACATAGCTAGAGAATAGCGGCCCTGACCTCAAGTCCAGGCTCTCCAGCACTCGTGTGGTGGTCTGTCTTCTCTGTTCTTTCAGAGCAGATTGCAGAATAGGAGACCCACTTCTAGTAGCTTGTTCTATAGGATGGACCCTGTGACTCACCAGAGTCCAGGTGTGCTGGGGCTGGACCTGGCTTTAAACCTGGTCTTGGGGCCTTTGTGAGGCAGATCATCCCCATATCTGGAATTGCAGGGAGGGGATCCTTTACTGTTCCAACCCAGGGGCCTGGCACCCCTGAACCTAGTGGTCCTCAAATGCACAGGAGCTGCGGGCTACTATCTCATTTCCTCTTTCCCCAGGGCCCCCCCAGAAGCACAATGTGAATCTTATCCATCATTTGGTAGCCTCAGCTTTGCTTTTGTTAGTGTTCCTTGTCGACCAAAATTAGGCTTATATACAGCTGTCCAAAAATTGGACTGTAACAGAAGTTTCCACATTATTTGACTCTTGTTTTTGCTTATGTTAGTATTGTGGTTTTGCTTTCGTTTAAACAACAGAAATATAGATAGATTTCAGATAAATTCACAGATGCTTATTTATGGAATTTAAAAAAAAATTTTAATTTTATTTTAGAGAGTGCACAGGAGTATGGCAAGGGGCAGAGGGAGAGGAGAGAGAGAGAGAATCCCAAGCAGACTCTGCACTGAACTTGGAACACAGAGCCTGGAGCTTGGTGTAGGCTGAGACCACGACCCCTGAGACCACGACCCCAACAGAAACCAAGAGTCAGATGCCCAACCAACTGAGCCACCCAGGCACCCCTTGGAATTTAAAAATTTTTAGAAAAGTAATGTAAATGTTCAAAAAGGGTTTGGCCATATTTGTTGATATTAGAGCCTTGTGTGGTTTTTTGGGGATGCTTTGGCTTTTAGTCCCCTGTCCTCTTGGAGGTGAGCAGGCCCTCCTGGGGTGTTGCTTCTACAGCCGAGTTTGTAACCAGGTGGACTGTGTTGGACCAGCATGGCAATTGCATTCCCCGTGGAGGACAGCTAGGCATGCTAGTAGTGCCTGCTTCTATTTTTAGATTAGTATCGTGAAGGAGAAATTTAACTTTCCATCCTTCATCCCTTAATGCTCTGAGTTGAATTGATTGCTTGTGGAACAGCACCCAAACATGAGTGAAGCTTCCCAGCTGTTCCCTTCTCCAGTCTCATAAAGAGTTTTGACTTTGTTGTCACCAGTATTTTCGAGGTATTGTGATGGGAGGATAGTGGAGGGAGCTGGACTGGAATTGTGTAAATTCATTCTGACAGAAATGCTTTTTAGAAAGGCATTTTAAGGAGGAAATTGATGAATTTCCTTATGTAAGGGCAATGGATGGGAGGGCACAGGTGTTTCTGTGGAGCATATGAACCCTCTGATGCCTGACAAATTAACTAGAGTCCAACTAATTTTGATTTACTTTTGGATGCTGCCACTCCTCCGCCCCCATTGGACACCTTTCTGCCCTGTGATCATTACATACAAGGCTGGCTTTGTATGCAAGGTTCCAGGTCATAGGGACCATGAATTTGGCAAATTTCAGGTTCCTCGTTAGCTTTTTTGGTGCTTGATTTTATATGTAGTATGTTGGAATAGCGGCTGGGAACGGGAAAGTCACTGATAATGACCTTGTAGGAAGAGTAAGAATGTCCCTGCCCAGGAAAAGGGATGTATTCCAGGACCTTTCCTCATGGGAGGTTTCGAGAGGGCAGGAAAGAAGCATTCGAGCTTTTTCCCAACAGTTTCTGGTTATGCCCATTATGCCTACTGGATGTAGTTTTGGAATGTTGGTGAGGTCCAGAGCCAACGGCAAGAAAGAATTCTTGAGACATCTTTGGTTCAGGAAGGGTGATTTGATTAAAGCACAAGGACAGGACCCATGGGCAGAAAGAGCTGCTGCCCCAGAGATTGTGAGGAATGGCTGATTATATACTTGAGAGCTGGGGGGAGGTAAGGACAAAGGGAGGTGTCCAAAAGGATTTCCATCTACTGAGGAAGATTTACAGGATACTGGAGGCCTGGCTATTGTAAGTTCAGGTATTTTTCCTCCTAGTAAGGCACTAACATTAAGACAGTTGGGAGCTTCTTGGAGGAATGTTATATTCCACCTGCCTTAGGTCCTTGTCCTGCAGGTCATAAAGGAATGTAATTTTGATTACTCTCCCTTCAGCCTCTGGTTCCCACATCACTCATGGAGGGGGGGTGATGTTAAGCCTCCAGGAAATTGAATTATGAGTCTCTGAAAGTTAGGCTACTGATAAGAATGCTTTTCCCCTGTAAATCACTAAGACATTGGTACACTGGATGGAGACTCCTGTCTTGGAGGACTGTGACCTGTATCAGTTAACCATTTGTTTTTCCCTTCCCTTAATTTTAAGGGAGCCAGGAGTGCTTGAGGAATGTCACACATATCCCATGGGGCAGAGGAGGATTTGTGAGGTATCAGCTTGTGCTTTGTCCTCAGTGTGCCTCCTGTTCCCTCTGGTCATACCTTTCCAGGTAGCAGGGAAGGAAACAAAACACTGGTTCTCCTCTAGAAGGTGAGGTGTACCACGTTGAAACTCTGTGTGGTTTTGAGTTTACTGACCATAGTAAGATCCTCAACTCCATCACATGGTGGATAGGATTTATAGAGTCATCTTTGGAGGTAGGCCAGGAAGGTACAGGCACAAAACTCATCTCACCCATCCTAGTGGGCATGGAGGTGGAAGGAAGGTACTCAGAAAGGTAGCTGTAGCCTAGACAGGAAGACCATGAGTCAGAACAAAGCCAGCCTTAGCCCGAGGCATTCCTTGGGATTGGTCTCTCCCTCCTCCTAGATGAGAGGTTGGGGAGTGACTCATAGGAAACTTTAATGTGTGTTTCTTAGCTTTCCAGGACTATTAAGGACTTGGGGTTCAAAATGGCAACTCCCATTGTTTTGAGCTTTTGTGGTTGGACTTCCTTACCTTTAAGGTGATGGCAACGGGTATCTGTGGTGGGTCCTGCTGCTTCTTCTTCCATCCTAAAATCGTTTCTCCTCTGTAGTGCCCTGGGTGAAGCACAGGCTACAGAGCCTAGGGTGTTTGCACTGTGTGTGGGTGATGATTCTCAACCTACAGGTCCTCATGAGAAACTGACGTGCCCATGATGACGCACATGCCATAGGAAATACAGCACATCACTTTATTACATACGTAACATAGACGTCACTTCCACCATTCTTTCCATCCTCTGGAGCCATACTGTGTAAACACGCCCAAACAACCAGAACAGCATGATGCAGTATGGAATAGTGTGCCAAGGTGTGACATGAGATGGTGTCCAGAGAAGGCAGTTTTCTGGCAGGTGTTGATGGTGGAGTTAGTCTTAAAGAAGGAGTGGAGTTCAAGGGGAATTGGTAATAGGGTGGCGGGCCATGGCAGTGACTTTCTAGGGGAGGGGACTGCCCCAGTTTAGCCATGGTTAAGTGTTTATCAGTGCTGTGCCTCTGTCACCTGGGTTCTTTTTCTTTTCTTTTATGATTTTACTGATTTATTTGAGAGAGAAAGAGAGACAGCAGAAGCAAAGGGAAAGGCAGAGGGAGAGAGAGAAGCAAACTCCCCACTGAGCGGAGAACCCAACATGGGGCTTAATCCCAGGACCCTGAGATCATGACCTGAGCCAAAGGCAGGTAGTTAGTACCTGACTAAGCCACCTGGGCACCCCCATCACCTGGGTTCTTTAGGAATTTCCCACTCCGGGACGATTGAACAGGAAAGCCGTGCCCCTAAGTATCTGAGTCTTCCACATAGAAACAACTCCTGTCTCCAAGCAGCTGGGGAGCAGAGCTCCAAATCAGGTAGATCTGGCTTTGGGCAAGGAACTTGACCTCTGAGCCCATTTCCTCTTCTGTAAAATGAGGATAATCCTTGTTTTTACTCATAGCATTGTAATGAGCGTGAAATGAAATTATGCACATAAGCCCTTAGCATAATGCCTGGTACAAAGTAAATGCTCAATAAAAGGGAGCTTTTCTTTTTTTAAGAATACTGTTTCCAAGAACAGCTGCTTCTCTGCTAGCAGCAGATATGAGAATAGACTCACAAGTGTGCCACCAACTGTTTCCATTACTGTTGCTTCAGAACAAACCATCCGTAACAAGAACCATTTCATTACTCTCCTGGAAACAGGGTTGGGAATTTGGAAAAGGCTTAGCAGGAATAGCTTGTTCCTGCTTCTCAGTGTCTGGAGCCTCAGCTGGGACAATTTGGAGGCTCTAGGTGAGGCCACAGATGGAGGCAGGCATCATCAGGAAGTCTCGTTCACACATGAGTCTGGTGCTTGGGCTGGGAGGACTCGAAGGCTAATGCCGCTGGTGGTGGTGTAACCCCTCCAAGTTGGCCTTCATACACAGTGGCTCAGGGCTTCAAGCACAGATGTTGCAGTGAACAAGGCAGAGGCTGCACCATCTTTTCTGGCTTAGATGTCACACAGTGTCACTTACACTGCGTTCTAGTAGTTACCGTGAGTCTCAGACCCGCAGAGATGCAGAGGGGACAGAGACCTGCCTTTTCCTGGGAGGAGTGTCCAGATCCCGTTGGAGGAAAGCATGTAAAATAGGAGGTGGTGTGCCATTTTGAAAATGCAACCTGCCCCACCTGCCAGGGGAACTCTGGAGGCAGAGCTTGGGGACACCGGGTCGTGGAGAAGTGAGGCAGTAGCAACACCCCGGGCCCACGTGCCAAGAAAGAAGAGCGACTTTTCGTTGACAGGTTCATCAAAGGCCTGATGTGCTGCTGCTCTTTGGATTCTTTTTTATCCAGTTTGTGGCCGGGTGTTTCTGAGTCACGACAGAGACCCGCAGCCCTACCCAGTCCGCGTGGGCCCCGCATGGGCCGTTTGCAGAGAGGTTCTCTAATGAGGAGAACGGCCGCGCAAACTCTCTGCCTCTGCCTGTCGGATTCCTGCTGGTGACATCTGTGTCTGGACGAGCTTGGGGCCAGAGTCCCAGCTGTGTTATCTGAGCTTACTTTGCATCTGATGGCAACTGCCAGAGGTGCCCAAGTTGAGACTGTCGGATTTGGGGATGTTGGAGAGAGCGAGGAATCCTGCAAACACACCAGTTTGTCTGTTTTAATCACAAGAAGCTTGGCTGTAGGAAGACCTTTCCTCAGCAGCAAGGGGAGAGGTGGGAAGGGCAGCCTGCATCCAAAGAAGAGATGAAAGTGGGCTTCCCGTGGAAAGCTGGGGCTGATTAAAGGGGTCACTGAAAAATAGCTTGAAACAGGCTGATGAATTGTACTGTGTCTCTTGAGACCAAGCCACTGTCCGTCTATAAATATGAGTTCTCTATCATGTCCCCTCTATCCTCTGGCCCGACAGAGCAGCAGACATCCCGCCCTCACACTGTCAATTCCTGTCGCAGGCACAGATGTGGGCACAGCATGGGAAAGGCCAGTGCTTCCAGTTGCTGCCCCGGTGCTGGTTTCTGCATATGCATCTTTCCCCTCTTCCCTGTGGCACGGGTTCCCAGAAGGCCAGCCAGAGTGGGGTGCGGCCCGGAGCCCTGGATGTTCTCCAGGTTTGAATCAAGGCCCCACTTGGGGCCACAGCCCTGCTAACCAGCCTGTCTCAATGCTGTGCTTAGAGTCCGGGCACCTGAGGACTGGCCCTCCAGAGCAACACACTAGCCGGCCCCGGGAATCCCACTGACCGATGCCGTCCTCTCTGGCCTCGTTCTTAGCCCGAGTCATTCCCTAACCTCTCTGCTGCATGCCCTTGGCTGAGATCGTGGAGCTTAGTGCACTGATATCTAGGACTTGTCCGTTGTCCCAGATGAATGCAGGACCAGGCTGCTTTGGCAGATGGTGTCTGGTCTCAGCACGTCAGGACTGTGGATCTGCATGTGGTCCAGACAGTGGCAGTTGGTAATATGTGAGTTGGTGGCTATAACAAGGTGAAGGAATTTTGTTCCCAGGTGGTTATGGGGAGCTGGAAGGGGATGAGAAAGCTTTGGTTCTTCCTGGAAGCCAGGAGTTGGTGGGTGTATGATGGCACAGAGGTAGGGGGAAATGGCACCTCTGAAGGCCCCTGTACTTCCTGAATGCTCGCTCGTACCTTCCCGGGAGAGTAATGACATACAGGTACCCAGCAGAGCAAATGAGTGATGTGAAGCCAGGGAGATTTCCCAGAGCTCATTGGCTGCTCCTTCTCCCTGTTCATGGGATTAATGACTCCATCTTGCTGCCCCATCTTCCCCATCCCAATACCGTGCTTCATTCTTCACCACCTCCCCTGGGGAATCATAAAGGTTACTCTTGTGTCACTGCTGCCTGTCTCTTGCTTTCTGGCCTGCCGTTTCCAGTCCAGCCCCAGCCCTTCACTGACATTCCATCTTCTCCCTTCTCCCTTCATGAAGTTTCTGCTCCAGCTGCAAGGGACTATTCGCTCTTTCCTAGATGTGTCAGGGCTTTTTCCCTTTGGTCTGAAACCCCATGATTCACTTCTACTGAGAATGGTCTTCTCCTGATCCTTTCCTTTGGACCTACCCTGTCTCTTTATAGCTTACAGCTCAGGTAGCCTTATGTATTCTGTGAACCTTTCCAAGGAGTTTTTTCCTCTCTTGTTTCTGTAATTCTCTACAGTAGATGCTTGAGCAAGATGGGCATGTGGGATAGACTAAGATCATCATTAAGAGCATGGGAGTGAGGGGCACCTGGGTAACCCAGTTGGCTGTGTTCAACTCTTGATTTAAGTTCTAGTTATGATCTCAGGGTCCTGGGATCAAGTTCCATGTCAGGCTTTGTATTCAGTGTGGAGTCTGCTTGAGGATTTCTCTCCCTCTCCTTCTGCCCCTCTGCCTGTTTGTGTGCTCTCCCTCCCTCCCCTAAGGTAAGTAAATAAATCTTAAAAAAAAAAAAAAAAAAAAAGCATGGGTGTGGAAGCTAATCATTCCAGCTGTGCCACTTCCTGGCTGTGTAACTCTGAGGAATATCCTCACTTCACCTGGCGGCAGTGTCTTCATCTGTGAAAGTGATGAAACACTACCCATTTTGTGAGGCTTTGATTGAGATAGTACATGTAAAATGCTTAGCACAGTGCCTGGTGTGTAGTTAGTGCTCCATAGATACCAGCAGTGATGGTGACAGTAGTGGTTGGAAGGGTAGACTTATGGCCAGAGTGGGGATGTGAAAATGAGAGAAGTTCCATCCTGGTTTCCTTTATAGGAGCATCTCTTTATCCTTCCTTCTCCCTCCCACTCCCTCTCCTTCCCCTACCCACCTTCTCCCTCTCCCTCTCTCTCCCTGTCCCTCTCACCTGTCTAGCAGACTGCTGACCTTTTCCCGTAACCAGAGCAGCTGATATCTTTAACTGGTACAAGTCAGTAGATTCTCAGGCAGCAATGTTAACAGGGAGGAGTCTTGCTCTCTTAAGTAACAACCTGCATTCTCTCCTGGTGACAATTCTGATCCTGGATGTTAGTTGTATTTGAGAGACTTTAACTAACCCCTGATCCTTTTCCACCCATGATGGAGTGCCTTCTTCCCAGAGAGGAAGGTGGGTGCTACAGTCAGGCAGGGTGGGGCCTCGTGGTTTGTGGGCCAAGCCCAGCATTGTAAGAGTTGACCTGCTGGGGCATGGGACCCTCTGGTGAAGGGCTGACCCTTGTTCCTCAGAACTCTACCTGGCATCGTGACAGCTGTTAATAGTACCAGGCTAGTCTTACAGGGTAGACTTTCTGGCCCCTGGGCTATGATGGAACAAGGAGAATGCTCCTCTCTAAAATAACCCTTCCCTCCAATTTGGGATACAGAGAATGGTCCTTCCTATGGGTAAATTGGCAGTGAGCAACATTTCTCCCATGGTTGACTGTGGTTCTTGGTGAATGGGGGAGCTGAGGTATAGAGCTTTTGAAGTTGAGCATTTCTGATCTATGAACCTCGACCTTTCTTCTCTCTCGCTGGATGCCCTTTATACTAGCCTGGTAAGGCACACATTTTAGAAAAGGAAAAAGAGGGGCATCTGGATGGCTCAGTTGGTTAAGCATCTGCCTTCAGATCAGGTCATGGTCACGGGGTCCTGGGATTGAGCCTCGCATCAGACTCCCTGCTCAGCGAGGAGTCTGCTTCTCCTTCCCCCTCTGCTGCCTACCCCCCCCCCCCCCCGGCTTGTGCTCTCTCACTCACTGTCTCAAATAAATAAAATCTTTTTTTTTCTTTTTTTTTTCTTTTTTTTAAAAAAAGGAAAAAGAGATGAGGATGGTGATGTGGTATGGGTGGGAACAGGAACGGAACAGATTCCACTGTGGAAGGGAAGGGGTAGGACATAGGCACTGGACCAACTGATGGGGCCCCGGTGATGGATGGGAGATTGGAGATGGTCAGTCTAGGGTATTTCATGGTTCTTACGGCCTAGTGTCTGAAGGGCCAGTGGGAGGGTTCTGTAAGTCAAAGCAGAGACCCTGGATTAAGAACATTCTGTGTTGGGCTCCACTGAACAGCTGGATTGGACCTTCTTGCTACTGCTCAGCACCAAATACATACCTGTTTTGTGGGTAAAGGTTCAGTGGAAACAGTGGGACTTAAGGTCCCAGGATTCCTCTGCTTTATTAGTTCTTATCCTCATGTTTGGACATTCATTCATTCATTCATTTAGATTTTATTTATTTATTTATTCACTCATTCATTCATTCATTCATTCATTCATGAGAGACACAAAGAGAGGCAGAGACATAGATAGAGGGAGACACAGGCTTCTTGTGGGGAGCCTGATATGAGACTCGATCCCAGGACCCCAGGATCATGACCTGAGCAGACACTCAACCACTGAGCCACCCAGATGCCCCATGTTTGAACATTTAACATGAAGTCAGCTTTCCCCACTGACTTCACTGATGTATCACATGGGGTGGTGTGACTTGAAGGGGACCAATGCTATACCGAGTTTGAAGAGTCCAGCCTGCACCACTCAGAGCAAAACTTAACAACTTCTAAAGTGGTTTCGGACCTGGTATAGGAGGGTTACTTGTACTGCCCACCAACATCTTCCTGCCTACCCCCAAGCTAATGCACTTCCTCAGCAATGGTGCTTTTAACACACATTGGGCCTAAATTATGTCTGGTGAGATGCTGCCCATCAGCAAGCTTTTGCCGCCACTCCTTGCCAAAGCTGCCTTGGTTTGAGTGTCTGCAAGCTTCCCAGATCTATAGTCTTCTAAAGCACTCTTATTTAAATATAAAAAGCTTGTTCTCTTCCCTAGAAGGATGTTAGAGCACTACTCAGGTGGTCTGGCTTGAGTCTGAGACCCCAGGGTTCTAGTGGTTCTAGTTGGTTACTTACAGGTAGAATTAGATTTGACTCCTACTTTGATGGCTTCTCTGCCAGTTCTCTCTTGTTCTCAATGCAGGTGTCCCTCCTCCTCTCTCCCTGCCACTAAGACATAGCCATCAACTTAACAGTGCTATGAGAAAACCACTCAGTGGCTCTTTCTTTATACAAGACACAGGATTAGGTGAGATTTCCTGCCCAATTAATTTATGATATGAGACTGCCCCAAAACAAATAAAATGAAGATGCAGGTTCTACACGGTGGCATAAGAGAGAGCAGCATTGTAGAGATGTAATTACTAGACGTTTGAGCCCCGAGTGCAGGAGGCAGCATGGTGTAGTGGAGCATGGGCACAGAAGCTAGAGCAGGACTCAGATCCTGGCTGTTTCTCTTCCTACATGTGGAAAAGACCCCTTCGAGTCTCACCTTTCTCATCTGTGAAATGAGCATGCTACCCACCTTGCAGGGTTGCTGTGACAGTAGATGAAGTGACACAGGTGACATTCCCAGTATCATGCCTGGGATTCCATAATAATGCAAGGAATCCTAGCTACTGCTTTTATGTTTTTAATGACTTAATTTTTAAAATACTAACAAGAAATACCTGTTTAATGTAGACAATTTTGACAATATAGATGAATGAGTATAAGAGAAACTTATCACCTCAAATCCCAGATATCACCACAGTTAGCATTTAGATATATATCCTTTGGGTATTTTTCTATGTGATAAACAGCACATTCTTAAAAAAAATCTGATCAAACTATATTAAAATACAGTCATGTGTTATTAAATTGCCTACTACATCTTTTATATATATATATATTTCAAAGTACATGTACAGTATCAATTAAAAAGCCAAATCATATCACAAGGTTCGTAATAGAAAACAAAGGTCTTCTTGATCATGGTATCTCCCCTGCCAGGTAAGTATGAAAACAAAGGTCTTCTGCTCTATCTTTTCTTACGCCCCGAGTCTTCCTCCTGGCTAGTGATCTTCTTGAGGAGAGGTGCTAGTTTAATTTATATTTGAACACTCTGTACTTAGCACAGTGCATATGGGCTCTCTTTACAGAGGGCTCTTTAAAAAAAAAAAAAAAGATTTAAGTCAACACTTATTATAGAACATGACATACTCTTTAAAAAACATGCAGCTGAAACGTGTCAAGTCGATTCATTTTATAGAAGCTTGGAGAGGCTGTCCAAATCTTTGGCTGTGTCATATGGAAATTTTATTGACTGGAATGTCGCTTTTGGTTTAGATTTTCAATTTTAATATGTCTGTTTCCCTAAGAGATTTTGTAATAGTGGAATTAAACTTTGTGTCTGTTAGGTTAGGTAAACTAATGAGAAAAAAGATACCCAAAGTCACAGTGGCTGAAATGAGAAGTCTTTTTTTTCTTGTACGTCAAAGTCTGGCGGGAGACAGTCCATGGTTAGCATGATCTCTCTGTTCCACAAGCTCCAGACTCCTTCCCATTCACAACTCTGCCAACTTTGGGGTATGGTATTATCCTCAGGGTCCAAGATGGTAGCTAGATCTGCAGCTGTTAGATCTATGTTCCAGGCAGCACAATGTAGGGAGTGGTGAAGAAGGGCCAGAGGCCCTGAGCTGAGAACTTTTAAGACAGGTTACAGAAGACAGCTACTTGATACTTCTGAGCCACCTGGCTGTGCTTTCGAACAGGGAGAATGGGAAGTATAGTTAATGTTACATGTGGCCAGGTGCCCACTGTGCACTTGAGGGTTCTGTTACTATGAGGGAGGATAGCCACTGGAAGGGCGACTAGCAGTCTGGGTCACAGCTTTCAGGCCCCTTTCCTATCATTAATCCCTTGTTAGTCCTTCCATGATATGTTGCCAGGATTGCTAATGTAGCAGTTCTTTTCTGCTGTGTTTTCAATTTGTTTTCTCTTTCTCATGGAATGCTGCTGACTCTGTCCTTCTGTTTTAACCCTTCCTTGGAGACTTGTCTTCCCTTCACTCCTCTGGAGTTGGAGGTTCTTGGGACACCTGCTTGAATATGAGATGGTGGCCGACAGGTGGATCTTTTCCTTAAGGGCGGTAGCCTTCTGCTTTCTGCATAGGGGGCTTCCGGTCATATCATTGAGATCACTGGTTCCCAGGGGTGGGCTGCAGACATCTGGGGAGGGCGCTGCTGCAAGGTCTTTTTGAATCTAAGTGTGTTTGCAGAGAGTATAAATATGCATATCTCTGTTTTTCAAATGTAGTTGCTGTCATGTTGATATAGTACAGATTGGATTAAAAGTGTTTTTCTCGGTGGGTGTTTTAACAGGGTGGGGTGGTCGGGGCACTGGATGTAATTTCATTCAGACCTGGGCTGTGTCCTGGCTCTGCCTCTTACCATCTGTGGACCAGCCTCTCTGAATTTCAATTTCCACATCTGAAAGTACTTTTCTGATTTACTGAGAAAATTAAGATTGTGGATGTAAATCACTTAGCCCAGTGCACAGCACACATTCAAGCCCCCATAAACTTAGCTCTGATTAGTGTTTTCTTAATCAACGCTAAAAGTCCATCTACCATCATAATAGCATTTGCTTTAAAGCCTAAGGGACCTATTTCAAGAGGTTGAGAATCACTGCTATAGCTCTTTTGGTGATCCTGATGTAGCCAGCCCTCAAACAGGTTTGCAGAGCATTGTCTAAACGGATTCGATCAGAAACCTTTGGGGATGATTTGTATTCATTTATTGATTCAATCAAGAAAAATACTTACCAAGTACCTATTATGCCTCCTCGGGTTAGAGGCATAGAAAGAGAGGCTACCATGGTTTGGTTGTGTTCTAGCTCCAGGTCACAGGAAGAGGTCACGGTGCCAAGCGTTCTTTGGCTGCACCAGGAGAGCTTTCATACATCCAGTGGTTTCCTCTTCTGTTTCCGTTGGTTTCCTCTTCCATACCAAGAGAGGGTAGATCCTTAATCCCGAGGACTCCGTTCTCTCAGCTTCTTCTGATGGAGACTTCTAGCTGCCTGTGTGGAGTGTTGCCGGGAAGCATAGCTTAGCTGGTTGTACCAGTGGAACTCGATGGAACTCTGCTGACATTGCTGAACTGGCTGGGGCCTCGGCTGCTGCATCTCCTGGCTGTCTCCAGGCTGCACCGCACCTGCTGAGGCGGGGAGTCGGGGAGTCTAGATGGTGAATCATTTGCCTTGGTAAGCAAGTCTGGCCTCCCTTGGCCCTGCCTGGAGGGACCGAGTGGGCTGAGGGACAAGGGGCCAGGAAAGGCCAGGAGATGCATGTTGGCCATGCTCCTACTGCATGGTAGTGGTCCATGAAGCAAGCTCTTTCAGGTGGCTCTTGCTGCGCCTGCGTGACAGTGAGGCTGCCCTGCTTAGCCACCGACCTGTTGGCACTCTGGGCTGCTGGGTGGGGCTGGAGCCTGAAATCTTCTTCCTTCCTCCACTGGAGACAACGGGCTTCAGGAAGTAAATGTCTCTAGTGCTGACTCAGGTGCCCTAGGGCCTGGCTATGTCTAGTGAATGGGGCTTTTCTCTGGGGCAGAGTCATCCTGGCTGGCTCCTCTTTGCCCTTGAGCTTAGCTGTTATTCAACTCGGATGGGTGGTAGAGCTTGGCTGGCCCCAGAAAAGCCTGACACTGCCTTTCAGGGTATTACAGACTCAGAGAATGTCGGAAGTAGGGGAACGGCCCTAGTGCAGATCGCAATGTGGTAGAGCCAGAACTGTGAGACATTCTGGGTACTCGACCATTGCTGCCTTGTTGCAGCTCAGAGATTGTTCTTGCTAAGGTGGGAGAGAGGGGATGCCGTGGCGTAGATCTGGTGGTTGGCCTGAGCTTTGGCAGGAACAAACAGGAGTCCAGAGTTTTGCATAACGGGAGAGCTGGAAGAGTGAAGCCAAAGGCGTGTGCCTTGCAGGGTACCTTTGGGTACGGACTCTACAAGATTCCTTCTCCCTATACCAAGAAAACAAACAAGACCAAAGGCGGGATCCTAGTCGAGGATGGCAGATCGAACACATCCATGTACTGCGCGTGCTGGTACTCATGCTCAAAACTTGGTGAAAACTGCAGGAACTCGCAAGGTCAACAGGAGAGGAGGCACAGCAGCCACATTTGGGAAGCTGGAGAACAGATAGATGAACGGTAACTCGCTGCCTTAGGACATTTGAGAAAGATCATTTTAAGCTGACAGCAAGGAAAGCAAAGTACCAATCAATCCATGTATATCACAGACTCCTCAAATGTCTAGCAAGTGGCAGCACCGGGCACCTCTGGAGCTGGGGTGAAGTGGAATCCTCAAATAAAAAAGATTGGGTGGCAATGATATGAAGTGCATTTGAGCCCCATGGACCTTTCTTCTTCGCTCGGTGCAGCTGCCTGACCACCTTGCCTTTTGGGAAGGGGTAGACAGTTTCTGGACAGGGCCACCAAGCACAATGGAGGGTATGGGTGCTTTATACAGAAAAGGAGGGATGACGTGTGTGTTTATAGACTGAAAGCTACATTCCAAGACCCCTTGGGCCCCCCCACTCGTGACTGGCTCCCCAGCACACCGAGGGAGCACCCAGGACTCCCCTTTCCTAGGCTGTTCAGAGGAGGAACACCCTGAGAGCACACGGCCAGCTCAAGAGAAGTGACCTTTAGATATTCCTGCCTAGAGTTACCTGGATCTCCCACAGTGAAGTTTGAAGCTGGTGGATCCCTCCTATGTGCTGAGAGGTCTGGTCAGCTTTGGGTTCTTCATACCTTTCCCTGCCTGCTTACAATGGAAGACTTAGAAGCAAGGAGAATCAGTAACAACCGCCCATGCACTCAGCAATTTCCATACTGGCCAACTTGTGGGAAACCGTCTTTTTTTCTGTCATCCCACTCATTCCTCAGCCTTGATTGTTTTGAAGGAAATCTATGGCATTGTTTCATATTTTTAGTAAGTATTTCAGTACATACTGTAAAAGATAAGGACTTCTTAAAACCAAAGCACTATATGGTTCTCAGTCATGGACAGACAACCAAGGGTTGCTGTAAGTCTGAGCAAAAGAGCATCAGAGGCCAAAGCACACAAAGGAGAAGCAGCTGAAGCAAACGGCACTAGGAGAAGAAAAAAGAATTAAAAAAGAACCATCACTGATACACTCAGAAGAAGAGATATTGTACCCGTATTACAAAAAAATGGCTGTTACACAGATGTCTTTGTGCTAGCCACTCACACAAAAAATAAATAAAATTCAGAGAGGGAAAAGAGCTCCCTTAGCAATTAAGACTGTGATAAGGAAATGAAAAACCCAATAGAAGGGTTTAAAGAGGGATCCCTGGGTGGCGCAGCGGTTTAGCGCCTGCCTTTGGCCCAGGGCGCGATCCTGGAGACCCGGGATCGAATCCCACATCGGGCTCCCGGTGCATGGAGCCTGCTTCTCCCTCTGCCTGTGTCTCTGCCTCTCTCTCTCTCTGTGTGGCTATCATAAATAAATAAAAATTAAAAAAAAAAAAAAAGAAGGGTTTAAAGGTAAAGTGATAACATCTCCAATAGAAGAGCAAAAAGAAAAAAAGATGGGAAAAATAGAGGAGAAAAGATCGAAAATTGGAGGACCAGTCTAGGAAGCCCAATATCTGAATAACAGAGGTTCTGCAGAGAGAAAACAGAGAGATATAGACAAGGACATTAACAGTAAAATACTTCAAGAAAATTCGCTTTAACTGAAAGACATGAATGTATAGATTTCAGAGTACCTACTAAGTTCCCATCTCAAGCCACATCCCTCAGATTTCAGACCATAAGGGATTAAGAAGAGAGTAGCTATTTTCCAGAGGAGAAAGACATTATCACTACTTTGCATCAGGAAGCAAAATGGCTTTAGGCTTCTTAACAGCAGTGTTGGAAACAAGAAAATGATGCATCATGGCTTCAAAATCATGGAGAGAAATCTCTAATAATTTTTATACCAAGTATAGGGATAGGAAATAGACACTTTCCAACAACAGCATAAAAAAACCTTCCATGCATTCTCTCTAAGGCGCTACTGGAGAATGCATGCCAGCAGAACAAGAGAAGAAGCCAGCAAAGAGAGAGAGTGGGGTGCAGGCCACAGAGATTAACACAGGAGAGGGATGAGGGGATACCCCTGTGGACTGCAGAAGGGGACTCCAGGAGAGTGTACTGCGCAGCAGACCTAGAGGTTGGGCAGTTGACACCTCCCAAGTGTGACTCAGGGCTGTCACTGTTGACCTGCCTGCTGGTGGTGTTACTAAGCACTGACTGCCTGGGGAAGCCTGGTCCAGATTCTTATCTACACTTGGCTGTCTTGCTCATGTGCTGATGAAGCTCCTATGCCCTCCTCCTTGCCCTGCTTACCAGATAGGCGGGTGTTTTCTTTGCCCAACCCGAGAATCAGAGGTCGGCCAAAGTGAATTTAGAACCAGAAGATACAGAGGAGCTTATGCCTGTGTAGGTGACCTTATTTGGAAGTTGAGCCTTTGTAGATGTATGTAGTCAAGATGAGGCCACGCTAGAGGAAGGCTGGCTCTAATCCAATGACATGTTTCTGTATATGAAGAGGGAAATTTGGATACAGACACACAGAGATGAGAAGGCCATGGGAAGACACAGAGACAGACGCAGGGAAGGCACACAGCCAGATGA
Source organism: Canis lupus dingo (assembly GCF_003254725.2). Lineage (NCBI taxonomy): Eukaryota > Metazoa > Chordata > Mammalia > Carnivora > Canidae > Canis > Canis lupus. Next base: position 44,587,940 of record NC_064250.1, on the reverse strand, counting down.
AGACGTTGGATTTAATGCTGCACTAAGCCAAGGACACCAAGAATTGCTGGCAGCCACCAGCAGCTAGAAGAGGCAGGAGAGGATTCTTCTTTCCCTCAAGCCTTTGGAGGGAGCATAGCCCTGCTGACACCTTGGTTTTGGACTCGAATTCTAGCCTCTGGAACTGAGAGAGAATATATTTCTGTTGTTTTAAGCCACCAAATTTGTGGTAGTCATTTGATGGTAGCTCTAGAAAACTAGTACACATGCTCTGTTTGTACTTGCCACTCACTTTTTCAAAACTAAACAATGTCTTATTTGGGGGTATATACATAGGTGGTAAAATTATAAAACGAAATAAAGGAATGAATGACAGAAGTCGGAAAAGGGAGATGGTGGGGAGGACACACGAAGCTTCTAAGGGACTGGATTGGGTCACAGGAGTTTTCATCTCCTTTTCTTTAAACCATGCCTACGTGTTCTGTACGCTCTTCTATGTGTATACACATTTGACAATAAATTGGAAAAAAAAAAAAGACTAAACGAAGCAAAACGCAACCCCCAGAACAGAGTTAGACCAATTGCTTAATTTGGGAGAGATGGTACTGATTCATTCAAACCAAATGAAGGTCTGGGGACGGGATTCTTGGCACCAAGATGAACGTTTAGCAAATCAGAGCCCCTTGTGCTAATGGAGATGAATAATAAATAAGAAATCTCAAAATGATAAGTCATCAACCAAAGCTAAATTTACCATTACGACATATGGGAGTGTCTCCTCAGTTATGCCAAGTTTTGAGAGCCTGGCCTCCAGCTAAATGATATTAGGTCAGACTCTGAGCCCTCTGTGGCCACCCGCGCCTGACTCATTTCTCCCTCTGATAACCTAACAGGAGCTGGCCTTTATGGTGGTCTGTATGAAATATGCACTGAATCCCTGAATCCTGTAGAAGTCACCCCACCTTTCTATATTCGTGAAGGTTTGACCTTCATTTCGGTGCTAGTTTTCCTTTATTCCTCTCAACATTTCTAATTGTTTCTCTGTAATAGACAGAAGGCCTAAGGCTGAGAGTTTGACCTCTAACAGGATATACTGAAACTTAGTAACAGCTATTTCTTGCATTTTATTTATTTGTACAGGTCAACTGATATTAGAATATTTGTTTTTCATTTATAATAATATACAATTTCTTGTAGTAATTTTTAAAAAATGAACATAAAGAAAAGTAGTAAGTAAGCGGCATTTAGGTGGTCTCCTGATCTGAAAATAATTGTGAATAATATCCGTAGGTTACTGAGGTTTGGAAAACTGCTTATCCTCCTGATTGCAGCAAAACATAGGCCCTTATTGATGTACACTTTGTCTTGACCTAATATTCAGTTTTGTCTTGTATCTTTCCATGCAGTATGTCCCGAAGGCCCTTATGGGCAGAATCACTAGCTTATCTTACCTGGTCTTCCCCACCCAACTTGGCAGCATCTCCGTGTGTTATTTGCCAGCAGACCCCAGCCGCGGCATCCCTCTTCGCCAATCTAATTACCTTGCTTGGTACACTCTGGCTCCCCTTCATGTCTCAGGGATGGATGGTACACTGGTGGGGCGAGGGGGATGCCCTCCCTACCCTTCACCTCCGGCACCCAAAGGATGGGGAAGTGGGTAGTCTGAGAAGATGCACAAGATACTTCTTCAGTGAAATAAGTGACCAGTGAGAGGTCTGTCCTTTCAGAGAGGCTAGTTCTGTGCTGGTTGCTGGAGGGAGAACAGCATGGGTTCCAGAAGGAGAATGGGTTTTTTTGCCCTTGAGGAGTCCTGTCCCTCCGAGTAGATGATGAGACACATAGGCGTGCAGCTCTTGGGAATGACGTAAAAGAAGTAGTAGATAGTGTTAAATTGTGTAGTAGTGGTTTTAGGTGCTGAACGATTAATTCAGGAGAAGGGGGAGCAGTGAAGACTGGTTAACCAGTGACTATCTAGGAATCTGGCTGAAGTTGAAATAAGCCTGAAAGACTATAGGATTCTTTTTTGTCTCTGGATGGCACAGCACATGAAGAAGGGTCTGGCTTTGGAGCCCATCTCCATCCCTCTCTGACTGTGGGCGGCTGACTTAACCGTGCTGTATCTGTTTCAGCATGGGCAAGCTAGGGAGAAAATATTTGCGCCTACATCATGGGGTTGATTTAAGGATTAACTAAGGTGATGTACGTAAAGCTCTTTACATACGTTATACAAACAGCACCATGTGATCAATAATGGATAGCTAGCATTATTAATTTATCAACCATACCATTGATTTATAAAGCAGAAAATTATTGCATGGTTATCGTTTGTCAGGAACTCCCAGGCCTCCCAATGGTGTCCTCAGCACCTTAATGCTGAGTCCCATGGCTTCTGCTTCCATAGGAGATACTTAATCATCGCAATAATAATAATAGCTATAGTGTTCTGAGTCCCTGTTTCTGTGTCAAGCACTCTGCTAGGGGCTTTGTTACTACATTGCTTTTAATCTTTATCCCATTTTATAGAAGTGCAGAGTTTATGAACCTTGTTCAGGGTCACATGTAGAGTGTCAAGGCTGGGATTTAAATTGTCTGCTTTTTTTTTTTTTCTGATTCATGCTGACTCTAGTTACTGTCACCCTAGACCCATTATGTCCCAAATTGAACTTGGCTTCCTCAAAGGGCGTTGCCTCCCAGCTTCAATCAGGGGTGCCACCATTCTCCTTGTCTCCTATGTCTGGACGACTGGGAACCTCCTGCTTCTCCTTCAAGCCTCTATATCCGGTTAGTCACCAGGCTTTTCGTTCAGATGCATCCATTCCTCTCTGTCTCCCTTACCTGGCCAGCCCCCCATTGACTGGGGCTTGGACTTGTTGCCAGCATGTGTTCCACTGCACTAGCCACGAGAGGTGAGGTTTTCACAATACACTTGGACGGGCTTCATTAGATTTTGATAAAGCATTGTGAAGTTTTCTAAGAAGTAAAGCACAATAGTTTGTTTTTGCTGTAGTTGTTTGTCAGTGGTAGAAGCTCAGAATGGTCTAACTGCAGTGGTGCAGGACTGTAAGCTGCTGTGATGATAACCTCTCTCTCCCTGGGGAAAGTGTACCAGGAGGGAACTACTCTATCCTGTTTTTAAGGGTAAAACCCGTTTTCTTTAGCAAATGGGACAATTGGATATATTCACATGCAAACAAATGAAGCTGAATACCCCTTTTGTGGTACACAAAAATGAACTAAGAATGGGTCAATGAGCTGAACCCGTAAAACTCTGAAAACTGAGAGGTAAATCTTAATGAACTTCGATTTGGCAGTGGAATCCTTGCTGTTACACTAAAAGCATGACCAACAACATAAAAAGCAGATAAGGTGGACTTCCTCTAAGTTAAAAGCTTTTACGGACACTGTCAGGTAAGTGAAAAGACAGCCTATAGAAAGGGGAAAAATATTTGCAAATCATATATTTGATTAAGGGTTTGGTACCCAGAATGTATATAAAAAAGTCTTATAAGTCAAAACAAAATTCATTTCTTGAAAGAAGATATACAAATGACAAACAAGCACATGAAAGGAGGCTCAGCATCATTAGTCATTAGGGAAATGCAAGTCAAAACCACAGTGAGATACTTCTCCACATCCGCTAGGATGGTTATAATTTAAAAAAAATAAAAAGGAAAATAAGTGTGTTGAGGATGTGGTGAAATTGGAGCCCTACATTGCTGATGGGGATGCAAAATGGTGCAGCTGCTGTGGAAAACAGCAAACATAGAATTACCATAATAACCTAGTAATTCCACTCCTAGGTACATATCCCAAACCTGAAAACAGGCCCTGAAACAAATAGATGTACCTATGTGTGCATAGTGGCACTACATCATAGTAATCAAAAGGTGAAAACAGCTCAAAAGTCTGTCGAGGACTGATAGATAAACAAATTGTGGTATATCTATATATATATATAGATATATATATATATATATAGATATACCTATGTATAGGTATACCTATATACATATGTATATATGGAATATATACATATGTATATAGGTGGAATATACAATGGAATATTAGTCAGCTATAGGAAGGAGTACCGTGCGGGTACAAGCTATAATCTGGATGAATCTTTTTTTAAATTTTTATTTATTTATTAAAGATTTTATTTATTTATGAGAGACACACACAGAGAGAGGCAGAGACACAGGCAGAGGGAGAGGCAGGCTCCCTGCAGGGAGCCCGATGTGGGACTTGATCCCAGGACTCTGGGATCACGACCTGAGCCAAAGGCAGGCGCTCAACCACTGAGCCACCCAGGCACCCCAATCTGGATGAATCTTGAGAACATTACACTAACGAAATAACTAGGTGTGTCATCTGTCACATAATTCCATTCACATAGAATATCCACCATAGGTAAATCCATGGAGATAGCACATTGGAGGCTGCTAGGGGCTGGGTGGACGGGAGATGGGGAATGTTTGCTTATGAGTATGGATTTCCTTTTGGGGGTGAGGAGAAATGTTTTGGAACTAGAAATAGAGAGAAGTAGGCAGGATTGCTAGCTGGCTTCCTTCCTATTACAGCCTCTCCTCTTTGCTGAGGTCAGGACCTCAATGCCAGGGGTTTCTAACTTCGATGCCTCCCGGGGTCCACCATATGAGGATGCTTTTTTGAAGTCTGCTGGATGTAAGGCAGCAGGGTTGGTGGGGATTAGGTGGAACTGGGCTGGGTCTGCCCAAACGCCGTTCGTATTCAGGCATATCTTTCCTGGGCTGATTCTTGCCCCATCTCCATCATTCTGCCGCCCTCTTACCCATCAGACAGACTCATATATTTAAAACATTATCTTCATGGTGCCGTTCATTTTCTAAAAATCCATTTCCTATAATAGAGCCTAAACTTCTTTGCTTCCCCTTCCAGAACCTGTGGAAGCTCAGCTGGTTCCATACGTATCATGAAACTGTTATCCGTCCTCCCACTCACCTGGTCCCAGCACCTGGAGTCAGGGGTGACAAGACCAGACCCCATGGGCTGTATAAGGGGATGGGCTCGCTCTGAGTCTTTGGGTGGCTTACAAATGGTCAGCAGCTGGTGGTTGCCTCTTTACAGGGAATAAATGGTGGGTTTCCGTAGTGCCACTGGCCCAGCAATTTGCATGCGTACTTGTGTGTTGTCTCTGCTGAGATGGGGAGAGGGGCACAGAAGAATCTGGAAAGATTTTTGTTATTCAATGAGATGGCTTTTTTTTTTTTTTTTTTAGATCCGGTCAGCTCAGAGCAGGGAGGGGTGCATCAGGGGAGTCGAAGAGGGTGTGGAGGAAGGAGACCAAGTCCATTAGATCTAGGGAGTGGCTGGCATTTTCTTTTGAGCTTCCAGCTCTATAGCTCCTTGTAATCCCTCTTTACTGCTGATTTTCTGAGAAGCACGTAGGACACGGAGATCTTTGGTCTACATCCTTCCAATGTGTAACAGTTCAGCGGATATTTACAGACTGGGGGCAGGAGGAGAAATGTACAGTGTGTGACTTGAGGGACCTGTGTGTGTAAGGCCATTGCCCTAAAAGGCACCCCCAAGCTCCTCCTTGGTACCCAAAGTACCACCATCACAGTTCCTTTCTTTAAATATTGGAAGAGTTTGAGCTCTCCGAGAATCTTAAATTGCAAACACCTCTCAGAGAGGTAAAGGTAAAGCCGTAAGAGCCCCTCAGTGGGAGTCAGGGGAGAATCAACCCAGGAAGGGTGTAACCTAGGACACGTAGGGCTCAGAACTAATTTTTTTCATTGTTTACCTAGACAGAGTGGCTGGAGGAACTGAGTCAACCTTTTTTTTAGTTGTTATTCTATATTCAGTGGATTCCTTTCCCCGCCCTCCCCATTTGGACTTGAACAGCAGGGGTGGGGAGAGACTGCTTCTTCCTTCTCTGAAATCCTGAGTATAGAGCTCTGAATTCCAGGCAGTTCAGTGTCCAGCCCATAAGAGGTTGTGCTTGCATGACACCTTCAGAACCATCCTAGGATTGCACACGTCCACTGTCTGCTCACAGTTCCTTGGCTTTGCTTACGGCACATTGATCAGTTAGCATTTTTGCTCCTTTTAAGAAGGCTGGCTCCTGCAAGGGGACCAGTCGCTGGAACCGTCCTGTAGGGGGGGTGGCTGCCTCAGCTACCGTCCTGGAGAGCCAAGATGGCTCCACAATGTGGTGCTTCAGCGTTAGAACTTGGGAGACAGCCCCAGAGGATAACTGGCTCAGCGCACCAGTTCTTTCCTCTTGGGCCATATCCACAGAGAGACTCATGGGTGTGAACATGTGTGTACCCTCTGACTTCTCCAACTTGACAACCAGTTCTCAATGACTGGGAGCAAGTTCCCAAATTAAGGAGAAATCTCTGTGCCCAAAAGACATGTTTTCCTATAGGCTTAAGTAAAGTGGAAACTATCCAGGCACTGTCTGAAACCTTGAAAATCCACCATTCCTTGTGGTCTGAGAGTGGTGGGCCAGGGGTGCCCAGGCAGACAGGAAGCCCAAGTAGCCTCTCCTCGGAAGGGTCAGCTGTGACCTCACGGCTCCTTCCATAGGCGTGAATGGCTCATACGCTGTGAGGGTTAGGAGAGCAGGCTCTTCAGTCCGGCTGCTGTGTTCATGGGTGCTTTATCTCAGTTTTCTCGTCTTGTAAAAAGGATATGGCAATGGTACCTACCTCATAAGGTTGCTGTGAGTTAAAGATAATACCTATCAAAAAGACTTGGCACAAAAATGGATGCATTGTAGGTGCCTCTTACCAGAAATGATGGTTGCTACCTTCAGACTACTGTAGCTGCACGGGCAGCCTGAGGGAGAGGACGGGAGTCTTGCAGGAGGGCTCTGTATTCAGTGGTCTTCTTGTGATTGATGCAGACTTTCCTGTCTCTTCTGTGTCCTTTCCTTGCCCAGTATTGATCCTCCAGAAGGTGGAGAATGGAGACCTGAGCAACAAGATTCTGAAGATCACTGATTTTGGCCTGGCTCGAGAATGGCACCGGACCACAAAGATGAGCGCTGCAGGGACATATGCTTGGATGGCACCCGAGGTCATTCGTGCCTCCATGTTTTCCAAAGGCAGTGATGTGTGGAGGTAAGGTGCAGAGGTGCAGGGGCAGTGCTCCTCAGGTCTGTTTTGGCTGCACACACGTTTCAGGACTCGGAGAATTGAGGATGGGTAGACTCCCAGGCACCCCACACTGGTCTAAGTGCCACCTTCAGAACAGTCTATAGTAATTCCCAGGTTGCCATGGGACCGTTTCTTTTTTTTTTTAATTATTCTTTTTTTCATTTGTTTTTATTGAAGTTCGATTTGCCAACATATAGTATAATACCCAATGCTCATCCCATCAAGTGCCCTCTTCGTTGCCCATCACCCAGTTACCCCAACCCCCTGCCCACCTCCCCTTCCTCTTGTTTCCCAGAGTTAGGAGTCTCTCATGGTTTGTCTCCTTCTCTAATTGTTCCCCTCCTTTCCCTTATAATCCCTTTCATTATTTCTTATATTCCCCATATGAGTGAAACTGTACGATTCTTTTTTTTAATATGTAAATTTATTTTTTTATTGGTGTTCAATTTGCCAACATATAGAATAACAACCAGTGCTCATCCCATCAAGTGCCCCACTCAGTGCCCATCACCCAGTCACCCCCACTCCCCGCCCACCTCCCCTTCCACCACCCCTAGTTTGTTTCCCAGAGTTAGGAGTCTCTCATGTTCTGTCTCCCTTTCTGATATTTCATGGGACCGTTTCTAATGCCTTCATCTACCTAATGTCCCTTTAGTGCTGTGGCTGGTACCACCCCTGTGTGTTGGCAATTGCTGTGTAGTAAAGACCAGCAGATCCCACGAGCAATGTGCATTCCTGTCTCTGCCTGTAGGGTGGTGAGGGCATCCAGTCATTCCTGGGAACGTTCCCCAAGGTCATCCTGGCTGCCTTAGCAACTGTGGCTGTTACTGCTGGACTTGTTCTCACTGTAAGCTCTTTAGCTGATGAGTATTATTTGTCCTATCTCTTGTTTTGGTGGGTTGGAAGTGATCTTTTCTCGTTGTCTGGTTAACCTTCTAGTCAGGACTCTTCTGTTGAATATTGATACAGAAATTGGAAAAGATGGGTCTCAAGCATGTACCAGAGCTGCAGAGACACAGATTAAATGAACCACACCCCTAGTAAATGTCAGCACCATAGGTCATAAGGACACGGTTCTAAAAATCTTGTCCATAAATAGATAGATAGTAGATAGTTAGATAGAAAGAAATCTTGTCCTTGCTGATGGGAGGATGAGCTTCTACAGGGTATGCATCCCCTTGGCCATGACATCACCATGGTATACCAAAAGAAAGGACTGTAGGTTGTCATTGTACTTAGTCTATGAAGTTGTTTCTTCCTGATGAGTTATAAAGTGAGCTTGTGTGTGTATATGATGAGAGTATGTATTTTATTTTTTTTAAATATTTTATTTATTTATTTATTTATTTGAGAGAGAGAGGGAGCATGAGTGGAGGGAATAGCAGAGGGAGAGGGAGAGGAAGGTGGAAAGAATCCCAAGTGGACTCTGTGCTGAGTGTGGAGCCTGACACAGGGCTCAATCTCACCACCCTGAGATGATGACCTGAGCTGAAATCAAGAGTCAGGTGCTTACCTGACTGAGCCACCCAGGCATCCCAAGTGTGTGTATTTCAAATAATGGCTTTCTTGAGATATTATACCATATTACAAAGTTTGCCCTTTAAAATGTTTAAGTCAGTGGTTTTTAGTAAGTTTAGCAAATTTGTACCAATCACCATTGTTATTAGTTTGCTAGAGTTGCTGTAACAAATTACCACAGACCTGGTGGCTTTCAACAATAGACATTTGTAATCTGGAGGCCAGAAGCCTGAAATTGGTATCAGCAGGGCTACACTCGCTCCAAAGACTATAGGGGAGATTCTGTTCCATATAAGGATTCTGAATATTAGGACATGGGCGTATCATTTTAGAGCTACCATTCAAACCACCACAACTGCTATCAATTTCCAGAATATTTTTATCACACCAAAAAGAAACTCAATGCCTATTAGCAGTCACTCCCCCTTCCCTCGGCAATTACTAATTTACTGTCTATCTCTGTTTTTGCTTATTATAGAAATTTCATACACATGTAATCATACAGTATGTCGTCTTTGTGACTGGCTACTGTTATCGTGTTTTCAAGGTTTATCCATGTTGTAGCATGAGTCAGAACTGCATGGAAATTTGTTTATTCATTCATAAGTTGCTGGACATTTGAGTTGTTTCCACTTTTTGGCAATTGTGAATAATGCTGTTGTGATCATTTTTTTTTTAAGATTTTATTTATTTATTCATGAGAAACAGAGAGAGAGAGAGAGAGAGAGAGAGAGAGAGGGGCAGAGACACTCCATGGGAGTGAGAGAGAGGGAGAAGGAGGCTCCATGCAGGAAACCTGATGTGGGACTTGATCCTGGGTCTCCAGGATCACGCCCTGGGCTGAAGGCGACACTAAACCGCTGAGCCACCTGGGCTGCCCAGTTGTGATCATTTTTGTACAAGTTTTTGTCAACATACTTTCAGTTCTCTTGAGTGTATACGTAGGAGTGGATTTGCCAAGTCATAGGATATTTAACTTTTTGGGGAACCACCAAACTATTTTTTACCATAGTTCTATCATTTCCCACTTTCATTAGCAACGTAGGAAGGTTCCAGTCTCTCTGTATCCTCTCAACACTTATTGTATGTCTTTTTAATTATTACTATCCTGTTAAATATGAAGTGGCTTTCTCATTATAGTTTTGGGAGTTTTGGTTTTATTTCCCTAATGATTACTGATGTTGAGCATCTTTTCATGTGCTTATTGGCCATTTGTATATCTTTTTCTGTATAAATGTCTATTCAAATCCTTTTCCAATTTTAAAATTGGGATATTTGTCTTATTTTTAAGTTGAAAGAGTTCTTTATATATCCTTAATACAAGTCCCTTACCATATACATGATCTGTAAATATTTTCTCCCTTTCTGTGGGTTTCTTTTTACTTTCTTGATGTTATTCTTTGAAACACAAACATTTTTAATTTTGATGAGGTCTGATTTATCTATTTTTTTTCCTCTGGTTGCTTGTGCTTTTGGTGTCATATTTAAGAAACCATGCCCAACATTATGAATATTTATACCTATGTTATCTTCTAAGTGTTATAAAACTCTTAGCTTTACATTTAGGTCTGTGTTCTATTTTGAGTTAATTTTTGTGTGTGGTGTGATGTAAGGGGTTTAACTTCATTCTTTTGCCTGTGACTGCAGTAGTCCCTCCTTATATTAGAGGTTTCGCTTTTTTATGGTTTCCTTTACTCATGGTCAATCATGGTCTGGAAAGCCAGACCTATCATCAGAATACCTTATGCTGTGTCACAATGTCTGTATCATTCACTTCACTTCATCTCATTATGTAGGTCGTTTTATCATCTCACATCATTACAAGAAGAAGGGTGAGTATAGAACAATAAAATTTTGAGAGAGAGAGAGCATATTTATATAACTTTCATTATAGTAGATCATTATAATTATTCCATTTTATTTTTGTTATTGTTCATCCCTTACTATACTTAATTTATAAATTATACTTTATCATACATATGTATATATAGGAAAAAACACATATAGGGCTCCGTGCTACTTGCAGTTTCAGGCATCCACTGAGGGTCTTGAAATGTATCTCCCATGGATAAGACTCCTGTATCTAGTCTCAGTATCATTTGTTGAAAAGGCTATTCTTTCTTAATTGAATTGTCACTGTTGTCAAAAAGTAATTTACCACAAATGTAAGGGTTTATTTCTGGATTCTGAATTATACTCCGTTGGTCTATGTGTCTATCCTTAGGCCAGTACCATTCTGTTTTAATTACTGTAGCTTTGTAGTAAGTTTTGTAAATAGATGTAGGAGTCCTCCAACTCTGTTGTTGTTCTTCAAGATTATTTTGGCCATTCTGGATGCCTTGCATTTCCCAAATTAATTTTAGGAGCATTTTGTCCATTTTTCCAAAATAGGCAGCTGAGATTTTGATAAGAATTGTTTTAAATCTGTAGATCACTTTGGGAGGTATTGCCGTTTTAACACTATTAAGTCTTCTAATCCAAGAACATGGGATATCTTCCTATTTATTTAGGCCTTTTTCGATTTCTTTTAGTGATGTTTTGTAGCTTTTGTATATTGTGTCTTATTTTCCTACACATTACTTACAGGGTGAAATAGCTAATATGAGGGAAAGAGTTTTCTTGCCTTAAAATATCTGACCAGATTTCATTAGGTTGAACTGTGTAATGATATTCCAGTGTTTTTGACCAACAGAAATAGCAGGTTCATATGCTTCAATCTAACACTTTCATTACTTGACTATAGGCTAATGAGAATAGTTAATATATTAATTAAGCTAAGCTACTTTGACAAAGAGACCTACAAATTCAGTGGCTTAAATAAGGTAAAAGTGTATTTCTTTTTCCAAGAGTAGTCCAGGCTTTGGGGTAGCTGTACCCCATGAGATCATTTAGAAACCCAGGTTCTTGGGGCGTCTGGGTGGCTCAGTCTGGGTAGCTCAGTCTGTTAAGCATCCGACTCTTGGTTTATGCTTAGGTCATGATTTCAGGTCATGATTTTTGTGAGATCGAGCCCGGCATTAGGCTCTGCACTCAGTGTGGAGCCTGTGTAGGATTCTCTCTCTCTCCCTCTCCCTCTGCTCCTCCCCCTCCTTATGCACACACTCTCTCTCTCTCTCTCTCTCTCTCTCAAGATAGAGAAAAAGAAACCCAGGTTCTTTCTGGGTCTCTCAGTACATTGTTCTTGTCTGAATGGTTACATCTGAGTGACTGTTACTTCAGCATTATATTATGCAGAAGGGAAGAAAAAGAGTTTATCCATGGCAAGTAGCATGTATTTAATTTGGAGACAACCCAGAAGTTGTGCACATCTCTTACTGTACACACCCCACTGCATGCTCTTGGTGATGTGGACACACCTAGCTCCAAAGAAGAGAGACAAATGTAGGCTCTAGCTGGATAACTATGTATCCAGCTAAAACTCTTAGTATGGAAGGAGGGCTCAAGCATGCCTAGGAAGTTGGAAAAAACTCAGTCCCAAATTGACTTATAATTAATTAATTAATTGATTTAGGAAATGTTTGTTGAATTCTAACTCTGTGCCAGGTACTAGGCTGAGCCTGTGTCCATCTCCCACCCCTGCTGCAACTCCTCGGGGACTGGGGCCTCTGGGCCTCTGCTTTTGCTGGGCTCCCAAGGCCAGCTGAATTTGTCTTACTGCTTTTTGAGTGTAGTTCTCTGGGCCTTTTCCACATGCTGTGATGGAAGATATGATGGTAAGGCCCAGATCTTCAACTTCATACATTTTCTAATCTGCTTGGATTTAGACCATTTCAGGAAGAATAGTTGACAAAACTTTTCCCTTTGGTTGTGCTGTGTAGGGAACACAGTGGTTAGTGGTCTCCTGTAATGACTTCTTGCCTGGTATGTGGGATGAAGTGGAGGCATTTTAAGTTTGTAAAATTATAGAAGTAGAATATGTTCACCATAGAAAAAATTAGAAAATATGGATAAACAAAAAGGAAAAAAAAAAGGGAAAAAGAAATCACACATTACCCACTTCTAAAGATAACTTCTATTAATATTTTGGTGCATTTATTTCTGTTCATCCCTTAAAATGGGATCATTCTGTTTCATAAGCTGCTTTTGGAATATAATATAGCATTGCATATTACTATATTGATAAATATTTATTGTGTCAATATATTCATGTATGTATTATATATATTGGTAAATAGATCATCATTTCGAATGAGGTCTAGTTAACAAGAAAAAGAGTTTTATGTTACTTTACAATTTACAGAGTGTTTTCTCATGTGGTAGTTCAACTGTCTTTGCCAAAGATTTTTTTTTTTAAGATTTATTTATTTATTTTAGAGAGAGAGTGCGGGGAGAAGAAGCAGAGGAAGAAGGAGATAGAGTCTTAAGCAGACTCCATGCTGAGCATGGGGCTCCATCTCAGGAACCAAAATGAAGAGTCAGATGTTCAACCCACCATGCCACTCAGGCGCCCCTTTGCTAAAGATTATTAAACAGTCAGTGTGCCTTTGGTCAGGCTGCTATCCACTTTGATGCTTTTCCTCACTTTGAAAACATAGAACACCTCTTTCCAACCTGTGACCCCACCAAATGGTGGAAAGGATTTTCATATCCCTGGAGGTGGTTAATTATTGACACAGGGTATGCCCAGGGTTCAGGGTGAGGTTGCAAGGACTCCTGGGAAATCACTGACAGCACTGTGGGGGAGGTGGTGGCCCTCTGCGGGGAGCGGGGGAGGGTCCTGAGGCAGAATTTCAGCTGAGCTGGTGCTTCCAGGCTGCTTGTACATGGTCTTGAAAGGGCCTCTTGACCTTCTCTCAACCCTGGGAGGGCATCAGAGTGGACCAAATCCGTGGTAAATCACGTGGACTTCTTCTGCCCACCTCTCCCTGAGGCGCAGACCCATCCAACACGTAATTCTTTATTTCCTTTCTTGGACTGTATTCCTGCCAAAGGAATGCCAGGGATTCATTTATATTACCACCTTCGGTTACAGAAATAAAGAGGAACATTGGCAGAGGAAAACTAACTGGTTCACTCGTTCTCAGAAAGCCTCCTTGCCTGAATGCTGGCGTCCCTCAGCAAGGCTCTCAGCCGACACTGTGGACTTTCCCTGAAGCCCACCCGAGGCATTCCTGTTTCAGGCCCTTCCCAAGGGGAAGCACACAGTGGTGGTCACTAACCCTATATGGAAGCTTCTGGAGAAGTAGTAGTCATGTTATTTATCCCTTGCCATTATTTTGTGAGGTAGAAGTGCTGTCTTTGTTGTGTAGGTGAAGAAAGCAGAGGAGCTTCCTTACGCAGAGATGTACCACCATAAGTGGTAAAGCAGACATTTAATTCAAGTCTGTCTGAATCTTTCTTGAGCAGCATTTGACCTGGTTCTCTTAGTTGTGGGGCTTTTCAGATGGAATGAAATGCAGATGAACCAGAAGCCAGCCAGGTGGGAGCAGAGCTGCCCTCCTTGAAACTGAGAGGGGTGGGCTCCCTGACTCCTCCCTCTTCCAGGGCCTGAGACATCTCTGTAGACACCATCAGCCGAGCAGATGCAAGGACACAAACAGGACACCTGTTTAGATATTTGAAACATTCTACTGTCTTTCCAGGTAGTTAGGGCGCAGACACCAGTCATCTTCACATAGGTGGAAGAGAGGTCTTTGGGACCTTGGGTTTTTGTGGCCAGAGTGGAGGTTGGTAGTAATGCCAGGAGCAGACAACTAAAAATGAGAGTCCTGGGGGTACATCTGTAGGAATCTTCTGGGATGCCCTGGTGCATTGGTTGGCACGTGGCTCTTCTTTGGAGCCATGCCAGGCCACTTGGGAGTCTTTGAGGGCAAGGCATACCTCATACCTGCTGACTCCTGTCTCTAGATCCCTGTATCCCTTTACCTAGCAGGCAGGGTTTAGCTGTCTCCTGCCTTCATCCTGGTCTGGTGTAGGTGGCCAGGAGCCCATCCCGGTCTCTTTGTACACTCTTTGTATCTGTGGTGTGACTCATCTCTGTATTCTAATTGACCTCTTTTCTATTCCTCTCACTGGTCTCTTCATGGACAAGGTCTTATCCTGTATCCCAATGCCCAGCATTGAGCTTGATGCATAGTAAATTTTTAGTAGATGTGTAAAATGAATGAATAATGAATAATGAATGGCGATGCATTTGAATTTGATCTTGAAAGGTGATTGGAGTTTACCAAGCAGAGTAATGATAGAAGGGGATTCTAGAGAGAAGGAATTGAGACCTGGACCATGGTGGTTCAGGGTCCACCATGACTTATTCCATGTCTGCCCCTAAATACATGCTGCTGCTAAACTTAGCTGAAACTTTCTTTCATCATCTGCAAAATGGTGATAATATTTATCTTGCAGGTTTATGGTAGGGTTTTAAGATGATGTTTATAAGTGTCTTAGCACCTTGTGCATACAAAGCAGCATGATGAAATAGATACTGGGCTTACTTTTTTTAAAAATTAATTTCTGTGCCTAACATGGTACTCAAACTCATGACCCCGAGATTAAGAGTTTCATGTTTCACCAACTGAGCCATGTTTTTTAAAATAGCATGACTTGGTTTGTTGTAAGCCACTGATGAGTATTTTTAAAAAGTCGAGGTTTGTGTTGAAAAAATAATGAGAGGGACTCTTCTGACTGTTCATGACTTTATGGTTGCTTATCCTGGGATACTCTTATTCCTGGAAGGATTGAACATGACATGATTTTGCCTTATTCTGATTGTGAATTCATAGAATAATTATTCTAAGCTTTGTGCTCCATTCTCTGACTCACAGGACATGTGAAAGGAAATTCTTCATGTGGATTTGAAAGTTGGGAGGAAACTTAGGTCCTCACAGCTGACATACTGCTCTGCTCTTCCCATGTAGGCAAGCCTTGTGTGACTTGCCCCTCTGAATTAGGCAGAGGTCTCTGTTAACCAACCAGCAGCAGGAATCCAAACTAGTGAGCATTTAAAGAAACCTGTTACAGGAGCAAAACCTGTTTGTTTTAGGTGGTCAGCTCTCTGCTGTTCAAAAGCTGAGAAAGTGTACCTGTGACTAACATGGAAATTTCCTTAAAACAGGAAAAAATGTATTCTTGGGAAGCTGCTCCTTCTTCCAGAGTATTATGTTAGCAATAACAACAACAGAATAGCTATGGCTGGCGAGAGCTGATTTAAACCCTTAGAGTAGCTCAGTGAATTTCATGGCATCCTTGTGAGACTGGTGGTGTTATTTGCACTTTATAGATGAGGAATTTGAGGAACAAGACTTTGAAACTAAATGTGCCTGACTCCAGAGCTTTTGCTTTTAGTGGATAGGCCTCATGGCTTCCTGTCTATATTCCATTAGTGTGTCTACTTTGTTGGTCTCCCTCCATGCCAGAGAGAGTGTGGGTAGCTCAGAAAGGCCTCATGAGCTCCATCATTAAGATCATCTGTGGCAATCTGAGATTGCTTCTGTCTTCTTTCTCTCCTCAGCTATGGAGTGCTGCTTTGGGAACTCTTGACTGGTGAGGTGCCCTTCCGAGGAATCGATGGCTTAGCCGTGGCTTATGGAGTGGCCATGAACAAGCTCGCCCTTCCCATTCCTTCTACATGCCCAGAACCTTTTGCCAAACTCATGGAAGGTAAGTGACCCCTGACTGGAACAAAACCAGAGAAAGTTTGCCTTCTTAGCAGCACTTGGGTAGATTTCAGACAGTTCTGTTGGGTTAGTTCCAGAAAGAGGAGATGAAGTATTAGTCACTCAAGGAGGAATCCTGTGGGTGGTTGGAAGAGTTACTTTAGGTTGATGTCACCACCCTGCTACATTGATATCACAGACACCCCTTCTGTCCATCTCCAGTGACTTGTAGAACTTAACTGAAATATTTTATTATTTAATACATAATGAGAATATATAGCAGCTTTTATTTTCAGGACCTCTGAGTATATTACATATATAAATGAAGAACGTCCAAGAAGAAAGGAACTCTAGAAGACATCTGGTCAAACCCTATAATTTCCTAAGTGAGAAATCCAACCTGAGAGAGGCAAAGTGCACTCCACTAGCTATTGTCTGAGCTGAGAATAAAGTTCACTTTTCCTGCCCAGTCCAGTCCAGGGCTTTTTATCCTTGCCTTCTCATCATCATTGAGGTGGGGAAGGCTGGCTCATTTATTTGTAGGAAGGTGAGATCCGGAGTCTAGTCACCTACTGTCACTTCTGGAATCGTGTAGGAACGTGATAAATCATGGTTGTTGAGCCTCATGCCAGCAAATTCTTTGGAGTTGCTTTTCTGATGCTAAATCAGTAGGCAGAGGCGGATGGGGGCAGAACTGATGCATTTTATTTCCACATTTTATTTCCACATTTTTTATGATTGGGAGGTTGGGCAATTTGCTTTACTTCCCAAGCCCTATGTGCAGTTACCTAAATCCCAGTGTTTCTGTTCCTGGAGGGAAAAATAAGAGGCAGTTTTCTGGTAAAGGAGGTCATGTACTATTCTAAGTCTTACGCTTGTCTCTGTCCACTCATGTTTTCTTTCTATTCACTTGTTCCACGCAGACTGCTGGAATCCTGACCCTCATTCGCGACCATCTTTCACAAATATCCTGGACCAGCTAACTACCATAGAGGAGTCTGGCTTCTTTGAGATGCCCAAGGACTCCTTCCACTGCCTGCAGGATGACTGGAAACATGAGATTCAGGAGATGTTTGACCAACTCAGGGCCAAAGAGAAGGTAAACAAAACAGGAAAAGAATGTGAGTTGAATCACTGGGCCTTCCCCCCTGGGGCCTCTGGACAGAGTCTGACACAACCACTTCCCTGCTTATTTTGAGGTAACAGAGCAGCTTTTTCTTCCCGACTTTACATGGAAGGTGTTCTCCAGGCCTCAGGTATGACCAGAAGAAGTAGAGACTTTTTCTTTCTTTCTGGGATTTGGCAGGACCAAGTAGGGGTGTCATGAGTCCAGAGTTCTCCATACAGATTATCTACAGGGAGTCTGCTTGTTCCTCTCCCTCTGCCCCCTCCCTGCTAATGTGCATGTGCAGTAAGTAAGTAAGTAAGTAAGTAAATAAATAAATAAATAAATAAATATCTAAAAAAAAAAAGAAGAAGAAGAAGAAGAGAGTGTTCCTGTTACTAATGCTATTCCCACTAGAAGAAACCTAGAGTTGCTGGTCCTTTAGATTGTTGAATCACTTGATTCTTGGTTTTCTTTCTTTTGATCAACGAAATTATAAGGATACCTGACAGTAAGAAAAATGAAAGTTGGATTTTGTCAGTAGGTAGTTACTAGGAAAAGCCAAATCCATCCTCATAATAGCTAACATTCATAGAGCATGTACTATGTGCCATGCTCTGTTATAGAGCAATTTATATGAATTTTTATATAATCTTACATAAGATAATAATTTTCTTATGTAATACAACCATGTGATTGTCAGTGCTATTAACTCCATGTTACATGTGATTCCCATGTTAACTTTCCCCAGTTCATGATTCAGGCAGTTTGTTTCAGAGATCTTGCCCTCAACCGCTGTGCTATGATGCCTGTCCATTAGAAGACTCCTAGTTGGGCAAGATGAACTTTCTCTCTGGGGAAAGTTCATTAAGTTCAAAGTCCTATTAAATCATTATATGCAGGTGATGTGATTTGTGCACTAGGAAGCTAATCCCCAAATGGGTGTTTTACTAAGAAGGAGGCTCATGTTTGAGAGTCTTGCAGATACATAGTGCCATTGGCGAGTACTCCATAAACATCCTGATTTCCCATATGATTCAGCTCATTCTCAGCTTGTTGAATTCATTGCTTCCAGGTATAGTGACGATGGATTTGTCCCTAGACTGGGGACTGAGTTCCCTCAAAGGAAGGGGCTATAATGCAGACTTTCCCTAGATAAGAGCATGCAGGAGAGGAAGACTTAGGAAGTCTGAAATTAGCTTGAGCTCTTTAATTTCCCCACCTAGCAGCATAATCAACCAGCTAGGAATGATTTTCAAGCATGTTTTTGTTCTCCTAATGGTGAAAACAATGTAGTGGGACAAGGAAAGCCAAGGGAGTGTAGGGGCATACAGCAGTGAATCTGTTTGGGGCTTATTTCATCAAAGAAGGAGAAGTTCAAAAGTTCAGGTTCATCTCTCAGACATGTATGATGAATCTGGGTTCCCATAAAGGATTGCATTTATAAAATTGACTTCTATCTCCCCCTCCTTCTTTCTCTTTCATTCATACATTGACACTGAGCACCCATCATGTATAAGACAATTTTTCTTTTCTTTTCTTGTTTTTTTAGAGAGGAGAGGGAGAGAGAATCCCAAGCAGGTACTATAGTGCAGAGCCTGTGGCAGGGCTCAGTCTCACAACCCTGAGATTATGACCTGAGCCAAAACCAAGGGTCAGACACTTAACCAACTGAGGCACCAGGCACTCCCAAGACCATTTTCAAGGTGCCAGTCCTTTTCTCACTTTTCCCCTTTCTATCACTTTTTATTATCAATTATTTTTCTATTTTTTTAAAGATTTTATTTATTCTTGAAATCGAGAGAGAGAGAAGCAGAGACACAGGCAGAGGGAGAAGCAGGCTCCATGAGGGAGCCCAATGTAGGACTCAATCCCGGGACTTCAGGATCACACCCTGAGCCAAAGGCAGGTGCTAAACCTCTGAGCCACCCGGGCTGCCCTCTAATTTTAAATTCTTATCAATTTTGATATGTTGGTATTCTCTTGAGAATAGAGGGCAAGTTGAATGAGAAGTTCCTAATATCAGAATATTTTATTCCCCACTTGTCTCTGTTGTCTTTTCTGTTCTCTACCCACTACTCAACTTCCCTAATATGTTCTCACATATTTTTTCTAGCCCTAAGCTCACATTCTACAGTGTTTTGTTTCAGTCCAGAATGACTTCTTTTTTCTTTTTTTTTAAAGATTTTATTTATTTATTCATGAGAGACACAGAGAGAGAGAGAGAGAGGCAGAGACGCAGGCAGAGGGAGAAGCAGGCCCCATGCAGGGAGCCCGACGTGGGACTCGATCCCGGGTCTCCGGGATCAAACCCTGGGCTGAAGGCGGTGCTAAACCGCTGAACCATCCGGGCTGCCCCAGAATGACTCTTATGGTGGAGCATTCCATGCAGAAATTTTAAGTTTCTTTTTTTTAAAAAAAAATTTATTCATTTATTCATGAGAGACAGAGAGAGAGAGAGGCAGAGACACAGGCAGAGGGAGAAGCAGGCTCCATGCAGGGAGCCCAAAGTGGGACTCAATCCTGGGTCTCCAGAATGACGCCCTGGGCTGAAGGCGGCGCTAAACCACTGAGCCACCCAGACTGCCCAAATTTTAAGTTTCAACCATAGAAGTGTTGCTCTGGCTACTTTATTGAAGAAATACCCCACTTTTTAAAGTTTTAGTGCTTTATCTCATCCCACTTCTGTCTTACGCCCTGGGTAACCAGTGCTGATGGTTTAGATTCCAGATTTGACAACTGTATGCACATATTCTGTTCTCCTTCCTATTTCCTGATTCCATATGCTTCCCCCTTCCCCGGCCTCATCTCAGGAACTCAGTGCTGGGTACATATATAAATTCATGCTGAAGGAAAAAGGGGAGGCAGGGAAGAGGTCCTGCCCATCTGATATAGCAGCAGTACTAGAGCAAGCACCTGGCAAAGACTTGGGGAAATGTTTTCTCTTCCCTTTGCTATGCTATCATGATCCTTCCAGAGCACGTGGTTTTCCTTCAAGATGAGAATTCAAATCACATGCCTCAGTGGATTCTATTCACCAACTGAACAGAGGTTGAGAGGACATGCCACACTACCTTTTGAATAATCACTTTGGAAATATATCTTTATTTGAATGTTAGGTGATAGCTGGAGGGCAAGTCATTTAGAGTGGGCACATTTTAAGCTAGATCTCATTAAGTTGGCTCTGGTTTATTTATTTTATTTTATTTGTTTTATTTTTTTATTTCATTTTATTTTATTTTATTTTATTTTATTTTATTTTATTTCATTTTTTAAGTTGGCTCTGGTTTAAAAAACATCCTTTATATAATGGAAAAAATCAAAATAGAACCAAGTCTGTAAAATTTAAATACACGGTTATATTTTCTACCCAAACTCCCATTTTTTCCCATCACAGGCAGTTTTAATCCTTAATTAAAGAGCAACTAGCCCATCAGCCCCTGTGTCCAGGGCCTCCATAGCTACGTCCTCAGGGTGGCTGTGCTGAGCCTGCCCCTGCCCAGCATCCGGGGTGGTCAGGTGTTCGTTGAGCAGCTGTGAGGCCCGCACGTCTGCCTGGGACCGAGAGTATGGGGCATTATGGGAGACTGGCTCTCGGGGGCCCTTAGCCTCCTCACCCGCCTGTGCTGAGCACCCACTCTTCCCTCCGATGCTCCTGCCCCTGCAGGAGCTCCGCACCTGGGAGGAGGAACTGACACGGGCCGCGCTCCAGCAGAAGACCCAGGAGGAGCTGCTGCGGCGCCGCGAGCAGGAGCTGGCTGAGCGGGAGATCGACATCCTGGAGCGAGAGCTCAACATCATCATCCACCAGCTGTGCCAGGAGAAGCCCCGGGTGAAGAAGCGCAAGGGCAAGTTCAGGAAGAGCCGGCTGAAGCTCAAGGATGGGAACCGCATCAGCCTCCCTTCCGGTCAGTGGCTGGGGACCTGCTGGGAGGTGGGAACAGGGCAGGGTTGTGTAGCGGGGGACCTGGGGGGAATGGGTTCAAAGTGGGCCGTTCCATCCAGGGAGACTGGCCTGTGGCAAAGCCTCCCCGCTCCAGGTGACCAAGCACAGAATGGGAAGGAAGACAGAGCGGCGACTGGTGGACCTGACAGGCCGGCACGGTCTTGAGCGCTGGTGGCGTGGTGACTCACACAGAGAACTCAGGGCGCTGCAGAATAACTCATCTCTGGGTTTCTTTAATAATTAGTTTTCGGTGTGCAGTTGAGTTTAGGATTCACTTGTAAGAATGTGATTTATACACAACCCTTCAGAAGCACATTGGGTGAATAAAGATACATTTGTAGTATGTTTCAGCCTTGGGAAAATGCAAAGTAATAGGAAACTCTGAATTAGAATCTTTGTGGGATGTCACGGGCCCATGGAGGGCAGTGAGTGCTCGAGTGTGTGTTTATTGTGTCCTAAGTCTATTAGGTCCTGGGAAGTAAACTCAGTAGAAATGTAAGGAAACCAAGGGAAAACAGTATCATAGGGACAACAGGATGTTTTTAAGCACTGGGATGGATGATGGCTTCAGTACAGACAGGGGAATTCATTCAGTAAAATTGAGCGAATGAATTTGTGGGACATGTTTACTAGTGTCCTTGTTGCACATTTTTCCTGGCCAGGCAACACAGTCTTTGAGCCCCTGTGGAGCATGTTGTGTGTGGTGGCATGCTGCTGTGCTCTGGGGAAGCCCATAGGGAAACAGTAGCTGCCACATTAGGGAGATCACGTCTCATTGGGAGACCTAGGTACCAACACTCAGCTGTTTATTTTACCTCTTAATAGTTGAGGACCCGGGAGCTTAGAGACCATAAATGCTTTTGGAAAACATCACAGTTTGGACTATTCGCCCCATCACGCTCACTTCCCAAGGTTCCCACCAAGGATTTGTCGTTGTTAACTCTGCTCTGCCTGCCCTGAGTGAGAAGCATCTATCTCCCTACTTTAGTCCCTGAGCATATCCGAATAGATTGTAAGAAATAGAGTCTTAAGTTGGATTTCCTAGAATAATCAGCAAGTCTCATGACCTTAAAAAAAAAAACTATTGTAAGTCTGTAATTGCTACACCTACATACACGATAGATGAGGTTCACTCAGTGAATTTTCCTTCTCTTTGTATGTTCATCTTGCTGTCCTGTCATCGTTGGGGAGAAAGAGAGGATTCTGAAAGAGAATATTTCCTAGGCGAACTTAGGAAACTGGGGCCTGTCCCTCAAGCTCACTAGGAAATGACCCTTTTCTCATGGGAATTAGATTATGGGAAAATTCTGACACATGCACGTATCTGTCTCTCCCCGAGCAGATTTCCAGCACAAGTTCACGATTCAGGCCTCCCCCACCATGGATAAAAGGAAGAGTCTCATCAACAGCCGCTCCAGTCCTCCTGCGAGCCCCACCATCATTCCTCGCCTTCGAGCCATCCAGTGTGAGACTGTTTCCCAAATTACTTGGGGCCAGAACACACCAGGGGCATCTGTCCCCTGCTCTGTCCAGCCACCGACTGGCCCAGGCTTGCTCCATCCATAACTACTGCCACCTCTCCTCGACAATGTGTATATACATGCACATATGTACGCAAACCCTTAGCCCTCCTCCTTGTCTCTCCCCATGAGCTTTGTACTACCGCCTCCTCTACTTTCTACTCTTAGATACCAGCAGAGGGGATTGTGGGTATTGACAGGATCTTTTGTCACCTACAAAGCAATATGGAAACTGGTGTGCGATGTCGATGCCCTGGTGCCTGGCCTGGGTTGGTTGGTACCCTGGCCTGGAGACCTTGTATGCTCTCTGCCATATTTGGGGCATCATTGTTTTTCTTTTGTTCCTGCTTCCCAGGGAAGGATGTTTTCAAAGTGTAGGTCCTAAGGAAACTTGATAAATACTTTGTGGGAGGCCAAGTCTGGACCAATTTTATTTTTACCACAGTGTTTATTAAAAAGAATTTACATACACACACACGTGTGTGTGTGTGTGTGTGTGTGTGTGTATGCATTTATCTAACTTAGAGAGATTTTATTTAAATACAGAAACTGGCTATCCTAGAAAAGTCCATTCATATCAGTGGATTCCCATTTCTCATGTGGCCGCAGTTGGCTGAAAGCAATGGCAGCCTCCATGTGCTCTGTATTTTCCCTCAGTCCCCTCAGCTCCCTGATTTTTGGTGTCTGGAACCATCTGCTCATTCACGAAGTAAGGATAGCCTCTGAAGCATTTGGTTTCAGTGTTTGTTGTAAGGTACCAATGTCAGAAGGATGTTCCTCCTCTCTTACCTGTTATATTTCTCTAGGCCTGTTCCTTCCCCTTCTCCTCCTACTCCTGACTTCCCTCTCCATAGTCTTGAGCTCCTCATTGTCTTCCTTTCTCACCAAAATTCCTGTCTGCACTTCCAAGTCTCCCTTACCTAACCCTTATCTCTTTTCTCTCCGACCTACCTCCTTACCTACCCACCCCCAATCCAGTTCCACCCAACAAAACGAATTCCTTAAGTCAGGTGTGTTTGGAACTCTGATGTCTGGCTGGCCTAAGCTCCAGCTTTGCACTGGTCTTATGAGACTCTGAGAAGTTTTTCCGTGTTTGGTACTTTGAGAGTGCTAAGTGATTGGTGGCTGAGGAGTTGAAGGCTCCACGTGGGCACAGAGTTTTTGAGGAGGCATGACTTCTTCCCTGCAACTCCATATGTGTGTGTCTATGTCTGTCTGATGAGGTGGAGGCTAGTTTTGGGGGGACTCTGTCTATCTTTTTTCCAGATCCCATCCAACTTTTGTTATTCACAGTGACACCAGGTGAAAGCAGCAAAACCTGGGGCCGGAGCTCAGTCATCCCGAAAGAGGAAGGGGAGGAGGAGGAGAAGAGGGCCCCCAAGAAGAAAGGACGGACATGGGGGCCAAGTACACTTGGTCAGAAGGAGCTTGCCTCAGGCGATGAAGGGTAAGAGCCAGAATGGGGGAGATTCTTTCCACTTAAAGATGGGTATACCCCTTTAAAACTACGATGTGACATCCTTTTCTTCTGTGGTGTGTTTCATTGCTTTCTGAGAAATGACAGACTTCTTGATCTTTGCAACAGTTTTCCAGTCCTCATTCCCTGGAACCTTCTCCAACAAGGCTCAGCATACTTTTTCTATAAAGGTCCAGATAACAAATATTTTAGGCTTTCGGGTCATAGTATCTCTTGCAGCTCCTCCGCTCGAAAAGCAGCCGTAGACTGCGGGCAATCCCTAAATGAAGAGCATGGCTATGTTCATTCAGTAAAACTCTGTAAACACAAGTGGTGGGCAGGAGTTAGCCCCTCGGTTATAGTTTGCCAACCCCTAGAGGCGTCTGACCCAGAGTAGCAAGTAGGCCAAACAGTAACCAATGTTAAGAGTTCTGCTGGGTGTTCTACTTAGACGTGGCTCTTCTGACACATCCGCTCTGAGCAAAGAGAAGCAAGAGCAGGGGGTTCAGGACTCTCTTGACTTGGAAGCTTATTCCGAAGCAGGGGTAGATGATAATCTGATAGTGAGTGTCCTCAGATGTAACCCAGGGCCACCAGGACTTCTTTTAGGCCCCTCCCTCATAGCCACACTGAGTTGAGGTGTGAGCACCCCCTCTGGGCAAAGCACAAGACCCAGCTTTGTGTCTTAGATATGCTTGCATTATTCCTGTGGCTCACAAGTTAAATTTTTCTCAAGTCTCGGTTCTTTGGAGGCCAGTCCCTTGCAGTGTCGTTAGTAGTGGCGATGGTCATCACTGACCCAGACGGCCCGGGTGTGAATCCTGGCCCCACCAAGCCTCGCCATATGGATTTAGGTCTTCTTATCTATAAAATGGGGGCTCATATCAGCACCCACCCAGTGGAGTTGATGTGAGGATTAATTAAGTTCATCTTCGGGAAGCGCGTACCGGACTAACTGGCTCCTAGGAAGCGTGTGTACCTATCTGCTCTGATGCTTCTTCCATGCTTCTCATGCAGTCTCTGTTTCATACCGGAAGGTATGAGCGTAGTAGTTTATAATTCTTATTCTTGGTCTTAGAATCTAGAATCGTGTTTCTTGACTGTTCTAAGTGTGAAAGTAAGCATCAACCGCTCTCTCCCTTTTCAGTCATTATCCTGAACTTGTGTCTGAACCTGTACCTGGTTCTGGTTATTCCTTTGAATGCTAAGAAGATTTCCTGTCCAAAATCTGTTTTCTCATGTCAGATCTGAGCTGAGGTGAAAATATGTTTAGTGTTTAAGAGGTTGACTCTTTGAAGCCAGGCTTTAGAAATAACTAGATGCCTTGGAATAGGGGGAAAAAAAGGAGGGAGGGAAGGAAGGAAAGAAGGCAGACAGAAAGGAAGGAAGACAGAAAGAGGAAAGAACAAAAGAGAAAGGAAGGAAGAGAGAAAGAGGAAGGAAAGGAAAAGGAAGGAAGAGAGAGAGAGACAAAGAAAGAAAAGAACGAGAAAGAAAAAGAAAGAAATTAGGAAATTTAGATATGTAGGGCAAGCTGCCTAAGCTCTACAAGAGTTCAGTGACTGAGCCCTCTGGGGATGGTCAACTGCTCTGCTGTAGTGGGTTCTGTAGGGAAAAGAGCTCCTCAGTTTGAATTCCTCTGAGCCCTGGGGTGGGTCTGAGAAACTCAGTTACCCTGAATCTCTTGATATTTCTGATGTTCGTATGATTCCTGATAGGACTGGCCAGGTTGGCTGTGGGTCCCAGTAGTTTCTATGGTTCTGTTTCATTTATAGATATTTTTTGTCTTGCTAGTAAATTAACTTTATTTCATGCTCCAGAATACTAACTTTGGCATTTTCTTCCCCCTTGCATAGATTTGTCCTCAAAACTGTTGAAGCAGTTCAAAATATGACTTAATTTTTTATGATTCCTAATTCCTATTGAAGAGATGAAGTATATTCTATTCATTCTCGAGTGAAGACCTCTTTAACATCAGAAAGTTTTGAGAATCTCTGTATAATATTTCTAATTTTAGTCACTCTCAATGGAAGAAAATATGTAACAACAAAAAGCCATATTGAACTCAATAATGTTAAGTGGATTTGGCATCTCCATCCTTTTAAAAAATAGCATATATCTTATAGGAAACATACGTGCTGGCTCGTAGACAGCTTGGGCATCTGTGGATCTACGCGGCCTCTGCAGTTATGCTGTGGCTGCTCAGGGACCTTCATCCCACAGATGGGCAGGTCCTGGGCCTGCGGTAGCTCACGCAGGGCCACCTCATTAAGATTCCTTCATGGTATGGGCTTTGCTGACCAGGCAAGAGGAGGGCAGCTGGTGGCAGAGCTGGACCAGCATTGAGGGCTCCCATGTGGGAGAGGCTGAGTTGGATGTGCCCACTGTTGCCTCCTACTGATTTTCTTTATCCATTGAAGATCCCCTCAGAGACGCGAGAAAGCTAATGGTTTAAGTACCCCATCAGAATCTCCACATTTCCACCTGGGGTGAGTCTAATCTTCACCCTTCCATCGAATGTGTTTGTAATAAGTCTCCTTTCCATTTCCTTGTTCTCACAGCACTCCCTGTAGAATCGAGCCTCATTAGTGCCAAGGCTGTGCTGACTTGTTTTTCTTCAAAGCAGTACCATTGTGCACCCTGGGAACTTCCTGTGTTGATCTGACTTTCCCTTTCCTCATTTCCCTGACCACCCCTGTTGTTGGGATTCTCCTGGCACCCTTAGTTATAGGGAGACGATACAGGGCTATTTATCCTTTGATCTGCAGCACTGGCTTTGATTTTGCTAATCTGGATTCCCATGAACCCAGAGCTGGAAGTGATAAGATTATCAGTTAGAAGTCCCAGGCTGTGGGTTCCAGTAGCATGCTTATCTCAGGCTGTGTATTTTGGTTGAACCACTGGTGCTGGAATGTACTTGAATTAGCTGGCATTTCCGATAGCACTTGAAACGACGATCTGAAGTGAGAGGAAAAGTTGGTCCTTCTCTCTCCCTCAGGATGGACTGGGAAGAGTGGGCTTTGTTCGAATAGCTTTTTCTGGCCCTAAAATGAAAGCCACCTCTGATTATAATCCTGGTATTTCCAAGGCAACCATAACCCACAGATTCCTCAGTCTTCCCTCGTTATTGTCCATTAAAGAAAAGACCAGTGCTTCTGGGCCTCTGATTCTCCCATTTGTATGAGGGGATTGGGGGGTACCCCGTCAGGATCCTTAGAGTTACTGGCTTGGGGGTGTGAGCTCATCACAGGGATTTGAAAGCAAGCTCCTTGAATTTTCCTCTTCATTCCCAGACAAACCAAAGGCTCGAGTATAGCCTATGTACTCCCCACATAGGTCTGTCCCAAAGTGCACTGGGTTGATGCAGCTTTGTTGGCTGGTTTTTGTTTTCAAAAAGTGGCTTTGAAAGTTGGCTGAGCATGCCATGAGCTTAGAAGGAGTTGAGAAACGGTGTGACTGGAATAGCCTGGCCCATCTCTGCTAGCTTGTCTGCCCAGGGTTTGCCTGGCATTACAGGGTCCCTGATGTCAGCAGTGTGCTGTATACAGTGTCCTGGAATGATGACCTCTCCTGTAAGATGGGCTTGGGCAAGACCCTGGCCAGTGCTGGGCAGTCCTCATTTTTTCCCCTCCTCTTGCCAGCCTGCCTGCTAGATCTTTCCACAGCTCCATAGCAGCATGTGAAGGGGTGGGTTCATGGCACTGCTTTTGTTTTCCTAGAGCATGTGCACTTCTGTTTATCATGCGAGGGGACTCAGTAATGTTCATTGCTGGTACCCCAAGGCTCTTGGGCTTTGGTAGAATTAAGCACACAGGGGGAAACATTTCCACAGCCCTGTAGAAGTAAGGGTAGAGTAAGGGAAGTGACCTGTTCTAACAGTTTCCTCATTTACTCCTATTCAGCCTCAAGTCCCTGGTAGATGGATACAAACAGTGGTCGTCCAGTGCCCCCAACCTGGGGAAGGGCCCCAGGAGTAGCCCAGCACTGCCGGGGTTCACCAGCCTTATGGAGATAGGTAAGCACTGCCTCTGTCCTGACTCTCTCCGTTCCCTTAGGGAAATTTTGGCCAAGCTTCTGGGATTCTTTGAGGACCCCTACTACCACTTCATGGAGGTTGTCTCCTTTTTTACCCAACTCCCAGGCCCCCACCCTATTTCCTCTTTGGTCTCTCTGCTCCCATTTTTTTTAACCTTCCCTAATCATAGTTTCTTCTTCCTGCTGCCATGGGGCCTGCCCTTGGCCTCCTCTCACAGGGAGCCATTTATAGTCTGTAGGACAATGGGGACAGTGAAACCTTGAATCAGGCACTTCCCTTTGCTGGGGCTCTTTCCTTTGTATCTTAATGTGGGGAGTCTGCAAAACAGGACATGGTGGTAGAAGACACTATGTCTTTCTCTAAGGAAGCTTTCCAGTCGCCTGTGATTGCTGAATGGGTAAGGTCTTCTCCAGGCTCTCTCTCAGCAAGCAAGTCCTCTTCTCTCTGAAGATTTCCAACATCATAGTAGGTCAGTTTATGGAGTAGATGCACCTTCACCTATGGAGGAGATTCCAGTCCATTGCAAGACACTGGTCCTGAGACAGGTCTCTAGGCCATCATTCTAGAAATTCAAGGTCCCCTCCAATGTGATGGTACAAACAAATTAGGAATGTTTTTGTTCTACCCATTATTCCAGGACATTCATACTGTACCTCTTATGTTGAGGATCCCTATGAAAAAAAGTAGAAAAGTAGCAGATTTCCTTTTCTGAAAACAGGACGAGAGGCTCTGGAATGGAGAGTGATTTCCTCATGTCAGTCACAGTTGAGTGTGGAGGAGGAAAGCCCTGTGGGTTCAATGCCCGATCCCCTATCCCACCCGTGCGTCTGTTTGACCTTGTGTTCCTGACAATCTGCCAGGAGGCCCAGAGTTGAGGAGAAGGACGAGATTCTTACCTAGGTTGCTTCATCTCCATTTCCTGTTTCCCCTCCCTACCTCTCATCTTCACAGAGGATGAGGACAGCGAAGGCCCAAGGAGTGGGGATTGTCGTCTACAGCATTCACCCAACCAGTCCTACCTCTGTATCCCATTCCCTCGTGGAGAGGATGGGGAGGGCCCCTCCAGCGATGGAGTCCACGAGGAGCCCACCCCAGTCAACTCAGCCACCAGTACCCCTCAGCTGACGCCAACCAACAGCCTCAAGCGGGGCGGCACCCACCACCGCCGTTGTGAGGTGGCTCTGCTTGGCTGCGGGGCCGTTCTCGCAGCCACAGGCCTAGGGTTTGACCTGCTGGAAGCTGGCAAGTGCCAGCTGCTTCCCCCGGAGGAGCCTGAGCCACCAGCCCGGGAGGAGAAGAAGAGGCGCGAGGGTCTTTTTCAGAGGGCCAGCCGTCCTCGTCGGAGCACCAGCCCCCCATCCCGGAAGCTCTTCAAGAAGGAGGAGCCCATGCTGTTGCTAGGAGACCCCTCTGCCTCCCTCACGCTGCTCTCTCTCTCCTCCATCTCTGAGTGCAACTCCACCCGCTCCCTGCTGCGTTCTGACAGCGACGAGATCGTGGTGTACGAGATGCCTGTCAGTCCGGTCGAGGCCCCGCCCCTGACCCCTTGCACCCACAACCCCCTGGTCAACGTCCGAGTGGAACGCTTCAAGCGAGACCCCAACCAGTCCCTGACCCCTACCCACGTCACCCTTACAGCCCCCACGCAGCCCAGCGGTCACCGGAGGACTCCCTCAGATGGGGCCCTCAAGCCAGCGGCTCTCCTAGCCAGCAGGAGCCCCTCCAGCAATGGGTTGAGCCCCAGCCCTGGAGCAGGTGGGTGCTGTCCTCCTCCTCTTTTCTCTTTCATGCCCTTGTGCCTCCCCCTGGAGTGGCAATATCAGACTGGATGCCATTCGTCCTCTGACTCGGCCCCCCCGGGAGGACGTGCTGCTGTGTGGTTGGAGAGGTGGCCAGGCTGGCTGCCTTCTCTCTGTCCTGTGCCTCACGGGGCCTTTGCTGAGGAGTGAAGGAAGACAAGCAGGCAGGTTCTAGGAAGAATGGGACCCAGGGCGCCTGGGGGATGTTCAGGCCCTGGGTCTTACAGTACACGGTGCAAGTGCTTTCAGGGTACAGGAGGGGCAGGAGCCTGGCTTGGGCTGTTCCCTGAAGTGGAGACTGAACTTACTAGAAGGAATGCCATACTGCACCTAGGAGGGGTATTTGGTGCCACGTGGCTGGGCGCCCTTGCCTGTCATTACAGTGTTAGTACACACATACTCACGGGCACGCTTCCCCTTGTGCATCCTGCCCTGCATCTCTCATCCCTTACTCATGCCTGGCTCCCCGGACGTGGAGAGGTGTCCAGCTACAAGGCTGTGCCTGGGCATAGGCTTGCCTTCTCCATCTGACACGGAGCCACCTGGGCATACATGTCCTAGGTCTTTCCACCACCAGACCTTGCTCCCTAGAGACCTAAGTCTGACTCTGAAACCCCTCTCACCCAGTAGAAGACAACGAGATGGCAATTGAGATTTCAGTGATATTTGAGTATAAATGACATTGTATTTTTCCTTCCAGCATGCTCCGCCCCTCTTTAGATTTTTGTTGTTGTCCTGAGATATGTGTCCTCTTTGGGAAGAGACCTTATAAGTCATCTTCATATTTGTGATACTTAGATTTGTTCTTGCCTTACATGTTTATTCCCTGAATAAACTGGGAATGAACAGACCCTTCCTTAAGTCATGTGTCAGCAAACTTTCTTGGTAAAGGGCCAGATAGTAAATATTTTAGGCTTTGTGGGTCGTCTGGTCTCTATGGTAACTACTCCACACTGCTGCTCTAGTGGGAGAGCAGGCAATAGGTGTGGCTGTGTTACCATAAAACTTTATTTACAAACACAGGGTGGCCTGTGGGTCGTAGCTGTGCCTTAAGTTTTTTTCACTATAGATGTGACCCCCATATGTCACATTATTATTTTATTATCAGATACAGTGCTCATGGCCTTCTAGTTCACTACTGTATCCCCAGGGCCTGACAGCACACTACACTGCACATAGTAGGTGCTCATTAAATATTTGTCACTCAGTTTAGCCCAATGAACAGGGGTGTGGCAAATGTGGGGAGGGGGCAGCGTATATCTGGCTCAGCAATGTGGTGCCGTCATCTGATGCCTCTCTCTTTGTCTCTTTGACCAGGAACGTTGAAAACCCCCAGCCCCAGCCGAGACCCAGGTGAATTCCCCCGTCTGCCTGACCCCAATGTGGTCTTTCCCCCAACCCCAAGGCGCTGGAACACACAGCAGGACTCCACCTTGGAGAGACCCAAGACCCTAGAGTTTCTGCCTCGGCCACGTCCCTCTGCCAACCGGCAACGGCTGGACCCTTGGTGGTTCGTGTCTCCCAGCCACGCCCGCAGCGCCTCCCCGGCCAACAGCTCCAGCACCGAAACGCCCAGCAACCTGGACTCGTGCTTTGCTAGCAGCAGCAGCACTGTGGAGGAACGGCCTGGACTTCCAGCCCTGCTCCCATTCCAGGCAGGACCGCTGCCCCCTGCCGAGCGGACGCTTCTGGATCTGGACGCAGAAGGCCAGAGTCAGGACAGCACTGTTCCGCTGTGCAGAGCTGAACTGAACACACACAGGCCTGCCCCTTATGAGATTCAGCAAGAGTTCTGGTCCTAGCGTGAAAAGGGTCGGGGGCGGGCAAGGGGGAAAGCAGGAGTTAGGGGGAGCTGGCTGGCACAGCCCTTTCTCAGAGTTGGACCCCCTGAAATCCAGCCCTACTTCTTGCACTGATAATGCACTTTGAAGATGGGAGGGGTGGAAGCAGGACCGCTTTAGAGGGTCCCCTGCCCTGCAGGGCCTTTCCACCCATGTGCCCCGGAAGGGGCTGTGGCCACCGGCTCTGGCTGTGTAGGGGAGGGTGGGGTGCGTGCATGTCCCCCACCCTCCACAGTCTTCCTCGCCTTTAGGGTGACTCTGCAGGGTCACTCAGCCAAATCTGTCTGCTGCTCCCTCTCCTCAGCCCCCTGGGTAAGCCCAGAGCCTGTCCTGGAGTCCTTTCGTTAGCCCTGCGTTCAGCCTTCCCAAACACCAGTATTGGATGTCCCGTGATTGATTTTGCTCCTCTTCCACGTTCTTCCCCAACACCCATGAATTAGAATCCCATTCATGGGAGATAGGAGCTTTTCTGTGTCCTAAGCCCTTACATGCCAGCTGGAGGACAGAAGGCAAGGTGCCCCGGTGTGGGATGCATCTGTTGCTGGACCTGGCACATCCCTGCTTGCACTTCCAGGTGCCCCGCCCCCCCCCCCTTTATTTATTTGAGCCTCATGGGGACCTGCCTCAGTGAGAGCTGGGGAGGGGGAGAAGGGGTTAGGAAAAACAGTCAAGTTGCAGCCAAGAGGGTAACAGAGTCTGTCCTGGTTCCTTTTGGAAACATGCAAATAAAGGCAGAAACCAGCACCCGTTGGTGGCACCCATCTCCTACCTGGGGTCTGGACACGGCCAGACCAGTTTCTGCTACCAACGTGCTCATCCCAGGGATCGTTTCTTGGGAGACTCACTTACTGGTGCCAGTTCTGAAGCCAGAGACGAAGTCCCTGTGTTTGTCCATTTTGTTACCCGATCTTTATGTGTTATGCCCTCCCCTTGGTCTTTCCCCTCCAATCCCTACAATTGGTGGACTTTGGGTTATGTATTTGGTTGCTAGAGACTTTGCACTGCACCAAAATAGCATACTGGTGGTGTTGGGGTGGGCGGCTCCCGGACACTGGGAGCTAGAACTGTGGGGATTTCTCAGCCAGGCCATCCATTGTGGGATGCCCTTGAGGCAAAACGGAGCCTTAGTGGTACCTGCCGCAAATGGATATGGTGAGGCGATGATGTTTGTAAGCCCCTGACATGTAAGGTTTGAGCCCTGGGCACTGCCTACTGACCATGGCCTCTTGCCTCTTGCCTCTGTGTGCAGGTGGCCCCTGATGCTGGGCTCTGGACCCTCAGCAGGGTAGGAAGGAGAGCAGAGGCCAATCCTGAGTTTTCTGGAATTTGTTTCTTTAACTTGAATGTTGAATTGCTTCTGCAGCTTTCTCCTGTGTACCTTCACTCTTCCACTTACCCTGAGGCCTCCTCAGTCTTTGTGTGGGACACACATAAACTTGATTGGGAGCAGAGCCTTAGGTCATGCTCCTCTAGCCTACAAACTCTCCAAATGTTGCTTCAGTGTCCTGTATTGTGGAGTATTTCCCTGGGGATGTTGTAGGACCCTTGCAGGCTCCCTGTGTTTGCTGCCTGGATGCTGGAATGGGGAGAGCAATAGAGCTGGCTCCGGTGATACGTATGGTCACTGCTCGCTCTCTCTCTCTCTCTCTGTAACTGATAAAGTCCCAACCTGGGAATGAATAAAGGGGTGACCTTGGTTTCCAATTGCTCCTTGTTTTATGAGCTCACTGGCACTTTGGTTCAAGCATCCCCTCGCCCATCTTGGGTGGGAGGCACTCTTAGTTTGTCGTTGCCTGGGACTTTGCTGTTGTGTCTCATCTCTCCTTTGCTTTGTTCAGTGAAGACTGTAAGAGATGATTTTTGCCTTCATCCCCTCACCCCTTGGCTAGAAGGGGAAACAATGTGAATCCTATCCACAGTTCCAGCCAACCAAGTGACTCCCTTTCACTCTTGATGGGGAGAGGGCCGCAGATGGTCTGTTCTGTGCCCTTCCCTGGCCTCTCCATAGCCCCAGTTCCTAAGTCACTAACACATCTGAAAACCGTTGGCTCCACTGAATGGCTCCACATTCAGCCCAATCCAAACTGTGCTGGCTCTGGACGGTGCTCTGTGCTCTGATGCAGTTGACCGTTTTCTACTTTTTGTTATTTTTTTTAGGCTGCGGCCTTTTTTTGGAAGCGGTAGTATAACTGTCGTAGTGTGTGCTGAATCGTGGCCACTTGGCATTGAGAGGTTGAACCCATTTCTTACTCTTCCATCCAGAGGGAAGACAAGGGAAGCCTGGGTCGGCTAAGGGTAAAATTGCACCTGCAAGAGGCAGAACGGGGTTAGTGAAGCTGCTTCTGTGAGCTCGCATGAAAACAAGAGATCTTCCTCAGCTGCCCCAAACCCCGTCTCTGGTGGGCCCCTGCCTGCCACACTCTCTGCCTCTGTGAAGTGAGGCTTGGTTGGATAAGGATCCTGTATGGTAATGGCTTTGAGTTGCTTCCTATGCACTTCTGCTCCCTGGTCTCTGTGGTCATGATCAGGAGCAAGTCTTGAAGCTGGGATCAGGTCCTACATTGGTGTCAGCCAGCATTTCTCTCCTGGTCTCTTCCCTCCTCTTCCCTTGGGAACACTGCCCTTTCCTCTCGGCAGGTGCTCACTACCTGGAAGATACTGCTCTCTGCTCTTCCTCCTGGAACCTTCATCTCCTTCTACTGATTCTAAACAGGATTATCCTCTGTTTACCCCCTTGGGGATCCAGGCCACTGCCAGGGGTTGAGTGGATATCCCCATCATCCCCGTGCGTTATTTCTAAGAGGCTTTGGTGGATGCTCTTCACTCCACATCCTTTAGAAATCTAAGGGTCTGGTAGTAATGATGAAGGTGGCAGTGATGATACCTTACAATTTGTCAACTCAGAATAGTGTGACCTTTACAAAATGGCATCATTGTCCTTCTGATATACTTGCTGGTGGAGAAAAGGAAATGCTTAAAGAAGAAATTCAAGGGAAGAGAAATTGAAAAGCTGCTTGGACTGGCTGCTGAGGCGGGCACCAAGCTCTTGAGACCTGAACAGGACGGCCCTATTCCACCTTCTGCTTTGCTCTCTGGCCTCGGACTCCTCTTTTAGCTCCTCTCAGGTTTCTTTCCTGTAAAAGCAACCATAACCTGCTTCCCTGTCAAGGGCAACGAGAACATGTATCAGAGCGGGTCAGTGAAGCACGCGGCTCCCTGCTGGCCATTTGGATGAATTGCTGAATTAACAGTGTGGTTCTCACCACTTTTGCCTCTAAGAGATTTGCCTACCGTTTCTTCCTTTGGTTTCTGGAAGAGTAGTGATTTGGGGTTGGCTTAGCAGGACTCATGGGGGCTGTGGTCAGGCACATGCATTTCTGCATTTATGTAGCACCTGGTGTTCATAAGCATCCTTTCCCCCACCTACCTTGTCAGGCTGGTCCTCACCACTAGTGTCTTAGGAAGGAAGAACCAGGAGATGGGGAAGTGTGGAGGCGGCACCAGGATGACATTTTGGGGTCTCACATTTTTTAGGAGTCATTCCCAGAGTCTGCTTTGTTTAGAGTCTGGAATCAGGCCAATTCCTGGAAGAATTTTGGTGAGAAGGTCTGCTGGCCCTTGAGACCTATGTCCTGGTGTGAGGTTCCTGACAAGGGCCCCTTTCCCTCAGACCACGGATGCTCAGGGACACCATAAGACACCCCAAGGGCACCTAGGTGTGGCTTGTGTCAACACTCTTGTTCTTCAGTCCCCACACTGGAGGGCACCTCCCCACCGCCTGTCCCCCCACAAGGAGGGAGACACCTCCTGAGCATCAGTGACTCTTCAAGCTCGCTTTTAACAAAAGCACAGAACAGCGGACTCTGAATGCCGGATGGCTGTGAGTGGTACGTTTCAGGGAGCTTTGACCTCTTCCTCGTGAGTTCAAATCAAGCCTATGCTTTTGACCCAGGTATGTGAGGGCCCACCCTCAGGCAGGTTAGAAACACTCCATTGCCTCTTGAAGGATCGGGGGAAGCAGCAGATGTTGCCCTTTCTGAGTGCCAGGCTTTTCCTGAAAGTTTTGCCAGAGACTGTGGACCTGGGTCAGAGGTGAGAGCAGCTTGAAGCACATTGTGACCATAAGCGACCATGGTGGTGGGAGTGGCAGGAAAGTGGTGACCTGAGCTGCCTACGTACTAGTTGTATGAAGTTACAAATGTTTCTTCCCCTCTCTGAACCTCTGAGCCCAACCAGGAACTGAGGATGCTATCTTCCCTACCTGAAGCACGAAGCCCTTTAACTTTAAAATGTATGATGATCCTGGAACCCAAGGTCCAGCACTGATGAGCCTCACCTTGCTAGATGGCTTCCCTTTGTGGAGAAAAGTGTGTGTGTGTGTGTGTGTGTGTGTGTGTGTGTGTGTGTGTGTGGTTAAGTCAAAACCAGTTGAATATTGGCAGTTTCCTATGGTTCAACCTACAAGGCCACCTGCCTCTCTCCTTGACTTCAGGCATGAGGATGACTTCTTGTCAAGCTGCATTTATTCCTAGGAACACATTCCCAATGCTCTCTTCTTTCAGACAAACCATCGCTTTCTTAGATTAGGAATCCTAATTAGTGAAAATCCACATTAGAAAGGAAAACCCACTGCTGCTTCTGGGAGTCCTCAGGCCCTAGCACCTTCCTGGCTTCACCTGGACATTCGCCATCTCAAGCACTGGCGTTTGAAGGCAGGATGCAGAGACTGGAGTCCTGGCTAAGTAACAGGATTCAGGTGCCTAATTAACCTGACCCAGCTCTGGGCTCCTTCCTGGTTGGCTGTGCAGGCCAGGTGAGCCTCTCCTCAACTCCTTAGACTGTTAACTATTTTCCATTTATCCTGATGAGATACTAACAGCAGCCCCCTCCTTTGTTCGTTTCTGGTCTTGGGCCCTGGAAGCACCCTGGCCTCCCTAGGCTGCTCAGGGAGCCCTAGCATTCGTTGTTCTGAAGGTTTCCTTACTTTGGAGCCAGGAGGACTGGTCATCCTGATTCTTACTGCCTGTGGCTCCCCATGCAACCCCTGCCTGTAGCCTTGCCCTGGGTCTTTAGCTCACCACTGCAGCTGGGGTAGAGAAGAGCCATTGTATTGAGTTGCATGCCCTTGGCACCCATTTGGAGCAAAGAAGGGAGGTGATGAACTCGTCAACTTTCTCTAGTTTTCCTCACTGTCCATCCTAAACACACACACAGACGCGCACGCCCACTCGCTTACACACTCACATGCTTGCACACAGATTTAAACTATCTTCTGGAGGTTTAAGGAAAAAGGTTTTACTTGGTTTGCAGAAATGCTTTCTTTGGGATTTTTTCTCCTTGTTAGAGCCTTTGAGTCCAGGTAAAGTGAAAGTTCACATATGTGTTCGTTTTTGTTCTCTGTAATGAGCTACTGGTCTTTATCCCTAGGCCTTCCCTGCCCCAGTGTCTTGTCCATATGTCCTGACCCTGTGTCCTTGAATTCCCATTTTGCTTTGGGATTTAAGTTATTGTAATTTGTCAACAATATTTAAAAATAGAAAAGTCCTGAAGAAAACTTACCAGGTTCTTTTCTTTGGCTTTTTTTTTTCAAGGTACTGTAAATTGTTAACTAGGGATGCCAAGCAGGCTTGGTTCAATGGCTAAACCTCTTACCGTATTACAGTGTAATGCTGATTCAGCCTGGTCCCACCACCAGAGCACACACAGACTTGAATAAAACTGTTACAACAATGACTTCTGGTTTGTTGAGTGCTTTGAAAGCATACCCTTTCCCCTCTTTCTCATTAAACACAATGTCCAAGTAACTGGCTCTTCCTGGGGGATTTCCATACGTAGAGAAAAATAAAAAACTATGGTGCAGGGCAGCCTGGGTGACTCAGTGGTTTAGTGCTGCCTTCAGCCCAGGGTGTGACCCTGGAGGCCTGGGATCAAGTCCCATGTCGGGCTCCCTGCATGGAGCCTGCTTCTTCCTCTGCCTGTGTCTCTGCCTCTCTCTCTCTCTCTCTTTCTCATGAATGAATAAATAAATAAAATCTTAAAAAGAAAAAAACTATGGTGCAGAAAAGGGAGGAGCCTCCCTTCAGGCCCTGGAGCCCCCAGCTGGACCACAGGAGCCCTTCTGGCCCATGGCACCAAACGTCACCTGCCCAGATGGTCCCGTCTCTTCTCACAACTGACTTTTGCACAGGCTACAGATTTGGGCTTTCAGAACCCCCAGCAAGCCTGTGCTGTCTTCTACTCCTATCATCATCCACCCTGATGTTCCTGGTGAAGTTGTAAGTGGAGCTAAGAGGGCAAACACAAATGGAGCTGTACACTTGTAGACAAGATTTGCTGACTGTGAGGAGAATCTTAGGTTTCCGTGTAGTCTTGATGCTCTCAGTGGCACTTGCCAGTTGTGTGCCCTTGGGCAAGCCACTTCACTGCTCTGAACCTCTTCTGGAGCAAGTTGACCACCAAGCAGCTTTTGTGCCTTCACTTCTGGGAGTATATGTTAGATGGAGCTGAGGGTGAAAGCAGATGGGAAGACGCCTGTTGGAGGCTATTCTCCCTTTCTTAGTCTCCTATTTCATCATTCAGCTGCATGGAAGACGCCTTCTGAAACTTCTATATTGACACTCTCATGCTTTAGTGCTGTGACTCTGTATCTCATGCCATATGGCTTAGCTTCATCCTCTGCAACCCAGGAGAGGTGACAAGTTCAGTTCTATGCTGGATGCTGAGACTGAGAAGAAAGATGACTTTTGGTTGAACTTCAAGGTGAGTTTGTCTAGGGCCCATGTAATCTTTAGAAAGCAGATTGGGCTAAGATGGAAAAATCCAAACTCCTTGCTAGAGAAGATGCCATGAAAGGTGCCATATGCCGTGTGCAGTCATGTGAATTGCTCCATGTTTCTGGAAAGCAGTTTGGCCGTGTGGCATTAATTCCATAACATGGGCCCAGAAATTGAATTCAGTAATAAACACTAGCTACAGTATGCCCAGCACTGTTAAGACTTGACCTATGTTATCTTATTCACAACATCTCAACATCTTTAAGAGCAGACCCCATTTTATCTCCATTATATATTGAGGCAAATGAGGATCAGAGTCAAATAATATGCTCAAGGCCACACAATTATGAAACGGTGGAACGGTTAGAATCTTTCTGATTCTAACATCTGCACTTGTATCACAAGATGAGTCAGATGAGGGATGTCTGGGTAGCTCAGTCAGTTAAGCCTCTGACTCTTGATTTTGGCTCAGGTTATGATCTTAGGGTCATGAGATCGAGACCCACATTGGGCTCCCTGCTCAGTGAGGTGTCTGCTTGTCTCCCTCTCCTGCTCTTCCCGCCCCCCCCACTCTCTCTCTTAAATAAATAAATCTTAAAAAATAAATAAAGTGCTCCTTATTTTTGGAATTTTTAAGACTTTTTCTTACATAGAATATATGTTACTTCTACATTCGGCAAAAAAAAAAAAAAAAAAAAAAAGGTGAATTCCGTAGTTTGGGGTATTTTCCCATGATACCAGGTTCTCCTGCAGTTGTTCCAGAAGTCTAGGCCACTTGCTTGAAGGCTGCTCCCTGCCCTGAGTAATGCAGCAAGGTGACTCCAGACCAGGGTCAGGATCAGGACAAGCTTCCAGGTCCTAATGGAATCTCCCCTGACCCCTTTTCTCATTTCTTCCTCCAGTTTGAGAGATGATGCTGAAAGGGTGAGTCATCTGCAGAATGCAAGCAGATCCTAGTGAGGAGACAGGAACAGAGGAAGTTCTGGAAGGAAGTACCACGGAGGTCTCCTAGAGGGCACAGCTTGTTAAGAATATCGGGTCCTGGGCGGGCACACAGTATGCTCTTACACTTGCAACACACCCACACAGCACACAGACCTCAGCACAAGGAGCTGGGCTGGGGTTGGGTACACCGCACCCTGTTTACTTGACTGTGGAATGTGCTTCATTCAAGGCTGGGACCCATGTGCTAATCCTCTGATCCCTGCGGTTCCCACCCAATCTAGTCTGACCAGCTCAAGTTGGAGAACATGTTTTGGCAAAGGTGGGTGGAGTCAGGGGTTGTCTGCTGCTCAGACCTGCTCCTCCTCTCAGACACTGGTCACACTGTGGCCACCCAATCAGGAGAGCCCCCTGCAGAGTCTCAAAGGCAGGCACTGGAGGCTTCTTTGTGATCAAGGGAAAAGGGGAGGGTTGGGACACCCCAATGTCTGTAGCAAGAGTTCCGTATTCTTTAACATGGCCTTGAGGGTCCTTCACAATCTGGTCCCAGCCTAGCATAATTTCCCTGCCCCTAGCACTTCCTCACACTCAGACTGTACCCTTCCCTGTTTCCCATAAGATTTAATCTTCCAGGAACGGAGGCCTCCTGCTGGAGAGAGCATTACCTTCTTTATGAGCAGATGCTCTTCTACCTACCCAGGTGTCTAGGCTGACTGTAACCTGATGAAGTGGTTGGATTTGGGGTGGGAGAGGCAAGAGAGCATTAGGCCAGGGATGGAGGGAAAGAGTAGAAAAAGAGACGGGACCCTACCCTCTAGAACACCACACTCTCCCTGGTGAGACAGAAAATGCTGGCATGCACTGCACACAGCAGGACTCCTATGACAAAGGCAGTCCTGGGGGCCACGGTCAGTGAGCAGTGGCCTGTTAAAGAGGTGCCAACTCCCATCATGCTCTGTGCTTTACCCAACCTGGAAAGAGAAGAATCACCCTTCCGACCCATGCTGACTGAGGGCCTACTCTGGGTGGCGATTCAATGTGATAGGCAAATTCCAGTCCTGTTGGGGCCCAGACAGGTCGATGAGGGATGTGTTCTTGAGAAGATAGGATGTGGTAGGGGGCAGTGGTGGCTGGAGAGGCCTGCCCCATCTGAGGGCATCCACCAAAAAAAAGAGTGCATAAACACAGCCCCCCTGTACTTTGAACTCTGAGAGTGGATGAATGAGACAGAAAAGGGCTGTTGCCTTTTAGGAATGTACCCTGTAGTGGAGAAAATCAGTTGAGGCCACAAGAAGGGCACCGGGGGAGTACACACAGGGTTTGTGGGGGGCGGAGGGAGGAAGTGGGGTCTAAGCTGAGGCCAGAGAAGAGTAAGATTCGGCCCCTGGGTGGTGATGGTGGCGGGGATCCCAAGGATGATTCTTGCAGTCCCTGTGAAGGGGCTTTTTATTCTCTGCCAGATAGCTTCTCTTGCATTCCTCACCTCACAAGGCACTTAGTTCTTGTAGCCTTGTCTTTATCCTAAGTGTTGGGCTTAGGTAATAAACCTTAGCAGAGATGGGAGGTAGAGTGGGTGCTTCCAGCTGGGATCCCCTGAGCTGTTTAGTTGGCTCCAGCATGAGGGGGACCGTGGATCTTTAAGGAGGCTTTCTGTGGAGAACCAGAAAAGGGTGTGGCAGTGGGGAATAACACATGGGGTGAAGGGTTTGGGGCACAGGGGGTCTTGACCCCCATCTCTCGGCAAGTGATATTAATGACAGGCTATAACAGCCCCTCCCTCCTTCCTCTGGCAGCGCATATTGAGAGGTAGAGCAACAATTTTCAAAGTCTATGGATTTTCAAGTCTATAGACCCCTGGGGGTCTGCAAGGTCAAAACTATTTTTCCAGTGATATTAACTGTTATCCTTTTGCTGTGTTGATAACTGCACCAAGAGTGCCAAACAGTGGTGCATAAAACTCCTGGCACCTAAGCACGTGTCATGGCAGGAACGCCAAACTAGACTGTACTTGTACCCTTCACCACCACGCACTCACAAGAACGGAAATGCCAGTTTCACTGAACAATGTTCTTGATAATACAGGAAACATTATTAATTTTTTTGCATCTTGATTCATGAGTACATCTTTTTAAAATCCCATGTGATGAAATGTAAAGTTCACATAAGGGCCTTCTGCAGCAGATGGAAATCCCAGGGTTGTCTCGAGGGAAAGCACATATGTGATTGAGTTGCCAGCTGAACAAGTTGCCATTTTTTCATGGAACGCTGTTTTTACTCGAAAGATTGATTGTCAAGCAAACTATGGTTATTTGGGCTTGACGACTTGGCAGATACTTTCCCGAAAATGAATGAAGTGAGACTGTTACTTCAAGGAAAACAGACGACACTATTTGTTCCCAATGATAAAATTCAAGCTTTCAAGTGAAAAGTACGATTTTGGAAAACTTGAGTCTGTCATGAGCTTGACAACTTCCCCACACTTAAAGCCTTTTCTGGTGAGATCAGTAGTGTAGTGATATTAATGAATGTGATTTTGATGTTCTATAATGAAATATGTCAACATTTGCAAGTTCTCCATAACTCATAAACTGATATTTTCCATAGGACAATGGCATAAAATCATGCATCAAAAATCTATTCAAAGTCCAAGATAGGGGCACCTTGGTGGCTGAGTGATTGAGCATCTGTCTTTGGCTCAGGTCATGATCCCAGGGTCCTGGGATCAAGTCCCACATCAGGCTCCCACAGGGAGCCTGCTTCTCCCTCTGCCTATGTCTCCGTCTCTCTGTGTCTCTCATGAATAAATAAAATCTTTAAAAAATAAAATAAAGTCCTTTGATGTATCTTGGACTTTTTTTTTAAGATCAGAGGATTTTTTTAAAAAGATTTTATTTATTTATTCATGAGAGACACAGAAAGAGAGAGAGATGCAGAGACAGGCAGAGGGAGAAGCAGGCTCCACACAAGGAGCCTGATGTGGGACTCGATCCCAGGTCTCCAGGATCAGGCCCTGGGATGAAGGCGGGGCTAAACTGCTGAGCAACCCGGGCTGCCCAAGATCACAGGATTTTTTTAAATCCCTGGGATGCAAAGCTGGTTCAACACTCATAAAGCAATCAATATGATAGATCATATCAACAAGAGAAAAAACAAGAACCATATGATCCTCTCAATAGATGCAGAGAAAGCATTTGACACAATACAGCATCCGTTCCTGACAAAACTCTTCAGAGTGTAGGGATAGAGGGAACATTCCTCAGCATCTTAAAAGCCATCTACGAAAAGCCCACAGCAAATATCATTCTCAATGGGAAAACTCTAGGAGCCTTTCCCCTAAGATCGGGAACAAGACAGGGATGTCCACTCTCACCACTGCTATTCAACATAGTACTAGAAGTCCTAGCCTCAGCAATCAGGCAACAAAAAGAAACAAAAGGCATTCAAATTGGCAAAGAAATCAAACTCTCCCTCTTTGCAGATGACATGATATTGTACATAGAAAACCCAAAAGACTCCACCCCAAGATTGCTAGAACTCATACAGCAATTCGGCAGGGTGGCAGGATACAAAATCAATGCCCAGAAATCAGTGGCATTTCTATACACTAACAAGGAGACTGAAGCGAGAGAAATTAAGAAGTCAATCCCATTTACAATTGCACCCAAAAGCATAAGATACCTAGGAATAAACGTAACCAAAGAGGTAAAGGATCTATATCCTAAAAACTATAG
The DNA here is from genome assembly GCF_003254725.2 of Canis lupus dingo. Classification (NCBI taxonomy): domain Eukaryota; kingdom Metazoa; phylum Chordata; class Mammalia; order Carnivora; family Canidae; genus Canis; species Canis lupus. Next base: position 44,544,560 of record NC_064250.1, on the reverse strand, counting down.
AACACTTCTGAAAGAAATTGAGGAAGACACAAAGAGATGGAAAAATATTCCATGCTCATGGATTGGAAGAATTAATATTGTGAAGATGTCAGTGCTACCCAGCGCAATTTACACACATAATGCAATCCCTATCAAAATATCATGGACTTTTTTCAGAGAGTTGGAACAAATAATCTTAAGATTTGTGTGGAATCAGAAAAGACCCCGAATAGCCAGGGGAATATTAAAAAAGAAAACTAAATATTAAAAAATCAATGCCAGATTTCAGGTTGTACTACAAAGCTGTGGTCATCAAGACAGTGTGGTACTGGCACAAAAACAGACACATAGATCAATGGAACAGAATGGAGAACCCAGAAATGGGCCCTGAACTCTATGGTCAACTGATATTCGACAAAACAGGAAAAGCCATCCACTGGAAAAAAGACAGTCTCTTCAATAAATGACGCTGGGAAAATTGGACATCCACATGCGGAAGAATGAAACTAGACCATTCTCTTACGCCAGACACGAAGATAAACTCAAAATGGATGAAGGATCTAAATGTGAGACAAGAATCCATCAAAATCCTAGAGGAGAACACAGGCCACACCCTTTTTAAACTTGGCCACAGCAACTTCTTGCAAGATACATCCATAAAGGCAAGGGAAACAAAAACAAAAATGAATTATTGGGACTTCATCAAGGTAAGAAGCTTCTGCACAGCAAAAGGAACAGTCAACAAAACTAAAGACAACCTATAGAAAGGGAGAAGAGATTTGCAAATGACCTATCAGATAAAGGGCTAGTATCCAAGATCTATAAAGAACTTATTAAACTCAACAGCAAAGAAACAAACAATCCAATCATGAAATGGGCAAAAGACATGAACAGAAATCTCACAGAGGAAGACATAGACATGGCCAACAAGCACATGAGAAAATGCTCTGCATCACTTGCCATCAGGGAAATACAAATCAAAACCACAATGAGATACCACCTCACACCAGTGAGAATGGGGAAAATTAACAAGGCAGGAAACCACAAATGTTGGAGAGGATGTGGAGAAAGGGGAACCCTCTTACACTGTTGGTGGGAATGTGAACTGGTGCAGCCACTCTGGAAAACTGTGTGGAGGTTCCTCAAACAGTTAAAAATAGACCTGCCCTACGACCCAGCAATTGCACTGCTGGGGATTTACCCCAAAGATACAGATGCAGTGAAACGCTGGAACACCTGCACCCCGATGTTTCTAGCAGCAATGTCCACAATAGCCAAACTGTGGAAGGAGCCTCGGTGTCCATCGAAAGATGAATGGATAAAGAAGATGTGGTTCATGTATATAATGGAATATTCCTCAGCCACTAGAAACGACAAATACCCACCATTTGCTTCGACATGGATGGAACTAGAGGGTATTATGCTGAGTGAAATAAGTCAGTCGGAGAAGGACAAACATTATATGGTTTCATTCATTTGGGGAATATAAAAATTAGTGAAAGGGAATAAAAGGAAAGGAGAGAAAATGAGTGGGAAATATCAGAGAGGGTGATGGAACACGAGAGACTCCTAACTCTGAGAAACAAACAAGGGGTAGTGGAAGGGGAGGTGAGCAGGCAGATGGGGTGACTGGGTGATGGGCACTGACGGGGGCACTTGACGGGATGAGCACTGGGTGTTATGCTATATGTTGGCAAATTGAACTCCAATTAAAAAAAAAAAAATGCAAGCGGGGCTGAAAACCACTTCACCAGATCTGAGCTTCCCCAAATGTAGCATGCACATGAACCATCTGGAGAGCTTGTTAAAACACACGTTCCAGGGATCCCTGGATGGCGCAGCGGTTTGGCGCCTGCCTTTGGCCCAGGGCGCGATCCTGGAGATCCGGGATCGAATCCCACGTCGGGCTCCCGGTGCATGGAGCCTGCTTCTCCCTCTGCCTGTGTCTCTGCCTCTCTCTCTCTCTGTGACTATCACAAATAAATAAATAAATACCTTAAAAAAAAATTTAAAAAAAAAAACACACGTTCCATATACTGATAAGCTCCCAGGTGATGGCTGGTCTGTGGACCCCACTCTGATCAGAACTGCACTGTGTGAAGTTGTGGGGAATATACAGATAAATAGGACACGACTAGGACTGAGAAACACACAGGAGAGGGGAGCGCAGATAGATACACAGATTGTTATTGTGATATAATGTGCTGAAAGCTACTGACTTCTGATCTCATGAAAAAAGTGCTGCAGAAACCCAAAGGTAGGATACCCCAATGGCTGAGGAGACTGAAGGCCACGTAGAAGAGGCTGTGGTTAAGTTTCATCTTGGGAGATGGGTTGGATTTTCATTAAATAAATTTTTTTAATTTAAATTCAATTAGCCAACATATAGTGCATCATGAGTTTCAGAGGTAGTGTTCAATAATTCATCAGTTGTGTATAACACTCAGTGCTCATCACATGTTGTGCAAGATGAGTTGGATTTTCCCAGGAGGATGGTAGAAAGGGGGATGGGGACTTGTGCTGGCCAGTGTGGCAGCCACCTTATCACAAGGGGCTCCTGAGTACTTGAAATGTGCTGTCCGGATTGTGGGGTGGCATGTGTGCAAAACACATACCAGGTTTCAAAAACATGCTATGAATTAAAGGATGGGGAAAAAAAGATTTTATTTATTTGACAGAGAGAGGATAAGAGAGTAGGGGGGTGGGGAGAAGAGGGTGAGGGAGAGGGAGAAGCAGACTCCCCGCTGAGCAGTGAGCCCAATGTGGAACTTGATCCCTGAGTAGAAGGCAGATGCTTAACTGATTGAGCCACCCAGGCCCCCCTAGACCAATGGATTTTAATATAGCATCGTACAAAAGTTCATAGATACGATTTCAGATTCCACATTCCAATTAACCTTTAAAAAAAACATAACTTGTTGAGTGTTGGTATAGTATCAAAAAAGAATACTGACAAGTATCTGAAAAAGCTATTAAAACACCCCTTCTTTTTCCAACTGCATATCTGTCTGAGGCCAGATTTTCTTCATATGTTTCAACCAAAACAAGATATTTCAACAGATGAATGCAAAAGCAGATATAGAATTTGGCTGTCTTTTATGAAGCCAGCCATTAAAGAGATGCGCAAAAATGTCAATACTGATGCTGCGTTCATAGAATTTTTTTGTTTTGGGAAACATGGTAACTTTTCATTAAAATATGTTATTTATGTGAAACTCTTAACAAAATAATTATTTTCATTTTAAAACGAATCAACAGGGATCCCTGGGTGGCGCAGTGGTTTAGCGCCTGCCTTTGGCCCAGGGAGCGATCCTGGAGAACCGGGATCGAATCCCACGTCAGGCTCCCGGTGCATGGAGCCTGCTTCTCCCTCTGCCCGTGTCTCTGCCTCTCTCTCTCTCTCTCTCTGTGACTATCATAAATAAATAAAAATTAAAAAAAAATTTAAACGAATCAACAGATTAAAACCTTTTTCTTGGGCAGCCCGGGTGGCTCAGGGGTTAAGCATCTGCCTTTGGCCCAGGGCATGACCCTGGAGACTGGGATTGAGTCCCACGTTGGACTCCTGCAGGGAGCCTGCTTCTCCTTCTGCCTGTGTCTCTGCCTCTCTCTCTCTCTCTCTCTCTCCGCCTAATGAGTAAATAAATAAAATCTTTTAAAAAACCCTTTTTCTTGGTTTTACTTTCAAATTAGATAAATATTGTGGGTACAATGCATGACCATGTGCAGGCACTCTTTTGGGGTCTGAAAGTACGAGAGGATTTGAATCACCACCAGATGGCGCTAATGGGAACAAAGAGGAGGTGGGGGTGCGGAGAGGGAGAGGGAATTAAAGTGGGATTTGCAGTAGTGAATTTCATAGTGAGAGATTTCCTAATAGCAATGATATTTGTACACTCCATAGGAAAAAGAGTGACAGGCCCAGGACTTAATCAGTGGGTTTTCACAATCTAAATTAGATAGGCAGATTTATGCCAAATAATATGTTGGACCTTTTTTTTTTAATGTCTTCTAACAAAAGCCAAGCACATTCCTTGGAGAAGCTCCCTGCAGCCCGGGGAAACTAAGCAGATTAAACTGAAAGAGCTCAGTCTTTTCCATTTTGTGTTGCTAATAAGATAACATTAATCTCTGGGGTTTAAGAGTGAAATTTAGGCAGATTCATTCCAGCAAGGAGAGCTCTGTGGAACCTCACAGCCTGCCGCTCCTTCCCATAGGCCTTTGGAAGGCCAGAGTGGAAGAGGAGGTGGTAGTTGGGGTGAGGGTGGAGAGAAGATCACCTCTCAGGGACTTAGCTGGCCTCTGGTGACAAAACAGTATAAATGTCTGGGCTTTGTTTATAAGGAACTATAAATGGGCCTTGGGAAAACTTGAAGCCAAATTTATGTTTCTTTCAAGGGCAGTGTGAAATAGCTGACAAAGGATAGAAATCTCTTCCAGAGGTGACGTGTTTAGTGGCAATGCTCTTTTAAGGGTCACCAGTGAAAGGAGCCAGACCTTCAGCTTTGGGCTGGCTTTCTGAATGCGTTTATCAGTTGCTAGAGAAGTGGGTGTAATGTGGTATGGACTCCTTCCCCTCTAGGCTGGGGTTTACATGTGCCCTCTGACAGTCATTCACTCATTCATTCATTGACTCATTTCTATCTACATAGTTTAGAGCTTGCTCCCTGGGTGCTAGGCACCAGGCCGGGTGCCAGGTCTGCAATAGAGGCTGAACCAGACATGGTTCCTACCCTTGGGTGGATTTGTTTGAGAAAACAAGTCAATACTGAAGAAATCTTAACATTGTCATGTCACCACCACCACAAACTTTTAAAAATGTTTCATAGTCCAGGATGCCCTGGTGGCGCCACCTTTGGCCCAGGGCAGGATCCTGGAGTCACAGGATGGAGTCCCACGTTGGGCTCCCTGCATGGAGCCTGCTTCTCCCTCGGCCTGTGTCTCTGCCTCTCTCTCTCTCTCTCTCTGTGTGTGTCTCTCATGAGTAAATAAATAAAGTCTTAAAAAAATGTTTAGTAATCCACTCAACTTGTTCCCTAGCAAAACTATCAATACCATCAGCCAAGCTGAATGGTCAATTTTCCACATGAAGATGGAGATGGGCGTTAATCTGCTAGAAAGAGTGGGTGGGGTGCTATTTTTTTTTCAGATTTAATTATTATTAAGAGAGAGAGTGAGAAGCGAAGGGGCAGAGGGAGAGAGAATTTCAAGCTGACTCTGAGCTGAGTGTGGAGCCTGATGTGGGGCTCTATCTCACAACCCTGAGATCATGACCTGAGCTGAAACCAAGAGTCAGACACTTAACTGACTGGGATGGTGACCCTGGAAGTGAAGAGAGGGAGACAAATATTCACCATCTCTGAAGTACAACACCCAGGTCTTACTGATAAATAATGTGGAAGTTCCATCCCTGAGCATTTCTGTGGTGCCTCCTTTGCTCTGGGCAAAGTGGTAGCATTTGCCCGGGCGGGTGGGGGGGGTGCGGAGTTCAACCCTGACCATATAGTGGCTTGCAGCTCTCATACGAATGCATTATGGGGGGTTGAGCACCTGGGTGGCTCAGCTGGTTAAGCGTCTGCCTTTGGCTCAGGTCATGATCTCAGGGTCCTGGGATGGAAACCAATGTAAGACACCCTGCTCAGTGCGGAGTCTGCTGCTCCCTCTCCCTCTACCCTTCTCCACCCCAATCCCGCGCACGTGTGGATACATGTTCTCTTTCTCTCAAATAAATAAATAAAATCTTTAAAAAAATGTGTAGTTGGGGCTAACATCTGTTTGGGATGATATACAAAAATGAGTGCACCGGGTTCAAGGTTCCCTGTCCCCTGTTATTCTGGCTGATATGTCTCTTAGGCACCAATTTCTGCTCATCAACCTAGAAAGGTAGGAGAAGCAGAGCTGATTTATGAATGAAAAGTAATCAAGGCTGGAACCCAAAGTCTCACTTTCAATTTTCAAAGCCACTGATGACGCAAAATCCACTCAGCATCCCCAGAGCAATCCAGGAATCTTGTGTTTCTCCGCTGGGAAAAATGGTAGCACAGTGACTTGGAAGCTCCGGGTGGGAGTGAGCAAAACTGTTGGTGTGAATGGCACCTGACCAAGGGGCTCTTGGCAGAAGTTGGAGAGTGATGGACAGGCATTAGGGAACAGGGGACTGTTTGGTGACAAGCATTAGTGTTACCAGGGAAGTGGGAGACCAGCAAGGACAAATTCTAACAAAATATTAGGAGCCTGTCTGTTCGTTTGTTTTTAATTGCAGAGAACGTGGTTGCCAGGATTTTAAATTGTAGTGCTCTAGGCATGTAATTAAGCGAGAGGGCTTAGTTGGCACCAACTGGGATGCCAAGTTGTTGATGCAGCTTATGAGAGTGATCTTCTGATATTAAAATTCAGAGGCTGAGTGTGTGTGTGTGTGTGTGTGTGTGTGTGTGTCCTTAGCCCTATTTGATGTTTTTCCTTAGAGTTCCCAAGCTCCAAGTAAAAAGGACCAGCCCTCTTAATGTTTTTGTTTTTTGCTTTGCTGCCGGTGGGAACATTCCCATCTAGGCCTCAGATTGGCCTGCGGCAATGATGCTCTCAGCTGAAGGAGTTTCTGGATCTGAAACAAAGGTGGGTCATCTCCGCTCCATCGTGAGCCATCCCATTCATTGCAAAGGCCCCATGTAATCTCTTCTTCAATTAAAATCACAGAATTTGGGGATCCCTGGGTGGCGCAGCGGTTTGGCGCCTGCCTTTGGCCCAGGGCACGATCCTGGAGACCCGGGATCGAATCCCACGTCGGGCTCCCGGTGCATGGAGCCTGCTTCTCCCTCTGCCTGTGTCTCTGCCTCTCTCTCTGTGTGTGACTATCATAAATAAATACAAATTAAAAAAAAAATAACAGAATTTTAGAGCTGAGTGTGAGCCTGGCCTTTATCTTCCCACTTTATCTATGAGAAATCTGAGGGCCAGAGTGGTAAACTGACTTGCTCAAGGTTGCTGTGCTGGTGGGTGCTACCAGAAAGTGACCGGGACCGAACCAGCACTGGACTGGCACGAGGTCTTCTCCGGTGTAACCCTGACACCCTCTGTAACGACAGAGCAGTCTCCTCTCCGTGGGCATGAATTCGCACCCTCTGACACAGGTCCTGCGTGCTGACTCTGCTGCAGAGCTCTGATGGAGAAAGAAGAGGAAGGTATTAGCCAGGTAATTGAACTGCTTTGTGAAATGGTAGAAAATTGTCACTTTTCGCGTCGTGGGGGACCATGTCACCATGGCAAAGGCAAACTTCCCAGTGGGCTGTGATGGCCTGCAAGAGTTCCTGCCCCCTCCTCAAGGTGAGCACTGTCCTCTGTTCAGCTGTGCCAGCACAGGCCCATCACATCAGGAAGGTACTGCGATGGGAGCCAGCCCTTTCAAGAGGTTCTCTTTGATCCTTTCTAGCAAGTCCCTGGGGCAGGGGAGGGGGGCAGATGGAGGTCCTATTCCTAGGATAGAAGAGGAAGGCACTCCTGAGAGTGACCAGGAGTCAGACCTGGCCTCCTGGCCTCCCCCCACCTCCTGCACTCTGTCCATTTGGACCTTGCTGCTACTGCAGATGGAGGCTTTAAAGGAGTCTCAGTTGTCTGTTCTGCAGGCCAGTGAAGGAGGAGATTCTCCACGACTCCTTATTTGAGGTGGATAAAGGTAAAGTAGCTGAGACTCTTTGGGATTGAAGAGCATTTGTGCTTTTTGCTTAAGGTGACCATGTCCTAGATGTCTTGGGAGCCCTGATCTACTGAAACTTATATTCTGATATTTGGTTCTGAAGATAGAGATACAATACTGAGTTGGAAATGGAATCCTTCACTCCCTTCCTGGTGGCTGATGTTGGACTACACAAAGCCCTCTCTGGAAAGAACAGAATCAACCTGACTCCCCCCCACACCCCTGCAATCATACCAGCCTATCATCTAGGGAGCCTGTGATGGGGACCAGCAAGGCAGTGGGTATGTCTGAGCATGAGTTTGGAAATCAGTTCTGGGTTCAGTTCCCAACATCCCACACCATGATTTACAGTGTTTTATAACTTCATCTCCTACTGCTCCTCCCTGTGCTCCTCTGCTTCTGAGCACTACCCAGCGTGGTCCCTCTAATACTTGGTATCTGCCTCAGGGCCTTTGCACTTACACTTCCTTGCCCTGGAATTCTTCCCCCAGAGATCCACATGCCTATATCCTGCCTTCTTCAAGACTGTAGTCAATGTCATCAGGTAGAGGCCTTCCATGGCCAATCTCTAAAATTGCAATCCTCCCATGCCCTTATCTTATCTCCTTCCTCTCTTTGTTTTTCCATAGCACTTATGACTCCCTAGCATAGCGTGCCCTTCCCTTAGACTTTTGTTTATTGTCTGTCTTTCCCAGCTACAACAGAAGCTCCACCTTTGTTTCAGATCCAGAAACTCCTTCAGCTTTGTTCACTGTGATATGCCCGTGTCTAGAACAGTGTCTGGTGATTGGCAGGAGCATAATGAATTTGCATGAATACATAAATTTGAGCTAGTAACCTACCTCTCTGAGACTATGTCCTTCCTCTCTTAAAAGGAAGGTGTGAGGGGTTAAATAAGACAACTGTTGTAGATAAAAATAATAACCAACACAAATTGCCTCTTATTCAGTGCCAGTTCTTAAACGTTCCAAGTGCTTACTATTATATATGGATTATTTTATCTAATCCTTCTCCCCAATCCTGTGAGGTATTTTGTTTTATCTTCATTTTACAGAAGTTGAACCTGAGGCTTAAAGAAGTTGTGTTACCTACCTAGGGCCACACAAGATTCAGGTCTACATGTGTCTGAACCCCAAGCCAGGACCCTTAACCTTGCCAACATAATGCACAGGGCCTGGTACATAGCCATGGCTCAATCAGCACTAGTTCTCATCTCCAAATCACTCAGTGAGTGAGACTTGTAGTCTGCCTTTTTTGTGTGTGTGTATGAATCTGTCCTTTCCACTGAAGACTGACATCTCGGAAGCTTCCCTTGTTGTCAGGAAACAATGTGATACTGTTAGTTAACACATTAAACATAGTACTAGAAGTCCTAGCCTCAGCTCTAAAATAAAAGGAAATAAAAGACATCCAAATTGGCAAGGAAGAAGTCAAACTTTCAGTATTCATGGATGACATGGTACTCTAAGTATAAAGCCTGAAAGACTACACCAAAAAATGGCTAGAACTGTTACACAAATTCAGTAAATACAAAATCAATGTATAAAAATCTGTTCCATCTTCCATACACCAATAATGAAGCAGCAGAAAGAGAAATCAAAGGATTGATCCCACTTAAAATTGCACCAAAAACCATAAGATACTTAGGAATAAATCTTATCAAGGAAGTAAAGGATCTGGGCAGCCCTAGAGGCTCAGCGGTTTAGCGCCGCCTGCAGCCCAGGGCGTGATCCTGGAGACCCAGGATCAAGTCCCACGTCAGGCTCCCTGCATGGAGCCTGCTTCTCCCTCTGCCTGTGTCTCTGCCTCTCTCTCTCTCTCTCTGTGTCTCTCGTGAATAAATAAATAAAAATCTAAAAAAAAAAAATGTAAAGGATCTGTATTCTGAAAACTATATAACACTTATGAAAAAAATTGAAGAAGACACAAAGAAATGGAAAAACATTCCATTCCAAAAATCACTTGGAAGAACAAATATTGTTAAAATGTGCTACCCAAGGTATCTACACATTCAGTGCAATCTCTATCAAAATACCATCAACATATTTCACAGAGTTGGAACAAACAATCCTAAAATTTGTGTGGAACCACAATGACCTCGAATAGCCAAAGCAATGTTGAAAAAGAAAAGCAAAGCCAGAGGCATAACAATTCCTGACTTCAAGATATCCTACAAAGTTATAGTGATCAAGGCAATATGGTACTGACATAAAAACAGACACATAGATCAATGGAACAGAATAGAAAACCCAGAAATGGATCCACAACTATATGGCCAACTAATCTTCAATAAAGCAGGGAAGAATTTCCAATGGAAAAAAGACATTCTGTTCAACAAATGGTGTTGGGAAAATTGGACGGCACATGCAACAGAGGGAAACTGGACCACTTTCTTCCACCTTACACAAAAATAAATTCAAAATAGATTAAAGACCTAAATATGAGACAGGAAACCATCAAAGTCCTAGAGGAGAACACAGGCAGTAACCTCTTTGACATTGGTATAGCAACTTCTTACTAGATTCATCTTCTGAGGCAAGGGGAATAGAAGCAAAAATGAACTACTGGGACTACATGAAGATAAAAAGCTTCTGGACAGCAAAGGACATAATCAGCAAAACTAAAAGGCAATCTTCAGAATGGGAAAAGATATTTGCAAATGACATATCTGATAAAGGGTTAGTATCCAAAATATATAAAGAACTTATCAACACCCCAAAAACAAATAATCCAGTTAAAAAATGGGCAGAAGACATGAACAGACATTTTTCCAAACAAGACATACAGATGGCCAACAGACACATGAAAAAATGCTCAATATCACAGAAGGGAAATACAAATCAAAACTACAATGAGATATAACCTCATACCTGTCAGAATTGTTAAAATTAACACAGGAAACAACAGATGTTGGCAAGAATGCAGAGAAAGGAGAACCCTCTTACACTGTTGGTGGAAATGCAAACTGATGCAGTCACTCTAGAAAACCATATAGAGGTTCCTCAAAAAGTTAAAAATACAGCTACCCTACAACCCAGCAACTGCACTACTAGGTATTTACCCAAAGGATACAAAAAGACTGATTCAAAGGGACACATGCACTCCGCTATTTATAGTAGCATTATCAACAATAGCCAAACTATAGAAAGAGCCCAAATGATCACCAACAGATGAATGGATAAAGGAGATATGGTGTATATATATATACCATGAAATATTACTCAGCATAAAAAATTGAAATCTTGCCATTTGCAACAATGTGAATGGAGCTAGAGAGTATTATGCTAAATGAAATAGAGAAAGACAAATACCATGTGATTTCACCCCTATATGGAATTTAAGAAACAAAACAAATGAACACAGGGGAAAAAAAGAGAGAAGTAAACCAAGAAACAGACTCTTAACTGTAGAGAACAAACTGAGGCTTGCTGGAGGGATGAGGTGGGGATGGGTTAAGTGGGTGATGGAGGGCACTTGTCTTGAGCACTGGGTATTGTATGTAATAAATCATGTAATTATATACCTAAAACTAATATCACACTGTATGTTAACTGACTGGAATTTAAATAAATATGTAAAACTAAAAAAGAAAGAAAAAAAAAGGAAAAAAAACTAAAAAAGAAAAAAAAAAGGAGGCAATGTGTATTGACAATGTTTTGTTCTCTAGGGGACCTAGATTCTGGTACTTCCTTTAACTTACTGTGTGATCTTGGGCAATCACCTCTCCCTGGCAACCTGCTTCTACTGTTGTGATGAGCACTGAGGTCTCTCTTAGCTGTAATAGCCCTGGACCGTGGGAGGACACCACAGGGTTCTGTGGTGTATGAATCATCTCAGGGACCCTGCCCCCAGGCCTTGACCTCACTCTGCTCAATAATGTAGTCTCTCCAGCCTTGATGATTATTGGCCTGCCCCCCCCCCGCCCCACACCTCTTGAGGTTGAGTTTCAGGCTGCTGGATTTGAGTGGGAGGACATAAGAGACAGCATTTCCAATGGTGTTCTAAGCACTTCTCTAGGGGCCAGACCAAAAGACAGATAAGGAAGATTTGAGAGCTTTCCTACCCAACCAGGGACAGAGTCACTACAGTAAAAGGACTTCTCTTGTGGGAATGGTCACTCAGGGGATCTGCTCAGCCTTCTGGAAATTCTGCAGAAGAGCTTGGGGACTACTTGTCTAAGAGGGCATCTGTCCAACAACCTCAATTTCCCACCACACTTCTTGCCAAAGTAATCCCGGTGACCCCCTTAATTTGCCAACCCTGACGCTGCCTCACTTCAGTTTCAACTTCTAAACTATGGATTTGTCCCCCTTCTTGTGAAATAGGGATGAAAGCTAGTAAGCTGAGCTAGCCAATGGCTTGGGTTATTTTCCTCATTTCATTCATTCATTTATTTATTCAACATTTAAGTGCTAGACTCTGCCAGGGATTCAAAGAGTAAATTATCCAGGCTGTGGCAAACTTAAATGGGGTAACTGGTAATTTGTGAAGAGTTTAATAAAAAGACTATTTTCAAGAGTGAGGACAGAGTATAGAAAAACAAGGGATAGGGCAGCCCCTGTGGTGCAGTGGTTTGGCGCTGCCTGCAGCCCGGGGTGTGATCCTGGAGACCTGGGATCGAGTCCCACATCGAGCTCCCTGCATGGAGCCTGCTTCTCCCTCTCCCTCTCCCTCTGCCTGTGTCTCTGCCTCTCTCTCTGTGTCTATGAATAAATAAATAAAATCTTAAAAAAAAAGAAAGAAAGAAAAACAAGGGATAGTGTAGTACCCTGGAGTTGGTAACATAAGGAAGAGATGATCAGCCCTGGGCTATAGGGATAAGAGTAGAGAAAACTCCCAGAATCCAGGAAAGAGCTGTGTGGTTAGGGCCCCCTGGCAGGAGTTGCATGACCTTTGGTTGAGGGACTCATCTAGCTGGTGAAAAAACACCTTCATCTCCCTCTTTTCTCTCCATTCATCTCTCTCTATTCTCTCCATGTATTCCATTGATGTAGTTGGGATGGGCCAGCCTCTTGGGGTTCACAGTAGAGCAGAGAAGGACAAACAAATCTCTAGCACAGAAATCAGACACAGCCTGTGTCCTCAAGGAGTTTGCATACTATCGGGGGAGAAAAGGAGTGCAAAGGCAGATTATAGCATGATGAATCCCTTAATAAAGCTATGAACAAGGTACAAGAGAAGTTCTGGGGTTAGGAAATAGGAAAAAAAAAAACTCTGCCAGGGAGGGTGTTAATGTGTTTGTAGGTTGGGGAAGGAAATTGGTTCCTGGGAAGGAAGACAGAGAAGTTGATTCTCAGATGAAGATCAGGCTTCTCAGAGAAAGTATGTCTAAACTGAGACCTGAAATGTGAATAAGAATTAGTGAGGACAAGAGGAGAAAGTAGTTAAGCCAGAGTGAAACACACATGTGAAAGCCAGAGGCTGAGAGAGAGCGTAGAACTATTTGAGAAACTGTAAGTAATGTGATATAATAAAGTAATGTAATATAGCAGTGTATAGGAGGACAAGTGAGGGATGAAGCTGAATACAGAAGGTCCCAGAGCATGAAGAATTCTTTTGCCAGACTAAGGAATTTGGAATTTTGTCTAAGGCCAGTGGTAAGTCCTTAAAAGGTTTTCATCAGGGGCATGATATCATTATTTGTCTTAGAAAATCACTTTGGTTGAAGAGAAAGAGTCATTAAAGGTAGAGGGATTAGAAAGAAGGTTATTTCTTTCACTGAGACGTGACAGTGCTCCAAAGTCAACTTGATGTGGTTTGAGGTGTTGGGGTTTGGAGTCAATGGCCAAAAAAGAATTCTTGAGATGTCTTGGTGCTAAACAGTGGTTTTATTAAAGCACGGGGACAGGACCAGAGTGCAGAAAGATGCTGCACTGGGATCGTGAGTAGTGACTGATTATAGAAGATTTTCTATCCTATGGAGGGGAGGGTGATGTTAAGTTTATAGGTTCCTGGGGATGGACTTTTTTCTTGTAAATCATTAAGACAGTGACAAACTGATGGAGACTCCTGTCCTGCATGACTGTGATCTCTATCAGCTAACCGCTTGTTTTTCCCTTTCCTTTGTTTTGGTGCAGCCAGGAGTGCCACATATCCCACAGGGTGTGGGGGGGCAGGGGGGATGTGGAGTGGTAGCTTGTGGTTTGCCCTCTGCTTGCCTTTTGTTACGTCATCAAACTGTTAGAAGAGTGGATGGAAAGAAGTATCCAGAAGGTAAAACCTGGTGGGAGTTTGGGATTGGATAGAAGAGGGAGGGAAAGTTTAGTCTTGGGAACATGGTGACATAGTTTGCTGCGATAAAGATCTTAAGAGAAGGAAGAATGAGTGTGTGCACTCACGCGCGCATGTTGGGGAGGAGAGTGTACCAAAGTGGAGAAGATGGAGGGTATTGATAAATAGTTTACTTTGGGGCATCCAAAGTAAACTTGGATGGTACCAGTAGGATGTGCAAATAGAAGTGTTGGTGCTTTGAACAAATTGTCCAGAAGCTGTCTTAGTGGAAGCTACAGATTTGAGAACCATCAGAAGGCAAATGATGATGGCAGCAATGGAGCACATGAGATCACCATTGAAAGAGTTAAGAGCTGGGAGGAAAGAATGCCAACAAATATGAGCTTTTTAAAGGTTGGTAGAGGTAGAGCAACTCATAAAGAAGTGGAGAAAGAGTGGCCTGAAAAGGAGAAATAAAAACAAGTGAAATCATAAAAGCCAAAGAGAATACAGGAAACTGCCACCCCCATCCATAAGGGTTATGCTCCCAGACACCCCAGGGGATGTCTGAAACCATGAATAGTACTGATCCCTATATAAAGTGTGTTTTTTCTACGCACACCAAGTTAAATTGATAAATTAGGCACAATAAGAGATTAACAATAACTAAATAGAACAATTAGAACAATATACTGTAATGAAAGTTATGTGAAAAAAAGTTATGTGAATGTGATCTCTCTCTCAAAATATCTAATTGCACTGTACTCATCCATCTTTTTGTAATGATGTGAGATGATAAAAAGCTTGCACGATGAGATGAAACGAAGGGAGCGACAGGTGCCATGACATAGCATTAGGCTACTATTGAACTTCTGACGATAGGTCAGAAGGAGGATTGTCTGCTTCTCGACCATGGTTGACCTTGGATCAGAAAGCAAAATCTGTCAAAGATGATGGAGAAGTCCTAGGCACAGGAATTCATTTCCTGAGCATCTATAGCGTGGATGCTATGGGCTGAATTGTGTCCCCCCAAAAGACATATTAGAGTCCTAACCCCTAGTACCTCAGAATGTAACTATTTGGAGATGGGATATTTAAAGGGGTAACTAAAGTAAAATGAGATTGCAAGTGTCAGCTCTAATCCAATATGACTGATGTCCTTAAAAGAAGAGATTGAGACACATTCACAGCAAGAAGACCACGAGAAGACATGGTGGAAGACAGCCATCTACAAGCCAAGGAGAGAGGCTTCCAAAGGAACTAACCCTGCTGACATCTTCTTGTCAGAATTCCAGACTCTAGGATTATTAGAAAATAGATTTTTGTTGTTTAAGCCACCCTGTCTGTGGTACTTCTTTATGGCAGCCCTAGCAACTAATATAGGGTTACGTTATGCTTTATGTGGGCATTTTAAAAAGCAAACAACACGGCCTAGGGGCCTCAAGGAACTTAGCACTTTTTTAGGAAAAGAAGAAGCGTGGAGATTAGTATAGTATAACCCCTGGGTTTGGGTAATTCGGTTAACAAACACTGTACAAGGTTAGAGAAGCGAGTACGTTGCTCTGGGCTGAGGTAACCAGGAAAGGTCTTGAGGAAGAAGTGGGATCAAACTCAGCTTTGAAGGACATACAAGATTGAGAATTGGCAGGGAAAAGGGGTGGGAAGCCTCTCTAGGGGGACAAGGCTAGCAAAGGGGTGGAGAGGAGAATGAGAGGTGGTGAGAGAGACAGTTCAGGCTGTTCAGGCTGACTGAAGGCGTGGCTCCTTGAGTAGAATTGTGGAAGATGGGGTGATATGCAAAGACCAGCACTGCTTGTATGTCCTCCTGATATCTGTTCTTTTATCCCTGGTAAAAGTAGGTTCAGCTGGTCACTTGGCCACCTAGCCAAAGACATTTCCTTGGCATTTTAGGTGTGGTCATGTGAGTAGGTTGTTGCCAAGAGAACGTGAGTGGAAGCGATGTGGACAACTTCCAGTTGTGTCCATATAAGGAAGAGGTATGTTCCTGTCACCCTTCTTTCCTTCTCCCTTGGGTATTGACAACACGTGGCTACCGTATCAGCCGTGGACTGCTTTTATTTGGCCTGTTACTTGAGAGCTATTCCTGTCTAGCTTAACCAACCATAATTTTATTCCTTATTATGACAAAGAGATATTCTAACTAATACGTACAGGATGGCACTAAATGGTGGCGGGTCCTCTGGTGTGTATTATATACAGTGGTAATTTCCAAAGTCTTTGTATGAAAAAATAGAGATTAGAGAAAGGAACAAATATTCACTGAGTGCTTATCATGCACTGGGTATTAAGTATGTGTTTTGTGTTAAAGTTATTTTATAATTCTTATGATGGCTCTGTAAAGTAGGTATTATTAGCCCTCAGTTAATATCAAAGAAACTAAGATTCAGAGAAGTGTTGTCACTTACCTAGGGGAATACAATCAGTAGGTGACAGAGTCAGGATTTGAATGTGGGTCAATGGTTCTTAACCAGAGGCAATTTTGTCCCTCAGGAGACATTTGGCTGGAGAAATGTTTGGTTGTCACAAGTGGTGCTGGTGGGGGTGGGTAGAGATGTGTTACCAGGTAGGAGGAATGCTGATCCAACAATGCACAAGACAACCCCCCTCCAAATAATTACTTGCCCCAAATGTTAATAGTGCTGAGGGTGAGAACCCCTGAGGTCTGTTCTAACAAAAGGCTCATGTTCTTTCCATTACACCAAACTATGGGGTGGGAGTTGAAGAGGGGTTTATGAAAAGCTGATATGGTAGTTGAAGAATGGCCTGGAAACATTATTTGGGGGAGGGTAAACCTAGAGTAGTAAAAAGATGAGCTGGAGAAACTAATGAAACCGAAAACCTGAGCTAGGAGAAACAGAAGCTGAGGAGACCAGTAGACACCACTGACCTGGTCCAGGAGAGGGGTAGGGCTTGAGGGGCTAGAGCGGGGCTGACAGAGGGAAGACCACTAAGTGTCAGTGTCAGAACCTGCTGACCAGAAGTATCTAGAGAATGGGAGAGGGGAAGAAGCAAAGTGGGACTAGATGACTCCACTTCTATCTGCCCTGCCCTCCCCCTCTCCGCGCCCCCTCCTCCTTCCTTCCCCAGCTCCCCCTCTCCTCCTCATCTCACTCTCCTTCCTTTCTTTTCCCTACAGTCTTCCCCCACCCATCCGCCTCTGCTTCTCTCTATCTTCCTTCCTGCTAACCCCTTTCTCTAGCAGGATCCTCTGTTTTCCTCTGACCCCAGTTCTAAGCTCCACCCCCCATCGAGTGCAGCGCAGAAAGATCTGTATTTCCTCAGCTTATCCCCCTTGACAAGAACCTGGCAAGCTCCCGCAGTGACAGGGCCAGACTCTGACTCTTCTCTTCAATCTTGCTTCCTTCACCATTTCCTGTTTGCAGGGTGGATTAAAATTTTTGACCAGTGTCTAGGATTGTTACAAGGACAGACACAAGGCTCCTGAAAGACCCCCGAGGGAATTTCTGACATGCCAGACGAAGAAGGAAATCCTTTGTCTCATTTTTGCTGTTTTCTCTGCAGTGTTTTCCAAAAACAACTGGCCTGCTGACAAGATACTCCGAGGGACTTGGGGTGGCCTTCCTCCTCTTCCTCACGCCTGGCCTGTGCCTGTCCTGGCAGCCTGCTGCCTGCGTCAGGGTCAGGGGGCTGGCATTGCCTGGCAGAAGCTTTAGTGTTTGGTCTCTGGGTCTGCTTCCCTGGCCCTCTCTCCCCCAGGACCTGGGGAGCCCTATGGAGAGGCCACCGGCATCTCACACCTTTGGAAAAACTTGGTCAAAAAGAAGGCTGCCATGATGAACGGAATGCTTTCTTTGCAGGGTTCTTTTCTCATGGGGTCAAAGAATGAATCTTGTGGACACAAAAGGGTGAGGTGATAGTTTATTTATTTATTTTTTAAAGATTTTATTTATTTCTTCATGAAAGACACAGAGAGAGAGGCAGAGACAGGCAGAGGGAGGAGCAGGCTCCTCGCAGGGAGCCCGACGTGGGACCCCACCCTGGGACTCCGAGATCACACCCTGAGCCGAAGGGAGACAGTCAACCCCTGAGCCACCCAGGTGTCCTGTGAGATGATGGTTTATTAAGTGAAGGTGAGAGCAGAAAGAAAGCTCTCTAGAGTGAGAGAGGTTCCGAATGAGTTGTCTCTGAGATCTTTTACGGTCGGTCTTTTACAGAAAACTGACCAGGGGACTGAAATCTTCTTGACGTCACCACTGATAGCACCATGATTACTTCAGCCTTTGAACAACTCTGTCTCTGATGTTTAAGACAAATGAGGTGGTCTGGCTCTGTTCGCTTATCTCTGGTTTCCTAACGCCTCAGCATTTCTGGGATTTTTGGTGAGCCTGATCACGTAGCCCCCTATCTGTCACTGCCTGGCCCCGCCTGGCCCTTACTTTCAGGCCTCCCACCCAAAGTCACAGGTTGCATGGGCCAGTCATCCAGACAGAGGTGCCCGCACCCAGGGGCATCTTCCAGTTTGTCTTTTTTTTTGTCCTAGACTTGAGAGGAGGGTTGGCCTCCTGGGGTGAAATGAGCAGGCCCTGTCCCACCCCACACTCCTCTATCACGGAGTACAGGATGTGCGGGGGGCCAAGTGCGTGTATGCTGGGGAAACAGGGAAGACAGGAGTGGGGAGGAAAGCCCCTCGCTGGAATCTGTTACACGAGCCGAGAGTGTCCCCATCTCCCTGTTGTTCCCCAACCTGGCTCTCCTGGCAAAGGTGCTGTGCAGAGTGGGAGCGAGGAGGAGAGGAAACCAGGGGTGCGGAAGGAGAGACAGCAGAGGGGGCCTAGGGGTGAGGAATGCATCTGGGCCGAACCAAGGGCAGCCCCCCCAGAAGCATGATGGGAGCTGGATGGGAATGCCCTCCCGCCTGGGCTGGAACCCAGGCTCTGCTCTTCACATGCAGCTTTGTGTATGTTACTAAACTTTCATGTTCTGGATTCTTCGATCCAGAAGTTGGAGCTAAGCCGAGGGGTTGCAAGAGCTCAATAAACGATGCGGCACATCGGACAGTGCCTGGAGCCGGGGAAGTTTTACAAGAATTCGATGTTGCTATCTTAGGTTGCTATCAACATAGGTTTAATGTTCTGTAGCTCAGTAACAGTTCTGCGCGGAGGACAGGCCCCCTTCCAGCCCTGGTAAGCTGGATCCAGGCCCATCGTGGGGTGACCGGGCCACGGGAGTGGCCGGGCCAGCACTGGTGATGCCCAGGATGGGCTGAGCCAGATCCCCTGCCAGCACAGTGGGCCTGAGACTTGGCAGATGTTGTGGAGGAGAGGAGTGAGTGGAGGGAGGGAATGGCAAGTGGCAGGATGTCATCATTCCAACAATCACCGGACTGCTGGTGAGCATCGGGCCAGCAGTGGTCAGAACAGGGAGCACCTGCCACTGCAGTAGGGAGACTGGAATGGCTAAAATGGAGAAGTTTCCCAGGAACCCACTGGGGATGAGTGGATGGGAGCCATCGCATGCGGGGGCTGATGAGCCAGTAAAGGCCATTTTAATTTTCACATCCCACCACCTTTCTCCCTTGTCTCTCCTTTCTTCTCCTGGGAGAGGCCCCTTGAAAAAGCCTCTGATGGCAGCCACCCTTGAGGGGAATGAGTTCAGGTTGTCTTCTGTGTCTTCTAAGTTTTTTTCCATATGGCAGGCTCTGGCTTTGATGAACAATATCATCACCCTGCAGGAGGGCCGATGGTGAAGGTCTAGAAGCCCCTTCCCACAGCACCTGGGTCAAGGGTGAGACCTTCCCAAGCAGGAGCAGCACTAGGTCCCCACACTCATCCTGGAGCACCACTCACATCTGACCTCCGGAGTCGTCCCCTGGGCCCTTCCCAGTCAGGGACCCTGCCTCAGATCCCTTGCTCCCTGCTTTTGGCTCTTTCTTGTGAAGGGCTGGGGACAGGGAAGGGGACTTTGGGGAGCAGGAGTGATCATATTGAATTGCAGGGCTGAGAGCCATGATGTTTAGGGCAAAGAAGAAAAGCTGCAGCAGGGTGGGGAGCAGGCCCCAGCTTCTAGCCCCCTCCTACCTCATGCTTCAGAGGGAGCAGAACTGCCTTGCCCATGAAGCACTGGGGGTAAAGCAAGGAGCGATAATGTCCAACAGAACCGGCTCTCCACTGGTTCATTAGGAAGAGAAATGACTGAGCCAAAGCTGCCAAGAACCAACTCTTTAGGATTGTTTTTTCTGGTACCTTCTGCGGCATTGCCAAGCTAAGGGAGGGATTGGGGATATCCAATGCTGGGAGCAACAGGGAGACTAAAGGCCCTTGAGGCAAACAGACATGTGTGCCTGCGTGATGACAGTGCCCAATGGCCCGACAAGGACCCTTGTGGTCTCCCTGGGCTCAGGAAGGGACTTATATGGGGTTGGTACCTCCAGACTCCCAAATCACACGGCCTTCCGCCCCGTGACTCAGCAGGAAGGGAGTTCCAGGCAATGCTGACTGTCTTCTGCAGGGATCTTGTCCTGAGAAATACCTGAGGCCACTGTGTCATGGTCGGGCCTGCTGGCTTTTCAACCCTCCCAGCAACCATCCTGCTCACCTCCCCCACTCACCGATACAATTGCTTTGTTTTTCCATCCTAAAAAAATGTGACGGAAAAGCATCTTCAAGCCAAGTCCCCTAGCCTCAGGGGTGATTTTCAAGAGTGCCACTTATTAGTCCTTTCATAGCATGTCAGGGAGGCTCGGGGGTCCAAGGGTAAGGGGCCTTGAGTGTCAGGGCAATGCCATAAAAAAGTGCCAATAAAAGCACTTACTTTTATTATATATGGGGTGGGGGTGAGAAGTATTTACTTTTTTTTTTCACTTTACTATAAAAACATGTAACATTAACTTTACCATCTCAACCTTTTTTTAAGAGTACCATTCAATAGTTTTAAGTATATTCACATTGTTGTATAACAGATCTCTAGAACTTTCTTATTTTGCAAAACTGAAACTCTATACCACTAAATACTAATTCCTCCTTTTCCCTCCCCTCAGCCCTTGGCAACCACCTTTCTGCTTTCTATTTGTAGGGTTTTAATTACTTTAGATACTTTATAGGGGTGGAATATACAGTATTTGTCCTTTTGTGACCAGCTTATTTTGCCTAGCGCAATGTCCTCAAGGTTCAAAGCACTTTAATATTTTAACGAATGTGTTTCTATGCACAGGTGTTGGGTGAATGTCAGCCCTGCCTCACCCCTACCTCAAACACACACCCTATTGCACAGGAGTTTTAGAAGCTACTCATGCCTGGATATTAAAGGAATCTCATTCCACATCCCCAAATCCTTCCTGTGGTTCTTCCCTTAGTGTGAGTTTCCAGAGGCTCTCATAGTGTGAGAAATCTATTTTGGTCACTTTTTTGGTCACAGTCTCATTTATCAAAGCTGGTGTGTCTCCTCTCTTTCTAGTTCATCCCCAAATATTTCCTCTTATATGCCATGCACTATCTAAATGGAATTCTTGCTATTTTTTCCAAACATACCCTAACCATCCTTATCTTAATTGGTTTTGCTCTTCTACTTTCCTTTTTTCTTCGAGAGAGAGAGAGAGAGAGAGAGAGAGAGAGAGAAACATGCCCATGCACATGGGGGAAGGGAAAGGGAGAGAGAGAATCTCAAGTAGGATCCACACCCAGCATGAATTCAATCTCATCACCCTGAGATCATGATCTGAGCTGAAATCAAGAGCTGGATACTGGGGCACTGGGTAGCTCAGTCGGTTAAGCGTCTGCCTTGGGCTCAGGTTATGATCTCAGGGTCCTGTGATCAAGCCCTGTATTGGGCTCCCTGCTCAATGGAGAGTCTGCTTCTCTTTCTCACTTTGCCTGCAGCTCCCCCTACTTGTGCTCTCTCTGTCAAATAAATAAATAAAATCTTGAAAAAACAAAAAAAAGATTTGGATGCTTAACCAACTGTGCCACGCAGGCACCTCTGTTCTTCCACTCTCCTTGACATGGGATGCCCTTCTCTTTTCTTACTGTGTCCAACTCATACCCATCTGCTAAGGCTGTCCAAATGGCACCATCTTCATGAAAGGCTCCAATATTTCCTTGTTCAGAAATGATTTCTCTTCCCTCTGACACCCTAAAATATTTTTTTCTGAAACTTCAGGATGG
The DNA here is from genome assembly GCF_003254725.2 of Canis lupus dingo. NCBI lineage: Eukaryota > Metazoa > Chordata > Mammalia > Carnivora > Canidae > Canis > Canis lupus. The sequence continues at coordinate 44,522,540 of NC_064250.1, read as the reverse complement.
CATTATAATATCATCATTTGGTAGCATTTATCTACAAACTATTGTGTGCCATGAAATACTCTGTGCTTCACATCATTTGCTCTTCTATCTTGTCAAATAGTTACTTATGCGCATTTTCTTTCTAGGGGTATCATAATAAAGCAAGCGGGATCTGGCATTGGACAGACTTGGGATTGGACCCAGTTCTATTATCAGCACCAGGGCTTTGGGCAAATGACTTTGCCTCTCTCATGATATTTGTATGAGGGAAAAACAGATAGTAGTACTTCATATCAGTACTTGTCTTGCCTGAAATAATAGTCATGGTGAGCATTTATTGAATGCTTATGTGCTGGGAAGTTCTCCAAGCACCTTAATAATTTAAATCCTTATAACAACCCCGTGGGGTACTAGTTTACAGAGGAAGAATCTAAAACTAAGAAGGTTTAAGCCAGTAAGTGGAAGAGCCGAAATAAAAACTTTGACTTCAGGATCCTTACTCCTCAGCGTTACCAACATCTGCCTCCCAAAGGTGGTCAGCACGCAGCACAGGTGGAATGACATCTGTAGGATACTCAGCTCAGCACCAACAATTGTTTCCTGAGTGACAGCTGTGACTCTTATTCCCATTCCTATTGTGGGCTCTGGTCTGTCGGTGCATCTTCATTTTCCCCACAGCACCTCCCAGAAGTAATAAATGGCATTTGTTAAGCATTTTCCATGAATCTGCACTTGCCAGGAATCGTGGTAAGTCTCTAGCCCTAGCACTACTAGCAAATGAGTGATTGAACGATGAGTGAATGAAGAGAGGAGACAGAAAGTCTCAAATAGTGGACAAAGACTCTCTAAAAAGAGGGGTCATCCCTGCCTGGTGGTTGGCCAGGCAAGAGGATCCTGCAGCCCAGGAGAGGCCTCCCAGGGGTCTGACTTGTGTCCAGTATTCATCAGTGTTTTCATTAATGACTCAAAAGATGGAGTGCAGAGTATGCTAATCAAATTGGGGAAGCCTGTGAGGCGGGATAGAAGCTGAGCACTTAGGAGGCAAGCTCAAGCTTGCAGACAGTACTTGACAAATTAGAGAAATAAACAGAGTCAATAAACAGAGCTCCAGGAACTGCAGGCTTCAAGTGGCTCCGAGAGAGTAGCTACCTCTAATGGATCTGCCCAGAGAAGCTTTTGACCCACTTTCCTTTGTGCCTCACGGCCAAAGTCCCTGCTCCAAAAGCTCAGCTGTTCCCATGCTCCCTCCTGCCCTCTGGCCTCCTAGCCATTGGCTTCACTGGGGCTCATGGAGGGAAGGACAGGACTCCACCTGTTCCCTCAAAGACCTGAGACTTGGCAAAAACATAAACGTAGCCATGATGCCCTATCCCTACCCACCAAACTGGTGCTGCTCTTCTCTACTTCCTACACATTCTTATTATTGAGTGACTTCCTTTCTCGTTTAGGCTGCCCTGGAGGTTACTGTGACCTCAATTTCTTTGGTCAAATGCATTGGGTATGAAAGAAGGGACAAGGACACTGTGATCTTGTAGGGAGTGCCCTAGCTCTGCCCTTCCCTCCCTCTGGGAGGAAGGCAAGGTCTGGATGGTTTGGCACTTATAGAAATGTGCAGGCTTTGGAGATCTAGTTGCATCCTTCTGGAACTCTGTAGCATCAGGGAAGTTACTTAACTTCTCTGAATCAAGTCCCTTTGGTTATGAATAATTGAAAACCAGTTGGTTTGTCTTAATTGAAATGGAGTGTTCAGTTGGAAGAATAGGACAAATTCCCAGAAAACCTGAGTGCTAGTGGAAGAGCCACCGTGGGACCATGGCATGACCTCTCTTTCCTTCTCCTCTGGAGTTGCAAAATTCTCTGCTCCTGCTGATTCCTCTTCCTCCCCCTCCTACCCTTCCATACCACCCCCACATCCACCTCCTCCTTCTTCTTCTTTTCAACATTTTATTTTTAAGTAACCTCTACACCCTACAAGGGGCTTGAACTTACCAACCCTGAGATCAAGAGTCGCATGCTCCACCGACTGAGTCAGCCAGGCACCCCTCCTTCTTCTTTCTTAATTGGCCATCATGGTACATGTCCCAGCCCTACCTTTAGGGGAGCCTGACAGTGAAGACAAACATCTCTATATCCAAGGACACATTTCCTGGGAAAACAAACCTGCCCCACTGGGGTCAAGTTTCTACCCTGGCCCCTGGCCTGAGGAGTTGCTGGTGTGTGCCTGATAACAACATGCCAGCAGAAGCCCACCCTTATGGGTAGATGGAAGGTTCTCAGAAAAGAGAAAAAATAGGGTTGTGGTCTCTTAGCATCAATTTTGTCATGTAAAAATGGGAATAACATTACCGATTTCATAAAAATTAAATACTCTAGCCAAAAACACTTAGCATCACAATTAATACATAGTAAGTTTTGTTATTCATTGAACAATTGCTCTTATTCATGGTAAGGTTCTCTGGACTTGGCAGGTGGGTTTCTGAGCTGGGCTGGTCCTGTGTGGAAAAGGAAGCTCAGAAGGCATAGGTAAGGGGAGGGTTTTGAGTATGGGGACTGTGTCTCCATTCATCTTCTATTTGGGGAGACAGAGTTGTAAAAATCTAGGGAAAAGGATGCTTGAATGTTCTTGTTTGAGGAGGCCTGACTCCTAATTCCCAGCTGGAGGGCAAGTCAGCGCTACCATGTCAGGGGCTTATGCTCTCAAAACATGTTTTCATTCCTTTTCTCATTTAACTGACATCAGTTGAATACCTACTGTGCGCTAGGTACTGTTCTGGTTGCTGGAGGTCTAGCAGCATCCTGCATGGTATTTGTGTTCTAGTGAGAAAACAAGATAATAAGTAAGATAGATAAGTAAAATACGTCATATGTTACAGGCCACTGCTAAAGAGAAGAGAATAAAATGTGAAAGAAGTATGTGAAATGTCAGGCAAGTGGAGTGAGTGTTGACATTTGAAATGGAGGTAGTCAGGGAGGGCCTCACTGAAAGGTGTCTTTTGATTAAAGACCTTGAAAGAAGTGATAGGGCTATCCATGTTATGGGATAGGGGAGAGGATCCCAGATAGAGGGAACAGCCAGTGCAAAGGACCATGAAGGAATCACAGGGAGGCCAGTGTCACTGGAACAGATGGAGAGTTGTAGCGATGAAATCAGAGTATTACAGGACCAGCTCTTGTAGGATCACATAGTTCATAGTAAGGATTTCAGCTTTTATTCTGGGTAAGAGGGAAGCCATTGGAGGGCTTTAAGCAGAGGAATGACATGCTCAGACTCAAGTTTTAACAGAATAATTTTGGAATAGACTGAGGAGGTCAAGGACAAAAGTAGGGAGTCTAGTTAGAGTTTTGCTAGGATAGTAGAGTTCATATTTTAGACTGGAATGGTCATAGTAGGAGTGGAAAGAAGTGGTCAGATTCCAAATATATTTTGCAAGTAGCACTGATAGGATTTTCTCAACTTAACTACTGCTTTGTTCTACTAGCAGTGACATAAATTCCAATTCTGGGCCCCAAAACATAACTTGGCACATGGTCCTTCTTCCTGCCAGCAAATCCTTCCAATCCATGTCACTGCAGACATGTTCAAAGGTCACCCCTTTCCATGGAGACCTGAGGCATAGAAGACTTTCTTTCTTCTTTCTTTCTTTCTTTCTTTTAGATTTTATTTATTTATTTATTCATAGAGACACACAGAGAAAGAGAGAAAGGCAGAGACACTGGCAGAGGGACAAGCAGGCTTCATTCAGAGAGCCCGACGAGGGACTCGATCCAGGGTCTCCAGGATCATGCCCTGGGCTGCAGGTGGCGCTAAACCGCTACGCCACCGGGGCTGCCCCCATAGCAGATTTTCTAAGACCTCTAAGGTCACAGCCATGGCTCCTGGGGACTGGAAGCTCTAAATCCAAGTCCCCAAAGAGGAGATGTGAAGAATCTTCACAGTGGTGGCAGCTATCTTTCTTTAGTGACCTGACAGTGAAGCCCAAAAGTCCTTCCCTTCTTAGTTTTGAGGTACACATTTGGGGATCCCAAGACTGAGTTTCCATTCCAGGAAACAAATTGCCAATTTATCAAGACATGGAAGAACTAGCACCATTACAAAGAACTGAACTTGGACTCAAAGAACTAGATTTGAGTCCCAATCCTCTCGTTATGGGCCTCAAGTCTCTTTATAAGGGGGTTCAATTAGATGAGCTCCTTTTAAGCTCTAAAGGCCTGTGAAATTTGTGCAATGAAAGTATTTTGTTTATCTGAGATATTTACTTTTCCAGATTTGGCTTCTTCGGAGTCTTCACTCTTTTAACTTTAACCTACTATAATTTAAGAGAGATAGGTGAATGACGTTTTTGCAAAATGGCCTGATGTCAGAAAGGGTGCCTTTAAGCTAGGTGACCAGGCTATGACCTGGAAATCTCATCACCCTCCTGTCAATGGGCCTCACTTGGGGAGCCTGAGCTAATGATCCTCATCTCTGAAGGGAGAAGGAGTGAGTCAGCAGAAATGAGGGGTGAGAGAAGGTGACACTGCAGAGTTTACTTTCTTTATTCTCATGTTTCTTGTGAGTTGTCTTTCAGAAAGCAAATGAAACTTCTCTGTAAGCTCCAGGGCTATACACATGACATCTAGGTGACAAAAGGGCAACTTTCAGTTGCCAAGATGCAGACTTATCCACTTCTTGGGTGTCACCCTTCCCTCATTAGCTTTGTTGGGGGCCACCAGCAGGGGCTGTAGAAAAAGAATTTGAGCTCTCCTCACTTTGGACAGAGGGGGAGTCTCTATTCTGTGGTAACACAGGACCTGCCAGCTATCTTTAAGCCAGCATTGGAGTTATTCCTTCAAGCCAGTGATGTGAAAGCCCATATTCCTTTTCTCTTTTTTAAAAGATTTTATTTATCTATTTGAGAGGGGGCAGAGCAGAGGGAGAGGGAGATAATCTCAAGCAGAGTCTCCAGGGAGCAAAGAACCCAACAGGGGCTCAATCTCATGACCCTGAGATGATGACCTGAGCCAAAATCAAGAGTTGGCCATTCAACCTACCAGGTCATCCAGGTGCCCCTAGAATAGCTAGTTCTTTGGTCACTGTCCAAACATTCTGTGGATGAGAACCTTTCTTTTGTTTATCTGGAAAGATGCTCTACTGGTTCAAAGACTTGGTTCAAATATTTGTGATGCTCTTATCCCACACTTGTTCAGACTTTTCCTTCTAAACATCTGTGCTAACACATTCATCTTGCCCTTTGTTCTTATACATAGGCTCTTACTGGTGAAGCATCTCTGGTTCCCAATCCAAGAGATAATGGGCAAATGTTTCAGGAGATGTTTCTGAAGATGATAAGAAGGGAACTGACTGTTTGTCTGGGCCCTTATTCCTTGGCCCATACATATGGTCCTAGGGCATCCCCAGGTTCCCATTCTTCACACTTCTATCTTCTATTCTAGTCTAATATACTTCTACTCAGAGGTGCAAAGGCATAAACTAATCCTGGATCCCTCAAGCTGTCTGAAATTCGCCTCAGAGCTGACTTTGCTACTATCTTATTGCTTGCTTCTCTCTTAGAGGAGCAGCACAGGTCCCCGTAACTCACAGAAGCTAAGGAGTTAGAGAGTGAAGGCAAGAAAAATGAGCTACAGAAAGAAAATGGAGGGAACTGCCAGGTCACACATTGTGTTGTGTGCCCTCCCCAGCTGTAAGTTCCGATTCCCATTCTTGATAATGCCCAGAGGTCAGAAGCCAGACTCCAAATGACTATACAGCAATCCTAAAAGGAGAAACTGTATAGAGGTCCAAGTAACTGAATGAACTGGTGGGAGGGTAAGGGAACCTACACCAACTAGTTCTGTTGATATAAGTGCCTTTTGGTTGAAAGTCATAGATTTCCTCTTCTTTAAGTAGTATCTGGTGTAAGTATTACTTTACTTTTAGAATATCATTTAAGGAAAAATCAATCTATAGGTCCAGATGAAGAAGGAAGACACCACGTATGAACCTTTTTTGTCCTGCTCTTTCTCTTAGATTTGGACAGAAAGACTCAGGAGGGGAGGCTAGGGTTTTTGCAGGGAGATCTCCCCCTGATCCCAGTGGACGTAAATGTGCCCTTCTCCTCCTCAGTGTTTCATCCACAGACATTTAATGAGTAACGATGACATGCAAAAATAGGTCCTCCTGCCCAGAATGTCCTTCCCACTTCCCTTTCCAGCTGGGGCCTAATGAACAAGCATTAATCTTTTGGACCTAAGTTCCCTGAGACTTTTCTCCCTTGGTTAAATGATAAGGCTTATAATGCAAACTGCCTCAAAAAACCGATGGATGTGGAATCACTAGTAAGTGTTTTCAGATCTTTCTCTAAAAGCCACTTTCAAAGCGGAAGGAAAAGAGAATAGAGAACAAAGAGAGACAGAAGCTCCTGAAGAGAGTAGAGGAGGGGGCCATAAAGTGGTCCTATGGAGGGTAGCAGGTGACTCGGTAAGGGGAGCCTAGGGTTCTTGGAGATCACTCTAGCCAATTTCTCATGTGCTGAAGATGCTCAATATAGGATGGGATTGTTTTGGAGGGAGAAAATGAGGAGTGAATAGGCTTGAAAGAATGAATTATAAGGGATGGATTGGGGTGCCTGTGCAAAGAAGGATTTAGGGGTTAGCAGAAGGGGTTGGAGGTAGAGGTGGGGCATGGAGTTCTTATCCTGATTCTCAAGATGTTTGGGGTGGTGGAAATACCCTAAAGTCTCAGTAACACTTAAGAATATAGTGGTTTATTTATAAATAATACATGGCTAGATAAAGATATGGTCAGTGGAGGTCTCTGAATACAGAGTTGGGAACTATTTGACTCTGCAGACTGGCTGCCTCTACTTAGCAGTGAGTTCTCTGTTCTCTCCCTACTCAGAGTGTGGTCCACACATCAGCTGCATAGCATCACCTGGAATCTTGTTAGAAAGGCAAAATCTTGGGCCGTGCTCCAGACCTACTGAATCAGAATCTGTGAAGATTCCCAGGTAATTTGTGGGCATATGACAGCATGAGAAGCACTAGTGTTCTGGTGCTGACAACCACCCAGCTCAGTCCCAGGCTGTCCCCACAGTAGGATATGTGAGCTGCTGGGATTTTTAAACTCTTTGTTCCAGGATAGAATGGCATCACGTGAGGCTAAGAACCAGATTCCATTCTAAATTTAAATCGGCTTTATACTTTAGTGGGCTCATCTTTAAATAAAGTCTTTGTATATATGGTAAGAAGGGAACCACATCACCAATAAGCCTTTGACATATCAAATACAAACTTGTGTATATAAGCCTTCCTTGGCTTATATACACAAGTTAACATCAGCAATATTCAGTACAAGCTTTTTTTAAAATCACAAAACATGGGATCCCTGGGTGGCGCAGCGGTTTGGCGCCTGCCTTTGGCCCAGGGCGCGATCCTGGAGACCCAGGATCGAATCCCACATCGGGCTCCCGGTGCATGGACCCTGCTTCTCCCTCTGCCTGTGTCTCTGCCTCTCTCTCTCTCTCTCTCTCTCTCTGTGACTATCATAAATAAATAAAAATTAAAAAAAAAAATAAAATAAAATCACAAAACATAATTTCTCTATTAGTGGATTCACGAGACATTCCCTAATGGGTAACTTCTATAAATAGTCTTATTTGAAATTCACCTATTGCCACCTGCCAGTGGATGCAGGAAATCAATTCAAGCAACCTGTAGTAACCCTGAAGGGAGACCTTGAGGTCTCTGTGTAGTGAATCCCTGAAGGAGCAAAGGTCAGGTTGGCAATGCTCTTGCTGTGTCCATCATAGTTCCTTGGACCCATCACTGCTCTGTGCCTCAGTTTCTCACCAGCAAAATGATCAACATGATTGACCAAAAGAGCCCATTAAACAGCTCTCAGCTCCTTTTCTGCTTTCTTTTTTGGGTCTCAGAACAAAACTAGAAGCTGATAGAAATCTAAGCAAGTGCATGATGAGACCTAGGCCAGGACAGCCGACTTAGTAACTCCAGAGGTAGCTGTGGTCACAAGGAGTGGAAGGGAAATGAAGGAAGCTAAGGAATGTTTCCCTTCTAACAAACTCAGGCTCAGTTCTGATGGTACCTGAGAGCCCTGGGTTGCCTCGGAGGTTACACAGTCCAGTCCACTGGCAACGAGGTATCAGTACCTTCCTTACATTGAATCATGTGCCAAATAGGAGCACGGGCAATGCCTTTTTAATCTCTTCATTCCCTTATTATAGAAATGTCTACCATGCCTGATGGTCAAACACTCCAGTGTCTTTATTTCTACCCCTTGATGTTCTCTCAAAAAAAAAAAAAAAAAAAAAAGCCTTTCCTATCTTTGATTAACAAGCTTATTAATTCAAGCAAATACAGGAAATAAGCACATGGATCAGAAAGGACCAATTCTGTTTGGAGTCAGCAAAGACACCCTACTACATATTTATAGAATATTAACACAATTCAGTGATTCCCAAATATCAGTCTATGGACCAGTAAAGAATTTTAGCTTTTAAAGAAATGTAATTTCCTGAACCTCTCCATCTGTATTTTTTTAAAAATGCTGGCTGGGTGATTCTGAGACCCAGAGAGATTTTTGACCCACTTCCACCCATTTATAGATGAGGATGAGGTAGTGGAGGCCTGCCGCAGACTCAGGGTCCGGCAGCCAGTGAAGGCAGATCCAGGGAGGGTCAGGTCTCCTCGGTCACAGGTCTTTGTTTATCTGCATTTCCAATCCCACATGTATGTGTCAAAGAAACAGGAGCCCTATTGTGCTGAATCCAAAGTAATCAAAAAGTAAACATGCAAGTAACATTTTGGTAAGGTGAACTCTATTGTGGCAGAGTTGTCCCCTGGCTGAAAGATGAGAAGAACCACCATGTTCCAGTGTCCTTCCCCTAGTCCCAGCCCCAGCTCTGGCCCTCAGCCCAGGCCCTCAGCCCACATGCAGCCTGGACCCAAAGCCTCACTTACTGCTTTGGAGCTGAGGGAATGAGAGGAGAGACGAAGAGCTCCCTGTGGTTTTCGCAATTTCAGCAGATTCTAAGTCTAAGAAAATAATTTTCCTTGTAAGCTGCCAGACTCCACTGAGAGCTTAACAAAACAAATAAAACAAAACATAAAACTAGACCTACCAATAACATTAGCCAGGACCCCTGAGGCGACCATGGAAAACATCCTGGCTCTCTAACCCCAGGTGACTGGCCTGGCCCTGGGATCTCCTCCCTGTGAGCTCTTTTCCTCCTTGGCCTCTGTGCTCAGAGTTATGCATGTGACCCGGATCAGACCTTCCCAGGCAGCTCTGCCCCTTCCCAGCACACATCCCGCTGGAATGTCTTGTTGCCACCTCCCTCTTTCAATGCATTCCAAGCAGAACCCAGTCCTCCCATCACCATGGATCATCTCCCCATGCCTTTTGTTGGCCAATGCTTCCACAATGCTTTCCATCTCCTAAGCTTGAAAACCAAAAGGAGGTTTCTAGTTGAGTGCTGCTATACTCTACATCTTTGTTCTTATTTTTATGTTGGATTAAGGACAGAAGGAATTGTTGTCAAACCTGTAGATGACACAACGTTGGGGAAATTAGCAGATATGGGTAACAGAACCCAGATGAAAACATTCAGCACAAACTATAAAGGACAGACTGAAATCAATGTGGTTAAATTTATTAGGAATAAAACTGTGCATTAAGATAAAAATACAATGTTACAGTACTGTATTATTCCATTTATATGAATTTCAAGAACAAGTTTTGTTTTGCAAAACTTATCTATGGGGCTAAAATCAGAACAGTAGTTACTTCTAGGGTTTCAGGAAGGAGACTGATGGGAAAGGGGCATGAGAGAACTTTCTAGGATGAAGGCAATGTTCTGTATTATGATTGTTGTATTAGTTGAAGGAACGTATTCATGTTTAAGATGTGTCAGCTGACACTTGAGATCTGTGCATTTTATAAGTTACAGAATTATAACTCAATAATAAAAATTTTGAAATCAGTGGTATGAATGGAAGACGAAGCCACACGTATACTACAAACCAGCTGTGAAATAATCTGATAAAAATGCTAGGCACCTTTGCAGTAGAGATGCACAGAGACAATGTGGGTCCCCTGTTTTCTTAGCTGGCAGGTATGGTTCTGTGTGTGACATTTTAGGAGGAAAAGGAATAGTTGGAAAAACAAGGGCTAGCGCTGGAAAACCTGTGAGGGAAGAATTGTTGAAGGAACTGGAACATAGAGGTCAGAAAATAGAAGACTTTAAAGAGAATCCAGATGGAGGAATGTCATGTTGAAGAGAAGGCCTGGCTGGCTCCGAAGAGTGCCACATGCAGGTTGTGGATGGAAGCTACTGGAAGACAGGTTCTAGTCCAATAGAAGAAAGTAGATTCTAACAAGTATTACTACCTAAAAATAGAATGGGCTCTTTGATACAGAACTTCCTTTCCAGTCCTTAAGCAGAGAATCTACTGTTGGGGATACCATAGCTTCTGGTGTAGAGAGGTATGGCTTCCTGTGCGTATGTTATATCTGTTAGTATCTGCTGTGTGCCAGGCACTCCGCTAAAACCTAGAGACAAAATTAAGAATAGTAATTTCCCTTCCCCACCAAGAGAATAATTTTCTTCTTATTATTCCTGTTCTCCTCCTCCTCTTCACTATTATTATTATTATTCAATAATTAGTTAATACTAAACAATGCTTAATTTGTACCAGGCATCATCCATAGCAGTTTATATACATGACCACTTTTAATCTTCATGATAACCATATGAGAGTGGTGCTATTATTATCCCCAGTTTCAGAAATGAGGCACACATCTAATAGGTGTTAAAGTCTGAAGTTGAACCCATAGGACAGGACTTGACCCACAGGACAAAGGGTATATGACCACCATGGGGTCAGAAGTAGAGGCCCAGGGAGCAGATGACTGAACCCTCTGCTCCCCTGGCCCTCTCCCTCCTGCAATCCTGCAATCTTTGCTCCTCTGCCTTGGTTCAGTGACAGTAGCTGTGGAAGATCTAGGGGTGGGGACATAGAAACCCCATGAAGAAGCAGGGTTCAAAGAACCGGAAGGTTAATCTGGTGGCTGATCAGATAGGATATTTCTTGAAGCTCTACAACTCTGCTGTGCATTATAGTCACCATTAGCCACATGCAACTTTTGGATAATCAACAATGTAGCTAGTCCAAATGGAGAAGCACTGTTTGTGTAAATGACACATTGGATTATGAAAAGAGAATGTAAAATATATCATGAATAATTTCTGTGTTGATTATATAGAATCGACATAGATGGTAATGATCTATGTAATGGTAATGATATATTATTTTAATAGTTTTATTGATATAATTCACTCATTTAAATGGTAATTATATATTATTTTAATAGTTTTATTGATATAATTCACTCATTTAAAATGTACACATCAATGGCTTTTATATTCACAGACGTGTATCCATTACCACAATTGATTTTAGAACATTTTCATTACTTTTCAACATGAAACCCTGTACCCTTTACCCATCAGCCCCCATCTTCCCACCACTACCCCCCATTTCCTGGCTCTAGGCAACCCCTAATCTACTTTCTGTCTCTAGATTTGCCTATTCGGGAAATTTCATATAAATGAGATCCTACAATATGTGGTACTTTGTGACTAGCTTCTTTTCACTTAGCATAATGTTCACAAGGTTAATCCATGTCATGACATGCATCAGTACCTAATTTGGTTCTACGGATGTACCATATTTTATGTATACATTCATTAGTCGCTGAACATTTGGATTCTTTCCATTGTTTAGCTATTATGAATAATACTATTATGAACATCATTGTGTAGTTTTGTGTGGATATGTGTATTCAGTTCTCTTGAGTATATATCTGGGAGTGAAATTACCAGGTCATAGGATAACACTATATTCAACCATTCGAGGTACTGCCATCAGCCTATTACCAACAGCAGTGTATGAGGATTCCAATCCTCACCAGCACTTATCTGTCTTTTTGATAATAGCCCTCCTAGTGGGCATGAAGTGGTATCTTGTGATTTTGATTTGCATTTCTCTAGTGGCTAATGATGTTGAGTATGTGTCAATGTGCTTAGTGGCCATTGGTATATTTCCTTTAGACAAATGTCTATTCAGATGTTTGCCCATTTTTAAATTGGGCTATTTGTCTTTTTATTATTGATTTGTAATAGTTCTTTATATAGTCTAGATACAAATATCAGATATATGATTGCAAAAGGTGGGAGATTCTCTCCCATGTTGTGGCTTGTCATTTTGCTTGATGGTGTCCTTTGAAGCTCAAAAGGTTAATTTTTAATAGATTAAAAAGTTCATTTTGTCTATTTTTTCTTTTAAAAATAAAAAATTGTGCTTGTGCTTTTGGTTTCATATCCAAAGAAACATCACCTAACCCAAGATCACAAAGATTTACACCTATGTTCTCTTCTAAGAGTTTTAAAGTTTTAGTTCTTACATTTAGGTCTTTAATCCATTTGAGTAAATTCTTTGTGTGTATAATGTAAGGTAGTGATCCAAATTCATTCTTTGGCGTGTGGCTATCCCATTGTCTCAGCACCATTTGTTGAAAAGACTTTTTTCCTCCACTGAAATATCTTAGTATCCTTGTTGAAAATCAATCTGCCATAAATGTGAGGGCTTATTTCTTGACTATCATTTCTATCCCATTGATCTATTGTCTATATGCTAACACCACACTGTCTTGATTACTATAGCTTTGTTGTAAGCTTTTGGGAATTGTGGGTCCTCCAACTTTGCTCTTCCTTTTTAAGATTGTTTTGGCTATTCTGGATCCCTTGAATTTCTGTATGCAGTTTAAGATCAGTTTGTAAATTTCTGTGAAGAGGTCGTTGGGCTATTAATACAGATTGTGTTGATCTATAGATCAATTTGGGAGGTTAACATCTTAGCAATATCAAATCTTCCAGTTTGTGAATATGGGTTATCTTTCCACTCAGTTAAGTCTTTAATTTCTTTCAGCAATGTTCTGTGGTCTTCAGAGTTTAAGCTCTGTACTTCTTTTGCTAAATTTATTCCTGAGTATTTTATTCTTTCTGGTTATTTTCTTAACTTTATTTTTTTAGAATATATTATTGAAAGTAATTTTTCTGCCTACTTTTACTTTTTTAAATGTGGCTGCTAAAAAATTTAAAATTATGTAGGTGGCTCACATTTTATTTCAGATAGATAATGCTGTTCTAGAATAAAGAGGCTGAGATCAGAGGAAACAAAGGAACACAAAACAATGGTATATATCCAAGGCATTCATGATGCTATGCCTCTGGAGCTACATTTGTGAAACTTTGTGTAGAATTTTTGCCTATTATGGAAATCACTAGTCTTAAAGAGCTTCTGACTGCAATCAGAGACAACATGTGTAGTCACTTGTCCTTGTTCCACACAGAGGGGATTTAATCGGGTATAACCTGCAAGGTCTTCTGTGACTTCTCAGCCCTTGGGCCTACATAAATGGTAAAAGTGACATTGCCTGAGCCCAGGCTTGAAAAACTAGGAAAGGGGTAAGAAAAGATAGGTAGGTCATGATGACTGTCTCAAATCCTTTTATGTTACATCCAAGAAAAGGAGTAGCAGAGCCTTGCCATTGACCTTGACATTCACTCATCTCTCACCTATTCTGCTCTACCAATTGGTACCCACTCAGGAAAGTCTTCACTGATCTTCCAGGATTGATAAAGATGCCTCTTCCTTCTATGCCCTTGGTGTTTTGTAGCATTTATTACACAGATTTGAAGTTGCCTGTTTATTTTTCTTCCTTCTCTACAGACTCTGAGCTTCTCAAGCAGAGAAAATACTTTATTAACCTTTGACAAGTGAGGCAATGAATAAATGAATGTGAATGGGTGCTCTGTTCCTTCTTTCTCTAGAAGAGAATAATTTTACAGAATCACTTTTTTTTTTTTTTTTTTTTTTTAAAGATAGGTGTTGTTTAAGTGTATTTTGGCCTCGGGGACAGAATATTACATTTGTTGTCAGTAAACTCACCTCGTTCCAGTTCTGGCTTTGTTACTGACGAGCTGTGTGACCTTGAATACTTACCTTCTTGGGACTTGATCCCTCAGAGGTAAGATGAAAGGTTAAACTAGTGAGCTTTAAGATTCTTCCCAGCCCTAATCTGCTGTGAGATGCTGAAAACAGGGCATACTGCTTTCAGCTGCAGGCTTGCTTCCAGACAAGCAATTCAATTGAACAGCTGAGATCCCCAACCTTTTGCAGGGGCCTCCTCCCCCTCCCCCTCCTCCATGTCTTCACAAATATTAATAGCCAAGGGCCTCACTGAGTGTGGTTTTTAATAGAATCCAATTTCGGTCCATTTAGAGTGGGACTTTTCATGCTGACTTGGTAATTTGAACTCTGTCATGCCTGATGGGCTGAATGTATTTTCCCTGGCTATGTGGCCCGCCCTGGGCTGGGTGGAGAGGGCAAGTAGGTATTAGGAGCAAGATACAGGGGCACCTTCATCAGAGCAGCTGCAGATCAGCTGTTTCAGCCTTACAGCCAGTTTTGTCTTTCCTGCCCTGAGGCATATAAGTAGGATCCCAGGGCATTGGGAGGAAACAGGCTATGACTACTCTTTCCTGATGGTCACCTTCCTCCTGCAGCCCAGCAGCCACTGGCCTCTGCATGGAACCACAGGAAGAAAACTGGGTTGATCTTTGGGTGTGACTAGAAGACACTTGGTTCTGCATACCAGCAGATATATTCCATCTGATTGTTGTGGAGTCTCTGACATGTTAGCAGAGTGCATGTGAGAGAGCATGTGTCTTCCTCTGCCCCAACCTCCTAACCAAGTACTCATCCTGTTTGATGAGAGAGTCCTCTGAGGGCCTACAGGAAGTTCCTTCCTTCTAGAGTGCTGGGTGGGAGAATGGAGGATGAACGTAAAGATATTAGCCATAACATCACTGAGGAACCTGGGGCTCAGGAGGAGAAGGGAAAAGAATGTTTATCCTGTGCTTATTCTGTGCAGGGTACTGAGCTAGGAGGCAGTTATTTCTTAATCCTCCCAATGGCCTTTTAAAGAATATAAAATTATTCTCATATATGCGGGAGGAAAATGAGGATCAGAAAAGTCAAGCAATGGCCTCAAGGTCACACAGCTAGTGGATGTCAAAGCTGGTATTCAAACAAAGCTCCATCCGTCCACTCCAGGAAATCACGTGTTTAAAAATGGTGGAGCTGAGTGCTCTGATTTGTCAGCTGGTCTACCTCACAGCATTCCTTCACTTCGCTGGTTGTCAGAAACACTTTAGGAAGTCAAAAAAGCTATAGTATGTATCTTGAGTATTATCCGTGGGCGTCTGATTCAATGGATCTAAGGCAGAGGCTGAGATTATGTATTTTTAAAAAGCCACTTCAAGTAATTCTGATGTTCTGGAAAGCACAGCCCTGGAGCACGTGGCTTCTCTTAACCCAAGTCTCCCAGGGCTTCTTGGTTCTCAGAAGCACAGAGCCAGTCCAAGCCTGCATTTTCTCCAAGTAACATTTGCCACTGAATCCATTGTTCATTCTATTCCAAGTTCAGGGCTCAGCATTTATTGAGCATTTACTGTGTGTCATGCACTGTGCTCAGCATTCTGGCTGCAAAGAATGAATAAACCCCAGTGTCTGCCTTGAGGAACATCTAGGTAGCAGACAAGACAAACATAAACAGGAAGTTCCAATTCCTTGTAGCAAATGCTAGGTAGAGGCAGGTTCATGTTGCTTTGGGAGTACAGACCATGGGGTCAAGGAAAGCTTTCAAGCAGTGATGCCAACTGCTTGAAAACTTGGCCAACTAGGCAGAGGGAACAGCATGGAAAGGCCCAGAGACCCAGAGTCATGGGTTTGGGGAATCACAAGGGGCTGTGCAACAGTGGATTGCAGGGTACTTTTGGAAGAGGATCAGGAGGGGAGCCTGGAAGAGTCAGTGGGAGAAATTACATGGAGGACCTGTGTGTTATGCTGAGCTTAGGCCTTTATTCTAAACATGGTGAGGAGCCACTAAAGATGTTTAAGCTGTGGATGACATAATGAGATTGTGTTTTAGAAGGGGAACTCTGACGGAAACAAGAGGGTGAACCATAGACAGAAGGAGCTGGCAACAGAGATACAAATTAATTGCAGAATTAAGAATTTATGTGTGTCAAAAAGCACCATAAACAAAATTTGAAAGCAAAGCACTTGGAA
The DNA here is from genome assembly GCF_003254725.2 of Canis lupus dingo. Lineage (NCBI taxonomy): Eukaryota > Metazoa > Chordata > Mammalia > Carnivora > Canidae > Canis > Canis lupus. The sequence goes on along the minus strand of NC_064250.1, from coordinate 44,506,370 downwards.
AGCATTATTTGCAATGTTTCTTGACAAAAATAATATTCTTAATAAAATTACATATTGATAATAAAGGTAAACATACCAATATCAAATAAATAGAAAAATCACAAAGAAACAAGTACAAATGGTCAGTAGGCATTTGAGGATGTTATTCACTAATAGTCAAAGAAGTGTGAGTTCAAATAACATTGACATACTATTATTTTCATACCAGACTGGTAAAGATTTGGTAAGTGACAATACCCACTGTTAGTGAGGTTGCAGGGAACAGGGCACTCTCAAGCCTGAAAATAGGAGAGTGTAAAGTTTAGTACAAACTTTCTGAGGGCAGTTGGCAACATATATCAAAATTCTTAAAGATAGCCAAGCAATTTCCTTCTTGGATTTTATCCCAAGGAAATAGCCATAGGTGTGTGCAAAATTTAGCTATAAGAATGTCTGCTGCAACATTATTTACAATAGAGAATGGGAACAAATGAAATAATCACTAGAAGGAGACCAATTACAAAATGAGAGTCTATCCGCATAATGAGGATGCTGTTGAAAAAGTTTGAGAGACGCACAAAAAATGTTTCGTTCATGATATAGTAAGTGAATGTAGCAAAAGGTGCAAAAAGTGTGTCTGATATGCTACCATTTGTGACAAAAGAATATATACACATATATTTGAAAATGCGTAAATGTTTCTGGAAGGATGTACAGTACAAGTAATTGGAGGGAAACTAGATGCTGGCAGACAGGGTGGGAAGGAGATTTACTTCTTACTGTAGGGCTTTTTGTCCTTTTTGAATTTTGTATCTGTGTATGTACTACATATCTAAAATATAAATACACATTTTGAAAAGTAAATTACTAAAGAGTATATACAGTGTAATCCAGTTTTTGTAAAAACAAAGCAAAACAAAACTGCATGGCATGTGTACATTTATACCAAAAAGAACTGAAAAATAAGTCCAAAAGAATAGCAATGTTTGTCTTGGGTGATAGGATGACGGGTTGGGGTTTGTCTTTTTCTTCCCCCCACTAAAATTTCTACAATACACATGTGAAGCTTTCATGACAATAGCAAGAAAAGTATAATTTTTTTCCCCAGAGAGTCTATCACAAAAGTCCAAGCAGGAGATGACAAAGCAGGTCAATTCCAGGATTAGTGCTCCAGGTATAGTTCAGCAGTGACATCTGCAAACAAAGCGTGTAATTAAATCACAGTCCCTGTTTTGGAGAGGGATGGGAAACAGGAAGCTGGAAGGTCTGCTGAGGTGAATAGACTTGATTTTGCTTAACAGCTTTCTGAAGTCTCTGATGGACAAACACAGCAAATTCAATCACTCCACCCCAAATATCGAACAATACCCCCCAGGCAACTTTTTACTTTGGGATCACTTAACTTTGGGTCACAGTGAATGGATTCCAGTAAGCATGTGTAAGTGAACCACCAGATGGGCAGATGGCCTGTGCCCAGGGTTGTCCTCACCTGGTGCTGGTTTTCCACCTTTCTCTGTAGAGGGATGTTGACAAACTTATCCCCATCTGTCCAGCTCTGCCTCAATTTACTAGCTGAGGCAAGACCTCTCTCTTGCTCCATCTTGGGAATAGCCTGATCTTTCCTGATGGTATGAAGACCAAAGGAAACCCTATTACTCTGAACTGGTTCTGCAGTCCGCCTCTGACCTACCTCATCCTCATCCTTCAGACCCTGACAAGCAGTTTGTCAACTCACAAGCTTTCTGGGCTGGAGGCTTGGGAGCGGGGGAGGGGCAGGGGAGGTTTGCACATCTGCCTATGCTACGTATGCTGCAGGAGGGTTCTGAGTGGGGGACGTGTGGAACCATTCTGGAAGAAGAGAGCAGAGGGAAGGATATGGTAGGGGTGGGGAGAATGTGGCAGCTATAACAGCATTTTCCTTTTCCTCTTCCCCAGAAGTGAGCTATAGGCAAGCAACTGTGGGCCCCTGGATATTTCTAGCACCTTCTTGAAGCCCCGTTGGAAGCCTTTCAGGAGCTATGTGAATATAACCTGGACTGCTGGCTTCTGGGTCCCTCAGCAGTGATTAACTCCTGCAGAGGTAGAACCTCTGATTACACAAAGAACCCATAATTAACTTTGTGTTTCTTTTCAATCTCTACCTATAATTGTGAACCTTCCCCAATGCTGGGGGGGGGGGTGGGGAACCTCTAGGTGGGTTTGGATAGGCGCTGACATCAGAAAGTAGAATGAATAATACACAGAAATAACTTCTAGGTCTCAGTTGTCTTTTTCCTGGCCTGTCACTGCCCTGACCACTAGCGAGTCTGGTGTTAGGGATCTTTTTTAACCTTGGGCTAAATACAGAGGCAGCCCACGTATCATCATTCGCATAGTCAAGGCTCTTCAACTTAATATGCACTGTCCTGCTCTCCAGTGATTGTAACGGCTCAATATAATACTTTGTAGAGCAGCAGCTAACTTTAGCATAGTTAGTAGCTAGAGCTCTGGAGTCAGACAGACCTGGTTCAAACCCTAGCTATGTCACTTAAGGCCATATAACCTTGGGAGAGTTAATGTTTCTGGTTTTCAGTTTCCTTATCCACCTAATGGGAATAGTATCTCACAGGGTAATAGCAGGAAAGAAATGAGATTATACATGTAAGGGTCTGAGGATAGTGCATTTAATAAATGCTAACTATTAACATTATTGCATCTGTATATATTTTAATTTGTACAATATTGTCTCACTAATCACACAAAAAAATACACGAAAGTGCTTTGAAAAATTTAAAGCATCATATAAATTAAAGGTGTCATTGGTGATAATCTCATATGAGTATTTCTCAACTGTTCCATCTCCTTAAAGACCGGGACTACATCCTATGTCCCACGGCGTATTGCACAATGATAGGCAAACAATAAGCCCTCAGTAAATGTTTCGTATTTGACTGAAGCAACATGGCAGAGCGTAAAGAGCATAGATATCAGGAGACTAGGCTGGGATAAAATTAGTTTAAGGCAGGAGAGCCAGTCTGCAGTATAACTTATTCATTCAACAAATATTTGTTGAACACATTCTATGTGCGAGATATTGAGTCCAGATAATTTCATCAAAGGGAGGCTGTACAAGTTCCCACAAAGCCAAGTCCCTGGGCAGTCTCCACAACGCCAGCCCACTCTAATGCACAAAGGCAGCAGCCAACATTGTTTACCACTGGACAAATGGCCCCTTGCTTTGGGGGAAGCCCCGTCCTGCCTGGCTGTAAGTAGCTCTGACTCAGAGTTGGGGGAGGGAGTGACAGTGAGGGAGCGGGCTGCTTCCCACAGAAATGACAGGAATTGCTGCCTGTTAATTTATTTTTATTTACACTCACTCAGTCCACAGTTCAAAGCCCCAGGCTATACAATGCTCCTTCCCCTAGATGTCCTCTCCCCTCCCCTGCGTCACCTGTGTACGCGCTCAGGCCTTGGCCCGCTTCACCCTGCCCCTCCGCTGTCACAGCTGCCTGCTGGGTGGGAGCACGGGGAGATGGTATGTGTGGTCACCAGAGGGCACTGAGAGTGGGCTTCAATGGCATGTGAATCCTGGCAGTCTCAGATCCCCGAGTGGGGGAGAAGCCAGCAGGGGCGAGACAACAAGTGGAGGGAGGGAGGCAGGGGGTGAGGTTACCGGGGCTGGGCGTGGGGAATCCAGTGTACAAATTCACAAACACCAATGCTTCTGGTGTTTGTCTCATCCCTGGATTTGTCACGGCTGCCTTGAGATGCTCTGGTGTGTCCGGAGGTGTGGAGGGATCCGGCCCGTGGGCCGCAGCCTCTGGGGTGGTTGTACCTGTCGGGCTCTGTCTCTGTCGGAAGCACTGGCCAAAGTCAAAGCTGCAACAGCACGCTCAGCCCGAGTAAGAGTCCTCTCCAGCTGTCCCTGAAGAAGTTAGGTCCCTCTCTGCAGCGGACTCCCTACCAGAGAGGGGGAGTCTCCATGGCAGGCCACCCGCCAGACCCCAAATCTGCACGTCTCCTTTTCACACAGGGAGCGAACAGATTGTTGAGGGCAGCAGGAGGAAGAAGGAGGAGCCGGAAGAAACGGGGAGAAGGGAACAAACCCCAGGAGAGGCCCTTCACCAGGGGCCGCCTGGAGGTCCCCGCCCTGGCGCACGGCTGCAGCTCCAGCTCTGGCTCCAGCTCCAGCTCCGGCTGCAGCTCCAGCTCCAGCTCCGGCTCCAGCTCCGGCTCCGGCTCCGGCTCCAGCTCCAGCTCCAGCTCCGGCTCCAGCTCCGGCTCCAGGGAGGTGCTGTTACATGGCTTCCTTCTCTCTCTGGGAGCATCTGCTGAGCTTCATCTCCGTCAGCTGGATGTACCGAATCACGTTGGTGTCTGCGAGGAGAGAGAAACCTTAGGGAACACCCGTGGGGGCAACTGTTGGGTCTACGCAGAGTCGGGTCGGAGGTACGTCTGCAGATGGTGGCCCGCTGGGTCCAGGCACGGGAGGGGGCCGCCAGGACTCCGGCCCTCTCCTCCACCGCCCCCTACCAGCTGCAGTCGCTGGGTCCCAGGGGGCAGACAGTTAGGAGAGGAGGGCGGGACTCTGGCTTCCGTCGCTGTAGCAGCCTATACCCCAGTGGCGCTCCATGTGCGCAGCCGGTGGGGACCCTGCTTGGGCTTCGACCTCAGGCACGTCGCCCACTTCTCAGAGCCTCCATTTCTGAACACCCACTTTGTGCTTGTTACCTTCATCCCCTACTTAACCTCAGCACAATCCTGCAAGTACGGAGCCTCATCCTGGCCGGGACAGAAGGGAGAACTGAGCCCTCGGGGAGAGTGAGACGCCAGGGAGACGCACGGTTAAGTGGTGCAGCGGACTCTGCAGCCTGCCTCTCCGGGGGAGCATAGCACCTTCTTCATAAAACTGCTGTGAGGATCAGACCAGAAAAGTCTAAAAGGGCTTCATGCCATGAGCAATAAATATTAACTGAATGTAAATTTTTTTAGTTGAAGAGTTTAAAATGACTTTGCTTCCTTGTCTTGGTTTTGTCCTTATCAGTAAGGTCAGGCAACCACCTCACCAGAAACGGAGGTGTTTCCTCCAACTCTAGGCATTAAATTAGTGAGTAGGGCATGGCTGGGTCAGTGGCCTAGCTCTACACACACCCGAATATGAGGGTTACGGGGCCGCCTGGCATGTTATACTTTGGGAAGCAGAAATGAATGCTGGCTAATACTCAAAAATGCCAGGTGTAGCATCCAGAACAGTGCTGGCATATATAGGAGGTGTTCAAGAAAATTCTGTTAAATGAATCCAGTTCTCAGTCCTCAAGTTGCTTATGTAGAACATAGAACAAATCGATGACACATAAAAATAAAGATATGGGCATTCGTTAAGGATATAGACATGAGTAGACATTCGGATATTTTGCAAACTGATCCTGAAGTTCTTAAATTCTTCTTGGAAGGATAATTACATTTAAAAAAAATCACCTCTGTGAATAACAATGGTAACACCAAGTCACACTCGTTGTTTAAATATTACCTCCTCTGAGGCAGCCCGGGTAGCTCAGCGGTTTAGTGCCACCTTCAGCCCAGGGCATGATCCTGGAGTCTCAGGATCAAGTCCCACATCGGGCTCCCTGCATGGAGCCTGCTTCTCCCTCTGCCTGTGTCTCTGCCTCTCTCTCTATGTGTGTCTCTCATGAATAAATAAATACAAATCTTTAAAATTAATTAATATTAAATAAATAAATAAATATTACCTCCTCCGAGAAGCTGTTCCTGACCACCTGGCCTAAAACAGCAGCCCCTTTACTCCTGACTCTTTTACTCGGCTTTATTTTCTTCCTAGCACTTACCACGGCTAACTGTAACATTATCTATCTCTCTGTTTGTTTACTGCCTATCTGCCTCCGATATAACATAAACTTCTCGAAAGTGGGAGCTTCCTTTAGTTCACTGCTATCTACCCAGCCCCTAGAATAGTTCCTGACCCATGATAATGACCCCGACCATGATTATGACCCTGCTCATAAATGTCTGTGGAATGAATGAATGGCTGAGCTGGTGGATATGACTTTGAGTGAACGGTCCAGGTAATGCAGACTCTAAGAAACGGGATCCGACCAGAGAAGTCAGAGCATGCCTTCTAGAAGATGCTAAGCTTAGCACCAAGAGTAGCCATTCCTATTCTGTCCTGCCAACTGGAATGTGAGATCCTTACAAGTTAGGGGCTCCATCTTCTCATCTATGTCCTTGGTGCCCAGCACAAATCACGGCACCTAAGAATTCAATATGTAGTTATTAAGTGGAGAAAGCTGGATTCTGGATTGGAAAAAAAACACAAAGAATTCCCTATTCTCTCTGAAAAGGGGTATGCAAGCCCCCCGGGACCCGGACCCCAGGCAGATGCATGGACTGTTGACTCTCCTCATTTCAGGTCCCGGCCCACGCCTGGCCCTGCTGGCCATGACAGCATGCACCACAACGGGAAGGCCTTTGGAGCTGCCAGAGGAGACTGGTGGTACAAAAACAGCAGTTGCCACCTTACCTGTTGGCTGTCGAGTCCTCGCTTCTTTCAGGTAGTAGAGTGCTTTGTCATAGTCTCCCAGGTGGTAGAAGGCCACACCGGACCGGTAAAGGGCCTTAAAGTTCTCTCCTTCCTTCTTCAGGACTTTGAGGCAATACTCCTTGACTCGCTCGTAATTCACCAGCTCAGCCTGGAGCAGGCACGCTATGGACGCAGGGAGAGAGAAGGGAAAATGCTATCAGCACGCCAGACTCTCATTGTCTTTCTGTGGGTCTTTCTCCCTGCCCAGAAAAGATTTAGTAGTGTTGGGGCTTTATGCTGGGGGTACATGCCATGGGATCTGTCATCAAATAAACCAGGGTCTGGGACCCACCTTCAAGCTGTGTGACCTTGAGTGAATTATTTAGCCTTGTATTATAGGTTGAATTGTGTCCTCTCCAAAAAGATGTGTTGGATCCTAACTCCCAGATCAGAATGTGACCTTATTTGGAAACGGGATCTTTATAAAAAGATAATCAAGTTAAAGTAAGGTTGTTGGAATGGGTCCGAATACAATATGAGTGGCATCTTCACTATAGGGGCGCCTGGGTGGCTCAGTCGGTTAAGCGTCTGACTTTGGCTCAGGTCATGGTCTCAGGGTCCTGGGATGGGGCCTGCAACCTGGAATGGGACCTGTGACCTGGGATGGGGCCTGTGTCATTGGGCTCTGCACTCAGCAGGAAGTCTGCTTCTCCCCACCACTCTCACGGTGAGTAGGTCATGAGGGCTGAACTGTCATGATTGGGATTAGCGCTCTTTTAAGAAAGACCTTAGTGAGCTCCCTTTCCCTTGCTCCATGAGAGGACACAGTAAGAAGACGACTGTCTATGAACCAGGAAGCAGATTCCCCCCAGACTCCAAATCTACTACCTTGATCTTGGACTTTCTAGCCTTCAGAACTGTGAGAAATAGTTTGGTTTGAGCCTCCTAAGTCTCTGCTACTGTCATAGCAGCCCAAACAGACTAAGATAAGGGAGAAGTTTGGACAGAAGACGGAAGTACACAGGGGTGACATGATGGGAAGAAACACAGGAAAAAGATGGCCAGCTGAGGCTGGCAGGGGCCCGTGGTGGGGACCCTTCCTATTTTCTATCAGCCACCTTGGAGTAAACCATCTCTTGTTGAAGCTTTCTCTCACCAGCAATCAGCTACGGGGCCAGGAAGCTCGCGAGACCCTGGAGAGTGATGCCCTCTTCCCCTGTGTGCCCAGTGGCCTCCCCTACTTCCCCCAACTCCCTGCCCTGAGCTACGTACCCCTCCATGTGATCACACACATGTTTAGTAGGGATTGAGCAAAGATTGTGTTATACACATTGGAGGGATTACTAGAAAGGAGGAGGGGAAAAGGCAGGGAAAGGCACTTGTCTGCTTCTTCGAAGTGAATAAAAAGGGACATAGGTGGCATGGGTGCCAGGGTGTCTCAGTTGGTTGAGGTTAAGTGTCTGTCTGCCTTAGGCTCAGGTCATGATTCTGGGGTCCTGGGATCGAACCCTGCGTCAGGCTCCCTGCTCAGTGGAGAGTCTGCTTCTCCCTCTGCTCCTTCCCTTGCTCATGCTCACTCTCTCTCTCTCTCAAATAAATAAAATCTTTTTTAAGAGAGAGAGAGAGAGAGACGTAGGAGGCGAAAGTGCTCTTCCCGCCAAGACCAGACTGGGTGGTGGGAGAGAAGGCTGATGCCCGCTCCCTGTGCTCAGATTCCTCCCACGTGGAAGGAGCCGTTCTCTCTTTGGGATAGAAGCAAGTCACTGATTTAAATCTTCAGAGGTCTAACTTCAGCTGTTTTGATCCTTTAAATAACTCCCAGAGATAAGAATTGCTGATTAGGAGATCAGACCTTTCATTGGACATTTTGGGCAAGAAAAAAATACCCACCCACATCCTTTTTGCCGACTGAGGGGGAGGTGAACCACACAGTCTGAAGTTGAAGGTGTGAGAACCAGGAAGTGCAAGAGAATCAGCCCAGATCTAGAAACTGACCCATCAGGTTTCACAGGCCCCAAGGGAGAAAACCAAATAAATAGACAGAAGTGATAGGCTGCTACCCTCCCTGGGTGTGGGCATCTGTGGTCACAGAAAACCCGGATGGGCTGGCAGCCGAGAGTCCATCCCACTGAGCCGATGCCACCAGTTCCCTTTCTTTCCTCTCCTCCCCTCCCTCCGCTGTGGGGACCCCTCCCACCCCCAAGCCCTTGGAGCCCACCCTGGGGCTCCACACAGCTCTGCGGATGGGAAGGGGTTTCTGTCAAGAGGTTCTTGTGCAGCAATCTCACTGCTACCTGTGTGGGACTCAGCTCTAACACCTGATCCCAGAACTAAAGGATTTCCTGTCTGGGCTTCCATGTGCCGCATCTGGTGTCCTCTCTGCCCAGCAGGGCAAACCTCTTCCTGTCCATCTTCAGACAGACACTTCTGTTTGCTGACCTGAGCAGTATAGGAAATGGGCCTTCGTTTCTTTTAAAAACAGTTTCAATTGCCTAAAATGAGGGTGGGGTGGTGGGGGAAAGGAAGCAAAGAGGCCTGGAAATGGAAAAGATCTTCCTCTCCCAGGGGAAAAGAAAGGCTAGCCATCAAATTCTGGGAATCCTTCATTGAAAATGTTTTGAATTCCCTTGTAGATCCAGATCCTGTGGGAACTGTGATACCTGGAGGTGGACCAGGTTTCAGATCTCATGGGAGGTGGGGCCAGGCAGGTTGCAGGGTGTGGGGCCCCTGCTGACACCACAGGCAGAGTCCAGGAAGATGGACAAATCTAGAGTCAGCCTGGGTCCAAATGGGCTGCCGTCCTGAAAGCTGGGCCGGGGGTGGAATCCAGGCAAGACACCTGTGGTGCCAGCCAGAGCTCTTAAGAGGGTCTGAGATGGAGACGGTAAGAAACAATCTGGAAAGCTACCCTCAGCCCTACCTATAGGTGATTTTTAGATGCCCCTGTAGTTTGGGTGGGGAACTATTTGGGGTTCATGTAACAAGCCCAAGGGAGAGGTAAGATGGGATGTTTATAGGCACATCCTTAGAGTGGAGAAAGTTCAGGAGAGGTTGCCTGGCAGTCTCCTGATGTTCCTTCTGCATCCCTATGTCCACTCCCCAGAGCCCATGGGCTGTGGTCACATAATCCCCTTGCCCTTGCTTCCCCTCACTGGTTAATCCCTCAGCCTATGTCAGAGGTGGTGCTCAGTACCTTACTTGTACTATGTCTTTGCATCTTCACGGTAACTATGAAACAGGTTCTATTTTGATGCTTCTTTTGTAGATGATGAAACCCATTCCAGAGAATTTAAGTAACCTGCTCAAAGTCACTCAAGTAGGGTGGAAGAATTATGATATCTATCCCTTTCTGCCAGGATCTCCAGACTATTCTCTTGACCATGGGTATCTGTGGATCTGTGCCTGAAGCCTTCCAAAAGCCATGTAACCCCCGGTGAAAGCCACATCACCTGCGTAAACTTTCTCTGTGTTCCAGGGTCGACAAAGTGAAAAAGCAATAGCTAACTTCACTGGGACCCTGTACAGAGTGCTGGGGTCAGTGTTGAGCCGAAGGCTCCGTTCTGTCCTGGAGCTAATAGGCTGGTGGGGAAGGTAGATGTTCTATTATCTCGAATATTCCCATGTGCCAAGACTGAGAAGAAGGGAAGAGAGGGAGTATACTGAGGAGGGGCCCTCAACCAACATAAAGTATCATGGGAGGGCATCATAGAAGAAGCGGTATTTAAGCAGGGCTCTGAAGACTGAATGTTTCTCAACCTTAGCACTCTAAACATTTTAGGCTGGGGAACTTTTTGTAATAGGGGGATGCCCCATGACATCCCTGGCTTCTATCTACTAGATGCCAGTTGTGACAACCAAAAATATGTGTCTAGATATTGCAAAATGTCCTGTGGGGGGACAGTGATCTAGGTGGAAAGGAGCAAAAGATTTCTAGGCAGAACCAATAGAGAAAGAGGTTGGAGCAGGGGGCGGGGGGTAGAATGACTTATTCAAGGAGTTTTGAGGAACCATGCCTGACTGGAGCAGAGAGACTGAAGGGAAGGGTAAAAGGGAGGGAAGTTGGAAAAACAAGAGGAGACCAGGACACCCAGACCCCTCTGGTCCATGGTGACGATCTAGGACTTTATTCTTAGTCACTCTGAGATGATGAAATGGTTTCTCTAGGTTGATTCAAGTGGAGGCAGAAAGACAGGAGAGAGGCATAGAGGCATCTAGGAGACAGAATTGACTAGCATTAGGGAACCTCTGAAATATTTTCCCTCCACTGTTACATTCATGTGGTTAGAGCCCTTCATTCAAGAGGGCTTACTTAGACTGCCATTTTGGATTCACTGATGATTCAGAAATTTATTCCACATTGTTGTAACCTAGTCTGTATTTGAATTAAGGTTTATGTACACAGTCTATGTGCTCTGCTATATGGAATGGATCAATATTTTAAAGAGTACTAGGCCGGGAATCAGAAGAGCTAAATTCTAGCCCCACCTTTGCCACTAGCCAACAGTATGAAAATCACTTTCCCTTTCTGGGCCTCAGTTTCCTAGTTATAAAAGGGGGGACCTTCACTTGGCTGAATAATCTCTACTCTCCATTTCAATCTAACAGCCTATGAATACAAATGCTGGCCACGTAATAGAAGGACGACATTGTTTCACTGGTTCCCTTTCAAAAGGAATTCTGTTCTCCCTACTACTTATGGTGAGGCATCTTCTGTTGGGGATGACACTCAGAACTTGTAGGGTAGTGATCAAAAGGGTTTCTGTAAGACAATTTTCCCTCTACATGGAGCCTGTTTTTGGTATTGGTTTTGGTTTTGGTTTCGCATAGAGATTCCCAAGGCCAGGCTCTGGGGCAAGATCTTCCCAGAAGGAAGTAAGCTCTGCCTCTGTCAGTGTCTCAGCAGAGGAGGCTATGAATTTGGAAAGGCAGGTCTCATGCTGGATGGAGAGGGAGCTTGTTCTCACGTATGGCCTCAACTTTGGGTATATATATTTGGATTCAAAGATGTAGTCATTCGGTGGCAGAAGGGGTACAAAATGGGGAGACATGTCCACAGCGGACATGTGAAGATGGGCCTGGGCTTCCAGACAACCATATTTGGAAGCCCTTTTGAGAGAAATGTTATTAACCTTCTGGTCTCTGGGACTTTCAATGTGTTTAAATAAATGCTACAGCTTGGAATCAGCCAAGCTATGAAGAATTTAGAGAAGCTTATAGTCATGGGTGAGAAAAGGTCCTAGAAGAGAAAAGCCTTCCCCAAGCTTGCAATGGGGACAGACGTGGTGGACAGTGAAAGTTACAGGAGAAAGTTAAATTTGGGGCAGCCCCGGTGGCACAGCGGTTTGGCGCTGCCTGCAGCCCGGGGTGTGATCCTGGGTACACGGGATCGAGTCCCACATCGGGCCTCCTGCATGGAGCCTGCTTCTCCCTCTGCCTGTGTCTCTGCCTCTCTCTCGTTCTCTCTGAATAAATAAATAAATAAATAAATCTTTAAAAAAAAAAAAAAGAAAGTTAAATTTGGGGGCAAGAATTGGGCTGTAAATGTCTAATGATCCTTTGTACATGGAGAATCTTCCACTGTGAATCTTGGGTGGTTAGGGTATGGTTTTATGAAAGGAGCTGGTGGTCTTCCTTAGCTCCACAAAGGGAATCCATGGTAGGAAAGGCTAGAGAATCAGCAACTGAGAACCCTGCTGCACAGTCATGTACTCAGGACAGTGGAAATCATATGTTTGACGTTCCCCAAAGTAGCCACACTGAGACCTCAGGCTAAAACATGTCAGGTTCTACTGGCTCTGGCACCTGCTTTGTTTTTGTTTTTCCTGGTACACACAAGGCATAGTGACTGCCTGGGCAAAATGCCACTCACTGGCATGAGATGAAGGGAAGCTGGATGAGAGGAGGAAGAACAAGTTCATGCAGCCATTGGTTTTCTTCTTACAACTGATTCGCTATAGTTGCCCCGCTGCCCAGAAGGGAAAAATGAGCTGGATGGGCGGGAAGGAAAGACCAGACTGGGGCCAGGAGAAGGAGGTTGCCTCATTTTGCGGGTTGAATTGTGTCCTCCCCAAAAGAGATGTTGAAGTCCTCATTCTCAGTATCTTAGAATATGATCCTATTTGGAGTAAAGGCCTTTACAGAGATAACGAAGTCAACATGAGGTCACTAGAATGGGCCTTAATTCAATACAGTTGGCTTCTTTATACAAAGGAGAAATTTGGACAGAGACACACACATATAGGAAAGACGATGTGAAAAGACATAGGTAAAAGGTGGCCATCTATAAGCCAAGGAACACTAGGCTACCAGAAGCTAGGAGAAAGGCATGGAACAGACTCTCCCTCACAGCTCTCAGAAAGAACCAGCCTACATACCTTGACCTTGGACTCCTAGCCTCCAAAACCGTTAACAACAGCCTTCTGTTATTTTAAGCCAGTTTGTGGTGCTTTATTATGGCAACCTTAGGAAACTAATACACTGTGCCGGTTATTCCTTCGAGAGGTGGGCTCAGGAAGTGGCTATCACATTACTTGGGGGAAAATTTCTCAAAAGTGGGTAAAATCTTTGGTTTTCAGTTTTATTTTAAGGAGCAATGGCATAGTAATAAAGTGGATGGAATTTGAATCTGGATGTAGGTAACACTCAGAATATTTAACAACTGGAACAGGTCATAGCCAAACCAAAGAGGCACATAATATTGTGCCAGTTCTGGGGTGTCCTGGCTGAACATCAATTGCGGATCTGGAGATACAGTCCTGGGCTGTGGTCCAAGCTCTGCCACCTACTAGCCCAGGCCGTTGGGCATGTTACTTAATCTCCCTTGGCCTCATTCTTCTCATGTATTAAATAGAGATAATAATACCTATTTTCTGGGAACTCTTGTGAGGATAAAATGAGATAATTCATGTATGTTATATGCTTCACACAGTGCTGGGCACAGAAACGGATTCTGATAAATGCTAGCTCTTTAGGAAACCATTTGTCAAACATGGTTTCCCCAGCAACAATGTACATTCGCAGGAGAGAATCTCCATTTTGAGTCCTACATGCAGTGTGTGATACATACACAGAGCTAAAGCATGATTTAAAAGCAAATTTTCAAGAGTAGGTCAGAGACATTGTGGTGGGTGATTTAGAGGGTCTTCCTATGGCAGAGCAATGGGAATTTGGCCTGTGTGGTGAAATGACAGAAATTATACTTGTGAGGCTCCAAATCCAGGACTGCAATGACCCACCCATGAAAGTGCTGGTTTTCCCCTCTACACACATAAATGATTGCATTCAGGGTTCTGAAAACAACTCTCTTCTTTTGATTTCTCATTTTTGTTTCATGATTGAGGGTGTACATAAACTCACGTTTGCTCCAAGTGTTACCCAAACCTAGGTTTGATGCTTGGCATTACCTATCAGTTTTCTTTTCAAAGGTGTATTTTTTCTATTGGGAGCATGTGGGTACATGCAGAGAATATGACAAAAGTAGCTTTGCAGGGATCCCTGGGTGGCGCAGCGGTTTGACGCCTGCCTTTGGCCCAGGGCGCGATCCTGGAGACCCGGGATCAAGTCCCACATTGGGCTCCGGGGGCATGGAGCCTGCTTCTCCCTCTGCCTGTGTCTCTGCCTCTCTCTCTCTCTCTCTCTGTGTGACTATCATAAATAAATAAAAATTTTTAAAAAAGTAGCTTTGCAGCCAGAAAAGTGGACTTAAAGGAAGGCATGAAGAGGGGCTCGGGTCTATTCTCACTTACACATGAAACAGCCCTGAGTTAACAGGTGGTTCTACCCTCAGCTCTCTACACCCCCCAACAGCAAAGAGTAGTGCTGCTGCCCACACCTGCACCTGCTCCCTCACTGCAAACAGATGAATGGGCTCCATGGTCAGTAACTGGCTGACATCTTTATGGATGGGGAGGGGATGGACCCAAAGTAGCTGAGCTCCTCTGGGGTCCTAATAATTCAGGAGAGGTAGGAGCTCTAAACACCAGCAATGGCAGGAAAGTTAATAGGCCTAGATCTTGACTCTATAGGGCGTTAGAGAATCTGGGAGGGAAGAGGAAAGTATTTTTAGCAGAGAAATTGCTGGCCAGTTTCAGAGCCTCTGAGCTAGCTGATTCAAGACAATGTCCCTGGCACTGGCATTCATGCGAGTGTCCTTGGGTTAAGACACCTCACCTCTCAGGACTGAACTTGCAAGTGCATAAACATAAAGATCATTATGGTTGCTATCCACCTTTTCCTTGAAGGCTTGCTAGCAGGATGAAAAAAGTCTGACATCTGAGGAGAACCCTCGAGACAAATGTTTCACATTAAATCATCTGTGGAAACTTGTTTAACACGGAGATCCTGGACCATATGCCCAGTCATGCAGGTTCCAAAGGAATAGGGTGGAGCTCACTAATACACATTTTTCATTAAGTCCCCAGTGGGCACCTGCAGGGGCCCTTTACCTCCTGAGCTGGTAGTTTACGTTCTAGCATTTTGGATATTAGTTTCTTAAGGACCATGTAGTTGGTTAAACCTTGAGAACCCAGCACAGCCGTGAGGAGTTCGAGGATTACCCACGAGGCCAGACAGGTCCCAGATGGCCAAGTCCTAGAGCTGGAAAAAATCTGCACATGTGGGAAAATAATTGTTCTCAGACAGATGATCAGCTGGTGACATTTTGTTTTTTTCTCTTCCTAGTGATTAGAGATTTCTGACTGGAGGACAGAAGCCCAGGCCAAGGAAATGGGGAAACACAGCAGAAGGCTAAGATGCTCCATGATGAGCTCAAGAGAATCTAGCCTTGTACCAGTGGGCAGTGTTCCTCAATCTTTCTAGAAAGATAATAAGAGTAAGAGCAGAAAACTTTTATTAAGCATGAATGGGCCAGGCACCATTCTAAGCATTAACTCATTTCTTCTTGATAACAATCTAAGAGGTAGGTTCTAGTATCTTGTCCATTTTCTAGATTGGGAACCTGAAGCCCAAGGAAGTTCAGTCACTTGCTCAAGGTCACAAAGTGACTGTCAGGGCCAAGGTTTGAACCTAAGCCATCTGGCACCTGAGACTGTGCTCCTGAGCATTACACACACTGCCCTCCTAGTATGCTCAGCTGCCTGTAATTTATTTTATTTTTTTTTAAGATTTATTTATTTATGATAGACATAGAGAGAGAGAGAGGCAGACACACAGGCAGAGGGAGAAGCAGTCTCCATACCGGGAGCCCGACATGGGACTCGATCCCAGGACTCCAGGATTGCGCCCTGGGCCAAAGGCAGGCGCGAAATTGCTGAGCCACCCAGGGATCCCCTGTAATGAATTTTAACTCATCTCCTTCATTGGACAGATTTAAGGCATGAGTTTTGCTTCTCATGAGACATAACTGTGAGGCCTTGACAGCGCCAAACTGTGCTCACTTGATATGTCTACTTCTCATCATATCACAGTTATATCACAGTTATATAGGAAGATTGCTGGAATCTTCCTATATAACTCTCTAGATCTAGAACACTCTACACTACTTGTTTCTCTGTATCAAAAGGGAAAACAAACAAACAAAACCAAGTGCAGAGTTTCCACCAAGGCTTTTTTTTTTTTTTTTAAGTTCTAAAACCACCAGCATCTCCAATTCCATCGAGAGCCTACTGTTATCCTAATACGGTTGACATGACAGGTCTCTGGTTTCTTCCTGAAACAACCCCTACCTTAGCTGGTGTTTGTAAAACTAATCCCCACAGTATTATTTTTTAATTGAAATTTTTGTGGAGAGAACTGTAGATTCACATACAGTTGAAAGAAATAATACAAAAGCTCCCCTGTACACTTTACCCAGTCTTTCCCAAATGGTAACATCTTATAAAACTATAGTGTAATATATTAACATAACATTGACACTGATACAATCCACAGGTTGATTTTTACAGCTTTATTTGTATGATTTTTACAGCTTTACTTGTATTCGTGTGTGTGTGTTTAGTTATATACCATCTTATCATAAATGTAGATTCCTCTATATACCTCCAAAGTTAAGTTATGAAGCAGTTCCATTACCTCAAGCATCTCTCCTACTGCCCTTTTAGAACCACATCCATGTCCCTCCTGTATCCCTAACTCCTCTTTAACCCCTGACAACCACTAGTCTATTCTCCATCTCGAAAATTTTGTCATTTCAAAGTATTACATAAAGGGAATCGTACAGCGTGAAGCCTTTGAGAACCAGCTTTTTTTTTTCACTCTGCATAATCCCCTTGAGATACATCCAAGTTGTTGCATGGATCAATAGTTCATTCCTTTTACTGCTGAGTAGTATTCCACACTGTGGGTGTAACCATCGTCTGACCATTCACCTGATGAAGGACATCTGGACTGTTCCTGTTTTTTTTTTTTTTTTTTTTTTTTGGCTAATGTGAATAATGCTGCTATGACAGCTTTCATTTCCCTGGGACAAATGCCCAAGAGTGCAGTTCCTGGGTCATGAGGGAAAGCATTCAATCTGTCATCATTTAGTATGGTGTTAGCTTTCGTTGTTTTGTAGATGCTCTTTATCAAGATCAGCTAATTTCCTTCTATTTCTAACTTGCTGGGAAATTACTGTTTTCCTAGTACCTGATGATAGTGGTTTCATGTTGGGTAGTCTTTTTCCAATGAGGTCAGATCTACAGGTACAATCATCAAATTAAGCCTTTAGTTTTCCAAAGAATATAATTATTTTTCATAGTCACAAACTCAGATCATGCCTATCATTGCAGTTATTCATGAAATTTGTCTTCTTTGCCCTTCCAGACAAGCATCTGTAGGGCATCTTTTTGGGGGTTTTTTGTTTGTTTTTTTTTTTAAGTAGACTCCATCATGGAGCCTAATGTGGGGCTCGAACCCATGATCCTGAGATCAAGACTTGAGCCAAGATCAAGAGTCGACATTTCACCAACTGAGCCACCCAGGCACTCCTTGTAGGGCATCTTTAAATCACCACACAGCAAAATGGCATCATTGTGGTTTGCATACATTGTATGCTCAATAAGTAGCAACACCTAACATTTGTATATTGTTTTCTAACTCACTTGACCTTCATGATGACTATGGGAAATAGATATTATTAGCCCTGCTTCTAGAAGCTGAGGCTTAAGGAAGTTTAGTGACCTGCTAAGACCATCTAACTTGTAATGAAAGAGCCAGTGTTATCTAAACCCAAGTCCCATGTTGGTTCCACTCCAGCTGAGCTGGTGATAAAGAATGGAAACCTGGACTCCATGATTTCTAAGGGTCTTTTCTGAGTCCAGTGCCCCGAGAAGCTCTAAGAGCAGGAAGACGGCAGTATCCATTCATACCAGACTTGCCCAGCCTGGTGCCCAGGCAAGAGTTCTCTACTGATGCCTCAGCTCCCCCTTCCAGGAGTCATGTGGCTCTGTCTAGTGGGCTAAACCTCCTCCGATTCCATTCACATTCACTTCTGACCTTCTGTTTTTCCAGTCCATCACATGCTTATTTGATTCAAACAAACATTGCCAATGATTTCTTTTGTTTTCCTTGTTTAGCAACACTGTTTTTGGAGATGTCTACTTTGCCCACCCTTTGAGTTCATCACATGGATGTCGCCAGCATTCAAGAACCAGGGATGCTGCATCCCTCCGACCATCACCACACAATGTTGGGCAGAGGCTCTTAGTAAACTTATTTGATAAAGAGTCATTCATCATGGCCTATGCCTGGGGCTTCATAAGGAAAACAGAGAACGTTGAAAAGATACTGATATTTTTAAGGAACTAATATTCTTCCTTTTCACCCTCTTTTGGCCAGCACTGAGGTGGCAAACTGGCAGGTGAGAGAGTTAAAGTGAAAAACCCACTGAAGATGCTATATGTTGAAGGCTCATGTTGACAGTCCTTTTGGAGATATCAGAGTCTGCTCAACAGAGTTGTAAAGCCAGAGCCTGAGGTCCCTTCCTGTTGTTGATGCCCATCAGATGCCACTGTTCGTGAAAGAAGCACCTGGGTGCTATGGCAGTGTGCTTACGATTTTTCCCCCCTGGCCCCAAGCTCTCACTCTTGACCTCATTGTGATACACACAGAGACAAAGAAGTAGAAGGAAGAAGGTAGGACATGATTACTGCATATTGGAGTCTTCATTAATGCCCTTTTGTTGGGTTAGAATTGGAATGGGAGATGGCCAGCTGGGCCATTTGTAATGTGATGATGAATATATACGCAGCAACAGAAGAAACCCATTGCCCAAAATTATCTTTATGTGGCTGGCTCTGGCCAAGATACATGTCATGCTTACTGGCAGGAATTCTCAGACAGGATGAGGGGAAATCCCAGAAGCCAAAATCCCATCCTGTTCTCCTCTGGACTTTAAAGGACTCTTTTCCTGGTCTAATCACCTCTCCCAACACCCCTTTGCGACCCAGCAATATCTCTCCTATTCCTATTGCTTTTCCCAACATCCTCCCATGACACCAGTGTAAACATCACATCACTAGATACTTTGGGGGTAAGTTAGTTAACAGGCACATATGTAATAGAAAGAGCACCTCTGTGGCCTCTCTGTGGCAGCACCATACGTAACAGCAAAGTGTGGGAAATAACCAAAATATCCACCAGTAGGAGATTGGTTAATCTCCTTGGCCAATGGACCATGACACAGACATTAAAATCATACTGAAGAAAAATACTTTATGACACCAAAAAAATGTTTTTAGTGGAAAATATTGGTGGAAAAATAAAAATTGTAAACATTTGTGAAGCACAAATAAATTTTGTGAAAAATAAATGTGTGTTTATATCAGGGTGAGGAATTTTAATAGCAGGCATCAGAGTTCCTCTTAGGGAATAAATTATTATTGTTTTAAGAATACCCTCATTAACTGCTGTAGTGGGTAAGGTGAAACATCGAGATCAGTGAGAAGCAAATAAGGTAGCAAAAGATGCAAAAACTGCTCTGCTTTTGAAATGACTCGCATTTGAGAGTGGAAGATCCTAAGAAACAGAGAAGAGCTAGAGAGGGGGTAAAAAAAAGAGCCTGAGAAGCATGGTAGGTTGTTGCAACCTGCCAAAAATGTTCAGCAGTCACTAAGAAACTCCTGGTAGTCCAACAGCCAGGTGAGTTTTAAGAAAAAGAATTCTGAATATTCAGTTTTTGAGATGTAAACTCCTCTGTATCTTGTAACCGTCAGGAACTCTGCAGCCTGAAGTGGTGGTACCATGGCATGTGAAAGGGAAGAAGCAACAGAAGGAAGCAGATCTGCCCCTCAGCTGACACTCAGGGAGAGTGAATGGCATCCTGAAGGATGGGGGAAGGAGACTAGGGATTCCTGGCAGTGGCCCCAATACATATGTCACAAACTCCTTGTTTCCTAAATAAACTGGAAAAAGGTAGACCTCAAAGGGAGCTAGCTGATACATGTTTATATGGACACAGAAGAAAGACTGGAAGGAAATAAACCCAAACAGGAAAGAGTTGGCTGGATGACAAGTGAGTTTTACTTTCTTCTTTGAATTTCTTTGCAATATCTCCTACAATTACAATGTCTTATTTTTGTAATAAGAAAACAATGTTAATCCTCCCCCCCCCCCCCCCCCCCCCCCGCCATTATGTCTTCAAAGAGAGCAAGGGTGGAACTCTGAAGAGATGCAGAAAAGGCTGAAGGGTTTCCTGAGCAGAAAGCACCGCCTGTTCCCTGAGGCCCTGCCTTGGGAAGACCTGGGGACATAAGAGGGCTCCGGACATCACGGACATCACGGCAGAGGTGCACCTCCAAGAGCAGGATCACAAGGAGGGGCCAAAGGACATACCTTCTAGTGCTTTCACTCTTGGATGCCTGAGCAAGCCAAGGGCTTTCCTCATCCGACACCAGGGCAGAAGCTCAGGAAGCTGGCCCCGGCATGTGACACAACAGGGCAGACAAAGCAAGCGTGAGGCTGCCACAGATATCTCCCTCTCAGAGAGGCCTTGCTTTCCTCCATTTCCCCTCCCCACCAGTAAGCTTTCTTGCTCATTAAGCTCCTGAAGGAACTCAACTGATCACCACACATATCTTCTCTTCTGGCAAATCCTGTACTCAGCTCTCAGATTCTGAACTGGTCTTGCTTGTGAGAGACCCCGGGTTCTTCAGCTACTCAATTGGTTCAAATAGAGGGCCAGAGGATCCTGAGGCAGAGGATGGAAAGTGGCAGAGAATAGACTCTAATTGAGGCTTATTCGCTTGCACAATCTCAGGCCAGAGACATGTCTGCCTAGAACCTAGCAGTTTCTAAACATCTCCTGGACCAACTTGTATTCTAAGAAGCTGGAAGTAGGCACAGACTCCATGGCCCAAGGGCCCGTGGTTGTGCTGGAGTTCTGCTGCGCTTCAAAGGAAGCCGGATGGGTTACCAGTTCACTCAGCCTCCTGGGCCCAGGAACATACCAGGTAGGCAACACCCACACAGAAGGCTGTTAGTTTACACCTTCTCACCTCCCCTGCCTGGAGCCACTGACCTCTCTTTTGTCCTCTTCTGTTTCCTCCCTTGCTTCCCAGATTCCAGAATAACCTCCTTTGTGGAGTCCTTTTTTTCCTACCGTCTCACATGCTTTCCTGTCTTAGTGCCCCCTGGAGTGGGAGTTAGATTCACATAAGCCATCACTTATTAAGTGTCTGTTGTGTACCAGGCCCTGTGCTAGGCATGTGTGCATGTATCGCTTCATGTCAATCACCGTCACAATCCTGTGTGGTGCATATTATTGCTCTTATCCTATAATGGGAACAAGCTCAGAGAGGTCGGGACCTGTCCAAGGTTAATGATAGGGTCAATAGGAAGTCAGGACTCAAACCTAGTTCTGTTTATGCTAAGTAAATTTCTCTCCCATTAGGCCACATTGCCCTGCAGGTTTTCTGCCTGTCTGTTCCTCCGTGTTCTCTTCCCTCCCTCCCATACTCAATGGCAAACACAGGTGGCAAGCCCTTCTCCCTACATAGGTGTCAGGGAAGAGTCCACACATGTTCCCAATGACCCGATGGCCTCCACAGCCTGAGGGTGGAGGCCCATTCGAGCAATGAGCTCAGTTCTGACTCAGAGTGAGCAATAGGCCCAGAATCAAATTCCAAAATGCTTGGATCTGGCCCAGACTCCTGAGGGATCTTTAGCTTTGCGGCAAGAGTGGCAACTATCTGAGACACTACAACTTAGCCACCTGTTGCATCTTTCTCTCTTTCTCTCTCTCTTTTTTTTTTTTTAAGATTTATTTATTTTTAGAGAGAGAGAGAGTGGGGGTGGGGCAGAGGGAGAGAGAATCTTCAAGCAGACTCCACACTGAGCACAGAGCCTAACTCGGGGCTCGATCTCTCGACCCTGAGCCAAAACCAAGAGTGGGATGCTCAACCCACTGAGCTCCTCAAGTGCCCTGACAGTCTGTTTCTTAAAACTTTTTATTTTTCTTGCCACCAGGACTTCCTAACCTAGTATGACCAGCATTGCTAGGTTTCTGATGGTGAATGACTGCCTGCTCAGAATCCAAGTCTGAATTTTGGAATAATCTGGAAAGATCTAGCAGTAATAGGTAATATTTGGTGACATTGTTTTAGATTCCAGAGCCCAGATATCATTTGAAATAGGCTTCACTCCTTACCCTGGTTTTTTTCAGAGACCCTCTTTTGGATTCTATCATCCTGGAAGGCTGTGAGGTGCTTTATTTTGGTTTACCCCACATTTGCAAGGGTTGCCTTGGAAATCTTAGTTGGGATGTTTTATGATTATTTGTCAGCACATACCAGTAAACTAGAATAAAAGAGAGCTTGTTTCTTGTCTCTTTCCTAATCTGGCTGCTCCCAGAAAGAGAGGCTGGGGTAGGCGGGTAGCTAGACGGCCTTCAAAATCCTAGACGGTTCAGTACTCGTGAAAGGACACTGAGAGGGCACTGACCCAACCCCGCTGTTTACGTTTGGGGAAACTGAAGCTCAGAGTGATATGACTCGTCCAAACTCAACAGAACAAGTTAGCGGTAGACTCTGGACTAGAACCCCAGTTCCCACTACCCCCATGCCATAGCGAAGGCTTAGATTTGGGCTGTAAGGAGCCATGGCAAGTGTACAGTAAAAATTCAGTGAATAAGTGAGTTCCCTTCCAATGTTGGGGCTGCTGTGTCTGAGGTACCAATGGTCAGGATTTCTGAAATTCAGGTGCCAATCAGAATCTTGGACACTAGGTACACATGCTGTTCCTCAACACCAGAGGCACATTACTCATGTTCAGGATCAATTTACATCACAAGCTCTAACTGAACTCTCTTTCCTACCTCACCGGCAGATTCAAACAGTCACCAACATGCTGAGTCCAGAGGGACAGGCATCCTTCTACTGGGGGTTCCACACTGTCAGGATCTAGTTCTGTGTGTGGATAGGGGCGGTAGGCACTGCAGAAAGGGGGATGAATCCTACTGTTGAATATTAAGAGAAGTTTGGGGGCTTGGGATTATTTTGCTTGACATCTTTGGTGTTACTGTCTGACAAGGCTAGACAAGACATAGATAATATGCAGAATGGCACTAAACATTATGTTTATAAGGTGGGTTTTCTTCAGGAAAATAAAAAGAAGAAAGCAAAACGACCCATGATTTCTCTAACAGATAACCCTGTCATCATTTTTTTTAAATAAAAGCAATCATGCCTATAGTTAGGAAAGTCCAATAGTATAGAAAGATTTAAAATAAAAAGTTAAAAAAGACATGGAGGAACTTTAAGTGCGTATTGCTAAGTGAAAGAAGCCAATCTGAAAAGGCCACATACTGTATGATTCCAACTCTGTGACATTCTGGAAAAGGCAAAATTATGGAGGCAGCAAAAGACGAGGGGTTGCGAGGGTTGTGGGGTAGGGTGTAAGAGATGAACAGGCAAAGAATAGACGATGTTTAGGGCAGTGAAAACATTCTGCATGATACCCTAATGACAGATACCTGTCATTACATATTTGTCTAAAGCCATAGAATACACAACACCATCAGTGGACTCTAATATAAACTGTGGACTTTGGGTGATTACAAGTGTCAACATAGGTTCATCGTTTGTAACAAATGTCCCACTCTGGTAGGGGATGCTGATAATGGGCGAAACTGTGCAGGTGTGCAGGCAGGGCTGTATGAGAAATCTCTATACTTTCCCCTCCATTTTGCTGTGAAAACTGCCCTAAAAACAATGAAGTCTTAATAACTAAAACAAAGAAAAAGTTAAAGTCTCTCCAACTCCTCTGTCCAGTCCCCTTTTCTTTCTTTCTTTTTTAAGATTTATTTATTTATTCATGAGAATACACAGATAAGAGAGAGAGAGGCAGAGACACAGGCAGAGGGAGAAGCAGGCTCCATGCAGGAAGCCTGACGTGGGACTCGATCCCAGGTCTCTAGGATCACGCCCTGAGCTGTAGGGGATGCTAAACCACTGAGCCACCGGGGCTGCCCCCAGTCCCCTTTTCAAGTGAGGTTAACAGCTTCACTCCAGGGGCACCTGGGTGGCTCAATCAGTCAGTTAAGCGTCTGCCTTCTGCTCAGGTCATGATGTTGGAGTCCTGGGATCGAGCCCCACATCACGCTCCATGCTCAGTGAAGAGTCTGCTCCTCCCCCTGCTCATGCTCTCTCTCACTCACCCTCTCTCTGAAATAAATAAGTAAAATCTTAAAAATAAAACAAAACAACAGCTTCACTGGAATGATTTCAGATAATCTTCTTGACACCTATACATTTATGCCAGTTTATCTTTTCTTACACAGGGAATCATATAAAACACTGTTCTGCATTCTACCTTTTTATGTAGTAACAGCTTCTGGAGACTGGTCTGTATTTGCTCCACAGAACTACCCCATTCTGTATAAAGGCCACACAGTTCAGAAAGAATGGCATGAAGACAATCTTTCTTAAGAGCTGGAAAAGACCTTGGAGACCTTGAAATCCAACCATGGTCTTTGTAAGTAAGAAAACTGCAGAAGAGAAGACTCCTTGAGCCAAGGAACCAGCATGTAGAGAACTTGGAATCCAACTCCTTGTTCACCAAGTCATGCTTTCATTGTGTTCTCAAAGGTAGGGATGTCAGAAGAGAAGCAAGGAAATCTCAGCCTTGAGAAAACACCCTTCCCATTCTCTATCATTAGATGATTTTTTTTTAAAGCAAGTGTTTTTGTGTGTGTGAACTATGAAGCAACCAGCATTTGGGGGACTGTTTTAGTATATGTGTGCTTGAAACAATATGGGAGAGTCAGTGTGGATAGATATTTAATACAGAAACCGGGCATCAAGAGAGTTTTCCTCATGGATTCTATTCAAGTATCCCTGTTATCTTAAAATTGTTAAAGTTGGAGATGAGCATTTTCCTTCATTGGGTAGGTCCCACTTTCTTTCTATTTTTTTCCCTCCTACATATCCCTATCCATTTACAATGCTAATTTACACTTCTAATACTTTATAGTTTAGGAAATACATTCACATACATTATCTTCTTGTTCCTTGCCTTTATCCTGTGAGTCAAGCTAGCATGATTATACCCATTTAATAAGAGAAGAAAACCAAGGTCAGGGATCTTGTGAACAGATTAAGTTCACGTATGGTGAATGAGCCACCAGCTGTCATATAAGTCTACCTCAATTAATGTTCCAATACACACAGGGCCAGCTGGTCTCTTTAGCACTGGCTTTGGACATTCTTTGTTTTTGATTCTTGAGAGATGAAGTCTTTGCCCACAAAGCCAGAACCTAGTATCAGCCAGTCATAAAAACACAAACTAAAAAGTAAATATTACTTTCCAGGATGTTAGGAGAGCAAATGTTCCACACCACACAGAATAATATGTGTCCAACTTCACTTGGCACTAAAACTGAATAATATTTTTAAATGATGGTATATCACTCTTATGACATTAAAACGGACTAGGTCTAGGGTAATGTATTTGGGGTATTCTAGATTTTATCATCTAGTGGGTCATTTCTCATCATTGAGCCTGCGATGATTGAGACAGTAGTGGCTGAAGTGAATTCTCACTCTCAACACTTCCACTCAAATTTCTCAGGACCTCTTAACTGGAATTTGCATGAGCTGAAGCAAGGGGGACAGAAAAGAGGAGGAAGTAGGGTGGAGCTACTGAAGCCTCTTAGGCTCACTGGAAATTGTGACTCACCAGCTACTCACACCTCTCTGTCCATACAAATTCAGGTCACCTTCCTAGTGACAAAAGGGAAATTCTGACCTGGTTACAGAATGCAGGACACTTTCCTCTTACCCACCCAGGATGGTCATGGAATGGGACTCCTAATCATACAAGGCACAATCACAGTAAAAGGACCTGCAGAATATAAGATGGGAGGATCTGCAAGCGAGTTGCCCTAGAAATGCCAAGGCTTGTCCTTGTTACAAGGCTGATGAGATGAGGTCTGTGAGATGAGATGTAGTCTATGCTGCCGCAAAGGGTATACCTGAGTGGCCTTTGATTTCAGCTCAGGTCATGATCTCAGGGTTGTGAGATGGAATGGAGCCCTACGTCAGGCTTCTGGCTCAGTGCAGAGTCTGCTTGTCCCTCTCCCTCCTTCTCTGCCCTGCACCTCCTCCCTGCCCCACCGCCGCACATGTGTGCTCTCTCTCTCAAATAAATAAACAAATAAGTAAGTAAGTAAGTAAGTAAATAAATAAATAAATATAATCTTAAAAAAAAAAAAGATTGATCCATATAGATGGATCAATGAAAATTTCAGGGCGGCAAATTTTAGTATTTTAAGGAAGAAACTCCTAAAAGTGGAGGTCGCGAGGTGACTGGTTAAGATGACAGGCTTTGGAATTGTAGAGTGGCAGATGAGAAATCCCAGCTTGCCACATACTGCTTTGTGACCATGGGTGAGTGACTTAACTGTTCCAAGTTTGAGTTTTCTGTCTCACAAGGTGAGATCAAATGAAGTTATATATATTAAGTATATATATTTATAATATATTATAAATTAAATATATATAATATAATTTAAATTATAAATTATATATAATTTATATAGATTGTTTATATGCTTATATACATATATGTAGTATATGTGTATGCATGTGTATATATATTCATTAAAGGCAGTGACCTTGTCCTTCATAGTCAGGCTTCATGCCCAGGGTCTACCACTTATTAAATGCATAATTAATATTCATGGAATGATAGAATTTACTGGATTCTTAATATGAGACAGCTGTTGGAATAAGCATTTTCATTCATTTCTAACACATTCATGAAACATTGAATGGGTGCTAGGAACTGGGTTTGTCATGGTAGACTTTACTGCCATTACTGCTACTATGATCATTATTATTATAGTTGTTTTGTGGTGGTGGCTGTTAAATGGGTCACTTTAGGTGGTGATGAGTACCTCTATTGTTGGACATGCCTAAGCTTATGCTAGATGACAAGCTGGTAATGTTAACAAGAAAATTCACACACCTGTGTAAGGTTTGGGGTCACATCAAGTCTGAAATTGCAATTCTGATTTTACATAAATCTTGTCTTGAGACAGCTAGTTAGCACCACTTCTCACTTTTGTTCTTTACACACAGAAACATGATGGGAGGGAAGCATTTGTCCCTTGAGCTTCCTCCATGTAAACCTTGTCTATAATTTGAATGCTCTTTTAAAGTCCTTTTGGCAGAATGGAAAGGGAAGATCTGCTTGGATACATTTCAATCTGAGATTCTTCTAGTTAAAGTCAACCTTCTTTGGCACTACATATCCTGCTTTCTTTTCAAAAATATCTAGGAACTGTTGGTTTGGGTCCTACTAGATATGGCATCATTTTACTGCTGATATGAAAATATATATGTACAAAAGAAATATAATGAGTTTTACATTGCTAATGAATGATTTTGAGGCCACATGAATACCACCAGGATGGCTAAACTCCTTTAATCTTCGATAGCTTTATATTTGGTTATTTTATGTCTGATACCATGGTCAGTGCTAGAGGTTTTTGCTATGTGGTTGGGGCAGGACTAATTATCTTGGTGAAAATGGAAAACTGTCTCCAACATGAATATCTGACTTCCTAAAGTCACTTGGGAATTAGGAACTTGATGACTGGTTGGTTGAAACATTTGGTTTTGATCTTAGCTATCTGGAGTAGGCATAATCTGGTGGTAAAAGAGAAGAGCTGTAAGAAGAGAATGTCCCATCTGGAGGTCACTCCCAACTTGCAAAGCTCTGGGACCAGCCTTTAACTGTTCCAGATCTTGGCCTTCCTGTCCTCACTGCAGCTGAGTCCCCTGGCCTTTGACACTCCCATGTATTTTGGCTGTAGGGACTCTGACTGTAAAGCATCCTAAAGAGTTTCTGGCTAAGAGCCACCCAACTCATTTCCCTTGCAGGTAGATGAAGGACCTTCAGAATCTACTTTAGAAACTCAGCCCAAAGTCTACATTCAGAATGTTCTTTCCTTGAAAGCACCCTACAAGTTTCAATTCTCACATCATTTCTTGGAAAATGATCTTAGAAGCCACATTTACAGGCAGAGATTAATTGGCAAAGGTGCTGCCCAAGGAACAGCCTCAAAGCAACAACGGCTTGGCCAGTCAAGCTCTCTCACCCAGATGGCAAGCTCTTGGCTGAGCATCTCAGCATGAAGCCTCTCTTCTTTCCCTTTCCTTTGATCAAGTCTTACTCTCCAAACTTATCTTCTGGCTACTGGGTTACCAGTTGTCTCTAGGTATTCATGTCCTTTTTACCACTGAGCTCTTGGATTTGTAATTTATTGATCTTTATGCTTGGTTCTCTGGTTCCACATCCATTTCTGTTAAGTACCCTTTGTTTTAGAACCTGCCTCAGAGTCTATATCTAATTTTGTCCACCTTAGATGTATCTACACAGTCATCTTCTGGTACCCCATTGAGGGTGACTTCAAGAGTGGGTGACATATGTAGTCAGAAGGGTCCTGTATTTGGTTTAATGCTCTGTTGTTGCTCCCTTGAAATTCCTAACAATTTTTATCTTTGGAATAGTGTTTTGTAAGTGAAGTTCAATGGAACAATGGAACATGAACATGAGCAGAGGAGACAGGCACAACCTTTCTTTGCAGCCCCTCTTGCATACAGCATTCATGATGCTCCATGAGCACAAAATTTTGTGGACCCACAATGCGTGAGAATTCAGCAAGACCCAGCTTGAGGATAAGATAAGATCGTCAGGTCTATAACTACGTAGGCAGACATGCTGACAGCCCCAAGAGGCAGGCTTCCCATTCAACCTAGAAATTGCTTCAAATACAGAAGGAAAGCAAAAAGAAGCATGAATGACCTAGAGCCCCATCATATCCTTTCTTACTTATGTTACCATGCTGTACTAGCCAACCACTTATGCTGAAAATGATGACATGGAAGGAAAGAGTAGGGTAAAAGTAGGGAATAGTTTCTTTTCCTTCCCTTCCTCACTAAAAAGTCAAACTTGGTGGAAAGTGCACGCAGACAGAATGCATATAAGGAAATGAAATAAAAATAGTTGAGTTTGTTTTGTCAGCATTTTCACTGTTTTAGTAAGAGTAAACTACATATGCCTGTATAAGCTACAAAATGTGAATTGTGTAATTTACGTGATTTCACATACAAGGTAAGTACTTTCACATTTCCATTTAAAATTAGCATCGTGCAACATGAGGATGTACAGTAAAATTCTTGCCAATAATTTAAATTTTTAATTTTCTTGTAATGACATTAAATAGCAAATAAAAGCACCATGTCAAATCAAGAGAGAGAGAAATCATGAAAGAAAGGAAAAAAGCTTTATCTTCTAACACCTTTAATGATATTCCACCTCCACCCCCACTTTTTGAATAAGGAGCTCCACATTTTCATTTTCCACCAGGCCCCACAAATCATATAGCCAGCCCTGGTCCCATGGCTTTAACACATGTCCATTCCAGGCTTTTTCCCAGTGTGTCCTCTCTAGGCCTTGTCATACCTCTGTCCTGGGGCTTCAAATAAAATCAGTGGATATTATCTGCCCCTTTGGTAACATAAACAACAACAACAAAAATCTCTTAAACACAGCTCTAAATGGATGGGAAAATGGGTAAGTGACGTGGTAGGGTCTTGACCAAAGTCACAGGGTATGCCAAGAATAGAGGCACAAGCTGACTCTCATCTAGCCTTCAGATCCAATGCCACGGCCTCTTGGCACTTATCTTCACTCCTGGCATTTGAGTCTTGACTGTCATTTGAAAATACCAACAAAGTCATTACATGTTGCAACCTTTTGATCACAACCAGCTGGGACTACCACAGCCCCATAGAAACCATGTGGAGCAAAAGGCTCTGCCTTTCAAGAGATTCTGCATGAAACATTCCAGGGCCTCAGGGGAGTCCTGTGTCTTGTTCAAGGTCAACAACAGTCTATCAACAGGGCAATACAAGTTTCCTTTGCAGCTTTGGTAGGGATTAGAGTCCTACATTGCTCCAGGCAGGTCAGAATATCTTTACAATCACTATCAAAGTCATATGAAATTCTGAAAGAATAGAATACCTCACATCTTTTGTTTGTTTGTTTGCTTGTCTTAATTCCTTAAAGAATGAGACAGGTAAAATCAAGTCTAGGGGTCTTGCAGTACTGGCCAGATCCCTCCTAATCAGGAGGAACTCCAAGCCAGAACAGACCACAACCATGGGCACTTTGACAACTGCCTGCACACCCTTCATGTGAGCCTCTCAAGTCATCCAAATGGATTTTTAGACTAACGTCTTTCGGCATGATGCACATTCTAGCTGCCCCCTTGTTATTCATTTGGAGCCTTCGGTGAAGAGTACCAGACCTAGGTTTTCTCCAGAAGCCTCACAACAGCCTTTTGTTTGGTGCTGAGATGGCCTTAGTAGCATAGCCTAATCCTCTGGCTCCTTCTGAACTAGTCCAAGTTCCTTCCAAACCCCAAACATCTCTCTCTATGGACAGCTGCGCAGAAGGACAGATCTCTGGGAGCACAAACGTCTTCAGATTGCTTCCACCAGGAGCTGGCTGGGCTGCTCAGCTGGCACTGCAGCCGGGATGGAAGGGTCAGTTGCCTTTCTGCCAGAAAGAATGTGCAGCTGCTGTCTCCTTCCTATCAGCAGGCACCAGGGGAACAGGGTATCTTAGGGACTACACTGCACTGTTCTGGCTCTGACAACAATAATAGTTTTTCTTCCCTTTCTATCAAACGATAATCATAAACACACACTTAAAAAATTTTGTGTCGCCATTTCAAATAATCTTCACTAAAATATTTTAATAGGATGTAAAAATGCTTCGGATATAATGGTAAGTGGGAATAAAAGTAGGATACAAGAGGTCCTTGCTTTGTGAACAGTTTACATTTATGCACAAAAAAAATACAAGGAGGAAATACATCTTTAGTGGGATTAAGAGTAATTTTGCAAAAAAAAAAAAAAAGTAATTTTGCATTTCTTCCTTAAACTTTTTGATATTTTCTGAAAGAAAATACATTTTAAAGGCATGTATTACTTTTGTAATCCAACAAGAAAGGATATTATTTCTATTAGCTAGGATTTCTGAGACAGTAGTAAAGATTTTCTACATTATCCCAAAGGAAACCAACATCAAGCTTCTACTTCCTCTCCAGGTGACTTCCAGGATCCCTTCTCCCAATTGAATTTTGCATACAGGATACAGATTTTGGCTTTGACACGACAGCTCAGCTTGTAATTACTCTTCTTTTCTCTTTCATTGAAACTTGAAAATATTGAGAAAGAGCCCTATCAGAGTTTTGAACTAAGGTAATGTATTTCTTTCTCCTGGTTACCAGGGCTCAGAGCTCCAAACAGAATTTTCCAAGTGTAGAGCTTTAGAGCCCGCTTGAGACTGGATTCAGGGAGAGAGAGGCCTAGAGACAGTGACTTTGTGCTCAAAGTGTGATGTGCAAGAACCTTGATTTTGGAATTGAAAGGCTCTGGAACCTTGGGTTTTTTGGGTTTTTTTTCTTTGCCATCTTTTAGCCAGTTGTTTTAAAGACGAAAAAGTGCATTGTATGTAGAGTGCCTAGCACCATGCTCACAACAAATTATTAATACGAAGAAGGGGAGAGTGCTGGAGAAGATAGCAGAGGGGAAATGTACTACTACTCTCCATTCTCTCCCCACCGAAGTTTTCCGAAGTGCCTCTGGGGTGGGAGTGGAGGTGGAGGAGTTGGCTGGATCCTAGCCCCACCCTGGCTGGGCTTGCCTGACCAAGGACACATCTTTGGTTTCACCATGGAAATGTAACCACTCCTCGGGTAGGAGATAGGCAGTGCTAGCCACAGGCCAGCAACCAAAAGCCTGGGGTGAAGAGCAACCCTAGAATGCCCATGGACAGTACTAAATATAAGACTCCGTTACCACTCTGAAATCACCGCATTAGTGATCCAGAGTGCCTCTTCCTCCACCCATGGCCACTCTCCCCTTTAACTATTCATCAGGCAGAAGCAAGTTGCCAGAGGCTTACAGGAAATAAGGAGAATCAAGCTGTACATTATGATGGATTGAGATAGTCCCCCTTTGCTATACTACTACTTTATCTACTGCCGTTATTACTAGCACTGCTATCGGCACCACCATTTTTACAACTACTACTACTAGTCTATTAATCCCTTACATTTGTAAACTACAATTGATAAAGTGGATGGGTTTTGCCCAATTAAAGATGATACTGGGCATGGCATTATGGGAACAGAGAGGCAGGCTGGCACTAAAAACCTCAAAGGTAACAGAGCAGAATTACTGATATTTTTTTTTTCATCCCCCAACTTCCTGTGCCCAAAACACATTCACCATCCCCGGCCACACCCAGTCACTCTCCTGAAGCTACTCCGCTCCAACTGTCCAGAGCTAGTTTAGGCAACTTCAAGGGTTAGGGACACTAGGAGTAATGGCCTTTTATTGGGCCAGAGGAGCTGGAGCATGCCCCCAAATCCCACCAAACGAGGTGAGAGAAGAGTACAGAATGCCTTTCAAATCTAAGGCCACTGCACCTGCCAACATCTCCCACCTTCTCACAGGAAGGCCCTGGAAAGAACCAAGCTCTTCCTGTTTGTTTTTTGATTTTTTTTTTTTAAAGACACTTTACATTTCCTGTGCCAAAGTAAATTCTTAAAAAAAATGCTTGACTTTAACCTAAATCCCCGAAGTGAACTCTGGAATGTACACCTCACTTTCTCATCCCCACCTTGGGTCCCCTTCCTCCGCAGGCCCGGCAGCCAGCTGGGGAGAGGACCAGGGCTTCACCGAGCGAGCGAGCGCGGATGTTGCCCGCAGCTCAAGCCCAACCAACTAGGTTCCCTTTGAGATCGCTCTTCACCTGGCAACCGGGGGCCCCAGCAAAGCTCAGAGACAAGAAAGTGGCGTTCTGGAATCCATCTTGCTCAAGATGCTGAAGGCATCGCAGCAAACTGCCCTTTGCCACCGAGGCCGAAGGAACGTGGGGAAGGGAGGAGCGTACCCGCTGGGATGCGGTCAGCTGGGGGCAAGGTGAGGGCGAGCTCTGGTGCCAGTGATCCCGGAGGAGAGCGGCCGCTGGCACGCGGTGGGTGGGGGTCCCGCATGTGGACCCAGGCTCAGCGGCGAGCAGGAGCAGCGGCAGACGCCACCAGGCCAGCTGGGGCTCCTTCTGTCTGTCCAGTTATTTTTAGGTGAGATTTACGCCGGATGAGGGGGAAGGGACAACGGGATGACAACCGAGTTTGGGGAGCTATCACCGCCAAAGTCACTTTTTCCGAAGCGCCCCCCTCCCGGGCCTCCTTCCCGGAGCAGCTCGGGGCGGGGGGGCGGGGGCCGGGGCCGGGGGCCGGGGGGGGGGGGCCGGGGCCGGGGCGGGGGCCGGGGCGGGGGCCGGGGCCCGGCGCGGCGCGGCTCACCTGCCAGGCTGTTGTAGCAGTCGATCTCGATGGCTTCCACCGTCTTGCTCTGCTCCTCCGAGAGGCGGCCGGGCGGGGGGGCCGCGGGCGAGTCCCGCTCCTGCTCGCCGGGCGCCGGCAGCAGCCCCTTCAGCTCCAGCAACGCCCGGTGGTATTTGCCGATGGCTTCGCGGAATTTCTTGTCCTTGTAGCACTGCGCCCCTTGGCTCTTGAACTCGTGCGCCCGCCGGATGAACTCGGCGGGCTCGGCCGCCGCCCCAGCCTGGCCGCGCGCCGGGACCCCGCCGCCGCCGCCGCCGCCGCCGCCGCCGCCCGGGGCGCACATCGGCGGCCGCTGCGCCTCGCCGGGCGCGGGCGGGCTCGGGTTCCCCTTGGCCGCGGCCGCCGAGCCCTTCCTCTCCATCCGGCCGCCGCCCGGCGCCCCGCGAGCGCCGCGATCCGCCCGCCGCAGCCGCCGCGCCCTCCCGGGTTTAAAAGCGGCGGGCGCCGGCCCCGGCCCTGACACCCCGCGGCGATCTGGCGCCCCGCACTCCCATTCTCCGCGCCGGCTGCCGGAGGCTGCTCCCTCCTCCCCCTCCCCCTCCCCCTCCTCCCCCACCCCTCCTCCTCCTCCTTCGCCTCTTCCCCCTCCTCCCCTTCTCCTCCTCCTTCACCAAGCCTCCTCCTCCTCCCCACCCCTCCTCCTCCTCTCCCTCCTCCCCCTCCTCCTCCCCCCTCCTCCTCCCCCTCCTCGGATTGCCGTCCCCTCCCTCCCTCCCTCTCTCCCTCCCTCCCTCCCCCTGTCGCGCGCCGCCCGCCCTTCTCGCCCTCCTCCCCTCCGGCAACCTGCGGGCGGTGGCGACCTGGTCCGCGCGCGCGGGGCCAGCGGGATGGGGGACCGCGGGCCCGACCGGGGTGGCGGCGACTGTCGCTGACCCGGAAGGAGCTGGGCTCGCCCGAAGGAGGGGAGGATTAATGACAAAGACGGCCCGGTTCTTGCCCATTCAACCCAACCCTCGGAGACGCGCCTAGTCTGAAAGAGACGCAGGGGGGAAGGGTGTGTGTGTGTGTGTGTGTGTGTGTGTGCGTGTGTGTGTGCGTGTAGCGAGGGGGTCCACCAGCGAGCAGACGCATGCAGACTCACCCCCGATAGACTGAAAACTAGAAAGAAAGGTGCGGCCGGGAGCAAGGGGCGTAGGCACAAGCCCTAGCCGCTTGCTCGCGGCGGTCGGCATCAATACGTGTAAGGGGGCAGAGGCTCCCCCAGGTTGTCGCCGCCCAGGTGTGTCTCCGCGTGCGGCCGCCCAGGCGTCCGGGACACCGTGCACAGGAGGGTGTGGGGCGTTGTCTTCTGGGAGCCGCGGACACCTCTGTGGGCGGGCAGCTGTGCAGAATGAATCACAGATACTGGAGATGGAAAACACCTGTTACCGTGGGTCATCAGGCTGGGCTGCATGCGACCCGGTTCCCATTTACAGGACCGTTCCGTGCCCTTCCTCCGGAGGGTCCATTCTTTCATTCACTCTTCCAGGCAGCCTGAGTGCCCGCTGTCTGTCACATGCTGGGAACTGGCTGAGGTCAAGGGGCAAAGATACCTGAGAGACTCCTAACTCTGGGAAACGACCAAGGGGTGGTGGAGAGGGAGGTGGGCGAGGGGGAGGGATGGGGTGACTGGGTGACCGGCACTGAGGGGGGCACTTGACGGGATGAGCACTGGGTGATATGCTATATGTTGGCAAGTTGAACTCCAATAAAAAAATAAAATTTAAAAAGGGGCAAAGATGTTAGAGGGTTAGAAGCATTGCCCTAGGTTTGCAAAGTCCAGAAACCAAGGGGAGAAACCCCCAATCCTACCCCATCACCCAGATATATTCCTTGCCGCTATTTTGCTGTAATTCCCACCCCTTGTTTTCTCCACATCCTTATTTGTACAGTGTTTTTTTTTAAACAAACATGAGTGGTATGGGGTGATATATACAGTTTCCTGCTTTTTACTTTCTATGTGATTAAATAGTCTTTTAAAGCCTCGTTTTTAATGACTTTGTAATATTCATTTTATGTGTGTATCATGGTATTCTTAGCTGTTTTTCTATGGTCAGATACATTGATTCCAACTGTTTGTTATTATAAATAATGCAAAGATAATAAAAATAATAGATCCACTTATATATAGTGCTTTCTTTGTGCCGGGCACTGGGTTAAGTACTTTACATATAATAATTCATTTAATTCTCATAACAACCCAGTGAAATAGGCACTATTATTACCCCCAATTTGGACACCAGGAGACAGAGACTTTCCCAAGCTCACACTGCCAGTAAGTAGTGGAAGTGGGATTAAAATCCAAGCAATCTGGCTTCAGAATCTATGCTCTCAACTATTTTTATACTTAAAATTTTGTCCTAATTTATTTTTCCTTACAAGAAATTATGTCGATTTTTTAAAATGTCTCAAGCCAGGGCGCCTGAGTGGCTCAGTGGTTTAGCACCACTTTCAGCTCAGGTTGTGATCCTGGAGACCTGGGATCGAGTCCCATGTCGGGCTCCCTGCATGGAGCCTGCTTCTCCCTCTGCCTGTGTCTCAGCCTCTCTCTTTGTGTCTCTCATGAATAAATAAAATATTAAAAATAAAATAAAATGAAATGTCTCAAGCTCCCACCAGCAAGGTAGTAGTTTCACAACATCATTGCCAACACTGAGGGTTAAACTTTAAAAAGTATTTTCTAATTTGATGAATGAGAACTGTACATTGAATGACCTGGGGTAACTTTAGTTACAAGGGTGAACATTTTTTACATGTATAGTTGCCATTTGTATAGTACCAAGGGCTTTTATTTGGACATGATCTTAACATACTAAATTATACCTTATATGTTACAGTATCTTACTTTTCTAGGTGCGTTAACATCTTTAATCCCATTTAATCCTTACATTAGCCCCAGAGAAGGAAAATGATTCTTTACCCACACAGGGAGTTCGCAGTGTTTTTTGACAACTGAAACATTATATTATTGTAGTGGTTGAGAGGCTTTGTACTTAAGATGTACGTGGGGTTTTTATCTTTGCTGCTTCCTCGGTAAGTTACTCAATTTCTGAAAACTTCAAATTCCCTCACTTGTTATATGGGGATACTACTTACTTCATAAGGTTGTGGTCAAGTACATTATAAGTGTTCAGCAGATGGTAATTTAATCATTATTCATTAAATCCTGTCATTATTGGATCCCCTAATAATATGATGACAGACTTGTTAATCCATAAATGTTTGTCAGCCTGTGGCGCTTTTTACTATAAGG
Organism: Canis lupus dingo; assembly: GCF_003254725.2. Classification (NCBI taxonomy): domain Eukaryota; kingdom Metazoa; phylum Chordata; class Mammalia; order Carnivora; family Canidae; genus Canis; species Canis lupus. The sequence goes on along the minus strand of NC_064250.1, from coordinate 44,469,779 downwards.
TATTATATCAGGTAGAGCAAAGAGAGGAAATTGGGATTGAGTGCTCTTCCTACTCAGGCAAATGTTGGACAAAGATCCAGGCCTGGGATTTTGGTACTGTTGGAACTAAGGTATGCGTTGGGTCGTGACAGTCACAACTATTTAAAGGTGACAAATACTGCTGTGCCAAATTGCTTTTTGTTATCCTACCATATCCTGGCTTAGTGGTGCAGTATCTCATTCTTAGATTTTGGGTTTGAGGACTGGGCTGCAAGAGACATGTGATGCATGTGGTTCTATACTGTGTGTGAGACAGAGCCCAACACAAAAGCTTCTTAGTAGCTTGGATGAAGGAGAGCATGAGTGAGGAAGGGAGAAAATATTATGGGTGGAGGGATGGAGTGACAGGAAATTTACTATGCCCATCTGTCCTACTCTGCGGAGCTGTGTGTGTGTCTACAACTGTTTTGTTTGCTTGTCTTCAGTGTGCTTCTGTCTCTAAGCCACTCACTGGTGAACGTGTGCTGGTTTCTCAGAAATGAGCTTCTCCCTTCACATGGAATTAAATAGGTGCCAAAGAGAATTTCTCAAACATCCTTTCATTAACTCTTGACCGTATGCGGAGCAATACTTTTGGAAGCAAGCAAAGATCAAGATGACAATTTGGGCATGGATTTAGGATTCGGAAACTCAATACTTCTCAAGCTTTAATGTGCATGTGAATCCCTTGGAGATTTTATTAAAATGCTATTCCCAGATTCCGTTCATCTAGGGCGAGGCCCAAGATTGTGCATTTCTAACAAGCTAGATGATGCTGATACTGCTGGTCCAGGGCCCACATTTTGAGGAGCAAGTATTTAGAGAAAAGAGCACTCTCATCTCTCCCCTTCTCTCCGGACCTTTATCTTCTCCCAGGGAGGACTTGTTCATTAGATTGGTCAGATTCCAGGAAATTAATTGGGCCATATTGAACAAGGGCAGGGCTAGGAACCTCCATGCAGCTTTTTCTTCGACTTCCTGCAGCAGGAATAGGTATGCTAAACCAAGGCCTGCTCTTGGGGATCTGGCCATCTTGTTTTCTCTTCTTCAGTTGCATAGATGAGCATACTTTTTATTGCTTCCATTTCTGATCCAATATGGCAGGACAGAGTGTGAGAAGATTTTGGTGTGTAGTGGGGAAGGAGAGGCTTGGGCAGGCCTTTACTGTCAGCTGCTTGCTCTGACTTTGTTTTCACAAGAGAGCTCTGCACTAAGAAATTCAGCATCTATTCAGGTGAAAATAAAGTAGTATTTTGACTTCTCATCTGTCGATGGCTCTTGAACGTACTGTGTGCTGGTGAACCTCACAGGGGAGAAAGGTAAGTGACCCACAGTAGGTTTCTACTACTTGAGGTCCTTTGGCTCAATGTCATCAAAACCTCCCCTTTCATCCCTAACAGGTAAGCTCTGGGCGAGAGCCAGTGAATCCTATGGATGACCTTACCACTAATGGAATAGCTCATTACTGCTGGGATACGTAGGGAGGTTTCTTAGAGAAGATGTATGTGGAGCTATTTTGTGGCAAGCACTTGGTATGGTACACAGCAGAAGGCATGGTGCTCCTGCTGGCTTTATGGGCCTCAGATTCTGTCCTGGGTTCTGACCTTGTTTCTGCTTCTCTGAGCCTATGCCTTTCTCACTGCCTACTGGTCTTAAGAGACTAAAGCCCCTTTCCTGCTTTCACCATTTCAGGCTCTGAAGCTTACATAGCTCCTAAACAGATGGCATGTGCTGCTTCCCTCTCCTTTCAGCTCAGTTTCCTAAGCATATGCGAAAGACATATATTTGAATCTCTTTTATACTAATCTAAGCTGTTCAGGGTTTGGTCACATGCCAACCAAACCAAAGCTATTTTGGGGATGTTTTTCTAATTGCATTCAACTTCACAATTTACCTGAGAAAATTACAGCATTTCCATCACCAGAATTTATCCATATTGAATCTTCAATCATCCCCCTATGGAAAAATGGGAGATATTTAACCACTTCATGCCCAAATGTAGCATTAGCCATAGGAGGCTAATATGAGCTTCGTATTTTCATTCTTCCCACATCTGTCCACTCACCCCCAACCAAACAACAAATTTCTCCAGTCTAGACATTAATAATTAATTTAATAATTCCAATCTGGCCTTATTTAGAAAAATAAGGCCTCTCTACCTATCCCTACCTTTTCCTACTGCTCAATCCACTCAGCATGCCACAACCTTCTCATACCCAATATCAATTTTGGCCCTCTGTGGGAGCCAATATGTCAGCTTTTTGGATCCACTAGCATCCCTTCCTTAGGGGACCCTTCCTTCCCCTATTCCATATGGTCCTGGTGAAGCTATCAGTCATGGTGTCTGAGGTTTGTCTCCCCTCCCCCCAACTTGCTACCACTTATTCCAGGCTTGGCCAATCATATTATTTCATCTCCCTGTTCCACAGTGATTGGTTAAGGAAGGGGAATCAGATCCAAATAGAGACAATCAGTGATTTCCAGGAGATTTACATCCAGTCCTTGGGAGAGAAAAGTTCTTTAAGTTGGGAGGATTTGAGGTAGAAGCTATCAATGGCTATCTCTCCCACCACCTGGAGGAGTATCTGAAAAATGAACAGAGGCAAAAGGATATGAGGGTAGACAGAGCTCTGGTGGTATCAATAGAGTTCTTCGATCCAGTAGTTTTTAAGGCCAGGTACACCCTGTGCTCCCTAGTATGTGAACCAATGAATTCCTTTTTATATTTGAGCTAGTTTGAGTTGTCATTTACAGTTAGAAGACTGTTGATTTATATATTCCTTGTCAGGTATTTACCTCTCTCTCTCACGCCTATTGCCACCCCAGTTTGGCTGCTGCTACATGTGGCTGGTAAATATAGCTATGCCCCCCTGCTTACAGCACATACATTTTTAAAATTCTTTTATACTCATTAAAAAGAGTTTAGTTATTCATTGACTCTTAACTTCATGTTATGGAAAATTTTAACATAAAGAAAGAACAGTATAACAAATCCTCAAGAACCCATCACCCAGCCAACATAAACAACTACCAGCAACCAATATTTATGGCCATATGTTTGATTCTGCATATGTACATTCTCTCTTATATCTCTGTGCCTTGGGACTTGACTTTCCTGTGTGTTTCATCTCTCTGTATTTCATCTCTCTGTATTTCTTATTTGCTTGCTCTTAAAATATTAGGTCTTTCAGTCAAAGGCACTAGGCTTGCTTCAAGATTTGTCATCTCTCCTGTGAAGCCTTGCTGACCTCCATATACAAGTTCAGTGGGTTTTTTTTTTTAAAGATTTTATTTATTTATTCATGAGCGACACAGAGATATAAGGCAGAGACACAGGCAGAGAGGGAAGCAGGCTCCCTGTGTGGAATCTAATGAGAACTCAATCCCAGGACTCTGGGATCACAACCTGAGCCAGAGGCAGACACACAACTACTGAGTCACCCAGTTGCCCCAAGTTCAGTGTTCCTTATGCTTTGCTCTGGTAGTTCCTTTTTCATGCTTTTATGTTACATAGCAATTATTCTTTCAACAAACATCTACTGAAAAATTTCACCATTTTAGGCATTGGAGATCTACCAATGAACAGAACAGGCAAAAATTCTCATCTTCCTGGAGTGGAGGGAGTCTGACAATAAACACCACAAATAAACAAGTTATGTAGGATGTTAGAATGTGATAGATGCAACCAAAGAGGGGGTAGTTTAAGTGTGTGTGTGTGTGTCTTTAAATTTTAAATAAACACTTAACTACTCTGCATGATGATTATCCGCCTGCTTTTTTGTCCCTGCAACTGAACTGTGGCCACTTGAAAGCAGGGGTGGTATTTTAATTTTTTGGAACCCTACACCTAGTATAGTAGTAAGCATTTTAGTAAGTAATAGTTGTGGAATAAATGGAATAAGCAGCAGAATATGAGACACAGACTAGGAAGACTGTTGGTGTCAAGGGAGGTTTTTTTTTAAGATAGTACATATATATGGAAAAAATTCCAACAGTACTTTCCATAAAAGAGCATATAATAAAAATTAATTTTTCCTTCTTTTTTTTAAAGATTTATTTATTTATGATAGACACACACACAGAGAGAGAGAGAGAGAGAGAGAGGCAGAGACATAGGAGGAGAGAGAAGCAGGCTCCATGCCAGGAGCCCGACGCAGGACTGGATCCCAGGACTCAATCCTGGGACTCCAGGATCACGCCCTGGGCCAAAGGCAGGCATCAAACTGCTGAGCCACCAGGGACTCCCTTAAATTTTCCTTCTACCCTAGACTCATTCCTCCAAAATTCTTCCCAATGGGCATTCACTGTTACTTGTTTCTCATGCATCACTCCCCAATTTGTCTACCTACCTACCTATGTATATTAAATTATAAGTATTATAAATCTCCTCACCTCTCTGGATATTATTTAATTTTACCATAACCCTATTAGGTTATCATGATGCTCATGTTACAAAAAAAGAAAACTGAGATTTTCAAAGGTGAGGTAATTTGCCCAAGATCACATAGTTTGGAAGGCTGGCTGGACTCCAAAAGCCATGCTTTTTGCCACCTTTGGAATTTTTGGACTTCTGCTCTAGGGACGAAACTAAGAGAATTTACACAGGCTGGTGGACTGGCTTAGATGATTTTTAAGATTCTTTAAGAGTCTGAAAATGCTCTGCTGCTGTGTTACCCCACCATCCATTCTCTGCTGTTTTTCTGTCTGGCTTTTTCCCTGGAAGACTGACCTCATGTACCAAGTGGGCTCCTTTGTCCTCTTGCTTCCGGTCAGCTTTGCCCAAAGGAAAGCATCCACATGATGAGACTGGAGGATGAGAGTAGAGAGAGATGAATACATTTCTTTCCCATTTCCTTCCTGCCTTGACACCATGGTTCTGGGGTGGCTATGTCCTCTTATTACAATAGTTATGACTGGTCGCCCCCCTACTTCTGGGTCCACCTGTCAGTGGACTCTCCTAACACAATTTCTTGCCTTTTGCCCAAATACCTTCCATAGCTGGCTAATCTCTGGAAGCTTCAACATTCTTTCTTGGTTCCTATAACCATGCCCACACTTTTGTAAATAGTCTCCATGTTATAAATCTCTTCAGATGAATCATTAGTTAGCTTTTATTCCCTGTCATGACCTTATGGTGAATGCTATTTTAAGATGTTATGCTTTCCAGAAGACTCTCAAAGACCTGATACTATAAGACCCAGTGAAATTTATCTCTACTGGTAAAATTTCAGGTTAGTAGGGTAAGCTATTTGGAACTAATCTGGACCTTTTTACTCTCAAAAATCTACCTATTTGGCAGCAGCCTATTTGATCAAGTGCTGAGAGGGGCTCTGCTTTTGGTATGTGAGATTATGAGTATGCATTTTTTGGTCATTGTTCCATTTCTCATAATTTTACATATGTGTCAGCAAGCATTTAACATTTTAACAGCTTTTTCTGAAACACACACACACACACACACACACACACACACACACACATTTCCCTTACAGAATTGCTGGAGAGATGTACTGGCTATGTACAGCTGCATAACAAATTATCCCAAAACTCAGCAGCTTAAAATATCATTTATTATTTTTAAACAATTCCACAGTTTCAGTGGGAGCATCTTAGTTGGGTATTTCTGACTCAAGGTGTTTCAGAAAGTTGCAGTCAAGCTGTTGGCTGGCACTGAAGTCATTATCTGAAGGCTCTACTGGAGAAGTTTTCAGTTCCAAGCTTACTCACATCCATGTTGGCAGGCCTCCATTCTTTGCTATCTGTTGGCTGAATATCTTCATTCCTTACCAGGTAGGTCTCTCAATAGGATTCTTGAGTATCCTCATGGTATGACACCTGGCTTCCCCCAGAGTGAGAGATCTAAGAGAGCCATAGTCTTTTAAAATCTAATCTCAAAAGTGACATACCATCATGTCTGCCATATTCTGTTGTTCACACAGACTAACCCTGGTACAAGGTGGTAGGGACTACACATGGGCGTATATATTAAAGGAACATTTTGAGGGCTAGCTACTTCAAGAGAGAAGTAGGTATTATTATTATTTTTTTTTATTGTATGTAGCTACTAGCTAGAACTTCAGAGGGTGTTTATATTATGTTAAAAAAATGAGTTAAGCTAACTATTGATTACGATATGTATAAAAGCATGCATTTTTATCATAAAGGTCAGGTGAAATTCAGGTCATTGAAAGGAATTTGAAACTCAAAGCTCTTTAGGTTTTCGGGTTTTTTTTTTCTGTAAATTTAACCTCCTCATTGTAAAAATGAAAAATATTATCAATGCATGTTTAAGGTGTTACAATATCATTAGTTCCTAGAACATTGCTTTGAAGCTAATATGCTAATAAAATTATTTTGTTGATTGCTACTTTATGGTTCATTTGGTTCCTAGTCTTATGGGGGGACAAGGTGTGGACTGCTTTTGACAAGTGTTGTCAATGACAGAATCTAGTGGTAGGGGTCAGGTGGCAGTATCCAGTGCCTTGTGCTGCCAATATTGTTCATTTATTTCATGGCATGAGTTGGGGACATTGTTCTTGCCTGTGTAGCCCTGAATCTAGCCCTGGTGATTCTGTAACCTACCCAATAGCAGTTTTTTGGGCAGTATTTCATTCATTTCTATTGGCAAATCTTTGGGAATATTATGTAATGGATTGTGAATGTGCTATGCCAGGGAAAGTGGAACACAATTTAGGTTGAAGTGTATTCATTGATATAATCACACTCATTGGTTATTTTGGACTTAGTGCATCTTTAAAAATTGTGGTAAAATACACAAAACATAAAATTTACCATCTTAACTATTTTTATGTATACATTTCAGTGGCATTAGATACATGCACATTATTATACAACCATCACCACCATCCATCTCCCAAATCTTTTCATCTTGCAAAACTGAAACTCTATTCCCAATAAACACTAACTCTCCCCTCACCTCCTATAGTCTTTTTTTTCTATTGTGGTAAAAAATATAAAATATACCCTCTTAATCATTTTAAAGTCTATTTTCAATTGTGTTAAGTATATTCACATTGCTGTGAGACAGATCTCCAGAACTTGCTCATCTTGCAAATATGAAACTCTATACCCATTAAAAGACTCACCTCCCCCCTCCTCCCAGCCCCTGGTAATTACCTTTCCATTTTTAGTTTTATGAATTTGACTAGATATCTCACAGAATATTTTATTTGTGGCCTCAGCAATTACATAAAACATCTTAAAGTTATAGCATTCTATTTTAAACTCATAACAACTTAACTTCAATTGCATATAAAAATTCCACTCCTTTACAACACCACCCCTCCACTTTTACTTTGTCACAACTTCTATTTTTATTACTGTATATGAGTTCACATAAATTTATAGTTATTTTTAAATATTTTTGTCATTTAAATTCTATGTACAATATTATAATAGTACAGGTTTCTATATTTGTCCATGCATTTACCTTTACCAGAGAATCTTATATATTTCACTGCAGTCTACTCTCCTTTGATTTCAACTCAGACTCTTTTTAATAATTCTTGTAGAGCAGGTCTAGTGGTAAAAATCCTCTCAGTTTTTGTTTATCTGAGAAAGTTTTAATTTCTCCCTAATTTTTGAAGGACAGTTTTTTTTTTGAATACAGTATTCTTGGCTGACAATTTTGTGTTTGTTTGTTTTCCTTTCAGAATTCTGAGTATATCATGCCACTCTGTTCTGACCTATAAACTGTCTGCAGAGAAATCCATTGATAATCTTATAGAAGGTCCCTTGTAGGTTACAAATTACTTTTCTGTTGCTGCTTTCAAGATTCTGTCTTTGATTTTAAACAGCTTGATTGTAATGTGTCTTAGTGTGGTTCTCTTTGGATTTATCATAGTTCACTTTAAAAAAAGATTTATTTATTGAGAGAGAGAGAGCATGAGTTGGGGGAGGAGCAGAGGGAGAGAGAATCTCAAGTAGGCTTCATGCCATCTGGAGCCTGATGTAGGGCTTGATCTCACAACCCTGAGATCATGACCTGAGCTGAAATCAAGAGTCGGACACTTAACTAACTGAACCACCCAGGTGCCTGTTCATAGCAGGATTCTTTAAGCTACTTGAATCTGTGTGTCCATTTCTTTCCTCATATTTGAGAAGTTGGGGCCATTACCTCTTCAAGTAAGCTCTCAACTCCGTTCTCTCTTCTTCTGGATTCCCTAATATGTGTATTAGTTCTCTTGATAGTGTCCCATAAGCACCTTATGTTTTCTTTGCTTTTCCTCATTCTTTTTACCCCTCTGACTCAATGATTTCAAATGACTTGTCTTCAAATTCACTGATTCTTTCTTCTGCTTTATGAAGTCTGCTATTGAGCTCCCCTCAATGAATTTTTAAGCTCCATCTTTTCTGTTTGGTTATTTTTTATAGTTTACATCTCTTTGTTGATATTCTCATTTTATCCATTTCCCTGATATTTAGTTGTCTGTGTTCTCCTTTGGCTGATTGAGCATCTTCATGACAGTTATTTTAAATTCATTGTCGGACAGCTCATAGATTTTTTTAAGGGGTCAGTTTCTGGGGTTTTATTTTTGTTTCTTGTTTGCCTTATAATCTTTTCTTGGGATTTGGGCATTTAAAGAAGCAGCCACTTCTCCCAGCAGTGCTGGTCTTTGTCTACTCATTTTGTGCAGGAGAAGACTTTCACCAATCAGCTCAGCTGCAGATTCTAGGACACCTTGAACCTTTTCTAATCTATTGCTCTCCATGGTGTCTACCCGTGGTTCTGCAGCTCTGGCATGCTCTCATCTCTGTTTTCAGTGGCTTCTAAATGAGTACCAGCTTCTTAAATGGTCCAAGTCAGGCAAGATAGAAACCAGTCACTCAGGCAACCCCTGGACAAACTAAAATGTTGGGCACATGGTCCACTCTTTTGTTTCTATCCTGATGGTCTGAGGGATTTCCTCCCAGTTGCTCAGCATTATTCTGCATGAGGGAAGGGCGAGTCAAATACTGCAAATTTCCATACCCTTTATGTTGGAACTCTTTCTTGGTTTTACAATGCCTTGAGTGCTGTAGCTTTTTATCTGGTCTCTAGAGTTGTCATAAAAGTATTGTCAGTATATTGTTAATACGGTATCTCTCTGGGGAAGGATGGCCTGTAGCCTCTTAGTTCATTATCCTGCTGTTGTCTTTCTCTCCGTCCATAGCCTTTAATGAACTCTTTTTACTCAAACCAGTTGAATTTGAGTACCTGACTCATATGATATTATTCCCTTGGCATCATAATGTTAGAACCAAGGAACTATCACTTTTTGATGAATGAGTTGGGAATTTCAGGCTGAGAACTTTTTTTGATCAGGTAACTCTTTTCATGCACTTCAGATAACACCTTTGACCACCACAAATGTTTGGAGTGGGACTGTGCTAGTTTCCTTATGATAACTGTGAAGTGTGGGTTTATAATTATGGAGCTGCTGAAGACAGCCAGAGTTTCTTTCCCTTCTCTTGTACTGAAGAGCTCTTCAGATCTGCAGAATTGCATTTAAACTCCTGCAGATTCTGCTGCTGTTGCAACTATATGTCACCAGCCAAACTTATCATCCATTATTTATTTCCTTTCTTTACATTCTGCCCCAGCCCTCCCACTCACAGGCTGCAGAGGTTTTGTCAGTAAATGCAGGGCTTAAGTGAGAGCCTGGGAGGAAGGTATTTTAACACAGGGTGGGTAGTGTGGAGAAAAAGAATGAAGATGAACATACAGCTTCATATACACTTGTTTCCCAGATAATCTTGTAATGGGAGTATAATATATCTACCTTATCAAGACCAAAGATTCAGGGCTCTGAACTTTCTCAGCAGAGCTCAGGCTAACTGGTGGGGACTAAGGCTTCTTAAGCCTAATATTAAGAGAGTAACAGATGAAAGCACGTATCACACCACATAGAGGAATTTACTTTCCTTTTTCTCTCTTTCCTCTTCCTTTATTTCTATTTTCCAGCCACTAAATTGCACTATAGTTGATACATTTGTTCCACAGCCAAGTACCTTTTTTGCTGAGAAGGTAAGGTATTACATTGTTTCAAGTTGGCTATTACTGGCAAAGTGCTAGCATTAACAGGGGTACCTTGGCAGAAGGCAGAAGACAGGGAAGGTCTGGAGAAGAGTACAGAATCAAAATAGATAGGCCTGAATTGGGGTGAGGGAGGGGATGGAAGGGCAGGACAAAAATATTGTCGAAATGGAGGATGATCAGATAGCTAGAGTACAAGTACAAAAAAAAGCATGCCAAATGTACATTTCCAAGTTTAGTGTATTAGCTTGGAGACTTGGGGGGCATCATACTCAGGATCTATCTTAAAAAATTTTTGGAATTATAGTTGCCTGTTACTAATCCTTTCTAAGTTAAAAAAAAAAAAAAAAAAAGCCAGGGGCAGCCCTGGTGGCTCAGTGGTTTAGCTCCACCTTCAGTCCAGGGCCTGATCCTGGAGACCCAGAATCGAGTCCCATGTCAGGTTCCCAGCATGGAGTCTGCTTCTCCCTCTGCCTGTGTCTCTGCCTCTCTCTCTCTCTCTGTGTGTGTCTCTCATGAATAAATAAATAAAATCTTTTTTAAAAAAGCCAGAGAAAGGTAAAATATTGTCTCATTTTGTTTGTGCCTTTTTTTTTTTTTTTTTTTTTGTCCTAGTAAATCTGGGTTCTCGTGTTCCTCCTGAGCACTGAGAATAAAATCCAGTCTCCTGTTTCTGGATCTAAAAGAAGAGCCAATAGGATATTGTTTTGTGAAGCAGAGACCCCTGCTGGCAAAGGTGGCTTCTATTATATGGTGAGGCACCAGGCTGTCTCCCAAGCTGTGGAGTGGGAAGCCCTATCTCTGCACCTTCAGGGTTGAAAAATCTCACTACCTCAACTTGGCCCTGGGCCAGCCTATTTCTGGCTCTATCTGCTTCTTCCTTAACTACTTCCAATGCTTAAGCTAGACAAAAACCTGTTAAACCAGAAAACTCAACACAACCATTCAAAACCATACTTTTAATGGTGTAACTTATGTGAAATAAAATGTGATAAGGCTCCATGGTACAGAAACAAATCACTGACTCTTTGAACAGGTGGCAGCAGGGGGTTGGGTGGTGGGAGAGGAACCTGAGAGGTTACCCCAACCAGAGTGGAGTGATCACAGAGAGGATTCTGAGGTCAGGCTTTTGTGTTCAAATCCTGGTTACCTGTGTGCATTCAGTAGGTGCTAACTTCTCTGGGCTTCAGAATCCCCATCTCAACAGTGGAGACAACAGTGCTTTGTAAAACTGTTGTGGAGATTAAATGCCAAATCTTTGCAAGATATTTTGAGTTTTGGGGGCATAATAAATGTTCGATACATGTTAGTTATTTTTTGTGGTAATTATTGACACCATCAAGATTAAGATATTAGACAGAAAACGGGAGCCAATATAGCACTGTTGCTAAAGAATGTGGGCTCTGTGACCTTGGGAAAGCTATTTAACTTCTCTCATCCCCAGTGTCCTCTCATAGGATTATTGTGAGGTTTACATACCAAAAAAAAAAAAAAAGAAAAAAAAGTCTCTCCTTAGCTCAATCTCTGACCAATTGAGTTAGATACAGAGACGTTTGTTGCCAAACTAGAAAATCACTTCAGTACTCTAAAAAGGAGTGGGGGATGTAGAAGAGGTTGGGGTTTCAAGAAGCTCAGCATGCTTTGAATTCAAAGGTCTAATATGTTTCAAAAGCCATACACGTCAACCTAACTTATGTTTCTGCAAGAGCTACCATCATTCTAGTCTAGGCTGGACCTTCCCGGGAGAACACCTAAGTTTGCAGGGATGAGTTAGGGTTCCAGGAGGCACTTATGGAACTGTTTGTGTGCCTGCAGCAGCTATACAGGACATGAGACATCACCCTTTCCTAAATACTTAAACAGTTAGTTGTCATTGTTTGTATTGTTTTCAACAAGCATTATGACTTCCATTACTACTGTCTTCCAGTTTCCTCTGAAATGTAGCCCAGGGAGATGCCTAGAAAGAAAAGGATCTGGATTTTAGCAGTTGTAATCTGCTTCATGACAAACACCAGGTTTTGATGTTCAGCAAGTATGGCCAGGAAGCCAGGACAGAAGATTAAATCAATGTAAGCCCATGATGGGACCATAAAAAATATCTACCAAATCCATTTCCTCTAGCATTTTTAACACAGCCCCAATATTCTACTATAAATTCAGTGGCTGCAAGGGTACCTAACTTTACATATGTCACTCATAGATTTTCCTTAGTTTTATCTGCCCTATACACTTCTTCACTTGTATCATTCACCAGCACTTCAAACACAACTAAAACAAAACCCAACTAGTCTACCCCCTTCCCCAAACTGCTCTTCCATATGTTTTCTATCTCCGTAAATCATCCCACCCAACTGCCAAACTAGCTTTCTTAAATTCTCCTTCTTCTCACCCTGGGCTCTTCACCAATTCCTATCAATTGCACCTCCTAAATATAGTTCATTTCTTTCTATCATTTGCTTAGCATAGGTCATCATCTTTTCAGGCTTAGATTATGATAATATATCTAAATCCAAATCTGACTTTGTCACTTGCCTCCTTAGAATCTTCCTCTAGCATCCCACAGCTCTCAACCCCTTGATGTAGTTTTTCAATAATCTTGCTCCTGATTTCCGCTCTAGCCTTATCTCTCCCAACCTTCTTATATATTCTGTACTCCAATCATTCTGAACATTTTTCAATTTCTTGTTCTCTCTTGCCTCTTGGCATTTGTTCATGCTCTTCCTTCTGCCTTGCATTTTCTTACCTCTCTTGTTCATATGGTAAACTCCTACTTCTCTTTCCTGTCTCTGCTTAAATATCTCTTCTTCCAGGAAGCCTTCCCCCATTTCCATCATGTGTTTTATACACTCTTTTCATGCTCTTAGACCACTTCGTTTCCTCCATCATGGCTCTGACTCAATTACCACATTCTTATTATCAGGTTCACATTAGACCAAAATGTTGAGACTATCTTTATCTTATTCAGTGTTATTTCTCTGTCACTTCACACAGTGATTGGCACAGGATGTTACATTCTAAATATTTTTAATGAACTATGAATAATAACACAAAAATGTCATTTTTGTATACTGTAGCTGTCTTAAGTTTAAATCACCTATATTTGGTGAAATCAACATGTAATAGAAAATTGAAAGATCCTGAAGTTCTCTCTTGATCTGCATCTTTGGCAAGTCCATCTTTGGGACTTTTCAACCCATCACACGCTCAGGCCAGTGCATGTAGTCTAGAGAAAAGAGTGAGCCAGGTGCTTGATTTAGGAGTGTTGAAATTCTGACTATAGTAACAGTCAAAAGTTTTCATGCCTTACAGATTCAAGAACCTATAAAGTCACTGGACTTCTCATTGAAATATTTAGGAATGACATTTGACACACAAAACACACTGAACAATCAACAAATATTTACTGAACGCTTACTATGTGCTGGACTCTGTTCTGAACATCAGACAAAAATGCTTTCAGAATCTCTCATTCTTGAGGCTTACTTAATCCTCTAACAAACTAAACCTGCTTAGCCCTCATTACTAATCCTAGAGTAGCATCTGTGAGAAACACTTGGTTAAACTTGTGTGTTTGGTTGGCATGTGGGTTGGATTTCTTATAACCTGGAAAAAGGAAAATTATTCCTGTATCTGGGACATTTGTGCAGCATAGCTAAACTGACAGAGGATATCTTTCCAGGAAATTTCCATTATTATTCTTTTTTTTTTTCCTGTTCCTTCTATGAGGTCCACTGAATTGGTTTCTTTTTTTTTTTTTTTTAAAGATTTTATTTATTTATTCATGATAGTCACACAGAGAGAGACAGAGAGGCAGAGACACAGGTAGAGGGAGAAGCAGGCTCCATGCAGGGAGCCTGACGTGGGATTCGATCCCGGGTCTCCAGGATCACGCCCCGGGCCAAAGGCAGGCGCCAAACCGCTGCGCCACCCAGGGATCCCCACTGAATTGGTTTCTGATAAAGAATTCAGTGGTGCTTTCTTTTCCAAGAGACAGAATATAAGTAGAAAAAGGAAATGTGGCTGAAAAATAGAAGTTTAATAACCAAAGCAGCCCCAATATGCCTGTGTAAGGTAGAATGGTAGGCAGTTGAAAAGACTTGAGATTCTTCCCCAAAGAAGACAAGGAACAAAACTGCAGTCTATCTTTTAAACAAACCTTACTATGGGAAGCAATGGAAATCTCATACTGTGCAGGTGGGAGTGTAGAGTAATAAGTTACTTTGATAACAATTTGGTATTTTCTTCCAAAGTTGAACACATGTGTACCCCATGACTCAGAAATCCCACTTGGAGGTTTATACACTACAGGACTGCGTACACATGTGCACCAGGACACAGGTTTAAGAGTAATGCATAGCAGTGTTACTCAAAATAGCCTCAAAATGAAAACAATCCAAATGTTTACCAAGAACAGAAAGTATAAATTATGTAATATTAATACAACTGAACACTATTCAGGAGTAAAAATGAACAAAATACAACTATAAGCATTTAGATCAACTTAAAACATAAAGTTAAGCAAATAAAGACTCAACATGTAAAAAGAGTTATTATATGATCTCATTTATATAACACCCCCAACTACCAAAAAAGGCAGATGTAATCAATTATGTTTAGGAATGCATTGTTAGGTGGCAAAAATAAAGACAACCAAGGAAGCCATTATCATAAATGTCAAGACTGTGGTTACCTTCAATGCAGAGAAGGAAGTTGGGATAAGAAGAAACACAAGGGTAGCCACATTCTATCCTTTCACCTGGGTGGTGGTTAAATGACATTCACTCTGTAATCATTAAGCTTTGTAACTTTTTTTATACACACATATGCAAATACACACACACACACATATATATATTCCTCCTCTCCAATAAACAAGGTTAGGAAGGCAGTCTTCCGTGGTTTGGGGCAGTCAATAGTAGTGGTTAAGAATGTAAGCCTTCCTAACCTTGGATTATTGTGAACTTGACTATGAAAATCATCTCTAAAGTCCTTATTTACAAGACTATTTGATCCAGACATACTACGACAGTTGGTACTATTCTGATAAGTTGGGGATGGCTGTTTTTAAACGACTTTTCCAAGGACTGATAGTTAGGAAAGAAACCCTGGTCAGGGGGTTAGACTGATATTAATCAGGAGTTTTGAGTTCCATTTTCAAATGAATCAAAACAGGTACATTCCTTTCTTCCTCTTAAACTGTGCTTCTCAATCCCGGTTATATGTTGGAATCACCTGGGGTAGCTTTAAAATGCTGATGCCCAGGATCCATCCTCAGAGATTCTAATTTAATTGGTTGGGGTTGTAGCCTGGGCATCAGGATTTTTAGCCTAATTACATTAAAATCTCCAGGTGATTGTAGTGTGCAACTAGAGCTAATAATCAGTGCATAAAGCCTAATTTCATTTTGAGCACATAAGTCAAAGTACACGGTATTCCTCATTGATGAATGAACCATATAGAGTGAGAAATTCTGAATATTATTTCTTTTTTTAAAGATTTTGTTTATTTATTCATAGAGACACAGAGAGAGAGAGAGAGGCAGAGACACAGGCAGAGGGAGAAACGGGCCCCATACAGGAAGCTGGACGTGGGACTCGATCCTGGGTCTCCAGGATCACACCCCAGGCTACAGGTGGCACTAAACCGCTGTGCCACCAGGGCTGCCCCCTGGATTTTATTTCCAGACTTGCTCCTAACTAGCTCTGCAAGTTCTTCCCTTTCCTGTGCCCTAATTTACTTATCTGCAGAGCAGGGAAAATGGGCCTCATGACATCTAAGGCTTTTTTCTATCCTGACTTTCCTTAGTTAATACTAATGGTTTCTTCCTATTTTAAAGCTACAAATGACCCTTGAAACCTTTGTAGGATTTTGTATGTTAGATAAATAAAATGAAATAATAGTGCCACCATTCTTCTTTGGCCACTTAATTTTCACTGAACAACTTTAGAAAAAATATATTTATCAACTAAGTAATAGGTGTCAGGCACTGAACAAAATTAATATTTTTTCTCTCTTAGAGTCTGTTGGAGATAACACAGGAGGAAGAAAATGGTGAACAAATGGAAATATTTGTAATCACTGATAGATGCCATGCAAACAAACAAGCCCAGCAGGAAGCTCATGTAGAATTAAAGGGGGGAGGGAGGCTGCCCTCAGATAGTGTGATCATGGGGATCACAATGAAATATTGACAGGATAGGAAGTGTTAATTCACTCAACATTAACAAATATCTATTGACCTCTTCCTACAGGCCAGGCACTACTCTTGGTCTTAGAAATAGAGCAGTAGGAAAAACAAAAACAGAAACAAAAAAACAAAGTCTGGGCCTCAAGGAGCTTGCATTTTGGAGGTGACAAGAAGGCCCAGAAAATTTGAAGTCTGTATGTGTATACAGGAGTAGTGAGTGGGATGGGTAGGTATTTCAGGTCAAGGAACTATCTACTGTAAAGGTCCTGCAGATGGCAGCTGGGTATTTCAGGAACCTAAAGCAGGCTAGTGTGCCTGGAGCACAGAAAGGGCAGTGAGACTTGTTTGGAGAGGCAGACTGGAGCTAGTTTGTAAGAGGTCTCCCAGGCCAGGAAATGAGTTAAGCAAATATGGTTTATGCAAAGCACCTAGACTGAATTTGAATGGAGTCTGCTGAATGTAGGTTTAAAATCACTGTTCTGGGTTAGTATCTTAGCTGATGATTGAGCCCCACATCCATTCCTTCATCAGCTATATTCTGGAATCTGAAAATGCAAGAACTACTGCAATGTCTGCATATTACCCATGGGGCTGTTATTTTACCAGTTACTTGGTGGGGTCATGGAGTGGTGAGTATGTGTGCATCCCTGGGAGGGAGGATAGGGCTGTAGCCTGTCTGGATCCTTAAAAGTCGAAGATCTGTGACCCATAAAAGAAGAGGCTTCATGAAAAGATTTGGGCCAAAGAGATCTACAATAACACCAAGAATATATTGGTCATATATTCATTTCTTAATTCCACAATGGACATTTATTGAAAACTTATGACCACAGGAGTTACCCCAAAGAAGAGAGACAGACAATCTGATTATTATAATATAATGTGGAAAGTGTTGCAGAGATGGGGACATGGAAGAGAGCTACTGTTATAACTCACAGTGGTGATGGGAAGGGTCTGGGAAGAATTCCAACTCAACTAACTTGAGTTGCTTCAACTAAATTTTGAAGGGTTTTTAGGAGTTGGCTGGATAAAAAAACAGAAGGGTATTCTAGGTAAAGAGAACTCCTAGGGCAGAGGGATCAAGATGAAAGAGCTTAAAGTGCCTTGCTAGAGACAAAAGGTAGAGAGATGGGGTTGGAGAGGAAAACAGAGGCCAGGTCATAAAGGGCGTTGTAATCCATGTCAAAGAATCTGGAATTCATCCTGAGGTCATTGGAAAACCATTCCATAACTTTAAGGAAGGGAGTGACCCATGATAACTTTAAAAATGAATCATAATAATTAACAATGATTGATTCCTTATTGTGTGCCATGCAGTCTTTTGAGGCCTGCCAATGTACAATGACTCACTTAATCTCTAAATTCCTTTGAGTTGAGGACTATTATTAGCATCATTTTGTAAATGAGGAAGCTGAGGCACACTTAATGCAGGAACTTCTCTCAGGGTGGCTCAACTAATAAGCGGTTGTACTAGAATCCAGAACCAGGCTGTTGGCTCCAAAGAGAAGCACATATAAGTACTATGCTATCTACTTAATTCCTTGTCACCAAAGTAGGGTTCCTGGACCAGGGGTGTTAGCATTACCTGAGAACAAATCCTGGGCCTCACTCCAGAACTACTGAATCAAAATCTGAATTTTAGTAACATTTACCAGGTGGTTTGTATGCACATTAATGATTGAGAAGCATCAGCTTAACCCACATGAGGCAACTGGGCCAGAGATGATGAATTGGAAGCCAAATACCCCATCTAAAGAGAAATACCGTTCTAGATCCTGTTGATTGGTGAATGCTGAAATGTACTGAGCACCCCCACTCCTACTGCAAATTCATTTTTCACATTTTGATGGTGGGGAAGGGATATGGATTTTTTAGAAAAGCCATTTTGTGGGGGCATCACTGTATTGGCCGGCAAAAGATGTTTGCAAGTAGAATTTGGCTAGCAGCTGCCAGTGTAAAATCTCTGGCTCACAGTTTAGAGATTTAGGGGCAGGGAGAAGCTTCTGTCCCCTTGGGTCACTTTAAGTAATTTCTTTGTCTCTAAGCTGACAAATATTTGAGAATAATGACTAGGAGTAATAAGTCTAGGAGTAAGGAACCAAAGAAGCCCCTTCATCTGTGTTTCGCCTAAAGTTTTGAGAGCTGCCTGTTCTAGGTGGTGTTTATGTTGGTTTGGGACCAAATCCATAGTTGGTAAGAAAAAGCAATTATTTTCTTGGTGTGTCTTATGGTGACAGAGGAAGACAACTTGTCAAGAATATAGGGTTGGGGATTTTGACTGTCTGTCATTGTCTTTCCAGAGACTAATCAAAATGCGTATGGGTTTGGGAACCCAGGTACCTTGGGAACTCGGATGAGCTTCTAAGTCAGTGGGGTGGCCATGGGTGAGGGGGGTCCTCTGTGTCTGAAGCTGGGTACCAGAGGGGGACCTGTGGTCTGCTTGCCTGCCACAGGAAGCCCAAGCGGCAGGTTCTAACCTGCTGTTCTCCCCCAGGTTAGACCCTCCCTCTGCATCCAGCTGGCGCTCCCCAGAGGTGGGTCTGAACCCTCCTGGCCCCATGTCTGTGATGCAGGCACAGTGGCTTCAACTGGGGACAGGGGGCATGGAAAAAAAAAAGTACCTTTGGAATAACTGTACAATAGGTACAATAATGTACCTTTTATGATGTATGCTATAAAAAACAGGTGTTTTTTAGTGAGATTGCACTGTTCTCTGCCAAGAAACCTAAAGTAAGCAGCACAGATTTTCTTTTGCAGACTTGTAGGTAGCAACTAGAAGTTTTAAGTGATACGATATATATAAATTTTATTTTAGAAGTATCATGGGAATATGGAGAATAAGCTGGAAAGGGTAAAGACTGATGACCAATAAAGAGGCTATTTGAATGGTCCAAGAGAGGAGTGAATGATATCCATGCATTCACTCAAGTCAAATAACTGGGAGTCACCTTGGACTTTCTCATTCCCACAGCCATTCAGTCACTGAGTCCTTCAAATTATACTTTCTTGATGCCCATCACATTCATTCCTTCCTCTTACTTCCATTGCTATTTTCCCTATTCAGGTCCATGTTCTTTTTTTACTTAGACTGTAGGCAGAAGTGTCTCCAGTCACTCTACTTTACAACCTGTCTTTCATGTAACTACCAGAATGGGCTTTCTAAGACAAAAATCTGACTTTTTCATTACTCTAAGTAAAAGAATTCTCCAGGGGCACCCAGATGGCTCAATCAGTCAAGCATCCAACTCTTGATTTCTGCTCAGGTCATGATCTCAGTCAGGGTGGTGAGACTGAGCCCCACATTGCAGCAGCCTTGGCACTCAGCTGGGAGTCTGCTTCTCTCTCTTTCTCCCTCTCTCTCTCCCTCCTTCTGCCCCTCCCCCACGCATACACACCCTCTCTCTCTTTCTCTCTCAAATAAATAAATAAATAAATAAATAAATAAATAAATCTTTTTAAAAAGTTCTCAGGGCGTCTGGGTGGCTCAGTCGGTTAAACATCTGTCTTTGGCTCAGGTCATGATCTGGGGGGGGGGGGTCCTGGGATTAGCAGGTCTGAGGCTCCCTGCTGAGCCCCTGCTTCTCTTTCTCCCTCTGCCCTTTTCCTCACTCATGCTCTCTCTGTCTCTCTCTCTCAAATAAATGAATAAATATTTTAAAAAATAAATAAAAATTAAAATTAAAACATCACAAATTAAAAATAAATTTCTCCAGTGGAATATAAGCACTTCAGGGACTGGGCTACAATTTGCTTCTTTGCTGTATCTTCTACTCATTCATCTTACTCATTACCCACTTAACCCCCAACATCCAGATATTAGAGAAATGTTTGCAAAACTTTGAATATGCCAGGATGCTTCATGTTTACATTTTTCCATTTCCTTTCCTTTTTCCTACCTTCTCCCATCTTTTCTCCCCTTTCTGCCTCATTTGGAAAAACATGTTCATCTTGCCAATCAGCTTTTGCTGAAAACTCCATCCCAATGCCTTCATTATTTCCTGGGAAGAATTTCCTAACTTCTAGTGTGTAGCAACAGCATAATAAATATTTTTAATAATTATTTATTGAATAAATGAAAACATGGGTGTGTGCTCTTTTCCTAATTCATTAGTGTAAGAGTTTGGTGGTTGTTTCCTAATCCCACATCACTGTTTAGGAGAGCTTGTTCATTCCCATGGGCTTCAATTATCACCTCTACAGAAGTAACTTCCAAAGAGGCTTAAATTCTGTGTCCCTTATTGCTTCCTAGATATTCTAGTGGGAAAAATAAGCCCCAAGCAGGTCAGTGACCAGAAGTCTATTACAATAGTCTAAGTGAGAGGCAGTGAGAATGAAAATTAGGCAACAAATTGAAGAGACATCTGAGATGTAAGTTGCATCCAGGCCAGATGGGGAGACTCTTGCTAGTGTTCTGTAATGACACAATATGTGCTGTTGTCTGCTTTTCCTGTGATGAAGGGTGACACAGGGAGTGCTTGCAGGACTGAGGAAGGACAGACATTGTCAGAGCACCCCTCCTTTTTCCTTCCCTTTTTTTCTCAAAGTCGGATTTACAGATGAGTGAGAAACCAATGGAGTTGGTTACCAAGAAGGGAAAATTCTAGTTTCTCCTCTAAGCTCTAGGTCTAATCTTTGGTCTCATGATTCCCAGGTCTATAAAATCAAGACTGCCAAGTACTTTTAGTAATTGCATGACATTAGACCAAAAAATGTCCTTTATGCCCTTTATTCACAATTTATGGCTTTGGCAGATTGGCGTGGTGGACAGCTGAATCTACCTCAATTGACTACCAGATCTGCTGTCTCCTGGATTCACCTAGAGGACTGTAGCTCCAGGACAAAAATCCAGGCAATTACAAGGCTTTGCCTGGCAGGCATCCTGGGGGAAGCTGCTCTTCCCACACCAGACTTGGTATGCCGCCAGTGCATCTGGAAGAAGTTGCAGTCAAGGACTCAAGCCATTTTTGAGCCAACCATACTCATGTGCCTATCTGCATTCCCAGTCTAGGAACCTCTATTTGGAGGCCCCTTTATGGTGAGGCTTTTGTTGATACACTGTTCAAGCACTTCCACCAAGACCTTGGCCAAGGCAGTTTTCTCCACTTGGACTCAGTACCTTTTCACACCATGCTCTTTCCCCTCTTCCTTCCTGTGGTCCCATAAATCCATAAAAAAGCAGGAGCTTTTTTGTTGTTGTTGTTCAGAATTCCTTGGCAGTGAGATGATATCCCCATTCGTGCTTCCGTTTGATATATGCCTCATGCCATTCCATGGGGAGAAATAGAACACTAGTGAGTTAGTGTCTTCCTCCTTTCCCTCTTGCCTGCACTGTTGTAGAAAGCAAATAAAAAGGTTTGCTTGTTATTTTCATTTTTGGCCTGTTATCCTAATGAACCACCTCAACACCTGGCAGCTTGGCCCACATCTGTTTAGGAGCCCTGTTGTTTAAATAGGTGTAAGAATATTCCATCCCAACTCCCTTCTGCTAGGGCTCTGGGCTCTTGAAATAAGAGCTTCTTATTATACATGCTATAGATTCTGTGTTTTTCCTTTCACTATAGCAAGATTCAAACATGTTGAGAAAAGGAGAATGGATAATCCAGATGCACATTAGATTGCATTAGAAAAAATATTGAAACTTCTGAAACAAAACTAGCATTTTTGCTTGGCCTACAAAATAATGTGACTAATTTTGGCCAGATGGAGCATGATTATGAATTAGCTACATGTAGACTGGATTTGAGACACTAAACAATGACCCACTACATTGCTTTAAATTACACAGATGAGACTCTTTGCCCATGGTAGTTTAATTATTTTCTTGGAAGGCATTACAATTCTTTATCCAGAAAGCCTAATGAATTTTATAATTACCTTTTCCTCCAAAGTCCACAAATGATGATTCCCCATTTGGATTGGTAAAGAAGAACCCACAGTGGGAAGCATTACTGATGTGTAAAAAACTCAGGACAGCATTCCTTTGCTGACCATTCCCATTTTTTGCACATATCCAAGAGTCAATTGAGGTCCGTGCACCTCTGGGCCTGGGGGAGGAGCAGAGCAAATTTCTTTTACCCCGCCAAGGCTCGTATCTTTATTACTTTCAGAGCTCCTGCCTTGGATTAGTCCAGCACTTTTGTCTGGATTGTTAGGAGCTATTGCTTAGTAGGCATCCAATTCGCCCCCCACATTGACATCTGAGTTCCCATTATCAAATACAAGCCTCTATTGACTAGCCAATGCCTTTAGGATCAAATCAAAACTCCTAAGCAAAAAACAAACAAAAAACACCTAAGCAAATAAGATCTGGAACACCAGTCTCATTTTCCAGCATCATCACATTGTATGCTCAAGGCATCATATCCCTGCTCTCTTTGAACAAAATCCCTTCTACTTCTGTGTCTTTGTACCAATTATTCCCCTGGCTAGAGCAAAGTGCCCATTCTCATTCCTCTTCTAGGAGCCATCATACTCACCTTTTGATTCCAGTTTGAATTTTAGTTGTTATGTTCAATACGTTAAAGATGGAAGAGCAAAATGGGAGAGAGTAAGGGTACCTAAAGCTTGGACTGCACCACCCATCGCTGTGAATTTGAGTGACTTGTTTATCTTCCCCAAGCTTCTGTTCTCTCAAAAGTAAGTTGGCAACTTTTTCCTCCCAGCTTCACTGAAGTAAAATAGACAAAAAACTATATATATTTATATTGTAAAATGTAATGGTTTGATATATGTATAGATAATGAGGTATTTACACAATCAAGTTAACACATCCATTACCTCAGTTACCTCTGTGTGTGTGTGTATAGTGAAGACATGTAAGATCTACTCTCTTAGCAAATTGCAAGTATATAATACAAATTATTAGTTATAAACCATCATGCTGTACGTTAGATCCCCAGAACTTATTCATCTTACAACTGAAAGTTTATACCCTTTGACCAACATCTCCCTATTTCCCTCAGCTCCTGGAGACCATTCTACCCTCTGGTTCTGTGAGTTAGAGATTTAATAGTCACTACGTATGAGACTGTTGGGAGAGCTAATTGCAACAACCTTTTAAAACTGCCAAAAAAAAAAAAAACTGCTTAACACTGTGCCTGACATATTGTAAGTACTTCATATGTAAACGCTATTATGTCTATTTGACGACATTTTCTCCAATTCAGTTGTATTTTGACTTGTTATGCTTTAGCTTAACTAGCTTTTATGCTTAGAATTGTATTAGTTTGCATGAATTGAATGACCAAGGTAATAGTCATTATCACTTCTAGTTTATTTAGGCCTTAACATTTACCACAGCTGTATCTTATGAAGTATGGTTGAAGAACTTATATGGAACTACCATGTGATAGTGATATTGTAAATTTAATTCTATCAAGAACTATTAAGCCAGGATCAAGTTTTTGTATATTGGGGATTCTTAGAGTCCAGTCAGGTATATTTAGTACTTTGCATTAATAACAAGCAACATTTACATAATCAAATAACTTAAAGACTCTACCTTTGTAAATTCTTTCTATTTATGTTCGCTATGCTTATATAAAGAAAAGTATTTTTACTGAATTTATACACACGAGTGTTATTTTGAATACCATTTTGGACTTATTCATTCTAATTTCAAATTTGACTTATTTCAATTACACAGCAAGGTCGAATTTATTTCCATTCTATATCAAATGCCCCAGATTTAATAGTGATTTCTTTAAAAAAAAAAAAGATTTTATTTATTTATTTGATAGAGCCAGAGAGCACAAGCAGGGAGAGCAGCAGAAGGAGAGGGAGAAGCAGACTTGCTGCTGAGTGGGAGCCCTTTGAGGGGCTCGATCCCAGGACTCTGGAATCATGACCTGAGCCAAAGGCAGATGCTTAACCGACTGAGCCACCCAGGTGCCCCTTATTGTGATTTCTAAACTAGCTTTTGAGATCTGATCAACTTTTATATATAAATAACAATTTTCTGCCAAGAGGGGTAATATAATTTGCAGTAAAAATTATTTTTGAATGACTAGCTTCATTTTTGAGTGTATACATGTGTACAACTATGTTTCACTCATCTAAAATTACAAATTTAAATGTGTTAAGAATAGAAACTCTCCCCCATTATTCCACAGCTCCACAGGAGCTTTACAGTTACTGACTTTTCTTCTACAAACCTATAATAACTTGTAGTACCTCACTTTTCACTTTGTATCACAATATTGGTTCACAAGGCCATTCTGTGCCCATCCACAACTGACAACTGAATGAATAAATAAAAATGAATAGATGAGTGAATACTTAAAAGCCAAATTGTTTCTTCGAGTGATCTATCCATGAATCAGACAGATGTTCTCAGGTTAGGCTATGGCATATTAAAATACAAAGTCCTGTTTGACTGTTGTACCTGATCCCCTGCCCGATATCCTTCACCCAGCTGAATATGACAAATTTTGGGAAACTATGGAAGGGCACAAAGCCAAAGTTGGCCTAAGATCCCCAACTTAAACAGTAGTACCTGCTCTGGCACAACGACCCCAGCCACCAAGGGCTCAGTGAAGATCCTGTCTTGATCAATACCTACCCTAATTTCAGACCCGCTTCTGAGACCTCATTCTTAGGAGTTCAGGTTGGAATCTGGTCCCTCTTCTCCTGGTATGTTTTCAAAACTGACAGAGATAGAAAAGAAAAACTTACTCAGGGAAGAAAATTGGATCAAATATTTAACACCGCACATTAAGCCTGGTAATAATGACTAGATGTATCACTGTCCAAATAAATTTTATATTAATCATTAAGAAATAGCAAAATAAAATAAAATACAAAGCAAAATAAAATAAAAAATACAATAAAATAGCAAAATAAAATACAAATGTGAGCACATGTATAATATGGTTTCACATTTTACATGGATATACTGTATATCCACATGGTATATGCATTGGTACTCTTCAAGTCCATGTAATTTGGGAATGACTCATATCAGGAACTGGTGACAAGAACAGGCACTGTATTACAAAGTCTGGCATTTCAAACATTTTTGCTGTTTTGATTTTTAAAAAATTCAAAAATATTTTATTTATGTATTTGAGAGAGAGAGAATGAGAGGGAGTGTGAGAGGCACTCTCCCTGCTGAGCAGGAAGCCCAATGTGGCAACTCAATTCCAAGACCCTGGGACAATGACCTGAAGCCAAGGCATCTGCCTGAGCCACCCAGGTGCCCCATATTTTCTATTTTTCAAGTCAATTTTTAATCTTTTTAAAATCTGGATCTGTGAAATGACATTGAATCTTACGTTTGAGCACGGGAAAGTAAAGAATTAGCTCACATTATATGCCAGGTTCACATAAATCCATACTCACAAGGACAGAGCTCTGTTAAGGAACGGGTCATTTTATCTGGCAGGAGATAGAAAATGAACCCAGAAATTTTCTTTCTACCAATAAGTGTTTGGTAATGGTAACATAAATATATTCCATATGTGGTGCTAAGAAAATAAAATTACTTTTTTTTTGTCCATGTATTTTAGATTTAGAAATAAAATGCAAACCGCAGGAAAACTCGGCAGGAGATAGTTACTGGAGAATACAAAGAGCATAATTATTAGGAAGGCAAGCCTGGTATCAAAGTTACCAGGCAGCCAATCCCAAGAGAAAGTAACATGAAAGTGGATTGGGAGGGTCATCCAATCATCTAATCCGACCTTGCTGTGTAATTAAAATTGCCTGGGCAATTAGGTGTTTGGGGAGAAGTGGAAATGAACCTCTTATTTCATGGGGACTTAAGAAAATTTCCTAACAAGTCAGCAGAGAGCAAATGAAGAGAAGGGGACTATTTGCCAATATAGGTACTATTAACCATAGCCTGCCTTCTCCCAACTCACCTGCTGTCCTCCAACTAAAGTCACATTAGTCCTAAATTGTCAACATCTGCAGAACAATAAACTTAAAAATACTTTCTCCTTCATCCTGATATTGCTTACAAAGGGGTAGGCCTTTCCAGAGGGGGTGTGTGTGCATGTGCATGTGCATGGGCATGCATATACATTTGCTTTCCTAGATATGGAGCTTAGGGTGTGAGTGGGGGAGGAAGAAAATAGCATGCAAAGTTTTCATGTGGAACCACTTCCAAGGGCTCAAAGACATAACATCCTGTGCAGTTCCAGAATCCATGAGAAGCTCAGTGTTGTAGGGGTTCAGTGTGTGGGGTTCTGGTTTGGGGTTGAGACATAAAGCTGAAAAGAAAGCTGGGTACCACTTATGCCCTGTGGGCAAAAAATAAGGAGTCAGTAGAAATTTCAGAACAAGAAAACATTTCTTTTAAGATTTTATTTATTTATTAATGAGAGATACAGAGAGAGAGAGGCAGAGACAGAGAGAGGCAGAGGGAGAAGCAAGCAGGTTTCATGCAGGGAGCCTGACATGGGACTCAATCCCAGGTCTCCAGGATAACATCCTGGGCTGAAAGCAGCACTAAATCGCTGAGCCACCCGGGCTTCCCAGAAGGCACCTTTAAAAGCAAAGCTCCCCTAGCAGCAATGTTGAGGCAAGACAGAATGGATGTTGGGATTAGAAGAGCAGCAGTGGCAATGCCAAGGAGGAGCCTCATAGGAGCTTGAGGAGAATGGACAGGACTTGATGCTACACTGGATGCAGGCAGTAAGGAAGAGGGATGGCAAGTCTTCTTAGCTAAGAGCAAGAAAACAGGCAAGAGAGAAAGTCTTGCAATCCAGGGCATAGAACAGCCAGTTGGAGCTGTCTAGTTGGCCATTGTAAATATGTTTCTGGAACTCAGAAGAGAGGTCTGGATGAGGCTACTTTGTAAACCATGATAACACAGATGGAAACTGAAGACCCAGGATGAATTAGATCATCTAAAGAGGAGAGTAAAAACCAGAAAGATAGAAAAGAAGAGGCATGGAACTAAGGATTAGAGAATCTGTGGGTAAAACAAAGGAAGAGAAGCTGCTGTAAGAGATAGAAAAGGAATGGTCTGAGCGGCTGCTGCTTCTAGCACAATAGAGAACAGGAAACACAATTTTGAGAAGCTGGGGTGTCTCATGCTTCCAGATTCTGTATTCAACACTTAATGGATACATATTCTTCTTAAGTACAGATGATCATATAAGACATAAAATAAATCTAAACAGGGCAGCCCGGGTGGCCCAGGGGTTTAGCACTGCCTTCAGCCCAGGGTGTGATCCTGGAGACCTGGGATCGAGTCCCATGTCAGGCTCCCTGCATGAAACCTGCTTGCTTCTCCCTCTGCCTGTGTCTCTGCCTCTCTTTCTCTCTGTGTCTCTCATGAATAAATAAATAAAATCTAGAAAAAATAAATCTAAACAAATATTAAAGAATAGGCATTATGTAGAATACGTTTTCTGAGAACAATGTAATTAAGTTAGAAGTTAATCACAAGAAGATAGGTTTAAAATTCTACATGTTTGGAAGTTAAAAACACACTTATAAGTAATTTTTCAAAGAAGAAACCGAATTAGAACTTAATGAACACTTAGAGCAAATGATAATGAAAACACTGTACATCAAATCTTGAGGTTTACAATGGAAATGTTCCTCCAAGGAAAATTTATAGCCTTGCATGCTTATTTAAAAAATGGACAGAGGCTGAAAATTAATGAGCTAAATATTTATCTCAATAAATTAGGAGAAGATTTACAGAATAAAATCAAAGAAAATAGAAGGAAAAATAAAAATACAAGCAGAAATAAGTGAAATACAAAAAGATACCATAGAGTGAGTTGATAAAACAAAGTTTTTCTTTAAAAAATTACAAATTAAAAAAATAAAAAATACAAATCAGACAAACCTTTGGTAACATTAATCATGAAAAAAGAGAAGAAAAAATTATGGCTAGAAATGAGGATATATGGACAGAAATAGACTAGATTAAAAAAACTATATGAGAATACTATGAACAATTTCGTTACTAATAAGATCTAGGAATTACTATTTTCTTCTTCCCTGTTATCTTATTTAGGAAGCCATCTAATCCTCCATTTGAAGAGCCCTAAGAATAAAGCAAGGTCTGCCAGCAGATTTCCAAGCTATTGCCACAACAACCCCCCTCCCAAAATTTGCTGGGGTTGCCACTTGAGATTTAGCAATTTGACTTTCAGCATCACTGTTGGGGCCCTACTTACCGTATCAGTAGTCAGTCAAGGATCTTCCTTGGGATACTTCCTTTGCTTCACGCTGGAATTAGCCAAGCATCCAGGGGCATACACAACCCAAAGGGTGTGAGGATTCTTAACTGTCTTTGAATGCCATACGGGAATCTGATCAATCTAGTCCACCTTTGCTATTGCTTTTTGATGCATCATGGAGTCTTACCAGGTTTAGTGCTACACAATCTCATGAATACATGGTTACTGTCCTGCAATGAGAATAAAAATCCAATGAGAGGTTCTTGGAAGGATTCTGTGTCCCTCTGTGTTAAGCTTATCTATGTTTGGGATTCTAGGATTGAATTCTTAGTAATTAGATTTTTTGAACTGCTGCCTTCAGAGGTACTAACCCAGGTCAGCTTTTGGTATTTGCCATGAAGGGTGGTGTAGATTTCCTCACAATCCTTAAACTATAAAATATTTGGTACCATATCTCTCCCTGGACCATCAAGGCCATTCTTAGGGGTTCCCGGGTAACTTTTCAAAGATACCCCCTAAGTAATTCTGAGGTAATTTTTTGCCCTGGTCTACATTATAAAGTAGCTGGCTTTTTCCTCATTAAATAAGAGAGAGAGAGAGAGAGAAAATTCACATATTTAATACTTGCTAAAACACTTTCCTGGTAGGAAACCACACAAAACATAGTCATGTGTTTATCTTTTTAGTTTATGGATTTCCAGAACATTAGCATACAAAAAGAAGCAGTTGGTCTACATTGTTCTAAGATCAAGAGAGATTTTAAGGAGTTTTCTTGTCATTTCTCATAAATCCATTTCCATTTCATAATCATGCCCAGGAGCTTGTGAGGCACAATGTCAGGAGTAAGGAAGGAAGCTCCGATGCCCAGTTCCAAGAGATAAACCAAATCATATCATCCCACCCTCTCTCTGCCCAAAGGCTGTCCTTTTACATAAATAGAACAGCCCCAACATTGTTACAGAGATACGTGTGTAGAACAATATTACAGCCCAGATCTTCTTCCAACCCCTTTGTTTTAAGCTTCTAAGAGATCCTGAAGAACCAGGAAAAAAACTAGAAGATAGAGATGCTGCTAAATATCCTACATGGCAAAGGACAGCTCTCCATATTGCCAGTAAAGAATTGGCTGGCCCAAAATGTCAACAGTACAAAAGCTGAGAAACCCTAGTGTACAGAATATCTTGCAGAGACTTCATGTACAACATTGTTATGGACATGCTCAAAAATGAATCGTTATTCCTTTTTTTCACCTACTCACTTTTGTCACTTGTCATTCCTAATCTGATTAATGGTATCTAGTCTTATGAATGCATATCTTGAAAATAATTTTTATTTTCTCTCTCTCCCTCATCTTGCTTATGTTAGTTCCCTTCCCATTTTATCTCCTAAATATCTGCAATCCTTCCTCCTCCCTCCGCTACCAATCCTTTGTGTGAGTGTAGGCATCCTTTAGTTTGCAACTGTCTCCTAAATGGACTCCCTGCTCTGAGTCTTATAAATGCCTCCAACTCATACTCCTTGAGTATTCTAAAATGGAAGCCTAACTGCATTTCTCTCACTGTCTACAAGATAAAGGCTGAGCTCTAAGGTCTGGCTTACCATGATTACCATGTGTTTTATTATCTGCAGATCCATGTTCTAGTGCTCTTTTTCCCAATCTCCTTCCTTTCTAGTAAAACCCAAGAAAACAAAACCAACAAAACAAAAACCTTCACACTTCTGTTTATTGGACATGATGTTCCCCCTTTTTTTGGAATGCCCTCTCCACTAGCACCCCCCCTCCCGCCCCTCCTGAAAGTTTCCTCCTGGAAAAATGTGTCTTTTTAAAACTCTGCTCTGTGCATGTGCATACTTCTATTGGGACACATACCACCTCAGGTATAACATCCTAGTTCAAAAGTTGAAATGTGACAAAGCAACATGGTCTATTTTTATTCCACTCAGATTTTAAAATTTTGAATTTCCATGATATAAGGTGAAACAGTCACAGTAAATTCATGGTCCTCTCCCTTTGCTCCTCAGTTGTGGTTAAATTCTGGGGGAGCCCTCATAGTATCTAAGTTTTGGAGGTGTAGGCACTCACGCCTCATCCCTGTACATAGAGCTCCTTCAGATTTGGAGGTTCTTTTCTTAAGTCAGTGTCTTGCTTGTTGATAACCTCATCATTTTGCTTTGAGAATTTTTCTGAGGCTTTCTACGGCTTCCTTATACCACACAACTATTCCCTTCACAGGGCTGCTTCCTACCCCAAATTACCTGGACATTAAATCCTTAATCAGAGACCTAGAGGTATTCCTTTTCTTATAATCTTGTTAAAAATCTTCCTTCAAAAATATTTCCTGTCTTGTGAATTTTTTGTCTTAGAGGCATCAAATACTTTCTTTCATGGGTTTAGACTTTTAATAGGTTTAGTCCCTTAAAAGCTAATGACTCTCAAATTGTTTCTGCTTAGTTCTGTAGCATCCCATATTTGAGGCAGGACGAAAAACAGAACAGAGTAGCTCCTAAATCTAACAGCCCTTTGGATACACCCGGGGGAACTTTTAAAATTGAAGATGCGGGCAGCCCGGGTGGCTCAGCGGTTTAGCGCCGCCTTCAGCCCAGGGATTGATCCTGGAGACCCGGGATCCAGTCCCACGTCGGGTTCCCTGCATGAAGCCTGCTTCTCCCTCTGCCTGTGTCTCTGCCTCTCTCTCTCTCTTTCTCAAGAATAAATAAATAAAATCTTTATTTAAAAAAATAAAATTGAAGATGCTCCCCTGCAACTCTGCATCATCAGAATGTTTGTTTTTTAAAAATCACAAAATCTCTCATTGGTGGGAGTGGGGCAGGACTCCGCTCAATTCCTTTTTCCTTAAAGTCTCCAATTATTTATTTTATTATTATTTTTTTTTTACCTACAATGCTTACTCCCTGCAGGTTCCCCAACCTCCACAACCCGGCTCCGCTCCCTCCTCCTCGCCCCGCCCCTCACCTCTGCGCTTCCAGTTCACCTTCCAGCCCCGCCCCGTCCCGCCCCGCCCCAACCCCGCCCCAACCCCGCCTCCCCTCCCGGCCCCGCCCCTCCCATTCCCAGCCCCTCCCCTCCCATTCCCAGTCCCGCCCCCTTTCCTAGCCCCGCCCCTCCCGCTCCCAGCCCCGCCCCCGGCCGGCCCCGCCCCCTCTGCCAGCCCCGCCCCCTTCTCCTTCTCAGGCCTCTCTCCAGGCGGCGCAGTCTCCGCCCCTCCTTACGTTCCCGCCAGTCCTTGCGGTCCGCAGCGCGACGCTTCCGTCGTCCGTGTTACGTTCACGGGGCGCCGGAAGGAGGAGCCGTGAGCGCTTTTGGAATTATGGCGGCGGTGGATATCCGAGGTAACCTGCGCGGTTACCCGTTGTTTCCTGATTGGCTGGGGGCCTGGGCTGGGGGTTTATAGCTCTCGGGGGCAGGATCCAGGTTCCTTTGTGGTGACTCCCAAGCGCGCATGAGTGGTTTCTGCAGACGACCCAAGGCTCCAATCTGGCGAAAACTCGTTTTCCCCGGCTCCTCAGGGGTCTCTTACAAGCTTCAAAACCGAGGAGTTGGAAGAAGCTCTGGGTCCCGAGCCGCCAGGCCTGCAGTACTGTGGCAGACACATATCTCTACGACGATACTGGGGTGGTTCTGCCTGGGTGGAGGGACGGCTTTTGGGCCGAGAGTGGGGCGTGATGACGTGATTGGTTCATCTCCGGGGACTGGGCGTGGGGGCCGCCTTACTCCTGACCCTGCGCCCCCCGCGTCCTTGGGCAGGAATCCCTAAGATTTTCTTCTGTAAGTTTTATTTTTGAGTCTGTAATACCTTCCATCGAACACCCACTATTGAGGGCAGGGACCGGTCCTTTTTCGCAGCTGAATTGGAAAGGTGCTCAGTTATTTGTTTAATCAGTAAAAAAAAGAAAAGGAAAGGAAAAAAAAATACAGAGAGGGCAGCCCGGGTGGCTCAGCGGTTTGGCGCCGCCTTCAGCCCAGGGTGTTATCCTGGAGACCGAGGATCGAGTCCCGCATTGGGCTCCCTGCATGGGGCCTGCTTCTCCCTCTGCCTCTGTCTCTGCCTCTCTGTGTGTGTCATGAATAAATAATACAATCGTAAAAAAAAAAAAAAAAAAATACAGAGAGGCACAACCCGTAAATTGCTACTCGATTTCCGTATCCGGCCATACGTGCACACGCATCTTTTTCAGTGCATTCGTAAAAACAACAACAAACCAGCCTAGGAATTGTGCTCTGTGATTCCAAAGAGTGAACGAAAGGGTATTTAAAATATAGCTTGAAGCGTGAGAACTTAGTTTCAAACAGTCCAGGTTCCTCCAGGTCGGGAGGAGGTATCGTGGAAGTGACCTGTTAACGAGAGTGAGAAAAATTTATGAGACTGAGAGAGCGCCTGTGAATATCTTTATTTTTTTACTGTTGTGGTGGCTCCCACAAAGCTTATTAAACTTGTATCAAGACTCTTAACCTGTATTTGTTTCTATTTTAATTCTTATTATTTCTAAAAAGTCGGAACACGTTTGTATTTCTGGGTTATAATATGATGAGTATTAATAAAAGCATAAAAATTGAGAACTAGAGAAAGAAGCCATTATTTTTGTCTTTCAAAGTAGAGAAAGGCTTCGTAGATGTATTGACATTTGAAATGAGTTCAACCTAGCATGACTAAATTTTCTGCTAAACTTACACCTTTTTGAGAGTGAAAGGGTTCTCTACTTTTTTAAAAAAAGGCATAAACTGTACTAGTGGGATTTAGTACTGTCAGTGATATGAAACATTGCAGTCAGTAGCCAATAAAAGCTCTTTAATTAAAGCTCTCTAGTTCTATTTACCATGTCTTTTTTTTCTTTTTGCATTTTGAAAAATTGAGTTAATTCTATTCTGAAGTATGAAATTGTATGGATGCAATTAAGGGCATTCTACTTCTCATTTGCTTTATAACTTTTACACCATTATCTCCTCTATATAAGCTTCCTAACTGATTTCTGTCCCTAATTGGGAGGTCTCAAACTGGTGGCTCTGACTGTGTTTCCTTTGGGATACATGTTTGAAAATTTTTGAACATATGAAAACTCAGGATTTTCTTTTTTCTTTTTTTTTTTTTTTTGAGATCTTTCTAGGTTTCAAGTCCTCTCACTTCACCTAATCAAACTATTCTCTAACCATATACATCTGTATTTCTCTACCTTTGTATGTGCATTCTCTCTGCTTGGAATGACTTTGCCCCCTTTTGGTACATGATGAGCTTCTATTTATTTTTTAGTATGTAGTGCCAAAACCTGCCTCCTCCTTACCCTGCGAAAAATCATTCCTATTCCTTCAGGTAAGGTGTTCTCCCTCAATTATGCTCTGATAACACATTTATTCATGCCTTTGTTATAACACTTGTCGTGTCATCTTGTCATTGCTTTCTTGCACACTTAGGTCTTCTGTGAGAATATGTAGGTTAAGATCTATGTCATTTTTATATTCATAGTGCCTCCTGCATTAGATGCATAAATAATGTTGGATTGGCTTTCTTTTTTCTCATCCTTTATCATTTTGTTTCTTTCCTATAGATAATCTGCTGGGAATCTCTTGGGTTGACAGTTCCTGGATCCCCATTTTGAACAGTGGAAGTGTCCTGGATTACTTTTCAGAAAGAAGTAATCCTTTTTATGACAGGACGTGTAATAATGAGGTGGTCAAAATGCAGAGGCTGACATTAGAACACTTAAAGTAAGTTATTGTAAGAAGGTAGCAAGCATCTTTGCCAATTAGAGGTTTTGAAATGAATGGTTCTTTCAAGCTATGGATGGAAGTACAGAGCAGAAGTTTTGGAAGAAATGGAGTTTTGGGGAGGTTTGTACAAATTTGACATTCAACGAAGTTAATCACAGGCACTGATAACCTGGGAAGGCTTTTCTGATAATTTCATATATTACTGTCCAGTTAAAATATACCTATGAGGTTTAGATGCGGATCCAGTTAGTGATCTTAGCAATGCAACTGGTCTCTACCAGATGACCATACTTACTGTCTCTCTCTTTTTTTTCCCCAAAGAGTTTAGTCATTCATTAGAGAGTGCACACAAGCAGGCGGAGCGGCAGGCAGAGGGAGAGGGAGAAGCATGCTCCCTGTGGAGTAGGTATCTGGTGTGAGGCTCAATCCCAGGACACTGAGATCACTACCTGAACCGAAGGCAGACCCTCAACCTACTAAACCACCCAGGCACTCCCTTATTGTCTCTTACATCAAATTTAATGTCTTAAACCATAGTCTGACTTATAGTAGATTTTTCTTTGTATGACAAAGTTTTAGCTTGACGATTGCAAAGTAAGAGTCTTCAGACTTCAGATGCTAAATAATAAAGAATTTATTGCTATCACAAAAGTTTCTGAAGCAATTGTACAATAGTTTTTCATTTGTCACCTAATATCAGGGAGGGGTTCTTGATAAATTTCTGAGGTATTTTAAATAGCTTTTCTTAGGAGGCAAATATTTATGATTATTAGGACAACTGGCTTTTAAATAATACATCAGGTCAAAAAATTTGTCGGAGGCAAGGGTAAGGTTTTTGATGTTTTATAGTTGAGTATGTATAGTTGAAATGTATGGTCAAAGCATGTATAGTCTTCATGTACTATGTATTTTTAGATTTTACATATATTTATATGTCTCAGGAAACATTGCAGTATTTTGGTTGTCTTTTTTGAAAGGTACACTCTTCAACGTACTTTCATGAGTGAATACTCAGATTTAAGTTTATTGTGAATTTTTGTAGAGAAATTTTGTTGTTTAAAAATCAAATCTTACTTTATCTATATTCCACCTACCTGGGAAAATAGCCAGTTTTATTGGACAGCTAGTTCTTAATATCAAACATAGTTTTAATCTGGTTTACAGTGTTGCGTACTTTTATATAATAATCTGAATGTTCTACACAATTGTTTGTAGGGCATTCATAGATCTCTGGATGTCTGTTCTGTTTTCAGTCAAATGGTTGGAGTGGAATACATCCTTTTACACGCTCAGGAGCCCATTCTTTTTATCATTCGGAAACAACAACGGCAGTCCCCTACCCAAGGTAAAAATGTGTAAACTTGAGGCATAATTTTCTTCTTAAAATACCATGATTTATTTAACCTTCTGAGCTACATGTTCTTACTTTTTTGGATTGGGTTCTGTTTTGGGGATCCCTAAGACCACATACATGTTCAGTGCTTTGCTAAGAGGACTCCGCAGATTCAGCATATGGGTCTGTTAGTTATACCTGAGATTTGTTATGGTAGCACAGTAAAGATCCACTGATGAATCAGTAAGGGAAAAAGCTACATCAAGTGGGACTGTAGGAATCCATGTGTAAGCTTCCTTTGCTTTCCTTTTTGCAAGGGGACACACCAAGTGCATTCTCCTTCCAGCAGCCCCCACACACATATTAGGTGTGTAACCTATCTGTTTAGGGAAATCCTTTTGATCCTCGGAGTCCAGAATTTTTATGAGAGCTAATCTTTTTTTTTTTTTTTATAACAAGTTAAGGAATTTATTATCTTGTGTAACAAAAAGTCCAAAGGAAAAGCAGTTCCAGGATTGGTTAATTCAGAATCACAATTAAGGTGCTTTCTATCTGTGCACCCTGCTATCCTCAGTATGATGGCTTTCATCTTTATGCTTGTTCTCTCTCAGTTATCATCAGATGGAAGAGGAGATGATAAATGTACTATATGAGCACTGACCCCAACCCACTGAGAAGATATGGTTTAATGAGAATTGGTGTGCCTAATCCAATTGTCTACCCCTCTGCTCTTGGGAAATAGTAATTAGGGAATAAAGATAAGGAACCTTCAACCAGCCCTTCTACACATGGGGAGAGAAGCTGAAAGTCCTCTGCCTACCAAAATTCCAGACTCTCAGAAGGAAATGAAGTTTCTACTATAATATCGTTTGTACAAATTGTTGAGGCACACTAGTAGAGCAGGCATAAATTTACCACTTAGGAAATGTTTCAGAAGCCAAGTTCCACTAGTTCTGTGCTTGTACACAAGAGTCTAGGGACAACTCTCCAAGCACTAACAAAGTAACTCACTACATTGAAGCCATCTTCTGTGAGAATATCTGTTGGGAACCTCGAACATCCCAAGTAACTTCTCATCTCAGTCTACTATGTCTAATTCTATTAAAAAATGCATGGTAGATGCAGTTGTACCAAATTCATAGAGGATCCATTGAAAATCCTCATTGACATATTCAGCCAAAATTCTTACCTGACTTATGTTATCAAACATAAACTTGGTTTAGAAATCACACTGAAGAGTATAGAATTCAGATTTGACTTTGAATCAAAGAGCTAGTTACTATTCCAGAAATGACCAACTGCATTTCCTCATTAAGACATTTAAGAAAAACCTTCAGCCTGGTACTGATTCCAGGGAATGACTTGATAGAGAAGCTGTGCTTCCATAGTTAAGAATCCACATTTAATTTCAAACACAAAAGATCTAGAATCCTTGCCCAGAGGGAAAAAATAACCTTAGAACAAAGGCAAGGCCAGGAACAAGATTTCCATGATGAGAGGGTTCAGGTCATGGGAAGTGATACAAGGTGGTACCAGCTTTACTAGCAGCTGGTTTATTCCTTAGGACCCAGGAACGGGGCACAGAGGCAGGTTTAGTGCATCTGATATCTTCATCCTAGGTGCTAAATCTCTCACTCTGAGGTCTTATTCCCCAAGCTGTAACTGACTAATAACAACATTGGATGATCTGGGAACTTGTTAGAAATGCACTATCCCTACTGAGTAAGAATCTGACTTTAACAAGATACTCGGGTGATTCAGATATACATTAAAATTTGAGAAGCATTGCTCTAGTTGGCAAACTGTTTCTGTGATGGTCCAGAGAATAAATATTTTAGGCTTTGTGGGCTTCAGAGTGTCTGTAATAGCTATTCAACTAGTGTCATAACAGTCTTAGATAATATAAATGAATGATTATGGCTGTTTTCCAATATAAATTTATTTACAAAAATAGGAATTGCCAAACCTCGCCTTAATATGGGAAAATACCAAATTTTAGTTGTTCTTTTTATGAAAATATTTTTATTTGTGGCATAGCTATATTCATGAATATTTTTATTTTCACTGCTTCAGTTATCCCACTGGCTGATTACTATATCATTGCTGGAGTGATCTATCAAGCACCAGACTTGGGGTCAGTTATAAACTCTAGGGTGGTAAGTGTCTTCACATTCTTGAAACACTAAAGAAAACTTTTAATCGAGCTACTTTGTTTCCAAGAATCCAACAGAAGCTTCTCTCCCTTGTATATGTTGGCATGAAGTGTTGATTATTAAAATGTCTTGAACACTATGGGCCAAGTCCATGTTGAAAGTACGTATTATAGCCCCAGCTGTGTAGTGATTCAAGTTCTGGGGGGAAAAAGAAAAACAAAACTGGAAAATTGCTGCCCTCGCATATGTAGTATTTCGTGGGTATTTACTTTGGAGATTTTAGTTGATCTAATGAGAAATTCAGAATTTGTGTTCTTTTTAAAAGCTTACTGCAGTACATGGCATTCAATCAGCTTTTGATGAAGCTATGTCATACTGTCGATATCATCCTTCCAAAGGGTATTGGTGGCACTTCAAAGATCATGAAGAGCAAGGTGGGTAGAACACCTAGACCTTCTAAGAACCCTTTTTGGTAATTCTGAGACTGAAGCGGTTTTCTTTAGGAAAACAGCTATTGATTTCTAGGTGTGTTTTATTTATTTATATATTTTATTTGATTTTATTTCTTTAAAGACTTTATTTATTTCTTCATGAGAAACACACGGGGAAAGACAGAGGCAGAGGCAGAGGGAGAAGCAGGCTCCTTGTGGGGAGCCTGATATGGAACTTGATCCCAGGACCCTGGGATCACAATCTGAGCCAAAGGCAGACGCTCAACCACTGAGCTACCCAGTGCCCCTCTAGGTGTGTTTTAGATAAGAAAACTTCATAGGATGGTGACACTGTCATAGCTACAGTTCCTGTAACTAGATGTGGTAACACTAGTTTTCCCATAGGAACAGAAATTTTAATGTGTAGGTAACTGGTAATCTTTGGTAAGTTGATTCAAGGTTTTAAAATATTTGGAACATAGGATATTAGTGATTAATGTATCCTGCTTACCTAACTGTTGAGTCTCTTAAAATCTGGAACCTCAATCTCCCTAGTATTTCAAAGTAGGGGAGATGCTTTTATAGCCTTATCTCCAGATGACCAGTTTATTTTCTGATCTTTCCATGTTATTACCTGTTGTGATGCCAGGACCTCTAGTTTCCATAGCTGCTAGTCTGCTATTGGTTCTGCACCATATTTTACAGTAAAAGTATTCTGTACTCTGGAAATGTGTCTGTAGCAGTATACCCATATTCTGAATTTCCTTCTTTGAGAAATAACAACTCAGAATAAATTACTGAGGGAAAGATAGCCTTTAAATGGAATTCAGACCTGTGAGATGAATGATCTTCCAAATATATTTATTCTTAATAGTAGGTACAGGGGTAACATCATTTGACATAGGATTTAGGTAATTATGGAAAACTTTAGCCTTGAAAATTTTAATGTCTATCTATGCTTACATATTAAAACTGAAGTATCCTTAAAAAACTTAATCAGTTTTTTAAATGTTAAAATGTTAACTTCATTTAAGAGCGAAGAGTTAAGAACACTTGTTTCTGTATGTTGTGTTTAATTTATTTGGAGGGATAATCTTTGGAATAGCAGCCATTAAAAATAATGACATTTGAGTATATTCATGGCAGATAAAGATTTGTAAAATGTAAGACACCAAACTAGGCAGTGTTTTGATTTGGACTTCATATTTTAATAGATAAAGTCAAACCTAAAGCCAAAAGGAAAGAAGAACCAAGCTCTATTTTTCAGAGACAACGTGTGGATGCTTTACTCCTAGACCTTAGACAGAAATTTCCACCCAAATTTGTGCAGGTAATGAAAATGCATGTGGTTAACTTTGATTTGACACTTTTTCCTGGAATATTTATTTTTAGTTGAGAACTGTTTCAGATGTGGCCTAAAAATAGTTATTTTCTTCATTAGTTAAAAATGGTCTCTGGGGGAGAGAAAAGGGTCTCTGAATCAAAGGAAAGGTTTTCAAAGACTTAATGGAAGAAGTGGGCAAAGGAAATGGAATTAACAGTTTTATGCTCTTTAAGGTTATTTTCTCGTTAAATCTTCATAAAGACTGCATTCTCATTCCAAAGTTGCTAAAAGTGTCACAGATGGTAACTAAACTAGAATATGAAAAAAACAAAACAAAACTAGAATATGAAACTCATGCTGTTTTTATTCTGTATGCTGCCTTTCAGCCTGATGTAGTAGATATCTAAGTCCTTAAATGATAGACTAGTTAAAATTTTTTTAACAAGTGGTGCTTAGCTGGCTCTGTCAGTAGAGCATGGGACTCTTGTTCTCAGTGTTGTGAGTTTGAGCCTCACACTGGGTGTAGAGATTATAAGTAAACTTAAAAAACAAAAACTTCTGTAACAAAAAGAACAGAACATTTGAGGTGAAGGGTTTGGCATAATAAATGGAGGAGTAAAAAACAGACTTCCATTTTTTGGTGATTAAGTTATATGAATTCTAGTATGTTATTTAGCGTAATAGTAATAGCAAATCCACCTGCCATTCTACTCAATGAGCTCCTGAAGTGAATTAAGTATGAGATGGAATATGTGCACGTTATTCTCCTAGTTAGTCTCAGTTCATATATACAGGGCTGTACACACAAGATCATGTATACTATTATTCTTGTGGGGGGAGGGGACTAAGATTTTCAGGTTGGTTTTAGATTAAATGAGATTTTTCACACTTTGGGATGACTTTAGAACAGGCCTCACCTTCTCCTTTTCCTGACTCCACTGTGTGAGTTATGTGCTGTTGGAGTGGTGATGTGGTGAAGGGAATGGAGGTCAGAATGGAATGTGTGACAGGGAAGTCAATTTAGAGAACTCTCATGAATTGCATTTGAAGATAAAATAGTGTCTGTTGAATAAGTAAATAAATTATAGTGTGTGTAGGAATATGAGTAACCATGATAGTGTGGGAGGTTAGTTGTGGTTGACCATTCAGCGAGTACGTAGTTTATATGAGTGAGGGAGGCTGAGGGAAGAACATCTTGACCTATACAGTACAGTATCCATTCAGCACATGTGACTATAGAACATTTGAAACACAGCCAGTCTAAGTTGAGCTGTGATAATAGTGTAAAATGCATACTGGGTTCAAAGACTTGGGGGGCAGGGTGCAGAGTAAAAAAATTAACTACCATCTTGCATTTGTGGCTCACATATTTCTTTTGGATAGTGCTCATCTAGAAAATGGGAACAACACACAAAACCAGAAATATGAAAGAGTATTAATGGAGATATTAGTATTCATATTAATTAGTCGACATACTAATAATAATAATGGGTAGATTTTTCAGAAACCAGAAATCCTTAGTTTGTTGTTCTTTTTCTAGTTCCTTGATCTGTAAATTTAAGATTACTTATTTGAGAATTTTCTTTCTCTTTAATGTGGGCATTTATTACTATAAATTTTACTCTTAGTACTGCTTTTGTTGCATCCCGTAAGTTTCGGTATATTTTGTTTTCATTTTTATTTCTTTCCAGATAATTTCTGATTTCCTTTTTGATTTCTTCTTTGACCCATTGGTCGTTTAGGAGTGTGTTGTTTAATTTTCACATATAAGTTAGCAAAAGGAAGGAAATGAAAAAGATAAGTTGAAAAACAAATGAAATAGACTAGAAAAACTCTAGAAAAAAATGAAACTGTTGGTGTTTTGTAAAGATAAAATTGACACTTTTTTTTTTTTAGATTTTATTTATTTATTAATGAGAGACAGCGGCAGAGACACAGGCAGAGGGAGAAGCATGCAAGGAGCTCGACATGGGACTCGATCCCGGGTCTCCAGGATCATGCCCTGGGCTGAAAGTGGCGCTAAACCACTG
Source organism: Canis lupus dingo (assembly GCF_003254725.2). Classification (NCBI taxonomy): domain Eukaryota; kingdom Metazoa; phylum Chordata; class Mammalia; order Carnivora; family Canidae; genus Canis; species Canis lupus. The sequence goes on along the minus strand of NC_064250.1, from coordinate 44,428,402 downwards.
AGCCACCGGGGCTGCCCAAAATTGACACATTTTTAACTAGATTAACAAAGAGAGGAAACTCAAATCAAATTAGAAATGAAAGAGGAGATGGAAACAAAAGAATCACAAGAGACATATCTAATTATGTGTCAAAAAAATGGAAAACCTTAAGAAATTCCTAGAAATGTACAACTTAACCCAGACTGAATCATGAAGAAACAAAATCTGAACAGACCAAAAATGAGTAGGGAGATTAAATTAGTAATCACAATCCTCTCCATGAAGAAAGGTCTAGGACCAGATGACTTCGTAGGTAAATTCTACCAACATTTAAAAACATGAGAATTAACACCAATCCTTCTCAAACTCTTTTTCAAAAATTGAAGAGGAAGGGAACATTGCCAGATTCATTGTATGAGGGCATTAATCTGATACCAAAGACAAAGACACTACAAGAAAAGAAAGCTACTATATTTAGTATCTATGATGAATACAGATCCAAAAATCCTTGATGAAATACTAGCAAACCAAATTTACCAGCACATTAAGAGAATCATGCACCATGATCAAGTGGGATTTATCCCTGAAATGCAAGGATAGTGCAACATAACTGAAATCAATCTTGATGGTATACTGCGTTATCAGAACAAAGGTTAAAAATCACACGATCATCTCCATAGATGCAGAATGAGCATGTGACAAAATTCAACACTCTTATGATAAAAACATTCAACATACTCAATAAGAAAGGAATGTGCCTCAACATAATAAAGGCCATATGTGTGATAAACCCACAGCTAACATACTCAGTGATGAAAAACAGTTTTTCCTCTAAAATCAGAAAGAGGACAACAGTATCCACTTTGCACAGTTCTAGTCAATATAGTACTGGAAGTTCTACTAGAGAAATTAGGCAAGAAAAAGAAATACAAGGCATTCAAATAGGAAAAAAAGTAAAAGTGTCTCTTTACATGACCCCTGATATGATTTTTTACATACCAAACCTTAAAGATTCCACTAAAAAGCTTTTAGAACTAATCAGCAAATTCAGTAAAGTTGCAAGATGCAGAGTCACTCAAAAATGGGTTGCCTTTCTGTATACTGACAACAAATTATCTGAGAAAGTTACCTGAGAAAGATATTAAAGTTGGTAAATTCCATTTACAGTATCATCAAAAAATACTTAGTAATACAGTTTTTGTGGTAAATTCCATTTACAGTATCATCAAAAAATACTTAGTAATAAAGTTTTTGTTTTCATCTTTATTGAGATATAACTAGTATATAGCATTATGTACATTTAAGATACAGTGTGTTGATTTGATACACATATATTGCAAAATGTCAGCTGACCCCATAGTATTAGGTAGCCTCCATCACATCACGTCACATAATTACCATTTCTTTTTTGTGTCAAGATCATTTATGATTCACTCTTTTAGCAACTTTTGAGTATATAATATGTTATTAACTATAACCACCATGCTGTAATTGGATCCCCAGAACTTATTTATGTTATCAGTGGAAGTTTGCACCTTTTGACCAACATTTTCCCATTTCTCCTGCCAACCTCCACTCAAGCCACTGATAGCCATCACTTTACTCTCTTTATGAATGTGGCCTTTTTAGATTCCACATATAAGTGATACATAGAGTATTTCATGTTCTCTTTCTGGTATATTTCACATAGCCCTCAAGTTTCATCTTTATTGCAAATGGCAGCATTTCCTGCTTTCTAATAGCTGAATAATATTCAATTTCATACCACATTTTCTTTATCCATTCATCTTTTAATAGATGGTAGGTTGTTTCTATATCTTATTGTTGTGAATAATGCTGCAGTAAACATGGGAATGCAGTTATCTCCAATATCTTGTTTTCATTTCCTTTGGATACTTGTAAGTGGACTTGCTGGATCATGTATTTCTATTTTTAATTTTTGTGGGAACCTCTGTACTGTTTGCCATACTGGCTATACCAGTTTACATTCCTACCAGCAGTGTGTCAGGGTTCCCTCTTGACATCCTCACCAATACTTATAATCTCTTGTCTTTTTGATGATAGTCATTCTAATACTTGTGAAGGGATATCTCATTGTGGTTTTGATTTGCATTTCCCTGATGATTAGAATCTTGAGCACCTTTTAATGTACTTGTTTAATGTAATGTAGGTCTTCTTTGGAAAAACATTTATTCATTTCCTCTGCTCATTTTTTAATTGGGTTGTTTGGGGTTTTTGTTTTGTTGTTCTGCATTGAGTTGTAGGAGTTCTTTATATATTTTGGATATTAACTCCTTATCAGATATTTGTAAATATTTTCTTCCATTCTGTAGGTTGCCTTTTCATTTTGTTGATGGTTTTCTTTGCTGTGCAGAAGCTTTTTAGTTCGATGTAGTCCCACTTGTTTATTTTTGATTTTGATAGGTTTGCTTTTGGTATCAAACCCAAAAAATTATCTCCAAGACTGATGTCAAGGAGCTAATAGCCTGTTTTCTTCTAGGGTTTTATGGTTTCAGGTCCCATGTTCATGTTTTTAATCCATTTTGAGTTAATCTTTATGTATGGTGTAAGATAGTGGTCTAGTTTTATTCTTTTGCACATGGTTGCCAGTCTTCCCAACATCATTAATTGAAGAGACCATCTTTTCCCCATTTTCTCCATTGTATATTCTTGGCCCTTTGTTGTAAATTAATTGACCGTATATGTGTGGTTGATCTTTGAACTGTTATGTTCCACTGATGTATGTGTCTGTTTTTATGCCAAAATCATACTGCTTTGATTACCACAGCTTTGTAGTATAGCTTGAAATTTGAGATACAAGCATTTTTACATTTATTGCAGCAGTATTCACAATAGCCAAGATGTGGAAACAACCCAGATGTCCCACCACAGATAAATGAATAAAGAAACTGTGGTGTATACATATAGTGGAATATTATTCAGCCTTTAAAAAGAAGGAAATTGTACCATTTGTAACATCATGGAAGGACCTGGAAGATGCTGTTAATTGAAATAAGTCAGTTGCAGAATGATGAGTATCATATGATTCCACTTATATGAGGTATATAAAATAGTCAAACTTTAGTAGTCAAACAGATGCAGAAAATGTGGTGGTTGCCAGAGGATGGAGGAAGGGGGGGACATAGGGAATTGTTAAATGGATATAACGTTTCAGTTATACAAGATGAGTAAGAAGTTCTAGCGATCTGCTGTACAACATAGTGCCTATAGATGGCGTTAAACACTTAAAAACTCTGTAAGAAAGTGGATTTTTGTGACATGTTCTTAGCGCACAATAAAACCTAAAATCATAGGAATATAAAGAATCTTTTGGAAGTAATGGATGTGTTTATTACCTTGATTGTGATGATGATATCACAGGTATATGTGTATGTACTCATCAAATTGTACACATTAAATAAGTGCTGTTTCTATATATCAGTTATACCTCAATATACCTGAGTGGAGGGTGAGGTAGAAACAAGAAAATACTCTGAAATTTTACTCTATGTGATTGTGGTAGGGAAGAGTAATGAAAAAATACAAGACATGAAAGATGGTTAGGGTTAGATTGAGGATTTTGTATGCTAAACAAAAGAATTTGTGGTTAATTCTGTAGCCTAGTACTTAAATATTTGCTATTTTAAATCCATAACCACTTGGACAAATATAACAGGTTTCTAGCTGCATTAAGTAATTTGAAGTATTTGAACTATCATCACTACAGACAAACCAAAGCAGTAGCAATTTTTGTATATTCATTTTAAAATACATGCTCTCTAAGGGTGCCTGAGTGACTTAAGTGCTCTAGGAGTGCCTGAATCAATTAAGCATCTGACTCTTGGTTTTGGCTCAGATCCTAATCTCGTGGTCATGAGGTGATGGAGCCTTGTCTTAGGCTTTGCGCTCAGTGCAGAGTCTGTTTACATTCTCTGTCCCTCTCCTCCTGCTCTTGCTCTCACACTCTTTCTCTCAAATGAATAAAACCTTTAAAAACCTTTAAAAAAAAATAGATACACCCAGTGCTCATTACATCAAGTGCTCTCCTTAATGACCATCACCCAATTATCCCATCACCCTTCACTTCCCCTCCAGCACACCTCAGCACTTCCCCTCCAGCACACCTCAGTTTGTTTTCTGTAGTTAAGAGTCTGTTATGATTTGTTTCCCTGTTTTCATCTTATTTTTCCTTCCTTTCTCCTATATCCATCTGTTTTATTTCTTAAATTCCACATGTGAATGAAATCATCTGGTATTTGTCTTTCTGTAGCTGACTTATTTTGCTTAGCATAATATGCTCTAGTTCCATCCATATCATTGTAAATGGCAAGATTTCATTCTTTTTGATGGTTGAATAATGTTCCATAGTATGTGTGTGTGTATACATATATATATGTACTCTGTATACACACACATATACATACTCTGTATACACACACACTACATTTTCTTAATCTATTAATCATCAGTCAGTGGACATCTGGGCTCTTTCTGTATTTTGGCTGTTGTGGACATTGCTTCTATAAACATTGGGGTGCATGTGTCCCTTTGAATCACTATTTTTATATCCTTTGGATAAATACTTAGCAGTGAAATTTCTGGGTGGTAGGGTAGCTCTATTTTTAACTTTCCTAAAATAAGTTTTATTTGTTGGCTATTTGCATGTCTTTTTTTTTTTAAGATTTTATTTATTTATTCATGAGAGATACAGAGAGAGAGGCAGATACACAGGCAGAGGTAGAAGCAGGACTTGATCCCAGGACTCCAGGATCATGCCGTGAGCCAAAAGCAGATGCTCAACCACTGAGTCACCCAGGTGTCCCTGTGTGTCTTCTTTAGAGAAATGTCTGTTCATGTCTTCTGCCCATTTCTTGACTGGATTTTTTTGGGGGAATTGAGATTGATAAGTTCTTTATAGATTTTGGATGCTAGCCTTTGATCTGATTAGACATTTGCAAATATCTTCTCCCATTCAGGAGGTTGTTTTAGTTTGGTTGACTATTTCCTTTGCTGTGCAAAAGCTTTATATCTTGATAAAGTTCTAATAGTTCATTTTTACTTTTGTTTCTCTTGCCTTTGGAGACCTGTGTAGCAAGAAGTTGCTGTGGCCTAGGTCAGAGAGGTTGCTGCCTGTGTTCTCCTCTATGATTTTTTTTTTTTTAAGAAAGAAGCTCTTTTTTCTTTTTTTTTTTAAGGTTTTTCTTTTTTTTTTTTAATTTATTTATTCATGATAGAGAGAGAGAGGCAGAGACACAGGCAGAGGGAGAAGCAGGCTCCATGCTGGGAGCCCGATGCGGGACTCGATCCCAGGACTCCAGGATCGCGCCCTGGGCCAAAGGCAGGTGCTAAACCGCTGAGCCACCCAGGGATCCCCGTCTCCTCTAGGATTTTGATGGATTCCTGTTTCATATTAGGTCTTCCATCCATTTTGAATTTATTTTTGTGTATCTTGTGGGAAAGTGGTCCAATTTCATTCTTCTGCATGTGGCTGTCCAACTTTCCCACCATTTGTTAAAGAAACTGTCCTTTATCCATTAGATATTCTCTCCTGCTTTGCCACAGATTAGTTGACCATAGAATTGAGGGTCCATTTTTGGGTTCTCTATTTTGTTCCACTGATCTATGTTTCTGTTTCTGTGCCAGTACTACCATTCTGTCTTGATGATGCAACTTTGTAATACAACTTGCAGTTCGGAATTGTGATGCCTCCAATTTTGTTTTTTTTTTCTGACACTGCTTTGGCTATTTGGGGTCTTTTCTGTTTCCACACAAATTTTAGGATTGTTTGTTCCAGCTCTATGAAAAATGTTGATGGTATTTGGTAGGAATTGCACTGAATGTGTAGATTGCTCTGGGTGGCATAGAAATTTTAGATCCTTTACCTCTTTTGTTAGGTTTATTCCCAGGTATCTTACAGTTTTTGGTGCAGTTGTAAATGGTATCGATTCCTTGATTTCTCTTTCTTCTGCCTCATTGTTAGTGTATAGAAATGCAGCTGACTTCTGTGCATTGATTTCATGTCCTGCGACTTTGCTGAATTGCTTGAGGAGTTCTAGCAATTTTGGAGTGGAGTCTTTTGGGTTTTCTACATAGAGAGTATCATGTCTGCAAAGGGTGAAAGTTTGACGACTTTGCCGATTTGGATCCAGCTTAGATTTAGACTTGGTTTTGATTGATAACTAAAATTTAGAATATAGGAAAAGAAACAGGTTGTGCTTTAAATATTAACTGTTAAGGGTTCTATTTTCATCAGTCAGTCTCCATAGCATTTAGTAGCTTATTGCTGTGCCTGGGTTCTTAGGTATTTCCAGCCAAATGGCCTCTTTTTTTTCTGACCTTAAATCCCATATGCTTTCATATCCTGATGAGCTAGGCTGGACCGTGTAGAAAACTCAAAGACTCTCTTGAATCTTAAACAAAGCAAAGCATTTTTTGCTTTATAGAAATTTAAAATAATATATGAAAGAATAATTAAGAACGAAACCCCCATATGCCTGTTACCTGGCTCCAACAATTGTCAAACGTGGCCAGTCTTGTTTTGTGTCTTCTTTCTCTACTTCCAATTATTTTGAAGCAGGTTGTAGACTGCATATCATTTTAGTGAGGTTTTTATGTTTTATCTTTCATTTATCTTTCAAGATTTATTTATTTATTTTAGAGAGCGAAAAAGAGCATGCATTCATGTACATGGGCGTGGGGTAGAGGGTTGAGGGAGAGGGTGAGAATCTCAAGGAGACTCCCCACTGAATGTGGAGGCTGACACAGGGCTTGATCTCACAACCCATGAGATCACTACCTGAGCCAAAGCCAAGAGTTAGATGCTCAGCCCACCGATTCACCCAGGTGCCCCCATTTTTCTTTTAAAGTTTTAGCCGGAGTCCTACGTCAACTGTCATTTTCTAGAGCCCCCACCTTCTTTTAACCGTCCAAGGGCCAAAGCCAACTCCCAAAGAGAATGTCTAACTCTATATAACAGAACTAGGAGAAAGATAGCTCTCTCTAGAATTGTTAATCCCTTTGCTCCTACCCAAAACATTTCTCAGATCTAGAGAAGAAAATAGATTCTTGGTTTACTTGAAGTCTCCTACAAACTCTATTTACCCATTGTATCTCCCAGAACTATTTGTAGCTCAGGACTTCTTCTTACTTATCTATTGTATTTGACAGTTGAGCTTCTGGGTTACCCCTATGAGGAGTGCTTAAAAGAATATTAGAAAAGTCTTGCCTGCTTCCTTGGAATTCCTTTTTCCATATTTTAATTCTCATTACTACTGAAAGTTACACTGATACTGATGTGATGGGAGTTCAGGTCCTTTTACAGTGAATGTCTTTTCAGTGCTATTTTCAGAAACTGCTAGAATACCGTAGTGTTTAGCTAGGTTTATCACAAGGTTACTAATTAAATTTTGTCAGAAAGGTGCCCCCATTCTGCTTTTCTATCTGAAATCATATCCTATTAGTTTGTCTGACAGTATTCACTAGAAAAGATGAGAGAGTGTATTAGGTACATAACGACATTATTCAAATGTTCAGATAAAGTCCAGTGTCCAGTATAGTTCAAATGATTCAGTAGCAGATAATAAAACTCCCTCTCAATTTCTCACTTCCTCAGTGTTATGCCAGGTATTTCTCTCCTGTTATAAAGTAAGAAAAATTCTTTGTTCCTTCAGATTACTTTAGACATGCTTAAATCCTAATATGTTCATAGGATATGTGATAAGGTAGGTGTGTTGGAGGTTACCATGAGCACCTTCATGTTTGGAGATTTGCTTAAAGGACTCACTGGATTTATTACAGTGACATAGTAAGGATATACAGCCAGATTTAAGGAAAAAGACAAGTAGAGTCTGGAGGAGCCATGTGCAGGCTTATATCCTCAGTTTCCCATTAGGGATTACACAAAGTGCATTCTTCTTTTAACAGTGAAAATGAGGCAATATGTGTGTGGTATTTTTGCCCAAGGAAATCCAGGAGAGACTTGGTGCTCATGTTTTTTTTGGTAGAGGGAAGAGGGTTCATCACGTAGGTACTCTATCTAGCTCATACCAAAATTCACATTCCTGGAAGGGAGGTAAATATTCAGCATTAACAGTGTTGTACAGTCTAAACACAGTGAGCCACCACTATCAGGGAATGATGGGAACCTTCTGAAATCCAAGTTCCTAGTCATTAGCAAGAGCCAGCCTTGCAAGCTGGCCTAAGGATAGCAGCCTTGCGCTTTCTATGTTAGTCTTTTCTATATAGTGGATAATATGGAGCTGAATTTTGTTCTTATTAAGTGTAATGTTCCCAATAAGAGACAGCTAACTCTGGGAAATGAACAAGGGGTAGTGGAAGGGAAGGCAGGTGGGGGCGATGGGGTGACGGGGTGACAGGCACTGAGAGGAGCACTTGACAGGATGAGCACTGGATGTTATGCTATATGTTGGCAAATCGATCTTCCATAAAATATATATATATATTTTAAAAAAAAGTGTAATCCCAGAACTTGCAGTTGGAATGGGCTGGTACACAGTTGATAGCATGAATCTGGAACATATGATATCAGGAGATTTTGTAGTCTTTAGTCCTAGGAATTGATGAGAAAGCTTAGGGAGGGCATGTAAATTCAGAAAGAAATTCAGAAAATACCTGGAAACATTAACCTTAAAAATAAAACATTTTTCTTTTGGGATGTTGGAGAAGTCTATAAAGCTACTGTGTGTGTGTATTTATGTATGTGTGTATGGGTAAAGGAATAATAAGTTTGAAGGAGTTAGATGGGAGGGGACTTGGGGTGTTGACATTCTTATTTAAAAAAACGAGATATAGAGTCATTGGCTGCAAGTGAAGAGTAAGTTGTGATCCTTGAGGATGGAGGAGGAGGACAGTGTTTTAAAGCATTTAAGTTAGTTAATAGGAAAAAGGAGATGACAGTAATCGGATAAAAGAACTGCTCTACAGAATGGGAGGATCTGATCTTTTTCCTGACTCATGATCCCCTCATCATTTCTTTCCTATACTTCGATTTTTAATAGTACTTTCATCAGAAGCCTTATGTTCATAGAAAAATACTTTTTTTTTCCTCTTTGCTTCCCATACCTGCCAACTTTAAAAGTTGGAGTGTTCTTCTGTATTTCATTCTGCTTTCTTCAAGTTCATTATCTCCTAAACAAATAAGCCTCTGGAATTTTGAAAGACTCCATTATTCTCTCCCATTGGATTTTACTTACTTTTTGTAAAGCATTACAGCCTGGATGCAGAGGCACAGGGCTATGTAGATAGATGTCCAAGGGAGGATTGTTTATGTTTGACTCTTTTTGTTCTAGTTATAGTTTTGTGTCTTTTCTGGAACAAAGAAATAAGTAGAAAATGATAAATTTACTCTTTATGGTATGGGAATAGTAGTTTCTCTTTATGGAGTCATTTTTAATATACTTTAAATGAATGTATAATTTTAATAAGAATTATGAAGTCAAGAAGAAGAAAACTTTGCTAATCTGCCCTATTTTTTCCTCTCCCCTCCTTTTTTTAAAATTATAGCAAAAGTCTGGAGAAAAGCCTGTCCCAGGTATGGTTCCCGATATTCTTATTAAACTTGAAATAAAACCAGTCTGTTTAACTCAGTAACAACTGTAGCATGTAAGATGAGCTGTGGTCCTTTTGTCCTTCTAGACCTTCATGGTAATTCATTAGTCCTAATTTTTGAGATCTGCTGAACTACCAAAAGATGGTGCTTCTGTGATAGTGGTATTAGTATTTAGAAGATTAATTCAAGTGGAAGAGTAAGTATTGAGCAGGTGTGGAGAGGCCGAGATGATTTGAGTTTGTTTTTAGTTCAAATCTCAGTATGAAAAAAGGTGTTCTATTTCATCATTGAAAACAGGTATTGTAATATCTGTTCAGCCTGGGAAAGACTATATATCTTGTTTATGCATATTGTCTTATTTAAATGTCATGTGTTTCTGTCTACAATCACAAATTTTCCTGGGTTATCAGGTTTTTAGGTTTGTAAATAGGTTCTTATATATTTGCCTGATGGAACAGCTAAATTTAGAACTTGAGATAGGCAGTTCTAAATGAACTTGAGCCTGAACCGTTCACATTGTTGTCTAAATTGATCTCATCCCTTCACTTTCCTCTCCCTTCCAAAAATACCTGCTTTTGATGTCTAGTGGATCAGACAAAAAAAGAGGCAGAACCTATACCAGAAACGGTAAAATCTGAGGAGAAGGAGACCACAAAGAACGTCCAACAGATAGTGAGCACCAAAGGCCCCCCTGAAAAACGAATGAGACTTCAGTGAGCAACGGATAGGAGAGAAGCTTGCAAGACTCCTCTTGCCCATTATTGATACCTCATTACTGTGACAGGCTCTTGAACTTTAAAATTCTTTACCACAATCCTTCCATTTGTATGAATGTGTTTGTTCTTTAAGAAAGGATGTAAGGATCCTCATGCTTTTGATATAAATATTTTTTATGTATGTTTTGTAACCTTTCCCCTACTGGACTTGAGCAGCCTCCTTACTCAAATGTATACTGCTATATACATCTAAAAACAAAATAAAGATCTTTGTATAAATCACTTTATCATGACTTCTTCCCCTTATTTCTCTTGCCGAAATGTTTCTGGATGCACTTTGTAAACACAAAGGATTAACGTGAAAGGAGTAACTAAGCTCATTTTTTCTTTTATTAGTTGTGTACTTCTCAGTATTAAAATAATAAAGTTACTGACAATTTGAAAGATAAAAGGGAAAAACGTCCCCCTACTAATACTATAACAGTGTTGTGAAATTTCTTTGTGCACATTTTTAAAACTGTAGTTTGTAATTATTCTGTTCATGCAATTTTACTTTTATCGTATAACTATGTCTTTTGTAAGTACTTCTCCATGTTTACTTAGTTTTCATAGACTTTTTAGGGACTGAATAGTTTCCATGAGTGACTGTTTTCTTTAAGCTCTCCCTGTATCCTACTTAGAACTATAGTGATCACATTTGTGTATAATGACTTTTCAGTATTTTTTTTAAACATTTCTTTTAATTTATTTATTCATAGAGGCACACAGAGAGAGAGAGAGAGGCAGAGACACAGGCAGAGGGAGATGTAGGCACCATGCAGAGAACCTGATGTGGGACTCGATCCAGGGTCTCCAGGATCACGCCCTAGGCTACAGGCAGCGCTAAACCGCTGCACCACCAGGGCTGCCCGACTTTTCAGTATTTTGTGTTTTTCCTTTAGGATAGAGTCCCACTAGTAGAATCATTGGAATTTGAAATCTCTTCTGTCTCTCTCCCTTTTTTTTTTTTTAACTCTTCAGTTCATATTGTCAACTGGTTTTTCTCAAAAGATTTGGAACCGGTTGTCATTCAAACAGCAAAGTATGCAAATGCCAACTTCTCTAGAATCTGGCTACTACTGAATATTGTCATTTTTGTTTTTAGTGTCAATTAAGTAGCAAAAAAATATTTTAAGTGATTGAATAATTTCTCATCTTTGATTTTGCTTTTATGAACTATCTGATTTTTTTGTTTTTTTTTTGTTTTTTGTTTTTTTTTTGTTTTTTTTTTTTATTGGTGTTCAATTTACTAACATACAGAATAACCCCCAGTGCCCGTCACCCATTGATTTTTTTGTATGGTAAGATTTTTAGCTTCTTATTTTGACATAATTTCAAGCTATAGAAAATTTGCGGAATAGTATAAAAAAATCCTACATATATATCTTTTGCCCACATTCCCCATATATTAACATTTTTCTATTCGTGTTTTTTCTTTCTTTCCTCTCTTACTGTTGATTGCTTTATCACTGCCTTTCTATTTATTGCTCTCTCTATATATTCCTCTCTCTCTCTATATATATATAGTTCACCCATATATATATAGATATATACATATATATAGATTACACATATCATAAGGCCCATATTCCCTAAGTGCTATAGTGTGCATATCCTAAAATCAAGGACAGACTCTTACATAACCACAGTACAATTATCAAAATTAAGCTGGCATGATATTACTACCTAATCTGTAGATTATTTAGATCTTGCCAGTAGTGCCAAGAAATTACAGCAAAATAATAAATTCACAGCAAAAGAATGTCTTGAATTATGCATTGGATTTAGTTGTCTTATGTATTTAGTCTCCTTTGATATGGACCAGTTCTTTAATCTTCCTTGTTTTTCATGACTTGATATTTAAAGGGTTTAGGCCAGTTATTTTGTTCACTGTCTTTCAATTTGGGTTTCTTTGATATATTTTCATGATTAAATTCACTTCACTCACTTTTGTCAGGAATACCATGAAAAGGTACTTATGGAGGCACAGGCTGTCAATTTGCCCCATTTTGGGCACTGTTAACTTTGATCTCTTGGATAAGGTAGTGTTTGTTAAGTTACTCCATTGTAAAGTTACTATTTTTCCTTTTGTAATTCATAGGTATCATGTGAGGGAAATAGTGTAAGGCTCATAAATTCCCTATTATTCCTCAACCTTTTACCCAGTAAAAGCATCCATTGGTCATTTTTCCCTGAGTCATTTATTACTGTAATGGTTGCCAAATGTCCATTTTCTAATTCCATCATTTCTTCTATATTGTTTTGTTTTTTTAGTTTGTTTTTTGCTATAAAGAATAGCTTTCCTTTCTTCCCAGCTTATTTACATGATTGTGGGCTTGTGGACTCTTTGATTCTTAACATATTCAACAAGTTATATTTCTTTACTATGATTATTTGCATTGATGCTCACGTTGTCTCAGATTGGACCAGTAGGTGCCCTTTCAGGCTGATTCCTCTGTCCTTTTGAAATGACCCTGTCATTTATTGAGCGTTTTCTTTATCTTTTGGCACAGTAAGATATTTCAGGCTTACCCCAACCCTGTAGTCAGCCATTTCTCTAAAGATGTCTCAGACCTTTTGGTGGAAAATGCATTTGGAAACCCAAGATCTGTGTGCTCTGTGTGCTCATTTGCTACTGGCATGTCGTTCATACTAGGTCTTCTCAGTTGACAATAAGGAAATAGATATAGACATACATATGTGAGTGAATATGCAGTACATCCACATACATCAGTATCTGTCTATTGTCTGTATATAAAAAGCCATTAATTCACATTGATACCATCAATTGCAGTCCATTCATTGTTCTCTTCCATATTTATAATTCTCTTCCACATTGATAACAATTCTGGTTTCTTTTCTTTGTAATGTTCTTAATTTGCTTAATCCTAGAATAACAAAGTTTTAGAATTGCTAACCTATACTACTGCAAAAAAGAAACCTAATGTAAGAGCTCGGTATTTGCTTAGCGTTCTTTTTGTCTTTAGCTCAAAGATTATATATATAGTTCAGACATTGTGTTTAAAAATTATTTGGGTTAATTTTTCCCCCTCTTCATTGTGGTTACATTAGTCACTCATTAAATGGTTCATTTCATTTGGTTCTGTTTTGAATTCCATTTTAGTTTTCCCCTTCATCTTACTGATTCTTTCTGCTTTGTTGTTGTTCTAGTATTGTTTTGAGGTGTCTGAGATAATAATGTGGCTCTAAATGTCGGAGCTGTCCAAAAGAGATTCTCAGTACCACACCCCTTCTTTCTCACCCCCCATTCATTTCTTCTGTCTTTTCCACCTCATTCCTACTGCCCTAGAATAACCAGTTAGCCTCTAGTTTACCTTTACCAGATTTCTTTTCTACAAAGGAATAGATATTTTCTCATTTCCCCTCTTCTACAAAAGGCAACATGTTTTATAAAATTTTGCACTTTGCATATTTTCCATGTATTTAAAAGTGAATGAACTTGTAACATAAAGATATTCTTTGTCATATTTGCTTCAGGTATTTTGCCAGCAAAGCTCCTTTTCTTTCAACTACATTATGAAATATCACTTACAGAAAAGTAGTCCAAATAATAGAGTACAGCTTATTATACCTGTGTGAATCATCATGCGAGTAAAAAAATTTGAACTTTGCCAGTACCCCAGAATCTCCATTATGTCCTCTCTTAATCACAACACTTGTCCTTCTGATCAGAGTTCACCCTTATTCTAGTTTTATGGTTAATCACTTATTTTCTTTAAATTTTTACCATGTAACCGTCTCTAAATAAGTGTATATTTTTGATTGCCTATTTTTTATTTTTGATGTAAATGGATTCAGTGTTTCGTGTATGTCTTCTTTTGTTTAATGTTTGTGAGGTTCATCAAAGTTGTTTCATGTTATTTTCATTTCTGTGTAGTAGTCCTTTACATAAATATATTACAGCTTTTAAAGTGTATTTTGATGGTAGTAGACATTTGGATTGTTACAGTTTTGGGCTATTATGAAAAATTGCCTTTATGAATTTCTTGTACTTTTGTATATCGTCGGCTGAATTGTGTGTCTGTCCCCCAGTACCTCAGAATGTGACCTTATTTGGAAATAGGGTCATTGCATATATAATTAGTCAAGATGAGGTCATGCTAATCTTAATTAGGCTCAGCCCCTAATCCAATATGACTGATGTCCTTACAAAAAAAACAAGAAGGCCATGTGAAGAGACAAAGGGAGAACGACACCATGTGAAGATGAAGGACTGGAGTGATTCATTCATCTACACGTCTAGGAATGCCAGAGCTTGCCAGCAATTCACCAGAATCTAGGAAGAAGCAAGGAAAAATTACTCTATAGGTTTCAGGAGGAGCATGGCCCCATTGACACCTTGATTTTGGACATGTAGCCTTCAGAACTTTGAGACAATAAATTTATTTTGCTTTAAAGTTTGTGGTACTTTGTTTTAGCAACCCTAGGAAACTAGTAACTGTACATATGCTGCTCCTGTTATTGTTTTACTTGAATTGCTGCGTTATAAGTATGCCATTATATACTACTTATATTGATAATGCTAAAATATTTTCCAAAGTTGCTGTGTCAGTTTATACTCATCAGCAGTTTATGAGAGTTTCTGTTGTTCTCCACCTTGGTTGACCCTTGATACTGTCAATTAAAGAAAAATTTGGTCATTCTGATGTGTGTTGTTGAGGCTGAAAATTGTATTTCCTGGTATTGATGGCATTAAGCATCCTTTTGTTATTATTGGTGATTTGAATGTCTGTTTTTGTGAAGTGTGTCTTGTACGTTTTTCTGGTTTTGTTTTTGGGTTTTTTGTTGTTTTGTCTTTGTCTTATAGAGTCGTAATCATTCTTGGTATGCATTGGATAAGAGTCTTACTTTTACCCCTTATGTATATTGTATTTAAATGTATTTTTTTCCATTCTGGCTTGCCTTTTTACTCTCTTGATGGTAGCCTAAAAATGAACAGAAGTTCTTAATTTTAATGTAGCCCAGTTCATCAGTCTTTTCCTTTATTGTTAATACTTTTTTGTGTCTTATTTGAGGTTTTTCTTCTCATTTTCTTCTCATTCATCACATATGGAGATGTGATCCTCTGTCTATTTAGAAGCTCCATTATTTTACATTTCACATTCAAGAGTGTGGTCTATTTGGTAGGGAATAACCAACAGATCAATTTGGGGAGAACTGACATTTTACCAGTATTACATCTTCAGAACCACAGACATGCCATATTTCTTCATTTAGATTTTCTTTAATTTCTCTCTTGTGCATGTTTTGTTAAATTTATTCTGAGACATACATTTTTTTATACTATTTAAAATTTTTAAATAACTTTTAAAATTTACTTGGAAGTTTTAATTTACATTTGTTTGCCTTACTGTATAGACGTATAGGTGGGTTGTTTGTGTGTGTATTTGACCCTATAGCCTGTTACTTTAACTTTACTAAGTTCAGTTATTAGTTGTGGTGGGGTTTTTTTGTACATTGCTTAGGATTTTCTATATCCATGATAATGTCATCTGGGAATAAACAGTTTTGTTTCTTTTCAGTCTTATACCTTCTTTAAAAATTATGGTAAAATATAAATAACATGAAATTTACCATTTTAACAGTTTTTAAGTATTTGGTTGAGTGGCATTAAGTTCATTCATGTTATCATGCTACGGTTGCCATCCATCTCCAGAACTTTTTCATCATCCCAAACTGAAACTCCATACTTGTTAAACAATAACTCCTCTTTTCCCTTTCCCCCAGATGCTGGCAACCACTGTATTACTTTATGTCACTGAATTTGGCTACTCTAGGTACCTCATATAAGTGGAATCATACAATATTAGCCTTTTTGTGTCTGGTTTATTTTAGCATAAGATGTTTAATCTTCATCTATGTACAAGTAAGTATCAGAATTTTCTTTTTAAGGCTAAATAATACTCCATTGTATGTCTGTCTGTCTATATATACATACATTCTGTTTATCCAGTTGGTGGACATTGAGTTTCCACTTTTTTTTTTTTTTTAGATTTTATTGATTTATTTGAGAGAGAGTAGAAGCATGAGCAGTGGGAGCGGCAGAGGGAGAAGCAGGCTCCCTGCTAGGCAGGGAGCCTGATGTGAGGCTCCATCCAGAACCCCAGGATCATGACGTGGGCTGAAGGCAGCTGCTTGACCAATGCAGCCCCCCCACCCACTCCATTTCCATGTTTTGACTCTTGTGAAAAATGCTGCTACAAATGTTTATGTACATATATCTGAGTCCCAGCTTTCAGTTCTTTTAAGTGTGCACCTGAAAATGATAATGGGGTTTTTTTGAGGAACTGCTACTATTTTCCATGGCAGCTGCATCAGCCTTATATTCCAGCCAACTATGTGAAAGGGCTGTTTTCTCCACATCCTCACTAACATTTGTTATTGGGTTTTGTTGTTGTTTTTTTAATTAGCTATCCTAATTGATGTGAAGTTGTTATCTCATTGTGGGTTTGGTTTTTATTTACCTCATACAGTTCTGCCATCAATTCCAATGTGTATATTTTTTCTACACCACCAAGCAATTCTGAGATACCAGCTGGGTGTCCTACAATTCACCTCAGTTCTGACACCATCTACCTGGACACAGTGTCAGATCCCACAGGTTAAGGCTTCAGTCTACAAAACTACCCACTTTGGGTGCCACTTACAAGTCCAGGTTGTCTCTTGGGCTCTGACTGGCTGTAAGAGGTGCCCATGACCACCTCTTCTAGTTAGATTAATTTGCTAGAGTGGCTCACAGAACTCAGGAAAAACTGCTTAACTAGATTACCAGTTTGTTTTTGAAAGGTGACCATATAATTCAGCAACCACCAGTTGGAGGAGATATGTAGGCCAAGGTATGTGGGAAGGGGTACAGAGCTCGTATGACCTTCCTGGGTGTGCTGCTCTTCTTCCCAGATCTCCACATGTATATTGCCAACTTGGAAGTTCCCTGAACCCTGTCCCCCTGTTCTTTTGGGTTTTTATGGAGGCTTCATTACATGGAGATGATGGGTTAAATCATTGACCATATAATTTCCATCCCCTTTACTCTTAAGGGTAGGGGTGGGACTGAAAATTCCAGCCCTCTAGTCACATGGTTGAATATTCAGGTAACCAGCCCCCATCCTTAGATGACCTCAGGGCCTTCCAGAAGTCACCTCATAACATCACAAAACGCACTGTTATGGCTCTCCTCACTTAGGAAATCCCAGGGTTTTTAGGAACTCTGCCAAAAAGAGAATGAAAATCAAATAAATATTTCTTAATAAGAATCACAATATCCCACCCATCTAATGATCAGTGATGTTGAACATCTTTTCATGTATCATTTGTGTATCTTTTTTTTAATTGAAGTATTTTACTAAAAATCTTACAAAATGATAGGGAAGTTTCACATTTTTTAATTGTTTTTTTGTGGAGTTGTAGGAGTTCTTTATATATTCTAGATATCAATCCTTTGACAGATACATGATTTGTAAGTATTTTTTCCTATTCTGTGGGTACAACCTATGCCCACCTCAACATGGAATAACAAAGCTCCCCTTCCTATTCATCCTAGCCCTAAATAAAAGAAATCCACTCACCCCCATGGGAAGTTATTCCCTGTGATCTCATTTGTTGCAAATAAAGTTTCCTTTGTGTGACAACTCCACCTGGCGTAATCTTTATCTGTAACTCACCAAGTAGCAAATTCATGTTAGTTGGTCATAAAATCACATCCCTATACATGTAATCCTGTGTTCTGTTAATGAAGTTTCTGCTCTATCTTGGGCGGAGACTTTAATGGTATAATGAACTAGAAGTAACTGTCAGACACTTCATGGTCCATCTGTTCTGGTGTGAGTCAGTGGTCAATCTCAAACTGGTCTAGGCCTGTGGAGCTCTTCCTGTTGTTTCCCTCTAAAAGATAAGATTAAAGAGGTATTGGTAGGGGTCTCCCTGGTAATAGTTTTAACCTCATTAACCCTTTGGGGCACAGTTCTTAATTTCGGTGTCATTTCAAAGAAATCATTACCAAATCCAGTGTCAAGTGTTTCCCCTGCGTTTTCCTTGAAGTATTCCATAGTTTTAAGTTCTTACTTAGGTCTGTGCTCCATTTTGAGTTAATTTTTATATTTGACATTAGATAAGGGCCTACAACTTCATTCATTTGCATGTGGGTATACAATTTTCTGAACACCATTTGTTGAGAAGACTCATTTCCCCACTGAATAGTCGTAGCACTCTTGTTGAAAATCATTTAACTCTATCTGTGAAGGCTTATGTGAAGGTCTGGGCTCCCTATTCCATTGATCTATTGAGACTTCACTCCTTGGTGAGTTACAGATAGATATTATACCAGATAGAGCTGTCACATAAAGTAATCTTTATTTGCAGCAGATGAGATCATGGGGAATAGTTTCCAAAGTTCTGACTCCCCCAGCAGGGGGTAAGCAGAGTTTTTTTTTTTTTTTTTTTTTTAAATTTAGGGTTTAGGATGAATATTCAGAAAGGGGAACTTTGTCATCACATATAAAGACAGGTGTAAGGCTGTGCAGGCTTACTTAGAAAACATGCCTATACACACATCATATGTTAATGAAGCTTGCGTTTCTCTTAGGTGGAGACTTTTTAACATAATGAAGCAGAGGCAGCTGTGGAACACTTGGCTCATCTATGGTAGCAGTGATTTGATGGCTGAGCTTAGGCTGGTTTTTGATGGCTTAGGGAGCGTAGCTCTTCATCTGCTAGTAGGCAGTCTGTTCTGTGGTCTAAGACCATTTAGGCTAAGGGATTTAGACCTTGCTTGTTCATAAGCTAGAACCATATTAGTTGACCTCGAGTCCAGGCTACTGCAGAGAAATCTAGTATAATTGTTAGTGGGGTCTGAAAAGAAACAATAGCTAGCTGATTAGGGAGAGACGCTTCTCTGGAAAACAAGCTTTAAGTTTTTTGCTAACTTTTGCCTCATTAACCCTATGAGGTGCAATTTCAAACTCAGAAGTATCAGGCCTCCAAACTGTTCTTCCCTTTCAAGATTGAGGCTATTGGGGATCTCTTGAGATTCTATGGGAATTTTAGAGTTTATAGTTTTATATTACCCATATTCTGTGGTCTTTTAATATCTGCAGGATCTGTAGTTAGGTCCCCATTCTTGATAGTTATAATATTAATCTTTTCAAAGAACCATTGTTACCAAAACCCAAATTCCGCTGCTTGTTGCTGTAAAGTCCAATACTCAAGAGACAAGTTTTGATTGGAAAGGAATTATGAGCTTTGTTCAGGAGGCTGGACACCTGGGGAGAAGGTGGACTTTTGTCCAAAGGCCAGCTCCAAGGTTTCTTCCTAGTTCCGGGATTATTAAAGGGGTTTAGGGCAGTTAATCAGTAAGGGGAACGCAGGGATTTTTAACACTTTATGATTACATGCATATTCAGTGGTGCCAGCTACCGACATTATCTCACTGTTGGAGATCGTGCAAAGGGGTCTGGTTCCTTTGGTAGCCAGAGGTTGTCCAAGGGGGTCTGGTTTTGTCTTTTTTAAAAAAATATTTCCTTATTTGACACAGCACAAGCAGGAGGAGTGACAGGCAGAGGGAGAGGGAAAAGCAGGCTCCCTGCAGAGCAAGGAGCTCCATGTGGGGCTCGATCCCAGGACGGTGGGATCATGACCTGAGATGAAGGTAGATGCTCAACCAAATGAGCCACCCAGGTGCTCCTGTGCACACTGTCTTTATAGCATTTATCCTACCAGTGTAATTTTGTATTCTCATGTCTACTTACCCAGCTAAGGGGAGGAGAGTCCCCACAATTCTCTACAGTGTACTTGGCACTATACACACACACACACACACACACACACACACACAAATATGTTTGAAAGGTAATTCATCAGTACTATTGCCCACAGACATCCAATTGGATGCTAAAGGCAACCAGGGTCACCAGGATTCCTTTCTAGCAGCCAGGATAGTAACTATAATGTTTGGCCTATATATTATTTTTATTTTAGATTACATTTTTCCTTACCGGATTCCTTTGTAAAATAATTCACTGGAGACTTTTTCAGGCCATTACCTGCTTCCATAAAAACCATAAAAACAGATTTTCCTTTGCTTTCCTTTGACTCATGACTTTTGCTTTTTTTATATCTCTTTATGAAGGATTTTTTTTCTTTAATCTCTTTTCTGGCTATTTTATGTATTAGCCCCATTCTTTCCTCTGGTTTCCTGTACTGTTTCTCCCTCAGATATTGCAAAGGGAGCCTGGACCATTTAATGTTTTGTCTCCATGATTAAGCCACACAGTTATTTCCTATGCCTGGTTAGAGGGGGTTAGCTACAGTGTTAATATGAAGGCATTGGGACACATTTTCAGGGTTTCCTACTGAATGTCACCTTACTTTAACTTAAATGAAAAGAACTGAGTACTTACAAAGGAAAGGCAAAAGACATTTAATTTCAGAAGTTAACTGCCTGTTAATCTTTCAGTTAAACACAAGGAACCAAGAAAATTTGCTTTTGATCAGACTTTCTAAATTAGAGAACTGTGTGTCATTGGATGATGATTGGACAGTGACCATTCAGTTGGTTTCCCTTTCAAATACGTTTTTCTTTGTTTTGTTTAAGATTTTATTTATTTATTCATGAGAGACACAGAGAGAGGCAGAGACATAGGCAGAGGGAGAAGCAGGCTCCCTGTGAGGAGCCCAGTGTGGGACTTGAACCCAGGACCCCAGGATTGCAACCTGAGCTAGAGGCAGATGGTCAGCCACTGAGCCACCCAAGTGTCCCAAGATGTTCTTCTTTGAACCAGTGAATATTCTCTAATCCTATTTCTTTTTTAAGTTCTAAGAATATTTTCTTGAGTAGGGACTCCATTAAAATCAGTGTTCTGATAAAAGCATAAGTTATAAGGCAAAAGAGTTTGAGTAGAATTAATGTGTCAAGAATTGTTAAGAGCAGAGGAGGGATCTGCCTCTTGGAGGTGGGCCACTGTCTGAGCTTCATCCATAGCTTGTAAATTCATGCCACCTATAAGTGCTATGATAGTTCTTCATTGTTGCATACTTCTCTCTTAGAACATTTTTCTAATTTGCAGTTGTAGTTTAGGACCCAATAATTGACACAGCTCCTTCTTAAACATATACCTTGCCTAGACTACAAAAGATGCCATCTTTTACTTGTCTAGTATCAGCTATATCCCTCCCAAAGTTGTAGTTGGTTCCTCAACACTTGGTACCATGAACTGATACCTGAATTATGGCATTCTGTTTTTTTATATAAATTTATTTTTTATTGGTGTTCAATTTTCCAGCATATAGAATAACACCCAGTGCTCATCCCATCAAGTGCCCACCTCAGTGCCCATCACCCATTCACCCCCACCCCCCGCCTACCTCCCCTTCCACCACCCCTAGTTCGTTTCCCAGAGTTAGGAATCTTTCATGTTCTGTCTTCTTTTCTGATAATTCCCACTCATTTTTTCTCCTTTCCCCTTTATTCCCTTTCACTATTTTTTATATTCCCCAAATGAATGAGACCATATAATGTTTGTCCTTCTCCGATTGACTTACTTCACTCAGCATAATACCCTCCAGTTCCATCCATGTTGAAGCAAATGGTGGGTATTTGTCATTTCTAATGGCTGAGTAATATTCCATTGTATACATAGACCACATCTTCTTTATCCATTCATCTGTCGATGGACACCGAGGCTCCTTCCAGTTTGGCTATTGTGGACATTGCTGCTAGAAACATCAGGTGCAGGTGTCCTGGCGTTTCATTGTGTTTAAGTTTGGGAATTGTTTCTATATTCTCACACTGCACTCTCCCACACAAAATATTTGAAGGGTGGTGTGTTTTGTGTGTTAAACCATACCACAGTGGCCAAAATGATCTTGCATGTTAATTGTCTTACAGCAGCTCAGGGAGGCATTCCTTGCTGTTTGGCCAAAATATATTGACATTGTTTATTGTGACTGTTGCCCATTTTGTGTTAACAGTAGGCACTGTTACCACAAGGCATCCTCAGGGCAGCATCTTGAATTTCCCATTGCACCACTTGAGAAGGCCACACTCACTGATAGATGCTCTACAGAGCTTTCTGGAAGAAGCAAACTTATATTTTATACATCAAGGTCCAAAAGCACATACCACT
Organism: Canis lupus dingo; assembly: GCF_003254725.2. NCBI lineage: Eukaryota > Metazoa > Chordata > Mammalia > Carnivora > Canidae > Canis > Canis lupus. The sequence goes on along the minus strand of NC_064250.1, from coordinate 44,405,960 downwards.
TAAGGTTTCAGTTTATAATTAGAGGTACAGCAAGGATCCTTTCTGCAGTGACATTCTGACTGGCCATTATACCCTTCCTCACCTTTCACTACCTTGTTACCTCATTGTTCCAATGGGATAACATTTCCAGAAGCAGGTGTATTTATCACATAGACTCCCCTGTGGTTAATGAGGTTAAAATAATTTCCATAACTGTAGTTGCTAAAAGCTCTAGTATTTGTACTATAAGCATCCATGGTGCAGAGTTTTTCTGCATAAACAGAATTCCTTTATGTGAGACATACCAAGATTATGGTCCAGTTGGTGAGCAATGACTACTGTAAAATGGAAGAAATTCTCTTTGAGTAATTTGCAAACTGCTGCCCCCAAATGAGGGTAGCATATTTCTGAGATCCAAGCCAATCCAAATATATTAGAAAAATCCTAGCCCACAAACAGATGCCCAGAATCGTGTGGCAAACGAGGATCAAGATGAACACTTTACCAGTTACTGAAACTGTCAAGAAGTTGACTTGTTCAACATTGATAAATTTGACTGGTTCCAGATCTCAAAGTGAATTAAAGAAACAAGAAGGCTGGCCTACATGTGGACAGATGGAAACTACTAAATTGATCACATTTAATATATCTTTTTCACCCTTGAGACATTTCTGTTCAACTAGTTGTAACTAGAGCTGTCCACCACTATAGCTGACTCCATGAAGGACCAATGGGTCCCCCAGCCATGGGAACTTTGGGGCAGTTGTGAATTCTCTGCCTTGACATCAGCTTATGATGTTATCTCCTCTTTTCATTAAGCTGCATTTCATGGCTGTAAATTGAGTCTCATTGCTACCTGTCATATACAATTACTCAAATGTGGTAGAGTGCCTTGTGGCCATTTATCTGTAGCATCCCTCAAAAGGTCCCTAAACAGGTCCTGAGGACGATCAGGGACCTCCAGCAGGCTCTTCAACATAACCACGATGGTAGCAGTCATCCTGGATGAAGGACTGATCCGTGTAGAGGGCACGCATCTCCGTGTGGAGGACCACTGGTAGGTCCTGGAAACCAAGAGCTTCTTAGGCTATAGACAAAGGACAAGGGTGTGGGCCTCCAAGCATAGGCTGTAGGTGATCCCCCAAGAGATAGGTGGAAGGCTTGGCCAGTGCTGCGGGCTGGGTGGTGGCCTTCTGAGGAATCACCACTTGGGTGGGGCTCAAGTGCCAACTGGATTCCCTCTAGAAAGACTAAGAGGGTGTTGTTGCTTTTTGTTAAATTCCTAGGGTAAATATTAAATTTTGTGTGTGTGTGTGTGTGTGTGTGTGTGTGTGTCTGTGAGAGAGAGAGAGAGAGAGAGAGAGAGAGTAAATTCTCTAATATGGTATACTTTTTTTAACCTAATTACTTTAAAATTTTATTTTAAAAAGTTTTATTGCTATTTATTTGACCTACCAACAGACTGCACATATTTAACTTGTGTGTTTTGCTAAGTGTTGACATATGTGTATATAGTTGTGAAATCCTCACCATGATCAATAGTGAACATATGTGCCACCCCTAGAAGTGTCCTCCTGTCCCTCAGTAATCCTTCCTTTCAGGATACTATTGATCTGCTTTGACCAATACAGGTTAGTATTTTCTGGAGTTTTATATTAATGGAGTTAGGCAATATATACTCTTTTCTTGGCTTTTGATTCAGCCTAATGATTTTGGGAATTATCTATGTATTTGTGAATATTAATAGTTCACTCCTTTTTATTGCCGTGTAGTATTCCATTGTATGTATATACAACAATTTGCTTATTCATTCTCCTGTTGATGAACATCTGGTTTGTTCCCAGTTTGGAAGCTACTGTGAACCTTCATGCACAAATCTTTGTGTATGCCTGAGCTTTCTTTCTCTTAATAAAAACTTAATGAATAGAATTACTGGATCATATAACAGGTGTATGTTTAATATTTTAAGAATCTAAAAAAAATAAATAAATAAGAATCTGCAGAGCTGTTTTTTCAAAGTAGTTGTACCATGTTACTTTTACTTTTCTGTCAGTAGTGTTTAAGATTTCTAGTCCCTCTATCCTTGCCATAAGTTGGTATAGCCAACATTTTTTATTTTAACCATTCAATAAATATATAATAATATCATAATATGGCTTTAATTTGCATTTTTCTTACAACTAGTGATATTGAGTGTCTTTTGCTGTGCTTACTATCATCTTTGTATCTTCTTAAGTGTATTTTCAGATCTTCTGTCCATTTCTTCAGGGGTTCTTATTGAGTGTTGTGGTTGTTATAATATTCTGAATAGCCTTTTCGCTCATATATACTTTGCAAATATTTTATTCCAATCTGTGTCTTGACTCTTCATTCTCAAAGTTTTGTGAAGATAATTTTGTAATTTTGATAAAGGTCAACTTATTTTGTTCTTTTTATGGATATTGTATATCCTCCATCATATCTAATAAATCTTTGCTTAACCTTTATATTTAAAAGGTTTCTTATAACCTTTCTTCTAGAAGCTTTACAGTTTTTGGTTTTACATGATAATCTATGATCCATTTTGGATTGCTTTTTTAATGTGGTACAAGTTATTGAAGTTCTTCTTTTGTTTTCCATTCAGTTGTTCCAGCACCATTTGTTAAAAAGACTGTCCTTTCTTCAGGGATTTATTTGCCTTTGCACTTTTGTCAAAAATCAGTTGTCCATATTTGTGGGGGTCTATTTCTGTTCTTTCTCTCCTATTCTTTTGATCTTTTTGTCTATTATTACACAAATACCCCACTATCTTGAGTGTTGTTCCTTTATAATAAGTTTTGAAATCAGACTGGTAGTCCTCTAGTTTTTTTCTTTTTTAAAGTTCATTTGGCTATTTTAGATCCTTTGCATTTCTATGTAAATTTTAGAATAAGTATGTCAAGTTCTGTAAGAAAAATATTGGATTTTGATCATTTTGGAGAAAATGGTTATCTTAATGATGTTAATTATTCAGATTAGTGAATAAGGTTTCTCCGCATGTTTAGGTTATTGTTAATTTCTCTCAGTGATATTCTGTAGTTTTCAGTTAGATCTTTCACAACATTTGTCAGGAATATTGCTAATTATTTATAAAAATAAAACATTTTGGGGATCCCTGGGTGGCGCAGCGGTTTAGTGCCTGCCTTTGGCCCAGGGAGCCATCCTGGAGACCGGGGATCGAATCCCACATCGGGCTCCCAGTGCATGGAGCCTGCTTATCCCTCTGCCTGTGTCTCTGCCTCTCTCTCTCTGTGTGACTATCATAAATAAATAAAAATTAAAAAATAAATAAAACATTTTGTGGGGGGGGCGGGGCAAGATGGCAGAAGAGTAGGGTCCCCAAGTCACCTGTCCCCACCAACTTACCTAAATCACTTTCAACTCATTCTGAAAACCTACGAATTCGGCCGGAGATTTTTAAAATGAACAGCTGGAACGCTACAGACAGTTGCGTTTCTAACAAGGTAGGAAGACGGGGAAAAAAAAGAAATAAAAACAGAATCAACTGGGGGAGGGGCCCCGCGAGGAGCTGGGCTAAGGGGGGTGCGGCGAGAGCCTCCAGGACAGGAAAGCCCAGCCCCGGAGAAGCAGGAGCTTTAAAAATCTGCACCGTCATGAATAAATAAATAAAATCTTTAAATAAATAAATAAATAAATATAGTACAGCACAGTAAAAAAAAAAAAATCTGCACCGGATCCTTCCCGGAGGGAAAGGCGGTCGCAGGGAGCTCCGGCAGGATCCCAGGAGGGGCAGTGGAGCCCCGAGGCTACCAAGGTCACTAACAGGAGGGGCGCCCGGGGAGCACCCACACCCTGCCGGCTGAGCTCCCTACAGGGCTGGAGCACAAGTCGGGCGGGGCTGGGGAGCCGGATTTCAACGGCACAGGCCCCAGAGCCCAGGGCGCAGGGGACACAGCCAGGATCCTGTGCTCCCCCCAAGGCGGAGGCGGGGAGGGCGCAGGACAGCGAGGACACACCTGCTGCTGGGCGCCCCGAGCTGTGCAGGTCAGCGCCCCCCCCACCTGAGCATCCAGGCCCCTGCGGACTGGGAGCTGCGGGAGTTACTGCGGGAGCTGACTCCAGGGCTGGAGAGCTGGCCACCGCCAGTGGGGTTGTTCCTCCTGGTGCCACCTTGTGCCAGGGACGGAGTGGGGCTGCCAGGGAGCAGGGGCCTCACGGGTCAACAGCTTCCACCGAGCTGTGTACCTGGCAGGGGACGGGGAAGCTCCCCCAGGTGCATACACCTGAGAGTCAGCACAGCAGGCCCCTCCCCCAGAAGACCAGCTGGAAGGACAAGGGAAGAGCAAGTTCTTGACCAAGCAGCACTGGAAAGCTCTAGGGGAAGTCGAGGGATTTACAGTATATAGAACCAGAGGATACCCCGCCTTGTTTTTTGTTTGTTTGTTTTTATTTGTTTTTTCTTTCTTTTTTTTTCTTCCTTTTTCCAGTACAACTCGTTTTTAGCCACTCTGCACTGAGCAAAATGACTAGAAAGAAGAACTCACCACAAAAGAAAGAATCAGAAACAGTCCTCTCTCCCACAGAGTTACAGAATTTGGATTACAATTCAATGTCAGAAAGCCAGTTCAGAAGCACGATTATTAAGCTACTGGTGGCTCTGGAAAAAAGCAAAAGGATTCAAGAGACTTCATGACTATGGAATTTAGATCTAATCAGACCAAAATTAAAAATCAATTAAATGAGATGCAATCCAAACTGGAGGTCCTAACGACCAGGGTTAATGAGGTAGAAGAACGAGTGAGTGATATAGAAAACTGGTTGATGGCAAGGAAGGAAACTGAGGAAAAAAGAGAAAAACTATTAAAAGACCATGAGGAAAGGTTAAGGGAAATAAATGACAGCCTCAGAAAGAAAAGTCTATGTTTAATTGGGGTTCAAAAGGGCGCCAAAAGGGACAGAGGACCAGAAAGTGTATTTGAAGAATCATAGCTGAGAACTTCCCTAATTTGGGGAGGGAAATAGGCATTCAGATCCAGGAGATGGAGAGGTTTCCCCCCCCCCCTTAAAATCAATAAAACCCTTCAACACCTCATCATTTAATAGTGAAACATGCAAATTCCAAAGATAAGAGAAAATCCTTAAAGCAGCAAGAGACAAGAGATCCCTAACTTATATGTGGAGAAATATTAGATTAACAGCAGAACTTTTCACAGAGACCTGGCAGGCAAGAAAGGGCTGGCAGGATATATTCAGGGTCCTAAGTGAGAAGAACATGCAGCCAAGAATACTTTATCCAGCAAGGCTCTCATTCAGAATGGAGGGAGAGATAAAGATCTTCCAAGATAGGCATAAGCTGAAAGAATATGTGACCACCAAAGCAGCTCTGCAAGAAATGTTAAGGGGGACTCTGTAAAAGAAAGAGGACACCCAAAGAAATAATCCACAAAAACAGGGACTGGATAGGTATTATGATGACACTAAATTAATATATTTCAATAGTAACTCTGAACGTGAATGGGCTTAATGATCCCATCAAAAGACATGGGGTTTCAGACTGGATAAAACAGCAAGACCCATCTATTTGCTGTCTACAAGAGATTCATTTTAGTCCTAAGGACACTTACAGCCTGAAAATAAGAGGTTGGAGAACAATTTACCATTCAAATGGTCCTCAAAAGAAAGCAGGGGTAGCAATCCTCATATCAGATAAATTAAAGTTTATCCCAAAGACTGTAGTAAGAGATGAAGAGGGACACTATATCATACTTAAAGGATCTATCCAACAAGAGGACCTAACAATCATGAATATTTATGCCTCTAGTGTGGGAGTGGCCAAGTATATCAATCAATTAATAACCAAAATAAAAACATACTCAGATAAAATACACTAATACTGGGAGACTTCAACATGGCGCTTTCTGCAAATGACAGATCTTCTAAGCACAACAACTCCAAAGAAACAAGAGCTTTAAATGATACACTGGACCAGATGGATTTCACAGATATTTACAGAACTTTACATCCAAACGCAACTGAATACACATTCTTCTCAAGTGCACATGGAACTTTCTCCAGAATAGACCATATACTGGGTCACAAATCACATCTTAACTGATACCAAAAGATTGGGATGTCCCCTGCTTATTTTCAGACCATAATGCTTTGAACCTGGAACCCAGTCACAAGAAGAAATTTGGAAGAAATTCAAACATGTGGAGGTTAAAGACCATCCTGCTAAAAGATGAAAGGGTCAACCAGGAAGAATTAAAAAGATTCATGGAAATTAATGAGAATAAAGATACAACCATTCAAAATCTTTGAGATACAGCAAAAGCAGTCCTGAGGGGAAAATACATTGCAATACAAGCATCCCTCAAAAAACTGGAAAAAACTCAAATACACAAGCTAACCTTGCACCTAAAGGAACTGGAGAAAGAACAGCAAATAAAACCTACACCAAGCAGAAGAAGAGAGTTAATAAAGATTCAAGAGGAACTCAATGAAATAGAGACCAGAGGAACTGTAGAACAGATCAACAAAACTAGGAGTTGGTTCTTTGAAAGAATTAATAAGATAGATAAGTCATTAGCCAGCCTTATTAAAAACAAAAGAGAAAATACTCAAATTAATAAAATCACGAATGAAAAAGGAGAGATCATAACCGATACCAAGGAAATACAAACGATTTTAAAAACACATTATGAGCAGTTATACGCCAATAAATTAGGCAATCTGGAAGAAATGGACGCATGTCTGGAGAACCACAAACTACCAAAGCTGGAACAGGAAGAAATAGAAAACCTGAACAGCCCAATAACCAGGGAGGAAATTGAAGCAGTCATCAAAAACCTCCCAAGACACAAAAGTCCAGGGCCAGATGGCTTCCCAGGGGAATTCTATCAAACATTTAAAGAAGAAACAATACTCATTCTACTAAAGCTGTTCCAAAAGATAGAAAGGGATGGAATACTTCCAAACTCATTCTATGAGGCCAGCATCACCTTAATTCCAAAACCAAAGACCCCCACCAAAAAGGAGAATTATAGACCAATATCCCTGATGAACACAGATGCAAAAATTCTCAACAAGATACTAGCCAATTGGATCCAACAATACATTAAGAAGATTATTCACCATAACCAAGTGGGATTTATCCCTGGGATGCAAGGCTGGTTCAACACTCGTAAAGCAATGTGATTGATCATATCAATAAGAGAAAAAACAAGAACCATATGATCCTCTCAATAGATGCAGAGAAAGCATTTTACAAAATACAGCATACTCTTCAGAGTGTAGGGATAGAGGAAACATTCCTCGACATCTTAAAAGCCATCTACGAAAAGCCCACAGCAAATATCATTCTCAATGAGGAAACACTGGGAGCCTTTCCCCTAAGATCAGGAACAAGACAGGGATGTCCACTCTCACCACTGCTATTCAACATAGTACTAGAAGTCCTAGCCTCAGCAATCAGGCAACAAAAAGAAACAAAAGGCATTCAAATTGGCAAAGAAATCAAACTCTCCCTGTTGCAGATGACATAATACTGTACATAGAAAACCCAAAAGACTCCACCCCAAGATTGCTAGAACTCATACAGCAATTCGGGAGGGTGGCAGGATACAAAATCAATGCCCAGAAATCAGTGGCATTTCTATACACTAACAATGAGACTGAAGCAAAAGAAATTAAGGAATCAATCCCATTTACAATTGCACTCAAAAGCATAATACCTAGGAATACCTAGGAATAAATCTAATAATCTAACCAAAGAGGTGAAGGATCTATACCCTAAAAAATACAGAACACTTCTGAAAGACATTGAGGAAGCCACAAAGAGATGGAAAAATATTCCATGCTCATGGATTGGAAGAATTAATACTGTGAATATGTCAATGCTACCCAGGGCAATTTACACATTTAATGCAATCCCTATCAAAATACCATGGACTTTCTTCAGAGAGCTGGAACAAATCATCTATAATTTGTGTGGAATCAGAGAAGACCCCCCAATAGCCAGGGTGAATATTGAAAAAGAAAACCAGAGCTAAGGGCATCAGAATGCCAGATTTTAAGTTACACTACAAAGCTGTGAGCATCAAGACAGTGTGGTACTGGCACAAAAACAGACACATAGATCAATGGAACAGAATAGAGAACCCAGAAATGGCCCCTCAACTCTATGGTCAACTAATAATCGACAAAGCAGGAAAGAGGATCCACTGGAAAAGGACAGTCTCTTCAATAAATGGTGCTGAGGAAATTGGACAGCCATATGCAGAAGAATGAAACTAGACCATTCTCTTACACCAGGCACAAAGTTAAACTCAAAATGGATGAGAGATCTAAATGTGAGACAAGAATCCATCAAAATCCTAGAGGAGAACACAGGCAACACCCTTTTTGAACTTGGCCACAGCAACTTCTTGTAAGATACATCTATGAAGGCAAGGGAAACAAAAGCAAAAATGAATTATTGGGACTTCATCAAGATAATAAGCTTCTGCACAGCAAAAGAAACAGTCAATAAAACCAAAGACAACCTACAGAATGGGAGAAGAGGATGTGGAGAAAGGGGAACCCTCTTGCCCTGTTGGTGGGAATGTGAACTGGTACAGCCACTGTGGAAAACTGTGTGAAGGTTCCTCAAAGAGTTAAAAATAGAGCTACCCTACGACCCAGCAATTGCACTACTAGGGATTTACCCCAAAGATACAGATGTAGTGAAACGCCAGAACACCTGCACCCCACTGTATGATTTATCCTTAGATAAAGCCAAGCTGTGGAAGGAGCCTCAGTGTCCATCGACAGATGAATGGATAAAGAAGATGTGTTTATGTATACAATGGAATATTACTCTGCCATTAGAAATGAAAAATACCCACCATTTGCTTCGACATGGATGGAACTGGAGGGTATTATGCTGAGTGAAGCAAGTCCATCGGAGAAGGACAAATATTATATGGTCTCATTCATTCAAGGAATATAAAAAATAGTGAAAGGGAATAATGGAGAAAGGAGAGAAAATGAGTGGGAAATATCAGTGAGGGTGACAACATGAGAGACTCCTAACTCTGGGAAACGAACAAGGGGTGGTGGAAAGGGAGGTGGGTGGGGAGATGGGGTGACTGGGTGATGGGCACTGAGGAGGTCACTTGATGGGATGAGCACTGGGTGTTATGCTATATGTTGGCAAATTGAACTAAAAAAAAAACATTTTGTCAGAATTTTTTTGTTGTGGTGTAATATTATTCTTTAATAAATATCCCCTCCAGTTGCTTGTTGTTAGTATATAAAAACAAAATTGTTATATATTCATCTTACATCCTTTGAGCTTTCTAAACTAATTTATTTAGTAATTTTTTTGTAAATTCTATCAGATTTCTACATAGCGATCTAGTATTACCTATAAATAAAGGTAATCTTAGATCTCCCTTCTAATCTGGATGCCTTGTATTTCTCTTTTTCACCTGATTGCACTGGCCAAAATCTTTAGTAGTATAGTGTTCAATAGAAGTAGTGGCAATAGACATTCTTTTCTTGTTCCTGATCTTGGGTGGGGGTAAAAGTGGTAGCTTTTAATGGTAAAAGATTTTTTCCATAGATTCCCTTATTGTATTGAAAAGTTCCCTCTGTTGCCAGTTTTCTGAAAGTTATTTGGAAAGGATATTGGATTTTGTCAGATGATTTTCTGATCATTTGATTTGATCATATGATGATTCATTTCGGTTTGTTAATATTAATAACTTACATTACATTAACCTTTTAATATATTGTTGAATTCAGTTTGCTAGTATTTTGTCGAGGACTTTTCCCCCTATGTTCATCAGATATATTGGCCTGTAATTTTCTTTTCTTGTAGTGTCCTTGTTTGGTTTTGGTACCGGGTAATGCTGGTCTTGTATAATGAGTTTGGAAATGTTCCTTCCTCTTCTGTTTTTGGAACACCTTGAGAAGGATTGGTATTCTTCAGATGTTTGGTAGAATTCACCAGTTAAGACATCTGGTCTTAGACTTTTCTTTGTTGGGAGGTTTTTGATTACTGATTCAAACTTCTTACTAGCAATTGGTCTGTTCAGTTTTCTATTTCTTCATGATTCAGTCTTTGTAGTTGTATGTTTCTAGGAATTTATCCATTTCTTCTAGATTGTCTAGATTGTTGGCATATAATTGTTCATAGTAGTCTCATGATCATTTGCATTTCTGTGGTATTAATTGTAACATCTCTTTCTAGTTTTACTGATTTGAGTCATTTTTCTTCTCCATGAGTTGAGGTAAAAGTCTGTATGTTTTGTTTATGTTTTCAAAAACTCGGCTCTTCATTCCATTTATCATCTGTTGTCATTTTAGCTTGCATTTCACTTATTTCTGCTCTGATCTTTGTTATCTCCTTTCTTCTGCTAACTTTGGGCTTAGTTTGTTTGCTTTTTTTTTCTAGTTCCTTGAGGTGTCAAGTGTGGTTGTTTAAGATTTTTTCTTGTTTCTTGTTTTTCTTTTTTTAAGTAGGCACAGTATTTGAATTCATGACCCTGAGATCAAGACCTGAGCTGAGATCAAGAGTTGGATGCTTAACTGACTGAGCTACCCCAGCACCCCAATATTTTTCTTGTTTCTTAATGCAGGCATTTATTGCTATGACCCTTCCTCTTAGAACTGCTTTTGTTTCATCCTATATGTTTTGGTATGTTTTATTTCCATTTTCTTTTTTTTTAAAGATTTTCTTTATTTATTCATAGAGATGCAGAGAGAGAGAGAGAGGCAGAGACACAGGCAGAGGGAGAAGAAGCAGGCTCCACGCAGAGAGCCAGACGTGGGACTCAATCCAGGGTCTCCAGGATCATACCCTTGGCTGCAGGCGGCGCTAAACTGCTGCGCCACCAGGGCTGCCCTTATTTCCATTTTCATTGGTCTCAAGATATTTTTTTTAATTTCTCCTTTGATTTCTTTTTGACCATTAGTTGTTCAGTAGCTATTGTTTAATCTCCACATATTTGTGGGTTTTCCACTTTTCTTCCTGTAATTGATTTCTCCTTTCATACAACTGTGATTGGAAAAGATGCTTGATATGATTTCAGTCTTCTTAAATTTATTAAGACTGGTTTTATGCCCACTGTATGATTTATCCTTAGAGAATGTTACATGTGCCTTTAGGAAGAATGTGTATTCTTTTGCTTTTGGAGGAATGTTCTGTTACTGCCTGTTAAACCTATCTGGTCTAATGAGTAGTTTCAGCCCAGTGTTTCTTTATTGATTTTCTGTCTCAATTATCTATCCATTGATGGAAATGGGGTATTGAAGTCCCCTACTCTACTTTATTGCTGTTTTTCCCTTTTTTTCTTAATATAGACATTTAGCACTATGAATTTTCTCCTAAATACTGCTTTAGTGGCATCTCACATATTGTGATTTATGTTTTTATTTTCATTCAAAATACTATCTAATTTGGGTTTTATTGTTGTTTAAATTTTTAATAAACTTTTTTCACAGCAAAATTGAGTGGAAAAGTACATTGTTCCTGTATACCCACTGCCTCTACACAAGCACGGCTTCACCCATCATTGGTATCCTGCACATGAATGGTACATTTTTTACAGTTGATGAACTTACATTGCTGTTGTTCTCATCCAAAGTCAATAGTTTACATTAGGATTCATTCTTGATGTCATAAATTCTTTGGATTTGGACATATGTATAATGACATATATTTACCATGTAGTATCATATAGATTAGTGTCTCTATTCTAATAATCCACTGTGCTCTAACTGTTCAGTCTCCTCTCTGACCTTGGCAACCACTGATCTTTTCTACTGTATGAAGTTTTGCCTTTTCTAGAATGTCATATTGTTGGAGTTATACAATATACAGCTTTTTCAGATGGACTTTTTCACTCAGTAATATGCATTTAAGTTCATCCATGTCTTTTCATGTCTCTATACCTCTTTTTTTTAAGGCACTGACTGATATTATGTTGTTTGGATATAACACAGTTTATTTATCCATTCACTTACTGTAGAATATCCTAGTTACCTCCACATTTTGACAGTCATGATTAAATTACTATAAACATCTGTGTACAGGTTTTGGTGTGGATATGTTTTCAACTTTTTGGGGAAATATCAAGGAGCATGATTCCTGGATTGTATCATAAGAATATGTTCATTTTGTAAGAAACTGCCAAACTGTCTTCCAAAGTGATTATACCATTTTGCTTTCCCACTAGCAATAAATGGGAGTACTTTGTGCTCCACATCTTTGCCAGCATTTGGTGATGTCAGTGTTTTGGATCTTGGCCATTCTAATAGAGGTACAGTGAGTGATATCTCGTTGTTTTAATTTGTGATTCCCTGATGACATATGATATTGAGCATCTTTTCATATGTTTATTTGTCATCTGTATATCTTCTTTGGTGAGATGTGTGTTTAAATATCTTGCCTATTTTTAAATTAAGTTGTTTTTTATATTTTAATTTTAACAGTTGTGTATTTTGAATAATATTAATTTATTAGATACGTATTTTGTAAATATTTTCTCCCAGTCTGTGGCTTTTCTTCTCATTTCCTTGACAAGCTCTTGCAGAGCAAAATATTTAAATTTTAATGAAGTTTAACCTATCAATTCTTTCTTTCATGAATTATGCCTTTGATGTTATATCTAAAAAGTTTCAAGATCACCAAACTCAAGGTTATCTAGGTTTTCTTCTATGTTATCTTTTAGGAGTGTTACAGTTTTGCATTTTATATTTAGGTCTATAATTCACTTAGAGTTAACTGTTATATATATATATCTAGATTCATTGTTTTGCATGGGGATGTCTAGTTGCTCCAGCACCATTTCTTCAAAAGACTATCTTTTCTGCATTGATTGCCTTTGCACCTTTGCCAAATATTAGTTGACTCTATAGTTGACCCTTGGACAACACAGGTTTGAACTGCACAGGTCCACTTATATACAGATTTTTAAAAAACAAATGCAATATAGTACTGTAAGTGTATATTATCTTCCTTTTTATTTTCTTGAAACACTTTCTTTTCACTAGCTTACTTTACTCTGAGAATAAAGTGCATATTATGTATAACATACAAAGTATATGTTAATCAACTGTTTGTGTCATCAGTAAGGCTTCTGATCAACAGTAGACTATTTAGTAAAGGTTTGAGGGAGTAAAAAATTGCGTATAGATGTTCGACTGGTCATGTTATTCAAGGGTCAGCTGTATTTGTATGGCCCTTTTTCTGGGCATTGTATTCTGCTTGTTTGATCTACTTTTCTGTTATTTTACCAATACCACACTGTCTTGATTACTATGATTTTACATAAGTTCTTGAAGTCACGTAGTGTCAGTTTTCCAGTTTTATTCTCTTCTCCAACACTGTGCTGGGTATTCTGGGTCTTTTGCATGTCCATGTAAACTGTTGAATCACTTGTTGATATCCACAAAAAATTTTAGGGGATTTTATTGGGGTTGTGTTGAATCTACAGATCATTTGGAAAGAACTCCCATCCTGACAATATTTCAGTCCTATTTATAAACATGGAATATCTCTGCATTTATTTGGTTCTTTGATTTCATCAATTTCATACTTTTCCTCATATAGATTATATATATATTTAGTTGATTTATACTTCAGCATTTCATCTTGGAGGGGGGCTAATGTAAATAGTATTGTGTGAAATCTCTACAAATCTGAGATTTCCAGTTACTTTGTTATTAATTCTAGTTAAATTCTATTGTTTTCTGAGAGTATGCATTATATCATTTCTATTCTTTTAAATTTGTTAAGATGAGTTTTATGACCATGAGATTTGGTTTATCTTGGTGAATGTTCATGTGAGCCTGAGAAGAATATGTGTTCTGTTGGTGTTGTTTGAAGTGTTTTATGAATGGCAATTATATCCTGTGGATTGAGTATTGTTAAAATTCAAATATGTCCTTATTGATTTTCTACCTGCTGAATCTGTCCATTACTGATGGAGGGACATTGATGTCTCCAACTGTAACAGTGGATTCATCTATTTCTCGTTGCATTTTATCAGCTTTGCCTCATATTTTAATGCTCTGTTGTTAGATGCATACACACTAAGATTTATTATGTCTTCTTGGAGAATTGACCCCTTCATCATTAGGTGATGTCTCTCTTTATCCCTGATAATTGGGATCCCTGGGTGGCGCAGCGGTTTGGCGCCTGCCTTTGGCCCAGGGCGCGATCCTGGACACCTGGGATCGAATCCCACGTCGGGCTCCCGGTGCATGGAGCCTGCTTCTCCCTCCGCCTGTGTCTCTGCCTCTCTCTCTCTCTCTCTGTGTGTGACTATCATAAATAAATAAAAATTTTAAAAAATATATCCCTGATAATTTTCCCTGCCCTGAAGTCTTCTCTGTCTGAAATTAATACACTTTTTGATTGTTTCTTAGAGTTTCCATTTTTCTGCTTATATTACTTACCTTTTTAAAAAGATTTTATTTATTTATTTGGCAGAGAGAGAGAGAGAGAACAGAAGAAGGCAGAGTGGCAGGCAGAGGAGAGGGAGAAGAAGGCTTCCCACTGAGCAGGAAGCCCAATGCAGGGCTCGATTCCAGGACCCTGGGATCATGACCTGAACTGAAGGTAGATGCATAACTGACTGAGCCATCCAGGCACCCCGCTTATTTCTTCTTGTATATTATCCACTTTTTTTGGTTATACCCCTTAGCATATTAATCATGGTTATTTTATTTTATTTTATTTTATTTTATTTTATTTTATTTTATTTTATTTTATTTTAGTAGAAGATGATCTGAATTTATTCAAACCCCAAAGCTTGATTTTAAAAAATTTTTTAATTTAAATTCAACTTAGTTAACATATACTGTATTATAGTTTCAGAGATAGAATTTCGTGATTCATCAGTTGCTTATAACACCCAGTGCTCATTACATCAAGTGCTCTCCTTAATTCCATCACCCAATTACCCCATCCCCCCATGTCCCCTCCAGCAACCCTCAGTTTGTTCCCTATAATTAAGAGTCTCTTATGGTTTGCCTCCTTTTCTGTCTTTATATCATTTTAATTTTCCTTCACTTTTCCTATGTTCATCTGTTTTATTTTCTTAATTTAGTTTCTTAAATTCCACATAAGTGAAATCATATGGTATCTTTCTGTGACTAACATATTTCTCATAGCATAATACCCTTTAGTTCCATTCACATCATTGCAAATGGCAACATTTTGTTCTTTTTGATGGCTGAGTAATATTCCTGTGTGTGTGTGTGTGTGTGTGTGTGTGTGTGTGTGTGTTCTTTGTCCCGTCACCTGTCAATGGACATCTGGACTCTTTCCATGTTTTGGGTATTGTGGACTTGCTGCTATAAACATTGGGGTGTATATGCCCTGTTGAACCACTGTATCCTTTAGATAAATACCTAGTAGTGCAATTGCTGGATCATAGGGTAGCTCTATCTTTTAATTTTTGAGGAACCTCCATACTGTTTTCCAGAGTGGCTGTACCAGTTTGTGTTCCCACCAACAGAGTAAGAGGGTTCCCTTTTCACTGCATCCTCGAATCATGGTTATTTTAAATTCCCATTCCAAAAACTCTACTATATCTGAGTCTGGTTCTAATGCTTGCTTTTTCTTTTCAGACCGTGAGATGTTTTTTTCCCTCATTCAAGTTTAATAGCTCTCAATGTTAAGAAATGCTTCTTTATATTTATCCCAAATCTTTCACATTAAAGATAACTCATTTCTCTTGTTTTGGCCTCTGGAGACAAAGGACAATTGGTTATGCCTTTGAAGACAATTTCTCAATCACCCCACAGTCTGTTCTTCTCTAAATTAAACAGTCTCAGCATCATTGATCTTTCTTTAAAGGTCTCATTTCCAATTCCCTTGTGGCTTTCCTCAGGATGCCCTTCACTCTCCTTCATCCACCTTTAAATGTGGAACCTAGAACCAGATAAAATCCTCTAGTAAGCATTGAATACAATGAGAGGCTTCTTTTCCAGTGATCAGGTGGTTTTGCATAAGGTTTTTTTTTTTTTGACATTTATGATAATGGCCACATTCTTGTTATTGGTCACTAAGGTTGTTTTCCATATTTTAAAAATTCAATTAGCTAATTTTTGTACATCATTAGTTTCGGGTGTAAAGTACAGTTATTGGTTGCATATAACACACTTAGTGCTCATCACATCACATGCCTTCTGTAATGCCCCTCACCTTGTTACTCCATTTCCCCACCTACCTACCTCCCTTCCAGCAACCCTCAGTTTGTTTCCTATAGTTAAGAGTCTCTCATGGTTTGTATCCCTCTCTGATTTCTTCTCATTCAGTTTTCCCTCCCTTCTCTTATGATCCTCTGCTCTGTTTCTTATATTCCATGAATGAGTGAAACTATATAATTGTCTTTCTCTGATTGACTTACTTTGCTCAGTGTAAGACTGTGTTTTTTCTTGCATTTTAGCATGCTTTGTAACTTTTTGTTGAAAGCCAGACATGATGTATCTGGGCAATAGAAACTGAAGTAGATAGGCCTTTAGTGTTTATCTGACCAGTAGTTAGGCTATGTTTACTTTTTCTTGTAGCTGCAGATGTCAGAGGTTTCAGTTTCCTCTAGTATCCTTTTTTATTTTTATTTTTTTTATTTTTTATTTTTATTTTTTGGTCTTCTACATTGTCTTAGGATTTCCTGAGAAACTCCATCTTTAATAGTGTTTTATAGTTTGTTCAGGTGTAATCCACTTATACAGAAGCCCTTTTGATGTAGTGAAAGAAGTGGGAGAATAGGAAGCATTCTTTGGTTTTCAATTAGGTCTCAGTCTAGTAGTGGTCCTATGCCCCGGGGCTGTAAACTTCACATGAGCATTTAAGCTCCCCTATCTCCCACCCTCGAATTTAGGTGATGTAGAAAAGTTAGAGGGGGCTGGAGTTGGGGAATTCCACTTCCTTCAACTTGAATAAGGCTTTGGTGAAATCTTTCCTCTGGCTGGTTTAGACCTTTGTTTTGGGGACAACTTGGTGTGTTTCAAGATGGTTACTGTTACCTTCACCATATTTCCAAGAGTCACTTTTCTCCTCTTCTTGGTCAAACATGTGGTGATTTTTTTTTTCTTTACTATGAGAACATGGTAGGGCTTTTGGAGATCAGATTTATGACAGTAAAAAGACTGCCCTTAGAGCCCCCAAGAGTTTTTAACAATGAGGTTAGTCGACACTCCAGGAATTCACCAAAGTCACCATTTAAGTCTCATTGGCTCAAGCCACTTCTGCTTCAGAGAAGCTCATCCATATCCTCTTTATCAACCTGCCTCTCTATAGTCTGTCCTGTGGTCTCATTTGTCAGATGCATCTAAGAAGATCATTGATTTTTTTCAGTTTGTTTAGCCTTTTGTTTTTACGCAGGTGGGAGTGATGATTTTCAAGCTCTTTACATGCCAGAGCAGAAGCCAGAAGTACATCTGTTGTACAATTTGCATTCTTTTAGATTTGCCTTATGGCTATGAATAGCCATCAGTTTTGGTAAATGCCCTACATGCATTTGAAAATAATGTATAGGGATCCCTGGGTGGCGCAGCAGTTTGGCGCCTGCCTTTGGCCCAGGGCGCGATCCTGGAGACCCGGGATCGAATCCCACATCGGGCTCCCGGTGCATGAAGCCTGCTTCTACCTCTGCCTGTGTCTCTGCCTCTCTCTCTTTCTCTCTCTGTGACTATCATAAAAAAATAAAAATTAAAAAAAAAAGAATGAAAATAATGTATATCCTGCAATTTTTAAGTATAGTGTTCTGTATCAATTAGGTCAGTTTAATTAAAGGTTGTTTAATTGTCTTATTTTCTACTTGCTTGTTCTGAGTAAACATCTGCAAATATGATACTGGATTTTTAAATTCTTCTCTTTGATCTCTCAACTCTTCATATATTTTGAAGCTCTGCTATTATGTGCATATGAAATACTGTGGAATAATCCTCATATTAAATATATTCTTTACCTTGATTAATACCTCTTTATCTTTGCCAATACTTCCTTTATTATCTTTTTTTAAATTAAAAAAAATTTAATTCCAGAGGTGCCCTGGGGGGCTTAGTCAGTTAAACTGTCTGACTCTTGATTTCGATTTAGGTTGTAATCTCAGGGTCGTGAGATCAAGCCTTGCCTCAGGCTCCACACTGGGCATGGAGTCTGCTTAAGATTCCCTCTTACCCTCTGCCTTTGCCCTCCCCTGTTTTTTCTCTGTCTCTCAAAAAAAATTAATTAATTCCATTATAATTAATGTAGTGTTTTATTAGGTTGAGGTGTACAATATAGTGATCCAATAGTTCTGTTCATCTTGTCATCTTCTAATATGTTTTCATCAGATTTATTTTTGTTAATATATGCAGTGTTTACTTTTTCATATCTTAGAGATCATATGACTTATCTTTTTGCTTTTAACCCTTAATAACTTGCTACATAATAGATTTGGCTGTGTTGGGTTGTTTAGTAAAAGAAATCACAACTGAAATAGCAGGTGTAATTATAATCACCTCTGTTTAGTTTAGGAAAATTAATAATCATTCTTCAAGATAAACACGATTGCACATGCAAAACAGGTGAGTTAAATATGGATGTGATTGGTTATCATTATCTCTGTATCTTTGAAGCCTTTGAATGGCACAAATACCTGTAGTGCCCAAACATTCCGTCATTGCTCTTAGGTTACTACAGTTGAAGCAATTGTTGAACCTGAATTAGTAAGGCTTGATTAGGATATATCTCTGATTTATTACTATCCAGTCATTTGTATTACCTCAGAAACACTTTGAAAACCCACTGTGCCAGAGATTTTGTGAAAAGGTATATTGCTTTTAACTTATATTTTTTATATAGATTCAATGTTCGTATAGATTCAGCAATTCAGTAATGTTGAACTATTTCGTTTTTCTTACTTTTTAAAGTTTTGTTTGGTTTTCTATGGAACTTTCCCATGTTGCTTAAATTTTCAAATTTACTGATGAATTTATTCCCATGTTTAAATTTTCATTATTTTTTTATGCTAGAAACTATTATGGGGGCATCTAGGTGCCTCAGTTAGCTGAGCATCTGACTCCTGATTTTGGCTCAGGTCATCATGTCGGGGTCATGAGATCAGCACCATGTCAGGGTTCTTTTTCCTATACAATTTTTAAAAATTCTGTAGTTAAGGAACATATATTATGCAATTTTTATTTTTACCATTTGTTGAGACTTCCTTTATGATCATGGATATTATCCATTTTGCTAAATATCTCATGTGCAGTTGAACTTAATAGGTATTCTGCAATTGACTGTACTATTTTATATGTCAGGTTAATTTGATTAAGTCTTCTTTTTCCTATTAATTTTATTGTCTGATTTTTCTCAGTCACTGAGAGAAGTATGTTAGTATCTGCAAGTAGATTTTGGGTTTTTAAATTTATTTTTGATTTCTCAATGTTTTCTTTAGGTTTTGAAGCAATTTACTAAATAAATACAAATCCTGGTTGAATTTTATCATACTAAATATATCTTTATCTCTGTAACTATCTTTTCTGCTATTGATATCGTTTGTTTCCCCCCCCCCTTTTTTTTTACTAACATAAGTTAGTAAGATACCATTATTTTGGAGTAGAGGTTCCTTCCTCTTAGTTCAGATGCTGAATTTGTTCCTCTGGAGCAGATTGAATTAGATTCTGATTTGTATCTAGAGCCAATAGAGGAGGTAGGAATATGTCTTGAGGAGACTAAGTATCTCCTTGCAGGGTAACTTCCCCAGAAGAGAGAATTACAGGGTATCAAGCTCTAGCTGGCTAGGCTTTTCAGACGGGAGAAGTCTGGCTTCTCCCCCTGGTAAAGGAGACTCAGGAATACTTGGGAGGATGGAGATAATCAGATACTCAGATCTACCTGAAATTCTTTTTTGCAAGTGTCAAGGTTTTTTCCCTTCTCCGTCAATGTCCTACTAACTTTCCCACTAGAGTATTGGCAAATCTATGTTTTCAGCTTACATTGTGATTCTGTAACTCCACAATTAAAGTCTGATATTTTTGTAAAACTGGCTCTGTGGCTAAAATAAATGAGAAATTCTTTTAGGTCTAACATTATCAGCCCTCTGAGCTGAGAGCTTAGTCTTGAGCTTTACTGTCTCCAGTAGACCAGTCCTTGAGGTACTTAATGGTCATTATCACACTTAGTCCTCCACACATTTGCTTCAGTAGTGCACTTCATCATAATAAACATTGAGTGGTAATTTAATTCATTGTGATGCCACTGTATGTCCATTCCCTATTGGACAGGAGTTCAACAGTGTGTAAAGCCATGGACATGCCTGTACAATCTGAGTCCTATTTTGTCTGTCTCTCTTGGCAGTACTCTTGGTACGAAGTCCTGTATCTGTCAAGATCCAGTCCAGGAAAGAAAAACCCACCAAGAGTAATTAATATAAAGAAATTATTGAAAAGGTTTTTAGAGGACCAAAAAGATGAAAAGAGTACACCAAGGTACTTAGAGGTATGAGTTGCAAGAAAAAGCTCTACCCCTAAGATTGGGGGGGAAAGGGAAGAGGTTGGGGTTATCATAGCTAGATACTTTGATAATGGGCCTCATATAGATCTGGACTGTAGAAGACAGGGCATTGCTTAGGTCATGTGGGTTACAGGAAATCAGAAAAGGGTTTCTGTAGAGCTAATAGCTGTACTTACAAGGTCA
This sequence comes from Canis lupus dingo, assembly GCF_003254725.2. Lineage (NCBI taxonomy): Eukaryota > Metazoa > Chordata > Mammalia > Carnivora > Canidae > Canis > Canis lupus. The sequence goes on along the minus strand of NC_064250.1, from coordinate 44,385,322 downwards.
TGCTGAACTGGTACTGGTTCCTTAGGAATTTGGAAGAAGGTCCTCCAGAATTGTGACTCACATTTCAGAGACACACATGCTACACACATGGGGCTTATATTGAGGTTCTTTGTGGTGTGCCCAGAATACCTGAATAAAGGACACTGGCTAGCTGGTATGGGTTGCCCAGGGTACTGGAAAATGGCTCTGAACATCTGGTACTCAGACTTCTGAGTACGGCACACTGTTCATCAAGTACTCATACTTTTGTTAAGGGCTGATGGAGCTGGTTCTGGGAATGTGGTAACCAACTCTCACCACCAGAGCAAGACACCAGAGTTGGGGATTCATAGAAAGTAACAGCAGGCAAATAGATAATCACAAGTCCCTTATCCTCTTTTTTATTTTATTTTATTTTTTGCATTTTATTCTCTCTCCTGTGTCCTTTTTGATAAAATTTCAGGAAGCCAAATAACAATGGAAATATAATGTGCAGATTCCCATTTCTAGCTTCATAGACAAAGTATAAATTTTAGTTTTGGAGTTCAGGAAATAGCTGATAATCAGCATAAGAAATGTCAGTAGAATGCTACTAGAACTTCTATGGTAATGGGTAATAGCAGATGACAGTGATCTGTGTGAAGCTCTCTGATATGTAGTAACATTTTAGTATTGTTTCAATTAGTTGTGGCTCACTAAATTGATTTTATGACCCTGTGTGGTTTGTGACCTAAGTTTGAGAAACAGTGAAATGAGGTTGTGATTGAGCATGAGAGGAGACTTGGCAAGATACAGATTTGAGAAATTTGAAACAGTTGCTGGAAATAGAAGAACTAAGGATTCATACAGAGGAAAATCTCACACTGCTTGAAGTGCTGGTAATGGCAGAAAGGAAAGGCTTTGGAGAGACAGCAGTTCACATAGTTCATGGTCATGCAGTGTTCCTTCAGGGCTTCTTTTTGGAGCCATGCAATGGTTACAGACTAGTATGTCTCAAAAATTCTCAGCTATGAACTTTTCTGTTATTACCACGTCATATTTCTGAGAAAACTTAATATAGGTTATTTTCCTCTCTGTAATGCTTTAATAGTCCTCTTCCAAACCACACATTCTCGTTTTAATAGTCCCAGATCTGTAGCATATACCAAGGATATCATGAAGAGAGAAATGGAAAGGAAATCCAGTAATTAGGATTTCACCTCAAGCAGAGCTACTTCCCCTAAGAAGATTAATCTAATATTATTGGCTTCCAGTAGCTATCTATTAGTTCTAAAAAAGTATCCAGGTGTATACAAGTGTTCTCAACATTATAATGCTGAAGATATTTCTCATACTCTATACTACTGATCCTATTTGTGTTGTGTTCTGAACCAGTATGTGTTCAAATGCGTCTCCAAATTTGTTTTAACTTTTGCTTTCAAATATTAAACAAATTGATACTTTAAAAAAGATTTTATATATTTATTTGAGAGAGAGTAAGTGGGAGAGAGAGCACAAGCCAGGGGGAGAGGCAAAGGGAGAAGCAGACTCCCTGCTGAGCAGAGAACCTGATGCAGGGATCATGACCTGAGCTGAAGTCAGACACTTCACCGACTGAGCCACCCAGGCACCCCTAAATTATTGGTACTTTTAACTTAAAGTCAGTGAGTAAGCAAAATTAACTTTTAATTGAACTAAAACTTGTGTTTTCAACATAAATGGCGTAAGTCCATTTGAACTGTGGGCTTTTGAACATTTTAATGAACTGACTTTAGGTATGAGCTCCTCAATCCACCCTTCTCTGGAGAACTCAGCTAATTTGCCAGACATGAAAAAATATAGACTAGAATCTATATTTACACATCTAAAATGAGTCTCTTTTGATTGAAAACATGATGATGCAACTGGGCTGGGTAGAGAGAAGGTTGCTGCCTGCACGCTGTGATTTGGGGCAATTGGGCTATTTGCCTTGCCCTCAAATAGCGGCCCATTCCCTGTTTCTCCTTCCTATGGCTGCCTTTTATGGATGTCCAGAGTTTTTCTACAGATAAGAATGAATTATAAAATAAAAATTTGGCTTGTTTGAAAGAGGCATACCAAAATTAATATGTCCCTTAAGTGAGGCTTACTTTGAGTGCGAACCTTAGGCAGAATGGGAGCTCAATAAGATGTCCCACACAGGACAGGGGAGGTACAATAAAGAATAAAGAGACTAGAAAACAGTGCTTTTTGGATGGGTTGTCTACATGCTTTTTGAAGATGGTAGGGTACTGGTCAATTTTTGAGAGGAGAAGCAATGTGGAGGTCAGATACCAGTCTTTTTTAATATGGAAAATTTTATGTCAGTTTACATGTTTAGAAAACAGTATATAACCATTACCCATCCATAACCAACCTCCTTCATCTCCTTCTCTGGGGACCTGTGCTCCTCTAACCCTTTGTCCACATATATATGTATATGTACATGTACATGTATACGACAGTCTCAGGCATTTTATTAATTCTAGCCTCATTCCAATTGAAGAATCACCTTTGCCTTACTTTCTTCTCTGTCCCACTCTCTCTACCCCACCAACCCCATCCTAGCTCTTTTTTTGTATCTTCACTTGCAGCACTACAACTTTTATGGTCCATCTCTTCCAGGACATAGATCCATAAATGTCAGCCCTGCACCCTAAGCAGCTCACAGGGAGGAGCCAGACCAGCAGCACCCCACACCCTGCCCTCTCTTCTGCCCTGGACAGATGGCTCCATGATGACAGCTCCATAATGGCACTGGGTGAGGCCCTGGTGCACATCACGGTCACTCTTCTGATACTCTGGGTAGGAATGTCTCTGTTCATTTCTGGCCACTCTCAGGCAATGCCCTCCCAGCACTTCTCCCCAGAATTGGTGATCCCCTTGAAGGTGACTGGCAGGGGCAGAAGTGCAAAATCTCCAGGCTGGCTCTCCTACAGCCTGAAGTTTGGGGGCCAGAGACACATTGTCCACATGAGGGTCAAGAAGTTCTTGCTTTCCAAACACTTCCCAGTGTTCACCTACACGGACCAGCACGCCCTCCTCCAGGATCAGCCTTTTGTTCCTGATGACTGCTACTATCATGGTTATGTGGAAGGAATCTCTGAGTCCCTGGTTGCCCTCAGTACCTGTTCTGGAGGTTTTCGAGGAATGCTACAGATTAATGACCTTGCTTATGAAATTGAGCCAATTAGTTTTTCTGCCACATTTGAACACCTGGTGTATAAGATAGACAGTGGTGATACACAGTTCCCACCTATGAGATGTGGGTTAACAGAAGAGGAAATAGCACGCCATTTGCAGTTGAGGGCATCATATAATTCTACTCTGATGCAAAATTCTTACTTGGGCTGGTGGACCCACTTGCGGTTTGTTGAGCTGGTCGTAGTTGTGGACCATTTTCGATACCTTTACTGTAAAAGTAATGTGTCATTAGTACAGCGTGAAGTATTTGATACTGTCAATATAATTGGTATCTTATATAGCCCTTTGGAGGTTGAAATAGTTTTGAATGGGATTGAAATCTGGAGTGAAAGAAACCTGATTTCCACTGATACTATAGAACAGATTTTGGGGGATTTTTCTGCTTGGAAGTTTTCCAATCTTGATGACCGACTCCCCCATGATACTGCCCATCTTTTCATTAAAAAAAATTTTGGTATAAAGCTTGGAGTTGCCTACGTTGGAGGAATATGCCATCGTCTTTTTAATAGTGGAGTTGATGTCTTTGAAGAAGACCGTCTGTATCTTTTTGCACTTACTGTGACCCATGAACTTGGTCATAATATGGGTATGACTCATGATACTAAAGAATGTAAGTGTGGGCTTCCGTGGTGCATAATGTATGACTCCCAGAGTGTGACAGCTCGGTTCAGCAATTGCAGTTATGCCGAGTATTGGAACAATATTCTCACTAAGGGATTATGTATTCACTCACCTCCATATCCAGGGAATGTCTTTAAGGTACAGTACTGTGGGAACCTAGTGATTGAAGAAGGAGAGGAGTGTGATTGTGGGACCACAGACCAGTGTGTAAATGATCCCTGTTGTCTGTTGAACTGCACTCTGAAGCCTGGAGCTGCTTGTCAGTTTGGAATTTGTTGCAAAGACTGCAAGTTAATGCCATCAGGGACTTTGTGCAGACATCAGATCAGTGAATGTGACCTTCCAGAATGGTGCAATGGGACATTTCATCAATGCCCAGAAGATGTATATGTGCAGGACGGGATTCCCTGTGGTGACAATGCCTACTGCTATGAAGGGAGATGTAATAACCATGACAAACAGTGCAGGGAGATTTTTGGCAAAGATGCAAGGAGTGCATCTCAGAGTTGCTACAAAGAAATCAACACCCAAGGAAATCGATTTGGTCACTGTGGTATCACCAACCTAGTATACGTGAAATGTGAGGGCCCTGATATTCTGTGTGGGAGAGTGCAGTGTGAAAATGTAGAAATGATTCCTAATCTGATCCAACATTCTACAGTGCATCAGCTTCACATCAATGATACCACTTGCTGGGGCACTGATTTTCATTTAGGGATGTCCATACCTGATGTTGGTCAAGTGAAAGATGGCACAATATGTGGTCCAGAAAAGATCTGCCTCCATAAGAAGTGTGTCAATATGACCTATCCGCCACGAAAGTGTCATTCTAATGAGACCTGCCACATGCATGGAGTCTGTAATAATAAACAGCATTGCCACTGCAAGCATGGATGGGCACCTCCCTACTGCAAGGACGCAGGCCTTGGAGGCAGCGTGGACAGCGGGCCACCTCCTAAGGAATACGTGGCAACGCTCGAAGCAAAGGCATTGTTGGGTTACCTGTCATTATTGTGGCTTATTCCTTTTACTGCTTTCGTTTTATTTTGCCTTCTCGTAGTTTGTATGGAAAAAAAAAGAGAAGAAGAGGAAAACTAAATCTCTTGCCTCGGTAAACAAATCCTTAGTTCTTCTTGTAATAGTAGAAAAACATTAGGGCATGTCTGACTGTTTAAAGAAAAATTCAAGGACCCCTCGTACCAGGATCATAAGCATTAATATCACACCAAAGGATTTCTTACTCTTCAGTGTTAATAAGCAATATTAAAACTTTACTCCCCCCCCCCGGATGTTGTCTATTTTCTGGGCAAAGGCACACCAGAGAGACATTTTTAAGCTGATGTCTAGCAGTTCTAAACCTCCTCCCATTTTTGTACTTTAGGATGTAAAGTACAAAATCTGCTGCTGCAGATCCCGTTTCTGTTTTGCCTATTCTCTTCAGGGTAACTGTGCCTAAAGGGGGCAGTAGAAGTAGAGGGGAGAAGGCAGTTTACTTTCCTGTGTGCTAAAAATTACTCTCTGTCATTTTGGCTGGGGCCATTCACTCTGGCTGTGTTTGTTTTGGACTCCAGTTTTGTTGGCTCTTTAGAACCACCTTCATTCTTGCTGAGAAGTACCGGCACCCTCAAGAGATCTGACTTGTAGCTCTGAGGTTAGCAGTTCCTCATTTGAGTTCTGCCCAGCAGCTGGTCACTTGTGCTCCTTGTAAGTCTTGTTCCCTGCTCTGCAGAGGGTCTCCTTGAATCACCAGCACTCTGATAAACTCACTTTCTTTCCTGTGTTCCTCTTGCCCTAGGGCTATCAAGTGCTTTCAGTAGTTATTTCATTGTGATAGTCTGAGTTCTCTAGAAGCAGACGCTGAGAGTTTAGAGTACAGGATTTTGATAGGGAGGAACCACTGTGAAAAGGTGAGGAAGTCGGCTGTGTGATGAGAAATGGTACTACATTGCAGCCTTGGCCAACCTAGCAGCCAGTTCCTCTGGAATAAATATTGCCTGAAATGGGCCAAAATGGCCTGATCTTCACACCTTCCCTTGCTCATTCACTGTATCTGGAGTCCATGGGAATGGCAAGAGGTTGGCCACACTTCTTTGCAACTGAGGCTATTCCAAGGAGCTGACATCTGGAGGCTCTCTGTTGATTGTAATCCCTGCGGCTGTGCTCAGCAAACTTTCCTTGAAGGAGAATCCAAAGTGGCCTATTTGGATATTCCACGGTCTAGGCTTTGTACTGCCCTGATCCACTTTTCCATTTATGTTTTGGGAACAGCTCATCCAGGATTCTAATAGGCATCTCTGCCTATGAGGAACCTTACAAGAGGGAGGTTAATGAGATGAAACACAGTTCCTACTGCTGTGTTTGGTATTGGGGCTGAAATTGATACTTATTATTTCTTTTCTCCACTATCCTTTCTAGTTTTCCTCTCTTTTACATTGCATTCTGCTGGCTTTGGATGATAACCATATGTCATTACTCAGGTCCTTGTTTCCAAGGCCCCTGAGTGTCTAGTCACCATTCTCAGACTGGGATTGCTGAATCTATCTATTTACAGTCACAATGGGACTGGAGAATACCAAGAAGCATTGAGGGAGATCACCTGGGTTCTACACATATTCTTTGTATCTCATGATATAACGGCAGCCCTACCTCTTCTCAGTGATTAGGCACGGTTACACCTGCCAAGACCATTGACACTGCTTCTTGCTATTGATGAAGGGACACAGGAGCCCAAAATGCCCAGGTAGCAGCTTTAGCTTATAATTCCATTGGGACTCTTTGTTCCCTGGTGAAAATGTGACTCTTTTGGGGACCAGAACCTCTAACCCTGGAGAGTTGAAGGGGACAGGAAGCACAGACCACCCTAATGGGTCATAGAGAATAGTGGTATGTAGTGCCACTCTGCTTCTAGTCCTTGGTTCCCAGACCCAAGAAAAGATCTTTGGTTCAGTGCATACAACCCACCCTGGAATGGTGTCTGTATTAGGGTTCCCCAGAGAAACAGAACCAGTAAGATATGGCATTTACATATTTACCCCTTCCCCAGAAGAAAACGTAAAGCCCTTCAGTGATTTTTACTCTTCTTGATATCCCATAACTTAAATACTATGATGTGAAATTAACAATATCCAAATGCTATGATATAAATTCAATTATCCCATGCTACATGATAAGGGAATAAGGAAAGAAAGAGGAAAATGGAAAGAAGACAATAGGATATATGAATACAAATGTATTCATGACAAAATAAAGAGGAAATAGTCATGATACTTACAGCCCTTGTTTCTATAACTGGCCACCTGGTTGCAGCTGGTATTTGTAACCATCTTTTACTATCCACTCTATTCCCTTTGCCTTTGGCAAGCACTTCATCTGATCATAGCTCTTTATCTGATGGTGTGACCCAAACATTCCCTCTTAAAGAGTCTGGGCCATTAGTAGTCCTGCCTGGATTGGGTTGTTAAGAGTTTTCCACTGACCTTAGAAGCAGGGCATAGTAGTACAGAGAGACACACTAAGGGAGCTATATTCCAGATTCTCTTCTTTACCTTTTTACTCTGCCTTCCTTGCTGTGAAGTAGTAGTCCAATTTCCCTTTCGTTATCAAGGTCAATCACCCCAGCCATCACCATAACTCCCTTCACTGCCTGTTGATTCAGAGACATGAGGAGCCCAAAGTGGTCAGGTGGCAATCTTAGCTTCCAGTCGGTGGAATCATTGTTTGTCTCCTGGCAGAAGTATTCTTCCCTCCAGGACTAAGACCTCTAAGGCAGCAAAGCATGGAGTCATAAGGGTGGGAAGCAAAAGTTTTGCTAGTGAGTCATTAGGTTTAATAGTAAGTGGTGCCACTCCTATTTCCAACTCTTGATTCCTGGACCCATCCATGAATCTTATCTATGGAAGAAACAGCATCATATATTGGACACTAATTCAGGGCATATACAGCTTTCTGGAGAGCCTTGCCCTAGCCTTGCAAGATATTGCCACCTAGCTGGCACTGTCATTAGTCTTGAAAAGGCTTTTCCACCGTTCCAGTAAGACAGCTGCTTCAAGGTGGTGGGGAACGTGGTAAGACCAATGAATCCCATGACCATGGGCCCAGTGCCACACTTCTTTTGCTGTGAAGTGAGTTCCTTGATCAGAAGCAATGCTGTGTAGACTACAATGATGGTGAATAAGGCATTCTGTAAGTCCATGGATAGTAGTAGTTTTGGCAGAAGTTATTGTGTACAAGGAAGGAAAATCTGTATCCAGAGTGTCTAATACAGTAAGAATAAAACGTTGCCCCTTCCATAATGGAAGCAATCCAATATAATGAATCATCTTCTGACATGCAGGTAGCTGGCTGATAACCCCAGAGAATGGTGACATACTGGTGACTCAATGTTGGTCTCTGCCCCTGCAGATTGGTCAGTTAATGGTGGCTGTAGTCTGGTCATCCTTGGTGAGTGAAAATCTGTGTTGCTGCTTCAAGTGTAATTGCCACCCTGTAACCATAGCTACTTTGTTCATGACCCATTGGGTCATGGTGGGTGATTAAGGAAAGAGGTTGGTACCCACAGAATGGGTCGTTCTGCTTATTTTTTAAAAATTTAAATTCAATTTATTTAGCATATACTGTATTATTAGTTTCAGAGGTAGAATTTAGTGATTCATCAGTTGCATATAACATGCATTGTTCATTACATCATGTGCCCTCCTTAATGCCCATCCCACATTTATCCCATCCCCCTCCTGCCTCTCCTCCAGCAACCCTCAGTTTGTTTCCTATAGTTAAGAGTCTCTTATGGTTTGCCTCCCTCTCTGTTTTCATCTTATTTTATTTTTCCTTGTCTTCCCCTATGTTCATCTGTTTTGTTTCTTAAATTCCACATATGAGTGAAACCATATGATATTTTATTTTCTATGACTGATTTTGCTTAGCATAATACCTTCTAGTTCCATCCACATCATTGCAAATGGCAAGATTTCATTCCTTCTGTTGGCCGAGTAACACTCCATTGTACATAGTCTATCTGTGTATTAAAATCCTCTTCTGGGGTAACCCTTTGGTGACTACATGGGACACAAATATGTTTGTGGTTTGTTTGGTTTTTTTTTTGAGATCTTATTTATTCATAAGAGACACAGAGAGAGATAGAGAGAGAGGCAGAGGGAGAAGAGCTCTCTGCGGGGAGCCGGATGCAGGACTTGATCCCAGGACCCTGGGATCACACCTGAGCCAAAGGCAGACGCTCAACCACTGAGCCACCCACGCATCCCTGTTCATGTTTTTTGGCCATTCAGAGAGGTCTATCTATATACCCCCTTTCCAAATTTCTTTGTTACTAATTTTCAAATCAAGTCCCTTCTATGTTCCTGATTATGCAGTCACAGCCCATGAACTGTTACGTAATTCCACATCTGGCCATTTCTCCTTCCAAGGAGAAATGCACTGCCCCAAGTTCTACCCACTGGTAGGATTTCCCTTCACCACTTCCTTCAGGGATGTCCTCGAGAGGGGCTGCAGTGCTGCAGCTGACCACATCCAGGTGTGCTTGTATATATCATACAGAACCATCTGTAAAGCAGGCCTGAGTCTTCTCTTCCCCTGTCAGCTGATCACAAGGAATTCCCCATGAAGCTATATGTGTAGGCTGGCAGAGAGAAGACAGTGGAGCAAGAATGGGGACTTTGGACATTTGGGCCACTTCTTCATGTAAGTGACTTCAGGGCCTGCTCAGGCCTGATTTTGAATATATACCTTCTATTTGGTGGAATGTTGGTGTGCAAGCCCACTTTTGGGTTGGTGAATACCCAGTTCATGGTGTTATCTCAGGTCACATGGTAACTTGGTAGCCCATGAGCAAGCATTCAGCTTCTACTGAGGCCCAGTAATAGACCAAAAGTTGTTTCTCAAAAGGAAAGTAGTTTTATGAAGGTGTTGGCAGAGTCTTGCCCCTAAATCTTAAGAGCCTGCATTGCAGTTCATCTCTAGAAACCTTCCCAAAGCTCCAAACAGCATCTTATCTGAAACTGACACTTCAAGCACCATTGAGTCTGCTGGATCATAAGGCCCAAGTGGAAGAGCAGCTTGCATAGTGGCCTGGACCTATGGCAGAGCCTTTTCTTTCTCTGGGCCCCACTTAAAACTAGCAGCTTCTCAGGTCACTTGGTAAATGGACTAGAGTAACACTCAAATGAGGAATATGTTGCCTCCAAAATCCAAAGAGGTATTGTGCTTCTTTCTTGGCTGTAGGAGAGCCAGCTACAACTTATTCTTCACCTTAGAAGGGATATCTCAACACACCCTACGTAACAGGACCCCTAAATATTTTGGGGTAGAAGTGAATTTTAGATTTATTTCCCACCCTGATATGCAAGTGTCTTACTAATAAGCCTAGAGTAGTTGCTACTTCTCACTCACTAGGTCTAATCAGCATAATGTCATTAATGTAATGGACCAGTATGATATCTTGTGGGAGGGAAAGACAATCAAGATCCCTGCAAACTAAATCATGACCTAGGGATGGAGGGTTGCTATAACCCTAAAGAGGTATTTGTATATGTATTTCTGGCCATACCAGCAGAAATCACACTGCTTCTGGTGGGCCTTATGGACAGGTATGGAAGAAAAATGCATTTGCCAGATCAAAAACTGCATACCTAGGACCAGGGGATGTGTTAATTTGCTCAAACAGTGAAACAACATCAGGTACAGCAGCTGCAACTGGAGTCACCACCTGGTTAAGCTTACAATAAAATAATCCATTGGCATTCTCTAAGATTCATCTGTTTTCTGCACAGCCCAAATAGGAGAGTTGAATAGGAATGTGATGGGAATCACTACCCCTGTATCTTTCAAATGGTGGCACTAATCTGCAATCTTTCTTGGGATGTGGTACTTAAATGGCTTCCAGTTGGCCTTTTCCACTGTAATAGCCCATATTCTACAGGTCAGGGAACCAATGTGAAGATTTTGCCAGCTGCTAAGTATGTCTATTCCAATTATACAGTCTACACCTGGGCAAATAACCATAGGATGGGTTCAGGGAGCCACTGAACCTACTGTGAAACAGACCTGGACCAATAACCCATTAATCACTGGACTTCCACAAGCTCTCCTACTGTGACTGGAGGGGCACAGTGACATTATGGGTCTTTTGGAATCAGTGTCAGTTCAGAGCTAATGTTTAGTAGTCTCTGAAAGGTATGATTATCTCCTTTTCCCCAATGTACAGCCCTGTTAAAAGGCCATAGGTCCCTCTGGGAGGCTAGGAGAAAGATTAGCCATATAAATTTTCATTGCTGTATCAAGGCCTTCCTAAAGGGTACCTGGCCTCCCATTCATTCAAGAGGTTCTTGGCTTCTAAACTGATTCAACTTGGGAATTGATTGAAGGACTGTCATTCACTGCTTTTATGACTTGAGTTAGACTCTGTTGACTTGACTTAGAACTTTTTGCTTATATAGATCAAATAAGAATTTCTGTTTCACTTCTAGGAATATCATGATTAACTAGACAGCACCATAGCTGTGCATGAGTTGGATTATTGTGATTGCTGCTTTGACTCTTTTGTTTATTATGGTAACCATGCCTACCTCGTCTTTGGTGGTTGAGTGCTGCCACTTGACTCCTGTTGCCCGTTGCCCTGGGATCCATATGTTCCCAATCTTTAAGGTTTTCCAATTGAGTGTCTGTGGTTCCCACTCTAAAGCCTAGCCTACAGAGAAGAGCCCCTGAAGAGCCCTCTTCAAGGGGCTCTTCAAGGATGCTGGACTCCCTTCACAAATTTATTCCTCAAAGCATTAGTCCTGTGGACCCTCAGTGTGGGTGAGTAGGTCTTAAATGAGTACACTGTAACATTACAGTCTCCCTACACCTCTGAACTCCTTCCTCTATATTAAAACAAAGCAGGTCAGCCATTTACAATTGGCCTTCTTTTGGTCCATGTTTCAGCCAATTAATCAACAAACTGTTAGAGCCCTTTCTAACTCCCCTGCAGCATTAAATGCAAAATCTCTGGTTAGTGATCCCATATCAATAAATTTGGCCTGACCCAACTTTGTGCTTCTTTCATGTTATCCCACATCCTCAATATCCATCGATGTTCCCTGGAGTCTGTTGGTATAAATTAGAAAACTTAAATAGTTCTTTTGGAGCATATTGTACCTCCTCATGGGTCATGTTTTGTATCTCACCATTAGGGGTCTTCTGGGATTTGACTCCAGTTATAGGTCTAGAAGCAAAGTGGGATGATGGGGATGGATCCTGAAGAGAATCAGCACTGTCTTGCATGCTGGTTATATCAGAAGAAATCATTACTGTTTCCTCAGGTAATACCAGGTTAGCCCCTCAAATGTAGATGAAGAAGCTGCTACCACCTACAGTAGAGGTAGAAAAAGCTCTTCCCCTGCAAAGAAGACTCATCAGAGTACAGGGGTTCAATGTTTCCAGCTTCATCAGAGTCTTCCCATATGTCCCTAGTCCCACTTACAGGATCTCATTCTTCCCAATCAATGCCTTTGCTATAACAGTAAACACCTTGTGAAGCTGGGAGTTCAGCTTACATTGTAATACAGCTAATAACAAAATGAGGTTCTGTGTTTGATTTTCACCAGTTTCAGCCCTGTGGCTGGAGGAGATAAGATTCTCCTTCAGGGCACACATAGGAGCTCTTAGGTCATTTATGGGATGCTTGAGCTGAGAAATGGGATCCCTTAGTTCATCCTTTTCTTTCACTACTTGTCCAACAATGTTAGAGGCAACCAACCAATGGCATTATCCCTTAGTTTCCAAAAAATGTTCAGAAGTATCATATACAGCATCACTTATCTCTTTGCTTCATATAGTAGTTGATCAGAAGTACCTAGTGCAGATATTTTATGTATCTCTATACATAGCTCGCCATGGACTATTAGTCTTTATATAAGATTAGAGAGCCAGTTTCAGAAACCCCAGAACCAATTCAGAAAACTCATTCTTAAAATTCTGTTCCTCTAGAATCACTCCTGGTATCAAATCTGTATTAGAGTCCTTCAGAGAAATAGAACCAGCAGGCTATGTGCTTACATGATTATGGAGCCTAAGAAGTCTCATGATCTGCCATTTGCAAGCTGAAAGCAAGGGAAGCTGGTGGTATAATTTATTCTAAGTATAAAGGCCTAAGAATCAGTGGAGCATATGATTTAGGAGTCCATCTAAATCTGAAGGAGCAGTGATATCCAAGGGCAGGAGAAAATGGGGATGTCTCAGCTCAGAGAGAGAGAGCAAATTCACCCTTTTTTTGCCTTTTTGTTCTCTTTAGGTCCTCAGTGATTGGATAATGCACACTTGCATTAGTGAGGGTGACCTTCTTTACTCAGTTTATTGATTCAAATGCTGATCTCTTCCAGAATCAAATGCTAATCTCACCAGCACAGACACACCCAGAAATAATATTTTACCAGCTGTCTGGGCATCTCTTAGCCCTGTCAAGATGACACATAAAATTAACCATCACAGGGATGTTATATAGACTCCACGTCTCGAGGGGAGGAATGCCAAAGAATTTTCAGCCTTCTTTAATCTGCCAAATGTAGCATACTTTGTTGGTGAGATTAAAGAGAACATAGATTTGCATATAGTGCAGGGGGTAATGGCAACTGGTGAAACCGATATGGAGTCAAATTGGTTAATAGCCAGTGAAAACACATGCATTTAGCTTTGGACCCAGCAGTTCTTCTTCTGGAACTCTATCCCAAAGATATATTTCAAAACTATGAAATTATTTTGGTGTAAGGCTATTTATGGCATTATAATAGCAAAAGATTCAGGAGCCACACCAATGCCTACCCATAGAGGACTGATTGAATAAAATACGGTATTTCCACACCATGGATACATACAACTCTAAAAACAAATAAGCAAGATTTCCTTACAGTGATATCACATGATATCCAAGACCTGTTCTTAGGGATAAAAAGCCAGATTTATGTATATGTATGTATATATATGCTGCTACTCTTTTTTGTAAGAAAGAGGATTGATTCAGAAAGGCACACTTAGGGCAGCCTGGGTGGCTCAGCGGTTTAGCACCACCTTTGGCCCAGGGTGTGATCCTGGAGACCCTGGTTTGAGTCCTGCGTTGGGCTCCCTGCATGGAGCCTGCTTCTCCCTCTCCCTGTGTCTCTGCCTCTCATTCTCTCTGTGAATAAATAATAATGAATAAATCAATAAAATCTTTTTTAAAAAGGCACACTTATTAGTTTATATTTGCAAAAAAAGATTGGAAAAATAAATCAAAATCTAATAACATGATTACTTAGAGGGGACTAGAGAGAATAAGATAAGAGACAGTCTAGGATACAAATAAGACTCGGTTATATGCTTTCAATTTAGGATCATGTAAATGACATATAAGCAAACATTGATTCCCAAAATACCAATTAATCAAAATGTATATTATGAACTTAAATGCATATCATGTTGATGACATAACCATACATATAAAAGAATTGTTTCAAGTGACTTTCAAATGCTGTTTTTTTATTTATAAGTGATAGTAATATTGGTATAATTATTTTAATTGTATTTGATATATAATATAAGGTAAAGCAAAAATAGTCACGTTAATGTAAGAGAAAAAAGTTACAAGTAAACAAGCCAAATAAAAGTTCATAATCTTCCATTTTGAAGGAAAATGTTAATATGAACTCATGATTTGTAATCAACTTTATTCATGCATAATTTACATATAATATCAGGAATGCATTCATTATAAGTGTAACAGTATGAAGAGATTTGACACATGTATACACATATATCAAGATATAGAACAATACCATACCACCCAAATTTCCTTGTGCGCCTTAGCACTACTCTTTTCTGCTTTATGCAGCCACTGATTTGATTTCTGTCACTATACAATATTGCCTATTCTAGAATTTCATATAAATTCAATCGAATGGTATTCTTTGGAGTCTTGCTTTGTTCACTCAGTAATTTCTTCCCCCTAAGATTCAACCATGTTGTTGCTCATAGCAGTAGTTTGTTCCCTTTTTATGCTGAGCAGTATTCCATTATATGATTCTAACAAAACTTGTTTTTTTCAGCCATCTGTTAAAGAATCTTTGGGATGTTTCCAGTATTTTGGCTGTTTTATGAATAAAGTTGTACTGGACATGCATATACAGGTGTTTTGTAGAACATGTATTTAATTTCTGCTAGGTAAGAGGAGGATTATTGGACATAGAATAAGCCTCTATTTAATTTTGTAAGAAACTGCCAAAAATGTATTGCAAAGTGGTTGTAAAGTCATCAGCAAGGGATGAGAGCTCCAATTGCTCTATCCCCCAGACTTCTGGTACCCTCAGACTTCTAATCTTTACCATTTTAATTAGTATGTAATGGTATGTGATTGTGGTTTAACTTGTATTTCTCTGCTGACTAATGATGCTGAACATTTTTTCATGTGTTAACAATTTTTATGTCTTCCTTTGGAAGTGTTTTTACATTATGTATAGTTGAATATTTTCGCCCAACCATTTTCTTAGCAGTGTCCTTGGAAGAACAGAGAATTTTACTTTTGATTAAATCCATTTACCAGTTATTTTAAAGTTAGTGCTCTTTAGACACTGTATTAAAAGTCATTGCTAATGTTATCTTGATTTTTTTAAGAAGTTCTATTTTTTTGAGAAGTCTTACTGTTTTAACTTTTATAGTTGCATCTGTGATGCATCTTGAGTTTACTTCTCTATGCTATGAAAGATGATGGCAATTTTTTTTTCAATAAGAATATTTAGTTGTGCCGGAGTCACTATTAAAATGATTTTCAGGGACATCTGGGTGGCTCAGCGGCTGAGCATTTGCCTTCGGCTCAGGTCATGATCCTGGAGTTTCGAGATCCCACATCAGGGTGCCCGAGGGGGAGCCTGTTTCTTCCTCTGCCTATGTCTCTGCCTCTCTCTGTTTCTCATGAATAAATAAATAAATAAATAAATAAATAAATAAATAAATCTTCTTAAAAAATAAAATGATTTTCATTTCCTCATTGAATTACCTTAGCAAATTTGCCATAAAAATCAATGGAGTATTTATGCATGGACCTCTTTCTCAACTCTCTCTTCTATCTCATTGATCTGTGTGTCTTTGTTTATGCTGATGTTATACAGTCTTGATGAATAGGTAACATATTACCTATTCATAGATAAATCTTAGAATATATGCTGAGTGTTGATAATGCTGCTACAAATATTGCATGAATCTCTTTGAATTAGTATTTTTGTATCCTTTGAGTAAAAACTTAGTAGTTGCAGTTGCTGAGTCGTTCTTTTTAACTTTTTGAGGAATGTCTATACTGTTTTCCAGAGTCGCTGCACCAGTTTGCATTTGTACCAACAGTGTTAAAAGGATTCCCCTTTGTCCACATCCTCACCAACACCAGTTGTGTCCTGTGTTGTTAATTTTCACCATTCTGACAGGTGTGAGGTGATATCTCAGCCATAAAAAAAAAAAAAAAGAAAGAAATCTTGTCATTTGCCACAACATAGAAGGAGCTAGAGAGTATTATGCTAAGCGAAATAAGTTCATCAGGGAAAGACAAATACCATATGATTTCACTCATATGTGGAACTTAAGAAACCAAACAAACATGGAGGTAGAAAGGAAAACCATGAAACAGACTTTAAACTATAGAAACAAACTGATGATTACCAGAAGGACGTTGCGGGGGGAGGGGGGGGGGTCGGAAATTGGTGAGAACAATCAAGTAAACAATCAAAGAAGCCAAATAAAATTTCATAATCTTTCATTTTGAAAGAAAATGTTAATATGAACTCATGATTTTTAAAACTTAAATTCAATTAATTAACATAGAGTGCATTATTAATTTCAGAGGTGGAGCTTAATGATTGATCAGTTGCATATCACACCCAGTGCTCATCCCTACATGTGCCCTCCTTAATGCCCATCACCCAGTTACCCCATCACCCACCCACCTCCCTTCCAGCAACCCTCAGTTTGTTTCCTATGGTTAACAGTCTCTAATTGTTTGTCTCCCTCTCTGATTACATCTTGTTTTATTTTTCCTTCCCTTCCCCTATGATCCTCTGTTTTGTTTTTTATTTATTTTTATTTTGTTTTAATAATGAGGTTTTTTTTTTAAAGATTTTATTTATTTATTCAGAGAGAGAGAGAGAGGCAGAGACACAGGCAGAGGGAGAAGCAGCCTCCATGCAGGGAGCCCGACGTGGGACTTGATCCTGGGTCTCCAGGATCAAACCCCGGGCTGCAGGCGGTGCTAAACCGCTGCACCACCAGGGCTGCCCCTGTTTTGTTTTAAAAATTTTTTTATTTATTTATGATAGTCACAGAGAGAGAGAGAGGCAGAGACACAGGCAGAGGGTGAAGCAGGCTCCCTGCATCGGGAGCCCAACGTGGGATTCGATCCCGGGTCTCCAGGATCGCGCCCTGGGCCAAAGGCAGGCGCCAAACCGCTGCGCCACCCAGGGATCCCATGTTTTTTAAATTCCACTTATGGAACTCATGATTTTTAATCAACTTGATTCACGTATAATTTACAGACAGTGTTGTATGGGAAGTGTTGAATCACTAATTTCTACACCTGAAACTAATATTACACCGATTTTAACTAATTGGAATTTAAATAAAAACTTGAAACAAAATGTGCTGAGTGAAAAAAGCAGCTAAAAAGAATACATATTATTTGAATTTATATGAAATCCTAAAATGGGTAATATTCTAGAATGACAGACATATCAGTAGCTGCGTAAGGTAAGGTGTAAGGAAGGGGGTTAGCTGCTGGAGGGCATAAAAATTTTTGAGGATAATTGTCTAGTTCCTTTCAAAATTGTTTTGGTTAAGGTAGGTCATTTACATTTCCATAAGTTTTTAAAAATTTATTTTTAAATATTTTATTTATTTATTAGAGAAAGTGCAGAAGTAGGGGGAGCAGTAGGCAGAGGGAGAGAGAGAAGCAGGCCTCCTGCTGAGCAAGGAGCCTGATGCAGGGCCCCATCCCAGGACCCTAGGATCATGACCTGAGCTGAAGGCAGACACATAACCCACTGAGCCACCCAGGCATCCTTCCTTGTGCTACTTATAGTTATATCCTCTTCCAATCCAGAACTCCCGTTAACCACGGATCTATTTTGTTATTGTAGTTTTGTCTCTTCCAGAATGTCATATCAATGGAATCATAGTGTGTAAGCTTCTGCAGCTGACTTCTTTCACACAGCATAACATCTTTGAGGTTGCTCCACACTGTTGACTGTATCAAGAGTTCACACCTCTTGTTGCTGAGTAGTATTCTGTTGTATAGATGTGCCACTATCTGTTTATCGATTCACTCTTTGAGTGGAATCTGGGTTGTTTCCAGTTTTTGACTATCACAAATAAAGTTGCCAAGAACATTAGTTAGTATACAGAATTTGTGTAAACATAGACTTTCATCTTTCCAGTCCCACCCAGGAGTGAGATTTCTGGGTTACATGGTGAGCAAATGTTTAAATTTACAAGAAACTGTCCAACTGTCTTCCCGAGTGTACAACTACATTTTCACCAACAATGAGAGTTCCAATTGCTTGGTATCTTCAACTAGCACTTAGTATCGTCAGTTATTTTTTAACCATCCAAAAGGGTGTGTAGTAGTATCTCATGATAGTTTTAATGCACATTTATAGCAAGAAGTTGCTGGGGCTGAGGCCAAAAAGGTGTTCTCTAGGATTTTGATGGATTCCTGTCTCACATTTAGGTCTTCCATACATTTTTAGTTTATTTTTGTGTATGATATAAGAAAATGGTCCAGTTTCATTTTTCTGCATGTGGGTGTACAATTTTCCCAGTACCATTTGTTGAAGACTGTCCTTTTTCCATTGGATAGTCTTTCCTCCTTTGTCTAATATTAGTTGACCAGAGTTGAGGGTCCGTTTCTGGGTTTTCTATTCTGTTCCATTGATCTTATGTATCTGTTTTTGCATCAATATCATGCTGTCCTGGTGGTCACAGCTTTGTAATATAGCTTGAGGTCTGGAATTGTGATGCCTCCAGCTTTGGGTGTTTTTTTTTTTTCTTTCCAACATTGCTTTGGCTATTCGGGGTCTTTTCTGGTTCCATACAAATTTTAAGATTGTTTCTTCCAGCTCTGTGAAAAATGTCAATGGTATTTTGATAGAGATTGTACTGAATGTATAGATTGCTCTGGGTGGCATAGACATTTTAACAATATCCTTCCAATCCATGAGTATGGAACGATT
The DNA here is from genome assembly GCF_003254725.2 of Canis lupus dingo. Classification (NCBI taxonomy): domain Eukaryota; kingdom Metazoa; phylum Chordata; class Mammalia; order Carnivora; family Canidae; genus Canis; species Canis lupus. Next base: position 44,366,291 of record NC_064250.1, on the reverse strand, counting down.
TTCCATTTCTTTGTGTCTTCATCAATTTCTTTCATAAGTGTTCTATGATTTTCAGAGCCCAGATCCTTTACTTCTTTGGTTAGGTTTATTCCTTGGTATCTTAGGGGGCTTGGTGCAACTGTAAATGGGATCGATTCCTTAATTTCTCTTTTTTCTGTCTCATTGTTAGTGTATAGAAATGCAGCTGATTTCTGTGCGTTTTATATCCTGTGACTTTGCTGAATTGCTTGCTGTAGGAGTTTTAGCAATTTTGGGGTGGAGTCCTTTGGGTTTTCCACACACAGTATCATGTCATCTGCGAAGAGGGAGAGTTTGACTTCTTTGCTGATTTGGATGACTTTTATTTCTTTTTGTTGTCTGATTGCTGAGGCCAGGACTTGTACTATGTTGAACAACAGTGGTGAGAGTGAACACCCTTGCCATGTTCCTGACCTTAGGGGAAAAGCTCTCGGTTTTTCCCCATTGAGAATGATATTCCCTGTGAGCTTTTTGTGTATGGCTTTTATGATATCGAGGTATGTTTCCTCTATCCCTACACTGTGGAGAGTTTTAATCAAGATAGGATGCTGTATTTTGTCAAATGCTTTTTCTGCATCAATTGAGAGGAGCACATGGTTCCTGTTCTTTGTTTTATTAACATAGTGTATCACATTGATTGATTTGTGGATGTTGAGCCACCCTTGTATTCCAGGAATAAATTCCACTTGGTTGTGGAGACTAATCCTTTCGATGTACTGTTGGATCCCATTGGCTGGTATCTTGGGGAGTATTTTGACATCCATGTTCATCAGGGATATTGGTCTATAATTCTTGTTTTTGGTGGGGTCTTTGTCTGATTTTGGGATCAAGGTAATGCTGGCCTTATTCTATTTGGAAGTTTTCCTTCCATGTCTATTTTTTTGAAACAGCTTCAGAAAAATAGGTATTAATTCTTCTTTAAATGCTTGGTGGGCAGCCAGGGTGGCTCAGCGGTTTAGCGCTGCCTTCAGCCCAGGGCGTGATCCTGGAGACCCGGGATCGAGTCCCACATTGGGCTCCCTGCGTGGAGCCTGCTTCTCCCTCTGCCTGTGTCTCTTACTCTCTCTCTCTGTCTCTCATGAATAAGTAAATAAAATCTTAAAGAAAAATAAATTCCCCTGTGAAGCCATCGGCCCTAGACTCTTGTTTTTGGGAGATTTGTTTATTACTGTTTCAATTTCTTTGCTGGTTATGGGTCTGTTCAGGTTTTCTATTTCTTCCTGTTTCAGTTTTGGTGGTTTACAAGTTTCTAGGAATGCATCTATTTCTTCTAGTTTGCATAATTTATTGGCATATAGTTTCTCATAATGTGTTCTTGTAATTGTATTTCTTTGGTGTTGGTTTTGATCTTTCCTTTTCATTCATGATTTTATTAATCTGGGTCCTTTCTCTTTTCTTTTTGCTAAGTCTGGCTAGGGGTTTATTGATCTTATTAATTTTTTCAAAGAACTAGCTCCTGACTTTATTGACCTGTTCTTTTGTTTTCTGTTCTGTTGATTTCTACTCTAATATTTATTTCTCTCCTGCTTGAGTTAGGCTTCATTTGCTCTTCTTTCTCTGGCTCCTTCAGGTATAAGGTTAGCTTGTGTATTTGGGCTTTTTCTAATTTTTTGAGAGGCTTGTATTAAAATATACTTCCCTTTTAGGACCACCTTTGTTATATCCCAACGGTTTTGAACAGTATGCTTTCACTTTCGTTAGTTTGCATGAAACTTTTTAATTTCCTGGTTGACCCATTCATTCTTTTAAAAAAAAAAAGATTTTATTTAGTTATGAGAGAGAGAGAGAAAAAAAGAGAGAGAGAGAGACAGAGACAGAGAGGCAAGCTCCACATAGGGAGCGCAACGCGGGACTCGATTCCGGGTCTCCAGGATCAGGCCCTGGGATGGAGGCGGCGCTAAACGGCTGAGCCACTCAGGCTGCCCTGACCCATTCATTCTTTAGTAGGACGCTGTTTAGCCTCCAACTGTTTGAGTTCCTTCCAAATTTCCTCTTGCAATTGAGTTCAAGTTTCAAAGCATTGTCGTCTGAAAATATGCAGGGAATAATACCAATCTTTTGGAATTAGTCGCGACCTGATTCATGATCCATTATGGGGAAAGTTCCACGTGCACTCTAGAAGAATGTGTATTCTGTTGCTTTAAGAATGGAATGTTCTGTATGTATCTGTGAAGTCCATCTGGTCCAGTGTGTCATTTAAAGCCCTATTTCTTTCTTGATCTTATGCTTTGATAATCTGTCCATTGTTTTTGGCAGGTCTGTGACAACTTCTCTTAATTTTCCTTCATCTGAAAATGTCTTGATTTTTTCTTCATTTCTGATGGATATTTTTACTGTACATAAAATTCTGGATTAATATTTTGTTTTAGCTCTTGTGGAATATTTTGATATTTTCTTCTCACCTCTGTGGTTTTTAATGAGAAATCTACTATTTTTCAAAACATTTTCCTCTGTAGGTAAGCATTAGGCAGATGTTTTTCTCTTAAAATCTTAAAGATTTTTTCTTTGTCATTAGTTTTCAAATGTTTTATTACGATGTGTTGCTCTCTGGATTTCTTTGAGTATATTCTGTTGGTTCCCTCAGTTTCTTGAATATGTTATTACTTTTGCTAAATTTGAGCAATCTTCAGCCATGATTTCTTTGGGAACTTTTCAACCTTGCCCTATTTTTCTCTTTTTCTGCAACTGTGATGACATGAGTGTTAGATCTTTTGTTATAGCCTTCAGGTACCACAGGCTCTTTACATTTTTTCCAACCTATTTTCTCTCTGCTTTTCAGAGTTATTACCAAATCTATGGTATGACAGACTATGATCATAGCTCTCTATGATCAAGTTCACCATTTATTTTTCTCTATTTTGTTGTTAGGCCATCCAGTGACTTTTGGCTTTAGGTTTTATATTTTTCAGTTATAAAGTTTTCATTATTTTTTCTTTCTTATACTTCTGTGATGAGACTTTAAATTTCTGCAAATTTTTTCAACTGTTTTGACCATATTTGTTATTGCCCATTGAAGCATTTTTATGATTGCTGTTTCAAAACCCTAATCAGAACATTCTAACTTCTGCATCATCTCAGAGTTGGCATCTACAGATTGTCTTTTCTCATTTAAGTTGAAACTTTCTTAGTTCTTTGTATGACAGGTAAATTTTCATTTGATTCTGAACATTTTTTTGGGTGCTGTATTTTGGGATACTGCACCATCAGAGGAAGTATTGCATTGTTATTGCTAGATGATGGTAGATGTCCAGGTTTAAGCTGACCTGCCAAGAGGAAGGAGAAGCTCATACTGTTAAGCTGTGGGAGTTTACTCTTGCCCCTCTTGGCCTCTTCTGACGTCACTCTTGCTGGGAAGTTGAAGGATGCCATATTATTGCTGCCCAAGTGGCCTCCACTAATTGTTGAATGGGGGCCTCATTACTATATGGTGAGAAGGAAAGTCTTGGAACTCTATTTGACCTTCTCTGACACTACCTCAATCAGGGGCTTGAGGCTCTTCATTAGAAGTGTGATGGATATATATTTTTTAATGAGTTTTTTTCTTTAAGATTTTATTTATTTATTCATGAGAGACACACACAAACACAGAGAGAGAGAGAGGGAGGCAGAGAGAGAAGCAGGCTCCTCGCAGGGAGCCCAATGTGGGACTCGATCCCAGATTCCAGGATCACGCCCTGAGCTGAAGGCAGATGCTCAACCGCTGAGCCACCCACGTGTCCCTGTGATGGATATTTAAGCCTCATGTGGCCTATGTTAATGAGAATGCATGTGGGGTTACAATTTTTCTCATGACATTTGGCTGGAGTAGGACAGTTATTCTCTAAAAGATTCCCAGCTAGGCTAATCATTTCTTGGTCCTCTGGTTAGAGACAACAAACTTGTCTTGCGGCCTTTTGGGGGCCTTTTATTCCTTTTTTTTTTTTTTTTGGTCTGTGTCTATTTCATTTTAAGGTTATAGGTTTCTCCACACGCAATGGGGTTAAAAGAAAATGCAGAGAAATCACTGCTATATATTCCTTAGGTCCCAATATCCTTAGCTGATTTGTGTTCTTTTTTGCACCTTTCTGAACTATCTTAGTTTTGTATATAAAATTGGTGTTTTAACTTGAAGTGAGCAAGAGCAATAGGGCTAAGAGTGTTTATCTTTTCTAGAAACAGAAGTCCTTAATGATATTTTAATTTTTAAAAAAGATTTTATTTATTTGACAGAAAAACACAAGTGGGGGGAGTGGAAGGCAGTGAGAGGAGGAGAAGCAGGCTCTCTGCTGAGCAGGCAGGCTGAAGCGGGGCTCAATCCCAGGACCCTGAGATCATGACCTGGGCTGATGGCAGACACTTAAGACAGCCATCCAAGAGCCCCCTTAATGCTATGTTTTAAAAGAAATGAACATTACTGCTTCTTTCAGCAAGAGAGATCAAGTCAAAACTACTTTCAGAAGCTTTCACTCCTTCCCCACCTTTATTTTTCCCAGGATATTTTTCTATCAGAAGCAGGCACTCTGGTCTTTGCTACTAAAACTTTTCCAGGATTGAGCTCCTGTAGTTTTCTTGTCTCTCATTTCTTGGGATAGGTTTTCCTCATTGTTAATCATCTCTGGTATAGGAGCAAAGTTTACCACTGAGTTCAGTTGTAGACAAGACTTTTTAAATGTACTTTTCTTTCTTTTTTTAAAGATTTTTTAATAATAAATTGAAATATTTAAGAATATTTATTTATTCATGAGAGACACACAGAGAGAGGCAGAGACATAGGCAGAGGGAGAAGCAGACTCCCTGTGAGGAGCCTAATATGAGACTTCATCCCAGGACACCAGGATCACAACCTGAGCCAAAGGCAGACGCTCAGCCCCTGAGTCACCCAGGTCCCTTTAATATATCTTTCTTAAGATGGAGGTTGTCTCCCGGTCAGAATGGCTAAAATTAACAACACATGAAACAACAGGTCTTTGTGAGGATGCAGACAAAAAGGATCCCTCTTGCACTATTGGTGGGAATCAAACTGGTGTAACCACTCTGGAAAACAATATAGAGGTTCCTCAAAAAGTTAAAAATAGGTTACCTGGGTTCCAGCAAATTCTTGGTTTCAGCTCAGGTCATGGTCTCAAGGCCCTGGGATGGAGCCCCACATTAGGCTCTATGCTCAGTGGGGAGTCAGCTTGAGGATTCTCTCTCTGCCCCTCTTCCCACTCACACTCTTTCTAAAAGAAAATAAATCTTAAAAAAAAAAAAAATAGAACTACCATGACCCAGCATTGCACTACTAGGTATTTATCCAAAGGATAAATATGTTAACTAAATTGCCTTTTTTAAAAAAATATTTTATTTATGTATTCATGAGAGACACACAGAAAGAGAGGAGGCAGAGATATAGGCAGAGGGCAAGCGGGCTCCTCACAGGGATCACGCCCTGAGCCGAAGGGAGACGCTCAGCTGCTGAGCCACCCAGGCGTCCCAACTAAGTTAAATATAAACAAAGAATTAAAAAAAAAAAAAAAAGAATCCTCAATACTGAGAAGGTGTTTTGAAACAGAAATGAAGGAAGACATTCCATACCATTTACACAGGGGGTTTTATTCAGGGTAGCTTGCTGACAGGTGGATTGAATAGGCAACGATCCTGGCACTAAGCAGCTAATCTCCACAAAGTCAAGACCATAACCCACAGATTAATAGAGTAAAGGGCGATTATCTAAAGTGGTGCTATCTGTGCACCAGAGGAACGATCAGAAGGCTTCCCATATTCTGGTCAGGGCATACATTAATCTATACAAGACCTGGAACACAGAGCCCAGGGGGAGGTCATTGCAGAGACATAAACAAGATGTGGGCCAAAGATAGAGTCAGTATTGTCAGCACTCCTACAGGAGATTTCTGAGAAAACCAGCATGAATCAAAGAAACTTTCTGAGAGGAAACAGAAAAGGATTGTCATTAAAAATAGTTCCACTTGCTAGTTATAGAGCTCTGAAGCTACTAGTTAAATTGGCAGGTAGCAAGATTCATTGCCAAGAATCCTTTTAAAATAGAATCTACTCAGAGTTAGCTGTAATCTTTTATTGAATTTTTATTCTATGTAATATTTATATAATTAAAGTCATCTAATAGATGATATACTTTGTCAAATATTGTGTCATAAATTCTCTAGCAATTTCGAGAATCTTTTTCTCAAAACCAATTTAATAGGAGGTAAAATTTTTAACACTTGTGTAATAAAACAATGTAAAGTAACAAAGTTATAAACTATATAATAAAAATTATTGAATATGATAAATATAAAGGGAATTACAGTATACCAATGTTGTCTAGATTATCCCAAAAATACTTGATACTGAATGTAGAATCTGATCTTGACCTACAAAATTACTATAGAACTTAGTTCCATAGTGAAAAGTGATTACACAGTCTAGATCAACACAGTAGCATGAGCAAAATCATGAAGCAGAAATGAAGCTACCTTGTATGAGGACAGAGAATGGAGCTGCGGAGGCTATCCAATTCCAATGATATTGAAGTTGTATAGAAAATAGTGGAGCCAGAGCAGGTTATCCTTGACAGCCAATTGTTTCTGAAGTGAAAAATTCTTGTTGCTAAGCAACTAAATCTAGAACTTAGCTGGGAAATAAAAGGAAGAGAACTTCTGTTTCCCTTTGTTATGTGAGGTCAACTACCAATCTTTTTCACTGAAAAGTATGGTACAAACCATCACAAAAGAAAAGGCCATGGAAACAATAGCTTCTTCTGTTGGTAAGTCATCTGTTAAGTTTGGCTCTCTGCATGAGTTGGTGGTCAGAGCAGTACCTTGGATAATGTGAATTTTCTTAATTTTTGTTTTGTTTTCCTTTTTGAGCATGGCCAGGGGGTGGTGGTAAGGTGCTTCAGGTAAAGTGACCAATTATTCCAGTTTGCCTCAGAGTAAGGGAATTGCTGGGATGTGGGGCTTTGAGTTTTAAGACTGGGACAATCCTGGGTAAATTAGAATGAGTTGGTCACTCTTACTGCCAGTAAGGAACAGATGAAATAGAGCTGAAAGAAGGGACATTAAAAGAATCCGTCTGCATGTAGGTAAGAGATGTGATGTGAACAGAAGATGAGAGGCTACCACCTGAATCTATAGAGAAGGATTACTTTTTTTTTTTTTTTTTCTGAGACTGGAATATGGAGTGGAATAGAAGAGATGTAGAAATGGCGTTGGGTTCAGATAAGTTTGTAATGTTGAAAATCCTACAAAGCATTTTGTCTTTAGATTTGGCATCACTATAGATATATATTTTTTACTGGATTGAAGAGTAAGAAATCCATTTTATACTGTGATCCAGTGGCCACACATACGCAAACACCCCCAAAACTTTACATATGAATTGCTATGGAACTTCTAGGAATGTCCTCCGATATTTTTATTCCATTTCTTTAAAGAAAAAACTGCAGGTCAGGATCCATTAAATTGATTTCGTGACTCTCTAATGAGTCAGACACTGGTGACAGATGGGAAAACTGCATATTGCACGATGGAGTAAGAGGAGAGAGGCACAGGTAGAGGTCTTTAGGAATTTGAAATAGCTGTAGGGAAAGAAAGAGTTGATAAAACATATAGAGGAGGGCTGTTGTTTATTTTGATATTCCAATAATGTTAAAGAATTTGGACTTTTTAAAGATTTTATTTATTTATTTATGAGAGACACAGAGAGAGAGAGAGAGAGAGAGAGGCAGAAACATAGAGAGAGAAGCAGATTCCATGCAGGGAGCAAATGTGGGACTCGATCCCCGGACCCTGGGATCACACCCTGGGCCAAAGACAGGTGCCCAACAGCTGAGCCACCCAGGTGTCCCAAAGAATAGGGATTTTTAATGACACTACCACACAATATTAATGCAGGGTGATGTTCTTGTAGGAGTTTGGGTCTCTGAAGTCCTCGGAATAATAAAATGAAGACAATGAGTATGGCTCAAAGATTCTAGCAGAATTTTCCTATTGTTGTCTGCTCTCAAGATGAAACATGGTTTATAGAGCTTAGCAGCAACACTCTATTTCTATTGGCTCTTATCACTTTCCATCCTCCCATTCACAACAATTCCCACTCCATAATAAATAACAAACACACAAGAAAGCTATAGAGAGCAAATCTGGAAATTAGGATCTCACCCAATTCAGAAATCTTTGTCCTTGGAAGTTTTCATATGATTGAATTTGTCTATGAGCTTTGCTGTTCCCTTGTGGGATACTTGCATCTTGGAATAAAGTGCCTATCTATTACTCAGGTGGATCTAAGTTCTCTAGGCAGCTTTGATAGTCAAAGAGGCAAGTATCAATAGTTATGCAGGGGCAACAGGCATAAACCAACATGGTCTTGGACAAATTGAGATATAGAGTCCCCCTACTCTGAAGTCTCTTTAACTTTTTATAGTGGAGATTTTTCATACCACCTATATGGATTGAGATAATTGTATAATGAAAACCCCCATACCTATCGTCCAACTTTCACAATTATAAACATATGGCCAATATTTTATCTATACCCTTCTAAATTCTCACCTCCATTTATTGAAAGTCCAAAGCATTTTCTTAATTCACTAATCACTTTTTTGCTGTTTGATTTTTTTCCCATTTTCCTTACCCAATCCCATCACACCCCCATCCTTTTATTTTCACTTTCAGCTCTGCAGCTTTGATGCCCAACTCTGCCCAAACACAGATCCTTAAAGGTCAACTCTACACAATGACCAATGCGGAAGAAGCAGACCAGCAGTGCCTCACGGTTTTTCCCTGGACCGATGGCTCTGGAATGGCAGCTCCATAATGGTGGCTGGTGAGGCTGAGGTGCCCATGAGAGTTCTCTTGCTGTTCTGGGTTGGAATGTCTCTATTCCCTTCTGGCTTCTCTCAGGCTGGGCCCTCCCAATACCTCAGATCTCCAGAAGTGGTGACCCCTTTAAAGGTGACTGATAGGGGCAGAAGTGCAAAATCTCCAGGCTGGCTCTCCTACAGCCTGAAGTTTGGAGGCCAGAGACACATTGTCCACATGAGGGTCAAGAAACTCTTGGTTTCCAAACACTTCCCTGTGTTCACCTACACGGACCAGCACGCCCTCCTCCAGGATCAGCCTTTTGTTCCTGATGACTGCTACTATCATGGTTATGTGGAAGGAATCTCTGAGTCCCTGGTTGCCCTCAGTACCTGTTCCGGAGGTTTTCGAGGAATGCTACAGATTAATGACCTTGCTTATGAAATTGAGCCCATCAGGCACTCTACCAAATTTGAACACTTGGTTTATGAGATAAACACTAATGAGACACAGTTCCCAACTATGAGATGTGGCTTAACAAAGAAGGAGATAGCACTCCAACAGGTGAAATTTGAAGAGGTTAAGAAGTCAACTCTGAAACAAAATTCTAATGATAAATTATGGACCCACTCATGGTTTTTGGAGCTGGTTGTGGTGGTAGATCACAATTTCTTAATTTATTCTCAAAGCAACTTCTCAATGGTGCAGGAGGATGTATTTCTTGTTGTCAACATAGTGGATTCCATTTATCAGCAGTTGGGTACTTATGTGATTTTGATTGGGATTGAGATTTGGAATCAAGGAAATGTTTTCCCAATGATAAGCATAGAACAGGTTCTGGAGGACTTCTCTAAGTGGAAGCAAATCAGTCTTTCCCAGCTACAGTATGATGCTGCACATTTTTTCATAAAAAACCCACTTATAAGTGTACTTGGTATAGCCTATGTTGCAGGAATATGTCGTCCTCCTATTGATTGTGGGGTTAATAATTTCCAAGGAGACTCTTGGTCTCTTTTTGCCCTCACTGTGGCCCATGAGTTAGGACATACTTTGGGTATGTGGCATGATGAAGAATTCTGTTTGTGTGAGCAAAGTGGTTGCATCATGAATGCTATGAGAGTACCAGCAGAGAAATTCACCAATTGTAGTTATATAGATTTTACAAAAACCACTTTAAACCAGGGATCATGTCTACACAATATTCCACATCCAGGGGAAGTCTTTACATTGAAGCACTGTGGGAATGGCGTGGTTGAAGGAGAAGAGGAATGTGACTGTGGATCTATAAAGCAATGTGAACAAGATCCTTGTTGTCTATTGAACTGCACTCTGAGGCCTAGGGCTGCTTGTGCTTTTGGGCTTTGTTGCAAAGGCTGCAAGTTCATGCCATCAGGGGAACTCTGTAGACATCAGGTCAATAAATGTGACCTTCCAGAGTGGTGCAATGGGACATCCCATCAGTGCCCAGAAGATGTATATGTGCAGGATGGGATTCCTTGTGGTGACGATGCCTACTGCTATGAAGGGAGATGTAATAACCATGACAAACAGTGCAGGGAGATTTTTGGTGAAGGAGCAAAGAGTGCATATCAGAGTTGCTATCAAGAAATCAACTCCCTGGGAAACCGTTTCGGCCACTGTGGTATAAGTGGCACGACATACCTAAAATGTAATATCTCCGATATCTTTTGTGGAAGAGTTCAGTGTGACAATGTGACAAATATTCCCCATCTGAGAGATCATTCTACTCTGCAGCAAACTCACATCAATGGTGTCACCTGCTGGAGTATTGATTATCACTTGGGAATGGACACACTTGATGTTGGTGAAGTAAAAGATGGCACCATGTGTGGTACAGGAAAGATCTGCATACGCAAGAAATGTGTCAGTTTGTCTCTCTTGTCACAAGTCTGCCTGGCTGAGACCTGCAACATGAGGGGCATCTGCAATAATAAACATCACTGCCACTGTGGCTATGGGTGGTCCCCACCCTATTGCCTACACAGAGGTTATGGAGGTAGTGTTGAGAGTGGCCCAGCATCTGCCAAAAAAGGTTTTTTGCTACTAGTTGTGAGTCTTATTTTATCTGTTTTGCTTTTATTGTCAACTGCTGTATTTATATACCATAGAAAAACTTTCGGTCTCAAGGAGACTAAGGCTCAGTCTTCAGGTTAGGAAACTGCCTCCATTTTAATATCCTGTGCAATATTAAGTTTTACTCTCTTGGCAGTGAAAATGTTACTACATGCCTGGAACTGAGCACATTTCTGACTATACAGAAAAATGCAGGGACCTTCCCTTTTGTCAGTATCAGAAACATCAGAAACATTGCCATTAAGCAAAGGTAATTCCTAACGTCTTCCTGTCAGTAGACAGTTCGTTTTAAGCAGCAAATAAAGCTCCATTTCCCCTAAATTGGTTGTGTGTGTGTGTGTGTGTGCGCGCGCGCGCGCACAAATATGACTCATGGGAAAGGCAGGAAACAAGTATCTGAGGATCCAGACTTTACTTCCAAAGTAACCTTTCAAAGGTGCAGAGAATGTATTTCTTGTTGTCAACATAGTGGATTCCATTTATCAGCAGTTGGGTACTTACGTGATTTTGACTGGGCCTTGGATTGGAATCATGGAAATATTTTCCCAATGATAGGCACAGAATAAACAGGCTGCCAAACTCATGCCATCAGGGGAACTCTGTAGGCATCAGGTCAATAACGTGACCTTCCAGAATAGTGCAATGGGACATCCCATCAGTGCAGGATGTGCAGGATGCGATTCCCTGTAGCAACAGTTCCCACTGCTGTCAAAAGGGATATAAAAAGGAGAAGAAATTACTCAAATTGTTTCTAACATTCTGCTCCAAAATCTGAAAAGGAAAATAATAGTAATAATGTTTATCCCACCCAACCTCTTGGGTTTATTTGATAATCAAAAGAGAGAAAGAAATGTTTAATAAAAACTCCTGACCCTGTTTCTTTTGTGCTTCCTACCCAGTCTTGTCTGCTCTCTTGGCTTTAATTTGGCAGTTTGGGTATGCTTGTGAAGTATTTTCTTTGAATATCAGAATGTGATCTCTGTGAGGTCAAGGTGGTTTTTATCTGTTCTGCTGTTGTATTCCAATACACAGAACAATGCCTAATACAGAGTAAATATTTGAATGAGGTAATTAATTTGAATGGATTAATCACATTAAATTAATTAGGAAAAGTAAAAATGATACTTTGGTTCTCTTTTTTTTTTTTTTTTTTTGAAAAAACAAAAGTTTAATGAATGTTTTAAAGGATTGAATAGCTAATAAGGCAGTAGGAAATGGGTGACCAGAATTCAAGGGAAGGTTAATATGATAAATACAAATTTAACAGCAAACACATCCTTCCAATATTGAGAATACAGCATTTGTAAACAAACAAACACCACAGGCACCACAGCTGAGGAGAGCTCTGAGGAAAACAGCTCTCTGGAGGCAAAAGATGGTGGGCAGCAGTGTTAAATTCCAAAGGAAAAATATCAAGGACGATGTTTAATTGAATTGTTAGAGTTTGAAAATATGTGTTTCAAACAAAAACAAAAACAAAAACAAAACAAAACAAAACAAAACAAAAAAACATGTGTTTCAAATGAGGAACTAGGCATTGTTCAGATGTTCGGTCACAATATGTTCTCTCTCTGTGCCTCCACCCCCTCCCTTCCCCTCCTCTCTCTCTCTCTCTCAAGTCACGTCAAATAATGTGATTGATAGTAGGCAAATGAAACTTCTGTCTTTTGATCTGAAATTCTGATGCCAACCAAATTTGACTTAACACTTTTCCATTTCTTTATTTTTAGGGTGCTATTATTAGAACAATTTGACAGGGAAATAAATGTGAAGTTGAGAAAGACTTGAGCGATGCTGTATGCCAGAATGAATATATTATGTGGTATGTTTGATTTTAATAGTGCATTTAAAATAATATGATAGGAAGATCTGATTTTGCCAGAAAGCATGAACTGAATAATTTATTTTATAATATAAATTTATCCATTGAATCAATGTGTAGTATTTAGCCACCTTTTCTATATTTAGTTTTCATTCATGTTATAAATTTTAATGGATTATTTAAAACAGATAGGTTATAAATTGTGAATTCATATAAATGGTAATGCACAGTCACATGTGACAAATTCATGAGCAGAAATATGCAGTGAAAATATATCTTTAGAGATATTTGTACATTTGTCAATTTCTCCTAAAATTTAAATGTGAAATTGTTAGTAGTCCAACTCTTGATAATAGAATATTTAAGAATAAATAATCTAGTTTTACTATTTAAAATTCACTATAGGTGTGCAAACTATAAACTCATGTTGTAAATATAAATTATACATCAAAGGATTTAGGAATACATATGTTGCGCATTTTATGTCTGAATTCACAAATTCTGAGGTAATACCAACTACCTGTATTGTAAACATACTTTTATGTATTCTTTTAAATAATTCAAGACATGCTCGTTAGGACATGAAATTTTTTAAAATTTGCAATTCAAGAAAATCATAAGTAAAATCCTACAGTAAACCCATAATATCAACTCTTAAAAATACATTGTTTTAAAAATATATGGAAAATGTTTTCATCCTTCATAGTCTTTCTATAGCATTCATAGATTATTTTTTTTTTTTATTGGTGTTCAATTTACTAACATACAGAATAACACCCAGTGCCCATCACCCATTCACTCCCACCCCCCGCCCTCCTCCCCTTCTACCACCCCTAGTTCGTTTCCCAGAGTTAGCAGTCTTTACGTTCTGTCTCCCTTTCTGATATTTCCCACACATTTCTTCTCCCTTCCCTTATTTTCCCTTTCACTATTATTTATATTCCCCAAATGAATGAGAACATATAATGTTTGTCCTTCTCCGACTGACTTACTTCACTCAGCATAATACCCTCCAGTTCCATCCACGTTGAAGCAAATGGTGGGTATTTGTCATTTCTAATAGCTGAGTAATATTCCATTGTATACATAAACCACATCTTCTTTATCCATTCATCTTTCGTTGGACACCGAGGCTCCTTCCACAGTTTGGCTATCGTGGCCATTGCTGCTAGAAACATCGGGGTGCAGGTGTCCCGGCGTTTCATTGCATTTGTATCTTTGGGGTAAATCCCCAACAGTGCAGTTGCTGGGTCGTAGGGCAGGTATATTTTTAACTGTTTGAGGAACCTCCACACAGTTTTCCAGAGTGGCTGCACCAGTTCACATTCCCACCAACAGTGCAGGAGGGTTCCATTTTCTCCGCATCCTCTCCAACATTTGTTGTTTCCTGCCTTGTTAATTTTCCCCATTCTCACTGGTGTGAGGTGGTATCTCATTGTGGTTTTGATTTGTATTTCCCTGATGGCAAGTGATGCAGAGCATTTTCTCATATGCATGTTGGCCATGTCTATGTCTTCCTCTGTGAGATTTCTGTTCATGTCTTTTGCCCATTTCATGATTGGATTGTTTGTTTCTTTGGTGTTGAGTTTAATAAGTTCTTTATAGATCTTGGAAACTAGCCCTTTGTCTGATATGTCATTTGCAAATATCTTCTCCCATTCTGTAGGTTGTCTTTGAGTTTTGTTGACTGTATCCTTTGCTGTGCAAAAGCTTCTTATCTTGATGAAGTCCCAATAGTTCATTTTTGCTTTTGTTTCTTTTGCCTTCGTGGATGTATCTTGCAAGAAGTTACTATGGCTGAGTTCAAAAAGGGTGTTGCCTGTGTTCTTCTCTAGGATTTTGATGGAATCTTGTCTCACATTTAGATCTTTCATCCATTTTGAGTTTATCTTTGTGTATGGTGAAAGAGAGTGGTCTAGTTTCATTCTTCTGCATGTGGATGTCCAATTTTCCCAGCACCATTTATTGAAGAGACTGTCATTCTTCCAATGGATAGTCTTTCCTCCTTTATCGAATATTAGTTGCCCATAAAGTTCAGGGTCCACTTCTGGATTCTCTATTCTGTTCCACTGATCTATGTGTCTGTTTTTGTGCCAGTACCACACTGTCTTGATGACCACAGCTTTGTAGTACAACCTGAAATCTGGCATTGTGATGCCCCCAGATATGGTTTTCTTTTTTAAAATTCCCCTGGCTATTCGGGGTCTTTTCTGATTCCACACAAATCTTAAAATAATTTGTTCTAACTCTCTGAAGAAAGTCCATGGTATTTTGATAGGGATTGCATTAAACGTGTATATTGCCCTGGGTAACATTGACATTTTCACAATATTAATTCTGCCAATCCAAGAGCATGGAATATTTTTCCATCTCTTTGTGTCTTCCTCAATTTCTTTCAGAAGTGTTCTATAGTTTTGAGGGTATAGATCCTTTACATCTTTGGTGAGGTTTATTCCTAGGTATCTTATGCTTTTGGGTGCAATTGTAAAAGGGATTGACTCCTTAATTTCTCTTTCTTCAGTCTCATTGTTAGTGTATAGAAATGCCACTGACTTCTGGGCATTGATTTTGTATCCTGCCACGCTACCGAATTGCTGTATGAGTTCTAGCAATCTTGGGGTGGAGACTTTTGGGTTTTCTATGTAGAGTATCATGTCATCGGCGAAGAGGGAGAGTTTGACTTCTTCTTTGCCAATTTGAATGCCTTTAATGTCTTTTTGTTGTCTGATTGCTGAGGCTAGGACTTCCAATACTATGTTGAATAGCAGTGGTGAGAGTGGACATCCCTGTCTTGTTCCTGATCTTAGGGGAAAGGCTCCCAGTGCTTCCCCATTGAGAATGATATTTGCTGTGGGCTTTTCATAGATGGCTTTTAAGATGTCGAGGAATGTTCCCTCTATCCCTACACTCTGAAGAGTTTTGATCAGGAATGGATGCTGTATTTTGTCAAATGCTTTCTCTGCATCCAATGAGAGGATCATATGGTTCTTGGTTTTTCTCTTGCTGATATGATGAATCACATTGATTGTTTTACGGGTGTTGAACCAGCCTTGTGTCCCAGGGATAAATCCTACTTGGTCATGGTGAATAATTTTCTTAATGTACTGTTGGATCCTATTGGCCAGTATCTTGTTGAGAATTTTTGCATCCATGTTCATCAGGGATATTGGTCTGTAATTCTCCTTTTTGGCGGGGTCTTTGTCTGGCTTTGGAATTAAGGTGATGCTGGCTTCATAGAACGAATTTGGAAGTACTCCATCTCTTTCTATCTTTCCAAACAGCTTTAGGAGAATAGGTATGATTTCTTCTTTAAACGTTTGATAAAATTCTCCTGGGAAGCCATCTGGCCCTGGACTCTTGTGTCTTGGGAGGTTTTTGATGACTGCTTCAATTTCCTCCCTGGTTATTGGCCTGTTCAGGTTTTCTATTTCTTCCTGTTCCAGTTTTGGTAGTTTGTGGCTTTCCAGGAATGCGTCCATTTCTTCTAGATTGCCTAATTTATTGGCGTATAGCTGCTCATAATATGTTTTTAAAATCGTTTGTATTTCCTTGGTGTTGGTAGTGATCTCTCCTTTCTCATTCATGATTTTATTAATTTGAGTCTTCTCTCTCTTCTTTTTAATAAGGCTGGCTAATGGTTTATCTATCTTATTAATTCTTTCAAAGAACCAACTCCTGGTTCTGTTGATCTGTTCCACAGTTCTTCTGGTCTCGATTTCGTTGAGTTCTGCTCGAATCTTTATTAACTCCCTTCTTCTCTTGGGTGTAGGATCTATTTGCTGTTTTTTCTCTAGCTCCTTTATGTGTAAGGTTAGCTTTTGTATTTGAGTTCTTTCCAGTTTTTGAATGGATGCTTGTATTGCGATGTATTTCCCCCTTAGGACTGCTTTTGCTGCATCCCAAAGATTTTGAACGGTTGTATCTTCATTCTCATTAGTTTCCATGAATCTTTTTAATTCTTCCTTAATTTCCTGGTTGACCCTTTTATCTTTTAGCAGGATGGTCCTTAACCTCCATGTGTTTGAGGTCCTTCCAAACTTCTTGTTGTGATTTAGTTCTAATTTCAAGGCATTATGGTCCGAGAATATGCAGGGGACAATCCCAATCTTTTGGTATCGGTTCAGACCCGATTTGTGACCCAATATGTGGTCTATTCTGGAGAAAGTTCCATGTGCGCTTGAGAAGAATGTGTATTTCAGTTGAGTTTGGATGTAAAGTTCTGTAGATATCTGTGAAATCCATCTGGTCCAGTGTATCATTTAAAGCTCTCGTTTCTTTGGAGATGTTTTGCTTAGAAGACCTATCGAGTATAGAAAGAGCTAGATTGAAGTCACCAAGTATAAGTGTATTATTATCTAAGTATTTCTTCACTTTGGTTAATAATTGATGTATATATTTGGCAGCTCCCACATTCGGAGCATATATATTGAGGATTGTTAAGTCCTCTTGTTGAATAGATCCTTTAAGTATGATATAGTGTCCCTCTTCATCTCTCACTACAGTCTTTGGGGTAAATTTTAGTTTATCTGATATAAGGATGGCTACCCCTGCTTTCTTTTGAGGACCATTCGAATGGTAAATGGTTCTCCAACCTTTTATTTTCAGGCTGTAGGTGTCCTTCTGTCTAAAATGAGTCTCTTGTAGACAGCAAATAGATGGGTCCTGCTTTTTTATCCAGTCTGAAACCCTGCGCCTTTTGATGGGGTCATTAAGCCCGTTCACATTCAGAGTTACTATTGACAGATATGAGTTTAGTGTCATCATGATATCTATTCAGTCTTTGTTTTTGTGGACTGTTCCACTGAACTTCTTCTTAAAGGGGAATTTTAAGAGGCCCCCTTAAAATTTCTTGCAGAGCTGGTTTGGAGGTCACATATTCTTTTAGTTGCTGCCTGTCTTGGAAGCTCTTTATCTCTCCTTCCATTTTGAATGAGAGCCTTGCTGGAAAAGGATTCTTGGTTGCATGTTCTTTTCATTTAGGACCCTGAATATATCCTGCCAGCCCTTTCTGGCCTGCCAGGTCTCTGTGGAGAGGTCTGCTGTTACCCTAATACTCCTCCCCATAAAAGTCAGGGATTTCTTGTCTCTTGCTGCTTTAAGGATCTTCTCCTTATCTTTGGAATTTGCAAGCTTCACAATTAAATGTCGAGGTGTTGAACGGTTTTTATTGATTTTAGGGGGGGATCTCTCTATTTCCTGGATCTGAATGCCTGTTTCCCTTCCCAGATTAGGAAAGTTTTCAGCTAGAATTTGTTCAAATACATATTCTGGCCCTCTGTCCCTTTCGGCGCCCTCGGGAACCCCAATTAAACGTAGGTTTTTCTTCCTCAGGCTGTCGTTTATTTCCCTTAATCTATCTTCATGGTCTTTTAATTGTTTGTCTCTTTTTTCCTCAGTTTCCCTCTTTGCTATCAACTTGTCTTCTAGGTCACTCACTCGTTCTTCCACCTCGTTAACCCTCGTCGTTAGGACTTCTAGTTTGGATTGCATCTCATTCAATTGATTTTTAATTTCTGCCTGATTAGCTCTAAATTCTGCAGTCATGAAGTCTCTTGAGTCCTTTATACTTTTTTCTAGAGCCACCAGTAGCTGTATAATAGTGCTTCTGAATTGGCTTTCTGACATTGAATTGTAATCCAGATTTTGTAACTCTGTGGGAGAGAGGACTGTTTCTGATTCTTTCTTTTGAGGTGAGGTTTTCCTTCTAGTCATTTTGCTCAGTGCAGAGTGGCCAAAAGCAAGTTGTATTGGGAAAAAGAGAAAAAGAGAGGAGAGAAAGAAGGAAAGAAAAGAGAAAGAGAAAAAAAAAAGGGAAGAAAAAGAAAAAAAAACGAAAAAAAAAAAAAAAAAGAAGAAAAAGAGAAAGAAAAAGAAAGGAGAAAAAAAAAGGGGGTGGGGGAAGGAAACAAATCAAAAAGCAAAACAAAACAAAAACAAAAACAAAAACAAAAACAAACAAAAAAAGAACCACCGGGGAGTATCTTCTGATTCTGTGTTCTTTAAGTCCCTTGGCTTCTCCTGGAAGTTGTCAGTCTAGCTGGTGTTCTGGGGGAGGGGCCTGTTGTGCTGATTCTCAGGTGTTAGCAGTTGGGGGAGCTGCTGTGCCCCTGCCTGGTGCAGGGCTCGGTGGGGGTTGTTTACCCCGTGAGGCCGCAGGAGGAACAGCCCCAGTGGCGGGGCAGCTCTGGAAACCTGGATTCAGCTCCGGCAGGAACTCCGTCTGCAGGGCCTGGAGGCTCGGGGCGGGGCCGCTGATCTGCTCAGCTGGGGCAGGAGCGTCCTCGCTGTCCTGGGCCCTCCCGGCCTCTGCCTGTCCCGGGGGAGACCGGATCCTGGGCTGTGTCCCGGCGCCCTGTGCTCCGGGGCCTGCGCTGGTGGATTCGCGCTCCCGGGCCGCGCAGCCCCCTCCGCGGAGCCGCCGCCCGAGCCCCTCCGAGCTGCTCCTGGAACCGCGCAGGCCCCTCCGCACAGAGCCTCTTCCTCTGCCCGAGCCCCTCCGAGCTGCTCCCGGGGCCGCGCAGCCCCCTCCGCGGAGCCGCCGCCCGAGCCCCTTCAGCTGCTCCGGGTCCCGCCGGGTCCCGCCGTGCGCGCTGCAGCCCTTAGGGAGCTCGGCGCACTCTCCTGGGCGCGCAGTTGCTGTTACTGTCCCGGGGAGCCCGAGGGCATCCCCGCCCTCCTGGGTCCTGCTCCAACTCCCCGCGAGCCCCTTTCCCCCGGGAAGGTCGGTGCAGCTCCTGCGTCTCCGGGACGGGGCTCTCCTGTCCTGGGGACACTCGCCCCGGCCTCAGCCCGGCTCCTCGCGGGGCCCCTCCCCCTTGGAGGCCTTTGTTTCTTTATTTCTTTTTCCCCGTCTTCCTACCTTGATAGATGCGCGAACTCTTCTCACTGTAGCATTCCAGCTGGTCTCTCTTTAAATCTCAGGCCGAATTCATAGATTTTCAGGATAATTTGAAGGTTTTCTAGGTAGTTTGGTGGAGACAGGTGATTTGGAGACCCTACTCTTCCGCCATCTTGCTCCTCCTCCTTTGGTTCTCTTTTTAAAACTATTATAGTTCTTGCTCAAAATTCAACTTTGATATTTAAAATATGTGCATTTATAATGCTCCCTTTGGTACCTGCCCAGTTTTTCCCCCAATTTGTCTTCTCAGTGTTTTTGGAAATCCTGTCTCTTAAAAACACATGTCTCATCAGACACCTTCTGTATATGGTCCAGATAACTTCTGAATGCTGCTCTTTGTAAATTGAGTCAAACAACATTTCTGATATCATTTCCATTATGCTTTGCACGAGTTGCACCCACTGGCTATTTTCTATTTTGAATATATGTGGCTCTGCCATGACTGCACATCTGTATGTGCAATTCTCATTCCCAAAATGCTGTTTACCACCCTCCCCCACTCCCTTGCTCTGGGAAACTCCTGTTTTTCTCTTAACAGAGGTCAAACATCTTATCTTTGGAAAAGCATTTCCTTATGAAATATTAGGTGTTCTACTTGTGTGCTCCTGTCACTTTGTGGTCATTTCTTTAATGCACTCCAGGAATAGATGGGGAGAGAATCTAACAATGTATCAGGCAGGGACAAAAAGAGGAAAAGGCTATCTTTTGTGTGTGTGTGTGTGTGTGTGTGTTCAATTTGCCAACATATAGCATAGTGCTCATCCCTTCAAGTGCCCCCCTCAGTGCTCGTCACCCAGTCATCCCCACCCCCCGCCCACCTCCCTTTCCACCACCCCTAGTTCGTTGCCCAGAGTTAGGAGTCTCTCATGTTCTGTCTCCCTTTCCGATATTTCTCACTCATTTTTATCCCCTTTCACTATTTTTTATATTCCCCAAATGTATGAGACCATATAATGTTTGTCCTTCTCCAATTGACTTATTTCACTCAGCATAATACCCTCCAGTTCCATCTACATCGAAGCAAATGGTGGGTATTTGTCGTTTCTAATGGCGGAGTAATATTCCATTGTATACATAAACCACATCTTCTTTATTCATTCATAGGAAAAAGCTATCTAGTGGAGCCAAAGAAATGGAACGATGAACCAAAAAGACAATCTGACTAAACTTGATTTTAGAAAATAAGTCAGAGAAAGATTCACAGGTTTTAAACACAGATATCCAAATAGAGACAAAAGGCAGCTGCTCTAATTAATTGGTTCTCTTTTAAAATTGTTTTTGTAAAAACAATGTTACATTTTATTATAGTCCAATTTATCAATCTAAAATTCTATTTACTAGGTTTTATATTTTTGCTTGAGATTACTCTGAGAGAATCCTTTTTATTTCCTCTGATTATGTTGACTTCAGTTTTAATGTTTAAATCTAAAATTTATTTTGTTGTAAGGAATGAAATAGGAATCCAACCATATGTTTTTTTCAATTGGCTAGTCAGTTGTTCCAATTTATTTTATTTTTATTTATTTTTTTATTCATGAGAGACACAGAGACAGAGGCAGAGACACAGACAGAAGGAGTAGCAGGCTCCTCACAGAAAGCCCGATATGGGATTCAATCCCTGCACCTGGAATCATGCCTTTAGCTGAAGGCAGACACTCAACCACTAAGCCATCCAGGCGTCCCCCAATTTATTTTATTGAATAAGTGACTGTTCACTGTTTACTGGTAAATTAAGATTCTGTGTTATATTTTAAAATTAATTTGACAATCACATTATTTTACTCATACATTTTTATAAGAAGTCACACCTTTTGCAATATTTCTATCTTAAGGAAAAGCTACACTGCCATTTTAGGTTAGTTGAGTTCACTAGGGCTGGATCAGTAAAGATTAGCGTGTAGAACTTAGCCTCCTTATAACAAAGATATAGTGTCTTACCTACTATCTTAATTTGGGTCCTCCAAAAAGCAGACAGTGAGACCAGGATTTAGGTGGAGTTAGTTTATTTGGGAAGCACAACAAGGAGTATGCTAATGAGCAAGTTTCCACTCTGGGGTCATCCTCTGTGAATTCTCTAAGAAGTCATGTGAAACATGTTTTGGAATATTCCTCCATGGTGCAAGAGAAAGCATTCAGGAAGAGAAGTGAGATAAAGCTGTTTTACTTTATTTCATTTGTGTGTTCACTAGAGTAACACTTTTAATTTTCTTTAAGAACTTTTCCTTTGCAGTTACAACTTGATTGTTCCGCACAATAGGTCTAGCTTTTGGTCTATCTCAGCTTTCAACACCAAGCCTAACCATTTCCAGCATTTGATTTAAAACGAGAGGCATGCAACTCTCCTTTCACTTGAACACTTAGAGACCACGGTAGGGTTCTTAATTAGCCTACCTTCAATATTGTTGTGTCTTAGAGAATAGAGAGACCTAAGGATAGGAAAAAAGATAGGGGTGTGGCTGGTCAGTGGAGCAGTCAGAAAACACAAAACATCATTAGTTAAGTTCCCCATCTTAAATGGTCATGACACCTCAAAACAATTACAACTTTAACATCAAAGATTACTGATCACAGATCATTATAACAAATGTAATAATGAAAAAGTTTAAAATACTACAAGAACTACCAAAATGTGACACAGGAACAGGAAATGACCAAATGCTGTTAGAAAAATGGTGCCAAAAGGCTGGCTCAGTTCAGGGTTGCCATAAACCAATTTGTTAAAAAAAAAATGTTATCTGTAAAGTGCAATAAAGCAAAACAAACAAAGAAAATGAACTATGCCTGTATACATCCAAAATCTTGCTTCAAAGGTATGATAATTCTTCTTTTCACAGTACAGTATGAAAATAATTTGATCATCGTGACACTCCTCAGGACCTCACAATGGTCTAGCATATTCATGGAAGCATGCTAACTAAAGCTAGAGAATGGGAAATTCCAAGTATTATGAATGCATGTCAGAGTATGGGAGAAAAGCTCCATAATATTTAGAGGCATGCCATACTCGGGATATTTTTAGGAGTCTGGGAGTACACTAAGACATTCCCTTTGAACTAAAGGACAAATTAAAAAACTCAAATCTCCTACCACTAATAAAGAAGCAAAGTGCCTGATGGGTAAGTCACTCTGGCCCTGCCCTTTCTCCTTTTCTGCTTCCTTATCTTTTTCTCTCACCTTCTTTTCCTTTTTTCTCTTAGATTTTCAGTATTCATTTGAAAATAAATTTGTGAAATCACCTATACAAATTTCTAGGTCTTTAAAAATTTATTGAAATGTTCCTGAATATTTCAAATATATATAAAAGTTGAAAGAGAATAATTATGAACTCCTATACTCCCACCAGCAACATTCAGCACACATCAAGATTTTGCAACTCCTTTGTTTATCCCAATTTTGCTATTGTAGTATCTGTAGAACAAGCCCTAGCAGATCCTTATATTGTATGTCAAGTGATAATAAATAATATATTATTTGAAAACAGAATGTAGTAAGTTAATGATGTATATTATAAACCCCAGAGCAACAACTAAACAATTTTTAAAAAGAGGTGTTAGTAGTAAGCCAGTGGGGAACACAAAATAAAATTCAAAGAAATATTCAACCAAAGAAGGCAAAGAAATTGGAAAAAAAATATTATGAAGAACAGACGACACAAACAGAAAACCAATAGCATGATAGTCACATTAGATCCAGCTATAAAAATAATTATAAAAATTTATATAGTCTGAATACACCAATTAAAGGCAGAGATTATCAAACTGGTTTAAAAAATAAGATGTAATCATATGGTGTCTACAAGAAACACTCTTTAAGCAAGTCATACAGATTAAGATACTAGGATGGCAAATGCTAGCTACATAAACACTAATTGTAAGAAAGAAGAACTGCTAAACTGACATCAGAGAAAGTTGACCAGAAGACAAAAAAAAATACTGTTACATTTCATAATGATAAAAAAGGGTCACTTTATCCAGAAAACATAACATTCCTAATTGCATAGGCACATGATAATAAAAATATAATAAACATAAAAGACTGGCAGATAAAAGGAAAAATAGGCAAATCCATTATTTGTGGATTATTTCAACACTCCTCTCTCACTAAGTGATAGAACAAGTAGATAGAAAATCAATAAAGATACAGAAGACTTGAATAGCAGTATCAACCAACTTATGTGACATTTATAAAACATTACACCCAAGAGTAGCAGAATTTTTTTTCTTTTGAGAGAGAGAACATGTCTGCATACAGGCAGGAGTGGGAAGGGGAAGAGGGAAAGAGAAGCTTAAGCAGGATCCACATCCAGTGTGGACCCTGAGATCATGACCTGAGTTGAAACCAAGAGTCAGTCACTTAGACATTTAACCAACTGACCCACCCAGGTGCCCCAGAATACACATTCTTTTCAAGTACACATGGAACAGTCATTATGCTGGTCTATGAAGCAAGTCTCTAGAAATTTTAATAGGTTTAAAATTATACAAGGATAATTCTCCAAACCAAATACAAGTAAATTAGAAAACAATAATGAAAATGTATTGAGAAATTCACCCAAATATATGGATATTAATCAATGCACCTTTTACTTATGGGTAATGGAAGAACTCATGAGAGAAATTAGAAAATATTTAAACTGGACAAGAATGATTTTTTTAAATATTTTATTTATTTGGGAGAGAGAGCACATGAGCTGGGGGAGGGGCAGAGGGAGAGGGAGAAACAGACTCCCTGATGAGCACAGAGCCCAACTTGAAGCTTGATTCCAGGACCCCGAGATCATGACTTGAGCAAAGTTATATGCTTAACTGACTGAGCCACCCAGGTTCCTGGAAAATAAACTTACTGCATGCCAAAACTTGTGAAATGTAGATAAAGCAATACCAATGTAATTCCTAGCTGCATATTTTGTAAACATAGACAAGTTAATTCTAAAAATTACATGGGAGGACAAATGAACTAGAATAGTCAAAATAATTTTGAAAAACGAGAAAATTGGGGGGAGGCGGGGCAAGATGGTGGAAGAGTAGGGTCTCCAAGTCACCTGTCCCCACCAACTTACCTAGATAACTTTCAAATCATCCTGAAAACCTATGAATTCGGTCTGAGATTTAAAGAGAGAACAGCTGGAATGCTACAGTGAGAAGAGTTTGCACTTCTATCAAGGTAGGAAAATGGGAAAAAAAATAAAGAAATAAAAAAGCATCCAAGGGGAAGGGACCCCGCGAGGAGCAGGGTTAAGGCCGCACAAGGAGCGCCCCCAGGACAGGAAAGCCCAGGCCCAGAGAAGCAGGAGCTTTACCAACCTTCCTGGATGGAAAGGCGCTGGTAGGGAGCTCGCGCAGGATCCCAGGAGGGGCAGAGATGCCCTCAGGCTCCCAGGGACACTAACAGAGGAACTGCGCCCCAGGGGAGAGGGCACCACACACCGCGGGCCAAACTCCCTAAAGGGCTGCAGCGCGTGCCTGGTGGGGCCCCGAGAGCAGCTCAGGTGGCAGCTCAGGCGGCGGCTCTGCGCAGAGGGGGCTGCAGGCCGGGAGTGCAATTCCAGGGGTGCAGGCCCCAGAGCCCAGGGCGCTGGAGGACACAGCCCTGGATCCGGTGCTCCCCCCGGGTCAGGCAGAGTCTGGGAGGACACAGGACAGCAAGGAGGCTCCTGCCCCCGGGCGGCCCGGACCTGTAAAGATCTGCGCCCCCTGCCCCCAGAGCATCCAGGCCCCTGCGGACTGAGAGGTTACTGCAGGACCTGACTCTAGGGCTGGAGAGCAGGCCACTGCCACTGTTGTTGTTCCTCCTGGTGTCACCTTGTACCTGGAACTGAGCAGGGGCCACACAGGATAAGCAGCTCCCATTGAGCCGTGCACCTGGCAGGGGGCTGGGCAGCTCCTCCAGGTGCACACACCTGAGAATCAGCACAGCAGGCCCCGCCCCCAGAAGACCAGTTAGAAGAACAGGGGAAAAGCAAGTTATTGACCAAGCAGCACTGGAAAGTTCCAGGGGAAGTCGAGGGATTTACAGTATATAGAATCAGAGGATACTCCCCCTTGTTTTCTGTTTGTCCCCCCCGCCCCCACCCCCCGTTTTTTTTCCTTTTTTTCTCTCTTTTTCTCCTTTTTCCAGCACAACTTGTTTTTGGCCACCCTGCACTGAGCAAAATGACTAGAAGGAAAAACTCACCTCAGAAGAAAGAATCAGAAACAGTCCTCTCTCCCACAGAGTTACAATATTTGGATTACAATTAAATGTCAGAAAGCCAATTCAGAAGCACAATTATAAAGCTACTGGTGGCTCTAGAAAAAAGCATAAAGGACTCAAGAGACTTCATGACTGCAGAATTTAGATCTAATCAGGCAGAAATTAAAAATCAATTGAATGAGATGCAATCCAAACTGGAGGTCCTAACGACAAGGGTTAATAAGGTAGAAGAACGAGTGAGTGACATCGAAGACAAGTTGATGGCAAGGAAGGAAACTGAGGAAAAAAGAGAAAAGCAGTTAAAAGATCATGAGGATAGGTTAAGGGAAATAAATGACAGCCTCAGAAAGAAAAATCTACATTTAATTGGGGTTCCCGAGGGCGCCGAAAGGGACAGAGGTCCAGAAACTGTATTTGAACAAATCATAGCTGAGAACTTCCCTAACTTGGGAAGGGAAACAGGCATTCAGATCCAGGAGATAGAGAGATCCCCCCCTAAAATCAATAAAAGCAGCTCAACACCTCAACATTTAATAGTGAAACTTGCAAATTCCAAAGATAAAGAGAGGATCCTTAAAGCAGCAAGAGACAAAAAATCACTAACCTTTATGGGGAGAAGTATTAGGCCAACAGCAGACCAATCCACAGAGACCTGGCAGGCCAGAAAGGGCTGTAAAGAGATATTCAGGGTCCTAAATGAGAAGAACATGCAGCCAAGAATACTTTATCCAGCAAAGCTCTCATTCAGAATAGAGGGAAAGATAAAGAGCTTTCAAGATAGGCAGAAACTGAAAGAATATGTGACAACCAAACTGGCTCTGCAAGAAATATTAAGGGGGACCCTGTAAAAGAAAGAGGAATTCCAAGGAAACAATCACAAAAACAGGAACTGAATAGGTATCATGATGACACTAAATTCATATCTCTCAATAGTAACTCTGAACGTGGATGGGCTTAATGACCCCATCAAAAGGCACAGGGTTTCAGACTGGATAAAACAGCAAGACCTATCTATTTGCTGTTTACAAGAGACTCATTTTAGACATAAGGACACCTACAGCCTGAAAATAAAAGATTGGAGAAGCATTTACCATTCAAATGGTCCTCAAAAGAAAGCAAGGATAGCAATCCTCATATCAGATAAATTAAAGTTTGTCCCAAGGACTGTAGTAAGAGATGAAGAGGGACACTATATCATACTTAAAGGATCTATCCAACAAGAGGACTTAACAATCATGAATACTTATGCCCCAAATGTGGGAGCCACCAAGTATATCAATCAATTAATAACCAAAGTTAAGACATACTTAGATAATAATACACTTATACTTGGTGACTTCAATCTAGCGCTTTCTACAATCGAAAGGTTTTCTAAGCACAACATCTCCAAAGAAACAAGAGCTTTATTTTTTTTATAATAAATTTATTTTTTATTGGTGTTCACTTTGCCAACATACAGCATAACACCCAGTGCTCATCCCCTCAAGTGTCCCCCTCAGTGCCCATCACCCATTCACCCCCACCCCCTGCCCTCCTCCCCTTCCACCACCCCTAGTTCGTTTCCCAGAGTTAGGAGTCTCTATGTTCTGTCTCCCTTTCTGATATTTCCCACACATTTCTTCTCCCTTCCCTTCTGTTCCCTTTCACTATGATTTATATTCCCCAAATGAAAGAGAACATATAATGTTTGTCCTTCTCCGATTGACTTACTTCACTCAGCATAATACCCTCCAGTTCCATCCACGTTGAAGCAAATGGTGGGTATTTGTCGTTTCTAATGGCTGAGTAATATTCCATTGTATACATAAACCACATCTTCTTTATCCATTCATCTTTCGATGGACACCGAGGCTTCTTCCACAGTTTGGCTATTGTGGACATTGCTGCTAGAAACATCGGGGTGCAGGTGTCCCGGCGTTTCACTGCATCTGTATCTTTGGGGTAGATCCCCAACAGTGCAATTGCTGGGTTGTAGGACAGGTCTATTTTTAACTCTTTGAGGAACCTCCACATGGTTTTCCAGAGTGGCTGCACCAGTTCACATTCCCACCAACAGTGCAATAGGGTTCCCCTTTCTCCACATCCTCTCCAACATTTGTGGTTTCCTGCCTTGTTAATGTTCTCCATTCTGACTGGTGTGAGGTGGTATTTCATTGTGGTTTTGATTTGTATTTCCCTGATGGCAAGTGATGCAGAGCATTTTCTCATGTGCATGTTGGCCATGTCTATGTCTTTCTCTGTGAGATTTCTCTTCATGTCTTTTGTCCATTTCATGATTGGATGAAACAAAAGCTTTAAATGATACACTGGACCAGATGGATTTCACAGATATTTACAGAACTTTACATCCAAACGCAACTAAATACACATTCTTCTCAAGTGCACGTGGAACTTGCTCCAGAATAGACCGCATATTAGGTCACAAATCACATCTTAACCTATACCAAAAGGTTGGGATCGTCCCCTGCATATTTTCAGACCATAATGCTTTGAAACTAGAACTAAATCACAAGAGGAAGTTTGGAAGGATTTCAAACACATGGAGGTTAAGGACCATCCTGCTAAAAGATGAAAGGGTCAACCAGGAAATTAGGGAAGAATTAAAAAGATTCATGGAAACTAATGAGAATGAAGATACAACCGTTCAAAATCTTTGGGATGCAGCAAAAGCAGTCCTAAGGGGGAAATACATCGCAATACAAGCATCCATTCAAAAACTGGAAAGAACTCAAATACAAAAGCTAACCTTGCACCTAAAGGAGCTAGAGAAAAAACAGCAAATAGATCCTACACCCAGGAGAAGAAGAGAGTTAATAAAGATTTGAGCAGAACTCAATGAAATCGAGACCAGAAGAGCTGTGGAACAGATCAACAAAACCAGGAGTTGGTTCTTTGAAAGAATTAATAAGATAGATAAACCATTAGCCAGCCTTATTAAAAAGAAGAGAGAGAAGACTCAAATTAATAAAATCATGAATGAGAACGGAGAGATCACTACCAACACCAAGGAAATACAAACAATTTTAAAAACATATTATGAACAGCTATACGCCAATAAATTAGGCAATCCAGAAGAAATGGACGCATTTCTGGAAAACCACAAACTACCAAAACTGGAACTGGAAGAAATAGAAAATCTGAACAGGCCAATACAAGGGAGGAAATTGAAGCAGTCATCAATAACCTCCCAGACACAAAAGTCCAGGGCCAGAAGGCTTCCCAGGGGAATTCTATCAAACGTTTAAAGAAGAAACCATACCTATTCTACTAAAGCTGTTTGGAAAGATAGAACGATATGGAGTACTTCCAAATTCATTCTATGAGGCCAGCATCAAGTTAATTCCAAAACCAGACAAAGAACCCACTAAAAAGGAGAATTATAGACCAATATCCCTGATGAACATGGATGCAAAAATTCTCAACAAGATACTAGCCAATAGGATCCAACAGGACATTAAGAAGATTATTCACCATGACCAAGTAGGATTTATCCCCGGGACACAAGGCTGGTTCAACACTCGTAAAACAATCAATGTGACTCATCGTATCAGCAAGAGAAAAAAAAAGAACCATAGGATCCTCTCAATAGATGCAGAAAAAGCATTTTACAAAATACAGCATCCATTCCTGATCAAAACTCTTTGGAGTGTAGGGATAGAGGGAACATCCCTCAACATCTTAAAAGCTACCTACAGAAAGCCCACAGCAAATATCATTCTCCATGGGGAAGCACTGGGAGCCTTTCCCCTAAGATCAGGAACAAGACAGGGATGTCCACTCTCACCACTGCTATTCAACATAGTACTGGAAGTCCTAGCCTCAGCAATCAGGCAACAAAAAGACATTAAAGGCATTCAAATTGGCAAAGAAGAAGTCAAACTCTCCCTCTTTGCCGATGACATGATACTCTACATAGAAAACCCAAAAGACTCCACCCCAAGATTGCTAGAACTCATACAGCATTTTGGCAGCGTGGCAGGATACAAAATCAATGCAAATAAGTCAGTGGCATTTCTATACACTAACAATGAGACTGAAGAAAGAGAAATTAAGGAGTCAATCCCATTTACAATTGCACCCAAAAGCATAAGATACCTAGGAATAAAAGTAACCAAAAGGTAAAGGATCTATACCCTAAAAACTATAGAACACTTCTGAAAAAATTGAGGAAGACCAAAAGAGATGGAAAAATATTCCATGCTCATGGATTGGAAGAATTAATATTATGAAAATGTCAATGTTACCCAGGGCAATTTATACATTTAATGCAATCCCTATCAAAATACCATGGACTTTCTTCAGAGTTGGAACAAATTATTTTAAGATTTGTGTGGAATCAGAAAAGACCCCGAATAGCCAGGGGAATTTTAAAAAAGAAAACCATAGCTGGCGGCATCACAATGCCAGATTTCAGGTTGTACTACAAAGCTGTGGTCATCAAGACAGTGTGGTACTGGCACAAAAACAGACACATAGATCAATGGAACAGAATAGAGAATCCAGAAGTGGACCCTGAACTTTATGGTCAACTAATATTCGACAAAGGAGGAAAGACTATCTCTTCAATAAATGGTGCTGGGAAAATTGGACATCCACATGCAGAAGAATGAAACTAGACAACTCCCTTGCACCACACACAAAGATAAACTCAAAATGGATGAAAGATCTAAACGTGAGACAAGATTCCATCAAAATCCTAGAGGACAACACAGGCAACACCCTTTTTGAACTCAGCCACAGTAACTTCTTGCAAGATACATCCACGAAGGCAAAAGAAACAAAAGCAAAAATGAACTATTGGGACTTCATCAAGATAAGAAGCTTTTGCACAGCAAAGGATACAGTCAACAAAACTCAAAGACAACCTACAGAATGGGAGAAGATATTTGCAAATGACGTATCAGATAAAGGGCTAGTTTCCAAGATCTATAAAGAACTTCTTAAACTCAACAGCAAAGAAACAAACAATCCAATCATGAAATGGGCAAAAGACATGAACAGAAATCTCACAGAGGAAGACCTAGACACGGCCAACACGCACATGAGAAAATGCTCTGCATCACTCGCCATCAGGGAAATACAAATCAAAACCACAATGAGATACCACCTCACACCAGTGAGAATGGGGAAAATTAACAAGGCAGGAAACCACGAATGTTGGAGAGGATGCGGAGAAAATGGAACCCTCCTGCACTGTTGGTGGGAATGTGAACTGGTGCAGCTACTCTGGAAAACTGTGTGGAGGTTCCTCAAAGAGTTAAAAATAGATCTGCCCTAGGACCCAGCAATTGCACTGCAGGGGATCTACCCCAAAGATACAGATGCAGTGAAACGCCGGGACACCTGCACCCCGATGTTTCTGGCAGCAATGGCCACAATAGCCAAACTGTGGAAGGAGCCTCGGTGTCCTTCGAAAGATGAATGGATAAAAAAAAGTTGTGGTTTATGTATACAATGGAATATTACTCAGCCATTAGAAACGACAAATACCCACCATTTGCTTTCACGTGGATGGAACTGGAGGGTATTATGCTGAGTGAAATAAGTCAATCGGAGAAGGACAAATATATGGTCTCATTCATTTGGAAAACATAAATAATAGTGAAAGGGAATAAAGGGGAAAGGAGAAAAAATAAGTGGGAAATATCAGAAAGGGAGACAGAACATGGAAGCCTCCTAACTCTGGGAAACGAACTAGGGGTGGTGGAAGGGGAGGAGGGCGGTGGGTGGGGATGACTGTGTGGCGGGCACTGGGGGTGGCACTTGACGGGATGAGCACTGTGTTATTCTGTATGTTGACAAATTGAACACCAATAAAAAATAAATGTATTATTAAAAAAATACAGACACTAACTTTATAGTGGAGAAACCTAGTGAACCCCACTAACCAAGTTTTTAAAATTAATATCATCAACACTAGGGTAAACTAATATCACGTGTTTCCTGATAACACATGCTGAGAATACTATGAGTATTTAATAAAATATATATTTAGTCTTTGTCCCAGGTTCCTGGCACAGAGCTCCTAAAACCTATGTAATTCCCTGAGAAATAGGAAAGTCTTTTGATAGTCATAGCAAGCCCCGTTTAACCATACCTAACTTCATTCTAATAAGATGAGTCATAGGGAGTGGATCCCAGATAGCTTCCAGATGGGGACCAGAAAAAACAAATGAGTTCTTAGAGGGTTAGAACTTTGAGCCCCACCCTGACCTCTAGAGAACAGAGAAGGGGCTGGAAATTGAATGTAGACATCAATGGATTTAATCAATCATGTCTACATAATGAAACCTTGATTCTGGGTTGATGAAGATATCTATGTACTGGGATGGTGGTGCACACCCTGGAAAGGGCATGGAATTTTTGTGTCACCCACCTCCCATTCCTTGCCCCAATGCATCTCTTCCATTTAGGTGTTCCTGAATTGTATCCACTATAATAAAACTGTAACTGCATATGTAATGCTTTCTTGAGTTCTGTAAGTCATTCTAGCAAATTATTGAACCTGAGTGAGAAAATCATCTAATTTGTAGATAGACATAAATGTGAGTAGCCTAGGGACCCTGTTGGTGACTGGTATCTGAACTGGGAACTGGGGACAATGTAGTGGGACTGTGCAGTCTGTACTACCTGGTAGCAGTAGAGTGTCAGAAGTTAGTTACTAGTGGTCGTTAGTGCTAACTACTAGTAGTTAGAATCAGAATTGAATTGGATTGTAGGACACCCAGCTGGTAAAGAAGTGAAGAACTGACTTGTTTGGAAAGCCAAACAAGGTCTCAACATTGACATCGGTGGTATTTCCGCCCAAAATACCTTACTTGAATCTCCTCAAAAAGACATTTTGCAAAATAACTAGCCTGAACCCTCAAAATATACATCACGAAATATAAACACTAAAAACGATTCCAGATTTAAAGGAGACTAAAGAGACATGACAGGCATATGCATTATATAATTTGGGATTAGATCCTTGATGAGAGGAAAAATATAACTATAAAGAACATTAATAGGACAATAGACAAAGTTTGACTATGGCCTATTAGGAAATAGCATTATATCATAAAATTTCCTGATTTTGAAAAATTATTATAATTGTATAAAAGAATATTTCTAGAAAATATTCACTGAAATATCTAGTAAAAATGTTTCCAACTTATTAAGTGGTTCAGAAACATAATATGCATAGGGGCGCCTGGGTGGCTCGGTTGAGTGACAGACTCTTGACTTTGGCTCAGGTCATGACCTCAGGGTCATGAGATTGAGCCCAACTTTGGGCTCCACACTCGGGGTGGAGGAGCCTGCTGGAGATTCTCTCTCCCTCTGACCCTGCCCCTACTCGTGCTCTCTCTCTCTAAAATAAATAAATAAAATCTTTTAAAAAAGAAAAATAGTATGCATATATTGCTTACATACATTGTATATAGAAAAAGAAAATGATAGAGCAAATGGGGCAAAACAAACAACTGGAGAATCTGGGCAAAGTGTATATGAAGTTTCTTATACCAGTCTTACAACTTTTCCGTAAGTTTGAAATTACATAAAAATAAAAATAACAGAAAACAACACAGCAGTCTTACCGATTTAGGGGCTAGTTTTCTTCCACAGAGTGGCATTTTTAAGATAATCCCAAAAGATTATTAGAACACTAAAAGACAGATATACCAATTCCCAAACTATGTTCCCTGGGGCAAATTAGATCATGACAGATTAGCAGATTTATCAAAACTAAAACAATTTATCAAAATTAAAACAATTGTTACTTCTTTCTCCTAAAATTCACTTTGGAAATCATTTTATTCGTCAGATGGAGAACTCATACTCTCATGTGAGAGAGCTCATATTTCTTTAGGAAAACATCTTGACAAAGTGAGATGTGCAAAGTGAGCTTATTTATCTAGACAAGGAATACAAAAGTAGGAATAAAGTCACCAGGGTGGGAAGACTAGCAGTTACATGGTAAAGGTCACATGAGTAGCAATGAGACCCCTCCCTAAAAACCTGCAAGTCTTCTCCTTAGAAACCATGGTACGACATGCAGTGCCTGTCCTATGGAAACAGAACGTGTTGCATTCCTGTTGACCTGGGAGGAAGAGGAGTGTTTTGACAATATAAATCCTTTGACAGGAAATATTGGGGAATCTTAAGGCTTCTGTAGGACATGAAACTAAGGTGTTCAAGGCAACCTGAGATGGTCAATTTTAAGTGTCAATTTGACTAAGCTAAGGAATGCCCAAATAGCTCATAAAGCATTGTTTCTGGGTTTCTGGGTATGCGTGTAAGGATGTCTCCCGAAGAGATTACCATTTGAATCATTAAACTGAGCAAAGATCTTTACCAATATAGGTTGGCATCCTCCAAATCATTGAGGGCCTGAACAGAACGAAGAGGCAGAGGAAGGACAAATTCATTCTCTCTGCTTAAGCTGAAACATCTGTCTTCTTCTGCTCACCTCCCTCCATTGAAGTTTCTGATTCTCAGGCTTTTGGACTCAGAGCCACACCAAACTCACACCACTGGCTACCCAATTCCCAGACCTTCAAACTCTGAATTATACCACCAGCTTTCCTGGTTGTCCAGCTTGCAGGCAGCAGGCAGATCGCAGAACTACTATGCCTCCATAATTGAGTCAGCTAATTTCTGTAATAATCCTCTCCATATGTATATTTATATATATATATATATATATATATATATATATATATATATATATATATTTCTATACTCATGTATACATTTCTCTGAGTAACCCTAGCTACTGGATGGTATCTAGTTTTCATATAAAAGGAGAACAGCAAACACATTATACAGTTGTTCTGATTACATGTTAATATCTTATCATCAGGGACGCCTGGGTGGCTCAGCAGTTAAGCATCTGCCTTCAGTCCAGGGTGTGACTCTGGAGACCCGGGATGGAGTTCTGCATCAGGCTCCCTGTATGGAGCCTGCTTCTCCCACTGCCTCTGCCTGTGTCTCTGCCTCTCTGTGTGTGACTCATGAATAAGCAAACAAAATCTTTTAAAAAAAATCTTATCATCAATAAATGGGTGCCATATTCAAGAAAGTTACATGAATGATGAGCTGATGCAGGAGGAGATGATGTGTGATTGAACTTCTACATATAGGCAGCAAACACCCTGTCTTTGGTATTTGTGGTCTGATTGAGAATCGCTGGTTTAAGTTGTGGATCTTGTTTTGTACTTTCAATATAGGAATGTGCTATCTTATTAGTAATTAGTAATAATAAATTGGAGTTGAATTCTCCAATTTATATCATTCTGTCACAAGGTTTTAAAAAAATGAATCAAGTGTTGACCACTTCTTATAATTGACTTATCTATGAGACTTTTTTTTTTCTTAGCTTCAATCTGACCTTGATTATTTGTCATGGCCACCTCGTGGTTTTCCACTGCTACATTACAACTAGGCAAGGGTTCTGTGGTCAAATAGGCTTTAAGAAATACTGCTATGGGGTGTCATTTTTACAGATGCCAATTTGAAGAGGCAGGACTCAGAAAACAGAATGCATTTTCCTGTTCTGGCTACTTTCACAAAAAGCTCTGAGGCACTCCTGATTATTGGAATTATGGGTGGGGCTGAGTAATGAATTATCCATTAGCCAAGGGATTTCCACTGTCAACAGCAATGTAAACTGCATGTCACGGATCAACTCCACACCTTCGGAATGAAATTCCTGGGACACGATTCACTTCAGCAAGGGCCACTATAAACACAGATCAAGGGTTCTAAGGGGGAGTCAGCAAGGATAAGGGCTTCACCCTGGATCACTGCAAATCAGGGACATGGGCCTCTTTCAGAAAGCAGTGCAAGAATTAGATCATTACTGCAAAACGAAAATTATGCTGTCAAAACTTTTAAAGTGGTAAGCATATTAACCAAAATGCATGTGAGTGAGGAAATTCTCAGAGCTGCAGCAGCTTAGAACCACACAGACAAATGAAGGCTTTCTCAGCCAAGCTGAAGCCTATTTACGGTCCTACTGTACTTGGGACTATCGTGCCCTTGAAACCCAGCTGTCACCTAAGACAGGAAGGGAATTCTGCAAATTTGGCAGCAACCCTTCAGCTGTGTGCTTAATACCCATCTTGTAGTCTGCTACGGTGTGACGTTACTACAGGGCTTGCAGAAGACACGGAGATAGCTCCACAAAGTATCAAATTGGAAGAAATGGATTGTACATCCTTGTACAGAATGGATTCTGAAAAATACCTCATGATTTCGCTACCTGCACTATCATATCTGTCCCCAAATCCCTGCCCTCAGTGTTCTTCACTAGTTACCATATTTATTCACCCAGGTTCAAACCCTCACTTATCCCTGACTCCTCCAACCCCCTCACTCCCATCTTGGCTGCCACCTCTGGCAGAACCCACTTCACTGGAAATCCATTCCCTTCTTTTGCTCATTAAGGCCAGTGCCCTGGTTCAGGTCCCCACTTCCTCATACTACTAAGTTGTTTATCCTCCCAGTTTCTAGCACTTTTCATTTTATGACCACTGTAAAGTTCATCTGGTAAATCAGTCTGAATCATAACGACCTTAATCTAACCACCATAATCTAACCACCTTCAATTATTCCTCATGGCTCTGGACGGCAGACATATC
Organism: Canis lupus dingo; assembly: GCF_003254725.2. Taxonomy (NCBI): domain Eukaryota; kingdom Metazoa; phylum Chordata; class Mammalia; order Carnivora; family Canidae; genus Canis; species Canis lupus. The sequence continues at coordinate 44,329,868 of NC_064250.1, read as the reverse complement.
CCTCAGCCTGGCATCCAAGACTCCAGTAATCTCCAGGCTCTGTCCCCATAACCCCTCAATGTATACACTATTACCCACACATGTCCATACAAGCACCACATGGTGGCTTCTTTCAACTTCTATTTACGTCTGGATCTCACCTTGCACACAATCTATTCAAATCCTATCTATTTTCCAGGGTCCATATCAAGCATTCCTTCCTCAAAAAGACATTTCTCTGCTCCCCAAGTAATGTCATCTCCTACATCCCTGAACCTACCACATTTTTCTTGGCATCTATTATGATCTGCTTTCTATGCTTCTTATCTATCTTATCTACTCTATAATTTTCATTCAATCAATATTTATTAGGACTTGACTATGTGCCAGGCCTTGTATTAAGCATCAGGAATACAGGGGTGAATAAGACAGCAATGACCCCTCAAATCACACAGAGGAGTATGCAAGCCAGGATCACCACAGAGCACTGAGACCGTACCATAGAGAAGGTAGCTAGGCCAACTGTTCTATCAAGGTGCTAGAAAATCCTGATAAACAAAGGGTCATTCAATTCAGATGCTCTGTTTAAAAACCATAATTCTATTAATAAAAAAGATCATTTAAAATGGGAAATTTGAAGAATCAGATAGTATAATCTTTAAGTCCATAATTAAAGACCCATATACAATTACAGCAAAAGTGGAAGGATGTCAAATATCCCTGCTGAAATATTTTACAGCAACAATTACCATTTTTTAAAGACATATTTATTTGTCAAATACAATAAATCAACGAAAGGATGAAAGGAAAGAAAATCAGATATTGGTGTCAATGGGACTTCAAAAGAATGTAAAAAGACTACCGGTTTGGTTTTTTGACAGTTTTGGATCGAGTGCTTTAGAATCTCAGTAATATCCCCAGAATTTCATGTGGATATAACATAGATAAGGATATGTATATTTGGGAGGTAAAAAAAGAAGAGAATACAACTATGAGATGAACTATGTTAAATTATCATAAGGAGAAAAACAAGACAGGGACACCGGGGTGGCTCAGAGGTTGGGCATCTACCTTCGGCTCAGGGAGTGACTCCAGAGTTTCAGGATTGAGTCCCGCATCGGGCTTCCCATGAGGAGCCTGCCTCTCCCTCTGCCTTTGTCTCTGCCTCTCTCTGTGTCTCTCATGAATAAATGAATAAAATCTTTAAAAAAATAAAAAAGGACAAGATTTCTCTATGGCCCATATCCTTGACTCAACCACCAGTAACGAAACTCTGGCATTTACAAGATGGGAAAGTTGCAGCGTGCCTGGGTTGCTCAGTCAGTTAAGGGTCAGACTCTTGGTTTGGGCTCAGGTCATGATGTCGAGGTCATGGGATCAAGCTCTGAGTGGGGCTCCGTGCTCAGCACAGAATCAGCTTGAGATTTTTGCTCCTTCCTTTTCTTTCCTCCTGTTCTCTCTCTCTCTCCTAAATAAATAAGTAAAATAAAATAACATTTTTTAATGAATAAATAAAAGATGGAAAAGTTCTTTCCATACATTCTAGTTCTAAGTATGCAAATTACTACATTTCAGTGATTCTATTACATCTCAGTTTGAAACATTGCCCACGATTCACATCAAGTGTCCAACGTTCCACCCCATTTCTCTCCTCACCCCACTCACCCGTCTCAGTGATCCCCTATTTACCTCATAAGCATCTTTGATGTTCAAGGGCTCACCAAGTGCTGCCACATGTCCCACAATGCCTTTGTTCCATTCTAAGAGGATACGGTTATTTGAAGCTTCTTCCAGTGTTGAACCTTCTGCAACATCAAACAGGAGGCTGATAAGAAACTTGGTGAAACTCAGGAAGGGTCTGGAAGTTCAGATAAAACAGGAGTTAGAGGGATCCCTGGGTGGCGCAGCAGTTTGGCGCCTGCCTTTGGCCCAGGGCACAATCCTGGAGACCCAGGATCGAATCCCACGTCGGGCTCCCGGTGCATGGAACCTGCTTCTCCCTCTGCCTGTGTCTCTGCCTCTCTCTCTCTCTGACTATCATAAATAAATAAAAATTAAAAAAAAAGAAAAAAGAAAAACTGGGAACCGTTGGTGTTGGGTCCAGCATTGGCCATGGACAAGATGCCAGGCCCCGCGGGCTTCAGGGTGAAGTTCTCGTCATCAAACTTCTCCCCATAGATGGTCTTGTCGCCAGTGCCATCGTGGCGCGTGAAGTCCCCACCCTGGCACATAAATCCTGGGATAATCCTGTGAAAGCAGGAACCTTTGTTTTTTTTTTTTTTTTTTTTTTTTTTTTTATTTTTTATTTTTTATTGGTGTTCAATTTACTAACATACAGAATAACACCCAGTGCCCGTCACCCATTCACTCCCACCCCCCGCCCTCCTCCCCTTCTACCACCCCTAGTTCGTTTCCCAGAGTTAGCAGTCTTTATGTTCTGTCTCCCTTTCTGATATTTCCCACACATTTCTTCTCCCTTCCCTTATTTTCCCTTTCACTATTATTTATATTCCCCAAATGAATGAGAACATATAATGTTTGTCCTTCTCCGACTGACTTACTTCACTCAGCATAATACCCTCCAGTTCCATCCACGTTGAAGCAAATGGTGGGTATTTGTCATTTCTAATAGCTGAGTAATATTCCATTGTATACATAAACCACATCTTCTTTATCCATTCATCTTTCGTTGGACACCGAGGCTCCTTCCACAGTTTGGCTATCGTGGCCATTGCTGCTAGAAACATCGGGGTGCAGGTGTCCCAGCGTTTCATTGCATTTGTATCTTTGGGGTAAATCCCCAACAGTGCAATTGCTGGGTCGTAGGGCAGATATATTTTTAACTGTTTGAGGAACCTCCACACAGTTTTCCACAGTGGCTGCACCAGTTCACATTCCCACCAACAGTGTAAGAGGGTTCCCTTTTCTCCACATCCTCTCCAACATTTGTTGTTTCCTGCCTTGTTAATTTTTCCCATTCTCACTGGTGTGAGGTGGTATCTCATTGTGGTTTTGATTTGTATTTCCCTGATGGCAAGTGATGCAGAGCATTTTCTCATGTGCATGTTGGCCATGTCTATGTCTTCTTCTGTGAGATTTCTGTTCATGTCTTTTGCCCATTTCATGATTGGATTGTTTGTTTCTTTGGTGTTGAGTTTAATAAGTTCTTTATAGATCTTGGAAACTAGCCCTTTATCTGATATGTCATTTGCAAATATCTTCTCCCATTCTGTAGGTTGTCTTTGAGTTTTGTTGACTGTATCCTTTGCTGTGCAAAAGCTTCTTATCTTGATGAAGTCCCAATAGTTCATTTTTGCTTTTGTTTCTTTTGCCTTCGTGGATGTATCTTGCAAGAAGTTACTATGGCCGAGTTCAAAAAGGGTGTTGCCTGTGTTCTTCTCTAGGATTTTGATGGAATCTTGTCTCACATTTAGATCTTTCATCCATTTTGAGTTTATCTTTGTGTATGGTGAAAGAGAGTGGTCTAGTTTCATTCTTCTGCATGTGGATGTCCAATTTTCCCAGCACCATTTATTGAAGAGACTGTCTTTCTTCCAATGGATAGTCTTTCCTCCTTTATCGAATATTAGTTGCCCATAAAGTTCAGGGTCCACTTCTGGATTCTCTATTCTGTTCCACTGATCTATGCGTCTGTTTTTGTGCCAGTACCACACTGTCTTGATGACCACAGCTTTGTAGTACAACCTGAAATCTGGCATTGTGATGCCCCCAGATATGGTTTCCTTTTTTAAAATTCCCCTGGCTATTCGGGGTCTTTTCTGATTCCACACAAATCTTAAAATAATTTGTTCTAACTCTCTGAAGAAAGTCCATGGTATTTTGATAGGGATTGCATTAAACGTGTATATTGCCCTGGGTAACATTGACATTTTCACAATATTAATTCTGCCAATCCATGAGCATGGAATATTTTTCCATCTCTTTGTGTCTTCCTCAATTTCTTTCAGAAGTGTTCTATAGTTTTGAGGGTATAGATCCTTTACATCTTTGGTGAGGTTTATTCCTAGGTATCTTATGCTTTTGGGTGCAATTGTAAATGGGATTGACTCCTTAATTTCTCTTTCTTCAGTCTCATTGTTAGTGTATAGAAATGCCACTGACTTCTGGGCATTGATCTTGTATCCTGCCACGCTACCGAATTGCTGTATGAGTTCTAGCAATCTTGGGGTGGAGACTTTTGGGTTTTCTATGTAGAGTATCATGTCATCGGCGAAGAGGGAGAGTTTGACTTCTTCTTTGCCAATTTGAATGCCTTTAATGTCTTTTTGTTGTCTGATTGCTGAGGCTAGGACTTCCAGTACTATGTTGAATAGCAGTGGTGAGAGTGGACATCCCTGTCTTGTTCCTGATCTTAGGGGAAAGGCTCCCAGTGCTTCCCCATTGAGAATGATATTTGCTGTGGGCTTTTGATAGATGGCTTTTAAGATGTCGAGGAATGTTCCCTCTATCCCTACACTCTGAAGAGTTTTGATCAGGAATGGATGCTGTATTTTGTCAAATGCTTTCTCTGCATCCAATGAGAGGATCATATGGTTCTTGGTTTTTCTCTTGCTGATATGATGAATCACATTGATTGTTTTACGGGTGTTGAACCAGCCTTGTGTCCCAGGGATAAATCCTACTTGGTCATGGTGAATAATTTTCTTAATGTACTGTTGGATCCTATTGGCCAGTATCTTGTTGAGAATTTTTGCATCCATGTTCATAAGGGATATTGGTCTGTAATTCTCCTTTTTGGCGGGGTCTTTGTCTGGCTTTGGAATTAAGGTGATGCTGGCTTCATAGAACGAATTTGGAAGTACTCCATCTCTTTCTATCTTTCCAAACAGCTTTAGGAGAATAGGTATGATTTCTTCTTTAAACGTTTGATAAAATTCTCCTGGGAAGCCATCTGGCCCTGGACTCTTGTGTCTTGGGAGGTTTTTGATGACTGCTTCAATTTCCTCCCTGGTTATTGGCCTGTTCAGGTTTTCTATTTCTTCCTGTTCCAGTTTTGGTAGTTTGTGGCTTTCCAGGAATGCGTCCATTTCTTCTAGATTGCCTAATTTATTGGCGTATAGCTGTTCATAATATGTTTTTAAAATCGTTTGTATTTCCTTGGTGTTGGTAGTGATCTCTCCTTTCTCATTCATGATTTTATTAATTTGAGTCTTCTCTCTCTTCTTTTTAATAAGGCTGGCTAATGGTTTATCTATCTTATTAATTCTTTCAAAGAACCAACTCCTGGTTCTGTTGATCTGTTCCACAGTTCTTCTGGTCTCGATTTCGTTGAGTTCTGCTCGAATCTTTATTAGCTCCCTTCTTCTCTTGGGTGTAGGATCTATTTGCTGTTTTTTCTCTAGCTCCTTTATGTGTAAGGTTAGCTTTTGTATTTGAGTTCTTTCCAGTTTTTGAATGGATGCTTGTATTGCGATGTATTTCCCCCTTAGGACTGCTTTTGCTGCATCCCAAAGATTTTGAACGGTTGTATCTTCATTCTCATTAGTTTCCATGAATCTTTTTAATTCTTCCTTAATTTCCTGGTTGACCCTTTTATCTTTTAGCAGGATGGTCCTTAACCTCCATGTGTTTGAGGTCCTTCCAAACTTCTTGTTGTGATTTAGTTCTAATTTCAAGGCATTATGGTCTGAGAATATGCAGGGGACAATCCCAATCTTTTGGTATCGGTTCAGACCCGATTTGTGACCCAATATGTGGTCTATTCTGGAGAAAGTTCCATGTGCGCTTGAGAAGAATGTGTATTCAGTTGAGTTTGGATGTAAAGTTCTGTAGATATCTGTGAAATCCATCTGGTCCAGTGTATCATTTAAAGCTCTCGTTTCTTTGGAGATGTTTTGCTTAGAAGACCTATCAAGTATAGAAAGAGCTAGATTGAAGTCACCAAGTATAAGTGTATTATTATCTAAGTATTTCTTCACTTTGGTTAATAATTGATTTATATATTTGGCAGCTCCCACATTCGGAGCATATATATTGAGGATTGTTAAGTCCTCTTGTTGAATAGATCCTTTAAGTATGATATAGTGTCCCTCTTCATCTCTCACTACAGTCTTTGGGGTAAATTTTAGTTTATCTGATATAAGGATGGCTACCCCTGCTTTCTTTTGAGGACCATTCGAATGGTAAATGGTTCTCCAACCTTTTATTTTCAGGCTGTAGGTGTCCTTCTGTCTAAAATGAGTCTCTTGTAGACAGCAAATAGATGGGTCCTGCTTTTTTATCCAGTCTGAAACCCTGCGCCTTTTGATGGGGTCATTAAGCCCGTTCACATTCAGAGTTACTATTGAGAGATATGAGTTTAGTGTCATCATGATATCTATTCAGTCTTTGTTTTTGTGGACTGTTCCACTGAACTTCTTCTTAAAGGGGAATTTTAAGAGGCCCCCTTAAAATTTCTTGCAGAGCTGGTTTGGAGGTCACATATTCTTTTAGTTGCTGCCTGTCTTGGAAGCTCTTTATCTCTCCTTCCATTTTGAATGAGAGCCTTGCTGGATAAAGTATTCTTGGTTGCATGTTCTTTTCATTTAGGACCCTGAATATATCCTGCCAGCCCTTTCTGGCCTGCCAGGTCTCTGTGGAGAGGTCTGCTGTTACCCTAATACTCCTCCCCATAAAAGTCAGGGATTTCTTGTCTCTTGCTGCTTTAAGGATCTTCTCCTTATCTTTGGAATTTGCAAGCTTCACAATTAAATGTCGAGGTGTTGAACGGTTTTTATTGATTTTAGGGGGGGATCTCTCTATTTCCTGGATCTGAATGCCTGTTTCCCTTCCCAGATTAGGAAAGTTTTCAGCTAGAATTTGTTCAAATACATATTCTGGCCCTCTGTCCCTTTCGGCGCCCTCGGGAACCCCAATTAAACGTAGGTTTTTCTTCCTCAGGCTGTCGTTTATTTCCCTTAATCTATCTTCATGGTCTTTTAATTGTTTGTCTCTTTTTTCCTCAGTTTCCCTCTTTGCTGTCAACTTGTCTTCTAGGTCACTCACTCGTTCTTCCACCTCGTTAACCCTCGTCGTTAGGACTTCTAGTTTGGATTGCATCTCATTCAATTGGTTTTTAATTTCTGCCTGATTAGCTCTAAATTCTGCAGTCATGAAGTCTCTTGAGTCCTTTATACTTTTTTCTAGAGCCACCAGTAGCTGTATAATAGTGCTTCTGAATTGGCTTTCTGACATTGAATTGTAATCCAGATTTTGTAACTCTGTGGGAGAGAGGACTGTTTCTGATTCTTTCTTTTGAGGTGAGGTTTTCCTTCTAGTCATTTTGCTCAGTGCAGAGTGGCCAAAAGCAAGTTGTATTGGGAAAAAGAGAAAAAGAGAGGAGAGAAAGAAGGAAAGAAAAGAGAAAGAGAAAAAAAAAGGGAAGAAAAAGAAAAAAAAAAAAAAACGAAAAAAAAAAAAAAAAAGAAGAAAAAGAGAAAGAAAAAGAAAGGAGAAAAAAAGGGGGGTGGGGGAAGGAAACAAATCAAAAAGCAAAACAAAACAAAAACAAAAACAAAAACAAACAAACAAAAAAAGAACCACCGGGGAGTATCTTCTGATTCTGTGTTCTTTAAGTCCCTTGGCTTCTCCTGGAAGTTGTCAATCTAGCTGGTGTTCTGGGGGAGGGGCCTGTTGTGCTGATTTTCAGGTGTTAGCAGTTGGGGGAGCTGCTGTGCCCCTGCCTGGTGCAGGGCTCGGTGGGGGTTGTTTACCCCGTGAGGCCGCAGGAGGAACAGCCCCAGTGGCGGGGCAGCTCTGGAAACCTGGAGTCAGCTCCGGCAGGAACTCCGTCTGCAGGGCCTGGAGGCTCCGGGGCGGGGCCGCTGCTCTGCTCAGTTGGGGCAGGAGCGTCCTTGCTGTCCTGGGCCCTCCCGGCCTCTGCCTGTCCCGGGGGAGGCGGGATCCTGGGCTGTGTCCCGGCGCCCTGTGCTCCGGAGCCTGCGCTGGTGGATTCGCGCTCCCGGGCCGCGCAACCCCCTCCGCGGAGCTGCCGCCCGAGCCCCTCCGAGCTGCTCCTGGAACCGCGCAGCCCCCTCCGCACGGAGCCTCTTCCTCTGCCCGAGCCCCTCCGAGCTGCTCCCGGGGCCGCGCAGCCCCCTCCGCGGAGCCGCCGCCCGAGCCCCTTCAGCTGCTCCGGGTCCCGCCGGGTCCCGCCGTGCGCGCTGCAGCCCTTAGGGAGCTCGGCGCACTCTCCTGGGTGCGCAGTTGCTGTTACTGTCCCAGGGAGCCCGAGGGCATCCCCGCCCTCCTGGGTCCTGCTCCACCTCCCCGCGAGCCCCTTTCCCCCGGGAAGGTTGGTGCAGCTCCTGCGTCTCCGGGACGGGGCTCTCCTGTCCTGGGGACACTCGCCCCGGCCTCAGCCCGGCTCCTCGTGGGGCCCCTCCCCCTTGGAGGCCTTTGTTCCTTTATTTCTTTTTCCCCGTCTTCCTACCTTGATAGATGCGCGAACTCTTCTCACTGTAGCATTCCAGCTGGTCTCTCTTTGAATCTCAGGCCGAATTCATAGATTTTCAGGATAATTTGAAGGTTTTCTAGGTAGTTTGGTGGAGACAGGTGATTTGGAGACCCTACTCCTCCGCCATCTTGCCCCAATATCAGCAGGAACCTTTGTAACCGAATCCCTTCTCTCCAGTACTCAGAGCATGAAAGTTCTCTGCTGTCTTTGGAACTTGGTCTGCAAACAGCTCGAAGGAGACGCGGCTCAAAGGCTCGCTGTCCACGGGGATGTCAAAGAACACGGTGGGGTTGACCATGTCTGGACGTCGAGGCCTGCTCCGGGTATACTCCTGGTATAAAGGAAGAAAATTAAAAAGTAAGCGATAGCTAATTCTAAAAATTTAGTTCAAGCAAATTTAAATTATTTAATTATGTGAAAGAGATCCATCTGAGTTGAAGGCTTCACTGTACGTGATTTTTTTTAAACAAACATCAGATTATACACATCAAAATGACTGTTCAATTCAAAGGATTCCGTTTCAAAAAATGTTTCATATCAATGGATAGTGCCATTACTTTAAACATTTTTGGAGCTCTTCTTTTGAAACTAACTTCTAGGAAAATTCATAAGATAAAAAAAAGATATTAGTTTTCTCCAAAAGTTAGATCTTCTTCTTCACTAAGCCCTTCTCTCAAAACTAACACATAAAACCAAAACCAAAAAAAAAAAAAAAAAAAAAAAAAAAAGCTTGCATCCCAATTTTGTGTTTTTAAACACAAAAAACCCTAGAGTAACAGCTAACTTAGTAACTCTTATGCATAAGATTTGACTTTTCCCAAAACTCAAATTTACCTTCAAAAGACAAAAACTTACTAACACTAACAATGTTTAAAAGAATATGCCCATAATAAAAGCAATGCAATCCCCACTCTATAAGGACATATTGATTATTTTCACTAAAAGGCCAGGACAAAAAAAGTTGGACTATGCACTATTTTGGAGAGTGTTTGTATACAGGCATTCTTCAATCTTTTTGTCTGTGGTAAAAATTGTGACCACCTTGATGGAGGGTAAACAGGCAACATCTAACCATTTTTTAAATGCATTTATCCTTTGTTCCAGATGTTTTACACATGTGGCAAAAGAAGTACAAGCATATTTCCTGTAGCACTATTTTTTATAGCAAAGTTAATAAGCTACCTATACCACAACTGGAAGGCTGGTTAAATACATAATGACACATTTATACAATGGAATACAAGACAGACATTGAAAAATAGTTATTTCACTTAATAAATCTCCATAATTTATTAAGTGAAAAAAGAATACAGAGTGAAAAAAGAAGAGGCTGCCTTATTTCTGAATCTCTACTAAGTTTTCCATTTTTGAGATATTCCCTTGATTATTTTATTTTGAAGAACAAAGTATTATTTGGTAAATATCTATTATTCTGAAATAGTACCAGTCTAGAATGGAATGGGTAAAAAAAAATAATAACACAGATGATATTATCAGGATGACCACAAAATTTCAAGTGCTGAATACAGATATAAAAGCCTTTCAAAGACCCCTTTAAGAAGAAACACTTCCATAACCCCCCCAAATTGCAGTAGTGGTGCCAAAGACACTGCTGTCAAAAATGCATGTGAAGCTGTCAAAAATGTACAGAAGGGCAGCCCGGGTGGCTCAGCAGTTTAGCACGGCCTTCCGCCCAGGGCGTGATCCTGGAAACCCAGGATCAAGTCCACATTGGGCTTCCCAGCAAGGAGTCTGCTTCTCCCTCTGCCTGTGTCTCTGCTTCTCATTCTCTCATAAATTAAAGAAAAAAAAAAAAAAGATGTATAGGAAGTTTCTGAATAAAATTGTTTTGTAAGAGGTAGATATAAAAAAAAGCACTATATTTAAATTAATATATTTTATGTGATTTATAGATATGTACATGTACCTTAAATTGTTAAATCAATATAAAAATAGGCATTTGGGGGATCCCTGGGTGGCGCAGCAGTTTGGCGCCTGCCTTTGGCCCGGGGCGCGATCCTGGAGACCCGGGATCGAGTCCCCCGTCGGGCTCCCGGTGCATGGAGCCTGCTTCTCCCTCTGCCTGTGTCTCTGTGCCTCTCTCTCTCTCTGTGACTATCATGAATAAATTAAAAAAATTTTTTGAAAAAAAAATAGGCATTTGAATTATTTCAGCTACCAACCTAAAATTTAGTCAAATGATTCTTATCTTATTGGAAAATGGTAATAAACTTTTTTTTTAAATCAAAACACCTACTTGACAAGCCCATGTGGATATCTAAACAGACAAGTTAAAATGGCAAAAAAACAGAATTCCTAATGATACTCATTATCTTACTACAATCTCACTCCCTGCCAGTTTTCCTTATATTAATAAAAGCACCATCACCTCCCTAGTTACTCAAATCAACATCTAGGAATAATTCTAAATTTGTTCCCTTCAAATCTCACATCCAAGCCAAGCCCCATCTATGTGACTCCCCAAAGCTTGTATCCCAATCTGGTCATTTCTATCTCTTATGTTACATCCTGGTCTAAGTAAGTCCACTATGGCTACAGCCTCCTCACTGGTCTCTCTGTATTATACGTGCCCCCTTTCAATCCATTATCCCCATAGCAGCCCGAGGAATCTTTAAACAAAGTATATCTTAACGTCATAATTATCCTACTTGGTGTCTCAGTGACTGAAGAATAAAACTCAAACTCTTTCAATCCCCTACCATCGTTCCACTTGCCCAGGCTGGCCTCCCTGGTGCTCCTCAAGCACGCCAAGCTCTAACTGTCCTCAGTCTGGAATGTTCTCCCCTCACCTACATCTGGCTGATCACAGCTTCTGCATCTCTACTCAGACAAGTCTTCCTTGATCGTGCCACCTAAAGTGGCCTTTGACACATGATGGTCTCACTTCACAGAACCTAAATTCTTATTAGTTGCTCTGTTGTCTTATTGTCTGTCTCCTCCAACCACATGTAAATTTCATCAGCGCTGCGGGTCTGCCTTGTTCCCGGGCTGAGAAAATGCCTGTCTCATAGTGTGTCTACAACAAATAATTTTTGAGTGAAGTGAATGGATCAATAAATAAGGCTCCTAAATGAACTACAACAAAAGGGAGGGCAGTCTTTGATGATCTAAACGCTGGTATGTCTGTTGCATAAAATTAACACTGCAGTTTAACTATGAGTATTTATCACCTCTTGGATGTAAGCCTAGTAACTAACTATGCTTAATTTATCCTCATATAACCTACAGGGCCTACTATATCTCTTAAATAGAGCCAGGACTTAAAAATTCTGTTATATGGTTTTTATTACTATAGTTGTCTCACAACTGTTTTGTTTCTAATTATTTTCTTGGAGGGATGAACTCAGTGTTAAATTATACAGGAAAGCAAATCTAGTATATTTGCTCATTCAGTCAACAATTTTTAACCAGCAGTTATCGGGGAAGGGATTTCTCATGACACATTATTGATTATCTGAGTCCCTGTAGTTAGTTATATGCTTATGTAGCTTAGCTCTGTGTTTTATGTATGCTTAGCTCTGTGTTTGAAGATAAGTTATAACAAACAACGTAATATAGCAGCAGAAATCCTTTCAAGGTCAACCAATTTTCACAGGCATTTATTTATTTTTTTATTTTTTTTAAAGATTTTATTTATTCTATATATATATATATATATATAGAGAGAGAGAGAGAGAGAGAGAGAGACAGGCAGAGGGAGAAGCAGGCTCCATGCAGGGAACCTGACTAGGGACTCCATCCTAGGGTCTCCATGATCATGCCCTGGGCCAAAGGCAGGCACTGAACCGCTGAGCCACCCAGGGATCCCCTTGGCAGGTATTTAAATAAGAATTTAGGAATGCCAGAAACCTTCATCCTGTTCAAGGATTACTTCTGAGTACAGATCATTCAGTCTGGGGATAGGATAAAAAAGCATGCATGAATGTCAAATGACAACAATTAAATCAAATAAGGTAGAAATATTCCATCAACATGCCTGTTTACAGGCACAGATGCCCAATCTAAGTGAATCCAAATTTATTTTAAATTTTAAAACATGTTAAATGTTTCTACAGAACCATCTGTTTCATGGGGTCCTGAATCACAGACTCATTTTACACTTACAGCGTGTAACAAAAGGGAAAAAAGCAAAGTAATGTGAGCTTCTAGTTAAAAAAAAAAAAAAATCCTAGCTCTAAAGTCAAAATGTCTGCAATAAGTTTTTGCCACAACCATATGAATCACACTGGGTTTAGAAATTTGGAATTTTTATAATCAACCACTGTTTAATCTCTCTTAAATCTCCAGTTAATGGGGATCCCTGGGTGGCGCAGCGGTTTGGCGCCTGCCTTTGGCCCAGGGCGCGATCCTGGAGACCCGAGATCGAATCCCACGTCGGGCTCCCGGTGCATGGAGCCTGCTTCTCCCTCTGCCTGTGTCTCTGCCTCTCTCTCTCTCTCTCTCTGTGACTATCATAAATAAATGAAAAAAAAAAATCTCCAGTTAATGCCACCAAATATAAGCCCAAACCAGAACCCCTGACTACACACAAGCTCTTAGATTATATTCTTTAAACTGACAGCTTCCAGCGCTTTATAACTCTTAAAATTAATGGCCTGTACTACTCTTTAAATATTTTACACTTTCATTTTCTGACTTTTACTCAACATGAACTCTTACAGATATATAAGAATATATATACACACATACGTTTTAAAGAAGGTGGTCAGTCTATTGTCAACAACTATAATATAATAACCATAGCTAAAAAAAAAATAAAAGTCTTTATATAGGGTTTCAGATGACCTACATTTTACACTGAGCAGCAACTCTGAGAAATTAGGATTTTAATTCTATGCTACTTGGGAGAAAAAGTAATGCGGAAAACAAAGTAAATTTAACTCTTTCCATTTGTTTCCCAATAAAAAGTTACTAGCAAAGTTTTGGCAGGCTCTGAAAGAAGTGTTCTTATGTATTTAACTGTTTAACAACGACCACCAAGCTACCCTAAGTGCCTATGTTTGGGGGGGGGGAGAGAACATCTATGCTGATTTAAGTAAGACCCCTCACTTTTTTCTTTCAAATATTAGTAACCTGCCTACAGAACACCTCCAAAGAACACCCTGACCCACTGAAAAAAAAAAAAAATCAGCCCAGTTCTCCTGCCCACTCCCCATTCAATGTGACAGAGAGGGGGAAGTGGGCCAGGGAGAAAGGGAGCTGGGGACGGATGGCCTGGGAGTGGCTTGGGAGCCCTGGACCCGGGCCCAGCAGGCAAGAATTCCGGATCGCGGTGCCTGAGTGCCCCGGCCCGGCCCAACGCGCACGACAGCGTCCTTCGAACACACGTCACTCTCTTCGGGGTTGACCCTCTGGTGGCTCCAGGTTCAGGACTTTTTTTTTTTTTTTTTTTTTTTAATTTATGATAGTCACAGAGAGAGAGAGAGAGAGAGAGAGAGGCAGAGACACAGGCAGAGGGAGAAGCAGGCTCCATGCACCGGGAGCCTGACGTGGGACTCGATCCCGGGTCTCCAGGATCGCGCCCTGGGCCAAAGGCAGGCGCCAAACCTCTGCGCCACCCAGGGTGCCCAGGTTCAGGACTTTTGAAGGAAGACTGCCAAGGCGGGCAAGGAGACTTTAAGGGAGAGCGGAGTGACTAAACCCTGGAGATCAGATTTGCCCTAAGCGGTCGGCTCCGTCCTCAAACCCCGACAGTGATGACGTCCACACCGACTCTTTAGGAGAAACAGCCTTTTGTGAAAAAACAAACAAAAAAACAAGAGCCGCTTCTAGGATCCCAAAGTACCACTACACCGGAAGAGAATAAAGGCGGAGAAACCTATCAGGCCGGTTCCAGGGACGCACCCCCCTACCCCCCGCTGGCGTGACCCCGACGCCCCCACCCCGCACCCAGCCCCGCGCCCCCAAGGGAAGTGGGGGGGGGGATGCTCAGCCAACTACCTTGCTTGGTCTCCAAAGGGCAACACAGCGAACATAGGATGCTGGAGGCGCAGCTCCCGCGGCCTCCGCAGGCCCTGGGCTGGGGGGCGACGACGAGCCCAGGTGAGGCGGCCCCTGAAGCCTGTCGCGGGCTCCCGACCCCGCCGCCGTCCGCCGCCCGCCCTGCGCCGCCCCCTGGCGGGAGCGCCCGGCACAGCCGAGCCCGCGCGGCCGGGGGGGCGGTGGGGAGCCCGGGCCGCCCCATCAGCCCCGCCTGGCGCGCGTCGCCCCCGACGGCCGCCGCCTGCAGCCAGTGCGCCCCGGAGCCCCCGGCCGCTCCTCGGGCTGCGGGGACGCCGCCGCCCCGCCCCGCCCGCCGCCGGCCCAGCCCCAATCCCTCCCGGCGCAGCGGCGAGCGTTTCCCACGCGCGCGGCGCTCCCCGGGCGCCTCCTCCCCGCCCTCCGCCGCCGCCGCCGCCCCGGCGCTGGGCTCCGACCGCGAGGAGCCGACCTCGGGGCTCAGCCGCCCCACGGGACCCGCCAGCCCCCCGCCGGCCGCCGCCGCCGCCCGCCCCAGCGCCTCCGAGTGCGCCGCGGAGCCCTGGGCGCAGCCGGAGAGTGGGAGGAAGCGCGCGAGCCCGGGAGGGACTGCGGGGGGCGAGGGGCGACCGCGCGCACCCCGGGAGGACGCCCGCCTGCTCTGCCTCGGGCTCCCCGCGCTCCCCCGCGCCCGGCTTCCCCGCCCCCCGAGGGCCGGGGCGGAGCGGAGCCGCCGCGACCCAGCTGGAAACGACGCTCCCGGAGGAGCTGCAGG
Source organism: Canis lupus dingo (assembly GCF_003254725.2). Lineage (NCBI taxonomy): Eukaryota > Metazoa > Chordata > Mammalia > Carnivora > Canidae > Canis > Canis lupus. Next base: position 44,314,680 of record NC_064250.1, on the reverse strand, counting down.
GAAGGGGCTCCAACACGGTTTGGGGCTCGCTAAGATTTAGGGGGCCCTGGAGGCTAGAGGGGGGCCGGGAAGGCCTCTGAGCGCGGGTGTCTGTGAACGATCCTGCCCTTGGGGATCGCCAGGGCAGCCGGGTGGGGGGCGGGGCGAGGGAGGGGGTCCGGCAGGTACATTGTCGTATCTGAACTCTGTGAGCAAGTTGGACCGAACCCCACGCTTGGGCGCCTCGACTGCGCCGGCCGCGGAGTCGCGGTCTCTGCGCCCCAGCGGGACCAAAGCCCTCCTCCGAAAGCAAAGGGCCTGGGAACAGCGCGTTTAAGGGTGAAGGAAGGGGGAAGGTTCAGGAAGGGGGCGAGCTGAGCCCCCAGGTCACTGTCAGCGCTCGGCGCGTCCTCCGGGGTCCCCTCCTTACCTGGTGGCTTTCCTAACAAAGTAAGAGACGGTGAAGTCCCGGTGATCATCCAGCCGCGCTTCCGCGGAGGCCTGATCCCGCCGCAGCCCCCCCGCCCCCCGCCCGCGCCGGGGCTGCCCCGCTCCGGGGCCCACGCGGCGTCTGGCAGCTGGCTCGTGCCGCTGTGCGCCGCGGCCGCGGTCCCTCCGCGAGGAGGAGAGCTCTGCCCGAGCCGCTCCCCCTCCGCTGCGCTCCCGGCCCCGGGCTGTGGGCGGCGCTGCTCGCCCCGGGCCAGCCTCTGGCCGCGCCCCGCCTCTCCCGGGCCTCCCCGCCCCCAGGTGGGGCGGGTGGGGCAGGCGCAGCGGCCGCGCCTCCCCCCGGGTCCGCCGGAGACCGGGGCTCGCAGACGCTCGGGCCCCAGATTCCCAGGCGGCGACGGAGGCAACTGGCGAGCTCCCCGGAAGCTCAGTGGCCGCCGCTGAGGTGCGCTGGGGCTGCAAGGGCTGCAGGGGGGGCGCACAGAGGTGACGGGGGCGGGGGGGCTCGCGGAGTGCCCCGCTTAAGAGAGGGACGGTCGCGATGAGTGCGCCCACCCCCAGGTCCTGAGAGCCGGAGGGAGGGGCAGTTTCCACCAAAAATGAGAAGTGCTGTTACCCTGGGCACTTTGCCTCCAACCTGGGTGAACCACGACCGTCCAGCGCCCTGGGCTTGGGTCTGGAAGGAGCGGCGACCCACCTTCCTGCGAGCCCAGGCAGCCCGCGGGTGTGGGCCACAGATTTGTGGGTCCTGGTGGGTGACTTCCAGCAGAGGCATTCCCCTACTAGTATGCCCATGATAACGCCGATGCTAATTATGAATTAGGCGTCTTTGCACCAAACACTCCCTTTGCATGACTGCAAACAAGATGTTCTGGAAAAAGGAGAAGGTAAACTGAAATAACCGTGATGGTTTGGGGATGAAGTCAGGAAACAAGGGCACCTCTGCACAATCAGGTTAACTTGAGAGCAAAGGCACTGCCCGGATGCAATGCAAAGCAGGCCGGTTAGCCCACGTTTAAATTAATTCGTCATCTACATTTAAGTGGGATTAACACACTTTTAAAATTAGTATGTCATCTGACCTATCTCAAACATTTATCAAGATGAGATACCGTTTCCTTTGTTTCTTCTGACCTAAAATGTGGTGAGTAAACAAATTTCCGACCTAATTTCCGATGGAACCCGTCTCAGGGAACAAAATATTTTGGGAAGAAAATGATGAAGTCTAGATGTGGGTAAACCAACTATCTCCTCTGGAGATGGAAGAGTCACGTTTGGCAGGGAACCCTCAGTCGACTGATAGATCAGGCAATTGACAAAGCAGGAAAAGTGCATCTGGTGCATTATTAAGTATCAAGATGATGGACATAGGTCATAATGAAGCTTGTACTTCAGCTCATTGACTTGAGTCATAATAACAATGACTTTATAAAAGCACCCTCCTATCTTTTTTCTCATTGTCCTCGCAAAGAAATTTAACAATGTCTGTGTTGTCATTATCAGGAAAATATGTCAGCCTTCTCCTTAATTAAAGCCTTCCCTGTAGTCTTCACATTAAAATTTTATGTTTTCCATTTTTAAAAATTATTTCAGTTGCTCTTTGGAGACAAATCACTATATAAATCCCCACATACAAATAAATAAGTCAACCTATTACATGTTGTAAGACAGTTATTCATTTATATATGTCTGTACATAAGAAGCAAAAGATTTTTAGAAACATTTCATATGAATGCTATATTTTGAGGGATGGAAACACTAAAATGAATTATGTAATAGAAATAACATACACAATATTCTGTAAAATCTGTATTACATCATCATATATCTTTGCATGAAGATTGAGTGATTGTATGTCTCACCTGTCAGATGAAAGAAGAGGAATGTACTAACTGATAATTAGAAATAATATTATACAAGACTAGTATGTCCTAATTTATTAAAAGAGAGGGTAAGATTTGAGTTAAGGTTAAATAATAAGGAATTAGAATTCCATATTCAATGGAAATAAAATGTGTCTGATTAAATAAGAAACTAATATACATTAGAAAAAAATAGCTGACAGAGGGTGATTTTAATATGGCAATTAGTCCCTGACCAAATGGACAGTAAAAAATTGGGTTCTGTGAATTTCACTGTATGTAAATTTCACATGATTTTTCAGGGAAAAGTTTTTTTTTTTTTAAGATTTATTTATTTATAGCAGCAATGTCCACAATAGACAAATTGTGTAAGGAGCCTCGGTGTCCATCAAAAGATGAGTGGATAAAGAAGATGTGGTTTATGTATACAATGGAATATTTCTCAGCCATTAGAAACGACAAATACCCACCATTTGCTTCAATGTGGATGGAACTGGAGGGTATTATGCTGAGTGAAATGAGTCAATGGGAGAAGGACAAACATTATATGTTCTCATTCATTTGGGGAATATAAATAATAGTGAAAGGGAATAAAGGGGAAAGGAGAAAAAATAAGTGGGAAATATCAGAAAGGGAGACAGAACATGAAAGACTCTTAACTCTGGGAAACGAACTAGGGGTGGTGGAAGGGGAGGTCAGCGGGGGTTGGGGGTGACTGGGTGACGGGCCCTGAGGGGCAGTTGACGGGATGAGCACTGGGTGTTATTCTGTATGTTAACAAATTGAACACCAATAAAAAATATATTTATTAAAAAAAAGATTTATTTATTCATGAGAGACACACAGAGAGAGAAGCAGAGACACAGGCAGAGGGAGAAGCAGGCTCCATGCAGGGAGCCTGATGTGGAACTCGATCCCGGGTTTCCAGGATCATGCCCTGGGCCAAAGGCAGGCACTAAACCGCTGAGCCACCCAGGGATCCCCCGAGAAAATTTTTTTTTAAAGATTTTATTTACTTATTTCACACAGAGACAGATCACAAATTGGGGGAGTGGTAAGCAGGGGGAGAGGGAGAAACAGCTTCCCCACTGAGCAGAGAGCCTGATGTTGGGCTCCGTCCCACGGTCTTGGGATCATGATCTGAGCCAAAAGCAGATGCTTAACCAACTGAGCTGCCCAGGGAAAAGTTTTTGATCTATACCACAAATCAAGCATTGGACAGCAGACACATCAGAGTTGTGGACCTCACATTTCTGAACAATTTAGGAAGCCCACAAATCCATAGTTATTAATATTGTTATTTTTTTGCCACTATTGTTGTTATTGTTTAGTTGAAATTCCAACATAACTGCCCCTTCTGTAGTCAAGTAATTTATTTGTCTGGAACAATGCCAGTCTAGTGAAGCATGTGATGCGTATTAAGATCTACTTCTCTGATTATCCCTAGTCCTCATACAGTGAGAGCAGGTGTTGGGAAGAGTACCAGTTTTACTCGCTCTAGAGTCTCTATCTTCACCAAGATTCAAGAGAGCTGTTAAGAGAAATGCATTTGTCTAGACAGAGAGGGAAAACTATTCTCTATCATTTCCATTTCTAACTTCTTTTCTTCTTTTGATTAAAAAAAAAAAAAACTCCACCATTGTAGGAAAATTTTACTGATAGGTAAAAGAAGCCCCAGAAGATCCTTACAAATCTGAAATGGGGCCTTTTCATTTAAGTATAATGGACTTGGATGAAGATATGAATGTGAAGGGTGAAGCTTGAATAGTCTTCTGTCTCACGACATTTATATCTTGCTATCCACAGCATATTCTTGTCTATGTATATGATATAGGTGAAGAGCAAGGACTTTGGAAAAAAGTCTCGGTTTGAGTAAAAGCCCAGGGCAGATGGCTTCACAGGCAAATTCTATCCAGCATTTAAAGAGTTAATACCTGTTCTTCTCAAACTGTTCCAAAAAAGAGAGGAAGAAAAGCTTCCAAGTTCATTTTATGAGGCCAGTATTACCCTACTACCAAAACCAGATAAAGACACTACCAAAAGGGGCAGCCCAGGTGGCTCAGCCGTTTAGCGCTGCCTTCAGCCCAGGGCCTGATCCTGGAGACCCGGGATTGGGTCCCACGTTGGGCTCCCTGTGTGGAGCCTGCTTCTCCCTCTGCCTGTGTCTCTGCCTCTCTCTCTCTGTGTCTCTCATGAATAAATAAATAAAATCTTAAAAAAAAAAAAAAAGAAAGTAAAGAAAAAGAAAGAGAACTACAGGCAATTCATTGTTTCTGATGAATATATGCAAAAATCCTTAACAAAATATTAGCAAGCAGAATCCAACAGTACATTAAAAAATCATTCACCATATCAAGTAGGATATTATTCCTGGGATGCAGTGGTGGTTTAATATTCACATATCAATCAATACCATACATCACATCAATAAAAGAAAGGATGAAACCCATGTAATAATTTCAGTAGAGGGCAGCCTGGGTGGCTCAGCAGTTTAGCGCTGTCTTCAATCCAGGGCATGATCCTGGAGACCTGGGGTCGAGTCCTATATCAGGCTCTTTGCATAGAGCCTGCTTCTTCCTCTGCCTGTGCCTCTGCCTATCTCTCTCTCTCTCTCTCTCTGTGTCTCTCATGAATAAATAAATAAAAAATCTTAAAAAATAATAATAATAGGGCAGCCCGGGTGGCTCAGCGGTTTAGCGCCGCCTTCAGCCTAGGGCGTGGTCCTGAAGACCAGGGATCAAGTCCCAAGTCGGGCTCCCTGCATGGAGCCCGCTTCTCCCTCTGCCTGTCTCTCTGCCTCTCTCTTTCTCTCTGTGTCTCTCATGAATAAATAAAATCTTTAAAAATAATAATAATAATTTCAGTAGATGCAATGTGTTTGATAGAGTGCAACATAAAACCCTCAAAAAGTAGGAACAGAGAGAACAAAACCCTCAACAAAGTAGGTACAGAGAGAACATACCTCTCTTCTCTCACAGTTTGCTGATTTCTTTAGTGGATTACTTGGATTCATTTCTCTTTATTTTTTGCATATGTGTTGCCAGTTTTTGATTTGTGGTTACCATCAGGTTTACGTATAACATCTTATGCATAAAGCAGTCTATATTAAGTTGATGGTCCCCTGAAGTTTGCATCCATTCTAAAAGCACTTAATTTTTACTCTCTCCAAACCATTTTAGGTGTATGGTGACATACTTTATATCTTTTTATTTCATGAATCCCTTGACTAGTTTTTGTAGACTCACTGCTTTTTGCTTCTTACTTTTCTTACTCCTGCTTATGGTCTTTCTTTTTCACTCAAAGCCTCCCCTTTAACATTCCTTGTAATGTTGGCTTAGCTGTGATCAATTCCCTTAACTTTTGTTTGGGAAACTATTTCTCTCTTTTTATTCTGAATGATAGCCTTGTTGGTTAGAATATTCATGGTTGCAGATGTTTTTTTCAGCACTGTATATATATCATGTCACTCCCTTCTGGCCCACACAATTTTTGCTAAAATCAGCTTATAGTGTTATGGGGTTTCCCTTGTTTGTGACTATTTTCTTTTCTCTTGCTGCTTTTAAAATTCTTTTTCCCACTACTTTTTGCCATTTTTAGTTGCTGTATGTCTGGTGTGGACCTCCTTGAGTTGATTTTGTTGGGGGCTCTCTGTACCTCTTAAATCTGGACTTCTGTTTCCTGTTTCCTTCTTCAGATTTGGGAAGCTTTCAGCTATTATATCTTCAAATACATTTTCTACCCCCTCTTCTCTTTCTTCTGGGATTCCTATTATGCAAATGTTGTTATGCTTGATGGTGTTTTTGAGTTCCTTAAATCTATTTTCATTTATTATTATTTTTTTCTCCCTCTTTTTCAGTTCGATTGCTTTCTGTTACTCTGCCTTCCAGGTCACTGACTTCATTCTTCTGCCTCCTTGAGTTCTGCTTCCTCTCTTCTATCCAGTGTGTTTTTAATTTCAGTTATTGAGTTCTTCATCTCTGACTGGTTCTTTTTTATGTTCTCTATCTCTTTGTTTAGTGTCCCATTGAGGTTCTCTACTCTTTTCTCAAATTTAGTGAGTATCTCTATGACTATTTCTTTAAATTCTCTATCAGGCATATTATTTGGATTTCATTTAGCTCTCTTGTTTTGATACTGTACTGTTCTTTTATTTGGGACATATTCCTCTATCTCCTTATTTTGCCTAATTCTCTGTGTCTGATTCTGTGTGTTTGGAATGTCAGCTACATATCCTGCTCTTGATGATAGTGACCTTTTGAAAAAGAGGTCCTGTTGTGCCTTGCAATGCAATGTACCCTGTTCCCCAGAACTTGATGCTTCACAAGTGTCTCCTATGTGGGTTGTCTGTACCCTGCTATTGTGGCTCACTTGTGTTTGTCTTTAGTCCAGTAGTCTGCAATGGTTCTCTTTGTCTGTCGTGGCTAGGGCTTGGTCTCTGTGTTGTTAATAGGTCAGTCTGGGGCCCACCTTGGGCTTGAGTTTACTCAGACCAGCAGTTTCCCAGAGCTTCAGTCTCACTGAACTGCAGGGCAGGCTCCCTATGTTGTCCCCTGGGAAGCTTTTGTTGGTGGGTGGAGCCTATAGTCAGAACAGATGTCTGGCCCCAGCCCAACTGCTGGGGTTGCAGTCAAACTGGTATGGGTGGTTTCTTTCCCTCTCCCCAGGGCAGGAGTCATTGTGAAGTGGTCCTGGTCCCTGTTAGGGCTGGTTGCACACTGCCAGTCTTGTGACATAGTTTTGATGGACTCCTGCCGAGGTTGTGTTGAAGTGGACAGGTCCGCAGGAGAATACTGGGGTGAGGCATGAAGTGTTAGCAAGCTAAATGGAGAGTATTCATGCTGAATCCTGCAGTTGTCCAGATATACAGGCTGAGGGGTAGGGGAGTGCAGTTGCACCCATCAGCTCTTTTGTTCTTGGAGAAGTCTCCTGAAGATCCCTACACCCCCAGCACAAGTTGTGATATCAGGAAACCAATCTGCTTGGTGTGTTTCAAACTGCTGCTCCATGGGATGCCTGGGTGGTTCAGTGGTTAAGCATCTGCGTTTGGCCCCACATGGGGTTCCCTGCAGGGAGCCTGCTTTTCCTTCTGCCTATGTCTCTGCCTCTCTATGTGTGTCTCTCATGAATAAATAAGTAAAATCTTAAAAAAAAAAAAAAAAGCTGCTGCTTCTGTGCTATATTTTGAGTCCATTTCTTGAGGCATTATTAGAGTTCCTGGTACAGTCCTTTTCATAAGGCTCTGAAACTGCCCTACCTTATAAAAAACAGTGTTTGGCCTCTGCCTCATGTCATAGGTTTTGGGCTAGCAAGAAAGGAAATCAGTATTACCTGTTGAGGATAAGGATGAACTATTATGGTTAATTAAATCAGTAACCAACAACATCAGAATGGAAGAAAGTAAAACTCTATTTTTGGGTATGATACACAAATGTTATATAGGGATTATATCAGTTTTCCTTTAGGGTAGTAACATGTTGTGTGTGACATATGAGTACTTTTCTATAAAGTATATAATCTCAGAAATATATTTAGATTAATAACATTTTTACCAGAACGTAACAACCAATAAAGTTGAAACTTGTCTGATTTCATAATTCTTCTCTTGTAGCTTTTGTGATAGTACTGAGCTAATAATGAAATAGAATACACACACACAAAAAGATTATTTCTAGTAGTATTTCCTACTGTTACTGTTTGTAAGGTAAGAAAAAAAGAAAACAAAATAGTTTAAAAAGATATCTTGGATTTATTCATTCATTTACCCTTGATTTTTCTAAATTTTGTGGCTGGCTTTGAGAAGACAAACTCAAAATCATTAGCAAAAGAGATTAGTCACTTGACTTTTAACATAAATACCTGAGAACAATGAATGGTTGTAGCTTGGTTTCTTGCTAATTGAAATGACAACACAATATTTATAAATAAACATAAGAAGTTAGGGTAACTATAAGCAATCTTAGCTGTCTCAGAAGTAAGAACTTCTGGGTTTTGTTTTTTTAAGTAATCAAGACAAAACACAGTAGCATAAGCACAGAAAGTTAATGTGGTGAGAAAGAATCTCACCTATCTGGGCAGATTATGCAGAAAGTATAAATTATATAATATATTCATGTATAGTGCATAGACACATAATATATATCAAGTATATATCATATAATAACAGGATTATTATATATTATGTATAAATGTAAAGTTATAGTGGAATATATAGTCAAATATCTTTCATATATAATTCTAATATTTATTTGTATATATATTAGATACATATCTTTAGATCTTAAACATATATTGTAGACTTATATAATCTAATATATAATTAATGTACATATATTAAATGCATGCTATATAAGTAACAGGATATAGATATACGATATATTTATGCCATTAATATATATTATATTTTTATATTAGCTTATATATGTATTATGTATTACATATATAGTACATATATTAAATATATATTATTAGAACTTAAACTGCTTCAGAAAATAATTCTATCTTAAGATCTATTTGCCTGATATTAATAGAGCCAATATTGATATATTAATATTACATATTAATATACATAGTAGAGTAAAAAGTAAATATTAATAAGAATAGATAGGATATACGATTGATATATAATATAAATATTAATACATTAAGATGTATCTAATACATAAATATATGTATACAGATACATATGTATATACACACATAAATACACAAATACAGAGATTGAATCTGTGTGAATCTAAGCTTTCAATAAAAGAAACTAGAAAAAAAGGAAGAATATACACAAAGTGGAATGGAGGAAATAAATTATCAGATTAAGGAAAGATTAATTAATATAGTCTAACTTCACTTATAAACACTAGAAACAAAAATACTGAATAAGATGTCAAGCCCAGCCCAGCAATATGTGTGTGTGTGTGTATAAATATATAAATATAATGTGAAAACCGTAAGTGTTGGTAAGATATGGAACAACTGGAACTCTCATACACTGTTGCTTGGAATAGAAATTGATAAAACTACTTTGAAACACTTTTAAAACTTTAATAGAATCATAAATGGAAAAAATACATCTAAACCACGAAAAGCCCTAATACTGTACTTAAGAACCTTTTACTAATTTTCAAAACCATTACTCTAGGATCACCTGAAATTTTCTTCACATTTTCCTGAGCTGAAATTTCTTTGTTTACAACAACAAACATGTACTAAACGTCAGTTATCAATGAGAAATTGTCTAGTGTGCTAGAAAGACACAATTATGAAGAAGACCTGTTTTTTGCCATAAAGGGACTTATCAATACTTTGGATGACAGACCTGAAATTACTAATAGAGCAGATCATAAAAATACTAGATGGTTTTACAAAGTGATATGATGAAATATAAATGGAAAGTAAAAAATTGCTTCTGCTCAAAGAGGTAGAGATAGAAAGCACATAGGGAATACTTGCCAGAGGTGGTGATATTTAAATCAGGTTCTGCGAGATAAATAGAAGTTTTCCTTGCAACTTACGTGAGGGAAGAGATAACATCAAAAAAAGATGCAGCGATAGGAAAGTGTGTGGTATGTTGGAAGGATAGATGTAATAGTTAAAGAAGAACTTCAGGAAGTATAGGGGGACTAAATTTCTCAAGATATACATTACAAAAAGAAGTAAAATAGCTATTGTGACTTCCCAGTACAAATTCCTGAAAATCTGGCTCAAATAAATGATATACATTTGCAAAAGTATGTCACTGCTTAAAATCCTAGAGTTTATATATATATAAATTACTAATATCACAAGAATATTGAATATTGACTATTATAAGAAACTCCTGTTCTTTTAATTCAAAAGATTTAGATCATTTTAATGAGAACATAATTTTGGTGAAGGTAAAATTAAATCTGAAATGCTTTGTATGTGCATGTTTTATATGCCCCATTACATTGAGAAATTCACTGAATAAGAGTGTTTTTCTTCACTGATTTTTTTTAGAGGCAGTTAACCCTACCTGTTGGCTCCTGAAACAAGTAGATGAGTTTTTTATAGTGAAAAAAATGTACTAAGACATACAGAAGCCTAATATATTGATGACCAGTTTAATATTCTTAAAAGTTTTAAAATTTGTTTTAAAGTTGGATTCTTTAGTATATATGTAACAGATACCCACTTATGCTTGCTTACGCCCCAAGAGGGAATTTGCAATAAGAGTACTCTGGTATGTTGAGAATCTAAGGAGATTTGAACAATACAGCCTCAGGTTTTTACCACTAAAAACCAAGTTAAAGAGAAGAGTTCTGTGGTTTCTCAGGTCCAGTTGATTCTCCAAAAGCCAAATGGCTACAGCCAGTGGGGGCCTGCTTCACACTCAGCACACACAACTGAAACTATAACATTTCAGGAATGATTCTTCCTCCAGATAGATATTCTGAAGCATTAAACATTCTGTTCTGTACGCAGGCCAATAAGTCTAGGGGTCTTACATGCTCTATCTCCCTAAACTTACACGTTGTCTTTATTGTAGCACTTGTCTATCAAGTAAAAGTATGCAAAAATAGCACAGGCTGAGTTCAAACACTTTATGTTTTGTTTGGGCAGATATCTAATATGTTGTTTATCAGAAACAAAATGTGGAAGTTTCCAGGGAGCCGCAGTCAGTGGCTATAAAAAGATTAGGGCAAGCATTGTATTACATGTTAACTCTTAGCCAGCTAAAGAAGAGAGTGGCAAATGAGGAGGACATTCCAGACTGATTCTACAGAGGATATGTGAAAGTCGCCTCTCTGGAGAAATCACAAAATCCCTGTTTGAATTTTAAAGATTGTTTGATTTATGATAGACAGAGAGAGAGAGAGAGAGAGAGAGAGGCAGAGATGCAGGCAGAGGGAGAAGCTGGCTCCATGCAGGGAGCCTGATGAGGGACTTGATCCCGGGTCTCCAGGACCACAACCTGGGCCGAAGCTGGCGCTAAACCGCTGAGCCACCTGGGCTGCCCACCTGTACTCTTATCTAATTAATACTTTCCTTAAGTAAATTTAAGGCTTTTATCTAAAATTTTATTTATGATGAAACTATGTAACTATTGCAAATCAGAAACCAGAACTAACTGCCTTAAGTAAGTTGTAGAAAATGTATACACTGCCAACAAAGTCTGGGTTTATATTCTTACCTGCCCTTAAGTGAAATAAGGAGACAGAGAGAGAGAAGAAGAGAGTAGCAATTACTGCAGGACCAATAAATACAAACTGGCACCATTTTGAGACTTTATCCTTGGTGTAATAGAGTTAATTACAAAGAAGTTTTAAAGGGAATAATTTTTTTTTTTTTTTTTTTTTTATGGTCTGATGCTGTTGTGACTTAATGCCACTTTGTTTAGTACCCATAATCATCTTGTTTATGGCCATGGCCTACTTTGGGAACATTTCTTATAACATGGTCCCCAAAAAGAACACACAGCAGACCTAAATTCCTAATTGTTTGATTTTTCACAAGTTACTTCATTCCTTTAAGCTTTGATTCCTCATTGTGAAAAAGGGATAATATATTTACATTTCAGATCACTTTGAGAATTAAATGAAATGTCCACAATGTGTCTAGTCCTGTGCCTGGAGTTTATTAAAATACATGAATACCTTGGGGGCACCCAGGTGGGCTAAGTGTCAATTGGTTAAGTATCCTACTCTTGATTTTGGCTCAGGTCATGATCTCAGGGTCATGAGATGGAGCCCCATATTGGCTCCATGCTGAGCATGGATTTTTCTCTCTCCTCTCTCTGCCCCTCCCTCCTCCCCCAACCATGCATAAACTTTCTCTCTCTCTCTCTAAAACAACAAAAACAAAACAAAACTATGTGCCAAGCACACCTCTTTGGGGCTTAGGATCTAGAAGAACATGTGACAGAAAATGGCTCTGCTTTCATGGAACTTACAGTCTGTTGAGATAAAAATCAACCATAAACTCAACAAAAGAGCAAGTCATTCCAGGCAATATCGATAAAAGCTCTATAATAAATAAAATGAGGCACTATGAAAGAAAGTGGTGTTTATGGAATGCTCATTTTCATCCTGATTTTCAACTGTATATGATTGGTATTCCATATATGGAGAAAGAGATGAAGGCTATTGAGAATATGCTTGTCAAATGAGATAAGCAAAGGGCAAAAGATGGAGAATGAGTAAGAACTGCAGTTTAAAACATAAATACATGGCCCAAATTTTAAATGTCTGTACTGCTCTAAGATGTGCCTTCTTAAATGTTGTTCTTTTTTTATTAAATTATGTTCTATAGAATATATGATCCTCTCAGAAACAGAGAACATTCCATTGTTCATTGTCATGGAAAGGAAATACAGTTGGGGCTTTATCACTTGCTTTTGTTGTGGTTGTGCTTTAAAAAAAAATAAAAAAAACAACTTCAGAAATTACTCTATTATGTGTGATGAGTTTGATTTTAGTAAAACTAAGAACATCTTGTCACATAATTCAGGCCCCTAACTACACTTTCAGTCCGCAAATTCTGAGTTGAGCTGGGCTCGGAAGTCAGCATGCTGATGAGGACAGAATGGGAATAATTAGGTGTATCTAAAACAAAGGATGGATTTATATAGAGAGAACCAGTTCTGAGATTTCTGAGACCTATTTTCTGGCCCATGAATGATAAATGAACTCATTTGAGGCACTGCAGAATAACTTTAGAGGGCCAGGAAAAAAGTTTCCTGTTTTCCAATCCCTTCATCTCCTAGCCACTCTAGTCATTTGCAGTGACTTTGAATCCTGTTGCTCTTACTGGACTCTGTTTAACATCCTTCCCATGTCTAAATGGCTTAATTACTGGAATTAGATATTGAAGAATCAATTAAGAGTATCTTGTTGGAGACAGGATACCCAAACAGGAAGTACTGAGAAGGCAGCTACTCTGCTCCCAGCATCCTTCATCTCAGTCCTAATGGAATTCTGCTTTTCCCTCTCAAATAACAATAAATCTTTTGATCTCTGTGAAAGAAGCAAAGATCAAGCTGATCCTCAGAATGAATCTCCTCTTCTACTTCTTCAAAGATCTAGTCAAGTTTGAGTTGTACTTATTTTTTTAATGTTTTCCAATGCAATTAACAGACACAAAAGAAAATTACTTCCTTTATCATAACTGAAAACACCATTTCTTTTTTCTTCTAGTTTTTTATGTTACATTTTAAATCAATGAGAGTCATGTAAATTTAACTTTTTTCTCTGATAGTTCACAGTAAGAGACTTTCATGGTAATGCCAGAAATAGTTGCTTTTTTTTTTTTTTTTCTTGTGTAAGAACTCTTACCTCTAACACAAGTCGTTCGGGGCTGTTGGTTCATAATTTACTTTAGAAACATAATGATTTTTATTTCCCAGAACAGCATTTGAGAATGTTTAACAGACTAGATGATGTAGTGGAAAAAGCTGTGATCTACTTCTGACCCAGTATTTACTATTTGTTTTCAGCAAGTGAAATCTGAATTCTGAATCCCCAGTTTCATATCTGTGGAACAATATTTGTCCATGGTGCTATTTGGAGGACGAATCAAACGTGGAAATACATATGTGCTGTTTTTAAACTGCCAAGGCTGGGGAATCCCTGGGTGGCTTAGAGGTTTAATGCCCACCTTCAGGCCAGGGCGTGATCCTGGAGACTGGGGATCGAGTCCCACATCAGGCTCCCTGCATGGAGCCTGCTTCTTCCTCTGCCTGTGTCTCTGCCTCTCTGTCTCTCATGAATAAATAAATAAAATCTTAATAAAAATAAACTGCCAAGGCTGCTACAATGAAGTTTTATTATTACCACGGTGCTAGAAGAAAAACATGAAAGGGCTCATAAAGCATAGCAATAGTTAATCTCAGTTTTTAGTGCTTACTTTATGCAGCTATTTGCATTCATTTGAATGCTTTCAAATGTCATTTTGAGAGTTTGAAATGCTGCTGAATGCTGTATCAGTTCTGCTCTAAAAAAATCCAGGAGATGACTACTGAGATTCCAAATACAGAATGAAAGAGCAGCTCAGATCCACCTTTACCTAGCCATACCCCATCAGTCTTGACATATGGATCAGGGTACAGGTTTAAAGACTTCATGAAATTTTACTTCGAGCAATAATGACACAAATGATACACCATCCATGATGTGAATTCAGTGGCAAATGTGTATTAACATTTTGAGATCGGCCTGCCTCCCATACATTTGTTTCTTTCACTCATTGTCTCTTCCACCAAATCTACCATGCAGGAAAACCTCTGATACGCAAAGCTGTTGGGAATTTGGTCTTTGTGGCTGTGTCATCTAGAGAGCTCTTTGAACTCCTGATTAGTTCAGAGATTTTAGGTCTGTAGCAGATTGGAGACCCTTACAGGGCTGAAATCATATTGCATTTTATTTGGTGGAGTAAGGTGAAACTAAGTAGAGAAGAGTGAGGGAAACAGGTAAGAAAACAGAGCCTAAGAGATAATGACACACTGTGATGGTTAATTTTATATGTTATCGTGGTTATGCTATGGTGCCCAATAGTTTGGTCAAGAACTAGTGTAGACGTTACTGTGAATACATTTTTTAGATGTGAGTAACTTTTAAATTAGTAGGCTTTGAGTAAAGCAGATTACATTCCATAGTGTGTGAGTGGGCATCATCCAAACAGTTGAAGGCCTTAAGAGCAAAGACCAGTTTCCTATTGAAGAAGAAATTCAGCCTCAAGACTGTGCCATAGAAACCTTGCCTGAATTTCTCATTTGCCTGTGCAATTTGGGCTCAAGACTATAACATCAATTCTTACCTGAATTTCTAGACTGCAAGCTTGCCCTATAGATTTTAGACTTGCCAGCCTCCACAATTGTGTGAGCCCATTTCTTCTTTTGAAATAAAGATTTTATTGATTGATTGAGAGCATGCAGGAGAAGGGGCAGAGGGAGAAGATAAGAAGTTTCTAGATAAAAGTTGTGGTTGTTTTTCCTTCCAAATTCTAATCTTAATACTTTCTTCTTAAATTATAGCCATTCACATATTTTCTTAAAGTCTATTCCCGTGCTTTGGAAAGAAATCTAAAATTTGCTGTCTGTACAGAAATACTAACGCTATAAAATTCGTGTTCATTCTGGGAGGCCTGGGACACCATTTTTTTTTTTTAAATAAAATGTTAGAAGGGAACTAACATTTAGGAGATTGGCACAGAATTGTTTGAAAAGATTAAGAGGAGTGATGACTATGGATGTAGTCTGCATGTTTGCACACAAAACAATCAAGAATAAGCTGACTTAATTATCTAGACATAACTGTGCCGGTCTCTTTGAGTGCAGAAGCCTGTGTTCTCCTAAGAGAGACAAAGCTAAAACAATTATACCAATATTTTTCGGTTCACAAAACTTTTTGCTCAGATCCATAAATAAAATAATAAAGCTATATATATATATATATATATATATATATATATATATATATATATATATATATAAAAGAGTTGAGCTGCTTGTTCAAGGCTGTAGGAATGACCAGAGCAGGGCTCCACTGGTTTGCTTAAATTTCCCACTTAAAGACTACATGTCACAAAAATTACAGGAGAATGATTATAAGGCTATGGAATTTCAAAAGAGAAAATGCCAACATGACTGAACAGATCAAGACAGACTTTGTTGGCAAGCTGACACTCTATAGGTCGGGTTTGGATGGGAAGAAGACAAGAAGGGAAGTGTCTAGGGGTAGCAAGAGCATGAGCACACGTGCTAGAGCAGAAATGACAAACTGAGAAATTAGAAAAGTTGAGAATTTTTCACATCTTTGAGTCCTGACTTCCTTTTACTTAATACCCTCAACTCATTTCTCTCTTCTTGCATTTTAGTATAAGCAGTCAGGAGGAAACGAGCTTCTTTAAAACTTCCCTGAGCAATCTACTCAGATAAATATCCGATTTTACGGTTTCCAAGTTCAAACTTCCACAAAATACTAGAACACTCGTTAAGCCAAGTTTCTGCCATTTTATGACAAGGTTCTCCTTTTTTATGGTTTCCAAAAACAGGTTCCTTATTTCCTTCTGAGATCCCCCAGAAAGATCTTCAACATCCATATTTTGAACAACCTGTTTCTGATTAATTATGTATTCTCCAAGAAGATAGAGTCTATCTCTGAAGCTCTTGCTTTTATTTCTGAACTCTTACCAGAATCGCCTTCAACATCTATTACTTCTACCGTTAGTTCCTTCACAGCAATGTGGGCTTTTCCCAGCATGGCCCTCCAAACTCCTACAGCCTTATTACCCCTTACCCAGTTCTAAAGCTGCTTTGAGGGATCCCTGAGTAGCGCGGCGGTTTGGCGCCTGCCTTTGGCCCAGGGCGCGATCCTGGAGACCCGGGATTGAATCCCACGTCGGGCTCCCGGGGCATGCAGCCTGCTTCTCCTTCTGCCTATGTCTCTGTCTCTCTCTCTCTCTGTGTGACTATCATAAATAAATAAAAATTAAAAAAAAAAAAAAAGCTGCTTTGACATTTTTAGGTATTTGTCAGAGTAGGACCCTACTTCTTGGTACCAAAATCAGAGGGGAAAATGAATGAAATGATCTTTTTGAAGATTTTTGTTGAATTAAGAGAGAGAGCATGAGCGAGACAGAGCAGGGAAGGAGAGAGGGAGAGAAGGGATCTCAAGCAGACTCCCCACCCAGTGAGGAGCCCCATGTGGGGGCTCCATCTCGTGCCCTGAGCCAAAATCAAGAATCGTATACTCAACCAACTGAGCTACCCAGGGGCCCCTGAAATGATCTTTATTGAAAAAATATAAAATTGTATGAATAGGAAAAAGATCTGATTAATCTCAGAAAACATATACGTGTGGAAAAAAGCAAAAAAATATGAAAGTAAAAGAATAAACTCTAGAATGACCAATGTTAAGGAATTAATAAACTGGAAAAAAGAACTGAGAATTTTACCCAGGATGCAGTACAAAGAGAAAAAGTGAAAAGGTTGTTCATATTGAGTGTTCTTTGAGAATCACTGTTTCATAAAATTGTAATGGATTCTAGTAAAAGATAATAGAGGAATATTGGAACAAAGTGGTCAAAGACATAATAGCTGAAAATTTTTAATATAAATCAAAATTGCCCCTTTTATTTTGAATTATTGACATTTAAAAGAAATTTCATACAAACATGCCATTATTCCCAAACATATCACACACCAATATCATGTTTTTTGTATAATGAATAAAAATAGTATATCAAAGAACATGTGAATCAAAAAAAAAAAAAAAAAAAAAAAAGAACATGTGAATCAGGCTGTGAAGTCATATCTAAAACAAATACTCAAACCTATGTCTTATTGTTGCCCCCTAAAATTTCATGTGTTGTGTTCTACAGAACTCTTGTTTTAAAACTTACTGTTTCTAACAATCTCTATAAAATCTCTATACTCTTAGAAAATTTAACATATTCATTTGTACATTTTTTTTTTTTTTTGGTAGACATTTGGCCAGGCTTTAAAAGTAGTATAAAACTAACACAAGATACAGTTGTTTACCACAGGAATTTGGATTTTCTGGATAACGTATGAGCACATCAGTGTAATTCCTGATGGTTAAAGCAGCATATGAACTAATGTCTAGTAGGGTCAAGTGCTCATGTTTTACAAAGAACAATTAAAATGACATGAGGGCACTTGGCGGGATGAGCACTGGGTGTTATTCTGTATGTTGACAAATTGAACACCAATAAAAAAAAAAAAAAAAAAAAAAAAGGGAGACAGAACATAAAAGACTCCTAACTCTGGGAAACGAACTAGGGGTGGTGGAAGAGGAGGTGAGCGGGGGGTGGGGGTGACTGGGTGGCGGGCACTGAGGTGGGCACTTGACAGGATGAACACTGGGTGTTACTCTGTATGTTGAAAAATTGAACACCAATAAAAAAAGAAATTAAAAAAATGAGATCAGAAAGGCTTTGAAATTTCTGGGAGTGGAGAACCCAAATGGCTAACCTACTTAGTGTGTGGCAATGCAGAGTCCAAGAAGAGATGAGAATTATAGGAGAAAAGTGAGTGTGATTTGTTCAGGAACCAAGGAAATGTCTGACCCAGATAAAGTAAAGGATTTGCACTGGGAAAGAGTGAAGACAATACTCATTACTAGAGCAGGCTGCATTGTGGAGGATCTTAAAGAGGACATTTTTTCACGAAAAAAGCAAAAAAATAAAACAAAAACCAAAGATATATTGAAATCCATTGATGGCTTCTTGGCAGGGAGTGAAATGTTAAACTATGAGTTAAGAAATAAATTTAGAGAAATGTTTAATAATGTTCCAATTAATGATCATTAATTAATGGGGTCACTTCAAAAGGGTCAAATAATGTCAAACAAATGTGGACAAAAAACTGGAGCATTAACTCTGGGAAACGAACTAGGGGTGGTGGAAGGGGAGGAGGGCGGGGGGTGGGAGTGAATGGGTGACGGGCACTGGGGGTTATTCTGTATGTTAGTAAATTGAACACCAATAAAAAAAAAAAAAAAAAAAAAAAAAAAAACTGGAGCATTTGACTTCCAAAAGGAAAATATGAATTTCCCAAACCTATTTAACAAGGGAACCCTTTCTGGGAAAGGGAAAACAATGTACGGATTATATATTCTATATGCACTGATAACAATCTCAGTCTATACACTGGCATATGTAAGAAATGTACAGTTCTGTAGTTCTAAATGGCTCACTTGATGTCTAGTTTGATTCTCTCTTCCAAGACTGGTAGAGATTTAGGATTTCTTAATTGCCCCCATGAGTGTGTCTATGTTCCAGAGTCTTCTAGTACTGGGGAGGCTGTAAAATGGTGAAGTAGCACTTATCTGGTTGCTCTGTGTCATTGATGTATACTTATAGCCACTGAGGTGTCCAAACTGCTATCTGGTCCTGGGAATTTGGTCTGTACTTCTGTTGCTGAGACATGTCTTTCAAACCCAGTGGCTTTCTATTTCTTCCATACTATTCTAAGACTGATGGAGATACTTTTACTAACTGATCTGTTCCATGTTGAGGCATAAAAAACTCTGCGTGGACATAGAGGGCCCCATCTTTCTTAGACATGTCAGCTCACTATTCTGTGAGAAATTTCTGCTTCCGTTTGGTTTCCATCCAGGAAAAGGTGCAGATATCCCATGTACCTACGTAGTAGTTTTGGGCTTTCCCCATGAGATTCCCACTTAAATCTTCTACTCTATGCCATGAATCATTTTTGTTTCCTAGAAAGCTAACTCCGTACAACTCATAAGCAACATAGAGCTCCCTTTCCCTCATATTCTCCTATTGCTTTTATTCTCTGAGGAGGAGATTTACTTGCCTCTTAAGGCAGCTTAAGACAGGAGGAAGGATGAGGGAAGGAATACCTGAGGTAAGAAATGAGTTATTATTTCAAAGATACTTCCTACCATACTTGGAATACCCCTTAGGAAATGCTGGTGTACAGAACCGAGGATTAAAAGCCAGTGAAGAAAAAGGTATGTGTAGTAGTGGTGCTGCCGTGAGTTGTATTATGTGTGGTCTCAGTAAATAATGCCTCCTTGTCTTGTAAACCACCATCTTTGGCGTGGTCCTTTGCACAGTCCTCTCCCACATTAACTCTTAAAAAGTCTCTCTTGCTTCTGGGAACTCTTTTTCCACCATATGAAAGGAGGAGAAGCTACCTTATGGAAGACATGGGGACCAATCGAGAGCCAGAGCCAATAGACAGATACCTAGGTTAGCTCCAGATGAGCTGCAGGCTAACTGCAAGTGCACAAGTGACCTCAGCTGAGACCAGAACTGCTCAGATGAGCCTCCACTGAAGTGCTATGTGAATCATAACCAAGTGAAATGGTTGTCTAACCTACTGAGTTATGGAATGATTTTTATTATCCATATAAAGACATACAACACAACACAACACAAAAGTATGTAATATGATAGATATGGTAGACATTGAAGATAGAGGAGATATTCTGTAGGAAGATATCCTCAATATGAATATATGGGACCCAGGAAAAAGCTTTAAATGGAAATAGCTGGGTCTTGGAAAGGGTTCATTTTCATTCATTGGCAAAATAAAGAAAAAGGAAGTGTCAAGTGTCATTATGGAGATTCCAGTCTTCAGTGAGTTAGTAAACTGTAGACATGTAGGTGGATGGACCCATGCCAGATGGGGACTTGGTATCATTCTGCAGTTGTGCCTTTTGGAAATCACTATCACTCTCACTGGCTGGATTCAACAGGTGGTTTTTCTATCACTGATGAAATAAAAAAAGCAAACATTTGTCTTAGAATACTCTCAGAAATGACACTAGAATCATCTTAATTCCTGATGACATGGCTTACACTAAAGAAAAAACGAAGACATGTCAAAACTATGGAGGGATTGATGATATGTGTCTCTAGGTTCTGAATCTAAACTCTGTTTTACAAAATGGGGTGTTGCCAGTTAGCAGCGATTATCTAGGCTCCAATGATACACTAGTCTCGGGGGAATTTTTCCTGGTTCTATTAATTGCTTTTTTAGAAATGTCTTTTACACAAATTATCTTATTTAAACTTTAGAACATTTCTAAGATTTAGACATTATTTTTATCCACATTTTAGGGATGAATAAACTGATACCGAGCTGGAGTAATTGACCCAAGGTCAAATAGCTGATACAAGGGGGCACTGGAGTTTGTAATCTGGAGGTTGTTTGACATCAAGTCAACCTCAAGTCAAGTCCTTTTCTCTCAATGATGCTGGTTCTTTTCAACTCATTTTACAAAGCACATGAATCCTGTTGTGCCTCTAGAGCCACTGATTAAAGAGAGGAGGGAGGAGGAATAAAAGCCCTGCGCTCTGGTTTCAACCAGAACACATTTATATATTACAAACAAATAAATAATTGCATATTATATGCTTAACTACCTATAGAATATCATATATATGTGGGATCCATTTAAAATCTTGTTAGAAAAAATTCCCAAACACTGTATCATACCATGCTATCCCCTAATACTGCTAGAAACTTCTTGAAGTTTCTATGCTTTCTTTGGTCTCCAACAGTGTGAAACCACCCTTGACCTGTGAGCCAGGCTTCAGAAGAAGGAGCAGCTGGGAATCATTGCCCTGGGGATGTTGTGGGCTCCAGAACAGGGCTAAGTATCTGCCAGACCCCACCCCCAACCTTGCAGTCTGCCTCTCCCTAAAGCCAATTAAAATATTCACAGTACCTGCAGCCTCTCATTGTTATCACAACTCATTGAATTCTCTCCAAAGAGACAAATGATATCTTCTCCAAATATCTTGAGGCAATTTTCAATCAAAAACTTTACAAGAGAAACCTGTAATGCAAAAAGACCACAATGGGGTGCTCTTTTCCATATGGCATTGCTATAAGTCACATTTTGTGTATAAATCTTGGATCTAACCAAAAATGTGAAAGACTTCTAAGAAGAATTCAGAGTTGATAACAATATATAGAAACCCGAGTTCTCTAAGAAATATAACATAGAGTGATACTTTCCGGTGTACTTTGGGTATAGATTTGAAATACTACTCGTCAGTGGGCTATAGTTCAATTTGTGGCCTAGTTTTATAACTTACACTGTGATACCAATAGTTACATCTTTAAAACTAGGGTAGTTTTCAAAGTAACCTAATTTATTAAACTTTACTTATTTTTTAAAATTTTGTTTCCAGTACATTTTGGGTTGTGACTTCTGTTTAATATCTTATTAAAATGTATAAAGCATAGGCAAAAACTTATGAAATTCATTTCATCAATGAGAAAATATCTTATTTGAAAGTGGAGATTCCTGTGGAGTTTTTCTTTTTTTTTTTGAGGAAAAACTCACATGGCTGCAGAGAAAAACATGTCTGTCAAACCGCAGTCCCTTCTCATGTCTTGCTTTTCCTAATGCTGGCTCTCAACATGAGTTTGGGGAAATGCTATCTTATTAGGCATGTGTAGCTCCATTAGGATGTTCTGGAATATTCTACTAGTTTCTGTCTGATGTAGCAGAGGCAAAACAGTAGCCAAGTATTTTTCTAAATGAGCCACAACTTGCAGATGAAGGCCAATGTGTTTGGAGCCATGGGTGCTCATAGTGCCCAAGTCACCTAGGAAGTGCCAGTAATGACCAGAGGAGCTGGGTGTTGTTACAATTGTGTCATGAGGAATCCATGGCTTTGCACAAGGTTACAAGCTCTCCCCTCAAGGATCAGCCTGAGTTGAACCTTGGCTTGTCAAACTCCAGAGCCAAGGTTCTTTCCTACCATGTTACACCACTCTTCTCTTTCTTTTGTTTAGTCAGTCTAGTATTGTATCTCCTGGATGGAAAAGAAGCGACTCAACTGCTCTGCATTTCCCACATTAACAACACCCCTTCCCGTATTCCACCAGAGTAGGGTAAATAACGCTGCCATTCCAAGGTCCCTATGAAAATGTGCACTTTTCAGAACTGATCCATCCGATTTACTACTAAACATTGAAGATACAAAGCATGGATTCTAAAACCCAGGGGACATGAATGAGAGCTCTCTTAACTTTTTTATATACTTGTCTTCCAATTCCAAGATGCAGGACTTAGGTGGACAAAGAATGCTTGGGGCTATACACACTGATATATTATAAGCTGTCATCTTATAAGGATAAGGATTGTTGCTTAATGTTGTATAACACTCCAAAAAGGTATCTCAAGAGAACAACATTCGCTTTTGGCAGCTGGGCTAGAAGCCTAAAGTCAGAAAGATGCACTTTTGAATAAGGCAAGTCATTGTACTTAGGAAGCTGGAAGTATAGAGACGGAGAACAGAGAACATCCTTCTAGATCTAGTACACAATATGCTGTAGCAGAATTCCAGGCAGGAACGTATACAAAAATGTTTCACTGAATTCAATTTCTGAGCTAACCCACTCTGGTTAAATGTTTGACAAACTTAAGGTTATACCACTGGCTGTTGATGCTCTAGCATCTGTCTTAGGCCACTGAATTTTGTCTACCAGTTTCATATATTGAGAAGGTGTACAATGGCTAAGGATTTCACATTAATAAGGTCAGGAGTAGAACAATAATAGCCATAAGGCATGCCTGTATTCTGAAACTGGCCTCCACGGGTGTGAAGAATTGAAACTCTTTGGCACCGATCATTATTTTAGTGGACAAAGTGGCAAAATGTACGCCAATATTTTCCTAATAGTATATTGGTGTATTTCTGAGAAATTACCAGAGTAGAGTAATTATTGCATCATTACCTCTGGGCTGCATTTATTTTCTCCTCCTCGGTCGCTTCATCAATAACACCAAGCCATTTAGCATAGAGGTCAGATGACAGTATACTTCCTTGGACATTTTGAAGAAAATCCTTATGTAGATAAAAAAAAAAAATACACACACACACACGTATATATCAGAAAATATATATTGGAAATATTACAGAGAAAACACTTAGTTGAAAACTTCAGTTCACTCCCTACTGCCTTTAGATACCTAAACTGTGACCCACACAGAGCTCACCTCTGACTGTCCATTGATTTGCACATGCAAAAGCAGGTGTGTGGATTTCCTTCAACAAAAACAAAAGCATTAAAGCAGAGCCTAGGCTTCAGTGGAAAGGAAGACAAAGCTCCCTTTCATTATATGGCAGTTACTCTTTTGTGTACTTTTTTGCGAAGTACTACAAAAGCTACTCATAATTGCATCATTCTTCATTTCCTTAACTGTATAAAAGTAGACGGTCTAATGGCAAACTCATGATGGCCCTGAGGATATATTCGTTTCTAGTGTAGGCCAATTCTCCAGATAGTTTGACATAATACTATCCAGGCCAAGGTTGCAGAGTCTGATTCTCCACAAAGAGTAGTCAATTTTAGGAAGGGAAAACTTCAGAAATGTCTAAGAACTCTATGCTCACGTGGTCACCATCTTCATAGTCTGTGCTTATAACACGGAAATAGAAAAGACCCTACTAAGTCTTGCTAGAAACATCAATTCCATGTGTGCACCTTAAAGAGGGCAACACTTACCATGCTATTCGACTAACTAATGTATCATCATTCTTTCCCCTGTCTCTGTATGCCTATATATATTTTAATAGTGTGTTTTACTGTCGCCCAGTGTAGTAATGGTCAGGGACTATTGTTATTTATTGCATAGCTGAAAAGTAATGGGGGACAAGGAAAGACCAAAGGTGAGAAGGAAGGACCAAATATGACCTTGATTCTAAGAGTGTGGTCATTACTGCATTATCACAGTTTTGTTGACAGCTGTTAGCAAGTGCCAAGGTACATGGATTAAATTATCTGTTCTAGTTCTCACTTCTTTCTCCATTTCCCTTTTAGCAATAGAACTGGATATCTGTGATTCAGCTGTATAATTTCAAAATTAATCTATTTCTTAGGTCGATCTATTGATTTTTCAGAATTCCAAACTACTTTTGTCTATTGCACTTACTCCAAAAGTTAACGATTAATCAAAAGAGGCATATAGCAAGAGCTGGTTACCATGTCATTATAACCTTGGGTGGTGGGCTAGACATCACAAATATTAACAAAAGAATGCTTAGGATGTGGTGAAAGGAGACAAAAATGGTGGAATCCTTCCTCCATGACTTACAAAGTAAAAGGAATTAAGAAACAGGAGACAATGATGGTTAAGAATAATCTGGTCGCCTTACTGAGCTTTTTTGGATTCCTCATAAAGTAAACATGTGCTTACTACTGTAAACTTCTATATGTATTTTCAAATGTTTCATATAATTTTTCTTTTGTAAACTGCTTTCATTAGCAGGGTGGTGAGGATGTCGTCAAAAGCAGGATGTTTGCTTTGGTAGACATTATGTATGTGTCAGTGTATATTTTGAAATTTATTATTATTACTAGTAGTCATATTGGTATTAGTATTTTGCATGGAGTCTTCAGGTGGGCGGTGTGTGGTGAAAACAAAGTATTTCTAATGTATGGGGCTTTTAACTCCTACAGTAGCTTCCTTAAATTTTGATTTCATGAAGTGTTTTCCAGTGTGTCAAGTTCTTCACAGTTATGCCTATGATGGTTCTTGGGCAATCATAATGAAAGACACCAATCACAGCTTCAGTTACTCACGCGTGGATAAAGCTAGAACTTTCCCCACCTTTAAAACAGATGCTACCACAAGAACAGATTCGCTCTCCAAGTTCACTGTGTCCCCAGAATTTAGTTTCTCCTTTAGGATGGTGCATGATTTTATACTGGCTGATTTTCTGAAGATGTCTTCCATGAGTGGTCCTTTCCGATTAATAAAGGAAAGCATATCCTGTAAGATAAAAAGGAAGAGTATATGGCATTTCGTATCCCAAGCCCAGAGCAAAGCTTGCTTCCTTTTTGAAAGAGTTAGGCTATGGGATGGTATACGGTTTTAGAGCTGGGGGGACAAAAAGTCAATTTAGATTCTTTAGTTAATGTCTCTCTATAGTTTCTACCCAAAAATCCACCTTACAGTCATACCCTGAAACACTGTAATCACTTATTTCAATCAGATTTTTTTTTATTGAATTTACCCTTTTACATCAAACTTCCGTGTTTCACGGCCTTTGTGGAATCCTCACCTGTCTCCTACTTTACCAGTCTTTTATCTTTATTCCCTTACATAGATGCTCTTCCCCAAGTATGGAAATCTTTTTGCCATACTCATTTCCCATTTGTTGATTCGTCTTTAAGTGATTGCATCCTCCATTCCTACTATGCCTATTTCCTTTCCTCTTTTAAAATCGAGCTCAAATGCTCTCTTATTCTCTCATTACATTCCCTTCATGAGTCTTTCACTGTCCTTTGCTCTATCTTCATGTCCTCTCCCTGCAGTGTAGAAAGATAATAAGGGCTGGAGTCAGATAGACCCAGGGATCAGAAACCTATTATGCTTCTGATCATTTGTGTGACCTGGGGCACATGCGAACTGTATTGAAATCTTTCTAATTCATTTGTAAAGTGTGGAGGATGATAGTTCTAGCTACCCCCTAAAATTGCTGTGATGCAAGGACTAGAATAGTAGTAGCATGTAACTAACGTGGTAAATTTCTTCACACCTAGGATAACATCCCCAAATATAGTGCAGGGCTTGCAGAGGTACTGGATACTCAGCAAATTTCCACACTGACCATTCAGTACTCCGATTTGAGATAACAGGCCAAACTCTGTGGCTGTCATTTAACATACTCTGTTAGGATTAGTGGATTCATATTTGCCGCAGGAGGAGTCTTTATGCTTAGGTAAGATGTTTTCAGTTGTTAGATTAAGTAGACTCAGTTGAAGGAGACCTGAGACTACTGTGAGCTCAGGAAGACAATGGCAGAATGTGAAGATGATTCATGCAGACACAGTCCATTTTGACTGATCTGAACAGGCCTACATTTGTCTCTGTGGAAACAAGCGGAATGGACAAAACGTTGTCCTGTTGTATTGGCCTCATGACTCTGCAGTACCTAAATCAAATGACACTACCAAAGCTTCTCAGCCAAAGCCAGGGGATGTCTAATGATTTCTCCATTTGGGGGTAGGGTTACATGAGAACATTTGGCCTCTCTGAGCTCCCCCTCCTCAGGAAGGCAAAAAACACCAAACTGAGACCTACCAGATTGGGAAGAGCAAGCTGTCATTATCACAGATATCTGTGAGGGAAACTCCAAAGAGCTGTCCTGGTTTTTTAGAAGGTGCAGCTGTGCACTGGTTGTTCTGGCAAGTGCCAGCAAATAGGCAAAAGGCTGAGTTTCTGAAGGCACTGCTTTTCATGGTCTTCTGGCCTGAATCTAAGGAAGAAGGGAGATTAGTGTGTTTTAATTCACTTAGCCTTATTTTCACCATTGCCATTATACAGCATGTTCAGTGTTGTGGCTAGAAGAGGGAAACTGAGTCATTTGTTGTGTAGAACTCCCCGTGTTCCGAAGTTGGCTAACAGCATCCTCATGGCGTTGATGAGTCCTTGCCCATATCCTTCAGACAGATGGTTAATCCTAGAGACTTGATCAGACTCAAGGTAAGTATTTCCTGTGCCATCAGTTGGTTACACTGCATCAGGAGGCACTGAACCTGTTTGTTGTTTACTACTGGTGTAATCAGTGGGTTCAGGTGTCAGATCTGATTTTAAAAGCTAGAAGGATTTGATATGCAAATCGAGCTGAGTTTGGTAATCCTCTGCTTTCACAGCCAGGCCCCCCTCAGCCTCAGATTTCCTCTTTGGCTTAATGAGTGCTCAAGTTTCTACCATCCAAAATATCTGCCTCTCAGGACACAATCTGCCTGACCCTACTTCTCTGGTTCCTCTGCTCTGGGCCATCTTCAAGGATGACTTTCTGCAGGCAGGGTCCTTGGGAAGTTGTCATTACATGCTGGCTATGTGGTGGCTGTGTTTTCTTGTCATACCCCACCAACCCACCCAGAGATGATGTTTTCAGTTAAATATGTTTAACATTTACTGAAAAGAGCGTAAACCACAATGAAGTGTGGAAACACACTTCCTCACATACAGACACTCAGACTTACATGTATATATACATCTACACACAAGTACAAGGCTTGAAAGAAAACATAGAAAAGGAAAAACAATGAGAGGTTATGAATGCATTTATTGACCACCAGTTTTCAGAGATGATTTTTTAATTACTCAACATTCCCTATCAAAAGAAGAGCTTTCCAAAGAAAAGGTGATCAGCAGTGGAAAGCTGAGTTGAAAGTTTCTACTGCTCAGCTGTGAATGTTGTCCTTTGAAGATACCTTAACATTGCTTAAATAACTGAATTCTTTAAGAGTCAACAGATGAGCCAAGCTGTCGAAGGATAAACAGATGAGCAACATTTCACCAAATAACCTTTAACACCTGGCCACTTGGCTTTTCTGGGAAAAGCACTCCACTCATGTGAGTGCCAGCACTGCACCAGAAGTATCCTGGTTCTGCTACTTAGGAAGCTCAACATTTTAAAACTTCGGTTTGCTCAACTTTAATATAAATGATGCTGCCTACAACGCATTAAACTAAATATAGAATATACTACTCAGCACAAGACATGGCTCAGGGCAGCCTTGAAAGTGCTCTGGGGATATAGAGAAAGAAAGGAGTAATGGTCTACCTACAAGATTTCAAACAAGCAAACAACCTTCATAGAAATGAGTTGGGTCTTGTTGTCAGACTTTTGAGTTTTTCCAAGCTTGATTTAGGGTAGGTTTTGCATTCTTGCCTATACTGTTCCTCCTCATCGATGACAATAGCTCACCCAGAAAGAATATTCTGTGTCATGAATTGTTTTTAAGTGTGGAGACATGAGCCAAGAGAAGGCACTTGAAGAAAGGCAAGTGGCTCACCTCTCCCTTGCTTGCTCTGGGCTCGATGCCTGGGCTTCAGGATCAGCTGGCTTTGCATCTCTGTGATCCTCTGCTCCAGAAGGAGGGACTCCTGAGTTGTGGAAGGAGAGGTGGAGTCCTCTGGTTCCTTTGGCAGCAGTTTAGTAGATGGAAGATGGCTCATTTTAATTCCATAGGGATGTTCATGTCCTGTATGGAAAGAAACCTGAATATTCAGGCTGATGGTGATGGCTGTCCTCAAACCTACCTTATCATGAGTGTAAGCATCACCCTGGTATATTTTGCTATTTTTCTGGGACTTCTAGATAAAGAAGGCTGTGCCTCCTGAGGGAGCATCATAGGCACCCTTGTCAGGAACACTCTACACAAAGTGTGTGCCCAAGGGAAAGATTTTAAGAAGAGAAAAAACTTTAAAGCATGTTACTTTGCTTGGAATACATATATTCATGAGTGCATTAAACAATGCTGACTTTTGCTTTGTTTCTATCTGAGAATATTTAAGGTTTTCTAGTTTGTGCCTTGATACTAACTAGATCTATACATCTTAGCCAAATTACTTGACCCCATCGAGCCTTACATTCATTCTTTGGAATGCTTGTCCACACACAAACTTATCAGAGTGAATCTATTAATAAGCATTGGTGGTTAATATTTTTTATTTTTTATTTTTATTTTTTGGTTAATATTTTTTTAAATATTTAGAGTATATATATTAAGAATTGCTATCTTCACTATTCTCTCCGACATAATGTCAGTTGAATAGATTTTTTTTTATTTCCTTTTGTCAATTCTCGAGCCAGAGCTACTCTAGAGTAGTGGGATGGGTTGCCCTTATGCTTTATGGTTCCCTCCCACTGATGCCCTCCCTCCAAGGCATGTCCAGCCAGGCAATGATCAGAAGGAAGGCTGCAGAGCTGGAAACCCAGAAGCAAACTATAAAACGATGGTTAGAGAATAGAAAACCATACCCAGAGCCATCCAGAATTGCCTGCCAAGTGATTTGTTTTGCTCTTTTTTGCTTTAAATTGTTTTTCCTCTCTAGAGAATTCTCAAAGACCCTATGCTATGATATGGATTTCATTTTTTAAGAATAGAATGAAAATTCTCATTCTGTCATTTCAGATTTATTATTGAATGTACCTAAGGGCGCTTTTGCTGTTCTTTTCATCTGTCATAAATGCAATGTTCACAAGAATCACAGGGACTTCCCTCTATTAAGGAAAAAGAAGCTTCTATGACAGCAATACAACCAAACCTAGATAACCAGGAGTTAATCCACAATTGAGAATTGAGAGTACATTAAAAAAAAAAAAAGCATTTTTAATGCTGCTAATGGATCATCATGAACGACAGCCTCTTCTGATTTCTTAGAGCTGCTTTCATGTGTGAAGCTATTCAAAGTCTAAAAAGTTACCATCTACATCATTTTATCTAAATTAATGCACTTCATTAAAAAATATATAAGTATTTAGCTTTTTTCCTTTTTACTGCTAACCAACTTTTTTTAGATTTTATTTATTTATTCATGAGAAACACAGAGAGAGAAAGAGGCAGAGACACAGGCAGAGGGAGAGGCAGGCTCCATGCAGGGAGCCCGAAGTGGGAGTCAATCCCAGCTCTCCAGGATCACACCCTGGGCTGAAGGTGGCGCTAAACTGCTGAGCCACCAGGGCTGCCCCGAACAACTTTTACAAAGATGTCAACATTAATTCAAAACAGGAAGTGTGTCAGAAAGGGAGACAGAAAATGAGAGACTCCTAACTCTGGGAAACGAACTAGGGGTGGTGGAAGGGGAGGTGGGCGGGGGGGTGGGGGTGACTGGGTGACAGGCACTGAGGGGGGAACTTGATGGGATAAGCACTGGGTGTTATGCTATATGTTGGCAAATTGAGCACCAATAAAAAATAAATTTATAAAAAAAAACAGGAAGTGGTACTGGGGGATTTTGTTCTCAGTGATGTGCTTTGTGACTCTATAGTCTAATAAGACTGGGAATATATACTTTACAGAAAGAAATTGTTTAAAGAAAAAAAGAAATTGGATGTTTACATTTCCAGATTATTTGAAAAAGAATCATAGCCTCACAGGTTTATTAAAAGGATAAAAAAAATTCATGTAAGAAGGAATGCTTTAAGGTTTCTAGAAGAGATCATTGTCACCATTAGCATCCATTACTATACTTCAAGGTCTGTGACAGATCCTGTCTTATTTTTCTTTTTTTTAAATCTGTCCATTACTGGAAACACTAAACAATTTTGTTAATCCAAAGATTTTTTTTCAGAGAACTTGTGCTAATAACTATTTTAGAAGAGGTGCAATCTGTTTATCAATAACCTTAGAACAGTGATGGAAAAAACCTGAGAAACAACAAAGTGCAGGTGATTTCGTCAGTGAAGACTAGAGGAGTTTAAATGTGATTATCTCATTTTCTTTTCTTTTTTCTTTTTTTTTTTTCATTTTCTTTATTATGCAGAGAAAACTGGGCACAGGGCAGGGGTGTTAAATACATAGCTATACCTGGATTCAGGGACATAACTGAATTTTAGAGGATTCTCACAAAATAGAGGCTTCTTAGTAGTTAGGAACTAGAATTCAAGATTGAAATATGAAAAATAAATGTATGGGGAAAATTCCAATCCATTTTGCTTTCATACCTAAGTGAGTAGATAAGTAAATAATAAATAATCACACTTTTTCAAGACAGCTCTGTTTGTCAGGTAAAAAGAAGTAGAAACAAAAATTTACATTTCTATCCCTCACTAGATGATAGCTGCTGAATGAAGAGATGTTATCAGTGCTTGGGAAACAGTACCTGGTAATTATTTAATAAACATGTGAGTGAATAATGCATGTGATTTTCACTTTTAAAGATTTTGAAGCTTAAGAAAGAGCAACCATTACTTTGAAACTTAGAGTTATAATTTTGAACCTAATCAATCCCATCTTAGATTTTCCCTGACACTTACCAATTAGTGGAAGTTTTTCCTTGCCAGAACTCTCCCACAGCTGGTAGTCTTTCTCAGAGCCCTTGGAAACAAAAAGAACTAGGTGTCATAACAAATCTTTCACAGTACTTGAAGAACACATTTCCTTAGCATATCTGTGTTTCCAAAAAGAAAGAATTGGGGCCAGGATAAATGGTATTTGGTCCATGGAGGTAGCTATAGTACTTGTTAACTAGTTCCCCTCACAGCTTCCAATAGACTGTCCCAGATTCTTGTCATTTTTGATAAAGACCGGGAAACCACAGTACAGTCAGCCCCCCACATTGTGGGTGGCCCATGGCATAAGAAATGAGATTTGTGTCCCTTTACTAAGAGGAAAAGTCTCATCTCAGAGTCCTCTCTTCTGCTGTCTCTAGACTCCTTGGATAACATTGGCTTTTGTCTCCAAATGTCCCTGCCCAGAGATGCATATTGTCCAGAGAGCCATATACTCTGCTATGACCATTCCTGAGCAAAGTAACTTGAGAGGCATCAATAGCTCAGCAGCCCTGAGCAAAAGGAGACAAATGCCGAAGAGACCTTGAGGAGATAGTGGACGGAAGTCAGCCACTGGCTTTGGTGCAGGCAAGCCCCACTTTACGGAGAGAAAGGATGAGGACTCTAGACAACAGGTCAGATGCAGAAAACGATTACTCCCAGCAGAATTATTGCCCAGTAATAATAGAAATCCCACTTGAAACAAACAATTCTAAATTATAAAAATTGCTGAACTATTTTAAAGAGTCTTCCAGGAGACTAAAGCAAAAAATGTTTGAAATGGAATTTTTGGTAATAGTTTCCATGTTTGCCCTTGACTTTTTTTTTTTTTAAGATTTTATTTATTTATTCATGATAGTCACACACAGAGAGAGAGGCAGAGACATAGGCAGAGGGAGAAGCAGGCTCCATGCAGGAAGCCCGACGTGGGATTCAATCTCAGGTCTCCAGGATTGCGCCCTGGGCCAAAGGCAGGCGCTAAACCGCTGCGCCACCCAGGGATCCCTGCCCTTGACTCTTTTTTTTTTTTTTTTTTTTTTTTTTAATTGGTGTTCAATTTACTAACATACAGAATAACACCCAGTGCCCGTCACCCATTCACTCCCACCCCCCCCCTCCTCCCCTTCTACCACCCCTAGTTCATTTCCCAGAGTTAGCAGTCTTTACGTTCTGTCTCCCTTTCTGATATTTCCCACACATTTCTTCTCCCTTCTCTTATATTCCCTTTCACTATTATTTATATTCCCCAAATGAATGAGAACATATAATGTTTGTCCTTCTCCGACTGACTTACTTCACTCAGCATAATACCCTCCAGTTCCATCCACGTTGAAGCAAATGGTGGGAAGACATAGACATGGCCAACATGCATATGAGAAAATGCTCTGCATCACTTGCCCTTGACTCTTGATTAAAAATCATGGCCTTCACCTTATGAAGGAATGTCATGGGCACAGGCACAGATACACACACACACACACACACAGAGCTAAATCTGCTCAAAACTGTGTTGCAAATAAGAAGTAAGAGCTAATAAGGTAGGGTAGGGTTTGAAAATGCTATGCTGGAATCCCTTAAATCAGGTATACATAAAGCCAAATAGCCCCAGTTCTTCATTAAAATAGAAATTCTTTGCCTAGTGACATTGATCACTTGAAGCAAAGAAAATCACAAACACGAAATAAAATGAGTTATATCATTACTCAGTCTCCCCAACTTCATCCCTCAAACCACTCACTCTCTTTTCCAGGATTTAATTCTTACTTAGGGTTTATATAGCACACAGGTTAGAAAAGTATGTAGAGATGTCCTTTAGTCAGTACATATAAATTCAATTTTATTTTGGATGTATTATTAAATGTTGTTTGTACAGAAGTCATTGATTTCTTCTGCCAAATTCTAGTTGCTCTGAAATTTTAAAGGGCTTTATTATACCATTGGGTCAGATAGAATTTACAAACAATCTTATGATTATGTCATGTCACATTTAGAGAGGATTTTAGATAAGAAGCTGTGCTTTCCAAGTGCTCCCTTTGGTTCTCTCCATCTATCACTGTCCCTCTTTTTTCCCTTATAAAACCTCATCCTCAAATATATTTCTCTTTCATAAAAAGATATCAGCAACTCACACAAGCACCATCAAAACATAAAGGTGAACAGACAGTTAAAACCAAAACAAGATGAAAGTGATATGTACAAATGCCCCAGATCCATGGTCTTATTCAGAACTTGTCTTCGTCTTTACCAGTTCATAAAGGGTATGAGCTGCCTCATCCTCAGGATCTGCATCAAAAGGAGGTAGCTTGTAGCCATCTAGTCTTTATGTCAAAATGTACAACAGATCATGTAATTTAGGATTCATTAAACAGATTGAGTCCTTCCTTGTGTGATAACTAGGGCCAATAGGCATGGGGACGTATCAGAATTGAAGACACAGAAAGAAGAGTCCAAAAAGGAGGAAATATTTAGAAATTTAGAGACATTTTGATTGTCTGTATTTAAAATATATACAATAAACTGCATGTTGTTATTATCACTCTAAAATTATAGCCCAATTTTAGGCTATGACTTTGAATTTGCAGAAAATTTAAAATGGGAATATAAGAATAGCACTCATGTATAAGCTAATACTATAGCTTTGCTGCCTTCAATCTTTAAATTTGAAAGGACAAAATATGACTATGTTATCTACAATAATCAGCTGTCTTATGACGGGAGGTGCACAACACACACACACACACATGAATCTCAAAAGTCAAAGTTGGTTCTTAAACTAAAAATAGTTTGTAGGCAACTTACTTCCCAGCATTGGTAGTAACATGTTGACAGTGTCATTTGCCCTGTCTGTATTTGTCACTGTTACAGTTACAGACTGTAAAAATAAATAAGAAAAATTGCTACAAACTTTTTAAAATCTAAAGCACGTGACCAAATCATTGTTGTCAAATTATTACCCATACTCCAAAGGTGAAGCTTGTTTTCAGGTAATGACAAAGTAAAGCATATGTAGAACACAATCCCTTAATTATATTTTCATTTTTTTTTTATATAACATGGAGCTAGTAGGAAACATGTCAGTAAAACATATATTTCCCTCCAAGAATTTGTGGCATACAAAATACCGCAGCTTAAGCAAGGAAGAGAAAACCTGAGAATTCCAAGAGGGCACATGGGGTGACCCTCAGCTCCATAAGGCTATTTCCAAAATGGAGGTGGGGGGTAGTATTAAAGGAAGGCACTAGATACTATTCTCTCTTACTGAGTTGTGTTTTTATAGTATGGCTCAGTTCCTTTGTAATTACATAGTCAGTTTCAGTAAAATCAGAGTAAGAACTGGCTATGAAAGACACTTTTTAAAAACTACTATTTAGTCCGTATTTTGTGTCAGGCATCATGGTTACTAAGACTTCCATTGTTGAAATCTGTTAAGACAAATAAAACCAATGAGTCTAGGAAATGAGACTGAAAATGTTAGAAGTTTATGTTCCATTCACAACTCTGCCAGCAAGTAGTTACTTATAATAGCTCTCTATCAGACCATACATTGAAAAACTGCTCCATACAACTAGGAAAAGTTTACAGAAAATTTTCTGAAAGGGGTTAATAGGAATCTGAGATGATATCTATAAAACTATCTGAATTCCAAAAGTCATTTTAAGATAAGAGAATATGTAACCAGAACAGTTACTATGCATACAGTTTTTATAACATTTTTAGGTAATGGGGCCTGTGTCCTTTGGGAAACAGTGCATAAAGACAAACAGCACAAGTGGACACCCACAGGCCTTGAAAATATTAAAAACAAAGTTAAAAGAAACTCTTTCATAATTCATTCCTTGTCCTTTCATTGTATTTTTCTTCTTATGAATTGAATGCAATCACTGGATATGACAGATGGTCCAAAGTAATTCAATAGTAATTCAAATAGTAATTCAAGGGATGTATGTATATTTTCCTGCATGTTGTAGGTTCTCCCAACAGACAAATTCCATTAGATAGAAGTCTCTCTAAACAAATAACTTCAGAAAAATAAACTATTTTTTGAAATAATTCAAAAGAAAAAGTTAGTTTTTGTTCATGAGTCAAACTGTTGTTACTTAATATGAAGAACCAGGAAAATGTGATCAATTTTCAAGAGCTGAAGGCACACCTGAGATGATCTAGATGCTTTGACTATTAGCCAAAAACAGGTGTTAAAATAATGCTCAATGATACAAATGAAAATATGCTCACAATAAACAAAAATAGAGGCATCTTAGTATAGAAATAAGTATTTATGACTTTTACTTTTTTGAGAGGAAAAATATTTAAAAATAGAAATTTTTATCTGAAAAATATTTTTAAAAAATTTACTGACTAGGCTACACTGCATAATGGAGATGACGAAAAGAAGTCAGTGATTTGAAAATAGATACTAGAAATTACCCAGTCTGAAGAAGAAAAGGGGGGGGGAAGATTGAAAAAAATAACAAAGCCTGGGATCCCTGGGTGGCGCAGCGGTTTGGCGCCTGCCTTTGGCCCAGGGCGCGATCCTGGAGACCCGGGATCGAATCCCACGTCGGGCTCCCGGTGCATGGAGCCTGCTTCTCCCTCTGCCTGTGTCTCTGCCTCTCTCTCTCTGTGTGACTATCATGAATAAATAAATAAAATCTTTAAAAAAAAAAAATAACAAAGCCTGAGGAATCTGTGAACAATGTGAAAGTGTCTGATATACAAAGAATGGGACTGTCAGGAGGAGAGAGAGAGAGATAATGAGGAAGAAAATATTTGATTTAATAATGATTAAAATTTCCAAATTTGGTGAAAACAAATATATAAATTCAAGAAATTCAGAATATGTCAAATGGGACAGATTCAAAGAAAACCATGCTTAGGTACTTCATAGCCACACTGCTAAAAACCAAAAATAAAGAGAAAATCTTGAAAGCAGCTAGAGAAAAAATGATAAATCACCTACGGAGGATTAATGTTTGAATGATCACAGACTACTCATCAGAAAGCATCAAGACCAAAAGACCAGAACATCTCTAAAGGACTAAAAGGAAAAAGTTTGCAAACAAAATTCTACATCCCCAAAAATATCCTTCAAGAGTCAGTGTGAAATAAAGCCGTATTCAGATAAAAGAAATTAAGTAAATCTGTTTGCACCAGTTCTGCACAACAAGAAATGCTAAGAATCATCTCTCTATGATGAAATGAAACAGTGCAGTGGGAAACCTGGATCTTTAAGAATGGGTGAAGAACATCAGAAATGTTTATTTCGCACAAACTATACCTCAATAAAGTTGATTTTTAAAAATTTCAAGGTAATTTTCCAAGGAAAATCCTGAATGTAAATCACTGCCACAATTGATTTCAAAGGCAGAGACAAGAATGCACTCTGCTACTAGAGAATTCTTTCTCCTTTATGCAGTGCATCTAGCCAGCACTTAGAAACAGATAAAAATATTTGCATGGCTTTTGCTTTAGCTGGGAATACCTCTTTTTTCCACTTTCAAATACTGTTTTTGTGTGATCTAGAGCTACTTTAAACTATAACAACCACCACAAAAAATACCACTTAAAGATACCCAAAGTATCTTGTTCATCATTGTAAATGTCTTGGCTACTGTACTACAATTTCAGAAATCAAATTTTACACACAAAACTGGGCCAATTGGTTTGATTTTTTTCTCCCAACGGTATAAAGAAAATGAAATAGAAATATGCTGATCCCTTAAAAGTGTCATCCCCTTAGTTCAATTCAATCCTGATATTCCTTGGAACAAAAGACTTTTCAAAACTCCTCTTCATTTGACATAACTACTAAATGAAACACCTGATCCTTAAGTGGATCCTGTACTAGAAAGGAGACATTATTGAGGCCAACTGACAAAATGAGAAGGGAATGGCAAAGTATTATACCAAGGTTAAATGCACTAAAGGTGATAACTGTAGAGTATCTTTATTCTTAAGAAATGCTTAGGTTTAAGGAAAAAGGGCCATAGTATATGTATGACCCTCAAATGTAAGTATACACATACATGTAATAGACACAGAGAAAGAAAACAAATGATAAAGCAAAATGGAATAAAGTGTTACTAATAGGTGAATCTAGATAAAGAGTATACGGGGTGTTTTTTATATTACTTTTATATTTACAACTTTTCTCTGAGTTTATAGTTATGCCAAACAAAATATCTGGAGGGGAAAAAGAACTGTGGAGACAATCCAGACCATTCTGTATGTAAGTGGTGGATATTGGGGAAAAAAAAAAGGGTTGATTCTAAATCACTGTATTACAAGCCACTATAAGCAATTAGATGGATCTAGAGAAATGTTATAGACACTTGACATCCAATACTCTTTCCTTGGTTAAGCACTGTAGTATGTATTCCTCCTGCTTCATATTACCTAGGATGCAGTTTTTAGGTCTATAAAGAAGTACATGGAGAGGGGGAAAATACATTTTTCCACATGGTACATTTCTAAATATTCTCTCTCTCTTCCTATCTTTTTGTTCTCTCCTTCCTCTCTCCCCAACTCACTGCTTCCTCCCTCTCTGTCTCTCCACCTCTATCTCCATCTGTTTCATTCAGTCAGAATTAGGAACTCGGAATTTAATTGTTGGTCTTAAAAATACATAGGCACAGTTCTTGATGTTCTCAATGAAGATTTTGAGGGGAATGCTTTTTGGCTGCTCCTCCACTTTGGCTAGCATGATATACCTAATCGAATTTGATAGTAACCCAAAATAAAGTAAGATAAATTACATTACTTTCAAATTAATTTATATTGCTCATATTTTCAACATACTTCGTTATTTTTGAATGCATATAAATAAGCTCAGCAAAACCAAATTTTGGGTTGGAAGGAAACATGCAAAAATATTTCAGGAAAATAAGCTGTGACTTGGAAAACAATAGATCACTCTCGTCATGTGAGATTTGACCAGCAGATCCAGTCACCAAAGCTTTCCTGCCCAGACCCAAGGGCCTATTAGCACCTTCAAATGTAGGAATGAGAAGTTGCTTTGAGCATTACTCAGTAGGGTAAACTGCACTTACAGAAATTTAATATATGTTTTGAGAATAATGTTAACTATAATCGTGAGGTTGGAGAGTGGGGGAAGATGAGAGTGATAACCAGAATTTCATCAAAAATAAGCAATATATGCATGTAAAGGAGAGCAGGTTATTTGTAGTAATGGCCAGGGTACAGTTAAATAAGGAATTATTGGAGGATAGTGTAACAATTTCTACTAAGGGGAGGGAGCATAGTTTGGGGGCACTGCTTTGAAGAGATTTACATGTTTTCATCATGGGTTAAAGACTTTTAATAAGTATACTGACAAAATACCTTTGAAGGTAAGAACACCATTTTTCCTTTCGTTCCAAAGAACTGCAATTTAAAAAATGAGAAGAAAAAAACTGAGGAACGTACAATACTCCTACTAACATATTAAGATCACCATTCCAGATTAAAAATATCAGCAGCCCGTTCTTAAGGGATGTGGATGTGTAAATTGTACTCCCCTTAGAGTTGGGCTTTTGATGGACTCCACTCTTTTGAGAGTGGTATTAAAGCAATGGGAAGTAGATCCTAAAGAGGAAGAAAAGTTGATTTCAAATCTGAAAACTTAATTGTGACTATGTGATGCAAGCTATGGGATCACAGGCACGTTGTTAACCACTTTGATATTTAGTTTCCAGAACTGGAAAAGGGTTAATTTATAGCTCAGAGTGTTCCTGCAGTTGCAAGGGCTATTCGGATATAAAGAATATTACCATTCAAATTAAATCACATTTAAGAAATTTAGCAATTTGATGGAACCGTCTTGGATCAGAAACAAGAATATCTTTTTAGGAAAAAACACCTGTAATATTTTTATTTCTTTTTACATATGGCAGATTGTAATATGTTAAGTTAGTTCCTAAAAACCTTATTCTTCATCACTGTGATCTTCTGAGAAAGATCAATCCACTGATGCAAAATTACTAAAGATCAGTATTTTCTCTGCTAAAATTTTCACAGCATTTATTTTATTTTATTTTATTTTTCACAGCATTTAATATCCAAAGTTGCAAATGTCTTAAGGCTCATTAACATGTGGACTTATCACTTACCAGCATTTTTTTTATTGTGGTAAATTATACATAAAAGAAAATTGACCATTAGTGACAGTTAGTATATTCACCATTTTGTGCAACCATCGTGACATTTTTATCACCCCAAAGCAAACATGTGTCTATTAAGCAGTCACTCTCCCTTCCCTCCTGTCCCTAGCTCCTGTACCACGTTTTGTATATTTGTTGATAAACACTTGGTTTGTTTCTTCTCTTTCTTTCTTTCTTTCTTTCTTTCTTTTTCTCTCTTTTCTTTCTTTTCTTTCTTTCTTTCTTTCTTTCTTTCTTTCTTTCTTTCTTTCTTTTTTCTTTCTCTTTCTCTGTCAACAATGCTGCTACAAAAGTTTGTGTATTAATTTTTGCGTGGACATATGCTTTCCTTTCTCTTGCATATATGTCTGGAGGTCATATGTAATTCTGTTTCACTTATTGAGGAGCCATCAAACTGTCCACGGTGGCTGCCACATTCTATAGTTCTACCAGCAACACTGTTCCCCACCCCCTCCAGCACCATTTCAGGACCTGTCGCATCAAGAAAGTAGAATGCCCATTTAGTGTCCCCACCTGCTTAGGT
Source organism: Canis lupus dingo (assembly GCF_003254725.2). NCBI lineage: Eukaryota > Metazoa > Chordata > Mammalia > Carnivora > Canidae > Canis > Canis lupus. The sequence continues at coordinate 44,274,457 of NC_064250.1, read as the reverse complement.
GCGTAGACACAGCTTCTAGTTACCCATGCCAATCTGCAGAACAGTAATAATAATCAATAACAAAAGCATTAGATGCCAGGAGTTGTTATAAATGCCTTCTATGTATTTATACAGGCTTTGTTTCCACATTTTCCTATTAGGGGGGAAAAAATTTCTTGGACACTCCCCTACCAAACACTTTATATATTCCCATTTGAAACTGTTTCCTTCCACTTACAACCTGGAGAAGATATTAAGCAATGGGAACTGATGATCTTTATGGAAAAGAAGACATGCAGAGAAGATATAAATACATGTTTCTTCTCAATAATCTTTGAAAATTTTTCATTAAGTCAACAGCTGCATTATAGGATTAATAAATTAACAACTTGTAAACATTTTTGTTGTCTTACCTTTATGATGACGTGTGAGATTTTGGTGGAGTGGGGTGAGGAGAAGAAAGCAGTGTGTTAAGTGCAACTGCATAAAACAGGAATGAAGCTTGGGGTGTGGATGTTTCAAACAGAGATGCAAGTGTGGCATGATCCCTATAAACTCAGAGGTGGCTGCTCAGGATATCCAGGGTCAAGAGCCACATTCCCCATCCTCATGTCAGCCTAAGAATGTGTCTTACACAACTAACCTCTACTCAATGGAATCATATTTTTGTTTTAGATTGTCACCAACTGAGATAATCTGTACACAGCAATTCAGGCAACCTAGTATTCAATGACATGATCAATTTATTTGTATAATTACATACTATTGTTAAGGGAATTAACTTGGGAGTGTAAAAGCAATCTTTCAAATTTAATAGTACTTGCTCAAGAAATCTTTTCCAGTGATTTAAAAATGCAGATACTCCCTGGGAATCAGAGGGCAGGATACAGGAGAGGAGACCTTGAACCTCACTCTGTTGATTCTCCTTCCACATAACTAGAACACCTAACTCCTCAAGTGGCTACTAGAGCCCATTTGAAAAACCATTGATCAAAACCGAAGGAAATTACTCCAGTAGTTCCCACTATACATTATCTACTTGTTTCCATGTGGATATAAGCACCTTCTTAGGCAGAGTACAAGGCAAAACAAGTGTCATGGGAGGTCAAAAAGTGAGTCACCAGCTTGGTAGACAATAGATTACAATGTTATCCTTTTCAAGCCACGTAAATACAGGACACCAAACCATTGGTCTTACCTGAAGGTGGCCACGAAGTTTACCGTGGGCCAGCCCAACACAAAGGACCTCCCAGAACGGATGCTGGCATCTCCCACTATATCCATGCAGTTGGCAATCCACATGGTGTTCAGTGGTATTTTCTTTTTTATCTTAAAGTTTTTATTATACCTAGAAAGATCCCAAACAAGACCTCTGTTAGTTGATTTCAAAAATGTTATGGGAGCAGCTGTGCTCATTAGAGACCAGTTCTCACTGCTCCAGGGCAAATCATGCCTCCTGCATCTCTGTTACCCTCTGTGCACACACAGCAAATGGTTACATGGGCCTTTGCAATGTGTGTGTTGAGCCAACTCTGGCTTGGAAACCTGAAAATACTTACTCTAATATGGCAGCAAATAGCCATATTTTTGAATGGTGAGTGTTGAGTAACCACTGTATATTTTAGAGCTTTGTAAGAAAACCATTAATTCATTTGCTATTGCTGGATTTGTTACTTATTACACATAATTTTTATGGCTATTATTGCAGTTAATTATTCATTTATGACTTGCATACTTCAAAAAGTGTTTGAGGGGCTGAACAAAGGTACCTGATACATGACTTATAAAAATAGTTATACAATTTTTTTCTTAAGAGAGACAAACCAGGGGCACCTGGGTGGCTCAGTCAGTTAAGCATCCAACTCTTGGTTTCATCCAACTCCATGGTCTCAGGCTCTTGAGATCATGCCCCTGTGTAGGGCTCCCCACTCAATGAGGGGTCTGCTTCCTTTCTCCCTCTGCCCCTCCCCCTGCTCATGCTTGCTCTCTAAAATAAATAAATAAATATAAAAAGATAGATAAATAAATAAATATATAAATCTTTTAAAGAGTGTGAGGGAGAAATAAATAAATATAAATAGATAGATAAATAAATAAATAAATAAATAAATAAATAAATAAATAAATCTTTTAAAGAGTGTGAGGGAGAGAGATGAAATCAATCAAACAAACACAAACAAAAAAAAGCTCGGATCAGAAAGATTTAAAAATTACTTTCAACCTTAATTTAAAAAATATATTTTCTAGCCTTTAAAGCATAGGTTATTTTCAATTTCCCTTCTTAAAATTTTGTCCATACCATTTTCCCTTAGATTCTGGCTAAAACGAAAAAACTGTTAGCCTACAGACTGAGCCCGACTGAAAAATCATCCATCCATCCATCCATCCATCCATCCATCTGTCCATCAATCAATCCCAGATCAATGGTCTGGAGGTCTTATATGTAAGTCATGGATACTTCCCATTTCTCTGAGGAGTCAGAAGGGGAGGAACAGGTTTTTGATAATTTCTGCCTAATCTTCTTTGACCTCAAAGATGAAAACCACCATTGATTTATTTTGGTTGATTAATTGATTAATTTGGTTAATTCACAACTTTGACTCGCAGGTGTGCTTGAGATTTAAATAGTTACAAGTCCTATAAGGGATGCCTGGGGAACTTGGATCCTCCACTCTGGAACTCCTTACTATTCAGAAACACATGGGGAAAACACTGAACTGAACTGAGATGAAAGACACTTCATGTGCAAAAATCCCTATGACTCCACTGATTCATGGAACAATTAAAGCTAAAACTCTTCAATGGGATTTATGAAATAAAAATAATCTTTTAGGAAGCCCACTTGAAGGATAATCTAGATTCAAAGCTTAGGACACAATGAATATAAATATGATGGATACCAACATCTTTCCACATTTTTTTTATTTCAACATTTTTTTTTATTTCAACATTACACCCAAGTACCTGTACCTGTGTGCTTGAAGATTTTTATGGAACATAATCAATTAACAGATAAAATCATTTTTTAGAGAGTAATTCCAAAGGCATTGTCACGTCAAAAATATATGGCCAAGGGGAATGACAGACAGATATCTGCTTGTTTTTACAGATTTTTTCTTTCTAATATAGGTATCTGTGTATATACAGACACCTAAGATCCTGTGTGGAAACTTCCAAATACATTGACCTGGAAAAAGCCATCCAATAACCTTAGTTCAATAAAGCACAAGGATTAGTTGAACCAAGGAATTATCCTAGAGCCCAGAGCGTGGTTTCTACTCTCCTATAACATTTTGAACACTTATCATATGCCAAGCTCTGTTCTAAATATTTTATAAATATAAATATAAAAAATTTAATCTTCAAGCAACTACACTAGATGGTCTCTATTAGCTCCATTTTGCAAATAAGGAAACTCACAGAAAGTTTAAATAAGTTGTCAAACGCAGGAACACAGACAGCCTAACTCATAAGCCCATGTTTGTAACCACTTGGCCATGAAGTAACCTTTTCATCTTTCCTACCCTCAGCCTCATTTCTGTCCCCAGAGCCATCAGGCTTTCTCATAGGATTTATCTTGGGAGTGAGAGGATAAATCTCAAGGCATTATATTAATAAAGCCAGTTGCTAGCTTGGAAATATTTAAAATGTGTTACAACAAAGCTTTATACTTCAATAGATTCTTCTAAGGTCTTAATGTGTTTCTTTAATTTCAATCACTGACCCAACTGGATTATCTCAGCAGAAATTAGAAAGTGTTAATCTACTGTAAACTGACTCAAGAAGAAGGAAGAGGAGGAGAACTGCAGTTTTTATTTCTAAAAATTGTCCTTTATTATAGTTGTATTAACATGATAGATGTCCTTCTTGCTTTCCACTACCTTAAACTTTATGCCAGATGTTAAGCCCCAGTGAACTGTGGAGTTTTGCGGGATTCTAAGGAGATTTCCTCTGTTCTAAGATAGAGGTATTCTCTTACAAATGTTGGGAGCAGGGGTCACAGTCTATTCTGTAACTATTTGTCATTTCACTGACAGTGAGTTAATAGTCATCTTCATCTTTTGACCAAATTAAATTCATTTTTTATTTCATTTCTACGTTCTTTAATAACTAAGAATGAGGAATGTGATGTCTAAAGAGGGTGTGAGCTAAGTTCAGTCCCTTTTTCTAAATTCTTCACGGGTTTCTACTAGTACAAATATCTTAATATTTTATCAAATAGATACTATTCTTTCTTTTTTAAATATTTCATTTATTTATTCGTGAGAGACAGAGAGAGAGGCAAAGACATAGGCAGAGAGAGAAGCGGGCTCTCTGGGATCCCTGGGTGGCGCAGCGGTTTGGCGCCTGCCTTTGGCCCAGGGCGCGATCCTGGAGACCCGGGATCGAGTCCCACATCGGGCTCCCGGTGCATGGAGCCTGCTTCTCCCTCTGCCTGTGTCTCTGCCTCTCTCTCTCTCTCTGTGTGTGTGACTATCATAAAAAAAAAAAAAAAAAAAAAAAGAAGCGGGCTCTCTGTGGGGAGCCTGGTGAGGGACTTGATCCCAGGACCCCGGGATCATGACCTAAGCCAAAGGCAGACACTCAAACACTGAGCCACCCAAGGGCCTCAAGAAGATACTGTTCTTAAAAATAAAGTAATTTTTATTTTAATTTTTAAAGTACTTTAAAGTACTTTAATTTTTAAAGTAATTTTTATTTGAAAAATAACTTATTTAGTATTCTATGAATATCAAAAATGATAAGGAAGGTTCCATTTGACTTCAATTCTTGTGAACACAAGTTTCCAGTGTATGAAAAAAGTGACAAAAATCCCCAATTTTCACTATTATTAACATCTTGTACAACTGGAGAAATAGAATTTCTTTGTGAAGAAACAAATATTTAATTCCCCTCATTATTTCACAAGCCAAAATTCACTAATTCTGACCAAAAAAATAGGTAGAAAATAATCAACTATTTATTCAATTTCTGTTAAGTTTTGTAGTGTCAACCTAAAGATGAGACAGTCTCCAGCTGAAGCCTGAGGGTGAGCTGAGGTAAAATGGAACCCTACCCCCTTTTTATAGCTAATTGGGAAAATTAGGCACTAAACTCAGACTATTAATTTGAATAGATTGATTGAGGGTATTGATTCCTCCATGTAAGAGCAAGGCATGACAAGGATGAAATTTGTTTGGTATTTCAGGGGCTATTCCTTTTTAGTTATTTCCTTCTAGGAAAAAAAAAAAAAAAAAGCTATTTTTTTTTAATATTAACAGTGATCATAAATATACCCAAATATTTACTATGGGAATGATCTCATAGTAGTTTTGTAAAGATTGTGGCAAGCATTAAGTGCTGCTTGCTACTGCTATGGATGAAATTGTGTCTCCCTCCCACTGTTTTCCCGCCTTCTTACCATAAAGCCCTCTCTGCCAGTATCATCATGTTTGGAGATAGAGCTTTTGAAGGTAATTAAGTTTAAATGGGATCATCAAGGTAAGGTCCTAATCCAGTAAGATGGATGGCCTTGTAAGAAGTGGGAGAGATCTGTATGTGTGTACATACATAAATTGAGGAAATACCTTGGGGTATACAGTGAGAAGGCGGCCATGTGCAAGCAGAAAAAGAGCTCTCACCAGAACCTGACTGTGATGATATCCCGAACTCGGAATTCTAAAAATCTGTGTTCTCTCTATATCAAAGATCTTGGCTTAAAAATGAAATTCAAATGCCTTTGATCACTTACATTTTCTAATATTACCAATGTATATATAAAGTATATAAGATAATCTTTTGGGAGCTGAGTCTCTTTCAAAGAACATTAACAAAAAATTGATAAAGATTTTGTCACATAAAAACCCTTGAGTAGACATAAGGACATATCTCAAAAGCAATATGTGAAAGAAGAAAAATGTTCAACTTGTTTTGTCATAATGAACCACTCGAAATAAAAATTCAGCCCTTCAATAGATGCAACTCTCTAGTGGAAAAAGAACACTGTCTTTATATAAAAATCTTTTTAGCAGAACATCGTAGGCTCTGTAAAACCCACTGAGAGGTAAGCAGCACCCAGGACAATAAATGGTTCTAGTAAGAAAAGGAAAGTCTTCTCCTCTCCCTAAATGCTATAATTACAAAGATGAAAAAAAAATGAACATATTCCTCTTATAAATTGAATATGAGTGGTCTGCAAGGTCCTAACAACCAGGAAATGAGTTTGCTATTTGTTAGCATGTCTCTTGGGCTAAGGATGGAAGGGTACAACATGGTATGGGAGGAGGAACATGGCCTTGTGATGAAGGCAGGCCTGGGTTGGAATCTCTTGTACGATTTCCCTTTGTATGACTGGGCCATTTCTGAGACTTCCTCTGTTCCCATGTTCATCTCTGCAGCCTGTGGATGATAAAAAATACTGGCCTCGGAGGGCTGTGAGAAGAATTTTATTTATTCATGAGAGATACACAGAGAAAGGCAGAGACATAGTCAAAGGGTGAAGCAGGCTCCCTGTGGGGAAGCTGATGTGGGACTCGATTCCAGGATGCAGGGATCACGACCTGAGCCAAAGGCAGATGCTCAATCACTGAGCAACCCAGGTGGATGAGGCATCTGTGACGTACCTAGTGTGGTTCCCAGCATGCATCCCACATATTTTGGTCTCCCATACTCACCTTGGTTAAATAAAGAGAACGGTAACTAGTCTGCATTTTTAAAATAATGACTTGGCCCTCTGTCAGGAGGAGTAGAGTCCTTCATATGGACCTCATGCGAAGGCCTGGACATTCTTTTTCTCTTTGTCCTCCTTATGACATCACCACCTTCAAGGTTACATCTATGGGCAACTTCCCTAATCTCAAATATATTTTACTGCTATCTTTGCCTCTGATTTTTTTGATACCTATATTTCCTTCATTTTTCAATTCACTAAGCATTCTGATCTATTTCTTACCAAGCAGATTGGAGTTAGTTGTTCACTCAATGTAAAGGAAGGGTTAATTTCAATAATGAAAGAATCTAGGTGTTCATGGAATGTTCTATGAAATTCAGGAGAAAAGAGAATAGAAGTGGTAGCACCACCTAGTGAATAAAAGCCTGTGCTTTGAAATAAATAGACCTAATTTCAAATGTAGACTCTGTCAATTACTAATGTGGTAACCTGGGCAGCATTAGAACTCTGAGCATCAAGGTTCTCCAAAATAAAAATAATCCCATCTCGCAGGGTAGTTGTAAGGTTGGACATAAAGTTTTTTAGCATAATATCTGACATGTAGTAAGCCCCTGATAAATTATTATTAATGTAACTCAGATGAGTATAGCATTTTGCCAAATTATTACTAGCATGTCTTACCTATGACATGGCATAACTGGGATCGAGGGTGAAGGCAGTAAAAAAGAGGGGGTTAGCCTTTTCTCATGACCAAAACACTTCTTGATATTTTGTTTGTGGGAGTCTTGTCTTCCATGTTTTGTGAATAATGCAAACAGAGATGAAGTAAGTAAACAGGGGACCTTCCATGACCTGCTCCCAGACGTTTACTGAGCAATCATCATGTTCTAGACTGGATATTGGATGCATTTGTGTTCAGGGTTGAGAGGAAAGTGCACACAGTTGATTCATTCTCCTACATTCCATCTATCTGCTCCATCTTTTTTTTAAAGATTTATTTATTTATTCATGAGAAACACAGAGAGGAGAGAGAGAGAAGCAGAGACATAGGCAGAGGGAGAAGCAGGCCTCCTGCAGAGAGCCTGACGTGGGACTCGATCCCGAGTCTCCAGGATCAAGCCCTGGGCTAAAGGCAGCGCTAAACCCCTGAGCCACCCGGGTTACCCTGCTCCATCTTTCCTTTTTACTAAACTGCTAAGATAGAGCCCTGATACCATCCATCAGGGCTATTGCCTCCCCTAACTAGTCTTCCTGCTTCCACTCTTGCTTACCCATCCATCTATTATCTACCAACAGTCAGAAAAATTTGCTAGAAATATAAATAAGATTTGGTCAGTCCCCTAGTTAAAACTTTGGCAAAATATTTCCACTTTTTTTTACCATGGCCTGTGAAGACCCTGTGTGACTAAACCCCTGAGCACAGTATCATATCTGATAGCATGGCCCACGCTCTGGGCTCTAGTCAAATCAGGCTTCCCTGAGCCCCTCTCTCTGAGGGGTCAGATTGTACCTATGTAGGCCTGCAAGTCCCTCAACCTCGATGGCTCAGGCACATTGTCTGGGAATGTGGCTGCTTCTCCTCTCATAGATTTGGTTTTAATGCTCCACCTCAGAGAGGCCCTGCTAGACTATTCCTCTCTAATACGTTCCCACCCTCTCTGCACAGCCCCCTATCCACCTTCTATCAGTAGCACTAATCATTATCATTTCCCTTCTTATTTTTATCATTTGTAAGTCGCAGGCAGGAGAGACACTGGCTTGTCACATTGTCAATTGCATTCACTGCAGGGACATGACATAAAACAAGACCTCCAGAAGTACTCATGGAATGAAGGATTCAAGCATTGGCAAACACAAAAGGAAAAAAAATGTAATGTTTTCTTATACTAAGGGTTAATGGGAATGCAATTTTTTTGAGAATCACAAGAGCACGAAACATGGTACACCTACTTGGTATTAGACATCAGCAACGAATCGCTGTACAAGAAAAGCTGCCGCTTCTGCCTCCACCAGCCTTTCTTGAGCTCAATGGGGCCATGGATGAGCACGGTACAAGTGGCACCCTCAGATGATGTAGGGCCTTCGCTGTGGGTGTCCACCTCCACAGACGAGCTCTTCCTGCAACACATCAAACACAGAGCAGCTAGTTACTAGTCAAATACACAATATAGTTTAATGCCAAGTGTCAAGGTTCACACAACACTAAAATTTAGTCCCAACCCCCAAAGCAGAGCTCCAGAGCTCAGAATCAGGGATCCCTGAGTTACAGAAAGCTATAGAAAGAGGTGAGGTCACTTGGGGAACTGATGCAGAGGGAGGACAGTTTCAAGGATGAAGCCCTTGGGCATGCCAACACTTAGAGGTGTGGTGGAGAAAACTGCCAAGCTAATTGTGAGCCATTAGGTAGGCGAGAGCCAAGAAGCCAAAGGTAGAGCAGATTACAAGAAGGTGAATGAACAACAACAAACTGGACAACTTGTGGCCTAATACAAAATAAAGCAATGTGTGAAGAATTAATTACAATTTGCTTTTATGTTAAGATAAAACTGAAGATAACTGAAGATCCTGGATATTGACCCCCATCTTATCTAATTCAATATTCAAATTGGGTAAAAATTCTCAAAGATCAGCAAACATACTGGAAACCTCAGAAAGTTTCTGAACACAGGAGTTCAGCCATTGCTTGGCTGAGCTCTGACAGGACTTCCTGGTCAAAATAGGCAAAACGACTCAATTGAACAGAATGTAAAAATTCTTTCATAACTAGGACAGGTATTTTCATAGACCCGCTGAAAATTCTGTCTCATGGAGAGAGAGAGTTGGCTCTCTCCTGGAGCCAAGAAAGTGCCTCCGCCTCCCCCAAGAATGTATAAAGCCTGTTCCCTTCTGCTCAGCAGCACTGAATCTTCTGAACAGGAGCAGCTTTTCAGGAAGCTGGTGCTGAAGTTACTAATTAGTTTCTATGTATTAAAAGAAACAAAAAGAAAACAACACTTCCTGTTATTGCCGGTCTGTCTGGATGATCAGAAATACTGTATCAGAAGACTACCTCATGCGGTGAAGCCTTGAATGACCCCCTGTAAGTTCAGCATGCTTTTTGATTAATGGGAACATCCTTTTTTCTTCAATTCGTGGGACGGGAAACCGAGTGAGTCTACAGCACTTGGCAGAGTACTGTCAAATGCTTGAAGCCTGAAGATTCTGCAGTGCTCCACGATCACTGCCATTATGATGTCACAGATTCAAGGCTCATGTCATAACTGCCAAACTGACATACTGGTTTCCCTATCTTGGCCTCCAAGTTTTGATTTTTTAAAAGTAATCTTTTTTATTTTGAGATAACTGTAGATTCATATGCAGCTATAAGATATAGTACAGAGAGATGACATCAGTTTTTTACAGATGGAGTCTTCCAGAGACACTTCCATCACCACAAGGGTCCTTCCTATTACCCATTTACAACCACACAAATTTCTTTCCCCCTCCACCACCTCTTTAATCCCTGGCAATCACAAATCTGTTCTCCATGTGTATAATGTTGCCATTTCAAGAATGTTATACAGATGGGATCACATAGTTTATGACATTTGGGGATTTGCTTTTTCCCATTTGATGTAACTGGAGACTCATCTGGACGGCTGCAAGTATTCACAGTTCATTTCTTGGTGTCCCTTAGTACTACATCATGATATGAATGTATCACAGTTTGCCTAACTACCTGTTGAAGGAGTTCGGGATTGTCTGCGGGTTTTGGCTGTCACTAACAAAGCTACTATAAACATCTGCATACAGGTTTTTGTGTCAGCATTAAGTCTTCACTTCTCTGGGCTAAATGCCTAGGACTGCAAGAGCCACCTCATATGGTGGCTGCTATGTTTTGTTTTTTAAGAAACTGTCCAACTGTTTTCCAGAATGGCTGTGCCATTTCACAGTCTCCCTAGTACTGTATGAGTCAGTTTCCCCTCATCCACATGAGCATTTGGTGTTGTCATTTTTTATTTTAGCTATTCTGGTAGCTGTGTAGTGTGATATCTCACCGTGGATTTCACTTGCATTTCCCTAATGGTTAGTGATACTAACCATTGATTTGCCACCTGGGCATCTTCTTCAGTGTCACAGCATCTACAGGAGCCTGTTAAAAACATGTTACATGAAGATGGTGTTACCTTTCTACTAGGAAACTGATGGTTTTAAACTATAGAACACTTCTGAAAGAAATTGAGGAAGACACAAAGAGATGGAAAAATATTCCATGCTCATGGATTGGCAGAATTAATATTGTGAAAATGTCAATGTTACCCAGGGCAATTTACACGTTTAATGCAATCCCTATCAAGATACCATGGACTGTCTTCAGAGAGTTAGAACAAATTATTTTAAGATTTGTGTGGAATCAGAAAAGACCCCGAATAGCCAGGGGAATTTTAAAAAAGAAAACCATAGCTGGCGGCATTACAATGCCAGATTTCAGGTTGTACTACAAAGCTGTGGTCATCAAGACAGTGTGGTACTGGCACAAAAACAGACACATAGATCAATGGAACAGAATAGAGAATCCAGAAGTGGACCCTGAACTTTATGGTCAACTAATATTCAATAAAGGAAGAAAGACTATCCACTGGAAGAAAGACAGTCTCTTCAATAAATGGTGCTGGGAAAATTGGACATCCACATGCAGAAGAATGAAACTAGACCACTCTCTTGCACCATACACAAAGATAAACTCAAAATGGATGAAAGATCTAAATGTGAGACAAGATTCCATCCAAATCCTAGAGAACATAGGCAACACCCTTTCTGAACTCAGCCACAGTAACTTCTTGCAAGATACATCCACGAAGGCAAAAGAAACAAAAGCAAAAATGAACTATTGGGACTTGGGACTTCATCAAGATAAGGAGCTTTTGCACAGCAAAGGATACAGTCAACAAAACTCAAAGACAACCTACAGAATGGGAGAAGATATTTGCAAATGACGTATCAGATAAAGGGCTAGTTTCCAAGATCTATAAAGAACTTATTAAACTCAACACCAAAGAAACAAACAATCCAATCATGAAATGGACAAAAGACATGAAGAGAAATCTCACAGAGGAAGACATAGACATGGCCAACACGCACATGAGAAAATGCTCTGCATCACTTGCCATCAGGGAAATACAAATCAAAACCACAATGAGATACCACCTCACACCAGTGAGAATAGGGAAAATTAACAAGGCAGGAAACCAAAAATGTTGGAGAGGATGCGGAGAAAAGGGAACCCTTTTACACTGTTGGTGGGAATGTGAACTGGTGCAGCTGCTCTGGAAAACTGTGGAGGTTCCTCAAAGAGTTAAAAATAGACCTGCCCTACAACCCAGCAATTGCACTGCTGGGGATTTACACCAAAGATACAGATGCAATGAAACGCCGGGACACCTGCATCCTGATGTTTCTAGCAGCAATGTCCACAATAGCCAAACTGTGGAAGGAGCCTCAGTGTCCATCGAAAGATGAATGGATAAATAAGATGTGGTTGATGTATACAATGGAATATTACTCAGCTATTAGAAATGACAAATACCCACTGTTTGCCTCAACGTGGATGGAACTGGAGGGTATTATGCTGAGTGAAATGAGTCAATGGGAGAAGGACAAACATTATATGTTCTCATTCATTTGGGGAATACAAATAATAGTGAAAGGGAATAGAAGGGAAGGGAGAAGAAATGGGTAGGAAGTATCAGAAAGGGAGACAGAACATAAAGACTCCTAACTCTGGGAAACGAACTAGGAGTGGTGGAAGGGGAGGAGGGTGGGGGTGAATGGGTGATGGGCACTGAGGGGGGCACTTGACGGGATGAGCACTGGGTGTTATTCTGTATGTTGGCAAATTGAACACCAATAAAAAATAAATTTATTATTAAAAAAATAAAAAATAAACAAAAAAATAAAGCTTGATTTTATAAACATAAAAAAAATTTAAGAGTTTTGTGTCACAGGAATTTAAACAGTGGCAATATACATAGCTTTGCAGGTTCGAGTTCTCCAACAAATTAAAATCAAATAATTGGAAATGTTTTCAATATGGAAAATATACAAATGAGATAAATGGCAGAGACCTCTTATGAGCAATGTTTCATTACTTGCAGATTATCATTAGATAATTTCAGAACCTAAACAGACTCTCAATATTCAGACTTCTTTTCCTGTATTTTACATTTAATATCTCCCTACCTATATTCCAGAGTCAAAGTACTTGACCAAAAGGCATTTAGCTTTATGGCAAAAGTTATCCATCTGCAGTTACTACTTTCAAGGACTTGACAACAATGCTGATGTGATCTGCTAGTTCCCTTTTGAACAACGTGCAATAATTTATGCCAACCCTGTATAAAGTCATACAGGTAACAAAAAAAGAAACAATTATGCACAGTTCAATAGATGTATAATGTTGTGTTGTTTTCCCAGTCTAAAAATTAACCAGTGAAACATAATTTATCAACTATACTTGACTTGGTTTCAGGAAAACCGCATCTGAGAACTACATCACTGTCCTTATCTCATCCTCAGTCATTGGTGGGAATTTTATAGGCCACCATGCTATTTATTTTGTGGATAGTAATAGTAAATGAACGAAGACAGACTTCCTCAGAATTGGTAATAAACGCTGGCCCCGACTCTTCCCATTTTTCAGGTACAACCAAATCTTTGCATAAATCAGTAGGTCAAATGAACCTAAATTGGGGATAAGATCATTAAACTATTTTTTAAAACAAACAACTATTCAAAAACAACTATTTTTTGAAAGGTACAACTATCCTTGCTGTCTCCCTCACATGTGAGCCACCTATCATGTCAGAAAAGCTAGTTTAGCTTGATCTCTAATCAGTTATATTAGCTAATTGCATTTCTTCAATGGAAATTTTAGTACAGAAAATACTGTACTCCTTTTTATTTAATGAAAAAACTCGAGTTTTTTTTTTTTTTCAAAGAGAAAAACCATTAAAGATATTTGCAGAAAGTATATAATTAATCACGAGGCAGCATGAATCTAAGCCAGAGAAAGAGAACATCTTGGTTCTGTGACCGCTGTATCCCAATGCCCAGAACCGTGTCAGGCATACCGTAGGCATTTAGGGTATATCTGATGAATGAAGGAGTAACTAAGCTAGAAAAGAAAGACACAGTTATACCTGTAAGTCTTGATTATATACAAGGAAATGTGTAGAAAATAAAAGTAATGGAAGAAATTACATCAAAATATTCAGGAGTACTGTAGGAAACTTTCATTCTTTCCCTATTCAGCATTTGTAAATAAATGCAACCAGCATTACTTTAGATTCATGACGTTTTTCTCACTTATATACCATGACATGGATAATTAAGAAAAAATTCAACAAAACTAATTCTTAAATAGCTTAGTCTTTCCACAACAAATCTGAACCAACGTGAAGTCATATAATACTTACAAGAGACTTTCAACAGCGGCAGAAACGTCACGGTAGCTGTGATCTGTCGGATCTCATCCTGGATAGCCTTCTGAGACTTTTCTTCTGCGTGTGCTACTGAAGAAACCAAATGAGTTGATTCATTTTAAGTTTTAACAAGTTATTTAAAACACTGGTAAGATTATTTGTTTGATTAAATGCTTCAAAACTCAAATTAAGTAATGCATTCAAAAGGAATTTTTAAAAAACGATTATAATTTCATTTATTATTCCAGTTTTTAAGGCTGATCTTAGTATCAGGTCATTAAATAACAGATGACTAGAAAACCTGCCAAGTGCTTCAACTCAGGAAACATTCAGCATATTGTAAAATAAAGATAACAAGTAGTATCTAAGATCTTTAATTGGCATAATCATTTTGGCATTTTTAGTAATACCTAAATGTCTAATTCTGTAGTGCTTCAAATAAGATGTTATATCAAGTTGTTTTTATAATTAAACATTTTCTAAAATAGACCAAAGGCTTCAGGAACAAACTACATATCATTATGAGAGAGGGTTCTGAGTTTACAAGTAAGCATGCCTAGGACAATGCTAAGAATTAGCATTTAATGAGGGGCATTTCCCATCCAGAGGATCTAAGAACTTCAGTTAAGAGTGTCTTAGGAAGTTCATAGCATTAAATGAAATACAGTAGATCTGCAGATCAAGCTAGGAGAAAGTCTAGGATAATACTTCATGGTTAAAAGTACCTTGACACAATTCATAAAATGGCCCACCTAATACATCATGTGTAGCTTACATATAGCACCATAAATACTAAAGGTTGAAATGTATGGATTTTAGACTAAGGGCAATTATGTTAAGAGTACACTATACAAGTCCATAATAGGCACGACTCTTTTGTGAGCACAGTTTGAGAGTCTAATTCTTCTCCACGGGAGATGAAAGATTGAATCTAACATAGTTAGAAACAAACTACTTATACGAAACTAGTTCGATATAGTTAGAACTCATTTAGTCAAGAAACAAGTTTTGGAAAAAAAAATCTATGAAAGTGGAAGCAATTTAATTCATACTTGCCTGTCATCTTTTGCAGTCTTGTCGCACTCAATATCAAACTGCCACCTTTCCAGGACTTCATCGCTTTCAATATTTGAGATGACTACCACCAGTTTCTGAACTGAACACTTGTATAACCAACCTGCAATACATAACAAGGCATCTTTTATGGTTCACTGCATTCCAAAGTAACTCTTCCTAGGTCTCACTTTCTACCCTTAGCAAATTCCTGCCACTGGTATTTTGGAACTCCTCCAACCTATACAGAAAACTTGCCTCACAATAACCTAGCTCCCATTTTCCAATTCTCAGTATCTGTACCAGATGTAGCTAGTACTGAAGGCTAAGGACAGAGTAGTGAACATGCAGTATACTCTAATCCAAGGTAAACTGCAGAAGATGAGCATTAATCTAATCACTGCAGCAATAAATGTAAAATTTTAATTGTAATAAATGCTAAGAAGGTGCAGTGTGTGATCCAATAAGAGAATATAGGAAAATTTGACTCAGGGAATTCTCACTTGACTTCAGTTCTGCAAGTAAATACCATTAAATATGCAAAAGGTTACAGAGATCGAACAATTTGCCTCTAAGAAGAGCAATTCCTCCATTCTAAATAAAAGGGACAGATTAAATAGGGAGGTCTACATACAACTGAGGTGAAATGTCATCAGTGTAGTCTTAAAGGAGACAACCTAAAAACCAGTAGCTTAGGCAGGGCTTGCTTCTTCATCAAATGAAGGTGACATAGATTCTTAGTTACTTCTACATTTCAGGCTAAATAATCTGAGTATAGCCCTGGGTGATTTAGTCCTGAAGATGATAAAAATACAATTAATAGAATTTAAAAAATAAAGCCTCTTGAAACAAAATATATATGACTCAGGAATTTAAAAAAAATTACTGTAATGTTTTTTTGGAACTAGTTTTGGAAGGTCAAATGAGGAGCCAGGGAGAAACATCCTATAACACAGAAAAATTAGAAGTGAGACTCCTAAGTAGAGAAAAACATGGGGGGAAAAAAGAGTAGATGGAGAACAAGTATTCATTCAACAAGTATTCAGTAATTTCTTAAGCTAAGAAAAAACAATGAGTGTTCAGATAGAAATGGCTAACTTACTGGCAGGATTTTAACAAAGACAAATGAAGACAGTAAGACATTAGAAAACTTTATTAGGTACTCTATTAGTAGTATTTTTTTTTTTAAGTTTAGTTCCCAGGCTAGATCCAATTTCATTTTGTTTTATTATAAAATAATGATGGTTTTAATCACTAGACAGCTATAGAAAACATATCATGTTAAAAATATATAGTGGATTTCTCTCCAATAATAAACACCATCATAGTTATGTAAAATTCCAACTTGCTCCACCTGGCTACACGAAATGCAAAAATCAAAGGGAGTTGATAGAGACTGTTTTGTGAAGCCAGATCAGATTCCTAACATCAACGTATTTAACCCACTCAAAATGTGGTAGGGAAGAGTGGACTTTCTTTCAACTTATTATTTGCTTCCTTCGGATTGAGAATCACTATGAGATTGCAGTGTTTTACACCTCTTTGTATAGAGCTGAAAAATGAACACCAAGATGCCAGAAATTACGGGTCCAAGAAGGCCTGCAAAACTCAAAATGGTTTTCAACAATTAAATACCTTTCAGTTGTTCCACTACATTATTGAGTTATTTTATGAGCTCAGGATCAGTTGTTACAAGCAAGGTGAGTCCGTATTTCTGCACTCCAGTAGAGGTTTCAGATGGATATATGCCACGCTGGTATAAAATGCTGTTGATGCCAAATGCTGAAAACAAAAGGAATGTTAAAGTCATTTTCACTTTGCAACTCTGGAAAATAAAACCTATTTAGATGTGGCTACGGTTTCATTCATGGTATCAAACCGAAAAAGCTAAATGTACGTTTGTGGGTGTCTTGGTGAAAGCAGGGTAGGTGAAAAGTGCCACTGAAAATCCTTAAAAATGTTGCTTCTAAGTGAAAAGAACACGATACCTGCGTTTATGCAGGAATAAAAATGCCAAACTGCATTAACCTAGTGTCAAAGTAGAACTACAAGCTCAGGGTAATGCAAGCCCCAATTCAGGTTATGTGACCGCAGGGTGCTGAAACAGGCTTTTGCGTCTGGATTAGCAACTGATGAACCGGTCCGATGCTCCAGAGCAAGCCTCTCCCTCACTTTTCCCTCCTCTTCTCCTGCCGGCGTCTATCAGAGGGTACAAACATGGCCTGGTCCAGGACAGAGTTTCCTAAATCTGGTCCATGGTTGTCAGTACCGGAATCAAAGCTTGGTGGATGGGCTGTTCAAAGTGTACTGGGGCTCCACCGCTCGGGGTGGTGCCGGGGCTGGGAAGCGGGTGGGACCCGCAGTTTCCCGCAAGGATGCTGGTGCAGGGGCGCGGCGCGAGGCAGGCCGCGGCAGCACCTGGGCTTCCCGCTCCCCCAGGAGCAAGGCGCCTAGATTAGATTCTCCAGCCAGGCGGGCGCTGGAGCAGAGCCGCCCCCCACCCCCGGCCCCCGCCTCCAGGGCCGCTGGCCTCAGCTGTCCCCGCCCTCTGGCCTGCGCGAGGGGGACTCACAGAAGAACTCGGCCACGATTTCCGCCTCCCGCGCAGGGCGATGCCTTGCTCCCGGGAGAGCTGCAGCGCCATGGCCAGGCCTACGCACGAGGGAGCGGCTGCGGCCCGGCAGACGGCGACGCCACAGCCTCCAACGGTTCCCGCCACTCGTTTGGAAAGTAACGACGCTGCTCCCCGGGCCCTCCGCGCAGGCGCGACGAGCCTCTCGGCCCACCCAGCGCCAGGCTCCTGGCTCGCCCGAGAGGGGCGCCTCGCGCAGGCGCAGTGGGTAGGCGTGGTCAGGCACTTCGGGGTCGTCGGGGCTCGGAAGGGTCCGGCCGGGCACCTGTACTTGCGGTCGCGGGGCTGAGCTGGGGCGGGACGCCGGCTCCCGAGGCCTGCGGAGTGAGCGGCCCAGGATCCCAGTTCGTCAGTTTCAAAGCTATTTTCCTTCCTTTTTTTTTCAAAGCTATTTTCGAATCCCTCTTAAATTATGAAGGACTTGGCCTCATCTGCTTTTGCTCCTTTCTTTCTCACCAAAATCTATTCCATATATCTTCTTGCAAAATATTCATTTTAATCTCATCTCCTTATTCCCTCTTCCCTGGTTGCCTATTGATTTCTTCTTCAGCTGAACTGCTGGTCCATTTTCATTCATCTACGTTATTACTGATTTCTAGTCCTGGTTCCTATCACTTTCAATGAACACCTGATTTTGACATCCCGGTGACTTTGGGTTTTGGTGTATTCTCCCATTCTCCACTCCCAGATGCAAGAGTGTTTCTTATTTATTCATTGTCTACTTATTCAATAACTGTTTATTGATTGTTATGCCAACCACCATGCTAGGCACTACAAAAAGAGTGATGAACTACACAGACAGTCCTTTCCTTCAAGGGCTCTCAAATTGTGTATCTCTTCAGAGATATTTCAAAACTGCTTCATCCAAGCAGTTCTTGGTACTTCCCCTTATACCTTAGATGCCTTGCGCAGTAGTCAGAATTCAAAGATGATCTCCAGGAGCACAGCTCCCAGGCCTCGAGCCCGGGCGCAGCTCCCCGGCCCCGAGTGCAGCTCCCCGAGCCCGCGCGCAGCTCCCCGAGCCCGAGTGCAGTTCCCCGAGCCCGAGTGCAGCTCCTCGGCCCGCGCGCAGCTCCTCGGCCCGCGCGCAGCTCCCCGAGCCCGAGTGCAGCTCCCCGGCCCCGAGTGCAGCTCCCCGGCCCCGAGTGCAGCTCCCCGCTCCGAGTGCAGCTCCCCGAGCCCGAGTGCAGCTCCCCGGCCCCGAGTGCAGCTCCCCGCTCCGAGTGCAGCTCCCCGAGCCCGAGTGCAGCTCCCCGAGCCCGAGTGCAGCTCCCCGCTCCGAGTGCAGCTCCCCGAGCCCGAGTGCAGCTCCCCGGCCCCGAGTGCAGCTCCCCGAGCCCGAGTGCAGCTCCCCGGCCCCGAGTGCAGCTCCCCGGCCCCGAGTGCAGCTCCCCGAGCCCGAGTGCAGCTCCCCGGCCCCGAGTGCAGCTCCCCGCGCTCAGCTCCCGGGCCCCGCGCCCAGCTCACGGCTCGCGCGCCAGGGCAGCTGGCGAGGGGAGCTGCAGGACCGCGCGAGGCTGGGGGCCCGCGGGCGCTGCCGCGCGCTGCCGGGCGGGAGGCTGGAGGGCCGGGGGCATGGCCGCGCCCCGGACCGGGTCGGCCCGGGCCCGGGGGCGGCGGCGGCTCCTCGCGCGGCTCTGGGGGCGCGGACACCCCGGCAGAGCCCCCCCGGGGTGGGGCATGGCAGCCGGGAGCATCACCACGCTGCCCGCCCTGCCGGCGCCTTCCCGCCCGGCCACTTCAAGGACCCCAAGAGGCTGTACTGCAAAAACGGGGGCTTCTTCCTGCGGATGCACCACGAGGGCCGGGTGGACGGGGTCGGGGAGAAGAGCGATCCTCACGTCAAATTGCAACTTCAAGTAGAAGAGAGAGGCGTTGTGTCCGTCAGAGGAGTATGTGCAAATCGCTATCCTGCTACGAAGGAAGATGGAAGGTTACTGGCTTCTCAATGTGTTACCGACGAGTGCTTCTTTTTTGAACGATTGCAATCTAAGACCTACAATACTTACCGGTGAAGGAAATGCTCCAGTCGGTATGTGGCGCTGGAACGAACTGGGCAGTATAAACTTGGACCAAAAACAGGACCTGGGCAGAACGCTATACCTTTTCTTCCAATGTCTGCTAAGAGCTGATCTAAATGGCAGCATCTGATCTCATTTCACATGAAAGAAGACGTATATTTTAAAAATTTGTTAATGAAAGAAAAAAATGTGTACAGTTATCTGCTCGGTTTGGATAAATGGTCAGATAACCTTTTATCTAAGAGTAAATATTTAATCATTGCCTTACTAAAGAAAAGGTAACAAAAATGCCTGGAAAATGTATAGACTTCCACCTTTTATATTGCATTTGCCTTTATCTAGTAAAGCTTACTTAGAGCTACACTCTCTTCCTTACATTTGCTTCATTTGAAAAGAGGCTTTTAAAATTTGCACATTTTCTTCAAGTAAGTTTTCTTCGTGTAAATTATACTCTGAGAAAATTAAAATCAGATATTTAGTTAACCCCAAATGTCCACTACTTTTTATAATATGGCACACATTATTCTGCACGTACTTAAGATTTTTTAAAATATGCAAATATGGATTTAATCCATTCCTGTCATAGTTCTGTAATTGTCTGTCAGTTCCTTGTGATAGAGTTTATAGAACAAGCCTGTGTAAACTGGAAGTTCTTCCGTGGTGAAATCAATCTTGTCAAACCCTTCTCTGTACCCATAGAGCAGCAGCCTAGCGACTCTGCTGGTGATGGGAGTTGTATTTTCAGTCTTGATCAGGTCATGGAGATCCATCCATTCACACCTTAAGCATTCATGCTGGCAAAAATTTATGGTGAATGAATATGGCTTTAAGCGACAGATGATATACATATCTGACTTCCCAAAAGCTCCAGGATTGGTGTGCTGTTGCCGAATGCTCAGGAGGGACTTGAACTCTGATTTTATACCAGTCTCTTCAAAAACTTCTCGAACTGCTGTGTCTCCTACATAAAAGATAGGAGTACAAATCAGTAAGGATCACATTTTGAGAATTTTAATCACCAAAGATTTTCAGATAAAGTAGCACTATCCAAAGGTTGAAAAGCAAAACTTCAACATAAACTCTTTGCCTTCTGGACATCCTGAAATACTAAAGTATTTTCTTACAACTATACATCTTAGAAGCTTTTGAAATAGCGAATATTTCTTTGGCTGCTATTTGTAGGCTTACCCACCTGGTATGTATATTTTGGGGGTCACATTTTAATCTCTTTTGACTCTATTTCCCAAAAGTTGAAAACACAGGTTCTTGCCGTTAACACTCTTACATATTTCTTCATTATTTCCTGTTTGTGATCATCCATCAAAACTGCCTAAATTTATACATATCAGTATTGAGAAAAATTGATTCATTCTTCCTCACAAAAGTCTGTAGAGCTGCAGAATGTACTGAGCTGTGAAAAGTTCAAAACCTTCCTGGTGATCTTGGGTGGGACTGTCAAGCCTCTAAAGTCATAGAAGAGTTTCATTTATAACCATTTTGTTATGGTCCCCTAATTATTCTGTCAGGGGAATCCCAGTAGTAATTTTTGGCATTCCCTTTCGTTTCTTGAGATTCCAAAGAACTATTTTATCAAAAGTGTCAAAAAAGAAAAGAAAAGAAAAGCTTGCAATTTACAGAATTTTATAATACAACATGGATTTCACATTTTATAAGGTTGATTTTTCAATATTATGCAAATTTCTGGGACAGGATTTTGATCACCATTAATATTTCTGTGGTTGCTTTTTCTGAATCTCCAGAAGAACCCCCTAAATGGGCTTTCTCTAATTTTGTGATGCTTTGTCAGTGTCTCCTAAAGTGTTTATGAGAAACTCTTTAAAAAGCTGCCTTCTTTGCTAGGTTTGCTTAGAAGCTTCCCAATTTCACAATTGTCACAGGCATAGATTTTTGTTCAAACACCTCTATTCAGTGCTTCTATTTCCTTGTTTGTCAAATAGAAAATTATACTGGTGAAGAATAGGTAAGGAAGAAGAAATCAAGGGAAAACATCTCAATTTTCCTGTAGTTGGACTATTGCCTTGTCTTAACAATTGCCTGCATAAGCTCATGTTTGTTTTCTAAGAAACAGCTATAGCAATATGCACAGGAAAAACAAAGTGTTCTAAAATGTAAGACATTTGTCCACCATTTTGAATTACATGCTGACTTCCCCTTGAGATTTTCCATAGATTAAACATGGTTTGAAATTACTGTTTTAAACTAAAAACATTTAAAAAAAGAATTTATGTGAATAAAAGGAGAATCTTCCTTAAGAAAGATAATCTTCAGCTGGGAATACAATAGATGTTTATTAAATTTGTTACAGGTTGTGTCACTAGTCTTAAGTGAAATCAGCAAATGACATTTACAATTTAACTATTGTTGAAATGTTTACTCTGTCAGCACTTTTAAAAAAATAACCATGGGGGTTCCGTTAAACTCTTACTACCACTAATCAAGAATTTGGCATTTCAGTCAGAATCTAGCCTTTTTTATATATCATGGAGGCACAGGACAGACTAGTGAGTGAATCTACCCTACTCAGCAGTCACTTGAGCTGTTGATTAGAAATCAGCACTGCCTGGGTAGTTTGATCAGTTTAACTTGAATCAACATATTATGGACTAGACTAAACATTGATTGGGTATATAAGTGCTTTTGCATCCAGGGTATGAGTGACTCCTTCCTCCTCAAAATGGAAATCTTTACTCCACAGCTTTTTTGCCATGAATTTAAATTTTGTTATCCAGATAAACTGCTTTATTCTGTTGTACCTTTATTTTAACATACTGTAAGCTCAAGTGAAATAACATTTACTATTTTATATGTTTAAGGAACATAGGAAAAACCAAGAAGTTTTCGTTTTTTTTGCTGACTGAGAGATATGTTTAAATATGTCACAGTATTTTTGTTTAGTTACAGGACAGTGGAATGGAGTTTATTTTGTTATTTCTAGTTTGTAATATTTAACAATAGGGTTAGGTTGAAATAAAATAGGAAAAACTGCAGAATGTGGATTTCCCTGGTGTTTCCCTCTGATTCTGGTGCACTGATGAGCTCTGAACAGACCCCCTGCTGCTTTCTGGTCCTTTGACCATGCAGGAGATTCTCTTCCTGTCGATGGTAATGATGATATTTTAGAAAGGCAATTTCTCTGTTTTTAACCTTGTAGATACTTTTGTACTATTACGGTATTATATTAAAGCCTGAAGATTGTATTCTATTTTGTATATGCCCTCCCTTAATATTTTAAGTGCTTCATTTACCTAGTATTATCAAAGAATGAAGGATTCCAAACAAACGTGTTTCCCAGTTAACTAGAGTTTACTACTCAAGAGCTAATAGGAATGTGTGCACATTTGTGATGGTTGTATTCCTAAAATATATACACTCCTAAATACAGAGTTTAAAGAAAATAATTTCAATACTTAGGTAATTTGGCTCATCCTCAAGGATAATCTGTTGTGTTGTAAGACAGAAATGCTCTAATATGGACATAGTCTCCAGAATTCTATTGTCAGTTATCATTTCTAGCTGCTTTCAGGGTTTTATCAGTTCTAAGGGAAAGCTTTAATTTACATACTCCTAAGCTATATGATGAATGCGAGCTGCTTTTCTTGTAACTCCTCATGGTTGAGGTATATATATGCTCTCTAGATAGGTAGGGTTGTTGTGTCAACCACAAATACTTAATTCAGAATTCACTACTTTTTCTGTTTGTTTTTGTTTTTTAATTTGGACTTGAAGTGTTCTGGAGTACACTTAAACCTAAAATCATGTATACTTGGCTTGAAAATGTGTTCTTCATTTGCATTTAAATATAAGTAAACCGAAAATTCACAAGATCCATAAAAACTCAAAAGGAAAAAGTCAATTCATTTGAGAAGGCAAGATGCAGAGGAGGAAGCTAACCATACTTCCTGTAGCCTAATTTTTGCCCACTATGGATTGGGTAAGGATGTAAGACATAAATTTAACTAGTTTACACACACTCTCATATATCACATAAGGATAGTATGAAATAATTAGGTGTTCCAAAATAAGTGGCCCCCTCTTTCACTACTTGCACCACCACAAAATCTGTTATTTCAACAGAAGACCTAAGCAATGGAATCGAAGCAGAAGATCCTTAAGTACCTAAAGGCCAAAATTTGCTATGGACATATCTCAGTGTAGTAAATTTACTTATGGTTTGTTAGGAGTTGGCTATTTACTGTTTATAGGGCATTTTCATCTGTGTAACATTTTTAAAAAATCATGTTTCAAATATATATACATTTTAAAATATTTATAAAGAACCTAGGAAGTTGCCTTTATATATAAATGTTGGCTAAGTAGGCGACATGCATATGGAGGAAAAAAATTATGGAGAAATAATACTGAGATCAAATGAGGCATCTTGATTTATTATGATAATGCAGACTGCATTTGACCCAGTCAAGGGTCAGGAATAGGTAGGAAAACTCTGTCTTTATTCTTTCTTCTATTTACTGTAAAATCAGTAACACATGAAGAGTTCTTAGCTTATTTCACATTTCCCTGTTTGAAATATTGAGCTCAGGAAGTTGTTTTAGGGAGTTCATTAAGACTTTCTTGTAGGAGACATTTTACTAAGTTTTGACTTCCTGACTATTTAAAATAAATAGTAGATAAAGAGGAGAATTAAGTCACTACTGCTCTATAGGTGACTTTATAAATACTTATTTTGAGGTTCATTTAAAAGTTACTGTTCATCCTTGTGGGGTGAAATGGTCAAGAATTTGTGTTTTCTTATAGTTTAATTCCAGTAACAATATTAGTCAAATCCAAAATAACCCTTGATTGCTAAAATTTTCTAATGTATATGCAAAGCTTTTTATTTCTTTTTAAAAATATTTTATTTATTTATTCACGAGACACACACACCCACAGAGAGAGAGAGAGAGAGAGACGCAGAGACACAGGTGGAGAGAGAAGCAGGCTGATGGGGGACTCCATCCCAGAATTCCAGAATCATGCCCTGGGCCAAAGGGAGGCGCTAAACCGCTGAGCCACACAGGGATCCCCAAAGCTTTTTATTTCAAACAAATTAACCTAGGAGCAATTCTAAACAGAATAGGTGTTGTGCTCCTAATGGTATTTTTTATACTAGTGGGGTAAGTTGTAATATTACAAGTTTTGCTGCTAATTTTGTAGTAGCTCTGAAGTAACCTCTCTGAAATTTCTCAGTATAAACCAGTTAAAAATTTTTAAATCTTATTTTCAGCTATAGAGCAAAAAAGTAAACACAAATTTCCTGAGCATATTCAAGCCAGTTAAAAATATGTAAGGTGTACACACCAATATCTTCTCCAGGCTCTGACAGGCCTCCTGGAAACTTCCATATATTTTTCAACTGCAATATAAAGTCAGGAAATAAAGTTAACATAGCTTCATTCACTAACACACACATGGAGACTGCACAAAATCCACCCATAATTGGTCAAGAGGCTGAGAATTTACTTTTTGGTAATTGCATGCAAATTTCTTTTACCTTCCTTTCACACTCCACCCTTTCTTCTTCTTGGGGGAAACTGGTAACTTAGTAAATATTTCCCTATTTTTTTCTTCAGGAAATAGAAGTGGTTTTGTTTGATTTATGTGATAAATTCTGTTTGAATGAAACAGTGGAGGGAAACATCTACTGAGTTTGTGTAATTTTTAAAATTTTGCTGCTAGTTAACTATTAACAGGGGAATCATACAGATGCTGCTATAAATAAGTAGAAAGTACAGTATAAATTTAATAACTAAAGTATGCTATTTTTAATTTTCACACTTATTTTTCTATATTGTATGTCTAATCAGATTTCTCTTGTTCTGTGTTAATGATTTTATGTACAAATCTAATTGCTTTTCATGGGTAGTATGAATAAATTTGATTAGTATAAGTTTGCATTGTTTTTTGTGTGTATCATTTCATTTTTTGGTGGACAGGGACACAGGCAGAGGGAGAAGCAGGCTCCGTGCAGGGAGCCTGATGTGGGACTCACGCCCTGAGCCGAAGGCAGTGCTAAACCGCTGAGGCACCGGGGCTGCCCTGGACTAACTTTTAGAGGCACATCCCTAGCACAGAGCTCAAGCATCCCTCTCAAGCGAAGCAGCTGAACAGAACAAGCTTCCCCCACTCAGGTTTTCCACCTAGTCACTGAGTTCCAAAAGGCTAAATTCAGCTGCCACCACTCAGAGGCAAATGGGGAGATAATATACCCTTAAAGTTCTTTGTTAGTAATCTAGCATGTAAGTAGGGATATTTACTGTTTTCTCCCGCTGGTTTTATGAATCTAGAGTTTAGGATTATTCATTCAATCAACAAATAATTGAATATTTTGTGCCAGGTAAATAGACCAAGAAACCCAGAGCTCATGGAAACAGATAATGGACAGATAATAACACAAAATGTAAGGTATATCAGACACTGATAGTTGCTTAAGAGAGAAACAGTAGAGGAAGATAGGAAATGTGGGGGTTGGGAGTAGGTGCTGTTTTTCATAGTGTACACAAAGAAGGCCTTAGGAATGAAGAAATGAGGAAGTAAGCCATGTGAATATCTGCTGGAAGAACATCCCAGGCAGAAGAAATAGCCAGTGGAGATGTCAAGTAAGAAGTTAAATGTACAAATCTTGAGTTTGAGAGAGAGTTCAAGCCAGGACATATAAATTTGGAGTGATCAGCCTGCATATGGTGTCTAAGCTGAGAAGCCAGTTGAGATCACCAAGAGAGTTAGTGTAGATGGAGAAAAAAGATGGTGTGAGAATTAAGCCCCAATGTTTATTTTTTTTTTTAATTTTTTTATTTATGATAGTCACACACACAGAGAGAGAGAGAGAGGCGCAGAGACACAGGCAGAGGGAGAAGCAGGCTCCATGCACCGGGAGCCCGACGTGGGATTCGATCCCGGGTCTCCAGGATCGCGCCCTGGGCCAAAGGCAGGCGCTAAACCGCAGCGCCACCCAGGGATCCCAAGCCCCAATGTTTAAAGTTTGGGGTGATGAGGAGCAATCAGCAAAGGAAACAGGCAGATTGAATACTGCTGAAGGAGTAAAACCCAGAGAGAGTGGAAGCCAAATGAAGAAAGATTCAGTGATTGATACAATGAAATGCTGATAGATGAAGTAAGATACAGGCTGCAAACTGACCTGGTTATAGCAGTGGGAAAGTCATCGGTGAACTTGAAAAGGGCTATTTCAGCGTAGTAAGGACAAAATCTGGGTTTAAAAAAGCAGAGGAGATAAAGAGTCAGTGAGATCATTATTTCAAAGAGTTTTGTTATAAAGGGAAGCAGGGAAATGAAATCATAGGGAGAGAGGGGTAAATAGTAAAAACTATTTTAAAAGATGTATTTATGTGTTTGAGACACAGCACGAGTGGGAGAGGGTGAGAGAATCCCCAACAGACTCCATGCTGAGCACAGACCTTGATGTAGGGCTCAATCTCACAACCCTGAGATCATAACCCAAACCAAACTGAGAATCAGATGCTCAACCGACTATGCCACCCAGGTGCCCCAAAGCTATTTTTAAGATGGGAAAAATAGTAGCCTGTTTTTATGCTAATGGGAATGATCTATTAGAAATGAGAAAAATTAATGGTTTGGTGTGTGGAGAATTGCTGCAGTGATGTCTTTGAGTGGTTAAGTGAAGGTGGGATCCAGTGCACAAGTGGAAGGCTTGCCCTTAGACAGGAGTACAAACCATTTCTTCAGTGTAACAGGAGGGAATGCTGAGTATATGGATAGAACTACAGGTAGGCAGATAGATAGGGTGGTAAGAGCATGAAGACGTTCTCTTCTGATTGCTTGTATTTCCTCAGAGAAAATGGAAATAAGGTCGTTAGCTGAGAATGCAGATGTGAGCACAAAGTAGGTGTAGACACGGATTTAACCATGGTTGTAATTTTGCCACATGAAGACAAGACAGTGAGTATGAGGATGATAATGATGATAGATAAAAGGCAAGTGATGACATTAGGATGGAGTAGGGACAATAGAAAGTAGGAACAATAAGTTGCAGGAGGTTACATGAAGGATTGTTGGAGTTAAGGCACTAAAGAGAATAAGCTGGAAAGACAGGAGATGGTGATCAGGGGGTGGGATGCTTGGAAATGAGATTATAAAGGGATTAAAGTGATTGAAAACAACAGGGTCTAGTAGGATGTGTCCATGAAAGTAAGTGGCAGAGAAATGATATAGGCAAGATCTTTGAGAGAGATGAGTGAAGGAACTGACAGACCAGAATATCAGAAGGATTATCTATGTGAACATTTAAATCATCAAAAATTGTCAAGAGCGATGTTGAAGGAAGTAAGCAACAATTAACTAACAGTTAAAATTTCAAGGAATGAGAGAAAGGGACCTGGGATATGTGATTAGGGTGTGGGGGCATTGGGTAAAGACAGAAACAAGGAAACTAGCTGGTGCTATGGGCCTTATGGCATGCAGTTCAATGCAGGTGCTTTATTTTTAGGGTGGAGGAAGGAAGAATAATCTGAAAATAGCAACATGGAGCAAGTCATTTGCATCTTGACTTCTTTCCTCTTCATCTCTTTTATCTCCTATAATATATGCTTCCAGTTAGGTATTTTAGAGGCATATTGCTTCTTGGCTTTCTTTACTCCTAAACTTTTTTTTCTTATTTTGTTCACTTAGTGCCCTAGGGATCCAATGCTTAGGCCTGACTATACAGTAGAATCACCCGAAGAGATATTTGAACACTTAGACTATAAACAGGCCCTTTGAGCTTTACTGATTACATTGTTTTGGGATGGGGTCCAGGTATCTAGAGTCTTTGAAGTTCTCCAGGTGATTCTAGTGGACAGGCAAATTAGGAGCCACTGTCCTAGGGAAAAGTTTGAAAAGGTTTGAATCTTTGTAGATATCTGCATTGTTATGGAGAATGCTCCATGGTTTTCATTATATCCTTGAATATATTCCTGACTCAAGAAGATTAACACTAAGCCCCTTATTTTTCTAATGAGAAAACTTGAACCTCAATTTATTTTTTAAAAATCTTTTTCATTAGAGATGGAGATGAGAATTGGGAAAAGGGTGAAATCTGGAAAGAATGATACCAACTATGTAAAATGATGATGTCTTTTCCAAAACATCAGTAGGAATCTGAAACCTCCATGAGTGGAATCCATGAAGCTAGCCCACTACCCTGTGCACCCAAGATCATCTCTGTTTCTCTTCCTGCCCTCTAAAAATGTGATATGTATATGGGTGGCTGACTCTGGAGCTCCCTCACAGATGGTTTCTGTGTAGGAGTGGTGCATACGCTAGGCTCACTTAGTACCTGCGTTTTATGATGTGAAAACTGCACATCCATCATATGATCATCACCTCAAATTGTATAATTTTTTCCTCACAAAGTGTAAAAAAGAGGTTTCAGAGTATGCATTCAACTTCTGCTGGGCTTCTAAAGGAGCAAGATGGGTCAAGAATGAGGTTTCAAAATTGGGGAGCTCAGGAGGCAGAGGCCCTTTCAGGCTGTGATGGCTGCCACTATACTTCACTTACTGTGTCCACACCCTTGTTCCTTCCCTGCTGCAGTAGGGCCAGCTGCCAGTGCACTCAGTTTTGTGAATTTACTCACGTATTAAAATGTTTGCCAATGTGAACTCAGTGGTTCTGGTTCCTTCATCACAGACCTTAATCCTCTGATAGGGAAGATAGAAATGTCTTGGAATCATGTACTTTAATTATAACCATCATTTTTACTTAGCCATCTTTTATCTATTCAGTTAGGATCCTGAGGTGCTCAAACTAAGCTATGACATTTCTCAGCAGTCAGCACAAAGATAATAGGGAACGGTTTAGAACTTGTTAGACAAGATAGATTCTAGTGAAAGCAGCAGCCAGGAGAAATTACTGAATATATTTGCCTTGGCTATGAAATTGCCTATCTCTAGCCTAGTGAGTATTAACACTTGCTTGCCTCTGCACATATGAAGGAGAAAAGATTGGCAAATAGAACATGTCCACAGATGCACTGGGTGAAAGTGCAAATGGCTTCTCCTTTGTCTCTTATTCTCTCCCTTTCTTCCTACCATTGACCATCATTTCCCCTTTTTTCTTTCTGCTTATAGTCCTCTACACCGACCTCACACGCACACTTGACTTCCACACCCACATGTCATCCACTGACTCATGCTCTCATAGTCACCCACACTGTGGTGCTCACTGTGTGCTTCTTTCATGTCCATTTCTGTCCAGAAGCCTCAGCTTTTCAGCTTTTGCCTGATTCTCAATAGTAGTAGTCTACAGGTCTGCAGGCCTTTGGAGTCCAAAATGCCTAAACCAACCATGGGTTGTTAACTTGTGACTCTCCTCACTACTCCATAGTATTTGGGTCAACTTTTGGAGGAACCTGTGATAACACACATAAATCTAATGAATTCAGCACAAGACCTCTGGAGTGGAGGTTGAAAATTAGCAGCTCTTATGTGATTCTGGTCAGTGTTGTCTTCATCCTACACGGAATCTTAAAAATACCCTTGGGGCCATGTTATCTTTTTTTTTTTTTTAATTCATGAGAGACACAGAGAGAAAGAGAGGCAGAGACATAGGCAGAGGGAGAAGCAGGCTCCATGCAAGGAACCTGATGTGGTACTCCATCCCAGGACCCCAGGATCATGACCTGAACTGAAGGCAGACTCTTAACTGCTGAGCCACCCAGGCATCCCAGGGCCATGTTATCTTTAACAAAAATATTGAGTCAACATTTAAAGTTAGGAGATATTACAACTTTTATGTAACATTGAGTCTGCATTCCCACCAGGCAATTGTCAGTTAGAGTTGATTCACTCCTGTGCCCCTTTATATAGGTTTAAATTTGCCAGTTTCCCACAGTCCCCACTACCCTTCATCCATCCCAACTTCCTGCCTTTTCATTTATTTATGGTACTTGTCTGGCTCAGGGAGGCATTTGTGCTGGACATATTCTCTATAGCTAGCACAAATGGAATCCAACCCAGCTGGGCAAGAACCCAAACTCCAAAAGATAAACTACCCTGGTGGTTGTGAAAAGCCAAAAGGAAGAGCTGTCTCCTGGCTCTTTGATGTAATAGAAAGATCATCTGCTTTGGGAACAAATATGTCTAAGTTCAACTACTTGCTAACAGTTTAACTTTGGGTGATTCATTTATCTACTACAAACTTAATTTCTCATTTTTATCAAATAGAGTTATTAATGGAGACATTGCTATAAAATAATGTATTTAATAAAATACCTAACACAGTAAATGCTAGCTGCTATATATACTTCCCCTCTCCTTTCTGGCCATATGCATTCTTGAGTACTAATGAGTACACATGCACAGTACTGATGAAAATGTCAGCAGGAGAGAAAGGATGATGTCAGCAATACTGGGCAATAATGATGAAGCCAAACAAGCTCAATGGTATTCCTAAGATTTTGGGGTGCCCCAGAGAGCTAGATGGGCAGAAGCTCTTGCCATAGTGCCTACAAGAAGGACCTGAAAATTCATCAAATGTTTTGCATCTCTGCTATGCCGATAGGCCAGAAGAGAGATCCCAGGGATCTATACTAGAGCAATCATAGTAGAGAAGGAAAGAATGGACAAAAACTTAAGAATTAAAA
This sequence comes from Canis lupus dingo, assembly GCF_003254725.2. Classification (NCBI taxonomy): domain Eukaryota; kingdom Metazoa; phylum Chordata; class Mammalia; order Carnivora; family Canidae; genus Canis; species Canis lupus. The sequence goes on along the minus strand of NC_064250.1, from coordinate 44,243,046 downwards.
ATGATTGATATGTAAGGATTATGTTGATTTTATACTCTGTCAACTTTGCTTAGTTGGAATTGCATTTTTCATAATTTCCTTCTCTGTGTGGATCAAGGGTGACCACATAAGGCATTTGGCCATGATTTGGAAGGTGGAAGTAAAACAGCAGCCATCATGTTGTCACTGACCTGCTGACTCACCTAGGCAGCGCCAAGACCACATCTTGTCTAGCTGTTACCCATCTCTTCCTTCAACCTCTCCAAATACTGGGCTGACACATGAACAGTTCTCAGATTTGTGGTAGCAGCTTTTCCGCTGGTCATCAGGATTAGGTACAGTGAGAGAGACATGAACTCCAGTGTTTCCTTTTAGGTTCTAGTTTATTCTTTGATTCTAATTTTTTCTCACCATTTTCCACAAATGTCCATCTTTCCTTCCTAACTGCCAGCCCTCCTGACCAAGAGTGACCCAGACTTATCATAAGATAGTTTGCTGGGATTCACAGAGGCAGTTGCCACAAAGAGCCAACAACCTTCCACAGACTTCAACATCAGCTTTCTTCATCTTTCCACTCGAGCAACTGGTTAGTGATTTTTCTCTGATCCTTTCAGACCTTTATTTCCCTAGATTCTCCAATAATTGTATGAGGTCTAATTTCTACAATGAATTCCTTAGTCTTTAATGTCCACAGTGGTTCTGATTCTTAAATGGAACCCTGATCAGTATGGGGAATAAGGGAAGGAAATGATGGAAGGTTTCCGGGCCACTGGTTTGGAGATGAACTAGATGGATGTATATGAAGAATATAAAAAAGACAGCTAAAGACATATATCTAAAGTTCTTGAAAAGACCCCCTGTCCAAAGGCTCTCAAAAGCATGGAAGAAGCACTGAATTAATCTAGAGAACTCAGATATCTAGGGAAGTTCTTATTCTCAATGCAGGACTCTCTTCTTTCTTTCTCTTTTTTCTTTCTTTCTTTCTTTCTTTCTTTCTTTCTTTCTTTTTCTTTCTTTCTTTTCTTTTCTTTCTTTCTTTTCTTTCTTCTTTCTTTCTTTCTCTCTCTTTCTTTCTTTCTTTCTTTCTTTCTTTCTTTCTTTTCTTTCTTTCTTTCCTTCCTTCCTTCCTTCCTTCTTTCAGATTTTATTTATTTATTTATTTATTTATTTATTTATTTATTTATTTATTTGACAGAGACAGAGAGAGCACAAGTAGGGGGAACAGTAAAGGGAGATGGAGAAGTAGGCTCCTTGCTGAGCGGGGAGCCCGATGCAGGGCTGGATCCCAGACGCTAAACCAACTAAGCCACTCAGATGCTCCCAGAACTCACTTTCTTTCCTTCTTTTAAAAAAGATTTTGTTTATTTATTCATGAGAGACAGAGAGAGGCAGAGACATAATCAGAGGGAGAAGCAGGCTCCCTGTGAGGAGCCTGTTGTGGGACTCTATCCCATGATCCCAGGATCACAACCAGAGCCAAAAGCATACACTCAGCCACTGAGCCACCCAGGTGTCCCAGCGGGGACTTTCATTAAGACTTCCATCTCTAAGTCACAGCTTCATCCACTTTACTACTCTGGCTGTGCATACTCTAGGGATAAATCTGTCTTTGGATGTATCAGGTACTATCCTCAGAGAAGTCATGGCCATAAGTATTTTATCCGAGATCTTCACTTCTTTTTGTTGTTGTTGTTGTAATATCACTTTCTAATATTTTATAATTTACTAATACGCTATGTTTATTGTTTATTTTCTGTATCTCCCACTAGAATGTAAGCTCCACAGGGCAAGTCTTGGCTCTCTGTACTTTAATGCAAATAAAATACCTAGACTGTGGTCCTAACTGTGGCACATAGTAAGGACCCCTAAAATAGTTGTGGAGTTAAACATAGTGAGATTCAGCAATTGCAGTATAACGGGCTCTATTATATGTACTCAGAATCAGAAACAAATGTGCAAAAGATATGAAAAAACTTAGTTGTAGAAGGTATTGGTCATATGGGACATGATATAATCAGTTAATGTGCTTACAGCTTTTGGGTCCAGACATGATGAATGTTATTCAATGCACACCAGTACTGCAGCCACCTTTTGTCCTAACAATGATAGAAGCAGCGATCTCAAAATATGAGAAGAGGCAAACAAAGCATGATTTAGAAGGGATACTCAAGTACTAGCATCTGAAATAATTTACCCTTTGTGTAACATTTCAGGATGCAGAATTTCCAAGAATTGAGATATTTTAGACTTTAGTAGCTATTGCAGGCTTCCAACCTGGTAGATACTATTGTATGAAGTATTTTTTGTGCTTTCACTCATTTTATCCTTCACAAGCCAGCAAATAGATCTTATCATTCTGCAAATTAGGAAACTGAGATACAGAAATGCTATCTAACATCCTCAGTGTCAACCAGATAGGTAAATGAACTTGCTTGTAACAGGCTACATCCTAAGACTTGTTTCTTTGGTAAACATCTAAAAAAATTGCAGAGAATTTTTGTTTTCATATTTGTAGTTGCAACCTGGATAATCTCACTCTCTTGCCCACTCTTTCCTTCTAAAAGAGGATTCTTTGCTTTTGAGGATAGTTCTTGAGCTCTTCTTTTTGTTGTATGGAATGCAAATACTGTGAGAATAGAAAAGCTGAAAAGACAGAGGTTAATATAGATCCACATAATAAAACTCTGACCAATGAAGAGAGTGGCAAAAGCCTACCTTGCTTGAATTTATGGCTCAGTTTTTTGGAAGATCTTAAAGACAAATTTTGGAGCTAAGTTGGTATCAAGGCAATATGGAGGATCAGATGGGAAGTTCCTGTGGCCAAGTTCAAAAAGGGTGTTGCCTGTGTTCTCCTCTAGGATTTTGATGGAATCTTGTCTCACATTTAGATCTTTCACCCATTTTGAGTTTATCTTTGTGTATGGTGCAAGGGAGTGGTCTAGTTTCATTCTTCTGCATGTGGTTGTCCAATTTTCCCAGCACCATTTATTGAAGAGGCTGTCTTTCTTCCAATAGATAGTCTTTCCTCCTTTATCGAATATTAGTTGACCATAAAGTTCAGGGTCCACTTCTGGGTTCTCTATTCTGTTCCATTGATCTATGTGTCTGTTTTTGTGCCAGTACCACACTGTCTTGATGACCACAGCTTTGTAGTACAACCTGAAATCTGGCATTGTGATGCCCCCAGCTATGGTTTTCTTTTTTAAAATTCCCCTGGCTATTCGGGGTCTTTTCTGATTCCACACAAATCTTAAAATAATTTGTTCCAACTCTCTGAAGAAAGTCCATGGTATTTTGATAGGGATTGCATTAAACGTGTAAATTGCCCTGGGTAACATTGACATTTTCACAATATTAATTCTGCCAATCCATGAGCATGGAATATTTTTCCGTCTCTTTGGGTCTTCCTCAATTTCTTTCAGAAGTGTTCTATAGTTTTTAGGGTATAGATCCTTTACCTCTTTGGTTAGGTTTATTCCTAGGTATCTCATGCTTTTGGGTGCAATTGTAAATGAGATGGACTCCCTAATTTCTCATTCTTCAATCTCATTGTTAGTGTATAGAAATGCCACTGACTTATTTGCATTGATTTTGTATCCTGCCACGCTGCCAAATTTCTGTATGAGTTCTAGCAATCTTGGGGGGGAGGCCTTTGGGTTTTCCATGTAGAGTATCATGTCATCGGCAAAGAGGGAGAGTTTGACTTCTTCTTTGCCAATTTGAATGCCTTTAATGTCTTTTTGTTGCCTGATTGCTGAGGCTAGGACTTCCAATACTATGTTGAATAGCAGTGGTGAGAGTGGACATCCCTGTCTTGTTCCTGATCTTAGGGGAAAGGCTCCCAGTGCTTCCCCATGGAGAATGATATTTGCTGTGGGCTTTTCGTAGATGGCTTTTAAGATGTTGAGGAATGTTCCCTCTATCCCTACACTCTGAAGAGTTTCAATCAGGAATGGATGCTGTATCTTGTCAAATGCTTTCTCTGCATCTAATGAGAGGATCATATGGTTCTTGGTTTTTCTCTTGCTGATATGATGAATCACATTGATTGTTTTACGAGTGTTGAACCAGCCTTGCGTCCCAGGGATAAATCCTACTTGGTCATGGTGAATAATTTTCTTAATGTACTTTTGGATCCTATTGGCTAGTATCTTGTTGAGAATTTTTGCATCCATGTTCATCAGGGATATTGGTCCTTAATCTCCTTTTTGGTGGGGTCTTTGTCTGGTTTTGGAATTAAGGTGATGCTGGCCTCATAGAACGAATTTGGAAGTACTCCATCTCTTTCTATCTTTCCAAACAGCTTTAGTAGAATAGGTATGGTTTCTTCTTTAAACCTTTGATAGAATTCCCCTGGGAAGCCATCTGGCCCTGGACTTTTGTGTCTTGGGAGGTTTTTGATGATTGCTTCAATTTCCTCCCTTGTATTGGCCTATTCCGGTTTTCTATTTCTTCCTGTTCCAGTTTTGGTAGTTTGTGGCTTTCCAGAAATGCGTCCAATTCTTCTAGATGGCCTAATTTGTTGGCATATAGCTGTTCATAATATGTTTTTAAAGTTATTTGTATTTCCTTGGTGTTGGTAGTGATCTCTCCTTTTTCATTCATGATTTTATTAATTTGAGTCTTCTCTCTCTTCTTTTTAATAAGGCTGGCTAATGGTTTATCTATCTTATTAATTCTTTCAAAGAACCAACTCCTGGTTTTGTTGATCTGTTCCACAATTCTTCTGGTCTTGATTTTGTTGAGTTCTGCGCGAATCTTTATTAACTCTCTTCTTCTCCTGGGTGTAGGATCTATTTGCTGTTTTTTCTCTAGCTCCTTTATGTGTAAAGTTAGCTTTTGTATTTGAGTTCTTTCCAGTTTTTGGATGGATGCTTCTATTGCGATGTATTTCCCCCTCAGGACTGCTTTTGCTGCATCCCAAAGATTTTGAACAGTTGTATCTTCATTCTCATTGGTTTCCATGAATCTTTTTAATTCTTCCTTAATTTCCTGGTTGACCCTTTCATCTTTTAGCAGGATGGTCCTTAACTTCCACGTGTTTGAAGTCCTTCCAAACTTCTTGTTGTGATTTAGTTCTAATTTAAGGCATTATGGTCTGAGAATATGCAGGGGACGATCCCAATCTTTTGGTATTGATTCAGACCCGATTCGTGACCCAGTATGTGGTCTATTCTGGAGAAAGTTCCATGTGCACTTGAGAAGAATGTGTATTCAGTTGAGTTTGGATGTAAAGTTCTGTAGATATCTGTGAAATCCATCTGGTCCAGTGTATCATTTAAAGCTCTTGTTTCTTTGGAGATGTTTAGAAGACCTATCAAGTGTAGAAAGCGCTAGATTGAAGTCACCAAGTATAAGTGTATTATTATCTATGTCTTAACTTTGGTTATTAATTGATTGATATATTTGGCAGCTCCCACATTCGGGGCATATATATTGAGGATTGTTAAGTCCTCTTGTTGGATAGATCCTTTAAGTATGATATAGTGTCCCTCTTCATCTCTCACTACAGTCTTTGGGGTAAATTTTAGTTTATCTGATATAAGGATTGCTACCCCTGCTTTCTTTTGAGGACCATTTGAATGGTAAATGGTTCTCCAACCTTTTATTTTCAGGCTGTAGGTGTCCTTGTGTCTAAAATGAGTCTCTTGTAGACAGCAAATAGATGGGTCCTGCTTTTTTATCCAGTCTGAAACCCTGCGCCTTTTGATGGGGTCATTAAGCCCGTTCACGTTCAGAGTTACTATTGAGAGATATGAGTTTAGTGTCATCATGATATCTATTCAGTCCCTGTTTTTGTGGATTGTTCCACTGGACTTCTTCTTAACGGGGAATTTTAAGAGTCCCCCTTAAAATTTCTTGCAGAGCTGGTTTGGAGGTCACATATTCTTTCATTTTGTGCCTGTCTTGGAAGCTCTTTATCTCTCCTTCCATTCTGAATGAGAGCCTTGCTGGATAAAGTAGTCTTGGTTGCATGTTTTTCTCATTTAGGACCCCGAATATATCCTGCCAGCCCTTTCTGGCCTGCCAGGTCTCTGTGGAGAGGTCTGCTGTTACCCAAATACTCCTCTCCATAAAAGTAAGGGATTTCTTGTCTCGTGCTGCTTTAAGGATCTTCTCTTTATCTTTGGAATTTGCAAGCTTCACTATTAAATGTCGAGGTGTTGAACGGTTTTTATTGATTTTTTGGGGGGGGGAATCTCTCTATTTCCTGGATCTGAATGCCTGTTTCCCTTCCCAGATTAGGAAAGTTTTCAGCTATGATTTGTTCAAATACATATCCTGGACCTCTGTCCTTTTTGGCGCCCTCAGGAACCCCAATTAAGCATAGGTTTTTCTTCCTCAGGCTGTCATTTATTTCCCTTAATCTATCCTCATGGTCTTTTAATTGTTTGTCTGTTTTTTCCTCGGTTTCCCTCTTTGCCATCAAGTTGTCTTCTATGTCACTCACTCGTTCTTCCACCTCGTTAACCCTCGTCGTTAGGACTTCTAGTTCGGATTGCATCTCATTCAATTGATTTTTAATTTCTGCCTGATTAGCTCTAAATTCTGCAGTCATGAAGTCCCTTGAGTCCTTTATACTTTTTTCTAGAGCCACCAGTAGCTGTATAATAGTGCTTCTGAATTGGCTTTCTGACAGTGAATTGTAATACAAATTTTGTAAGTCTGTGGGCGAGAGGACTGTTTCTGATTCTTTCTTTTGAGATGAGGTTTTCCTTCTAGTCATTTTGCTCAGTGCGGAATGGCCAAAAACAAGTTGTATTGGGAAAAGGAGAAAAAGAGAGGAGAGAAAGAAGGAAAGAAAAGAGAAAAGGAAAAAAGGAAGAAAAAAAGAAAAAAGAGAGAAGAAAAAGAGAAAGAAAAAAAAGGGTGGGGGAAGCAAACAGAAATCAAAAAGCAAAGCAAAACAAAACAAAACAAAACAACACGGGGGAGTATCTTCTGATTCTGTATACTTTAAGTCCCTTGACTTCCCCTGGAACTTGTCCATCTAGCTGGTCTTCTGGGTGAGGGGCCTGTTGTGCTAATTTTCAGGTGTTAGCACTTGGGGGAGCTGCTCAGCCCCCTGCCTGGTGCAGGGCTCAGTGGGGGTTGTTTACCCCGTGAGGCCCCAGGAGGAACAACCCCAGTGGCGGCGGCCAGCTCTGGAGCCCTGGATTCAGCTCCTGCAGTAACTACAGAGCTCTCGGTCTGCAGGGGCCTGGATGCTCCGCCGCGGGGCCGCTGATCTGCTCAGCTCGGGGCAGGAGCGTCCTTGCTGTCCTGGGCCCTCCTGGCCTCTACCTGTCCCGGGGGGAGGCCGGATCCTGGGCTGTGTCCCGGCGCCCTGGGCTCCCGGGCCTGAGCTGTTGGATTCGAGCTCCCGGCCCCGCAGCCCCCTCCGCCCGAGCCCCTCCGAGCTGCTCCGGGGTCCAGCCATGGGCGCTGCAGCCCTTTAGGGAGCTCGGCGCACTCTCCCCGGGGCGCAGGTGCCCTGTTAGTGCCCCCGGGAGCCTGAGGGCATCCCCGCCCTCCTGGGGTCCTGCTCCAACTCCCTGCAAGCGCCTTTCCCTCCAGGAAGTTTGGTGAAGCTCCTGCTTCTCCAGGTGGGGCTTTCCTGTCCTGGGGACACTCCCCCTTGGATGCCTTTTGTTTCTTTATTTCTTCCCCTTGATAGAAGCACGAACTCTTCTCACTGTAGCATTCCAGCTGTTCTCTCTTTAAATCTCAGGCCGAATTCGTAGATTTTCAGGATGATTTGAAGGTTATATAGGTAATTTGGTGGGGACAGGTGACTTGGGGACCCTACTCTTTCGCCATCTTGCCCCTCCCTCACTTCTTTCATTTCTGATTTTATTTATTTTAGTCTTTTTTTCTTTCTTAATGAGTCTAGCTAAAGGTTTATCAACTTGATTTATTTTCAAAAAAGTAACTTTTGTTTCATTAATTCTTTTCTATTTTTTTAAGTTTCTCTTTCATTTATTTCCACTCTAATCTGTATTACTTTCATCCTTTTACTAACTCTGGGCTATTTTTGTTATTCTAGTTCTTTTAGGTGTAACGTTAGATTGTCTATTTGAGATCTCTTATTTTTCTTGAGGTAGACTTATTTCACTATAAACTTTCATTTTAACTGCTTTTGCTGTGTCTCAAAGATTTTGAACCATTGTGTTTCCATTTTCATTTGACTCAAAGTATTATTAAAATTTCCTCTTTGATTTCATCCTTTATCCATTGGTTGTTTAGTCTCCACATGTTTGGTTTTTTTCTAGTTTTTTTGCTTGTAATTGATTCCTACTTTCGTATCATGGTCAGAAAAAAATGCTTAATATGTCTTCTTAAATTTACTGAGATTTTTTTGTGTGTGTCCTAACATATGATCTATCCTGTAAAATGTACCATGCGCACTTGCAAAGAATGTGTACTCTGTCTTCGGATGCAATGTTCTGTATATATTTGTTAAATCCATCTGTTCTAACATTTCATTCAATGCCACTTTTTCCTCATTGATTTTCTAACTGGATAATCTATCCATTGATGTAAGTGGGGTGCCCAAGTCCCCTACCATTATTTTATTACTGTCAATTTCTCCCTTTATATCTGTTCATTTTACTTTATATATTTAGGTGCTGCTATGTTGCATGCATTTGGATATTTACAATTATATCCTCTTGTTGGATTGATTCTTTTATCATTATGTAATGTCCTTCTTTGTCTATTATAGTCTTTGTTTTAAAGTCTATTTTGTCTGATCTAAGTATTGCTACCCCAGCTTTTTGTTTGCTTCCATTCACATGGATTATTCATTTCTATTCCCTCACTTTCATTCTGTATGTGACTTTGGGTCTGAAGTCAATCCCTTGTAGGCAGCAAAAGATGGGTCTCAATATTTTTCAATCCATTCAGTTATCCTATGTCTTCTGATTGGAGCATTTAGAACACCTAAATTTTAAAGGATTGCCATTTTGTTAATTACTTTCCAGGTTTTTTTTTTTTTGTAATTTTCCTCTCTTCCTTTCTTCTGTTACTCTTTCCTTGTGATTGATGAACTTTTAAAAAATTTTTTTAATTGGAGTTCAATTTGCCAACATATAGCATAACACCCAGTACTCATCCCGCTAAGTGTCCCTCTCAGTGCCCATCACTCAGTCACCCCAACCCCCTGCCCACCTCCCCTTCCACTACCCCTTGTTCATTTCCTAGAGTTAGGTGTCTCATGTTTTGTCACCTTCACTGATATTTTCACTCATTTTCTCTCCTTTCCCTTTATTCTCTTTCACTAATTTTTATATTCCCCAAATGAATGAGACCATATAATGTTTGTGCTTTTCCGATGGACTTCTTTCACTCAGCATAATACCCTCCAGGTCCATCCATGTCGAAGCAAATGGTGGGTATTTGTCATTTCTAATGGCTGAGTGAGATTCCATTGTATACATAGACCACATCTTCTTTTGATTGATGAACTTCTTTAGTGTTATGTTTGGATTCCTTTTTCTTTATTTTTTGTGAATCTATTATAGGTTTGTGGATAACATCCTAAGTATATAGCAATCTATATTAAGTTGATGGTCACTTAAGTTTGAACACATCCTAAAAGCACTACATTTACTTATTTCTTCAGTGTTTGACCTATATGATACCAAATTTTGCATCTTTTTATTTTGGAATCCCTTTACTGATTTTTTAGATACAATTGATTTTATTATTTTTTTCCTTTAACCTTCATACTAGCTTTATAAGTGACTGATCTGCTACCTTTACTATATGTTTGATTTTTTTTTAAAGATTTTACTTATTTATTTGACAGAAAGAGAGAGAGCACAGGTGGGGGAGTGGCAGGCAGATGGGGAGAGAGAAGCAGGCTTCTTGCCAAGCAGAGAGACCTCTAGAACAGCATCAAGAAGAATAACATTTGCATTATAGAGGTTCCAGAAAGAGAGAGAGCATGAGGCAGAAAACGTCTTTGAAATAATGACTGAAACTTTCTCTAACATAAGGAAGGAAAGAAACATCTAGGTCTGGGAATGCCATAGAGTCCCAGATTAGAGGAAGCCAAAATAAGCCCCATCAACACATTATAATTAAGATGTCAAAAGTTATATATAAAGAGAGAATGTTAAAAAGCAGCAAAAGCAAAATAAATTGTTACATACAAAGAAACCATATAAGGTCATCAGCAAACTTCTTAGAAGAACCTTTGCAAGCCAGAGAGGGTGGCATGGCATATTCAGACTTCTTAAAGGAAAAATTACCAATGAAGTGTGTTCTACTTGTCAAAGTATATTTAGATTTGGAGGAGAGATAAAGAGTATTCCAGATAAGCAAAAGCTAAAGGATTTCATTATAACTACATTAGCCTTAAAAAATATTACAGAAATTAAAAATTATTTAAGCTGAAGTGATATAACACTAATTAGTAGGAAAACATGAAAGTAAAAATCACGCTAGAAACTAAAAGGTAAATACATAGTAAAGGTAGTGAGTTAATCACTCATAATGATGCTAAGAAGGCTAAAAGACAAAGATAAGATTACAATAATCAGTTAAGGGATATACAAAATAAAAAGAAGTAAAAAGTTACATGAAAAACATAACATTTAGAGGAGAAGTCAAAATGTAGAGTTTTGAAATATGTTCTAATTTGAGTTTCTATCAACTTAAAATAGACTATTATCTATTGTTACCTCATGGTAACCAAGCAAAACTTTATAGTAAGAAAATCAGAAGGGAATCTAGATATAACATAAAGAAAGTTATCAAACCACAGGGAAGAGAGAGAAGAAAAAAAGACCAGAGTGAAACTAAAAACAATTAACAATATGTCAATGCATATATACCTATCAATAATTACTTTCAATATAAGAAGACTAAATTCTCTAATTAAGAATCATAGAGTGGCTGTAAAGCCATCTATATTCTAACTGTAAGAGGCTCACTTCAGAAGTAAGGACACACACAGACTGAAAGTATAGGGATGGAAAAATATATTCCATGAAAATGGAAAAGAAAAGAAAGTTGGTATACCTATACTCAGACAAAATAGACTTTAAACACTGTAACAAAAGACAAAGAGGGACACTAAATAATGATAAAGTGATCAATCCAGCAAGAAGATATAACATTTATAAATATATATACAGCCAACATAGGAACACCAAAATATATAAAGAAAATATTAACAGACTTAAGTGGATAAATTGACAGAAATGCAATAATAGTGGGTGATTTTATTGCTGCACTTACATCAATAGGTAGATCATCCAGACACAGAATCAGTATGGAAACACTGATCTTCAATGACTTAACAGGCCAGCTATGTACAGAAATTACTAAATGTAACAAGATACACATTCTGCTCAAGTGCACATTGAACATTTTTCAGGATAAAACACATATTAGGCCAAAAGCCAAATCTCAATAAATTCAAGAGGACTGAAACCATATAAAGCATTTTTCCTGACCACAGTGGTATGAAACAGGAAATCAATTAGAAAAAGATAAAAATCATAATCATCTCAACAGATGCAGACAAAACATTTGACAAAATTCAACATCCCCATTTATGATAAAAACTCCAATAAACTGGATATAGAGGGAACATACCTCCACATAATAAAGGCTATATATGACAGACCCACAGCTAGTATCATACTCAGCAGTGAAAAACTGAAATCTTTTCCTTTCAGACCAGGAGCAAGAAAAGGATGCCTACTATCCGCACTTTTATTCAACATAGTTTAGAAATCCTAGCCACAGCAATTAAGTAAGAAAAAGAAATAAAAGGCACCCAAATTGTTAAGGGAGAAGTAAAATTCACTATTTTCAGATGACATACTACATATAGACAATCCTAAAGAATCCACTGTAAAGCTAGTCAGCTACTAAATGAGCTCAATAAAGTCACAAGATACAAAATCATTATGGAAAAATCTGTTGCATTTTTATACACTAATCATCAAGTACCAGAAAGAGAGATCAAGAAAACAATCTCATTTATAATTGCATCAAAAAAAGAGAATACCAAAGAGAGAGAGAGAGAGAGAGAGAGAGAGAGAGAGAATGCCTAGGAATAAATTTAACCGAGGAGATGAAAGATCTGTATTCCTTTTTTTTAAGGATTTTATTTATTTATTTATTCATAAGATTCATAAGATACACAGGGAGAGAGAGAGAGAGAGAGAGATAGAGAGAAGCAGATACACAGGCAGAGGGAGAAGCAGGCTCCATACAGGGAGCCCGACGTGGGACTCGATCCTGGGTCTCCAGGATCATGCTCTGGCTGAAGGCGGCGCTAAACCGCTGAGCCACCCAGGCTGCCCAAAGATGTATTCTTAAAACTATAAAACACTGATGAAAAAAACTGAAGAAGAAAGAAAGAAATAGAAAGTTATTGTGTGCCAGTGGATTAGAAGAATCAATAGTATTAAAAAGTCCATACTACCCAAAGCAATCTACAGATTCAATGCAATCCCTATAAAAATTTTAATGATGTTTTTCACATGACTTGAACAAACAATATCAAATTTCTGTGGAATCACAAAAGACCTCAAATAGCCAAAACAACCTTGAGAGAGACAGACAAAACCAAAGGAATCACTCCCACCAATTTCAACCTATTTACAAAGTTATAGTAATTAAAATAGTGTGGTATTGGCATAAAAATAGACACATAGATCAATGGAACAGAATAGAGCCCAGAAGTAAACACACACATACATGGTGAATTGATGTATGACAAAGGAGACAAGAATGTGCAATAGAGAAAGGACAATGGCTTCAATAAATGGTGTTGGGAAAACTGGATAGCTACATTCAAAAGCATGAAATTGGGCCACTATATTACACTGTATGTAAAAATCAACTCAAAAAAGGGGTACCTGGGTGGCTTAAGTGTTAATCATCCCACTCCTGATTTCAGCTTAGGTCATGATCTCAGGGTCATGAGACCGAGTCCTGTATTGGGTTCCAAGCTCAGCAGGGTGTCTGCTTGAAATTGTCTTTCTTCCTCTCCCTCTGCCCTTCCCTGCCTCATGGGCATGCATTCTCTCTCTCTCTCTCTCTCTAAAAAATAAATAAATAAATAAAATTTTAAAAGAAAAAGATTCCCTCTCCCCCTCTACTCCTCCACCTCTCCCTGCTCAAGTTCTCTCTCTCTTAAAAAAAATCAACTCAAAATAGACTTGAATGTAAGACCTGAAATCATAAACTGCTAGGAAAAGACATAAGTGGTAAGTTCCTTGACATTGGTCTTAGCAATTTTTTTTTTATGTCTGTGGCTCCAATGGCAAGGGAAACAAAAGCAAAATTAAACATATGGAATATTTCTAACTAAACAGCTTCTGCACAGGAAAGAAGACCATCAACAAAATGAAAAAACAAACTACAGACTGGAAGGAAATATTTGCAAATATCTAATAAGGGGTTAAAATCCAAAATATAAACAGAACTCATATAATCTATTAACAAACAAAATAAACAATCATTAAAAATAGCCAAAGGATGTGAATAGACATTTTTTTAAAGACATGCAGGTGGCCTACAAGCACATGCAAAAATGCTCAACATTAATAATATCAGGAAAACGCATATCAAAACCACACTGAGATACACCTTACACCTAATAATGGCTATTATGAAAAAGACAAAAAACACGTGTTGACAAGAATGCGGAACTCTTGCATGCTGTACATAGAAACATAAATTGATATAGCTATTATGGAAAGCAGTATGAAGGCTCCTCAAAAATTAAAAATATTGGCACATCTGGGTGGCTCAGTAAGTTTACAGATTGATCAGCTTGGGTCATGATCTGAGGATTTGAGCCTCACATCATGCTCTGCAGTCAGCATGGAGTCTTCTGGAGATTCTCTTCCAATCCCTCTCCCTCCACTCGATTGAGCTTTCTCATTCTTTCAAATAAAGAAATAGATAAATAGATAAAATCTTTTTAATAAATTAAAAACAGAGGGATCCCTGGGTGGCGCAGCGGTTTGGCGCCTGCCTTTGGCCCAGGGCGCGATCCTGGAGACCGGGGATCGAATCCCACGTCGGGCTCCCAGTGCATGGAGCCTGCTTCTCCCTCTGCCTGTGTCTCTGCCTCTCTCTCTCTCTCTGTGACTATCATAAATAAATAAAAAATTTTAAAAAAATACCCTCCAGTTTCATCAAGGTTGAAGCAAATTGTGGGTATTTGTTGTTAAAAAAAAAAAAAAAAAAAAACAAAACAGAGCAATCATATAACCAGAAATTCCACTTCTGGGTGTTTTAATCCAAAGAAAACAAAAACATACTTTTAAAAGGTATGTACACCCTTATGTTTGTTGCAGGATTATTTACAATAACCAAGATATGAAAACAACCTCAAAGTCCACCCATGGATGGAATGGATAAGGAAGATGTGGCACGTATATAAAATGGAATACTACTCAGCGATAAAAAACAATGAAATTTTGCAACAGTATGGATAGACCTTGAGGCTGAGTAAGTCAGATGAGACAATTCTTCATGATTTCACTTACAAGTTGAATCTCAAAAACAAAACAAACAAACGAACAAATCAAAACACAGACTCCTAGATGCAGAGAAAAGATTAGTCCTTGCAAAAGGGGAGGGGTTGGGGGAAAGGCAAAATGAGTGAAGAGGATTAACAGCTACAAAGAAACATTATAAATAAATCACAGGGATGTAATGTACAACATGGGCAATACAGTCAATAATATTGAAATAAATTTGTACAGTGATAGATGCTTACAAGGCTTATTGTGGTGACAATACTGCAATGTATATTACGTTAAGTTGTTGTATGCCTGAAACAAATAAAATGTTGTATGTTAATTATTCTTCAATGAAAAATATTAACTTTTTTTGAGGTATACATAGCATACAATAATATACCTAGATTTTAAGGTAGAGATTGATGACTTTTGATGTGTAAACACTATGAATTTAACTTCTTTTAGTCACTATACTAAAATACCATAGACTGGCTGGCTTCTTTCTCACTGTTGTGGAAACAGGAAGGTCAAGATCAAGTCACCAGCTTGGCAGATTCATTGTCTAGTGAGAGCCGCTTCTTGCTTCAGAGATGGTACCTCTGGCTGAAAACCCACATGCAGGAGAGGCAAGAGATCTCTCTATGGCACCTTTTGTCAAGACAATAATCCCATTCCTGAGGGCTCCACCCTCATGACACGATCACCTTGCACAGGCTCCACCTCCTGATACCACCAACCTGGGGCTTGGCATTTCAACCTCTGAATTTTGCAGGGCCACAAACATTCACTCCACAGCACACCCTCATCAATATACATAAATTTCCTGTCACTTTTCCTTCGGAAAGTTCCCTCCATTCCTCCACTGCCACATCAGGAAACTACAGATTTAAATTCTAGTCTCATAAACTAAGCCCATTTTAGACTATACCAGATTTCATCCAAATTAAAACCTACATTAGGTTCGTTTGGTCTAACTCTTTCTGTCATCACAATACCTTGGAGATAAATCCTTATTCCTACATGATCAGAAGTTAGTTCTGATTTAGAAGGGATTATCTCACTGGGATTAAGCCAGTTTTGTTTACTGACTCATCTGTTAAATTCCGGCTGTTTATTCCCAGGTTGTAGAATAAATTCATGAATTATACTGAACATTCATACACTAAGTATTCATGGGTAATTCCCTAGGGCAGGATCGCTTGATTGCAGGGCAGTATAACTTTATAAGAAACGTCTATTATACATGCTAAATTCTCTACTCATGACCTCCATTTACAATTTCTTTCCTAAATCATCGCCAAGTGCACTCAAGTGTTGTAAAGTGTGAGGGAATCTAATTCTCTCCTCAACATTATTTGAAGACGCTCCCACTGTCCTCTCCAACCTCCGTGTTAATTATGTGTCGATCGCTTATGCCATTTAGTTTGAGAAAGAGAAGCCCTTCCCTCACTGAACTTCCACCAAGTGCACTGATTCTTCCCGTGTGCCTTCTCCAAGAGACCGTGGGACCTTTTGGCCCAGGGACACACTACACACTACTATTCCCAGTGCCTCCCATCTTTTCTCTTCTCTAGGTCCCCTGTGCTCAGACACCCAGCTCACTGAGCACAGCCTCCCCTACTGAGCACATCATTATTATGTAACAGCTTCTCTGCCTCCCCCCCACCCCCACCCCCACCCACCCCCTCTGGGGAGGCCTAGTCCCCAGTCCCTCTCTGCTCTCCTCAGGACTCCACCGCTAGAAAAGTTGCTGTTTCAGGGATCATCTTGCCTACCTCCCGCCTGTTTACATCTTCTGTGGTCACAGGCTCCTTCACTTATGGGGCCTGCCTGGGCCCAGGCCCACTTGACAGGTAATCTCTGGCTGCCTCTGCTCTGGCTACTCCTGTCCCCAGGCTGCTGCTCCCGTGCCCTCCCAGGATGGCGCTTCACTTCCTCTGAAGTCGTGATCCCCAGGAAGGTGTCCCACAGGGTGGGTGGAATGGAGAGACAAGGCCACCTCTCCTATAAGATTCACTTCAGGGGGCAAAGACATGTGGTTCACATGAAAGTTAAGAAGAACCTGCTGCCCAGACATTTTCCTGTGATCACCGATAACGATCAGGGTGCCATGCAGGAGGACTACCCTTTTGTCCCCCGAGACTGCTACTACTACAGCTACCTGGAAGGGGTCCCTGGGTCCATGGGCACGCTGGACACCTGCAATGGGGGTCTGCGTGGCATGCTGCAGGTCGATGACTTCACGTATGAAATAAAACCGCTGGAGGCTTCTTCCACATTTGAGCACGTGGTTTCCCTGCTTGTGACAGAAGGAAGATCATCAGAGGCTCAAAAGTGTAAGATTGGAGAGCAAGATACAGATCAAGCATATGAGGAGGCAATGCTTGCTGGAACTCCTAGAGCAGGCCCTGTGTATTTGTGGTGGCCACATAAGAAATACTTTAAAATCCATTACACCACTACTCTCTCAGTATTTGTGATCGACAGAAATTACACTCGTATTGTACAGGATGTAGTAATTTTGAACAACATAATACATACCATCTTCAAACCAGCCCTCCTGGATGTCTACTTACGTGTTTTGTGCATATGGGATAGAGTCGATAAGTGGGATCTGGATAGCTTCTTTAATATTCAAGATCTCATGGCTGATTTTGGTGTGAATAAATACTGGGGTTGGTTTGACGAAATTCCTCATGACACTTCACTGGTTCTTTCAGCAGAACCAATACTGGAGGCCTCCTATTATGGCCAACACAATGGAGCATGCAATCCTAACTGGGGCGTGGCATACGTATATATAGCAAGATACCACTTATTTTTGGCTGCGACTATTTCAGCACATGTCCTAGGTCATACTTTAGGCGCCGTTCATGATACACCCGGTTGTATTTGCTTTCGAAGAAAGCACTGCGTCATGGCTCCTCAGCCTGATTTATTGGATATGATGAGCAATTGTACTTATGACAGACTGCATCACAAGGTCAATATTTGGGATCCTTGTTTGAGCATACCAAATGTACCATACACCAATTATCCTTACGTAGCTGCTCGTTGTGGTGACCTGGTCGTGGACAGGAGGGAAGAATGTGACTGTGGCTCCTTAAAACAGTGCTCTAAGAATAAGTGTTGCACCACCACTTGTGCCCTCTCCCTTGGCAGTGACTGCAATGGAGGTTCCTGCTGTGTTAACTGCAAATATGCTCAACCTGGACTGCTTTGCAGAGACATACTCGGTATTTGTGATCTCCCAGAATACTGTGATGGGACATCGCATAATTGCCCTAATGACGTTTACACCCAGGATGGAACCCCATGTTCAACGTTAGCTGTCTGTGTGAGAGGAAACTGTACTGATCGTGATATGCAGTGTCAATCCCTTTTTGGCTATGGAATAAAAGATGCTGCACCAGCATGCTATGAAAAACTGAACGTATTAGGTGATCGATTTGGGAACTGTGGGGTGAGGGTGGTACGAGGAGGAGGAAAACCTGTTAGATGTGAAGAAGATGATGTTCTTTGTGGAATGCTGCACTGTCGTGATGTTCAAGAAATTCCTGGTGGAGGTGACCATGTTACATTTCGTCACATAGTAGTAACAGGTATTAATCAAGAAAAATGCTTTGGATACGATGCACACCATGGGACAGAGATCCCAGAAATGGGGCTAGTTGTGGATGGGGCAACATGTGGCCCAGGAAAATACTGCTTGAATCAGAATTGTACTTTTTATCAAGACTTGGGTTTTGACTGTGATGTCAGTACATGCAATTTCAGAGGAGTGTGTAACAGCAAGAAACACTGTCACTGTATGAGAGGTTGGAAACCCCCAACATGTGAAGAGAAAGGAGCAGGTGGTAGTATAGATAGTGGCCCTCCACCTGACAGAGAATATGGTTTTCGAACCAGAATAATTTTTAGTATACACCAAACATTACTTCTACTGATTATTCGTTTAAGTCTTTTTCTGATTTCAGGCATCACTGGTGCCTCTCATCACTTAGAAGATATAAAAGAGGAGGATGAAGAACAAAAATGACCTAGACGCAAGTGAATACTAACTGGATGTGCCAGATGACGAAAATCATATTGGTAGGACCAGGAGAAATGATCAAGAATCACTCTGATAATTACATAGTCCTTTAGACACTCTGAGGTTGTCATCTTAAAATAAAACGAGTTGGCCATTTAACATGAGGTCGTCTCTTTTAATATATGTAACATTTCCTTTCTAGCCATATTGTTACTATTCCTACCGGGGATAGTAGAGGACTCTTAGATTCATTAGCAAGAGACCAGTAGTACTCTTGTTAGGATGTGGAATCCAGCGTTTCACAAATGATTGGGTAGCAGACCTTGTTTGCATGGGTATGCATCAGATTTAACAAGTTTTTGGACCATCTCCCAATTGGCCATATACTAGATTTCTGTTATTTGTTCATTTTACTGCTCCTGTTAAACAAATGGCACTTAAAGTGACAGTTGGAAGATATGGTAGGATGGTAAGAACTTTTCCGTCAAGGCACATGGGTGCCAACAGATCTACCTACCGCCTGCCAAGTACGGGCTCCTGGACAAAGCCTCAGGCCGTGAGTTTCAAGGTCCATGTTACATTGGGAGATGCAATGCACTTTGCCAGGATTTTGTGGTGATCAGAGGAAAGCACCCAAGAAAGGCCTGGAACACGTTAGGCACTTAATATATGCCATTATTCCCGCTATTCTCATTATTCCTTTTGGGCTATGCTAAACCTGAGGTATTCCAGCAGAATGAGCTTGGCATTGTATCTTTATCACTTTTTTTTTAGAGTTCATTTATTGATTTGAGAGAGACAGTGAAGTGAAATAGAGTGAGTGAAAGAGAGAAAGGGGGGGGCGCACATGCACGAGCAAGGAGGGAGAGGGGCAGAGGGAGAGGGAAAGAAGCAGACTCACCTGCTGAGCAGGGAGTCTGACCCAGGACTCCATCCCAGGATTCTGGAATCATGACCTGAGCTGAAGGCAGACACTTAACTGACTGAGCCCCCCATGTGCCCCCGTTGTGTCTTGATTATAAAACCATCACAGGAGGAACTGTCCATCCCTGACTGATACATCACGGCTTAAGGCCCCTGGCTGTTGGAGTCGTAGGAACTCACATTTCATACCTTAGGAAATGCCTGAGCACAGGCTGTCTGTAAAGTACGAGGCAGAACTGACCGTCTGATACGTGTATGGACAAAACATTTACACAAAAGGGAACAGGAAGAGATCGCTTCAGAAATCGTGCAAGAGAAGAAGAGGGTCCCATAAGGGACGTGTGGTACATTAGTGCTATGGAAATGCCTCAGGCCTCAGATCCAAGTTCTTTCTGAAAGTATGGAGTCCAGGTGAGAATAGCACCAAAGGGTCGAGGAAGGACACAGCAAGAGAGAATCAACAGGAGTGCCACTCTGAGCCATTGTGATCTGTCCGTCTTTTCTAGAGCTCTCTTACCTTCTCGTCCAGGTGGCTTATGTGGTAGAGTGGCCTGGATCTTCATCCACGACAGGTCTGAGCCCCTGTTTACTATGTCCTTGTCAAACATGTGTTTCTGCATTGGCACTTGGCACCAGGATCTACTGTCCGCCAATGAATAAATCACGGGAATAAAAGGCACAGCCTAGGGAATATAGTCAATGATGTTGCAACAGCATTGTGACAGATGGTAGCTTCATTTGTGGCGAGCAGAGCAGGACTTACTGGAAGAAGTGGAATCAACTGTATTGTACACCTGAAAGTAATGTAACACTGTGTGTCAGCTATCTCTAATAAAGAAACATTTTAAACCACAGTGAGATGCCAGGACACAGCCGCTGGGGTGGCAAAAACAAATGTTAAGACTGACAATACCAAGGGCCAAGGAGGATATGAAGCAACCATAGTTCTCCTCTATTGCCGGGGGAGGGCGGGTGGGATGCAAAACTATAGAGGTCATTGGAAAACGGTTTGTCTGTTTCCTACCAAGGTCAGCACACACTGGACTACACACTCAGCGATCCTCCTTCTAAATAGCACTGAGAACATGGGTCCGTACGAAGAACTGCAGGCAGATGCTCACAACAGCTTTGTTCACAATAGCCCCCAAGTGAAAACAACCCAAATGTCCATCAGCGGCGAATGAATCAACCAAGAGTGGTATAGCCACATGATGGACTGCTACTTGGCAGTAAAGAGCAACCAGTTACTGACTCACGCAACAACATGGGGGTGGATCTCAAAATCATGCTGAGTGAACAAAGTCAGATCCAGTAGACTGACTGCAGGACTGTGTGGCTCTATTTCTTATGACATCGGGGGAAAGGCAAAACTGTGGGGACAGAGAACAGATTGGTGGTCGTCAGGGACTGGAGGGAAGGGGCTGACTGCAAAGGGGCACAGGGAAGGTCTTGGGGGCAAAGGGTATGTTCCGTGTCTTGACTGGGGTAGCGGCGTCATGACCGCATACATTTGGCGTATTATAATCTATACCAGTTATACCTCAAGAAATCTCCCTTTAAAAATAACAACTACAACGAAGAGTCTTCCACCTGCAGTGTGACGATGAGAGCTGTTACTCCACATGCCAAGCACCCTGTGGGGATGTTGTTCTAACTGCCAAAGACACCAAGCCCAGTCATATACCTGGAGACTCGGGGAAGCGACCCCAGGCTTGGGCTGCAGACCACTGAACCCACTGTGGGCTGTGTGTCAGCTAGGACTCCACTTATTGCCTGACATGGTACCCTTGTGCAGTGTCCCCACCCCCACAAGGCTGAAGAAGCTGTTCATTCACTCTGCTCTTCCTTTCCTGGTAAGAGGGAAAATTTCTAGCTGGGAAGTTCTGTCTCGGTGCTCAACAATGCTGGGCTGGGCATGGGATGATGCAGGCAAAATGAAGGGCTCCCTCTCTTCTGGTATGATTGACTGTTCTGGGTGATTTTGTTCCACCGTGTTGCTAAAACGCTCTAAGTGAACTCTAGACATCTGCCAGAGCTGTTTTTGTCTGTGGGTAGCAGTTTAACTGTTGCTCTCTGTGGGGGCATGGGAAGGCTGGGTTTGCTGGAGCCAATTCTTCTCCAGCTCTGAACTTGCCAACGTTTTAGAGCTTCAGACCCCCTTCAAACTATTGGAGACAATGAATGACACCCAGGACCCTGTCCAGGGTGATCCATTGCCATGGGAGTAAGGTCAAGGGCTGGGAGGGGCCGCTCTGGGGCTTACTCAGCCTCTCAAGAAACCCTGGGTTTTGGGAAACGTGATCTAAAGACGACGGTGAAAAAATCAATCCATCCACCCATCCACCCCATCCACCCCATCCACCCATCCACCCCATCCACCCATCCACCCCATCCACCCCATCCACCCGATCCACCCTATCCACCCGATCCACCCCATCCATTCATCCATCCATCCATCCATCCATCCATCCATCCATCCATCCAATCTCTGTGGCCCACGTATGGTGACAATGGTAGCTGCACTTGTCAGAGAGGCATAGCTGTGGTGATGTTTACACTGGCCCACTCACTGTTGTGGACCAGAAACTATGTCACGTGGATGTCAACTATACTCCAGTACAATAATATCAAGTCACTGAAGCCCAGCCTTGCAGAGTACCACCTGGGGGGCTCACAGTGTCACAGGCTGGAGAGGGGGATCCTCAAGTACCGGGGTCTGGGCAGGTGCAGCTCTCCGGGCCACTGGGCTCTCGAGGCTGGTTCAGTCACCTGCCAGAGCCAGGGAGGGGGTCGGAGAGCCCTTGCTCTGGGCAGAGGTGAAGGGGGTAGTCTAGACATTGCTCCCAAATCCTGTGTAGGTGTGTGAGTTCTGCTGCTGCTGGCTATGAGTCTTAGCATGTCTCTGGGCCCCCTGGGCCTGACTCCTCACCACCTGGTCACTGTGAGGATAGTGGAGAAAGGTGAGTTCACAAAGCGCCTGCCGCCTGGGGGCCTCAGTAAGGGTAGCTGCCACAAAGAAGGTGGATGTGACGGGGTACCATCTCCGGAGAACGGTCCAGGCCCACTGCTCCCCAAACCTGCCCCACCCTGCCCAGGTAAGAGGATGTGGCTGTGTCAGCATTGTTGACCCAAGAGGACGGTGACCAAGATAGGGCGCCCAGGCTCTGCCAAGCATCCCTGAAGCCCGCGCGCGCGCGTGTGTGCGCGGGGTATCCCTGCCACCTCTGAGAAGCCCTTCCTGTCCCTTGCAGGATTCAGCCCACTCTCCCACTCACTTCGTTACCACTACACTGGGGGTTCCCGGCACGCCGGCCTCTGTGCCCTCGACCTGGGGGCTGTCCCCACCCTGCACTGCAGCTTCTTCTCAACCCCGAGTCTTGCTGAAATGTCCTCTCCTCAGGAGATCCTCCCTGACACAAGGCGTCTTCTGTTGGCTGCTTTTCTCATTTGTCCTCTGTCCCCTCCACTGGACTGAGTTCTGTAAGGATCTCACCCACCCATCCTGCTCCCTGCTGCAACCCCAGCTCCAAGCCCGAGCCAATTTGCTCTCCACCCAGTGGAGCACCAGTCACCCGACTGCAGTCTTCACATTCCCCCAAGACCCTGTCACAGCCCTCGGGCACCCTTTCCCTCACCTCGGCCCCATCCCCATGCGGGTAGCCATGCCTCTCACTCTGCATCAGGCAAGCCCAGAACTGTGTGTGGTCCTGCTGAAGGGGACTGTCTTGATGAGGGCTAGCCATATCTGTGGGCCTGAAACTCCACCATTAGCACTCATCCCCCTGGCTTGTCCCAAACGGTCACTGGATATCTGCCTATCTGGGCTGGGACCCGGGCTAGGCGCTGGGAACACAGGGTTAATCTGACTTGGAAAACTCCCAGTCTGAGAACAGGGATGCACAAGGCAGGGGACACAGCCAATCACAGCAGGTGAGGCCTGCTATGATGGATGAGGCAAAGAAACAGGGGTTGGGGGACATGTGACCCCTGGCTCAGTGGCTCCCAGTCACACTTGGGTAGGGGAATTTGAGCAAGCGGTGGTGGCCAAAAGGCCAGCAGCCACCTGCTCCTCCGACTCCCACCCAGCAGCCCTGCCAGGCCATCTCCATGTCCCTTCTCCTGGGCCGTGGGGCAAGAGCCACTTCCCACTCCTGGCATGGCTGCTCCCTCAGGCCCAGTCTGCTCCTCTCTATTCCAGGCTGTGTGTGTGTGAGGCAGTCAGAGCCCTCAGGGCACTTCCAAAACATGCACGTCTGCCACTGCCCCAGGTCTGGCATCTGTCTTGCCCTCTGAGGTTCACATGCTTCCTTCTCTGCCCGGTGGGGGCTGGGGGCGCTGGAGATCCAGCATGGAGGATGCCCATCTCAGAGTCCCAGGCCTCTCTGAACTGAGAGTCAGAGCCCTGGGTTCTGCTTGCCGTGTGACCTTGGCCAAGTCACTGTCCTTCTCTGGACCTCAGTGCCCTCATTTGTGGAGTGCGGGTGGACTCACACTAGGGATTTATGCTTTCTGCACCCTGCACTTCAGTGACGGAGCCATATCGGACTTTAAGCACACAGGAAAAATTGCTCATTTGTTCATTCTACAAATTCATGCTCCATGTTTTTCAGGTGCCAGCCGAATGAATATGGTCATTTTACAGTGGTCATGCTTCAAAGATTAGAACAAAAGATTGATTCCAACACAAAGGTTTTCAGAAGTGTAGGAGATAGACAATTGATGGCTCCCTAGATGGTTTGCAGCTTCAGTAGTTTAGTTACTGATGAAAATCCCACCAAAATCTCCAATTTGAGCCATTTACGGCTCTTGGTGAGTAAACATTTGTTTTGAGGTTATAAAACACTTTTTTTCTGGCTAGGAGGTAGATTGTTCATGTTCTTTGTTTCCTTTCTGGTATGAGGAGAAAAAGAGATCAGTACTCAAATGCTGCTTATTTTTGTAAATAAAAATTGACAGGACTGGGGGGGAAGCCTTTGAGTCCTTTAGGAGAGATTATCATCCCAGTAGTTTCCTAGGAGTATTCACTATGTCTCATTACAACATCCTTTCATATATAAGGTGACACGGTGCCAGACTATGAATTCTGTATATTATTCAACAAAATACATTGCATAGCAACTTTTCTCTTTTCCTCTCTTGATTAGCTCCAAAGTGGAAAAGAAGATATGTCATACCAACTTGAGGGCGCCTGGGTGGCTCAGTCAGTTAAGCGTCTGCCTTCGGCTCGGGTTGTGATCTCGGGGTTCTGGGATGGAGCCCCTTGTCAGTCTCCCTGCTCACTGGGGAGTCTGCTTCTCCCTCCTCCTGCTCCCCGCTTGTGCTCTCTCTGTGTCTCAAATAAATAAATAAATAAATAAACAAATGAATAAATAAGTAAGTGAGTAAAATCTTTAAAAATACTAATTGTGACTTTAAAGGTCGGTCCCATAGTTGTGGACAACAGGGTGACCCTGGTGCCGCTGGGACCATGGGCCCCCGTGAGCTGGGGAATCCGACACAGACAGGGCATGTGGTCGCCTACAGCCTGACACCCTGTGCACACCTTCCTGTCCTACTTCAACAAAGGCATCCCCAGCATGCGGCACTGCACCTGGTGTCCATCCTGTGTGTGACACCACCATCTGTAGTGTATTGTGTACATGGTGGGGACTGAGGAGTTCTGAGTATTCCCAGAGGAAGACTCCAGTTGCCTATGAAAACGACAAATGAGCCAACTCACTGGGATAAAGATTCTCTGTCTGTGAGAGACCGTTCTCTGTCCACACTGCATCCTAAAGACACCATAAACAGTTTATGAGTCACACACACACACACACACACACACACACACACACAAGCACACACACGAGTCTCTTTAAGCCTTCAGAATCCAGCAGTCTGCAGCCCCGAAGAGGGCTCCTCTCAGAACCGGACCAAGCTGGCATTCCCCTCTAGACTCCATCCCCTTCCAGAGCTTTAATCACTCTAGAAGTGAATTGTATGCTACTTGGACCGAAGGAGATCATGCCTGGAGCAAATGGGGAGAAAAGATGAGTGAAATGTGACATTGGCCACATGATGGCCCAGATTAATTCAGAGCACCTTCCGACCAAGCCTCACTCTGGATCTTTCAATAATCTGTGGATATTTTCTGAATAAAAATAAATAAATAGATAAATAGATAAATAAATAAATAAATAAATAAATTAATTAATTAATTAATTAATTAATTCAAAAAGGGTGTTGCCTGTGTTCTCCTCTAGGATTTTGATGGATTCTTGTCTCACATTTAGATCCTTCATCCATTTTGAGTTTATCTTTGTGTCTGGTGTAAGAGAATGGTCTAGTTTCATTCTTCTGCACGTGGCTGTCCAATTCTCCCAGTACCATTTATTGAAGAGACTGTCCTTTTTTCCAGTGGATAGTCTTTCCTGCTTTGTCAAATATTAGTTGACCATAGAGTTGAGGGCCCATTTCTGGGTTCTCTATTCTGTTCCATTGATTTTGTGTCTGTTTTTGTGCCAGTGTCACAGTGTCTTAATGATCACAGCTTTGTAGTATAACTTAAACTCTGGCACTGTGATGCCCCCGGCTCTGGTTTTCTTTCTCAATATTCCCCTGGATGTTCGGGGTCTTTTCTGATTCCACACAAATCTTAAGATGATTTGTTCCAACTCTCTGAAGAAAGTCCATGGTATTTTGATAGGGATTGCACTGAACATGCAAATTGCCCTGAGTAGCATTGGCATCTTCACAATATTAATTCTTCCACTCCATGAGCATGGAATACTGTTCCATCTCTTTGTGTCTTCCTCAATTTCTTTCAGAAGTGTTCTGTAGTTTTTAGGGTATAGATCCTTTACCTCTTTAGTTAGGTTTATTCCTAGATACTTATGCTTTTGGGTTCAATTGTAACACCCTTTCTGAACTTGGCCACTGCAACTTCTTGCAAGATATATCTGTGAAGGCAGGGGAAACAAAAGCAAAAATGAACCACTGGGACTTGATCAAGATAAAAGGCTTCTGCACAACAAAACTAAAAGACAACCAACGGAACCAGAGAAGATATTTGCAAATGACGTATCAGATAAAGGGCTCGCATCCAAGGTCTATAAAAAACTTATTACACTCAACGGCAAAGAAACAAACAATCCAATCATGAAATGGGCAAAAGACAGGAACGGAAATTTCACCAAAGAAGACATACACATGACCAATAAGCACATGAGAAAATGCTCCGCATCCCTTGCCATCAGGGAAATACAAATCAAAACCACAATGAGATACCACCTCACCCCAGTGAGAATGGTGAAAATGAACAAGACAGGAAACAACCAATGTTGGAGGGGATGTGGAGAAAGGGGAACCCTCTTGCACCGTTGGTGGGCATGTGAACTGGTACAGCCACTCTGCAAAACAGTGTGGAGGTTCCTCAAAGAGTTAAAAATAGAGCTACCCTACGACCCAGCAATTGCACTACTAGGGATTTACCCCAAAGATACAGATTCAGTGAAAAGCGGAGACACCTGCACCCCAAAGTTTATAGCAGCAATGTCCGCAATAGCCACACTGTGGAAGGAGCCTCGGTGTCCTTCGAAAGATGAATGGATAAAGAAGATGTGGTCCATGTATACAATGGAATATTACTCAGTCATTAGAAACAACAAATACCCACCATTTGCTTCGACGTGGATGGAACTGGAGGTATTATGCTGAGTGAAGTAAGTCAATTGAGAAGGACAAACGTTATATGGTTTCACTCATATGGGGAATATAAAAAATAGTGAAAGGGATTATAGGGGAAAGGAGAGACCATGAGTGGGAAAAATCAGAGAGGGTGACAGAACATGAGAGACTCCTGACTCTGGGAAACGAACAAGGGGTAGCAGAAGGGGGGAGGTGGGCAGGGGGATGGGGTGACTGGGTGACGGCCACTGAGGGGGGCACTTGACGGAATGAGCACTGGGTGTTATATGCTGGCAAATCAAACTCCAATAAAAAAAATATACAAAAAAAGTAAAATAAAATAAGTTAGATGCCTCCAAGGTACAACAGCGGGACAGGCAAAGGATGTACACTGCCATTCCAAAAGGAAGAAATAGGGAAGAAAGGAGTGACAGATCCCAAGCAAGTCCAGAACCTTAGGGCAAGAGAGTAATCCTCTTTGGCTCCATGCTCCTCTCTCTGGGGATCCCATCCCACCTCCTGGACCCACTAGAGTGGAAGGCCTGCCTTCCAGGTACACCGCGGTAGCGATCCTACCTCCGCAGCCTTGCCAGACAGGGGTGGGACACCCATACCACAGTTCTCCCTGTGCCTATGGCTGTTGTGGGCTGAAACAATGTACGAGTGGCTCTAAAAGTCTGGGGACTGACTTGTTTTATTATACACGCTAACTTTTCTGCTCATGACCTCCATTTACAATTTCTTTCCTAAATCATCGCCAAGTGCACTCAAGTGTTGTAAAGTGTGAGGGAATCTAACTCTCTCCTCAACATTATTTGAAGAAGCTCCCACTGTCCTCTCCAACCTCCGTGTTAATTATGTGTCGATCGCTTATGCCATTTAGTTTGAGAAAGAGAAGCCCTTCCCTCACTGAACTTCCACCAAGTGCACTGATTCTTCCCGTGTGCCTTCTCCAAGAGACCGTGGGACCTTTTGGCCCAGGGACACACTACACACTACTATTCCCAGTGCCTCCCATCTTTTCTCTTCTCTAGGTCCCCTGTGCTCAGACACCCAGCTCACTGAGCACAGCCTCCCCTACTGAGCACATCATTATTATGTAACAGCTTCTCTGCCTCCCCCCCACCCCCACCCCCACCCACCCCCTCTGGGGAGGCCTAGTCCCCAGTCCCTCTCTGCTCTCCTCAGGACTCCACCGCTAGAAAAGTTGCTGTTTCAGGGATCATCTTGCCTACCTCCCGCCTGTTTACATCTTCTGTGGTCACAGGCTCCTTCACTTATGGGGCCTGCCTGGGCCCAGGCCCACTTGACAGGTAATCTCTGGCTGCCTCTGCTCTGGCTACTCCTGTCCCCAGGCTGCTGCTCCCGTGCCCTCCCAGGATGGCGCTTCACTTCCTCTGAAGTCGTGATCCCCAGGAAGGTGTCCCACAGGGTGGGTGGAATGGAGAGACAAGGCCACCTCTCCTATAAGATTCACTTCAGGGGGCAAAGACATGTGGTTCACATGAAAGTTAAGAAGAACCTGCTGCCCAGACATTTTCCTGTGATCACCGATAACGATCAGGGTGCCATGCAGGAGGACTACCCTTTTGTCCCCCGAGACTGCTACTACTACAGCTACCTGGAAGGGGTCCCTGGGTCCATGGGCACGCTGGACACCTGCAATGGGGGTCTGCGTGGCATGCTGCAGGTCGATGACTTCACGTATGAAATAAAACCGCTGGAGGCTTCTTCCACATTTGAGCACGTGGTTTCCCTGCTTGTGACAGAAGGAAGATCATCAGAGGCTCAAAAGTGTAAGATTGGAGAGCAAGATACAGATCAAGCATATGAGGAGGCAATGCTTGCTGGAACTCCTAGAGCAGGCCCAGTGTATTTGTGGCAGTCACATAGGAAATTTTTAAAAATTCACTACACAATTTCTCACTCTTTATATTTGATGAGGCCTAATATAACACAGGCAATAGAGGGTGTGGTAATGATAAACAGCATACTTCACACAATTTACCAACAATCTCTTATAAATGTCTATGTACGTCTTTTGTGCATATGGAATGATCGGGATCATGTAGAAATAACAAAGAAAAAATCAGCATATTCTGCTGTAGAAGACTTTGGCTTGTGGAAATATTATGGATTTTTCTCTAAGATTGAACATGATACTTCCCTACTTCTTACAGGACATAAGATTGTAGGAAGTATATACTTTGCCCACCATGGTGGAACATGCAACCCCAACTGGGGAGCAATGTTTGTGTATGTAGCAAATTATCACATATTCTTGGCTGGGGGTATTTCAGCACACACCTTAGGTCACAGCTTAAACCTTGTCCATGATGTATTTGGTTGTAAATGTTTTAGAAGAAGCCACTGTGTCATGACTGAACAGCCTGGTTTAATGGATATGTTGAGTAATTGTTCTTATGACAGCCTGCACCGTCGAGTTAGTGGATGGGATCCTTGTATGAGCATACCAAATGTACCATACACCAATTTTCCTTATGTAGCTCCTCGTTGTGGTGACAAGATTAGAAATCAGTTGGAAGAATGTGACTGTGGCTCCCTTAAAGACTGCAATGACAATAAATGTTGTGAGACCAATTGTGCCTTTTCCCTTGGGAGTGACTGCAGCGAAGGATCCTGTTGCGTTAACTGCAAATATGCTCAACCTGGACTGCTTTGCAGGGACATACTCGGTATTTGTGATCTCCCAGAATACTGTGATGGGACATCGCATAATTGTCCTAATGACGTTTACACCCAGGATGGAACCCCATGTTCAACGTTAGCTGTCTGTGTGAGAGGAAACTGTACTGATCGTGATATGCAGTGTCAATCCCTTTTTGGCTATGGAATAAAAGATGCTGCACCAGCATGCTATGAAAAACTGAACGTATTAGGTGATCGATTTGGGAACTGTGGGGTGAGGGTGGTACGAGGAGGAGGAAAACCTGTTAGATGTGAAGAAGATGATGTTCTTTGTGGAATGCTGCACTGTCGTGATGTTGAAGAAATTCCTGGTGGAGGTGACCATGTTACATTTCGTCACATAGTAGTAACAGGTATTAATCAAGAAAAATGCTTTGGATACGATGCACACCATGGGACAGAGATCCCAGAAATGGGGCTAGTTGTGGATGGGGCAACATGTGGCCCAGGAAAATACTGCTTGAATCAGAATTGTACTTTTTATCAAGACATGGGTTTTGACTGTGATGTCAGTACATGCAATTTCAGAGGGGTGTGTAACAGCAAGAAACACTGTCACTGTATGAGAGGTTGGAAACCCCCAACATGTGAAGAGAAAGGAGCAGGTGGTAGTATAGATAGTGGCCCTCCACCTGACAGAGAATATGGTTTTCGAACCAGAATAATTTTTAGTATACACCAAACAATACTTCTACTGATTATTCGCTTAAGTCTTTTTCTGATTTCAGGCATCACTGGTGCCTCTCATCACTTAGAAGATATAAAAGAGGAGGATGAAGAACAAAAATGACCTAGACGCAAGTGAATACTAACTGGATGTGCCAGATGACGAAAATCATATTGGTAGGACCAGGAGAAATGATCAAGAATCACTCTGATAATTACATAGTCCTTTAGACACTCTGAGGTTGTCATCTTAAAATAAAACGAGTTGGCCATTTAACATGAGGTCGTCTCTTTTAATATATGTAACATTTCCTTTCTAGCCATATTGTTACTATTCCTACCGGGGATAGTAGAGGACTCTTAGATTCATTAGCAAGAGACCAGTAGTACTCTTGTTAGGATGTGGAATCCAGCGTTTCACAAATGATTGGGTAGCAGACCTTGTTTGCATGGGTATGCATCAGATTTAACAAGTTTTTGGACCATCTCCCAATTGGCCATATACTAGATTTCTGTTATTTGTTCATTTTACTGCTCCTGTTAAACAAATGGCACTTAAAGTGACAGTTGGAAGATATGGTAGGATGGTAAGAACTTTTCCGTCAAGGCACATGGGTGCCAACAGATCTACCTACCGCCTGCCAAGTACGGGCTCCTGGACAAAGCCTCAGGCCGTGAGTTTCAAGGTCCATGTTACATTGGGAGATGCAATGCACTTTGCCAGGATTTTGTGGTGATCAGAGGAAAGCACCCAAGAAAGGCCTGGAACACGTTAGGCACTTAATATATGCCATTATTCCCGCTATTCTCATTATTCCTTTTGGGCTATGCTAAACCTGAGGTATTCCAGCAGAATGAGCTTGGCATTGTATCTTTATCACTTTTTTTTTAGAGTTCATTTATTGATTTGAGAGAGACAGTGAAGTGAAATAGAGTGAGTGAAAGAGAGAAAGGGGGGGGCGCACATGCACGAGCAAGGAGGGAGAGGGGCAGAGGGAGAGGGAAAGAAGCAGACTCACCTGCTGAGCAGGGAGTCTGACCCAGGACTCCATCCCAGGATTCTGGAATCATGACCTGAGCTGAAGGCAGACACTTAACTGACTGAGCCCCCCATGTGCCCCCGTTGTGTCTTGATTATAAAACCATCACAGGAGGAACTGTCCATCCCTGACTGATACATCACGGCTTAAGGCCCCTGGCTGTTGGAGTCGTAGGAACTCACATTTCATACCTTAGGAAATGCCTGAGCACAGGCTGTCTGTAAAGTACGAGGCAGAACTGACCGTCTGATACGTGTATGGACAAAACATTTACACAAAAGGGAACAGGAAGAGATCGCTTCAGAAATCGTGCAAGAGAAGAAGAGGGTCCCATAAGGGACGTGTGGTACATTAGTGCTATGGAAATGCCTCAGGCCTCAGATCCAAGTTCTTTCTGAAAGTATGGAGTCCAGGTGAGAATAGCACCAAAGGGTCGAGGAAGGACACAGCAAGAGAGAATCAACAGGAGTGCCACTCTGAGCCATTGTGATCTGTCCGTCTTTTCTAGAGCTCTCTTACCTTCTCGTCCAGGTGGCTTATGTGGTAGAGTGGCCTGGATCTTCATCCACGACAGGTCTGAGCCCCTGTTTACTATGTCCTTGTCAAACATGTGTTTCTGCATTGGCACTTGGCACCAGGATCTACTGTCCGCCAATGAATAAATCACGGGAATAAAAGGCACAGCCTAGGGAATATAGTCAATGATGTTGCAACAGCATTGTGACAGATGGTAGCTTCATTTGTGGCGAGCAGAGCAGGACTTACTGGAAGAAGTGGAATCAACTGTATTGTACACCTGAAAGTAATGTAACACTGTGTGTCAGCTATCTCTAATAAAGAAACATTTTAAACCACAGTGAGATGCCAGGACACAGCCGCTGGGGTGGCAAAAACAAATGTTAAGACTGACAATACCAAGGGCCAAGGAGGATATGAAGCAACCATAGTTCTCCTCTATTGCCGGGGGAGGGCGGGTGGGATGCAAAACTATAGAGGTCATTGGAAAACGGTTTGTCTGTTTCCTACCAAGGTCAGCACACACTGGACTACACACTCAGCGATCCTCCTTCTAAATAGCACTGAGAACATGGGTCCGTACGAAGAACTGCAGGCAGATGCTCACAACAGCTTTGTTCACAATAGCCCCCAAGTGAAAACAACCCAAATGTCCATCAGCGGCGAATGAATCAACCAAGAGTGGTATAGCCACATGATGGACTGCTACTTGG
This sequence comes from Canis lupus dingo, assembly GCF_003254725.2. NCBI lineage: Eukaryota > Metazoa > Chordata > Mammalia > Carnivora > Canidae > Canis > Canis lupus. The sequence continues at coordinate 44,210,324 of NC_064250.1, read as the reverse complement.
CAGTAAAGAGCAACCAGTTACTGACTCACGCAACAACATGGGGGTGGATCTCAAAATCATGCTGAGTGAACAAAGTCAGATCCAGTAGACTGACTGCAGGACTGTGTGGCTCTATTTCTTATGACATCGGGGGAAAGGCAAAACTGTGGGGACAGAGAACAGATTGGTGGTCGTCAGGGACTGGAGGGAAGGGGCTGACTGCAAAGGGGCACAGGGAAGGTCTTGGGGGCAAAGGGTATGTTCCGTGTCTTGACTGGGGTAGCGGCGTCATGACCGCATACATTTGGCGTATTATAATCTATACCAGTTATACCTCAAGAAATCTCCCTTTAAAAATAACAACTACAACGAAGAGTCTTCCACCTGCAGTGTGACGATGAGAGCTGTTACTCCACATGCCAAGCACCCTGTGGGGATGTTGTTCTAACTGCCAAAGACACCAAGCCCAGTCATATACCTGGAGACTCGGGGAAGCGACCCCAGGCTTGGGCTGCAGACCACTGAACCCACTGTGGGCTGTGTGTCAGCTAGGACTCCACTTATTGCCTGACATGGTACCCTTGTGCAGTGCCCCCACCCCCACAAGGCTGAAGAAGCTGTTCATTCACTCTGCTCTTCCTTTCCTGGTAAGAGGGAAAATTTCTAGCTGGGAAGTTCTGTCTCGGTGCTCAACAATGCTGGGCTGGGCATGGGATGATGCAGGCAAAATGAAGGGCTCCCTCTCTTCTGGTATGATTGACTGTTCTGGGTGATTTTGTTCCACCGTGTTGCTAAAACGCTCTAAGTGAACTCTAGACATCTGCCAGAGCTGTTTTTGTCTGTGGGTAGCAGTTTAACTGTTGCTCTCTGTGGGGGCATGGGAAGGCTGGGTTTGCTGGAGCCAATTCTTCTCCAGCTCTGAACTTGCCAACGTTTTAGAGCTTCAGACCCCCTTCAAACTATTGGAGACAATGAATGACACCCAGGACCCTGTCCAGGGTGATCCATTGCCATGGGAGTAAGGTCAAGGGCTGGGAGGGGCCGCTCTGGGGCTTACTCAGCCTCTCAAGAAACCCTGGGTTTTGGGAAACGTGATCTAAAGACGACGGTGAAAAAATCAATCCATCCACCCATCCACCCCATCCACCCCATCCACCCATCCACCCCATCCACCCATCCACCCCATCCACCCCATCCACCCGATCCACCCTATCCACCCGATCCACCCCATCCATTCATCCATCCATCCATCCATCCATCCATCCATCCATCCAATCTCTGTGGCCCACGTATGGTGACAATGGTAGCTGCACTTGTCAGAGAGGCATAGCTGTGGTGATGTTTACACTGGCCCACTCACTGTTGTGGACCAGAAACTATGTCACGTGGATGTCAACTATACTCCAGTACAATAATATCAAGTCACTGAAGCCCAGCCTTGCAGAGTACCACCTGGGGGGCTCACAGTGTCACAGGCTGGAGAGGGGGATCCTCAAGTACCGGGGTCTGGGCAGGTGCAGCTCTCCGGGCCACTGGGCTCTCGAGGCTGGTTCAGTCACCTGCCAGAGCCAGGGAGGGGGTCGGAGAGCCCTTGCTCTGGGCAGAGGTGAAGGGGGTAGTCTAGACATTGCTCCCAAATCCTGTGTAGGTGTGTGAGTTCTGCTGCTGCTGGCTATGAGTCTTAGCATGTCTCTGGGCCCCCTGGGCCTGACTCCTCACCACCTGGTCACTGTGAGGATAGTGGAGAAAGGTGAGTTCACAAAGCGCCTGCCGCCTGGGGGCCTCAGTAAGGGTAGCTGCCACAAAGAAGGTGGATGTGACGGGGTACCATCTCCGGAGAACGGTCCAGGCCCACTGCTCCCCAAACCTGCCCCACCCTGCCCAGGTAAGAGGATGTGGCTGTGTCAGCATTGTTGACCCAAGAGGACGGTGACCAAGATAGGGCGCCCAGGCTCTGCCAAGCATCCCTGAAGCCCGCGCGCGCGCGTGTGTGCGCGGGGTATCCCTGCCACCTCTGAGAAGCCCTTCCTGTCCCTTGCAGGATTCAGCCCACTCTCCCACTCACTTCGTTACCACTACACTGGGGGTTCCCGGCACGCCGGCCTCTGTGCCCTCGACCTGGGGGCTGTCCCCACCCTGCACTGCAGCTTCTTCTCAACCCCAAGTCTTGCTGAAATGTCCTCTCCTCAGGAGATCCTCCCTGACACAAAGGCGTCTTCTGTTGGCTGCTTTTCTCATTTGTCCTCTGTCCCCTCCACTGGACTGAGTTCTGTAAGGATCTCACCCACCCATCCTGCTCCCTGCTGCAACCCCAGCTCCAAGCCCGAGCCAATTTGCTCTCCACCCAGTGGAGCACCAGTCACCCGACTGCAGTCTTCACATTCCCCCAAGACCCTGTCACAGCCCTCGGGCACCCTTTCCCTCACCTCGGCCCCATCCCCATGCGGGTAGCCATGCCTCTCACTCTGCATCAGGCAAGCCCAGAACTGTGTGTGGTCCTGCTGAAGGGGACTGTCTTGATGAGGGCTAGCCATATCTGTGGGCCTGAAACTCCACCATTAGCACTCATCCCCCTGGCTTGTCCCAAACGGTCACTGGATATCTGCCTATCTGGGCTGGGACCCGGGCTAGGCGCTGGGAACACAGGGTTAATCTGACTTGGAAAACTCCCAGTCTGAGAACAGGGATGCACAAGGCAGGGGACACAGCCAATCACAGCAGGTGAGGCCTGCTATGATGGATGAGGCAAAGAAACAGGGGTTGGGGGACATGTGACCCCTGGCTCAGTGGCTCCCAGTCACACTTGGGTAGGGGAATTTGAGCAAGCGGTGGTGGCCAAAAGGCCAGCAGCCACCTGCTCCTCCGACTCCCACCCAGCAGCCCTGCCAGGCCATCTCCATGTCCCTTCTCCTGGGCCGTGGGGCAAGAGCCACTTCCCACTCCTGGCATGGCTGCTCCCTCAGGCCCAGTCTGCTCCTCTCTATTCCAGGCTGTGTGTGTGTGAGGCAGTCAGAGCCCTCAGGGCACTTCCAAAACATGCACGTCTGCCACTGCCCCAGGTCTGGCATCTGTCTTGCCCTCTGAGGTTCACATGCTTCCTTCTCTGCCCGGTGGGGGCTGGGGGCGCTGGAGATCCAGCATGGAGGATGCCCATCTCAGAGTCCCAGGCCTCTCTGAACTGAGAGTCAGAGCCCTGGGTTCTGCTTGCCGTGTGACCTTGGCCAAGTCACTGTCCTTCTCTGGACCTCAGTGCCCTCATTTGTGGAGTGCGGGTGGACTCACACTAGGGATTTATGCTTTCTGCACCCTGCACTTCAGTGACGGAGCCATATCGGACTTTAAGCACACAGGAAAAATTGCTCATTTGTTCATTCTACAAATTCATGCTCCATGTTTTTCAGGTGCCAGCCGAATGAATATGGTCATTTTACAGTGGTCATGCTTCAAAGATTAGAACAAAAGATTGATTCCAACACAAAGGTTTTCAGAAGTGTAGGAGATAGACAATTGATGGCTCCCTAGATGGTTTGCAGCTTCAGTAGTTTAGTTACTGATGAAAATCCCACCAAAATCTCCAATTTGAGCCATTTACGGCTCTTGGTGAGTAAACATTTGTTTTGAGGTTATAAAACACTTTTTTTCTGGCTAGGAGGTAGATTGTTCATGTTCTTTGTTTCCTTTCTGGTATGAGGAGAAAAAGAGATCAGTACTCAAATGCTGCTTATTTTTGTAAATAAAAATTGACAGGACTGGGGGGGAAGCCTTTGAGTCCTTTAGGAGAGATTATCATCCCAGTAGTTTCCTAGGAGTATTCACTATGTCTCATTACAACATCCTTTCATATATAAGGTGACACGGTGCCAGACTATGAATTCTGTATATTATTCAACAAAATACATTGCATAGCAACTTTTCTCTTTTCCTCTCTTGATTAGCTCCAAAGTGGAAAAGAAGATATGTCATACCAACTTGAGGGCGCCTGGGTGGCTCAGTCAGTTAAGCGTCTGCCTTCGGCTCGGGTTGTGATCTCGGGGTTCTGGGATGGAGCCCCTTGTCAGTCTCCCTGCTCACTGGGGAGTCTGCTTCTCCCTCCTCCTGCTCCCCGCTTGTGCTCTCTCTGTGTCTCAAATAAATAAATAAATAAATAAACAAATGAATAAATAAGTAAGTGAGTAAAATCTTTAAAAATACTAATTGTGACTTTAAAGGTCGGTCCCATAGTTGTGGACAACAGGGTGACCCTGGTGCCGCTGGGACCATGGGCCCCCGTGAGCTGGGGAATCCGACACAGACAGGGCATGTGGTCGCCTACAGCCTGACACCCTGTGCACACCTTCCTGTCCTACTTCAACAAAGGCATCCCCAGCATGCGGCACTGCACCTGGTGTCCATCCTGTGTGTGACACCACCATCTGTAGTGTATTGTGTACATGGTGGGGACTGAGGAGTTCTGAGTATTCCCAGAGGAAGACTCCAGTTGCCTATGAAAACGACAAATGAGCCAACTCACTGGGATAAAGATTCTCTGTCTGTGAGAGACCGTTCTCTGTCCACACTGCATCCTAAAGACACCATAAACAGTTTATGAGTCACACACACACACACACACACACACACACAAGCACACACACGAGTCTCTTTAAGCCTTCAGAATCCAGCAGTCTGCAGCCCCGAAGAGGGCTCCTCTCAGAACCGGACCAAGCTGGCATTCCCCTCTAGACTCCATCCCCTTCCAGAGCTTTAATCACTCTAGAAGTGAATTGTATGCTACTTGGACCGAAGGAGATCATGCCTGGAGCAAATGGGGAGAAAAGATGAGTGAAATGTGACATTGGCCACATGATGGCCCAGATTAATTCAGAGCACCTTCCGACCAAGCCTCACTCTGGATCTTTCAATAATCTGTGGATATTTTCTGAATAAAAATAAATAAATAGATAAATAGATAAATAAATAAATAAATAAATAAATAAATTAATTAATTAATTCAAAAAGGGTGTTGCCTGTGTTCTCCTCTAGGATTTTGATGGATTCTTGTCTCACATTTAGATCCTTCATCCATTTTGAGTTTATCTTTGTGTCTGGTGTAAGAGAATGGTCTAGTTTCATTCTTCTGCACGTGGCTGTCCAATTCTCCCAGTACCATTTATTGAAGAGACTGTCCTTTTTCCAGTGGATAGTCTTTCCTGCTTTGTCAAATATTAGTTGACCATAGAGTTGAGGGCCCATTTCTGGGTTCTCTATTCTGTTCCATTGATTTTGTGTCTGTTTTTGTGCCAGTGTCACAGTGTCTTAATGATCACAGCTTTGTAGTATAACTTAAACTCTGGCACTGTGATGCCCCCGGCTCTGGTTTTCTTTCTCAATATTCCCCTGGATGTTCGGGGTCTTTTCTGATTCCACACAAATCTTAAGATGATTTGTTCCAACTCTCTGAAGAAAGTCCATGGTATTTTGATAGGGATTGCACTGAACATGCAAATTGCCCTGAGTAGCATTGGCATCTTCACAATATTAATTCTTCCACTCCATGAGCATGGAATACTGTTCCATCTCTTTGTGTCTTCCTCAATTTCTTTCAGAAGTGTTCTGTAGTTTTTAGGGTATAGATCCTTTACCTCTTTAGTTAGGTTTATTCCTAGATACTTATGCTTTTGGGTTCAATTGTAACACCCTTTCTGAACTTGGCCACTGCAACTTCTTGCAAGATATATCTGTGAAGGCAGGGGAAACAAAAGCAAAAATGAACCACTGGGACTTGATCAAGATAAAAGGCTTCTGCACAACAAAACTAAAAGACAACCAACGGAACCAGAGAAGATATTTGCAAATGACGTATCAGATAAAGGGCTCGCATCCAAGGTCTATAAAAAACTTATTACACTCAACGGCAAAGAAACAAACAATCCAATCATGAAATGGGCAAAAGACAGGAACGGAAATTTCACCAAAGAAGACATACACATGACCAATAAGCACATGAGAAAATGCTCCGCATCCCTTGCCATCAGGGAAATACAAATCAAAACCACAATGAGATACCACCTCACCCCAGTGAGAATGGTGAAAATGAACAAGACAGGAAACAACCAATGTTGGAGGGGATGTGGAGAAAGGGGAACCCTCTTGCACCGTTGGTGGGCATGTGAACTGGTACAGCCACTCTGCAAAACAGTGTGGAGGTTCCTCAAAGAGTTAAAAATAGAGCTACCCTACGACCCAGCAATTGCACTACTAGGGATTTACCCCAAAGATACAGATTCAGTGAAAAGCGGAGACACCTGCACCCCAAAGTTTATAGCAGCAATGTCCGCAATAGCCACACTGTGGAAGGAGCCTCGGTGTCCTTCGAAAGATGAATGGATAAAGAAGATGTGGTCCATGTATACAATGGAATATTACTCAGTCATTAGAAACAACAAATACCCACCATTTGCTTCGACGTGGATGGAACTGGAGGTATTATGCTGAGTGAAGTAAGTCAATTGAGAAGGACAAACGTTATATGGTTTCACTCATATGGGGAATATAAAAAATAGTGAAAGGGATTATAGGGGAAAGGAGAGACCATGAGTGGGAAAAATCAGAGAGGGTGACAGAACATGAGAGACTCCTGACTCTGGGAAACGAACAAGGGGTAGCAGAAGGGGGGAGGTGGGCAGGGGGATGGGGTGACTGGGTGACGGCCACTGAGGGGGGCACTTGACGGAATGAGCACTGGGTGTTATATGCTGGCAAATCAAACTCCAATAAAAAAAATATACAAAAAAAGTAAAATAAAATAAGTTAGATGCCTCCAAGGTACAACAGCGGGACAGGCAAAGGATGTACACTGCCATTCCAAAAGGAAGAAATAGGGAAGAAAGGAGTGACAGATCCCAAGCAAGTCCAGAACCTTAGGGCAAGAGAGTAATCCTCTTTGGCTCCATGCTCCTCTCTCTGGGGATCCCATCCCACCTCCTGGACCCACTAGAGTGGAAGGCCTGCCTTCCAGGTACACCGCGGTAGCGATCCTACCTCCGCAGCCTTGCCAGACAGGGGTGGGACACCCATACCACAGTTCTCCCTGTGCCTATGGCTGTTGTGGGCTGAAACAATGTACGAGTGGCTCTAAAAGTCTGGGGACTGACTTGTTTTATTATACACGCTAACTTTTCTGCTCATGACCTCCATTTACAATTTCTTTCCATCAATCATCGCCAAGTGCACTCAAGTGTTGTAAAGTGTGAGGGAATCTAATTCTCTCCTCAACATTATTTGAAGAAGCTCCCACTGTCCTCTCCAACCTCCGTGTTAATTATGTGTCGATCGCTTATGCCATTTAGTTTGAGAAAGAGAAGCCCTTCCCTCACTGAACTTCCACCAAGTGCACTGATTCTTCCCGTGTGCCTTCTCCAAGAGACCGTGGGACCTTTTGGCCCAGGGACACACTACACACTACTATTCCCAGTGCCTCCCATCTTTTCTCTTCTCTAGGTCCCCTGTGCTCAGACACCCAGCTCACTGAGCACAGCCTCCCCTACTGAGCACATCATTATTATGTAACAGCTTCTCTGCCTCCCCCCCACCCCCACCCCCACCCACCCCCTCTGGGGAGGCCTAGTCCCCAGTCCCTCTCTGCTCTCCTCAGGACTCCACCGCTAGAAAAGTTGCTGTTTCAGGGATCATCTTGCCTACCTCCCGCCTGTTTACATCTTCTGTGGTCACAGGCTCCTTCACTTATGGGGCCTGCCTGGGCCCAGGCCCACTTGACAGGTAATCTCTGGCTGCCTCTGCTCTGGCTACTCCTGTCCCCAGGCTGCTGCTCCCGTGCCCTCCCAGGATGGCGCTTCACTTCCTCTGAAGTCGTGATCCCCAGGAAGGTGTCCCACAGGGTGGGTGGAATGGAGAGACAAGGCCACCTCTCCTATAAGATTCACTTCAGGGGGCAAAGACATGTGGTTCACATGAAAGTTAAGAAGAACCTGCTGCCCAGACATTTTCCTGTGATCACCGATAACGATCAGGGTGCCATGCAGGAGGACTACCCTTTTGTCCCCCGAGACTGCTACTACTACAGCTACCTGGAAGGGGTCCCTGGGTCCATGGGCACGCTGGACACCTGCAATGGGGGTCTGCGTGGCATGCTGCAGGTCGATGACTTCACGTATGAAATAAAACCGCTGGAGGCTTCTTCCACATTTGAGCACGTGGTTTCCCTGCTTGTGACAGAAGGAAGATCATCAGAGGCTCAAAAGTGTAAGATTGGAGAGCAAGATACAGATCAAGCATATGAGGAGGCAATGCTTGCTGGAACTCCTAGAGCAGGCCCAGTGTATTTGTGGCAGTCACATAGGAAATTTTTAAAAATTCACTACACAATTTCTCACTCTTTATATTTGATGAGGCCTAATATAACACAGGCAATAGAGGGTGTGGTAATGATAAACAGCATACTTCACACAATTTACCAACAATCTCTTATAAATGTCTATATACGTCTTTTGTGCATATGGAATGATCGGGATCATGTAGAAATAACAAAGAAAAAATCAGCATATTCTGCTGTAGAAGACTTTGGCTTGTGGAAATATTATGGATTTTTCTATAAGATTGAACATGATACTTCCCTACTTCTTACAGGACATAAGATTGTAGGAAGTATATACTTTGCCCACCATGGTGGAACATGCAACCCCAACTGGGGAGCAATGTTTGTGTATGTAGCAAATTATCACATATTCTTGGCTGGGGGTATTTCAGCACACACCTTAGGTCACAGCTTAAACCTTGTCCATGATGTATTTGGTTGTAAATGTTTTAGAAGAAGCCACTGTGTCATGACTGAACAGCCTGGTTTAATGGATATGTTGAGTAATTGTTCTTATGACAGCCTGCACCGTCGAGTTAGTGGATGGGATCCTTGTATGAGCATACCAAATGTACCATACACCAATTTTCCTTATGTAGCTCCTCGTTGTGGTGACAAGATTAGAAATCAGTTGGAAGAATGTGACTGTGGCTCCCTTAAAGACTGCAATGACAATAAATGTTGTGAGACCAATTGTGCCTTTTCCCTTGGGAGTGACTGCAGCGAAGGATCCTGTTGCGTTAACTGCAAATATGCTCAACCTGGACTGCTTTGCAGGGACATACTCGGTATTTGTGATCTCCCAGAATACTGTGATGGGACATCGCATAATTGTCCTAATGACGTTTACACCCAGGATGGAACCCCATGTTCAACGTTAGCTGTCTGTGTGAGAGGAAACTGTACTGATCGTGATATGCAGTGTCAATCCCTTTTTGGCTATGGAATAAAAGATGCTGCACCAGCATGCTATGAAAAACTGAACGTATTAGGTGATCGATTTGGGAACTGTGGGGTGAGGGTGGTACGAGGAGGAGGAAAACCTGTTAGATGTGAAGAAGATGATGTTCTTTGTGGAATGCTGCACTGTCGTGATGTTCAAGAAATTCCTGGTGGAGGTGACCATGTTACATTTCGTCACATAATAGTAACAGGTATTAATCAAGAAAAATGCTTTGGATACGATGCACACCATGGGACAGAGATCCCAGAAATGGGGCTAGTTGTGGATGGGGCAACATGTGGCCCAGGAAAATACTGCTTGAATCAGAATTGTACTTTTTATCAAGACATGGGTTTTGACTGTGATGTGAGTACATGCAATTTCAGAGGGGTGTGTAACAGCAAGAAACACTGTCACTGTATGAGAGGTTGGAAACCCCCAACATGTGAAGAGAAAGGAGCAGGTGGTAGTATAGATAGTGGCCCTCCACCGGACAGAGAATATGTTCTAAGAGGCAAAGTAACTGTTAGTGTAAACAGGGCACTAGGTTTAATAGTGATTCGTACATTACTTTTCCTGACTGGGTTAATCATTGGACTCTTTTTCCAATTAAAAAAAAGGTACTGAGGAGCACAAAACATAAACCTTCGAAGCATCAATATTTCAGTTAGTTAATACCAGTGATATGCACAAAATGGACAAAATAACATTGACCACTGGAAAAATGATCAATAAAGACTCTTATAATTATACATTCCCGTATTTATCCTGAGCTTGTCACCTTCAAATAAAATATCCCGGCAAAAAAAAAAAAAAAAAAAAAAAAAAGCAACCTGTGTGTTTGTTAAGATGTGGAATCCCGCGTTTTACAAATGATTGGGTAAGCAAACCTTGTTGGCATGGGTACGCACCAGATTTAACAAGTTTTTGGACCATTTCCCAATTGGCCATATAGTAGATTTCTGTTATTTCTTCATTTCACTGCTCCTGTTAAACAAATGGCACTTGAAGTGACAGTTGGAAGATATGATAGGATGGTAAGAACTTTTCTGTCAAGGCACATGGGTGCCAACAGATCTACCTACCGCCTGCCAAGTATGGGCTCTTGGACAAAGCCTCAGGCCGTGAGTTTCAAGGTCCATGTTACATTGGGAGATGCAATGCACTTTGCCAGGATTTTGTGGTGATCAGAAGAAAGCACCCAAGAAGGGCCTGGAACACGTTAGGCACTTAATATATGCCATTATTCTCACTATTCTCATTATTCCTTTTGGGCTATACTAAACCTGAGGTATTCCAGCAGAATGAGTTTGGCATTGTATCTTTATCACTTTTTTTTTTTAGAGTTCATTTATTGATTTGAGAGAGACAGTGAAGTGAAATAGAGTGAGTGAAAGAGAGAAAGGGGGAGGCGCACATGCACGAGCAAGGAGGGAGAGGGGCAGAGGGAGAGGGAAAGAAGCAGACTCACCTGCTGAGCAGGGAGTCTGACCCAGGACTCCATCCCAGGATTCTGGAATCATGACCTGAGCTGAAGGCAGACACTTAACTGGCTGAGCCCCTCATGTGCCCCTGTTGTGTCTTGATTATAAAACCATCACAGGAGGAACTGTCCATCCCTGACTGATACATCACAGCTTAAGGCCCCTGGCTGTTGGAGTTGTAGGAACTCACATTTCATACCTTAGGAAATGCCTGAGCACAGGCTGTCTGTAAAGTACGAGGCAGAACTGACCATCTGATACGTGTACGGACAAAACATTTACACAAAAGTGAACAGTTATACCAGTTATACCTCAAGAAATCTCCCTTTAAAAATAACAACTACAACGAAGAGTCTTCCACCTGCAGTGTGACGATGAGAGCTGTTACTCCACATGCTAAGCACCCTGTGGGGATGTTGTTCTAACTGCCAAAGACACCAAGCCCAGTCATATACCTGGAGACTCGGGGAAGTGACCCCGGGCTTGGGCTGCAGACCACTGAACCCACTGTGGGCTGTGTGTCAGCTAGGACTCCACTTACTGCCTGATGCCCATAAGCTCCCACTCTAACATGATCTATGATGATGCTTTGGAATTCTTAGTATTAATGTCAATGCAGAGACAGTGTCTAAGAATCCAAAGTATTTCTCTATTCCTAGTGTACAGGCTCTCAGGGTAATGGCCATCAGGCTCGTGTAGTCGTGGGACTGGGAGAATTGATAGGTTACCTTGTGTCCCATTATATTGATAGGTCCTTCCTCCTAGGGACACAGCCATATCTATCTGTTCAGTTCATAGGTGTCTGCCTCTGCAAATCATCTTTGCTCCAGGAACTGCACAAGCATCATGATTTTTTATCGTTGCAACCATTCTCAGCCTCCTCCTCTGCCAGTTTTGCCTTCTTCCATTGTAGATGTTACGAAGCGCTCTGTTTGCCTCTCGAGATCTTGTGCTTGTGACCACCACAAAAGTCCCTATAGGTGAATCCCCTTTGCTACCTCTCCAATCTTGACCAGTTTTAGGGTCATTGTGGGTCCCTGGCTGCGGCCACCTGGTCTCTGTTACTTGGAGAGACCTCATTATTGCCTTAGGTGCTAAAAAACAGGGTTCCGTGCTAATCTGTCTTATCATCAGACTGGCCTGTAGAGGAGAGACACAATTGAACTCCTAAGAGGTGATGTTTCTCCTTGCACCAGCAGTTTGGTTGTTTTCCTTTCATTGAGGTATAATTGACCTGTAGCATATTGACCTGTAGCATCATATCCGTTTCAAGTTGGGAGTGTAATTGTTCAACGTGTGTACATATGGCAATAGACACAGCCATAAGTCTAGTTAGCATCTGTCACCATACATTGTTACAGGAAAGCTTTTTCTTGCCATGAGAACTTTGAAGATCTACTCTCTCAATAACTTTCAAATACAGAATGCAGTATTATTAACGATGGTCACCATGCTATACACTACCTCCCCAGGGCTTATTGATGACACGACTGGAAATTTGTGCCTTTTGACGCCCCCCCCCCCCCCCCCACTCCTATATTGCTCACCCCTCTGCCTCTTCCTCTGGTAACCACTGGTCTGTTCTGTCTTTACCAAGTACATTCCGATGGGTCCTCTGGGCTCACATCATATATGCAGGGTAGCATGCCTATCTCTCTTAGCCTTGTTCTGCCAGCAAGCATGGTAAATGAAGCATTTTGACTTTGCCCAGGACAGGCTATTGTTTTCTACCTGCTTCTGAGAGTTCCCCTAGAAGTGCGTGGGCCTCATTCCCTGGGACCATTGTCCTTGCCTCACACGGATTCTTGCATCTACTTTGGTGTGATACCATTCTTCTCAGAGTGGGGCTTGGGACTTATCCAGCCAGATTATGCTAGGTATGGCACAGCAGACCCCATGTGAGGGAGGGCAGCCAGGAGGAGTGGGGACGGTTCCTTGTGGGAAGACAAGCTCTGAGAATTCATATGGTCCTGTGGAGCCCATATTTTCAGGGATATATACCCAGAGGTCACAATCTCCTGTTTAAAACACCTGGTTTCCCTAGCATAATTATATACTTGCTCTGGAGGACTATGGAAAAGTCCCTGCAGCTCTTGGGCCCTCTGATACTGAGATTGCTCCTCAGCTATGATTACTCTTCCATACCAGGAGATAAGGGCCCTTTGGTAAGCAACTAAAGAAGCTTTCTGGCACTTATATATGGCCTTACTGTTTAGTAACCTAGGAGAGTCCCCCAGTTCCCTTTTTTCTTGTTACCTTTGACAGGGCCTCAACACAATTTGGTCATAACCCACCAAATCTGCCATCCTTGGAGACATTACAGCTTGCATGTGGTTCAAATGCCTAATTCATTGCACATGAGAGAGTGTTGCCCTGTCAGGACCTTTCCCGGGTCACCGCTGGTAAATTCCTCAGCGTTAGGCTACCTACCACCTTGTGCCAGGGATTACCTTTTCTTCACATTCTTCTTGGGAGAGAGTCCTCCTTGACAGCTGAGTGTTGACTGAGCATGGCCCTAAGCTCATCTTGCTCTTTTGGCAGATCACTATCAGCACCACTGTCTTTGGAGAAGTGGATGTCAAGACAGGATTAGACCTTCAGGAGGTTCATGGAAGGAAAGTTTGTAAGGATAAAGGGGGAGGAGTTAAGAGTAGACTCAGCGAGCCTTTAATCCACCATACCTCTCATGCTAAAGGAGAGAGAAAGATACGATCGTATTATAAGAGCCTCAGACAACAGAGTAGGTGTGAATCTCGTTTACCCATGCCAGTGGGGAGCCCTTGAGCCACAGCGACCCTTTACAGCCTCCTACTTTGGGCAGCAGTGTGGCCCTGGTTTAGTGCCACCATGCTCAAACATGGGCTGGAGCTTCCCAAAAGAAACATGGCCTGGGGTGAATTTCTTGCAGCCACAAAGGTAAGATAACTGGAGGGTGTCGATGAGCCTTGCTCCCCGTCTCAGATGATTCCCCTGAAGGGTGACCGGAAGTCACAGAACAAGCAACTGCCATATTAAGGAAGGATTTTTCAGGGGGCCACAAAGGGATCTCAATTGGGAAGAAATGTGGCCCACCATTCTTAAGTCCTTTGGGTAAACATTACTTCTGCTCCTACCTTAGTTGCGTATTGCTCCTGTGTTGGTGGAGAAGGCAGTTGGGAGGGGCTTTTGACAGAAGGCAGTTAGGAGTAGCCTTGGCTACTGTAGTGACTCCGTCTCCCTCTGTCAGGGAACCGGTGAGAGGATTCCGCCAGCTGCTAAGGAGATCTGTTGATTCTTCAGCCAAGGGCCAGGAAGAGGACACCATGCATGGCATAAGTCACGAGGAGGACGTGTGCCAGCAATGTTTGTTACCTTGCCTCTGTCTGTCCCCACGCTAATGGATGATCACCATCACATTATCTGCCCTGTTATCAATGGCAGCTCAGCAGACCCTGTATCAGAGAAATGCTGCTAATATTGGAGTACTTCCCTTTCTTCAGGATCTCAGTATCATTTGAGGAAGGAGTGAGGGAATGGGTTCTATGAATACATGTACGATTGCCTTCAGAGTCTTTGCTTGAGGTGATCTTACTTCCACTTCAGTCAGTGAGTCTGGGTCTGAGAACTGGTCTAGGTCTGGACACGGGGGTGAGAGGGTCACAATTTCCCATTGCAGCCACTAACATTGTTCTTGAGAGCTTTTTTGCTTGCACAAATCGTGCTTGCCCTCAGATACTCATCTGTCTCTCTCATAGCAACATGTTCTAGTAGACATCTTCCCCTGTGGCTGAAAGGTTACTGGGTGGACATTCCAATTTGAGCAATGTCACATTAATTACAGACACTTTGCCTCCGATGGCTCAATGCTGCCTTGTGGACCCTGACATTCTGGAATCCTGTCATGTCCAGTGAGAGATGGAGTCCAGGTCTGTGGCAGCATCAACCCAGGTCTGCTAGAAGACAGCCACGACAGAGCTGCTCAGGGGTATCAGTGTCCCTTTCACCAGCCGTTCCTTACCAATTCAGTAGAGTACCTCTGGGCCGTCCTAGGAAACATATCCAGCTGGTGGGTTTTATCTTCCAGTGCTTTGGTGGTGTCCTTACTCACTTTATTTTTTTAATTTTTTAAAAGATTTTATTTATTTATTCATGAGAGACAGAGAGAGAGACAGAGAGAGAGAGAGGCAGAGACACAGGCAGAGGGAGAAGCAGGCTCCATGCAGGGAGCCCGATGTGGGACTCAATCCTGGGTTTCCAGGATCAGGCCCTGGGCTGAAGGTGGTGCTAAACTGCTGAGCCACCCGGGCTGCCCAGTCATTGCTCACTTTAGCTAAAAGTTGGAACAAATTTCTCAGCATTGTATAGAAGCTGCCTTTAATATGTGCAGTAATGAGTCAGTTATCTCTCTGGTAATCTTTCCTCATTTTGGGGAAAGCTCTGCAGTCATTTGAAGGCTACCTGGTCTACTGGTCATGTATCCTTAAACACTTGGAGACCCCTTATGAGTATCCCTAAGATGAACGTGTTTTCAGGTGACAGGACAGTTATGCCTGGTATTCACAAAAATTATGCCAGGAAGGTACACAAAATGCCCCCAAAATGTTGCATTGTGTAAAAGGACCATTGAGGTACTTCAATCAATCATAGTGTATAGGTTGAGAGTAGCTCCAGTATGATTTTCTAAAAGCTGATAGCCTTGTGTTTCTGCATTCCATTCAAATAAAATAATATAGCCCTGTACTTACAGGGATCAAAGACAGTTCTCTGATTTGTCATATTTGTCTACCCCATCAGTCAGGTGGTATTCATCCACCTCCAAGAATGAGGGCTAGCTATAGAATGGGGATGACAACGGCACCTGAAGGTTTCTTCAGTGTTTTGCATGGTGCAGGAACTGGGGCCACTCCTATTTTTTTCCAATTACTTCCCAGTAAGGTTAAGTAAGATAGTCAAATCATGGCCAGAGCCGTCTGATAGAGGACGCCAGACTCAATAGTTGGTTAAATTTTAGATGCCTGCAGGAGTTTGGCAATGCTGCATCAGGGCAATGGCCTTCATGAGGAAGGTTCCAGTGAAGTTCTGAAAGATAAAAAAAATCTTTAATGTCCCTCTTTCCCCCAGGTCTGAGGTATTCTCTCCTCCAGTTCCAGGGTTTTCTCTTTCTACTGCCACAAAATTGTTATTTGTCATCCCTGTAGATAAAAAATTTCATTTAAAAATGTTTTTGTTTAAAAAAAAAAAAAAGATCTGAGAGAGAGAGAGAAAGAGCAGTGGGGAGGCATAGAGGGAGAGGGAGAAGCAGACTCCCTGCTGAGCAGAAAGCCCGATACAGGACTGGATTCCAGGACCCTGGGATCATGACCTAAGCCAAAGGTAGACATTTAACCAACTGAGCCACCTAGGCACCACAACATGTTTCTTTTTTTAATTAAGTAGGCTCTATGGCCTACATGGGGTCAAACTCATGACTCTGATACCAAGAGTCATATGATCTACCATCTAAGACTTCTAGGTACCCCTAAAATCTTTCTAAAATCTCCTACTCATAACTAGCTCTTCGCTCTGGAAGGGACTGGTACGGGTGATTCCATGGCACTTTCATAAAATTCAGTAAGAATTCGGTTTAAGGGGCACCTGTGTGGCCCAGCAGTTGAGCATCTGCTTTCAGCCCAGGGCCTAATCCTGGAGACCCAGGATTGAGTCCTACGCCCGGCTCCTTGCATGGAGCCTGCTTCTCCCTCTGCCGGTGTGTCTGCCTCTCTCTGTGTCTCTCATGAATAAATAAAATATTTAAAAAAAAATTTTTTTTAAAGATTTTGGTTTAAATTCCCTAAACCTCCTTCTAGTCAGGCTGCCTTCCAGAGAATGTACTGCCATGGTGATATATATACCAGGGGAATAAAGGATGCCTAGGAATGGTCCATGGTCCATGGTCCAGTGGTCCATGCCTAGGAATGGTCACACACAGCAGAATCCAGAACTTTTAAAATAGTGCTATATTACTTCCCACCCCTTGTGTCCTTATCATTACACCAAAGAAATAGCCAAGATGGTGCTACGAAGACTAGGGAGACCCCAAGGCCCTAAGGCCTCCTCCGGCCAACCAGTCCCCAATGTTGCTGGAGGCTCTTTGTCTTGTGGAAAAAAGAATGATGATAGACTAAACAAGCAATGCAAGTGAAGCATTTTTTAAAGTGGGAGTACACTCCAGAGATGTAAGACATGTTCTCTCAAGGGCAAGTTGCATGCCCCCGGGTGTGGGTTTCTATCTTTTCTTGATAGTTGTTAACTATGGGGTAGAATAGCTATTACTTGGAGAGGAGAGCTTTTCGAGAGCAGGGTTTTGTCCCTTGCCTTGGGCCTGCCTATTTAACAGTCCAGCTTCTTGTAGCTTTGTCTTTGGGAGAGCTGCCAGTACAGGCCCTTGACTTTCCCAATAGCGGGCCAGGGCCCCCCCCCCCCCCCCTTGGCTGGCCTCCAGGTGTCCTGTTAAAGTCTAATTAACTGCCAACTCTAACAAAAAGGCAATGATCCCTTTTTAGAAATAGCTTCATTGAGTGATGAAATCATCTTACACTGTGTGCAAGTCAATAGGTAAGGGAGGCAGAAGCATCCATCTTTTTGAGTTGAATTCTTGGAGATGCTTCCAAAACTTGAATACTACCATGGCTGTGGATGTTGAAGGTTTGTGGACTACCTTTACTGTCAGCTAATCGTTGAGTGGTTTTAGAGATAAAATGTGTGCTTTGTGTAGATCTCGGTCTGTCCCTATTGATACTATTGGCTAGGAATGCCTGGGGGCACTCACCTACACGTGTACCACTTCTGGTGACTTTACATTTCCCCCACCAGAGCCAATGTGGTGGTTCTTATTATGACCACAAGACACACCTTAGCAACAAGAATCAGGAAACGTTGAAAAAGCAACGTTTATTGCTCAAAAGTCCTACAGGGGTACGTTGCACAACTGGGACCACATAGCCAGGTTAGGATTGAGGGACAGTGCATGTATCTCGGGTTCTATCTTTATTGGGGTTGAGGGTGTCCTGTTTACTCTTTATTGGTTAATTTAAAACAAAAGAGTGGGAATTAAAGTGCAGGAAAGGAAAAGCATTCAAGGGATCAGTTATCTAGATTACCCAGGGCTTTCCAAAAGGGGAACATGATGGGTAGAGTGGCCTGGCTCTTTATCTATTTGTGTAGCTAAGAATATGTTTATTTGAGATGGATATCTTTGAAGTGAGTGGCTCAGCAATCAAAAGTTTACTGTCAGGCACTTAAACTACAATGTGTACTATTGTCAGGCTACAAATGGTCCAGAAAGCTGAACACATGACCCAGATTAGTTTCAAAGGCCCCAACTGTGTGGCTGAGGTTGGTTGATCAGATTGAAACAGCAATACTGTAGCTTCAGAAAGTGTCAACAGTGGCAAAGTACCACTGGTGGCCCCCCAAAAAGGATCAAAGTTCTGATGTCAGTTGGCCAGGAGCTTGCAGAGGCAGCACCCATGCAACCTGGGCTCTCTTACCTTGAAACATAAGCTTTTGGCAGGAATCACAAACCTAGCAGGCAGTGGTAGGCTCTGCATCAGAAAGTCTTATTTTCTGCCTCATATAGTAGAATTTTTTTTTTTATGGTAGTTAATTTTATTTGTTCAAGGCTCATATTGCAAGCATTAAACCAAGCATGGGCTTTGATTCTGTGAGCCCAAATTCACATATTTAGGAAGATAAAAGCAAACTGTGATCCATGTATATGGATGAAAAACTAAAGGCTCACAGTTAATCACATCATGGTTTTAAATTTCTACAGCCTAGAAGCCAGAAGTCACAGATCTTTTAGGTCTTTCTGGATATCCCACAAGGTATCTGCACTTTTCTTGAGCTGGGCAACCTCATCATCCTTCAGCTTCTGATTGATCACACTGGTTAAGCCCCGAGCATTCAGGATACACGGAAGACTCAGGAAGACTTCGTTCTCAATACCATACATGCCCTTCACCATTGTTGACACTGGATGAATCCTGGAGATTTTTCAACATGGATTCAATGAGATCAGCCACACTTAATCCAATAGCCCAGTTGGTATATCCTTTTAGCTTGATGACTTCATAGGCACTTTCAACCACCATCTTATGCACTTCCTTCCAATTTTTACTGTCGTTGTCTGTTCCCATTTCTGAATTCAGTTCCTGAAGAGAAACACCTGCCACATTCACTACACTCCACACAGCCGCACTTGAGTCACCATGTTCTCCCAAAATCCATCCATGCTGGGATGGATGCTGGGATGAATGCCAAGTTTTTCAGCCATAAGATAGCAAAATCTAGCAGAATCCAGATTACACCCACTTCCAATCACACAGTGCTTGGGTAGTCCACTTAGTTTCCAGGTAACATATGTAAGAATATCCACTGGGTTGGAAACCACAATTATGATACAATCAGGACTGTACTTGACTATCTGAGGAATAATGAATTTGAAGACATTAACATTCCTTTGCACCAGATTGAGGCAGCTCTCTCCCTCCTGCTGGCGGACTCCTGCAGTCACCACCACAATCTTAGAATTGGCAGTCACAGAGTAATCTTTATCTGCCACAATTTTAGGTGTCTGTAGAAATAAGCTCCCATGCTGTAGATCCATCATTTCTCCTTTGAGTTTATCTTCTAAAACATCCACAAGGGCAAGTTCATCAGCCACAGACTTTCCCAGAATGCTGATGGCACATGCCATACCAACTTGTCCAACACCCACTACAGTGATCTTATTGTTTGGGATTGCAGCCTCTTCTGCAACTGGTGCAATCAGTTTTTCCTTAAGAGTTGCCATTGTGCCCCGAGACCAGCGGCTGTAAGGGTCGCGCGAAGGAGACCAGGTAGCTGCGCGCGTCTCCTCCAGCGCAGGATCCGCAAGGAGAGGAAGAGGCGGGTCATATAGTAGAAATTGATGCTATATGCTTGTAATTCCTGAACCATAAATTTGTGTTCAATATATGATGGTACAGGTTTTGCCACGATAGTAGTACAAAGTTTTCCATCAGTTTGATTCCTGTTGGTCTCATTAGAAAACCAATCTTTACCAAGGACATCTACATGAGTGACCCTGGATGGTTCAGTCCCTACAATTCGTTTCCAGGGTTCATGGCCCCAAAGGGGTGTCATTAATGTGCCAGTCTGTTGTGTTTCTAAGTAGCAAACAGCCAGGCCATTGGCGATAGGGAAGACTCAAGAGAAGAATAGCCAAGGCACAGAGGTGTAAGAGCACCAGCTCTGGCGAAGGAGGTGGGGGGAAAGGGGGAGCAATCCCAAACAAACTAGGTTCAGCCACTTTCTGCTGATGAAATCGAAGGCAGAGAGACAAGTGATGGTGAAACAAGAAAGTAGTTTATTTCAGTGAGGCCAAAACTAGGAAGACCGCGGCCTAGCATCTCAAAGACAGTTTCCCAAGTACTGAAAATACTTAGGTTTATACAAGGATAGGGATATCTTGTATATCCCCCTATGTGGGATAGGGGTCAGTGGGTACATGCAGGTGGGCAGTGCAGATCATCATTGTCATGGGTA
Source organism: Canis lupus dingo (assembly GCF_003254725.2). NCBI lineage: Eukaryota > Metazoa > Chordata > Mammalia > Carnivora > Canidae > Canis > Canis lupus. Next base: position 44,190,022 of record NC_064250.1, on the reverse strand, counting down.
GGGTCTTGCTGGCTCAGGGCAGCCCTTACTACTTGAGGGCGTAGTTGTGACGCTTTGCCCACAAGTCTTTTGCCAGATTTAAGAGATAAGCTGGAAAGAACTTGATCAGTTAGAAAGGTTGAGGTCAGAGTGGAGGTAGTTGAAGTCCTCTTTCAAAACTACACCAGAGGATAGAGGCACCTGCGCTAAATAAACCCTGACCACTCTGCTTAAGGCTCAACCAAACTAGCTTCTAATATTTTTGGCCACTCAATTTCTTAATCTTCATTGTGGACATCATTTTTTTCTGCTTTAAGGATGCCTTGACTCAGCAGCTACAGCCATACTGCATTTTGGCTAGGGCTGCAGGGATTTCCGCCTTTTGTTATAATGACATCCTTTCCCCATCCCACTTTGGAGAATGAACAATCGAAGGAGCATTTGATTGACTTATTTAATCCTAACTCATTACCCAGCCTCTAAGCATCTATTGACAATATGGCAGAGAAGAACCCTTACCCCCTTCTTGCCCACTATTTGATCAAGAGCATTCAGTAGTGGATCCTGGGGAGTCCTCTTTTATCCTCTAATCTGGCCTGTGTAGACCTTCATTCTCCATTTACAAAAAGCATGTTTTTGTTACCATCACATCTTTGTCACCAAAAATGGTCAAGAAATGTGATCAGTCTAAGATTTTACCCTATGTGCAAGCTAACAAGTGAGCATGCCACAGTTTTGTAGGACACTTGATTGGATGGGTGGGCCACCAAATGTGAGGTGTCCCAATTGGGTGGGATCCAGTAGGGTGGACGGTGAAAGATTCACCCAAGGCAAAATAGGAGATAGAATTTTACCGAATACACTGTAAGGGAGCTGTAGGCAGAACAGCAAAGGAGACTGGGACAAGGCAACCGTGAGGGGCCACAGGTAGAGGGCAGAGTGAGGAGGTATGGGAACATGTGCAATTTCCCTTTTTTTGTTAATCTTAGGAACTGTGCCTGGTCAGTTAGGGCCTATGGCTATTTCAGCATGGATTACTTAACAAGCCGGTTTGCACTGCCTATTTGCCTTCAGCTTGGTGGCCACTGTGGGCCCTTTTACCTTAAAGGTTTCCATTGCTCAGGCTTGTTGCCTAAAAGTGGCCTAAGTTTCATGGATAGTAGCAGAAGATGAGATGCCTGGTTCAGAGACAAAGGATTTTATTTCTCATGGCAGGGCAAAGAGCATGCTCTTGTCAATTTAATGTATTCCAAAGTCTCATGGGAGCAATGTAGAGAAGTCCTGAGGATACTGCACATATAATGATTTTACAACATAGCTAAGAAACTGTGAGCTTTGGGAAACCACACCTTTTATGATATGTTGCTCAGAAATCTGCCCAATTTCTGCCCTGGAGGAAGACATTACCTTTATTAAACTGGACAGTAAACAAACCAGGTTTTCCAGGGCAGGTTTTCCAAATTGGTCCACTATACAAACATCCTTGAAAAGATACTCTGGAATAATATCTGTCAGTACTTCTGCATATTACAAATGTAATAAGCAATCCATGGAGAATTGTTTCCCAAGAGATAAAGATATAGAAACGTTCATATAATAGATCAATGTATTCTCTGATTCAGTCTTCTGAGAGGGACTAGGAGCAATTATACCCCAGTAATAATGAGCACACTTAGTCCTCAGATCTTGTCTCATAAATACCACTGACTGCTCAAAAACACCAGAGATCCTTGGAGAAAATGGTAATTCCAGGACTGGCACCAGTAAAATACAAGAGAAGCCTAAAACATTTTGTGGCAAAAAATAATGCAATGCTCGAGGAATTATAGAGATAGGTTGAAAGGACACAGATGCAAGCTTAAAGGTGCTCCCATGGGTCAAATCTAAGACAATTTAGCTTTAAAATAAATAAATGAGAGGGATACCTGGGTGGCTCAGTGGCTAAGCACCTGCCTTTGGCTCAGGGTGTGATCCTGCAGTCCCAGGATCAGTCCCACATTGGGCTTCCCACAAGAAGCCTGCTTCTCCCTCTGTCTCTCATGAATAAATAAATTTAAAAGTCTTTTAAAAAATCTTTTAAAAAATAAATAATAGATTATAAACCATTTAATTATATTGAAATTCAGGAATCCATACTGATGATAATAAATGAAATAAGGGAAAGGGGAAAGCTGTTCTTTATAACAGAATGCCAAATAATACATGTAGATGGAATTATGGGTAAAAAAAGATCATTTGACAGATTTTACAGTTAACTGTTTCAGTGGATGATAATCAATGAATGCTGAAACAACTGGGTAAAAATTTGATGGAGGAAAGAATAATTTACATGATCTTAAAGTAATTCTCCATAAACTTCCTATTAATTATAAAAAGAAATAGTCACTTTTCAGTAGAGCCATCTACTGGACAGCATTATAACTAAGTGTTCAAAGGTAACATAACCAGTAATAGGACTGACCAACATTTTGTGCCTGATAATATGGACTGAGAAAGACATAACATCACTTTTATAGTGCTGCTTCTAAAGCTAAACTACAATTGGGACACATGGGTGGCTCAACAGTTAAACATCTGCCTTCAGCCCAGGACGTGATCCTGGAGTCCTGGGATTGGGTCCCGCATCGGGCTCCCGGCATGGAGCCTGCTTCTCTCTCTGCCTATGTCTCTGCCTGTCTCTCATGAATAAATAAAACCTTTTAAAAAAATTAAGGTACAACTGATGGGATTTCTACAAGATGATTGTTCTATATTCTTGTCATGTGAGACAGACTTAAGGAGCTGATCCAGCTTAAAGGTGATTAAAGATATGGCAACTAAATTGAGTCTGTGACTCTTGGACTTTGGACAGGGAAATATAAGATGTAAAGGCCATTTAGGGAACAGTTGATGAATATAGTCTGTGAAATAGATAGTAGTATTGTATCAGTATTAAAATCCTGATTTGAGGGCAGCCCAGGTGGCTCAGCGATTTAGTGCCACCTTTGGCCCAGGGCCTGATCCTGGAGATCTGGGATAGAGTCCCACGTTGGGCTCCCTGCATGGAGCCTGCTTCTCCCTCTGCCTGTGTCTCTGCCTCTCTATCTCTCATGAATAAATGAAATCTTTAAAAAAAATTCCTGATTTTAATAAATATACTGTACTTATGTACTAGAAATGCCTTTTCTTTTTTTTTTTTTTTTTTACGATTTTATTTATTCATGAAAGACAGAGAGAGAGAGAGAGAGAGAGGCAGAGACACAGGCAGAGGGAGAAGCAGGCTCCATGCAGGGAGCCCAATGTAGGACTTGATTCCAGAACTCCAGGAACACGATCACACCCTGAGCCAAAGGCAGACGCTCAACTGTTGAGCCACCCAGGCATCCCATAGAATGCCTTTTCATGTATATATCTGTCCTTCTTTTTCTTCCTCCATTCCTTGCTTTCCTTTCTTTCCTGCCTTCTTCTATTAATCTATGTACACGCTATATATGTATGTACCTATATATATGAATGTACTGTCGTGCGTATTTTTTCTTTCATATACCAAGAAAGTACCCAAGAGTGGGAGGAGAAAGTAGAGCAGGGTAAATTATAAGAAACTGGAGAAGTGGGTAAAAGGTATACGGAAGTTTTGTGTAGTCTTCTTGCAGCTTCTAAGACTAAATATTTCCTATATGAAAAAAGAAAAATATTCCAATAGAAAAATGGACAAAGAGCAAGAGTTTTCAGATAAATAAAAAAGGGTAATGATTAAACAGAGCCATAAATATATGAAAATAATCTTTTTAAAAAAGATTTTATTTTTTTATTCCTGAGACAAGGGGAGAGCTCTCAGAGGCAGAGACATAGGCAGAGGCAGGAGAAGCAGACTCCATGCAGAAGCCCAATGCGGGACTCAACCCCGGAACTCCAGGATCATGTCTTAAGCCAAAGGCAGATGCTCAACCACCGAGCCACCCTCAACAGCATTCATAAGTGAAAAATTCAAATTAAAATATTATTTTCCACTTATCATTTTGACTAAGATGTAAAGCTGTGATGCTAATTCCAGTATGGAAAATAGCATTCTCACATAATGCTCACAGAAGGATGACTGGTACAAGCACTTTGAAATAAAATTTAGGGGGCAGGGATCCCTGGGTGGCGCAGCGGTTTGGCGCCTGCCTTTGGCCCAGGGCGCGATCCTGGAGACCCCGGATCGAATCCCACATCGGGCTCCCTGCATGGAGCCTGCTTCTCCCTCTGCCTATGTCTCTGCCCCTCTCTCTCTGTGTGTGACTATCATGAATAAATAAATAAAATCTTTAAAAAAAAAAAATTTAGGGGGCACCTGGTGGCTCACGCCATGATCCCAGGGTACTGGGATCAAATCCCACGTCAGGCACCCTACTCAGCAAGGAGTCTGCCTCTCCTCCCTCCACCTGCAGCTCCCCATTTATGCTCTCTGTCATCAAATCTTTAAAAAAAAAAATAAAGAAGTAAAATTCAGTAATATTTTCCATAAATTAGTACATACCTACCCTTTGACCTGGAAGATCTCCTTCTAGAAATTTTATTTTCCTAAGACACACAGATTCTGAATTTTCACTTAGAATTGTTTGTTGTAGGAATAAAACTAAAAATAACCCAAATGTCTATCAGTAGAAACTAAAATCTTATGAAATATCTCTAATATGAATCCTATACTCTGGATAGAATATGGATCAAAATAGACAGCAGCAATAGACTGCTAAATAAACAAATCAAGTTGCACATAATTATAGAGTGGGAAGTAACATTCTCATACTTCCCACCACGTATGCTTCTTGATCTACAGAAAACTCCAATTCTCTAAAGCCTACAACCACCTGCTTAACAAACGTAACTATCTAATGGGTCAGGGATTGACCTTCTTAGAATCAACTTTATAGGCCAATGCATTGCCAGCCAAGGCTCCCTAGCTGTTCTCAGCCCCCCTCTGCCCATGCTCCCAGAAGCAGGTCATTGCCCCCATTCATGCAGCAGCAGTGTTAGCCACTCATTTCTGAAACCTGCAGGGTACTTACTAAAGTATACATTTTACACTTCTCATCTTTAGCCAAGATTATAAGCTGTATTTTCTGACACAGCTTTATGAGAAGCACTAATGTTGGGGGCTTAGGGTACTTGTTCAAATCAACAAAATCAGGGACGCCTTGGGTGGCTCAGCGGTTGGGTGTCTGCCTTCAGCTCAGGGATGATCCCCAGACTGGGGATCAAGTCCCACATCAGGCTTCCTGTAATGAGCCTGCTTCTCCCTCTGCCTGTATCTCTGCCCCTCTCTGTGTGTCTCTCATGAATAAAATCTTTAAAAAAAAAAAAAAATTGGTACCAGTTTGTGATATACCTAATAATGAGAGAGAGGGAACAGTGACACAAGCAGAGGAGAAGCAGGCTCCCCGCAGGAAGCCCAATGCAGAACTTAATCCTAGAACACTGGCATCACACCGTGAGCCAAAGATAGACACACTCAACCACTGAGCCACCCAGGCGTCCCCGTAATGATCATTTTATGTTTTCTCTACTAAAAAGAAACCAGGAGAAATAGGTGTGCTAGTGTTATTTGGGTCACCTACCATTTATAATGTGACGCATTAAAAAAGACAAGTGTTTAGTTGTGTGAATGTATGTTTGTGTATGTTTTGCTAGTTATTGACTGGTATCACAGCAGCAGGCCTATCCTTCTCTAGTATTCTTTAGCGCTGGAGCTAGGACTGCAAACTACATTTCCCATATTCCCTTGATGCCTGTCTTCTGCATAGGTTTTGCCAACCTGGAAACATTGGCAACATTTTAGATTTGACTACAAAATTGGTCACGGAAGAAACTGTTGATGTGAGTCATGGAATCCTCCCGTAAAAACTGTTGATGTGAGTCATGGAATCCTCCCGTAATAAAGATGTTCTAGAGAACCACTAGGAAAATAGGAAACATTTAGAGTAAAATTTCTCTCCTCTACTTAATTTTATTAGGTTCTTTTCTTGGATTTAAATGTAACTCACTGAAACCCATGGTGTGAGTGGCTCTTCTCTCATATAAAATCTATTAGATTTTTGAGTAAAGGAAAGCTGAGGGATCCCTGGGTGGCGCAGCGGTTTAGCGCCTGCCTTTGGCCCAGGGCGCGATCCTGGAGACCCGGGATCAAGTCCCACGTCGGGCTCCCGGTGCATGGAGCCTGCTTCTCCCTCTGCCTGTGTCTCTGCCTCTCTCTCTCTCTCTCTCTCTCTCTCTCTGTGTGTGTGTGTGACTATCATAAATAAATAAAAATAAAAATAAAAAATAAAAAAAAAAGAAAGCTGAGGAGAAAAATGGGTGGAAAGCAGCATTTAATAGGTACCTACTAAGTGCTAGGTAATTAATATTCACTCTATAACTTACTGATCACAAAATAGTGATTATCACTTCCACTGCAAAACATGATCAAAGCTTAGAATAGTTAAAAACACACTGCTCAAAGGCCTGCAAACATCCAAATACTCTTTACAAAGAACAAGGCTGGAGAATCACATTACTTGATTTCAAGACCTATAAAAAAACAATAGTAATCAAGATAATGTGGTGTAAATGGTTTCAGAATTTACACACCCATCAAGAACAGTCGAGTCCAGAAACAGGTCCACATTTTACACCACTTGTTTTCTGACCAAACACAAAGATAATCCAATGGCAGGAGGGAAAATTATACATTATGTACTGTTTTGTAACTGATTTTTTTCTGAACATAGCATTCTTGAAATTCATCAATTTTACTATGCTGATCAAATGTTTGATGCTTTTATTGCTGAGCAGTATATCCTTTGTAAAAGTAGATAACATGTATACACTTACCCAGTCTCCTTTTTTTTTTTTTTTTAATTCAGTCTCCCTTTGATAGATATTTGTGTTGTTTACAATTTGGAGCTGTTAGGAAAAAGTAGTTAAAAACATTCTGGCGAGAAAAGGAGAGGGGAGGGGAGGGGAGGGGAGGGGAGGGGAGGGGAGGGGAAGAGAAGAGAAGAGAAGAGAAGAGAAGAGAAGAGAAGAGAAGAGAAGAGAAGAGAAGAGAAGAGATTGACAAGAGTTTGCAAGCTGGGAAAAGGGATTTCCTTCCTGTTTGTAACCTGTATCAGCCTTTCTCTAGAAGCAAAATGCAGCTCTGGCTCCAACCTCCACCTTGTCTTGGTGACTTCACTGCCAGCAGCTCTGTCCCACCTGAGAAGTACCACCATTAGCTACCTGTGAGCCCCAGATAGGTAATTCCCTTTATAGGCACACCTAGAGATACTGCAGGTTTGGTTCCAGACTACCGCCATAAAATGAATATTGCCATAAAATGAGTTAAGAGAGTTTTTTTTTTCCCATGCACATAATAGTTATTTTTACACTACAATGTAGTCTAAATGCACATTATGTCTAAAAAGGAAACATTGTACATATCTTCAAAGTAGTTTATTGCAAAAAATAAAGTACCTTATTGCTAAATTGCTTAATAACAGGAACCATCATCTGCAGTTTCAGTGGGTTGCAATTTTTCTGCTGGTGGAGGGTCTTACCTGGATGTTGGTGGTTGCTGACTGATCTGGGTGGTGGCTTGCTAAAGGTTCCCGTGGCTGTAGCAATTTCTTAAAATAAGACAATGAATTTATCTTAAAGTTGTCATGTTTTATTGTGCACATTTAAATTTCACCATTAATACTGAGCCTAAATATATGCTGGCTTTATGTCAAGATTTTTGAAATAAAAAAGAAAATGGACAGCTCTTAGGATATAGAATATATTAAATAATTAGAGAATCTACAGGATGGTAAATTCTATCTATAAAACATTTACACATTCAGTGGTACAAAAACAAATACTAGAGGGACTAGAAGACATGTAAAACTTTGGGTTGCAATGAGAAAAAAACTAATCAGGACTAAAGGGAGAGAGGTACTTGGTTGCTGACAAGAATCTCCCCTTGATTTCAGACTTCAAATTAAGGAGTCAGCATACAAAACCCACCAAATTGTACAAAATCCCCATTATTCAGAAGAAACAGTAGCAACATGATAGATGGAGGAACTAGCCTGCGCCAGTTAGGGTTGTGGGGGCTGGCCAGGCTGCACTGAGCAGGGATGGCTGGGCTGGAAGTTGGAAATCCAGTTGGAGGCTGCAGCTCAAGGTCAGGATCTACAATAGAGTGAAATGGCAGGCTGGAAACAGTCTATAGAGGCAGAGTGGTTACTGCATTTTTTAAAAATCCTTATTTTCCAAACAGGGTCCTAGGATGCTTTCCTCAAACAGGGAATACAACAATAAAGTTTGGTGGATGAGCAAAGAAAGCAGTTTCTTAAGATGTAATTTATTCCTGGTGAAGATTGCTAAAATGACAACAAAAGATTTGGACTATTACATAAATTTAGTTGCCCTGTTCATGCTCTCCTCTCTCTCAAATGAATAATTTTTTTAAATAAAGCACAAGCAGAATAGATTTAGCTTAATTCTTAAGGGCCCTAGGATTTTTAGAATGGTCCATGAGCATTGGCTTCAACCTAAAGTCACCTTATGTGTTAGCTTCCAACAAGAGAGTCAGCCTAGACTCTGAAGCTTTGAAGCCAGGCATTGACTTCTTTCTAGCCATGAAGGTCCCAGATGGCATCTTCTTCCAATAAAAGGCTATATCATTGTATTATACAGATGAGGGTTTCTGTGATTTGTCCTGCATAACTGACAACCCTGACCTGTAGGCAGGCAGCTAAAGAGTTTGCTCGTGAGACTTGTGCAGCTTAAGTGACCTCAGGAGCCTGATTATTTGACACTAGCTGGCCTCCAAGTCAGAACTGGCCCTTCTGGTCTGGATGCCAAAAGGTATAAATTTTGCCTTGCATCCCCTCCTGCTCCAGTCTAGGCTGGCCCCCCAGAATGGAATCTAGGAGGGGAAATGAAAACACCTGGCCCAGACCCCTTGGACATGTAAAGACATGACGATGCAGCTAACTCCAAACTGCAAGTAGGCAAACAAATGTTTAACTTCAGACCCCATCATTTGCCCTATACATGCAACACTTACGGAGATGGTTAGTTGGAAGTCTCCCCGAGGGCAGGACTCCAGCCTGGCTGTCTCCACAGGGCTTCCCCAAGTAATGAGGTTGGATGTTGTAAGTATCAGCTTTGATGTAACATTGCCTTATTCTCCTTTACTGCTTACTATTATTGCCCTCATCTATGCACAGATTTCTCTTTTCTTCTGTTTCTATTAGATTTTTTTTAATATCAATAAAGTGGTGTTTTCCCCTTTGAAACTGAGTACAGCTGCTGTGAATCATTTCTTCAGAACACTCATTTACATTGAAAATCTCATTTAGTGCAACCACCTTGGTTAATTATCTTGCAGCAGCTTCTACATCAGAACTTGTTGCTGCTTCACCTTGCACTCTGATGTTATGAAGATGGCTTCTTTCCTTAAACTTCATGACCCAACCTCTGCTAGCTTCAGACTTTGCTTCACCTATCTCAGCCTTCATAGAATTTGAAGAGTTAGGGCTCTCCTCTGGATTAAGTTTTGGCTTAAAGGAATGTTGTGGTTGATTTGATCTTCTATCCAGACCATTAACCTTTCTCTGTAACAGCAATAAGACTTTCACTTTCTTACATGCGTGTGTTCACTGGAGTAGCACTTTTAATTTCCATCAATAACTTTTTCTTTGCATTCACAACTTGGCTGTTTGGGATAATGTGGGGAACCAGCTGCGGGGCTTATCTGAGAACTGAATCTCGTAGTCCTCAGCATGCTGGGGATACATGAGGTTCCGAGTCCCACACTGACTTTTTTTTTTATATATAAACTTATTTTTTATTGGTGTTCAATTTGCCAACATATAGAATAACACCCAGTGCTCATCCCATCAAGTGCATCCCATCAAGTGCCCGTCACCCAGTCACCCCCACACCCCGCCCACCTCCCTTTCTACCACCCCTTGTTCATTTCCCAGTTAGGAGTCTCTCATGTTGTCTTCCTTTCTAATATTTCCCACTCATTTTTTCTCCTATCCACTTTATTCCCTTTCACTATTTTTTATATTCCCCAAATGAATGAGACCATATAATGTTTGTCCTTCTCCGACTGACTTATTCACTCAGCATAATACCCTCGGTGTCCATCAAAAGATGAATGGATAAAGAAGATGTGGTATATGTATACCATGGAATATTACTCAGCTATTACCCACACTGACTCTTGATCACATTGTTCTCCAAATACAGCTCCTCTGTTCCCCCCTCCTCGAGTCAATCACCTATTCTTTTACCCTCAGAGGTAAACATTTTTCTCTGCTTCCCAAAGTTAATCATTCCTATAGCCAATCTGCTAGCTCTCTTAATAAAAGCTGGAGGAGACAAAGCCTCGAAGTGAGTCTGAATCCAAGTCTCGGTCCCCTTTCCCTCAGATTAAAATTCAGTGAAACTCCAAATCTTTCTTCACATCATTGCCTCCAAGTATCCTGGCTCCAAGGCAGGACAAGTGTAACTTTTGGCTTATCTCAGCTTTCTTCATGCCTTCCTTCCTAAGCTTAATCATTTCTAGCTTCTGATTTAAAATAGGAACACGTGACTCTTCCTTTCACTTGACCACTCGGAGGCCGTTGTAGGGTTATTAGGCTAAATTCAATATTGTTGTGTCTCAGGGAATAGGGAGGCCTGAGGAGAGAGAAAGAGATGGCAGGATGGCTGGTGAGTGGAGCAGTCAGAACACACCCATTTATCCACTGAGTTTGCTCTCTTATGTGGGTGCAGTTTGTGGTACCCAAAACAATGACAACAGTGACATCAAACATCACTGACATTACAGATCACCATAACAGATACAGTAATAATGAAAAAGTTGTAAATACTGCAAAAATTATCAAAATGTGACACAGAGCCATGAGTGAGCAAATGTTGGAAAAATGGCGCCGAAAGACTTGCATGGTTATGGCATGGCTGCCATCAACCTTCAATTTGTAAAAAGCACAGTATCTGCAAAGTGCAATAAAGGGAAATGCAACAAAACAAAGTATGCCTGTATAAAGTAAATCCACTTAGTCTAAATATTAGTATATTTTCATGATTAGATCTTGAAACATATTTATATATACTGAGAATTTTTAGACACTTACATAAAAATTACTCAACAATGGTTCCCTTTAAAGAGTGGAACTGATAAAGCTGGAGGAAAGAGGAACTTTTACTTTTCATTTTTTTCCTTCTGAATTTTGTTTTATATCGGTTACAAACTATTTTATTCCTACCATAAGTTTTGTTATGCTATCTGTAACCTATTTCACAATAGCACAATAGAATATATGCTTAGTTGCTTTAAACAGAAGTACCAACTTCAGTGATGACTACTTAGGACTGAATCAAAAACCTATACTCCAGATATGATTACTACCAGTCTTTTAGCTATTTTTACTCTAATCAATACCAGAGATTTTATTAATTAGCCTAGCAGATTTTAGGTGTAGGTTTTTGTTGTTCTACTGAATGAGGAATAATTAGAAGATTTTTTGAACTTTTGACAAACTCATGGTCAAAAATTGGTATCTCATTTTAGTATGTAGATACCAGTAGTCTGGTATCTTTTCATATGATTTTTGTCTCTTTTTTTTCACTTTTTGCTATTTATAGAAAAACTTTTTTGAATAAATGCCTTTTTGTTGTATTATCAGGACAAAACCAACCAAATAAGCAAAAAAAGTCTATGTATAGTAGAATTCCACTTTTTTGGTGAAGAAAAAAATCTAGATATTGATACAGATAGGTAGATAGGTAAACACATTTATATTTGTACCAGGACCTTGAGCTAAACATTTAAAAGTCTGACCTCATCATTTTCTTTCTCCAAGATCTCTAGTACACATAAAGCAACTAACCAGCCCCACATTCATTTTTTTTTATTTTTATTTTTTTATTTATTTATGATAGTTACACACACACAGAGAGAGAGAGAGAGGCAGAGACACAGGCAGAGGGAGAAACAGGCTCCATCCACCGGGAGCCCGACGTGGGATTCGATCCCGAGTCTCCAGGATCGCGCCCTGGGCCAAAGGCAGGTGCCAAACCGCTGCGCCACCCAGGGATCCCAGCCCCACATTCTTAAATGCTTTGACTAAAATGTCCTATGGCATCAGATATTTGACTCCAGCATCAGATATTTGACTCCAATTATTTGATGATAATTTAAGTAACCATTTTGAATGAATGCTATGAAGAACCAATTCCATATTCCCACTTTAGGTTCTATTCTATACCAATAACTCTATCATTTAGGACTCAGTCAGGGATGCAGAATCACTATCAGTGTTTTAGGATATGTGATCCACATTAAAAACTAGACCTTACATAACTGGAGAAGTTGAATACATACTTACATAACTGGAGAAGTTGAAAGTAAAGGTCCAAAAGGGGGTCCTGCTGAATCAGAGAAGGGTTTGCCAACCAACCAACCTGAAAAGCCACCTACCCACATCCAACTTCTTAAGTAAGAACTGGAAAGGCAGCTGTTGCCTCTATGTTCTTACCTCGTGTATGTGTCCACACTCAAGTTTCCAGTGATAGACCTGGGTCTACTCTTGATCATCTTGGACAAGTTTTAGGAAGAAGAGTTATAAATGGAACAGAGGGAAAAAAGGATAAGCTAGAACTCACCTGGCACCTCTGCATCTGTTCATCGTACACAACTACAAAAAGAATTCCAAAAACTAATTCACTTCTGCCTTCCAAACTAAGTACATGTTTTTTCTTTTGTCAAAGTCTGCATTAGAGTCACATAGTTAAACTTAGTTTGAGAACTCAGTTTCTAAGTTGACACAGCACAACTCATCATAGGAACCACGAACCACTACTATTACTACTATTTTGCTCTATTATTATTATTAATTATTATTATTATATTATTACTACTACTACTAATTTGCTAATTTCACTTACCCTATGAAAAACAGATGTGAAATTCAGAATACGGTTTTTAATGTAATCAATCAGAGACCTATCTACATGCTAATCTTATCAAGTCTGAATAATTAAAGCAGGCTACTAGGAATCCTAATTATGTAAGTCTCTGGGTTCTTTGGGAAAGGGAGGTGTATTAGAAAGACCATCAATACCTAGGCCCTAAATTCAAACCCTGATAATGCTTCTTTCTAGCCATGCACTCCTGGGCAAGTTAAATTTTTTCCTTGATCTTTAGCTTCCTCATCTACCAAACAGACTTAACTATAATTATTCTGAAGATTACTATGAAGGCTAAATCAAGTAACATACTAAAACAAATCTACCTTACCCACTATTAAATGATAAAGTGCACTTTAAGACTGTCACTAGAATTGTTATACAGCAGATAAAATCTGCACTATCAGGGAAGTAGGCATGAGGGGAGAGCTGGTTTAGAAGGAATAAGGTATTCTGAGAAGGGATCTTATAGTCTAGTCAAGGGTAACAGTTCATAGTGGTAGGGATCCCTGGGTGGCTCAGCGGTTTAGCGCCTGCCTTCGGCCCAGGGTGTGGTCCTGGAGTCCCGGGATCGAGTCCCACATCAGGCTCCCTGCATGGAGCCTGCTTCTCCCTCTGCCTGTGTCTCTGCCCCCGCCCCTGCACCTCTCATGAATAAAAAAAAAAAAAAAAAAAAAAAAAAAAACACACACAAAAACAGTTCATAGTGATCTGTGAGAAACTGATCTTGTTACTCAAATGTTCTCTGGCCCAATTCCAGGACAATTAACTTATTTATTCATTCAACAAGTATTTAGTGAATAATTACTAAGGATATTACAATCGCTGTCACTGTACAGGAGATATGAATAAGAAATACACAATTTGTACATCTAAAATTTAACGTAGGAAGGATTCAAGATGGTGGTGTAGAAAGATTCTGAACTCACCTCTTCCCACAGACACACAGAATCTACATCTACATACAGAGTCATTCCTCCTGAAAAACAGCTGAAGGCTGATGAAACAGCTCTGCACAACAAAGGGTAGGGAGCCACACAGAGAAGAGACAGACACAGTAATGACCAAAACCCCAACCGGGTGCTATGAACTGTGAGGCAGGACAGGGGGGCTGGGGTGTGGGTGGTGGGATGTCATTGAATGGCCTGTGCACAGATTTACCTAATCTGGGACACAGCAAAAAATACCACAGTGGTTTAAAGGGCAATTAGAATATTAGTCTAATTGATGAGCCCTCCAATGTACACCAAACAGTTGGGAAACTTTTAGAACTCTGAGGCTGGAGCTGCTGGCGAGCACCATTATCTATGTTGCCCCTCCATTCTGATAGTGCAGATGGATGCTCCAGCCAGGCTGCCAGCTCAGCGAGCCCTGCGCCATTAGTCCATACCAGCTTTAGCTGTTTCACAAAAGTGGCTCCCCAATTATGCCTACCCTGGCTCCAGCCTTTCCACCAAAGCTGCCCTGGCATAGCATACTAGGATACCCCTGGTTTCTGTCCACTACAGCTCCAACTGATTAAGGCTGCCCAAGCACAAAGCACCTCAGGACACCCCAAACCCCAAGCATGCTTCAGCTTCAGCCATTCCCCAGAGTGCCCCCTGCATGGAGTGCCATACTTGTTACAATTCCAGCTGTCCTGCAAGGGCAGCCATCATTCAAAGCACCTTGGGATCTGCTGACTCATGCCCACTTTAGCTCCAGCTGTCTCACCAGGGTGGACTCTGTGGAGTGCTCTAGAACCACCTAGCCTGAGCTCACCACAGTTTCAACCAGCCAGTCAAAGCCAAAAGGCACATGTGTAGTCTACACAGTGTACATTCCCACACAAACCTACTCCTTCAAGACTGGCAGAGGTATGTTTTACCTAACCCACAAAAACAAACACAAAGTCAGACAAAATGAAGAGATAGAAGAATATACTCAAAATGAAAGGACAAAACTTCAGAAAAAGAACTAAATGTAATAGAGATAAGTAATCTACCTGATAAAGAATTCAAAGTAATATTCATAAAGATGCCCACCACATGAGAGAAGACAATGAATCCAGTGAGAACTTCAATAAAGAGATAGAAAATATAAAAGAAACAGAGCTGAGGAATACAACTGAAATGAAAAATTAATCATTAATTGAAGAAGACATAACAATTTTCTCGACAAACAAAAGTTAAAGGAGTCCACCAGCATTAAACTGGTCTTAAAAGAAAGAAATTTTCATAAGAAAATTATGAAATAAAAACATATAACTAGTAAAAGCAAACGTATAATAAAGGTTTGATCACTTATAAAAAGTGATCCCTTTTTATATAAAAGATTTTATATAAAAGATTGATCACTTATAAAGCTACTATGAAAGCTGAAAGACAAAAGTAAAATCTATTATATAAAAAAATTAGTAAAGGAATTCATAAAGAAATATAAAATATGATATATATAAAACATGGAGGAGCAAAGTATAAATGTAGTGCTTTTAGAATGTGTTCAAACTTAAATAACCATCAGCTTAATACAGACTGTTACATACTTAGGATTTTATACATTAACCTCATGGTAACAGACTGAGAACCTATGATAGATATATAAAAAATAAAAAGGAATCCATGTGTAACACTAAAGTCGTCTATCACAAGGGAAGAGAAGAAAAAAGGAGCAGAGAACTACAAAAAACAATTAACAAAATGGCAGTAAGTACATGCTTGCCAATTAATTACTTTAAATGTAAATGGTCTAATGTTGCAATCAAAAGACATAAAGTGACTGAATGCCTTAAAAAATAAAAAAGACCTACCTATATGCTGCCTACAAGAGACTCACTTCAGACTTAAAAACACACAGATTGAAAGTGATAGAAAAAGATATTGCATGCAAATGGAAGTGGAAAAAACAAAAGCAAGGTAGCAGTACTTATACCAGACAAAATAGACATTAAAACACAGTAACAAGGGCAGCTGTGAGGCTCTGAGAAGGAAGGGCTAGGTGGGGAGGCGGTGGCTGCTTGTTGGATGCAGCCACAGGTCATGAGACCGAAGGGCTCCTAAAGGACGCCCACTGGCCCTCCTGGCCTGGCCTAGGTGCCTAACCGGAACCCAGCCATGGAGTGCTGCTACAAGCAGCAAGAATGAAGACTTGGACCAGGCCCAGGACCAAGACGAGCAGAAGCTACTGCTGGACCCTAGAAGCTCCTCTGCCAAAGCCCTCAAAGGAGTTGACTACCACAGCCTACTTTCCACTCACACAGATGAGCAGGGCCTGCTCTCCTCCTCCTTGCTAAGATAGCCCCCAACATCGTTGACACATCTGCTGTGGACTCCCAGAGCATGGAGCAGCATGAGTACATGGACTAAGCAAGGAAGGCAGCACAGCACCCACTTGGCTATGCTGAGCAGCAGTCTGCCCCACCAGAAGAAGCTGCTGCCGCCACAATCTCTCACCAGCCAGCCCCACCAAATGGTGGCCAGCAAGCCCATCCCCTTCTCCGACTTGCAGCAGGTCTCCAAGATAGCTGTTTATGCCTACAATGCACTTTCTCAGATCCAAGTGGATGCAAAAAAGGAGCTGGTTGTACAGTTTGGGGCTCCTTGAAGAGAAAGATCCTTGAACAGGTCCTCTTCTCGCTTTATCCTACCTCCATCCTGCCTCCCCCAACCCTCAGCCTCTCTGGCTCACACAGTACCCTAACCTGCTACTTAATCACAGATAAGAGTGTGGAAGAGGACAAGGCTGAAAGCCTGAGCAAGTAAGGATGGAACAAGGGAGGGTAGAAGCATTTGGGACTGGTATTCAAAGCCCTGGCCAGGGATGTGTGGGATCAAAAGGTCAGGGCCTAGAAGGTCTTCATTGTCACTGGAAAAGTAGAGGTACGACCGTGAGGGTGATCCCTAGGGGGCCTATGGGTCCCCTTCCCACCTTCTCTTGGCCTCACTCCTGTCTTCCTCTCCCTGACTTGGTGCTCACATGCACCTCACTAGGATTTATTACTACAATATTGGCTTTATTTCCTATGCTGTACATTACATCCCCATGACTTATTTTATAACTGGAATTTTGTACCTCTTTTATCCACTTTACCTATTTTGCCCACCTCCTAATACCTCCCCACTTTGTTAACCAAGTTTTTTTCATCTAGGAGTCTATTTCTCTTTTTTGTTTATGGATTTTTTGCATATTTCTTCATTGATGATTTGCTTTTCTCATTTGCTTCCCCTTTTCTCTCTCGATAGTCCAATCTCATATTTATTTGTACTTTTTTTTGCTTACCGTATTCTGCTTTTTAGTATGATCATTTTATCCACTCAGTCAACATGTTGAGGCGGCTTAGAAGTGAGGGTGGCATGAATCTAAGTTTGAAGGTGAGGAGTAACTTTCTTGTAAGGTTTACTTATTTGAGAGAGAGCACGTGTGAGCACATGATGGGGGGGGGGGGGGGAGGCGGGTAAGCAGAAGGAGAGAGAATCTCAGACGTCAGACGCCCTGCTAAGTGCAAAGCCCGACAGAGGGCTCAGTCCCAGGACCCATGAGATCATGACCTGAGCCGAAACCAAGAGTCAGATGGCCAAAGGCCTGAGCAGCCCAGGCACCCCTGAAAATGACAAGTAATTTTTAAAATGTCATCTCATTTAATCCTTTCGACATTTTAAAGACCTATTATCATGCCCTTTTTCAGATGGGGAATCAGTTAGGAAATGTATGTTAGATTATTCGCTCAAAGCCAGACAACTCCAAAAAGATGGAACTGAAACTCGAGACCAGATCTTCTGACATCATCTCCTGCATTCTTTCCATTATTCTACATTAACTTCTTGCAGGATTAGCAAGTAAGAGGCGTTCCTGCTGAATCCTCTTGTTTTTCGTTTTTTAAGATTTTATTTACTTATTCTTGAGAGAGAGAGAGAGGCAGAGACACAGGCAGAGGGAGAAGCAGGCTCCATACAGGGAGCCAGACATGGGATTCAATCCCAGGACTCCAGGATCACACCCTGGGCGGAAGGCAGGTGCTAAACTGCTGAGCCACCCGGGCTGCCCTGCCTCTTGTTTTCTTTGTAAACCCAGTAGGTTCTGGTTTGATTATTTAATCAGAATTTGAATGCCTTAATCGGAACCGCACTTGTCAGCCCTCCAAGGTACCCCACCACTCCCTGTGGTCTAATTCCGGGTTGTCTCCCATATTTAAGTGTCCTTCTTGCCCTTTAAGGCTCTTGAATTTTTTATCTGAAATCGTTCCTTAGAACTCTGTTTTGGAATCCTACTTCAAAAGTCAGGAAGGCTGCTGAAGTCACAGTGCATCCACTAATCTTACTGTAAGAATTAAACCAACAAATAAAAACTGTGAATTTTCCGTTACCAAAAAGAAGAAACCTCTACCCCTCTTTCCTTTTCTCAGAGGACTTTTCTTGAGCAAATTTGTAATTAATAAATCCTTCGTCTCTTTCAAAGAAAAAATTTTTTTTAAAGATTTTATTTACCTATTTGAGGGAGAGAGCAAGAGCACAAGGAGGGGAAAAAGCAGAGGGAGAGGGACAAGCAGACTCCCTGCTCAGCCTGGAGCCTGAGGCGGGCTGGACCCTGTTGTGCCCAAGATTGCGAATCCGAGAAACCACCAAGGAACCGACACCGATGCAAACACACGAGGATTTAATTACAAGCTCGAGCTTGGGTCCAAATGTACCCGACACAGCGGAGCAGGGACTTGGACCCCGAGGTGGGTTTCAGCTTAGTTTTATGGGCTGGTCTAGGGGACCTCCAGAAGGGGTGGAGGGATTTCTCAAGTTCTTTTTTTTTAAATAATAAATTTATTTTTTATTGGTGTTCAATTTGCCAACATACAGAACACCCAGTGCTCATCTCGTCAAGTGCCCCCCTCAGTGCCCCTCACCCATTCACCCCCCCCCCCCCCCCCCGCCCTCCTCCCCTTCCGCCACCCCTAGTTCATTTCCCAGAGTTAGGAGTCTTTATGTTCTGTCTCCCTTTCTGATATTTCTTACCCATTTCTTCTCCCTTCCCTTCTATTCCCTTTCACTATTATTTATATTCCCCAAATGAATGAGAACATATAATGTTTGTCCTTCTCCCATTGACTCATTTCACTCAGCATAATTCCTTTCAGTTCCATCCACTTCGAAGCAAACGGTGGGTATTTGTCGTTTCTAATGGCTGAGTAATATTCCATTGTATACATAAACCACATCTTCTTTATCCATTCATTTTCCGATGGACACCGAGGCTCCTTCCACAGTTTGGCTATTGTGGACATTGCTGCTAGAAACATCGGGGGGCAGGTGTCCCGGCGTTTCATTGCATCTGTATCTTTGGGGTAAATCCCCAGCAGTGCCATTGCTGGGTCGTAGGGCAGGTCTATTTTTAACTCTTTGAGGAACCTCCACACAGTTTTCCAGAGTGGCTGCACCATTTCTCAAGTTCTGTTTACATTCTGATATGGGGCTTTCAAGGGCATTGAGCTCTGTTCTTATTCTAATATGGGGCTTTCTAGGACGTTAAGCTTTAAGCTGTTTTCTTCCTGTAACTGAAGTAAGGTAAAGTTCGGCTCTTATTCACAGGGGCCTGGGATGGCTGTACTCGTGCTGACACTGAACTTAGAGTGGAATGGCCTTAATATTCTCGGCCTCCACAGACCCGACCAACCTGAGCTCAGGGCCCGGCCAGATATCAAGAGTTGGAGGATTAAAGGACTGAGCCACCTAGGTACCCCTCCTTTGTCTCTTCTATATATACATACAATTTTCTAAAAGCCCAAAAGCCTCTTGTGAGGTACAAGTCTCTGAAATGTAAATATCAAGGAAGATAGTGCCCCGTCTCCCCTCACCCGTAGGAGTTACCGCCTCAGCGCCTTGCTCCAAGCTTTTAAGTACCTGCTTGTCATAGTTTTATTTTCCTTTTGGATCACGGCAATTCAGTAACAAAGTGGGTGGCCACTACAGGGGCGACTTACCGAAGAACGAATACAGCAAACTCTTACACGAGAACGCGCATCGAACGGATGGTACCTGCCCGGCTACTTCGTGCTCTGCAGTCGCATTAGCGGCAACGCCTGGCACGCCCCTCCTCCCACTCGGGTCTCAGGATTACTGAGTAACAGAACTTATTTCCCACCCCCCACACCCAGGTTTGTAGCGATTTTCTAAGATGTCAGGAGATTTCATGTTTAATTTCTCCTCACCAATATCAACTGAGTGACCTCGACGACGCCCACTCCCGACGGTAAAGGAGGACGGCAAGCGGCTCGTCGCTCACCTCAGAGCTGGCGGCGCGGACCCGGGCGAGGTAAAGATGGCGGGCTGGCCGCCCGAACCACGACTCCCAGCATGCCCCGCGCTCCCAGCGCGCCCGCCTTCCTCTTCCGGTCCGCGGGCTGCTGAAACCGAAAGCGTTGTGCCTCGGGTGGCGCGCAGAGATTGGTTCACCTTCACCTGCGCGAGTCCCAGCCGACCCGGGCGCGGAGCCGGCCGAGCGGTGAGACATGAACGGAAGAGTGGATTACTTGGTCACTGAGGAGGAAATCAATCTTACGAGGGGACCCTCGGGTACGTGCGCACAGGTGGTCTCCGGGAGCAGGGTGCTTGAGGTTGTAATTGCGGAGCAGACAACCTCCTCTGCTGAGCCCCGGTTGGTTTGGCCTTGGAGCAGACAGGCCCCAGCCTAGAGGTTCCCTGCGACGCTTTGAGCACGTACAAGACCATATTGGCATCCTTCGTTAGCCGGACCCGGATCCGAGGAATCCACCTCATTTTTCAGTCGGATTGTCACATGTATTTATAGTCAGGGAGGTTTTCCTTGGCGGGCAAATTGTACCAGAAAGTTCTGCCCCAAGCCTGCTTTTTTAACACCACACCCCTCCTTCCGTTGCCTGCTTTTTATCCCTGTTCCCGTGAGGACCTGTTTAGTGAAAAATGGGAGCGTACACGGTGTTGACTGTAAACGCATGGCCGTTTTTTGTGTTTTTGTTTTTGTTGTTTTTTTAACTGCTGGAATCTCCCCTCCTTCTTTTCATTTTTTTGGGAAATTCATTTAGAGTGTCGACTGGAATGCTAAAACGCTAAGAAACCTTAGAGATCTGCCACAGCACTTTTTAAAGCTTACTTGGGCCTCAATATTACCCAGGGTTTCTCGGTTATGCTTTTGCTTTAAAAAAAAAAAAAAAATTTCCTAGGTCCCATCTCTTAGGAAATTGGATTCAATGCAGGTTTTGTTTGTTTGAGTTGTTTCTTCTCTCTTTTTTTTTTTTCTTTTTTTCAAAACAAGCACGTCCTGTGATTCTGATACCGCTAAATCCTCACTTAGCTTTCAGTCATCTTTCTCCTCAAACCCCTGTGTTTCCGCCAACGCTCTCACTCCACTGGGCTCTTAACTCATTATATGCAGCCTGCCTTGGGTTTTGTTGCCTCCCCTTACAGCTGTCTACTGATTTAAGAGCTTTGGCTCCGGGATTATGTAGATCCATCTGGCATCTAACCTCTTAATAGAACTTTGACATCGGTTGTCTGCCTAACTCTCCTGATAGAAGCTAAGCCTTAGTTTCTCATCCGTTAAAATGTGCGTGATAATAGAATATATTGCAAAGGGTTATGAGAATGAAATGAGTTAATCTATGTAAAACGTTCAGAACATTGCCTGACACCCTAGATAGCACTGTGTGTTTGCTTCCATTGTTGTTATTATTAATAGATGAATAGCTAGATTAGCACAAAAATCCTGCTAAATACTGTTATTCCAAGAGTCATCAAGTACCATGAGCTCTAGTTCTGAAATGTTTCCATAAATCTCTGCTCCTTTTGGCTCCATTACCATTTACTAGAACAGTCCATCATCTTGTCTCATGTGGAATTGTGCAATATCTTGAATACCACTTAGAGACTGTTCTTCATAAAATATACCTTTCAGAATCATCCGTACTTTGCCTTTTTTCTTGTCATAGAAGATTGGAAGTCAGCTTCACTTATGGATGTAATTCATTCTAATCTGCATGACTTAATGTCCTGCTTCAGAGGAGCACCTAAATGTTTGTTGAATGCTCATTCAGTATGCCCAGTTTTTTTGACTCCTTTTTCCTACTTTATGTAAATTTCTCCTCTTTTTTTTTTTTTAAGATGTTATTTATTTATTTATTTGAAAGAAAGAGCACAAGCAGGCAGAACCAAAAGGAGAAAAAGACTTTGATGAGCAGGGAGCTCGACAGACGGGTCAATCCCAGGACCCTGGGATCATGCCCTGAGCTAAAGGCAGACGCTCAACCGACTGAGCCACCCAGGTGCCCCTCTCCTCTCACTCTTCATATTTATTGACTTCTGAAGCTAATATGGAAAAGTATTGTTAAGCCAAATCTGCATTCTTATACTGTTCATCCACTGGTTCTTGTTCCTAGGGCCAGTTAAAACAATGCTAGTTCCTTTTCTGATTATCCTGCAAGTATTTAAAGACATCTAGTTGTTCTGCTCCTGTTTTGTCTTTTTCCTCTATAGCCTCAGTATCCCTAATTATTATATTAGCTGCCTTGATGTGATTTGGGATTTGATTCGTGTCTCCTAAGAATTTAATGTACTTTGACATAATTCTTTTGCTGTGGCATCCACAGCAGAGCAGAACTCTGATATTATCTTGGGTGTTCAAGTCACTGAATATATTTTTAAAGTTCAGTGTAATATCACTTCACCTTTTCTGGAGTTTGCATAGTAGGGTTGACTAATGTTCAGCTCACTATTCTCCAAAATTTCTGATCCTGCTGATCTTTGAAACCTAAAGTTCTTAGTGTTGACATTTTTCTGAATCATTTGAGTTAGGACAAACTTCAAGGAACTAATTAAAAAGAGTAATTACATCTAGTTAATATATTTCCCTCAAAAGTAGTTTAGTTTCTTTTTTTCCTTTTTTTTTTTTTTTTAACAGTCTTTTATTTATTTATTTATTTATGATACGGAGAGAGAGAGAGGCACAGATACAGGCAGAGGGAGAGGGAGAAGCAGGCTCCATGCACCGGGAACCCAACGTGGGATTCGATTCCGGGTTTCCAGGATCTCGCCCTGGGCCAAAGGCAGGCGCTAAACCGCTGCGCCACCCAGGGATCCCAGTAGTTTAGTTTCTATAGTATATGTATGTTTATTCACAATGAATATTTATTTACCAGGTGACTCCTTTAATTTTCCTAAGTATTTTCATGTCTTACTCCTGTAAGTTGATAAATTTAAGAGTTTAGGAGAATGGAGTCACAAATTTAGGATTGAACTGGGATAAAACAGTCATTTGATGTTTGGTTGCTTCAGTTATCAAGAGAATGTTTCAAGTTTCTGTCACCTCTCAGAGCTAGTTACCTGGTATGTTGTAAGAAGCCTCACATTCTAATTCAGCTTTTCTTTAATGTGTCATCATGAACACACAGAGGGAAGAAGTCATTTATCACCACCAGAAACTTCTAGTAACTTTGGTAGGCTCATAGAGATCTTTTGTCCTGTAGAAGAACTATGAAAAGCCACTACTTATAAATATGTATTTCTGCTTGTAGGCAACATTGTCACTCTGTATGTACAACTTCCTATGCAGAGACCTGATAGTTTAATCAGGTAACAGCAAAAAATGCACATTCTGCACTTTTGTGCCAGTGTTCTATCAAGGGCAAGAGTCTTGAGATATTTTCAGTGTTTGGGCCCATTTTGCAAGGTAAGTTAGCTTGTTCTGTGTGATCATGCTTACTTCAAGGGAAAAAACGAAATCTTAGGGGAAGTGAGTATCTGGTGAGGCAGAAAGAGACTTGGCATGTAGCTTGGCATCTCTCCCATTCCTACCTCCTCAACTGTTTAAGAGAACACTTAGGCTGGATGACTTTGGAAGTGTCTTCCACTTCTAGGAATTTATTATTTTTTTGGCCCATCTCGCATGTTATGTTATAACTCCTGCCATTTTGGACTAACAGTGGGTGATCTGAAGAGGTGGTGGTCACAATTTTAAATGGTTTCAAAGGTTTGAAGAATTCACCTTTTATCCTTTATGGAACACCATTGATCTTTTTACTTTCTATGGGTGTTCAGCTTGGTTACAGTCTCTCAGCCTCCCACATTGTCCTTTATCAAATTAAGTGTTCTTAATTTTGAAAAGACCCAGTTACTCTAACAAGTATCACAAGAATCTAATCTAGGAGCCCCCCCTCCAGCTCTTTCCCTCTCCCCTCCTGCTATCCTCCCCTCCCCCAAAACAGGTAGCGATTGACCATAAAGACAACCCTCTGATCCACTGGATATTAGAATTAAGATTCCTTGTTCAAGACTGAGGCCTCAATGGGGTTCAGCAGGTTGTTCCTGATATCTTTAAAGAGGGAAGAGAATCCCTATTTTTTTACTTTTTTTTTTTTTTTTTTTTTTTTTTTTTGCAGAGAATTGTGGATTAGTTTGATGTTTTAATAATGAATAATTAGAAGGGTATTATATTTCTGGTACTGTGTTAGTTACTTTATATATTAACTCATTTCATCTTCACAGCAACCTTGAGTGCTTAAGTGATTCATCCACATTATTAGATGAGAAAATGATCTCTCAGAGACGTTAGGGATTTATCCAAGTTTTAAAGCCAGTAAGTTTAACATAGATCTGTTGATTCTACTATTCCATATACTACCTTCCATTAAAGTAGCCATTTCTAAGGAGTTGTCGCCAGTCTTTCTCCTGACCTTTATTTGCTTATATCATGCCTTAAGGATTTGAGGCATCTTAAATGACTAGCATAGTCCACAGTGGAAAGTTTTTATAGTTAGCTGTTGATAGAGCTGAGGGCATATCAAGGTAAGAACCTAAAAACAGGAAACCATATTAAGTCCAAGCATTTAAGTCTCTACAGATTGGTCATGTGCTTTGCATTTGACCTTGACACTGTTGCTAAGAGTTTTCTGAACTGTTCCCTCATGTGCCAAATAAATCTGACACTAAGGTGCGCTATCTTTGTCCTGTTTTCTCTTGCTTGTATAAAGTCTTACCCTCATGGAATTTACATTCCAATGGAGACATTACATTCACATGTGAAAAGTGAAATCTCAGTGCAAAGGATGGTTAAGGAGGACTATGATGAGTGTGTATGTTGTCAGAGGGCAGAAGAAATGTGGTGGGGTGTGTGTTAATCTGACCTTGTGCTGGAAAAGTTCAAAGAATGGAGCCATTGATAATGGCCAGACTCCTAAATTATAAGAAGGTAGAATTTGGGGCTTCTGGGTGGTTGAGGTCATGATCCCGAGGTCCTGGGTTCGAGTCTCTATCGGGCTCCCTTTGAGGAGCCTGCTTCTCCCTCTGCCTATGTCTCTGCCTCTCTCTCTGTGTCTCTCATGAATAAATAAATAAATCTTTAAAAAAAAAAAAAGGTAGAATTTATGTTGGTCTTATAGATAGTCTGTAGACCAGTGCCAGGCATAGGGAAGGGTATGGCCTAGGCAGTAATAGTAAAGGGAAAATTAGTAAAGCATATTCTGAGGTCAGTGAGTATACCAGCCTGGATGGAAAGGAGCCTTCTTTTAGGAGAGTTAAGGGAGATGAGGTTGCTGAGGTACTTAGAGACTGGATTATGAAAAGTTTTAATGCTAGAGTGGAAACTTAACTTTTCTCTAAGGTTCCGTTTTGATTCCTTCCCCTTCCTGTTCGTTGATTATGACTGAATTCAAGAGTTACCTCCTCCAGGAAGCCTTACAGGCTAGCTGCCCCCTTGTTAATGAATATCATACACCATTTATTGAGTGCTTACCGTGTATTGTTATACTAAGCACTTTGTTTCATGTACTCTCAACAAGGAACAGATGAAATGGTTATTATCCCATTTTTTTTTTAAATTTTTATTTATGTATGATAGTCACACAGAGAAAGAGAGAGGCAGAGACATAGGCAGAGGGAGAAGCAGGCTCCATGCACTGGGAGCTCGACGTGGGATTTGATCCCAGGTCTCCAGGATCACGCCCTGGGCCAAAGGCAGGCGCCAAACCGCTGTACCATCCAGGGATCCCTTATTATCCCATTTTAAAAATGGGAAAACCTTGACTCTTAGGTCACACAGTTCTTTGACAGGTAGAGCTAAGGATCATATTCAAGTCTGTATGACTTAAAAACCCAGGTTCTGAATCATCATACAAAGTTTTTATTCTCTTTATGTTCCAGCTGGACTCTGTGCATATTATTTATTTATTTATTTCTATATTTGCTTCCTTACTTGTGTTTTCTCCCCCTCTACTTCACTCTGAGCTCTTCTGATTCAAAAGATACATACTTCATCTTCTGTTTTCCTAATACCTTGCTGGTATGACACAAAGTGGTGGGTAAGTGTTCATGAAATGACTAAGAAAACTGATAAAGGGATCCCTGGGTGGCGCAGTGGTTTGGCGCCTGCCTTTGGCCCAGGGCACGATCCTGGAGACCCGGGATCAAATCCCACATCAGGCTCCCAGTGCATGGAGCCTGCTTCTCTCTCTCTCTCTCTCTCTCTGTGGCTATCATAAATAAATAAAAATTTCAAAAAAAATTGTTAAAAAAAACTGATAAAATGTCAGAAAAATATAATAGAATGTTGTAAGTAAAGAGAATTAGTAACATGGTCTATTTCAGCTTTCAAAAAGTCAAACAGGGCTCTCCACTAACTTTAAGAAAGAAAGAATGAATTTGAACATAAGGTATTATAATGCATAGGAAACTAAAATTCAAGGAACAAGGAGACAGTATACTATAAAATCAGGGATAGATTGGTAGGAGAGTGTAGATAGATTGAGATTGAGAGGAGTGTTTTATACCAGTCTCTAAAGATTGCTTCAAGGATCATTCTTGTTAATATTTTTCCAAGAATAAAAAAAATTTTTTTTCCAAGAATAACTGTAAAGTAAGACATCTAGAAATTACTTTGGAGAAGTAGAAAGGCAAGCTGATAGATGCTGAACTATAGAAACATTTTTTTAAATCCATGTGACTAGGCAGGAAGGTCACCAGTGACTGAATAAATACAAAATTGCTTATTGAGGAAAAAGATCCAAGATGATAGAATAGGAACAAACTTGGTTTCAGAGCTCAGAAATAAAGGGAAGCTGTTTTTAAAAACATTCATTTAGTGTTTACTACATGCCTACACTATGATTAGGAATTATATTTGCTAAAATAAAGACTAAAAGATCCCTATTTTTAAGAATTTTACAGTTAGGAGAATAGAAGGGTAATTATTAATTATGAAAGGCATATGCCAAGTACCTTCAAGAGGTAGAAAAACTGGGACACCTGGGTGGCTCAGCAGTTTAGCACTTGACTTCAGCCCAGGGCATGATCCTGGAGTCCCAGGATAGAGTCCCACATCCAGCTCCCTGCAGGGAGCCTGCTTTTCCCTTTGCTTGTGTCTCTGCCTCTCTCTGTGTGTATGTCTCTCATGAATAAATAAATAAAATCTTAAAAAAAAAAGGTAGAAAAACCAAAATAGTGATGATCCTTCATAAGATATGTTCTATCCCTTGTAGAATCAGACAGAAGACTTGAGACCATATTAAATGTCTTTAGGAAGTGTTTCAGAAATAAATTAGATAGTATCATTCTCCCCTTAACAAAACTATGGTATGTCCATGCCTGCTACAATGTGCAGATTACCATATTTGGGGCAAGAAGCAGTAGAGTAAGAGAAAGTAGAAAAGAGGGCAGTGGGGGAGGGTACAGATTGTAATATGATGTAAAAATGAAGAGATTGAAACACTTTGAAAGCAAAGGAGCAAATGGAGACATCCAGTAGAGACCTGGCCTATACATTCAGTGTTTGAACAAAGGTTTATAATGGAATGAGAGATTAAAGATATCTACATAAATATTTCAGAGAAAAGTTGGGGAGCTGTCAAACGAGGGGGTATAAAGCAACCAAAATGCTTATTTGGGGTTTCACTGGGAGATACGGTCAACCAAAATTGATAATGTGCCCTGGATTGTGAGCTGGGAGTACAGGCTTATAAAGGTAAAAACCACAAGGTCACATAACTTGTTTTGAAAAAATTACGGTGCTGGCAGAATTTAAACTGATTAGTGCAGGATTGGCTATTTAACTAACAGGTGTTACATTATATCTCGCTTTTTT
Source organism: Canis lupus dingo (assembly GCF_003254725.2). NCBI lineage: Eukaryota > Metazoa > Chordata > Mammalia > Carnivora > Canidae > Canis > Canis lupus. Next base: position 44,162,029 of record NC_064250.1, on the reverse strand, counting down.
TTTTTTTAAAGATTTTATTTATCTATTAATGAGAGACAGAAAAGCAGAGACACAGGCAGAGGAAGAAGCAGGCTCCGTGCAGGTAGCCCGATGTGGGACTCGATCCTGGGTCTCCAGGACCCAGCCCTGGGCTGAAGGTGGCACCAAACCGCTGAGCCACCCGGGCTGCCCATATTACCTCTCTTGTCCACAGTAGAAGGATTTATCCAATTGGCAAAAGTCAGAAATTCATGGTATTCTGAGAATTGAAACCAGAGAGGTGCATAGGGCCTACTTCCTCAATGTCCTTTTGAGTGACTCACTTGGCAATGCTTCCTTTACTTTGAATCTTTTACAGAGTAATAAAAAGAGGTCCTCGTATACATCCTGGCAGGTACTGCCTGAACCATCTTTGGGAAGCCATATTCTTTGTTGCTCCCAGGAGATGGAGCATTGTGATATGGGCATAACATGTTTTTGGGTTGTTACACCATCTTTTTGTTCCTTCAGTGTTAAAGATTTTTCCCTCTTTCTATTTGTCAGTAGATATTTACTTGTTCATGTCTTGTGGACGAGGTAGCAAAGAACAAGTGACATATTTTATCTTTGCACCAGAGGATTTCTGTAGAGCATATAATAGTTTTGAATGAAAATATACTTAGTCTTTTCATCTCTTCAGTCACACATTTGAATCATTCTTTCATTCTTTAAATCCACACATATTTATTGAGCAGCGACTATAGGGCATGGGGTTTTTTGCTAGATACTGTGGATACAGAAGAGAATTGAATTTTAATATAATTTCAGTGAGCAGCAGAGCATAGTGATTAAGAGCCAGAATGCGGAGTTACTAGCTGTGTGACCTTGGGTAAGTTACCACACTTCTTTCTATATGCCTCATTTTCCTTAGATGAGAGCATTACTCGAACCTACTCATGGAGTTGTGAGACTTAAATGAATTTCTTTGTTTTACAAATAATTTTATATAACAGACTCTGTACCAGGCACTGTTCTAAGCATTTTACCAAAAGATAACTCAATTCATGTAAAGTGCTTAAATGGTGCCTACCATTACCTCTGCTATGTGGAGAATAGACTTCAGCAAGATAGGAGGTAAGTCATCCAGGAAAGGCAGAGTGACCTGTGTCATAGGAATTTTAAAGTCATTGGCCTTTCCCTTCTATATTTTTCTTTTTCTTTTGTGCCGCCTTTTTTAGGGTTATGAAAAAGCTTACTAGAGTCTTACAGAGACATTTTTAAACCTTGCTAGATTTCCTTAGAACTAGAAATGTTAGGAGTTCCTGGCCTGGGTGTTATTTCCAATGGCATTAACAGTCATTTGACACAGGCTGAGGTCTGTATATTTAGGAGGTGCTGTATGGGCACAGGAGACATAAAAATGAACAAAAGCCAGTTACCTGTGCACAAATGTTTATAGCAGTTTATTCATAATTGGAACTAATTATTGTAGTAGGGTGAAGAGATCATTAAACATGTAATTACAGTGAAGTATGTTTCCAGGTAAAGGGAAGAAGACAAAGTCATGGAGATATGGAACAGCTGTGTGTGTAAGGGTAAAAAACAGGGAAGTAATAGTTATTAATTAAATAATTTTTAGGGGTGCCTGGGTGACTCAGTTAGGCAGCTGCCTTCAGCTTAGGTCATGATCCCAGGGTCCTGGGATCGAGTCCTGAGTCGAGCTTCCTCAGCTCTTCCCCCTGCTCATTCTCATGTGTACTCTGTCTCAAATAAATAATATCTTTAAAAAACATTTTTTAATTTTAATTCTAGTATAGTTAACATACTATAGAATATTAATTTCAGGTGTACAGTATAGTGATTCAGTAATTCTATACAACACCCAGTGCTCATCAGGACAGATGCACTCCTTAATTCCCATCACCTATTTCACTCCCCACCCCCCCACCTCCTTAGTATCAAGGTTAACTTATTCTCATAAAATGGGCTGAGAAACTTATCGTGGATTTTTTTTTTTTTTTTTGCATAAGGGAATTATTTCTTCCTTAAATGTTTGCTATTATACACTAGTGTAACATTCTAGGCCTGAAGTAGTCTTTGTGGGAATATTTTTTATTGTGAATTCAGTATCTTTAACATGGTTGGAGATATTTTTAATAGATATGAGGATATTCAAATATTCTGTTTCTTCTTGAGTCAGTTTTGATAATTTGTGATTTTTTTTTTTTTTAAAGAATTCTCCCATTTGGGCAGACTGGGTGGCTCAGCGGTTTAGCGTGGCCTTTGGCCCAGGGCATGATCCTGGAGACCCTGGATTGAGTCCCACGTCAGGCTCTCTGCATGGAGCCTGCTTCTCCCTCTGCCTGTGTCTCTGCCCCTCTCTCTCTCTGTGCGTCTCTCATGAATAAATAAATAAAATCTTTAAAAAAAAAAAAAAGAATTCTCCCATTTTATTGAAAATACCATTATTATTCATAATATTCTTATTTTAATATCTTTAGAATATATAGTAATAATCCATTTGGTATTCCTGAAATTGCTAATTCATAAATTACATATGCTGGATTAGTCTTGCTACCAATTCATCAACCTTATTAATCCTTTAAAGAACTGTCCTTTGGCTCTGTTAAATTTTTTTCACTGTATTATTTTCTTTTTTTTACTTCCTTTAGTCCTTAGAAGACTAAGATCAATGAACCTGAAGACCTAGAAGGGAAGCCACAGTAACATGTAGGATAATGGCAATACATAACTGGAGTTCCAGAAGAAGAACAAAAAAGGAAGATTGATCTTAGTCTTCTTTTTCTAGCTTTTTAAAAAATAAATATTTTATTTATTTATTCATGAGAGACACACACAGAGAAAGAGACGCACAGACACTGGCAGAGGGACAAGCAGGCTCCATGCAGGGAGCCCGACGTGGGACCCATCCTGGGTCTCCAGGACCACACCCTGGGCCGAAGGTGGCCTTAAACCACTGAGCCACCTGGGCTGCCCTTTTCCTAGCTTCTTAAGTTAGAAATTGATGTCATTGATTTTGTACCTTTTTTTTTTATTCTGTGAGTATGTAAAGCTACAAATTTTCCTCTAACTGTTCCTTTGGCTACATCCCACAATTTTTAATACACTGTGATTTCATTGTCTTTGTCATTCAACTACAGTGTTTTTTATTTTCCCTTATAGTTTAATCTTTTACTCATGGGTTATTTGTTTACCAAACATTGAGAGATTTTTTTTTTTCCAATATCTTATTGTTTGGGTTTTTCTTTTTAAGACTTTATTTATTTATTCACGAGAGACACACACAGAGAGAGAGAGAGAGAGAGGCAAAGACACAGGCAGAGGGAGAAGCAGGCTCCCCACAAGGAGCCCAATGGGGACTCGATTCCGAATCCCAGGATCACGCCTTGAGCCAAGGCAGATACCCAGCCACTGAGCCACCCAGGCATCCCACAATATTTTACTGTTATGAATTGAATGTTTGTGTCCTCCCCCTACCCCCCCCCCCGCCCCGCCCCGCCCCGCCTCCAAATTCATATGTTGAAGCCTTAACCCTCAGTGTGACTATATTTGGAGATAAGGCCTTTACAGAAGTGATTAAAGTTAAAAGAAGTTAAGGATGGGGCTTTGATCCTGTAGAATTAGTGTCCTTATAGAAACCCAGAGAACTCCTCTCTCTCTCTGCACATGCACAAAGAAGCACATAGTGAGATGGTGGCCACCTATAAGTCAAGAGGAGGCCTAAGCATGAAATTGTCTTGTTGGTACTTTGGTTTTATTATTTATCTTATTTTTATTATTATTATTTTAAGATTTTATTTATTTATTCATGAGAGATAGAGAGAGGCAGAGACACAGGCAAAGGGAGAAGCAGGCTCCATGCAGGGAGCCCGATGTGGGACTTGATCCCGGGACTCCAGGATCAGGCCCTGGGCCCAAGGCAGATGCAACCGCTGAGCCACCCAGGGATCCCCGGTACTTTGGTTTCAGACTTCCCAAGCTTCCAGAAAAGAAATTTCAACTATGTAGTCTATGGTATTTATTTTTACGGCAGCCCAATAAAAGAAACCATTATTTTTGCTGATTTCTAATTTAGGTCTATTGAAATTTATCGAGACAGACTTATAGAGCAGTCTATGGTCAATCTTTGTGAATATTACCTATACATTAGAAAGGAATGTTTATTCCATAGTTGTTGGGTGTTTTGTTCTGTAAAAGATAAATTAGGTCAGGTTGGTTCTTAGTGTTGCTCAAGTGTTTTGTATTCTTACTGATTTTTCTGTTTACTTGTTCTATCAATTATAGGGAGAGAAGTGTTGAAACTTAGAACTGTCATTTTTTTATTTGCCTTGTGTTTGCTCCATAAATATTTAATTTCTGTTATTTGTGTCCATTCAGATTTAATGCTTTAATGTCATCTTGATAAATTGACTCCTTTTTCTTTAGGAATTGTCCCTATTCCATCTTCTGAAGTCTGCTTTATATTTAAAGGGCCCATCCAGCTGTTTAGTGTATCTATGTCCTTCCCTTTCATTTTAAATTGTATTTACCCATGTATTCATGATTTCTGGTAGTATTCATTCCTTTATATGATCCAGTTTCTATTCAATATTATTTCTCTTTTGCCTGAAAGATTTAACATTTATCATAGTATGGATCTTGTGACAAATTCTTGCAACTTTTGTTTTTCTAAAAAATATTTATTTTGCTGTTCTTTTTGAATGCTATATTCATTGGATATAAAATTCTAAGTTGATCTTTATTTTTCTTTTAGCTTTTTAAAGATGATGTTTCATTGCCTTACAGCATGTATAGTTTCTGAGAAGACTTGTCATTCTCATCTTTGCAACTTAGTACTCATGTGCCCTTTTTTCCTTTGACTCCTTTTAAGATTCGTTTTATATTTGGTTTTTAAGAATGTGGTTATGATATACTTTGCTGGGGTTTTTTGTGTGTGTGTGTTTATTCTGATTGGAGTTAGTTGAGCTTCTTGGATCTGTTTGTGTATATTTTTTGCAAATTTGAAACAGTTGTGTTTTTTTGTTTGTTTTTGTTTTTTTTAATAGAGCAGAGCTAATGACAGAGAACACAAGTGGAAAGAGGGAAAAGCAGGCTCCCACTGATTAGGAAGCCTGATGTGGGGTTCTATTCCAGGACCCTGGGATCATGACTTGAGCCAAAGGCAGATACTTAACTGACCGAAGCACCCAGGCACCCAAGCCAATTGTGGTTTTTGAATATTTTTTGCTTCCTTTTTTCCTCTTCTTCTGGAACTCCAGTTATGTATTGCCGTTATCCTACATGTTACTGTGGTTTCCCTTCTAAGTCTTCAGATTCATTGATCTTTTCCTCTGTGGTATTAAATCTGCTGTTAATCACATCAAGTATATTTTTCCTTTCAGACATTGTAATTTTCAAACCTGTAAGTTTCTTTCTTTTTTTTTTTAATCTTCCATTTTCATACATTACATCAATGGAACAGAATAGAGAACTCAGGAATAAACCCATGCATGTATGGTCAATTAGTTAATGACAGAGGGACTAAGAATATACAATAGGGAAAGGATAGTCTCTTCAAAAATGGTGTTAGGAAAACTAGACAGAATGCAAAGACATGCAAACATGCATAAGAATGAAACAACTGCTATTTTATACCATATACAAAAATCAACTCAGTAGATTAAGACTTGAAAAAAATCTTCCATTTTGTCATTATGTTTGACTTTTATCTTCACATAGCTACAATAGCCTTTTAAACATCCTTGTCTGCCCATTTCATCCTTTATTATTTCTGGCTTTGTTTCTAATGACTGATTTTTCTCTTGATTATGGGTCATGTTTTCTTGCTTCTTAGCATGTTAATTTTTAATTAGATTCTGAATGTTGTGAATATTACATTGTTGCATATCTGTATTTTGTTTTATTACATTACCATTGTTAATGTTATAATGTTAAACTTTGTTTAGCAGACAGTTAAGTAACTTGTAGATGAATTTGACCTCCTGAAGTCCTGTTTATAACCTTTTCTTACTCTAAAGTAGCATTTACTTTAGGTATAGTTCAGCTCTACAAATGAGGTATGCTCTTAGTGTCCACAGAATTTTCAAGGGAACCATTGAAGATTTCCATTCTGGCTGGACAGAACTTGAAAATCTCCCTACACTTTGTGAACTCTGAGACTTATTCAGCATACAAATTCCTAGTTTTTGTTTTTCTGGCTTTGTGGAGTTTGACTCAACATACGCATGGGCCAGTATTGGGTAAAGACTCATGCAGATACCTGGATCTCTTTTTCTGCGTACATTCCTCTTTTGCAGAACTTTGCCCTGCAGCTTTCAGCGACCTCACCCTCTTCAAACTTTAATCCCCATTTCATCAACTCAGTGAAGCTAGTAGGTTCTGCTTGGGTTGTACTTCCTGTGGTTGTGATCAGAAATTGCCTCCACATGGACTACTAAGGGTGATCATCGAGCTACACTGTTTTAATTCAACAACACATTAAGAGAAATATATGCTATGACAAAATGGGATTTACTCCATGAATGCAGAAGATTCAGTGAAAGAAAATCACTCGGTGTAATTATATTAATAGAATGAAGGAAAAACTAACATGATCATCTCAGCAGATACAGAAAAAGCATTTGAAGATATTCAACACCTTTCCTTGTTAAAAACAAAGTAGGAATGGGAGGGAACTTCCTCAATATGATAAAGGCCATGTATGCAGAATCCATAGCTAACATCATACTTACTTATGTAAGCGTGAAAGCTAAGATCAGGAACAAAACAAAGGTGTCTTCTTTCACCATTTCTGTTCAACATGATATTAAAAGTTCTAACCAAAATGATTAGGCAAGAAAAGGTATACAGATTGAAAAGGAAGAAGTAAAATTGTCTCTATTCACAAATAACATAATCTTACATGTAGTAAACTCTAAAGGTTCCACAAACAAAACTTGTTAGAATCTATAACAAATTCAGCAAAGTTGCAGGATACAAACTCAACACACAAAATCAGTTTAGTTTCTATACATTAACAATAAACAATATGAAAAGGAAATTAAATCCATATACAAAAGCATCAAATACAATAATACTTATAGGGATGCCTGGGTGGCTCAGCAGTTGAGCGTCTGCCTTTGGCTCAGGGTGTGATCCCAGGATCTCAATCCTGGAACTCCAGGATCATGCCCCAAGCCAAAGGCAGACGCTCAACCACTAACCCACCCAGGCGTCCTGGTTTGTTGATTTTTTGAATATAACATCAAATTCACAGGCAACAAAAGAAAAAAATAATTTGGGTTTTACCAAAAATTAAAAATTTTGTGCATCCAAAGACACTAAAGAGATTTAAAGATACACAGAATGAGAGATATTCGCAAGTCTTACATGTGATAATGGATTAATATCCAGAATATAAAGAACTCTTAACAACTCAACAACAACAAAACAATTCAAAATAAGTGAAGGTCTTGGAGGATGTTTCTCCAGAGATGATATTCAAATGGCCAGTAAACTCAAGAAAAGATATTCAATATCACTGGCCTTAGGAAAGTAAAATCAAAACCATAACGACATACTACTTCACATCCACTAGAATGACTTTTCTCCAGAAGACAAGCAAAGATAAATAGTATTGGTGAGGATATGGAGAAATTGGAACCCTGGGCATTGCTTGTTGGAATGTAAAATGATGCAGCTGTTCAGGGAAACAGTTGAATAATTCCTTAAATTATCAAAAAAATTGCCATGTGATCCAGCAATTCAGTTCCTAGATAATTGCCCAAAAGAATTGAAAGCAGGGACTCAAAACAGATACTTCTACACCAGTGTTCATAGCATTATTCACAATAGCCAAAATGTGGAAACAACCAAATGTCCATTGATAGATGACTGGATACACAAAATGTGGCATGTACATACAATAGATTATTATTTAACTTGTAAAAAGAATGAAATTCTTTTTTTTTTATTTTTTTTTTAAATTTTTATTTACTTATGATAGTTACACAGAGAGAGAGAGAGAGAGGCAGAGACACAGGCAGAGGGAGAAGCAGGCTCCATGCACCAGGAGCCCGACGTGAGACTCGATCCCCGGTCTCCAGGATCGCGCCCTGGGCCAAAGGCAGGCGCCAAACCCCTGCACCACCCAGGGATCCCAAGGAATGAAATTCTGATACATGTTACAACATAAGTGAACCTGGAAGATACTATGCTAAGTGAAAAAAAGCAAGTCACAAAAGAACAAGTATTGTAAGATTCCACTTATATAAGGTATATAGAATAGGCAAACTCCTAGAGACATAAAGTTACCAGGGGTGAAGAGAAGGGAGGAGTTACAGTCCAGTGTGTACAGAATTTTTGTTTGGGATGATGAAAATGGTGTAGATCTGGTTAGTGGTGGTGGTTGTACAACATTGTGCATGTACTTAATGCTGCTGAATTATACAGTTAAAAATGGCTAAAAAGTTAAATTTTATGTTACATATATTTTACCATTAAGCAAACAAACGAGTTTGATTGACACCTAGGGAAAATTGAGATTATCTTGGGATAGAGAAACCTGCAGGTTGATGGGGGGAAATAGGGTGTTTGTCAGTCAGGTATTCATAATTCAACAAGGGGCTACCATTGTTGGTGTTAATGGACTGTTTTGTTTCATTTTAATTATGTCTAGAATTGTTTCCAGCATAATATGGCTAAATATTGTTGGTTTTGGGTTTTTTTGGGGTTTTTTTGTTTTTTTACTTTATAACTTTTAGATTTTATAGACAAAAATCTAAAATACATGAAGAGTTTTTCCTTCTCTTGCCTGAAAGTAACCAATAGGGACTCTGAGTAAGGTGACAGACCTCCAGAATGACCGGTTCTTCCTCTGTAATATCATATTCTTGGAAACTGTTCTACAATGATTATTCCAACATAGGCAGGTTGACTCTCAAGATAGGCAGCCTTGCTTAGCTTGCTTGCTTTCTTTCTTTCTTTCTTTCTTTCTTTCTTTCTTTCTTTCTTTCAAGATTTTATTTAAGAGAGAGAGAAAGAGAGCACGAGTGGGGGCAGAGGGAGAGGGAGAAGCAGACTCCCTACCGAGCAGAGCACAGAACCCGCTGCTGGGCTCAGTCCCAGGAGCCTGAGATCATGACCTGAGCCAAAGGCAGACATTTAACTGACTAGCCACCCAGGCACCCTCCAGACTTCTTTTCCTAAAGCAGTTGTTTCTATTTCCTACAAAGATAAAGTATGGCAAAATGGTTTAAAATTCACACCTCAGGAATCAACTATCCTGACTTAACTGTCTTGGCTTTTTGAAGAGCTATGTGACCTTTTGTACAATTACTTCATCTCTTGCCTCATCTTCAAATTCATCTGTAAAATGTAATAATCATTTCACGTGTTCATTGAAAAGATTAGATGTGATAACATACGTAAAGCACAAAACTAGTACCTATATTAAATGCTCAATAAATATTAACTGTTCTTCTGCTGTTACTGTTCTTAGGCATAAGGAAGCTCAAAGTCTCTAGACCTGGAGATGAGTGGCGGGGTCCACAAAAAGGCATTTCTTGTTTAACTTTACAAAGCTCTTAAACAAAACAAAGTTCCTTTCTCAGTCCTACAGTGGTGTCATTCTTATGCGATCTTTTTTGCATTTAGACTTCTAAATGCAAATTCCAAATTAAGACCAAGCACCCATTTTAATCTTATTACATTTAAAAAACTTATTGTCACATTATAACCAACGTTCGTCATTCAATCACTTTTTTAAGTCACTTGAGTCCCAGTCTTTTTTTCTTTATCCCTCTCCCCTCTTTTGGATTATAGATAATGATAGCTGAATTAATTATATCCTTTAGCTCCATAACACATTGTCATCATCAGTACATACAAGGTTTCTCTCTGGCTTTATTTTTGCCCTTCATCCCTAAACTTCATCCTGTATCTTTCTCCCATAAGTACCCATTCTAATGCATCTTTTGTAAGTAGGTATACTGTTTTGTGTGTATGCGTTTCTAATTTATAAGAAGATATTGTTGTATTATTGACATTACATTTTAAAACTATTACCTTGTATATGATTTTTCAGCTATTCTAACTCTTAACCATATTTTTTCTATTCCCTAATGGATAGATACCTAAATTGCCATCAGTTCCACCCTGCCACAAAACATGCTGCAACTAACATTCTTACACTACCCACCCACCCCCCTTTTTTTAAAGATTTTATTTATTTATTTATTTATTTTAAAGAGAAACCACAAGCAGGAGGAATGGGGAAGCAGACTTTCTGCTAAGCAGGGAGCCCCATGCAGGGCTCGATCCCAGGACCCTGGTATCATGACCTGAGCCAAAGGCAAACCCTTATCCGACTGAGCCACCTAAGCACCTCTTATATTAATTACCCTTATAGAAAGGATGGTCACATTGTTCCAAAATGAGATGCTTTTTAAATTGAAGGGAACTCTGCCAAACTATCCATTTTGGGGCATTAGCAGGCACCAATGTTTATTGACAACTACTCTTATAGTGTATACTTTGTAGGTCATAAAGGATTTTTTTTTCAGATTTCACGTTACTGGACACTAGCAATTATCTTTTGAGGTAGAGAGGGCAGAACTTGTAATCCTTATGTTACAGAAAAAGAGACCGAGGATCAGAGGTACACTGACTTATTTTAGTCCACATATCTGGTCATTTATGGAATTGAATTTGTGACTAGGTCTTGAGACTTTAATTTGTTTTTCCAAAATCTGAAAGGGACAGGGAAAAGGATAAATTTCTGTGATTAAAACAGGGACTGTCCCAGTTAGCTTTATGTCTTCCTTAGAACAAAAGACAGTACTTGACACATAGTAAGTGATCAGGTTTGAATCAGTAGTGCTGCTACTCAGCGCTTTGGTGACTCTGGTTATTTCAGTAATGCTTCAAATTATAGGTAATTTCAGTTCTATGAGTGTTCTGGCTGAACAGACTTCAAGTCAGTCTCAGAGTTTTCGTGTTAAATGGTTAGTTCATTTACAACTGATGTAGCAATCCTTATATACATGCCTATTTGATTTGATTTTTAGGTGAGAGTAGACTATACTTGTATGTTTATAGAAAATTTCAGTAAGATTTCTTCCACTCTCCCTTTTTAGACACTGTTCTGTAGCTTTCATTAACCAGTAGCGAATCCCCTCCTCTTTCTAACTACTGTATTGCATTTAGCTACTTACCATGTGCCTCCTATTGCCCAAGTCCCCAGAGTCATCTGTAACATTTGGTGAAGATGTTAGATTTGAAGGATTTTCTCCAAATAGTTTGTGCTAGTATTGTGAGGCTGGTTGTTCTCAGCCACCTTGCTCAAACTTGCCACAGTTTAGAAGTGATTTCAAAGCCTTCAGTAATCAAGCTTCACTCACCTTTCTCTCTTATCTCATAACTACCCACCATCCCCTTTCTAGTACTTCCCACCCACTATGATACAAATTAAGAGTGTTCTAAGAGGAACCATTTAGTAACTTAAATTTTCATGTCCCACCCTTCAAGGAAGCTTACAGAAGGAGCTCTTGCTATCTTGTATCTTTTTTTTTTTTTTTTAAAGATTTATTTATTCAGAGAGAGCGCGAGAGAGGCAGAGACACAGGCAGAGGGAGAAGCAGGCATCATACAGAGAGCCTGATGTGGGACTTGATCCAGGGTCTCCAGGATCACACCCCAGGCTGCAGGCGGTGCTAAACCGCTGCGCCACCAGGGCTGCCCGCCATCTTGTATCTTAAACCACTTTAGTTCTCTGGCTTAGATAGTCTTTATGCAAGGTATGCTACCTAAATGAGTTGTTTCCTACTGCTTCTCTCCCTTTGGCCATGTGCTTCCTTACATTGCAGATTGATTTACTAGTACTTATGTTAATACTGTGAGCTTCACACACAAGCTTTCATCCCATCAATGGGGAGAATTTTTTAGAAAGCCCACAAATGTCTCCTTAAGTATCTGTTTTCTATTGAAATCAATAAATAAGCTAGTGATTATGGCTGTTCCTTCTAATTGTGCCCCCAGATTTTTGTTTTTTATTTTCAAACTGTTTCTTTTCTCTTGGCATTATGGCTATGAATTCTACAGTGTCTGACAGAAAACCCTAGGGAGGTTCCTTTTTTTTTCCTTTTCTTTTTAATGCATAGATAAATTCTGTTTATAACAATGATTTTTGAATAGTGAAATTCCACAACTTGGTTGGTTGGTCCATAGAAATGACACTTTACAAGTCATCTTTTTTTTTTTTTAATTTGTTGTTATGGTAAGAACACTTAAATGAGATCTACTCTCTTAATAGATTTTTAAGTGTACAATAACACTGTTGTTATCTATAGGCACCATGTTGTACACCAGATCTCCAGAACTTATTCATTGTGTATAACTGAAATTTTATACCCACTTAAATTAGTCACTTAGAGAAGCAAAGAATAGAAGGGTGGTTGCCAGGGGTTTAGGCGTGGGGGTGGAATGGAGAGTTGCTAATCAGTGGGTAGCTGGTTTCCTACAGTGAATAAAACTTGACAGACTACCCAAATGCATGGTTGTTTTCACTGGTCATAGAAAAGGAAAAAGTAAATTTGGTGGTTTAGTCCTATCATGAAGCCTCAGTTGCCTTTCTAGTTCCCAGGATTCCTGCCAACACCTACACTCAAAATAGAAAAATAAATTAAACTCCTAAGACCATTTTTTTCCAAAACACCTCCATATGCAAACTGTCCTGAATGTTGGGAGAAGGGAACTATGAAGGGGAAACTTTGATTAGGAAACTCTCTTCCACTAAATTAAAGATAGTTCATTTGCTTCTTATGAACTCACCCTGTTACATTAATAGCAGGAAAGTCAAGAATTGGGTCCTTTAAATGCCACCAGCAGAATCAGAATTGAATATGAACAGAAGTACATCTTACAAGAATCACTGTTATTCTTTTACTGAGTTTAGAATATAGATCTTTCTTTTTATACTAAACAGACTATGTTGATCTCTGTGTTTGTATTTTTAATCTTGCCTGGCCTAAGTGGGCAACTCTGGGTACTCTTGACCTCTGTTGATGATCCTCTTCACTAACCTTGCCTGTGTCTATTGACCAGTTACATCACAGTTTGACTCACCAGCCTCCCCTCCTCACTAGGCCTCTCCTCTTTCTCTTTCTTCTCTAATCCCTTTCTACTTCATCACTATCTCCTTCACAACTCCTCCATGATTTTCTCAGGGCTGGGCTTCAACATCGTCGGTGGGACAGATCAGCAGTATGTCTCCAACGACAGTGGCATCTACGTCAGCCGCATCAAAGAGAATGGGGCTGCGGCCCTGGATGGGCGGCTCCAGGAGGGTGATAAGATCCTCTCGGTGAGAACTGGCTTCGGCCTCCTTCACTGTTTCTTGCTCCCTAGACCCCAGTTCTTACCCTTAGCCCTTTCCTTGGGAAGATTTCTGCCTGCCTTTTTGGATCTGGAAATATCTGGATTGTAGAATATGGTGGGAGGGACCTTGATCAGTCACCTTTTCCTGCCCAAACATAGAGCAAAGAGGATAATTCCTTACTTGATAGACAAGGCATCTTCAGTCCAGAATGTGAAGCTACTTTAACCAAGTTCAAAAAACAGGGAATAGGAAAGGTTGAGGGGCTGATGTAGGGGAAAGAGACTTAAAACCCACAATTGTCCTTTTTCAGTTATACTTTATCACCTCCCTTTCATTGAAAGATTAATGTGTGTCTTCCTTTACTCCAAAGAAACAAAAAAGGAAGGTAGAAATTAAGCTTCCTTTTTAGACTCAAATCCCTTCTCACCCGTCATGAAGATGAAAAATTTGAATGCATTCTCATTTGGGTATCTGTCCATTGTGCTCCCATTTCATTCAGCTAATGTTTGTAATAAGACACTTACTATATGGTGAGCTTTGATTTGATTCTTTTCTAAAAGTTTCTCAAGGGCAGGGACTAGATCTTTTTTTTAACCTTTTACATCCTTGCAATGCTCAATATATATTTAACAAATGAACAAGTTAAGAAATTCAGGCAAGCCCAGAAAGATTGGCTGATCCAGAATATAAATATAGTATTTTGGATAGTAATAGCCTATTTTTGTCCTTCTCACCAGCTATTTTGCCTCTTTTCAGACCATTAACCTTCTCCTAGATCCTGTTTATTAATTTGAAAGATACAAACAGTGATAAATACCTTTTATCTCAAAATGATACTGTGAGGTTTACAAGTAGATTATTTCATATTAGCTCCCTGGAGAAAGACCTCCTAAAAACATGAAATCAACTTGAGTGGAACATTAAGGAAAATTTAAGAGTGGGTTGTTAATGGTATAGCATGTAGGCAGAAATTATGCAGTTCATAGTGACATATAACACATTCTCTCCAGAATACTGGGGCCTGGGTTACATTTGAAAAGTATAGGGGTTCAGAGGACAGCCATATTATTCAAAAAGGTTTGGTAAAGGGTAGATTATATGAGAATGGTTAGAAGTTTTTGAGCACCATATGCTAAGCAATATGCTGAGAACTTTACGTTTGTTTAATATTGTGGTAACCCTATGAGGTGAGTACAATTATTATAACTACTTTGCTGCTAAGGAAGCTGAGTCTTGGTGAGGTCAAACAGCTTGCCCAAGGTCACACAACTGGTAGGTGGCAGAGGACTAAAACTGATCTGTCTGAATTTGGAGCCCCTACTCTTAATCAGTATGCTGTACTGCCTCCTAAGAAGTAAATGAGGAGCTAGGACTAGGTATCTAAACAGAAGGTTGTATGGTTAATTAATAGATATTTTGTATGGTTTTATATAAAAACAAATCAGTCTTTAAGGGTATAATTGGAGGGAAAAGGTCATTTAGCTCAGTATGAGAGAATTTATTAAACATAAGCTAAGATGAGCAGCCTTTCTTATGTGGACCATTGCCTCATAGAGAAAAGAAATTATTGGAAGGCACTCAAGTTTTTTTTTTTTTTTTTTAGAGAGTATGGTAGGAGATGGATGTCCATGGAGCAAAAAGTAAATGTCAAAAAAACTGCTCTCTTCACCTTGAAATTTACACCAAACAGGATTTTACTTTATTAAAGTAAAACAAATATGAGAAATATTACAAAGACCTATACAATATATTAAATATTACAAATATATATAGGACATATAACAAGGAATGATTCAAGTTTATGTTTTGGACAATTAAGATATGGGAAAGAAGAGAGGGAGGAAATGCCTGACAAAAGTTGTAAAACAGATAGGAAGAGAAAGAAAGAAGACTGAAGAGAAAAAGATGGAGCATATACAAGAGGAGAAGGCCAGCATATTCTCTTCTTTCTTTCTTTCTAGGGCTATCTTATTTATGACTCCAGTCTCCCTATCAAGAGTTTGCTCCAACATAATTCTTTCTAGATCCTTTTCCTAAGAAATACTGCCTCTCTCACCTTCTCACTGTCTTTTCCACTCTCTCCTTAAGTGAACTCATTGGGCATTAACCATTAAATGGTTATGTCTCCTTTGTAACTCACTCTCCCTCTGATTTAACTAAGTGCTCTAATACTGGCTGTGGAGTCTCTGTAAAATGATGGTGCTGAACTGTTTATTAGCTTATATTCTCCTTGATTCTTTATGGGTTTTTCTGTTCTCTTCACATAGGCTATTTTTCCATGTTGTAAAATATGCCCCAGCTCTTTCTTTTAACTTTTGCTAGATAATCAAACTAAGAATATGTTACTTCCTTGGCACATCCATTTTGGATAACTAATACAAATCTTATTTAGTGATCTAGATTTCCTAGAGTTAGTATTGACTAATAAATTAATCTTTCCATTTCTCTTGAAATAATGCCCGTGTTTTGTCTTAATTTCAAGTAAAACTAAATAATTGCATGACTTATGCAATTCCCTCTTGCTCATTAAAAGTTAAATTACATTTTTTTGTGACCTCTGTGGAATGTTTAAACTTAAAAAAATGGGAGGGGGAGGAAGAAAAGAAATTCCTTTAACATAAATTATTTTTAAGGCCCTATTGCATCTGACAACCATAAAACAAAAACAGGTATTACTAATAGAAGGACCTGAAGTTGAGATGAGGGCTGGAGATGGAGATTCCTCACCCAGAGTTTATTTTGTATGTGATGGTTAGGGCAATTTAATATTTGTATAGGTTACAAGGGAAAGATTTTATTTTTGAGGGGAAAAAAATGTAAACTGCTTAGGTTTGTCATTTCCGTTGTGTGCCTGCCTAAATGATGGGAGGTGGATAGTTAAGAACAGTCCATGCTCAGTGAATGCTGCATTTTTATGAAGTTCAGGGTGATATGAGCTAATTATTACACTGAATAGATGAATATTCCCTTTTGACCAAACCCTTTATATAACAAAATGGCACAGATCAGGCCACTAGTCAGCCACATTTCATGTTTTCATCAAGTGTAATTCTTAACTTGGTGAATGAAAGAGCTGAGTAGTCCTCAGCATTTATAGCTGTTATACTTGACAGCCTGCAGAGCACCATGCCAGGTGCTCTGGAATGATTTGAAAAATGAAACACTCACCTTCACACATAGCTTAGAAATCAGTGGGAAAGACCCACCAGAACCCCTCATCTGCTTGGCTGCAAAGACATTGGAATATGCGGAATCCTTTAGACAAAGGATGCCTAGAGGCACTTTGTCCTCCTAGCTCAGTATCCCCAGCTTAGGATCCCCCCTGCCTATATGTTTGTAGCTGGCACAGAGTATGTATGCAGTAGGTTAGTTGCTCTGTGAATGCATCATAGCATAACGGACTTTTTTGGTTTGGTCTGATTAATTAGAACTAGATAATCTATTTTTTTCCCTCTTCAACTCTGATGAAAAAAGAGCCCCCCCCTTCCCTCATTGTGATTCATTTCAGGATCTTGGCAAAAAATTAAAATATCCAGAGTGGTCAATGCTTATTAAATTAAGTCCATTCCTTTTCTACATCTTATGCATTTATATCGATATCGATGTTATTCTATAGTTAGAGCTCTTGAGGCAATTCAAAATTATTAATCGTCAAAGAAAATGAGTTTGGGATAACCTGGGTGGCTCAGTTGGTTAGGCATCTGACTCTTGATTTTGGCTCAGGTCATGATCTGAGTTGTGAGACTGAGCCCTGTATTGGGCTCCACACTGGCTGTGGAGATTGCTTGAGATTCTTCCTTGCCCTCTGTCTCTCTCTGCCTCTCTAAAATAAATAAATAAACAAACAAACAAATATATAAATAAATAAATGTCACACAGGTGAGAAATTAAACTTTTTTTTAATTAAACTTTTTTTAATTTTAATTTATTTTTTTTTATATTTTATTTATTCATGAGAGACAGAGACAGAGAGAGAGAGAGAGGCAGAGACACAGGCAGAGGGAAAAGCAGGCTCCCTGTGGGGGAGCCCAATGGGGACTCAATCCCAGGACCCTGGGATCTCAACCTGAGCCAAAGGCAGACGCTCAACCACCGAGCCACCCAGGTGCCCCTTAATTTTATTTTTTAAAGATTTTATTTATTTACTTGAGGGAGAGAAAGGAAAGAGCACAGAGGGAGAGGGAGAAACAGACCAATGTGGGACTCAGTCCCAGGACCCTGGGACCATGACCTCAACCAAAGGCAGACACTTAACCGACTGAGCCACTCAGGTGCCCCAAAAGTTAAACTTTAAAAAACGAAGAAGAAAACTAATTTTAACTCCATTTAACCATTTCCAAAGGCAGAAAATCGGAGACTCATTTTAAAGATTGCTAACAACCATAGCAAAGAAAAAAAACATACTTTTCCCCATCTGGATAGCAGAACACCACCATTCCTATTCTCTGAATATTCAGTCAGCAAAACTTTCTAGCATGTTATAAATCTGCCATATTTCAGGTTCAGTGAAACCGTGCCATGAATTAAGGAAGCTGAAGTAGCAAATTTGGCAGCGTTTTAAGATTTCTCCTTAGAGTACCTCTTGGTACTAAAAGTGAGGTCCAAGGACCATCTGGGAGCTTATTAGTAATGCAGTCTCAGGAACCCTCCCAGACCTATTAGAATCAAAATCTGCATTATAGCAAGATCCTGAGTGTGAATGAAGTCTGAATAAATTGTAAGAGGCACTGCTATAGGCAAGTGTTTTAAGTTATGACCTATAATAGGTAATACACAGTGTGCACATACATACATACATATAATTGAAGCAAAGTTTAAGAAAATAATATTTAGCTCTTCTATATGTAACGCATTCTGTGTTGTGTTTTCTTCTAATGTCAGTTAAATACTGGCCTTGACCCACTGGATTAACTTCAGTATCTTCTGTGGTGGGTCCATAGACTCATTTAAAAAATCACTACTTTGGTAAATGGAAAATCACTGATGAAATCTGTGTATTCACAGAATTTGTATTAAATAGGGCAAGTGGGCTGAGTATAGAGACCAGATAAAGATTGTTTTGGGCAGTTTAGGTTAGAAATAACTCACACTCAGAATCACTTGGAGGGATTGCTTTTAACTTTCAAATTCCCCAGTGAATGTTAATGCTCCTGGTTCTAGCATTGCACTTTGAGAACCCTTGGTCTATATTAGTATGGATGGGACCAAGAGAGTGAATTCCACATATATTTAGGGAATTTGGTGGTTAGTCTTTTTTTTTTTTTTTTTTTTAAGTAATTAGAGTAACAGTTCTTTTATATTAGAATACTTTTAGGCCTAACTAGGAGGGTTGAAAGGCATAATTAGTCTAATTGGCCTATGCTCTGTATGACACCTTCTTTTGCCTGATACCACTAATGTCTTTCTTCCCTGTTAGCAGGAGACTCAGGTAAGGACCACAGTTATACACTGAGTCACTGGCGGTCAGATTCCAGGCCTTTTGGCTTTGTATAATATTGAGAATATGTCAGTTATATTTGCAGGGCGCAATCTGCAAGCAAGCCTCAGAAAATCATGTGACATTTATTATTTAAAGATTTTATTTATTTGAGAGAGAGAGCAAGTGAGCAAGAGAGCACAAACAGGAGGGGTGAGGGAGAAGGAGAAGCAGACTCCCCGGTGAGCAGGGAGCCTGATGCAGGGCTCAATCCCAGGACTCTGGGCTCATAACCCGAGCTGAAGGCAGCTGCTTGACGGACTGAGCCACCCAGGCACCCTCATGTGACATTTATTATACTCATTATATTCAAGTGTTGTTCAAAGTACTCTTCGGATATAGGAGTTGTAATGATGAGTTTTGCAATACAACCTCTCCAAGTTATTTACAGAAGAATGTAAAGTGATACAATATAGGGCAGAGTCCACTTTGAGCTTTATGATCATTATATAATACGGAGATTCAAAGAAGTAAGTCAGTCACATCAGCAGAATTATCCGTAAAGGTCTTGTCAACAACTTGGCACTTTACTAAATTTTAGCTTCCTAAATTTTAATGCTTCTTCAAAATATGCAAATGAATAAAAATATTAATATAGAAACACCTTATATTGGGGGCAGCCTGGGCGGCTCAGCGGTTTAGCGCCGCCTTCAGCCCAGGGCGTGATCCTGGAGACTCAGGGTCAAGTCCCACATTGGGCTCCCTGCATGGAGACTGCTTCTCCCTCTGCGTGTGTCTCTGCCTTTCTCTCTCTCTCTCTCTCTCTCTCTCTCTCTCTCTGTTTCTCATGAATAAATAAAATATTTAAAATTATTTAAAAATTTTAAAAAATAAACAGCTTATATTGTTATATAAAACTTTAAAAATTTAAAAGTATAACATATTAGATATTAATGAAACTGCAAAACCAGTAAAAATTCAATTTAAAATATTAATATGATGGATAGTGATATGTTGCTGAAATAAAATCCTTGCTTATAATATAAATTTCTGTGGGTTAGTGTTTTAAAGTGGAGGTTTTGCAGCCAGGTGATTTGGATCCTGGCTTTACTACTTCCATTCTATATGCCCATGAACAATTTGCATACCCTTCTAAGTTTTATCATCTATAAAATGGAAGTTCTTAACTCATAGGATTATTGTGAAGACTAAATAAGTTAGTACATATAGAATGAAGAGACAGCTCCAGGCATGATAATAAATATGTGGTGATTGCTGGCAATTATTAATTGACTGTGATTGCAAAGAAGATTTTGAACTCCGTACTCCTGCCATTGAATGGCATGTAGTGACTCAGTTCTCCAACTTGCATTCATATCACTATGAATCTTGGCTCTTTTTCTGAGCTCTGATATCTTTGGCATTTGTTGACACGACCGCATCACTAACTTAATTTGTCTGTCTCTAAGAGAAAATACCTATTTTCTTACAATGAGAAATACAGTTATCACATGGGCTAGATTAGTTAGTTACACAAGTCTTCCCACTACAGTCAGCAGTCTCACACCGATTCTGTCCCCCAGGAATTAACTAGAAAGTTGAGACGTTAAGAATTCATTGTGATGATTCTAGGACTCCTGAAATTCTTTACCTGTGGCATGTCTACCAACAAACAAACGGAAGGCATAATCAGAAGGTGGCTTGGTAGCATGAAATCAAAGTCCATCAACTAGGAAACTATTCATTTTTACACTATAGATAGCAGGACTGAACCTTTTTAAGATTAATCTTGGAAGATACATAGAATTTTTTAAAAGGGAAGCGTATTTAGGTGGTAGAAATAGCTAGAGCACAGGTATGAAGGTAAGGATATGTTTTATGTCCTAGAGACACTGGATTATGTGATTTAAAGCACAGGATTTAGGAAAGGGAATAATGCAAAATTAAACTGGGGAAGTAGGTTGGAGCCACTTCCTGGAGAACTTTGCACAGCAGAATGAGAAATCAGGCGTATACTCCCTTTTCCCCTGCTTCCAGTTTTGTATAAACAAAATCTTATTTTAGGAGGCTTGATCTGGAGACAATGTCTGAATAGGATAAGAGTGGGGGAGGGCCTAGAGGAAAGTGAATCAGAAAGAAGGTGATCACAACAGTTCATCTAAAAGTATCCACCGTCTAAAAAGAGAGGCAATTGAAAGAAAATAGCATGTGAGGGATGGTGTTACGTTAGGCTATGTGATTTAACAAGGTATTTGTATGCGAACACTGCTAGGGAATGGAGTTTTAAAATATCAGCATTTTAGTCTGAAGTAATGGTAGTGGCAATAAGGGAATAGGGGACAGTCTGGTTTTGTGGGAAGTAAAAGGCTTTGGATATGTTGAATTGAGGTGTAACAGAACATTCCAGTACAGGAACCCAGCAGGAACCTGGCAAGTCCAGCAGTAGAAATAAGGATAAAAATGTGGGAGCTGTCTTACAGAGTACAGTTGTAATTGTGAAAGATCACCGTGGGAGAGAAGATAAGAGGACAGAGAGACTACAGACATTGAGGAATGCTTACTTAAGGAAGAAGAGGAAGAGGAATCAAGAAAGGAATCCCTCAAGAACTAAGAGAGCTAAATATTAAAAAGCTGAGACCAGAGAGAATTGCAAAAGGCAGGAGGTCTGAAGACTGGGAAAGGGCTGTAGGGTTTAGTAATTGGAAGTCAATGCTGACCCACAGGACAGAATATTCTTTCCTGCCACCTCATATATCACGGCAGTACCAGGGAATAGAGTGAATGAACTGCGGAGGAAGTAGAGGCCAATGTTTTCAAATAGCTCTTTGAACAAGTTTTACAATGAAAGGAAGAAGACAGAAGATGGGAAGAAGGTGATCGTGGGTTCCAAGAAACATCTGTATTTCTTCTTTATAGACGAGAATAGTTTTAGTTGAGAAGGAGCAGAGGGCAATAATAATGAAGGAATCAAGAGAAGCAAGTGATCACTTAAGTTCTTTAGAAGGCTGGAAGGAATGAGTACTAGTGGGTGGTTTAGCCTCTGTAAAGGAAATGGATCCTAATTCAGAAACAAGGACAAAGCAGCAGTGAGAAGCTCTCAAGAAACTTTGAAAGGGAAGGAGAAAACATGGAGAGAGTGTGAGAAGTTAACAGTATTCTCAAAAAAAGATAAGGCAGGGGCACCTGGGTGGCTCACACTCAGGTGGCAATTGAGCATCTGCCTTCAGCTTAGGGCGTGATCCTGGAGTCCTGGGATCGAGTCCCATATTGGGCTCCTTGCATGGAGCCTGCTTCTTCTTTCTCTGCCTTTCTCTCTGCCTCTGTGTGTGTCATGAATAAGTAAATGAAATCTTAAAAAAAAAAAAAAAGATAAGGCAAAGGAATCTGGAGAGAGGAGATAGGATCAGAGTTAGGGTTTAATGACTGGAAAGGTCTGGAATAGCTGCTGCTGGGAATTCATTAGGGAGTTCACCAGGTGAGTAGAGCGGGCATAAAGATGGAAGTGTCAGCCAGCATGGATGGATCTGTGCTGGAAGGTGTGTGTGTGTGTGTGTGTGTGTGTGTGTGTGTGTGTGTGTGTGTATTTTTCCCCAGGAATCTTAAACTCAGTGATGATAAGGAAAACAAATGCAGTGTGTTGTGCAGGACTGGAAAGATGGAAGAAAATCATAGGGACAAGGGATTATAATAGTTAACCAAGTGCTTTGTTGAAATAACAGCAAGAACTCTTAGATGGGTAAGGATGTATGCAAGTAGAGTCTAAAAAGATTAAAGATTTTGATGAGGATAATGAGCAGATTCAGTAGAGGAATAGAAAGTATGAAGTGTGTAGAAATTCTGATCAGTTTTCTAAGAGTTTGAGATATTGGAGCTGAAGCATGCCTAATGTTGAAGTCAAAGGCTTGTGCCAGTTGGTAACTAAAGTGGAATAGGACAGGAAACTATTAATTTGGGAAGTTAGACAATCTATAATGCCAAAGTGTTGTTAGATTAATTCACCAAGGACATTGGCAGGAGATTGGAGGAACAATATGAACCTCTTGGAGAAGGAAAACAGTAACAAGGAAGATCAGAGGCTTGAATTAGTCAATGGCTTGAGTTTCAGCTAAGAATAGTTTGTGAGTCAAGGTTGAAGAATAATAGTGCAGAAGGAACAGTAAATTGCAGGGGCACTGTACCTTTACTTCTGGTATTTAAAAACACTAGGCCTAGCTCCTACACTTACTATGACTTTGGGTGAATTATCTACCTTGCTAAGCTTCAGTTTCTTCATATGTGAAAACAACATTAAAATGGTGTCTACCTAACAAAAAAAAAAAATGGTGTCTACCTCATAGGATTATTGTGAGAACTACATTAAACAGTATATATGAAGCATTCAGCACAGAACCTAACAAGTAAAACCATTAGGTGTTCTTGCTGCTGTTGATGACATTGATGTGTACAAAAGATGTGTAGATCTTGCATAAGGTGGGCTATGCTGTGTCAGTACAGCATAGAGTAGATATCACTTATGGACAGTCACTCCTAACACTAAAGAGTATTTTAACATCACTGGTCATCTCTCACCTCTAAATGGTAGGACTGGCCTACCCTTAAAATTTTTTTAGGAGTTTGTTTCATCAAAGAAATTTTGTATGATTAGTAAATTGGAGGAGAATGGGAGTATCCGTGGAATCAAGGGAAGTTGTCCACAATTGGACAAGACCAACAGAATGGGCCAGTAGGTTTACACCTCATCAAGAAAATTGTTTCATAGTTACATTACTAGAGTTTCATAAAGTTATATTTCTAGAGTTGAAGCTGGCAATGCCAAGGATTAGGAATGTAAAGGTTCGGATGGTAACCCAGAAGACCATGTTAGCTATAGGGAAGCAGGCTGATGCTCATGGAAGACACACAAGTACAGTAACAGAGACCCAAATGTCAAAATGAGACAGGCAGCAGGAGCTAAGGTGAAGGAGAAACTACTTTTTTTTTTTTTAACCTTGGTGTTTTTCAGAGGGCCCAGGGAACCTCAGCTCTAGGAAAACCGCTTTGAAAGTGAAAAAGTTACTCAGCTCTATATAACCTGACCCATTCTCCTAGCCCTTGGAATTAGCTCTCTAGTTTTTAAATGTTTAGTCACATGAATGTAAATCTTTGACTTACGATTCTACTTCTCAACTACTTGCTGTTTTTAACAGGTAAATGGCCAAGACCTAAGGAACTTGCTGCACCAGGATGCTGTAGACCTCTTTCGTAATGCAGGCTATGCTGTGTCCCTAAGAGTGCAGCACAGGGTAGGTGTTATTTGCAGCCAGCAAGCTGGCACCAAGCTTGTGTGTCATTCTTGGGAATAAAGCATATAGTATAATGTTCAGTAGTGCATTTGCTTTTTTTTTTTTTTTTTCTTATTTCATTCTCATTCTTGAGCTTGTCTGGCACAGGCCTGGGTCTTCAGGGACTTCTGCTTATCATGAAAGGAAATTCAAACAGTCTGCTTGCAGCCTAGATCCTAGCTTCAGGCAATATGCTTTAAGCGTAAAGCTTGACAACCAAATTAAAATAAATGGGGAGAAAATACAACCAGAATCAATTTCATTTTTCAGCAGGGAAGGCAACCTGTATGCCCTTGAACATACTAATGAAGCTTGAAGTGTGGAGGTGGTGGGTTTTCTGATAGCCACTGTGTGCTTTTCCTGATCACCATCAGGAACCCTTTTCTTGTCAACTTGGTGACCCTCTTGACCAAAGCTCTAGTGCTCAAAGAGGAGCTCCAGGAAAAAGAAAATCGAATTCAGAATTGAGTCATAGTCGCACCTCTCCCTGCATCCACTTCTTAGTTCCTAGTGTTAAATAATTTGGATGATGGGGAGAGAAGCCAGGGAGAACTAATTCCTCCTATGGCACTAGGGACTTCGGGGTACATTTACCACACACGCTCAATGTGCTGTCTTAAATGATGCTGTCTTTGCCCCACTCAGCTCTTGAGTGAGGCTTCAAAGGCTGAGGAAGAGTTGGACAGGAGAGGTTACAAAGTGGAAGGGGCTAGGCATGAAAGATACCAGGGTTGCAAGCAGAATCTGTGTGATGAATTAGAAAACAGGTCGATAGGAAACAATATTGGTAATCAGCTGCTTCTGCCTCAGCTCTTCTGTTTCTAAAGCATGGAAGACTTTATGCAATAGGTAAAGGCAAATAATGAATGTAGGTATACACTTCAGGTATGATGAGAGTTCTTTTTGAAGAAATGTGGAAAATGATTTCCAAAGTTCACATTTTTGGGAAACATCCACAAATAACTCCTAATAAAACATAGTAACTCCTAATAAAACTCTGGTCAGAAAATTGGCCTAGCCCTAAAAACCACATCTTACTATTGAGCATGCCCTCGGGACATCTGAACAGTAAGTGAAAAATACAGCGGTAGGCTAGAGGATAGAAAAGCTAAGTCTACAGCATTGTCTTTTAGATGGAAGGAACACGGGTTGTAAAGAGGTTATATTGAACTGAAACAAGATGGTACCGTAACTGTTGCAAGTTAGCTATTAGAAGTTAATATGAAGAGTGGCGCCTGGGAGGCTCAGTTAGTTAAGCATCTGACTCTTGGTTTTAGCTCAGGTCATGATCAAGGTCATGGAATTGATTCCTGCATCTGGATCCACGCTGGGCAGGAAGCCTGCTTAGGATTCTCTCTCTCCTTCTACCCCTTCCCCCACCCCATTCACTTACTCACTAAAGAAAAAAAAGTTAATATGAAGAAATGCCACCAGCTTCAAAAGGGAATGCTTAGGCAGTGGAAAATGATGTTTCCTCTTTATCTGTGTGCAGTGTTAGAAAATAGAGATGAAGGACATGACCCCATATCAGGAGGGAGTGGGTGCCTTTTGAGAATTGCAAAGTATTTCCAAAAATGGCACTGTACCTGTGTTAACATTGTTCAGATATGCCCTTATTGCTTTCCGATGACTGGTAGTCTTTCTAAGTAAACATTTCTAAGAAGATGGGCATCCCTTGCCCCCACCCACTAATTTCAAGGTTCCCTACAGGATCAATAGGTTTCATCTTGTATCTTCATTTTCCTAATATGATACACAGAGAGCTTGGTTGAGGCAGTAGAAAAAACAGAAAGAGGTTATCTGCTCTCCCTTGGGTCCCTTTGGGTCAGTATCACACAACAAGGTTAAATGCTTCCCCATCAGACTTCTTTCCAAAGAATTGACACTGATGCATCAATTTAGAACAAACCGAGAGGACCCCTGCCAGGTAGTGCTTGGAGGTGACAGCTTTGGGTGGTCTAGACCCAGGTAATGGGTCAAGCTGGACCCCTTGGTTGGGGTAAATACACATTGGTGACTAGAGTTAACGTTTTTTTCTCCCTTCCAGGTACAAGTGCAGAACGGGCCTCTAGGACATCGAAGTGAAGGGGAGCCAAGTGGCATCCCCATAGCTCTGGTGCTGGTGCCAGTGTTTGCCCTCACCGTGATAGCAGCCTGGGCCTTCATGAAATACCGGCAGCAACTTTGAAAAGCTTAGTCTCTTCCAGTGCTCCCAATAGAAGACACATTTCTCTCTCCCTCTCACCTTCGTCCCCTGCCATTCTCCCATATCCTTCCCTCTCTCTGCACGGCCAACACATCATTGACAGAGACTGCTACCCAAACAGGACCTCGCTATCCCAAATCTCCACATCCTCATATCTCATGGGAGAGTGAAGGCATTGTTTGAAAGAAGACTGAAGAAAAGACCTGCCTAGAACAAATGGGGAGTTACATATTTTGCTAGGACCACCAATAGAAGTTCAGCTACAACCCAAAGAGGGAACAGTCCAGTCTTCCCATCAGCACGGGTGATACCTTTCTCTTAGCTGGCATGCCTCAAAGGCCAGCTATGTGATACAAGAGAAGGGAGAATTTTTCTTCTTAATGATCTTCTTTGGGAAGTTTTTGTGGCCTTTATTTAATTTCTATCTACATACTTGGGTGCCTATATGAAATACAGGATAATGACAGCATTTTTACTTTTTTTAAAAAAGCAAGTGCATGTGCACACATACATCCATACATGACAGTATGATAGTAATGCCTTATGGAGAATTAAAAAGGTGGAAAGCTGCTCTGTGGTTTCAGGTTTCTGATATAAGGGAAGTTCTTAATGGAAGAATTTGATATATAGCAGGAGTGAGAGAGTAAGCCTTGAAAGAAGATGGCCAATCTGAGTCATTTTAAAAAGAAAAAAGAAAAACCGAAGCAACTAATTAAAAATCTTAGAAAAATATTTCTTATACTAGCTATGCTTCGGAAGTGGAAGTAAAATGCCATAATCCAGCTTTGTGAAGTCCATCTGTTCCCCAAACTTTGAAATTTAGAGAGATAAATCTTACCGGTTTTCTGGGCCTTCCTAGTCACTTTTCTGATACCTCATAGTCCTAGTAAAGGATCAGCTAGAAAACTGTGGTCAGAGCTTTGGTGATGCGGCCAAACCAACCCAGTGAAAAAAAAACTAGAAGACAAAAGGATAATGCTTCCACGGTAGCCCCTGAACCCTCTCAGGCCATCTAACAGACTTTTTGGTTTCTAGTAATAGGCAAATTGAGAGCAGGAACTGCTCTCCGGCAGGATGCACATGAAATCAGCTCTGCTTCTGATTCAGTTGAGAGGGTTTGGATTGCAGGGGTTTTTTGAATGGCTCTAAACCAGCTTTGGCTTCTAATGAGTAAACCGTTTTTGCAAGGAAGAAGAAAAGAGGTTTTATTGTTTTTGTGGGTAGGGAAGTTTGGTGGATGTTTCGTGGGGAAACCTTGAGAGAAGGATATGTTTGAATGGATGCTCAGGATGCCCACGGATATTAATGAGGTGGGAACCACATTCTGTTCATGTGATATCAAACATTGGTTTTAAAGCACTAAGGAGAGCTAAACCAAGGCTAATTCTCTGGCTTTAAAAAAATAATTTCCGTCCTCCAAGCATACTGGCCAGACTATAGCCCTTACATAATCCTGGCAAGAGTATGAAGACTTCCCTGAGGCAATCATTTGTGTCCAATTTTCAGCATGGATAATCCAGTAAGTGTTTTAGAGCTGCTGCTTGGACACCAGCTTTGTTAAGGCACTTTTACAAAGAAGATCACATTTATATTGTGGATAGCAAAAGGGAATGGTTACTGAGAATCAAGACACATGAGAAAATTCCATGGAGGAAGAGGACAAATTAAGGACCCTAGAGGAGCTCAGGGTCTAGTTAAGAGATTTCATAAGTAGATGAGTAAAAGTATATTATCAGGCTGAGTGACAGTCAAAAACAAGAAATGGGAAAAATTCAGAATATGACGTAGCAACAGATGAGCAGACAGCCATCCTATTTTTCTATTCAGGAATTCCAAAAAAGAAAGCTGTCACATATGGGATCAGGCCAGAGCAGAAAGGGAAGGCTTATAAAAATAACCCTCGTTAGACAGGTACAGGGAGAAACTTACTTTAAACAATCCTGATAGGACTGAGGCCTTAGACCCCAAGTATTCAGCATCTTCCAGCCTCACTTAGCTGCCCCTGTAGGTCAGCGACACACAGTATTCCAGGTCTCACCTCAGCGCTGCTGTGGGGACACAAGCCCTGCCCCTCCCTGCATCTGGAGACTTGTGCAGCAGTTTCTGCAGTGTACTTGTTTCCCTCCCAGGATTCATCTCAGGGTTTGGACATTAACTCCTGAGAGGACCTTGAGATACTCAGAATGAAGCAAATGGCAAGCAGGGAGGAAAGCTATCTAGTTTTTTAATTTGTTGGTAGATGTAAATAGAACGGACCCTTATCTCTTTGTTGGTAGAAGTTTTGCTTTGTTTAATAATAGGGATTCTTATGCACTTTAATAATTTAGATTTTCTTTGGAATTAAATAGCATTTAAAGATCCATGATTAAAGTTTTTAGGCAAGTATGCTATTCAGTTTTTATTTCTGATTCTTTAAGAAACTATTGTCCTAGATGAGATATCAGAGTCCATTGTAGGTCATTAAAAAGATTCATGATCTTTATAGATTGAATCTAAGTTTCTTTCACTTTATAGATTTTATCAAATATTCCTGCTACCTAAATTACTATGTTCAAAGTTTTGAAGATTGAAAGTAATTTTAAGACAATATGCTGAAAACACTTCTCTGTATTTATCATCTTCTGTGACACCTATGATTTTGATAAGACATTGTTTGCTTCAGTTGTCTCTCTTTTCCTTCCAAGTTTTAATATGTGCTATTGATTTAATTACTCACGCCATCTAGCCATGTGTGATGGAAAAAGGAAATTAATATTTGATACTGCATTTTGTGGCAGGTAGTCTACTAATCACAGTGGGTACACTATTTGTTCATGACTCACCACTCTGAGATCTAAGTATTGTTAAAAAGACACTAAAGAAAAGAGAATAAATTACTTTCCCTAAGATTACAGATAGGTTAATGATAGAATCAGGATATAACTTAGGACTTCAGGTGCCACTGTCAATGATATTTCTCACTGGCAGCAGCTCTCAACAAAAGCATCAGCATCACTGAGGAACTTGTTAGAAAAGTAAATTCTTGGGCTTCACCCCAGACCTACTGAATCACACTGCGTACAGCACCCAGCAATCTGTTTTAGCAATACCTCCAGGTGACTGATTCGCGGTAAAGTTTGGGAATCACTGCTCTATGCCAATAGTTGTCCCCTTTTTCTCAGGTTAGAATCATCTGAATAGCTTATAAAATTCTGGTTGCCAGACAGCACATAGACCATTCAAATAAAATCTCTGGGGTGGGACTCAGGCAGCAGTGAAGTCAAGTTCATCATGTGATTCCACTATGCAATGTCACCAAACAATGCCCTGTGGCATTTAAATTACTAAATAAAAACTTTAAAAAATAAATTATCAAATCATATACAGGCATGCCCTCCAAGGTAAAATGAGAATTTCACTTGGGCCTTTTAAAAGCCCAGCTCTCTGAGCTGCCCAAGTATAGATGTGGAATAAGAAGTGGAGCATTCTACGGCTTATTTGCTAAGGACTGGCCAGCAAAATGTATTAGTTTTTCAGTTTGTGCATCTATTAAATTAGAACCCAATCAAAGAACATTGGAGCTAGGGACACCTAGATGGCTTAGCAGTTGAGTATCTGCCTTTGCCTCTGGAATTCCAGGATCGAGTCCTGCATCGGGCTCCTGCATGGAAGCATGCTTCTCCCTCTGCCTGTGTCTCTGCCTCTCTTTGTATGTCTCATGAATAAGTAAATAAAATCTTTTAAAAAATATTGGAGCTAAAAGGGAATGAGAAAGATTCTGGATGAGTCTATCTTAGAGATGAAAAATCAAAGCTCAGAGAGGTAAACTATTATCAAAGACTCAGTCTGTTACAGAGGTGCCCTTTCTGTCTCCTATTTATATCATGAATGTATCCACTACATAAACATAGATGAAATTATCCTTTTTATCTCAATTCACTTCTATATTTTCTCTTTGGGCCTTGAATAACCACTGGGGATTGCAAACTCATGCAGAACTGGGAGATTCCACAGAATAACCTCCGAAAGCCCTAATGTAAAATTCAATCACATAAGTTCTGTGACTAGTTCTAGAGAAGTGTATTTTTTGATGTTGGACATTGTTTTTATTGTGGAAACAGCAATTTAAACAGTATATTTAAAGAAATGGAACAACATAAACAGGCTGTCAAGTATGGGCGGTGGGGGGAAGTGGCATTCATGTAATTTCATGTGGAGCCAATAAAGATTTTATTCTAGTCCATTTTAGTCCATTTATCTTTGGACAGATGAGGGTAAAATTTTTCCTTCAGTGCATGAGTGCCTACTATGTACTAGTTGCTGAAGATACAGAGATGAATAAGCTCTAGTCACTAAGCTGAAATAGCTCATTATCTGAATGTGGAGGTTTATTAGTGTTCTCGATGTAAAGTATTTTGCTAACACCATCTAGAAGATAAGTTACAAAGCTCTCAACCTCTTACATATAATAGATTTAGAGTTGGCTACTATCCTGAAAGAAGCCCCTTTTTCTGTTTCTCTTTGATCTATAAGCAGATCTTTTGAGACCATCACTCACATCCAAAAGGGCAATTGTGATCAAAAGAAAGACAGTATTTTAAGGAATTCTGTTCTGATCAGAACCAGGTTCTTAACTGCCATAGTTGCCTGATATTGATATGTATATACACACACACACTATAAAGTACTTGATGTGCTTGACTGATGCCCTTGGTACTGTAACAACCTATATTGTTAAAAAAAAAAAAAAAGTGTTGTTGTGTCTAAAGGAGTTCTACAAATGCTAGATCCTGTTTCTAATACCAACTTATGCATTTACATTTGTTTTCAAATTTGCTTCGTTTTCTCATCAGTGCTCTAGTCTCCTATCCTTCTTAGACTTCTAATTTTTCCCTGGGCATCAATTCTGGGGTTACACAGAAAATGATTCTTTTTTGACAGACACCAATATATATAGACAGTAAGAAGCTTTGCACTCTGTCCTCATAAAGGACAGGCCTTAAGAATGCAAATGCTTCCAGAAGCCTTCATACAACTAGCAAAAGAAGTTAGTATAAGCCCTATGACCATGCAGTCAGAAGGAAAAGGCTCTGATATTCATGCAATGGCAAATTTCTTTAAGGTACAGTAAAACTACCTATATAATAGTCCCCAAAAAGAACCTAATAGAGGAGAAATAAAATTTTGTATGGGGATGAGGGTATAGGAAACACATGCTCTTTCCTTCTGTTTCTTTTTAAGTAGGCTAATGCAGGGCTTGAACTCACGACCCTGAGATCAAGACCTCAGCTGAAATCTAGAGTCAGACAATCAACTGAGCCAGCCAGGCACCCCAGGAAGCAACTGTTTAACCTTGGTCTGGTTGCAGGTAGAGTACAAGTATAAGGAAATTTAACAGCATCATTACAGGAGTCACTTAGTGCTTGTCTTTGCTAGAACAAAGTGAATGACAGGCTGCTGAGATCCGGAAAGTATAAAACGGTTTTCTTTATCTCAGCATTATTTTAGCATTTTTTAAAAGATCTTATTCATTTTGAGAGAGAGAGCATGAGCAAGGGGGAGAGGGAGAAGCAGACTCCCCAGTGAGCAGGGAGCCCAATGCAGGGTTTGACACAGGGCACGATCCTAGGACCCTGAGATCATGACCTGAACTGAAGGCAGATGCTTAACCAACTGAGCCACCCAGGTGCACCCGGAAACTTATTTTAGATTTTAAATAAATTTGGTTTTTCTGTGGATGTGCTAAGTAGAGGTTAATTCTTTTAGATAAGAAGTGTAAGACCATAAAGTATCTGTCAAAGGGATACTTTATCCTTTCTCTTCACATCCTATTTTCTACTTTCTCCTTTTTTCTACTATCCTTTGTAAAGGGAGCTTGTGCTGTGATGGATGTTGAGAAATAAGTAAAATATATCTATTTCCGCTTTTATTAAACCTTGCCCAATCTACTCACCATGCTGTTGCTAGAAAGACTATAGTTTTTCACTGGAGTTTGGAAAATTAGTTCTGGCTTGACTCAGGATGAATTTTTCCCCTATATCACAGCCAAGAGCCTAGTCTTTCTTTTTCTTCTTCTTTTTTAAGATTTTATTTATTCATGAGAGAGACAGAGAGACAGAGAGACAGAGACAGAGAGAGAGAGAGAAGCAGGCTCCATGCAGGGAGCCCGATGTGGGACTCCATCCCAGGACCCCAGGACTACGCCCTAGGCCCTAGGCCAAAAGCAGGCACTCAACCGCTGAGCCACCCAGGCGTCCTGAGCCTAGTCCTTCTTAATGGCAAATTTCCAATTTCCTCAGTAATTGGTATGTTTGACTTTTAAATGATCCTTTATGTTTTATCAAAAAAAACCATCAATTTCTGTAGCTGTCTAATGCATTGTAATAGAACTTGAAATCTCTTTTGTAATCTTTTTTACTTTCTTCTAGATCTGTTTCTGTTTTCTGTCTCATTCCTAACAGATTTAAATATTTTTTCCTTAATCTATGAGTTGACTCTTTCTAATAACCAGCTTTTGGTTTTATATTAATCCACTCTTCTGGTTTCCTTCTCCATTTCTTTTATTATAGCTTTTTTTTTTTTTTTTTTTTTTTTTTGTGATAGTCACAGAGAGAGAGAGGGGGGGGGGGGGCAGAGACATAGGCAGAGGGAGAAGTAGGCTCCATGTACCGGGAGCCCGACATAGGATTCGATCCGCGGTCTCCAAGATCGCGCCCTGGCCCAAAGGCAGGCGTTAAACCGCTGCGCCACCCAGGGATCCCTTTTATTATAGCTTTTATTTTGACTAATCCTCTATACTTTCATTCATTTTGGAGGGGTTCTTTTTCTTTACAAGTCAAATGTTTATTTTCTATCATCTAAAATCATAGGTTTTTCCCTTTTTATTGATTGCCATGAAACTTATGGTTTTTAGTTTGGTATCTTTCATGGTTTGGGGATTATTCAAAATGGTGTTATTGATAATGTTATAGGAAATCTTAAACGTTCTTATTACAGGAGGAAATATTCTGTAACTGTGTGAGGTGATGGATCTTAACTAAATTTACTCTGGTGATGATTCACAATATGTACCTTAATCAAATCATTATGGCATACACATTAATCAATTAATTAATTAATTAAGCATTTGCCTTCTGCTCAGGTTACGATCTCAAGGTCCTGGAACTGAGCTCAGTGGAGAGTCTGCTTGTCCCTTTACCCCCTCCCCTCCACTAGTACACACACTCTCTCTGCAACAGATAAATAAAATCTTTAAAAATATCTTATGCACTGTTATATCTCAATTATATATCAATAAAACTAGAAAAAATTTGAATTTGTAAAAGTGTTACTTGATTTTGCAATGGTTACTTTAGGAAGTAGATTAACTTTTGAGGTGTCAAGTTCTAGTTTTATTGGGTTTGCATGTTTTGATTTATAGGAAACTTTATATGTACAATGATTTTTAACTTTTTTTAAAGATTTATTTATTTTTTTTAGAAAGAGAGTGAGAGAGAACACATGTGAGCGGGGCAGGGACAGAGGGAGATAAAGAGAGCGGATCTCAAGCAAACTCCTCACTGAGCCCAGAGTTGGATACAAGGCTCTGTTCCACAACCCTGAGATCATGACCTGAGCCAAAATCTAGAGTCAGTCACTCAACTGACTGAGCCACCCAAAGCGCCCCTACACAGCTGTTTTTCAAACATAAATTTCAATAGATAAAATCCCATTTCACAAAAGCACACATTTGCCTACTTAGTTAACTGACAATATTTAGAAAGTTTTCAAATAGGCTTTAGTCTCATGGCCATTGGAAGATTAGAGTTTTCCTGATTTGCTCTACATGATGAAATTTGTTGTAATCCACTAATAATGCACTTTGAGACAATGCAGTTAACTTTAAGTTTCATCAATATTTTGGTTTCATTAATCTACAGAGGAGATCTCTAACACTTTTGTACAGGAGAGTTACCTTGGAGTCTCTCCATGGTGTTACTGAGTAGGTTTTCGTTTGGTTTAGGGATCACTACTCAGAAAGTCTTCACTGTATAGCATGTTATGGGAAGCTCTTGTCACCTTTCCTGTTGCCATTTTATTTGTTTTTTTTTTTTTCCCCCAGAAATTATGCATTGTGGTTTAGGACTACAAAGGAAGTCATGGAAGACAGAAATGTATTAGACATGGTCCCATTCATCCCATAGCTTATATTCCATAAGAAGTAATAAGATAAATGCTGCAATAATTCTAAAACTATAATGTTAATGATCACTATCATAAGAGAAATGTGCATGAAGGGAGAAACAATTGATTTCCTAGCTGAATAATGTCCAAAGCTTACTTTTAACTGATTTGATTGGACTGAATTGGAAACTGAGTAGCCACCTCTTAGCCACTCTAGTTCTAGCCATAGAAATTAGATAGAATGGAGGGAAGGACCCAAAACAAAAAGAGGAAAAGGAAGAAAGGAATGGAAAGAAAGAAAAGAAAGCGAAAAAGAAATCTCTGTGGCATGTTGACTTTGAGGTGTAAGAAAACATTTACGCTGTTGGAAATGTACCAGAAGTCATCCACACCATGATAAAATTTGATGCCAAAGCAAGAGTTGAGTTTACCTAGGGAAAGAGGATAGAGCCTGAGGAACAAGGACAGAACAGTGTTTCTCACAGTGTAGTCCCCAGACCAGCAGCAGCAGATGAAAACTTGTTAGAAAAGCCTGTTTTTGGGATCCCTGGGTGTCTCGGCGGTTTAGTGCCTGCCTCTGGCCCAGGGCGTGATCCTGGAGTCCTGGGATCGAGTCCCACATCAGGCTCCCTGCATGGAGCCTGCTTCTCCCTCTGCCTGTGTCTCTGCCTCTCTCTCTCTCTCTTTCTCTCTCTCTCTCATGAATAAATAAATAAATAAAATCTTTAAAAAAAAAAAAAAGGAAGAAAGAAAAGCCTATTTTCAAGCCATCCAAGCCATCCCAGAGCTATTGAATCAGAAACTGGGGAGGGGGCCCAGCAATCTGTGTTTTGATAAACTGTCCCTGGGATTGTGTGCACACTACACTTTGAGAGTCTCTGGGACAGACAGAAAACCAGCGGAGGGCTAAGGACTCCAACTTAAGGTGTGTAAGGCTAAGGAACAGAAGCCTCAAAGTTGGAGAGGATCCATGAGAGCCAAACATCCACAGAAACCACAGGAGGAGATTTCAAGAACGAGGTAGTTAATATCATCAAATGTTATAGACATCTGGTTCGAGCTGGGGCATTTGTACTCTTACAAAGTTTTGACCTTATGCAAATCTCTTAACCTTTCTGAGCCTCAATTTGCTCACCTGTAAAATGGGTCTGGAATCATGCTCTTCTAAACCTTATAAGGTTTTTTTTTTTTTTTTGAGTGAATCAGCTTAGATACTAGACGTTAATTACGAAACCAAAGATTCATGAAGTAACCAATCTTTCTACACCCATAGCCATTAAATGTGGCCACAGTTCTAAAACCTAACCTTAGTGCTAAAGCTCTCAAGACTGGTAATTTTGATAAGAATGCTCCTATATACTTGCATGAGTTAAGTGATGATATAGCAGATGTTGTAGGATAATATAACTTTCTTAGATAATAAAAACATACCAGTCCTAAAGGACTGGCATGGGTGGTGGAGATGCCTTGTTTTTTGGATATACATTTTTATAGCCTCTCACTTCAAAGTATGACAGTTAAGATGGCTGAGTCAACATTGTGACTGTGATTTGAGTCGTATTTCTGAGAAGGCAACAGAGCCTATACTGATGAATAATTTTGTGTTTTCTGTAAGAATTATAAAAATGATGACAAATATCACATACTCTGATTTAACAGAGAAACTGAGGGACAGTAGTAGTGCTTAAGGTGAGCACTAAGCATAGACAATAGAGCTTATCACTTATATAATATTATTTGTTAGGCATTTAAATTCCTCACTGCTTGTGGAGCACCTCAGTTGGCTTAGCATCAGACTCTAGATTTCAGCTCAGGTCATGATCGTCAGATCTTGAGATCAAGCCCCAAGTCAAGCTCCATGCTCAGCCAAGATCTGCTTTTCCCTCTCCCTCTGCTCCACCCCCCCCCCACTTGTGCTCTCTCTCTGTGTATCTAAAATAAATGAAATCTTTTAAAAAATAAATTCCTCACTGCTCCAAATTTTGTCCGCTGACAGTCTTCCAGCTGCTCCTTCAGGGCTACCTCAAGTTTCTCAATAAATGCTTTTTTAAATATTTATTTATTATTTATTTATTTATTTATTTATTTATTTATTTATAGAGAGAGCAAGCCCAAGTATATGAGCTAGCCCGAGTACAGGATCCTGAGCCTGAGCTTGTACACAAGCAGAGGGGGATGGAAAGAATCTCAAACGGACTCCTGCTCTGCGGCAAATCTGACATGGACCTCAATCTCCCTGAGATCATGACCTGAGCAGAAACCAAGTATCAGTTGCTTAACTGACTGAACCACCCAGGTGCCCAATACATGCTTATTTAAATGATTGAGCAAATGAGAGACTGAAGACCTGTATTTACCTAAATTGAATATTTTTTTCCAATATTTTGGGTTTTTTTTCTAATATTTCACCTATCCATTCATGAGAAATGCAGAGAGAGAGAAAGAGAGAGAGGCAGAGACACAGGCAGAGGGAGAAGCAGGCTCCATGCAAGGAGCCCGATGTGGGACTCAATCCTGGGTCCCCAGGATCACGTCCTGGGCTGAAGGCAGCGCTAAACTGCTGAGCCACCGGGGCTGCCCTGAATATATGTTTTATCCAGAAAGGGTACAGATTATTAGCTACAGCATTACCTAGAATATATGTATATGACTTAATCCATTATTAACACAGCTGAATGTAGGGCTTTATTGGTGTCAGGTCTGGTAGGGTGATGTTTTCATGTAGTGAAAAAGTAGGAAAAGGCCTGGACTTTAGAACAGTGCCCTTGACATCTAGGATCAGAGGGAAAGTGGGAGAAATAATACTTACCTACCCAGGATGCTCTATGAATTCTGAACTATCAAAAAAAGTGAATGAAGAAAGGAGGCAAAACCATGTGCAAATCTGGCATACTTCACAATATATTCTCTAATTTAAAATCCTATGGCCCTACATGGTTCCTTCTCTGCAGAGAGATGAAGTAAACAAACACAACAAAAAGCAACAAATAATTCAAAATAAAGTACAAAATATCACATTCAAGGAGACTCTATTCATAAGCTATAGCAACACTGTTTATATGCCCATCCCTCCAAACCTAAATTCTCTTGCATTCTGTGACTGCTCCTGACTCTTTCCCATGAATTGACATAATTTTTTTCTAGCACTCCCCACAGTGCAGTTTGACTTAACCTCTCAGGTTAAGTGCTTCCACCTTATTGCTTCAGTCCCCAGATTTGCAAGGTGTCTCTTCCTTGGAGAAATTGGGGTGACAGAAGATTGGAGAAATAGGGGTTAGAAAACTTCAGTCTCACTTTAATCAAGCTTGTCCTGATCAGTTAAAAATCTCCCTTGGCTCAGCTCACGTAGATGCTTCTTTGGGGGAACAAGGGGTAGGGGGTGGGGAGGTTTGATTCATTTCCTCAGCCTCAGAACCAAAAATTAAACCCCAAGGTTCAACTTCAAACTCTGAAGTATCTTTCCCTCTCTCCTGTTTTGATCTTGCTTATATGCTGTTTGGACCAACTATGACTTTATACACTAAAACTGATAATACAGTGTGATAATGTTCTGTGATACATATTGGCCACAGGCTCCTGGAGCTCTGAGGAGGGAATCACCTGTACCGCCTGTGGGGTAAGGGAGGCTTTTAGAACCTGCTCTCCCCAAAGCTGCATTAGAAGATGTGGAAGTTAACGCAATATTCAGGGAATATCTCCTCCAAGATGGAGTATGGAGTGAACGAAGAAGAGGAGCAGAAAAGGCAGGCCAAAGTCATATCATAAAGGACTTTCAATTCCTTGCTAAGAAAATTGGAGTAACTCATGTAGGCAAGCAGACCAATAAAACCAACCAGGAGCATCTCATCGTTTATGCTTTTTAGATAACTTCTTTGAAGAAGGTTATGATTGTTTTTTAGTTTTGTTTTTTTTTCATATTTGACCTAGTTGGGCCTATGGATATGGGTGCTATTAGAACAGCTGAAAGGTAGAGCTGGAGTTTCTCTTCCGAAGGCCACTTAGGGGTGACTTCAATATGTGGAAGGATGACAAGGGATTAAACCAGGAACATTTCAGTGGCCAGAGAGGCAGGGACAGATGGGAAGATCTCAGGGATAACATGGGAAATGATTCTCCAGGTCACTTGCATTTTCTATAGTGTTGACATCTCAATTAGTACTTGGTAGGTGAGGCTGCCTCTGACTCACCCCGCAAATGGCACGTGGGGGGTGTGTCCTAAGCAACTGTGGTCATGAAGCCACACGTTCATTTGCCCACCAACCTGCCAGCTTCTTTAGAGCAGAGATCGTCTCTTTTCATCTGTTTTCCTCAAACCTTCTAATGATCTGCAAAAATGTGGGCTGGCGGGTTGCAGAATGAGTGGAAAATAGACATTCGTAAATAGACTGAAGATTACAAGCTATGTATTAAAGTTGTTCAGCGATATCAAGGCACTACACTGCCACACAACCTACCATTTTGTGGTGATGTATTTATTCCTAAAAATCTTTACTAACTCGGTAAACTCCCCACCCCACAAAGAGGCAGAGAACCAGAAGCTGCATTCCCACCTCCACAGTTAACCTTTTTTTTCTTTTCTTTTTTTTCTCCTTCGCTTATTTTATAGAGCGGCTATATGCTAAGGAACGTCAGAAGACGCTGGTCCAGACCCACAACGTGGGAGGTACCGGTTTCCACATCACTTGATGATGATTACAAACACGGCTTGGGTCCCTAAGTCCCCTCTGCCAACCAGAGCTCCGGAACCAAATCACGAACCCCCGGAATTTCCGCCCGGACGCGCGAGCGTGTGACGACGCATCGATTGCTTTGGCCTGGCGGAGGCCTAACGGGGGAGGACGGAGCGCCGGGAGGCCAGGGCAAGGAGACGAAGTCAAGGTCTCCCTCCTGGGGAGGGAGCTTGGATTCGGGAGGCCGCGCTGGGCCCGTTGAACTAGGCGTCCGCGTGCGCGGAAAAGCTGACA
This sequence comes from Canis lupus dingo, assembly GCF_003254725.2. Lineage (NCBI taxonomy): Eukaryota > Metazoa > Chordata > Mammalia > Carnivora > Canidae > Canis > Canis lupus. The sequence continues at coordinate 44,122,647 of NC_064250.1, read as the reverse complement.
TGTCTGTACACGCGCTGCTGCGCGCCCTGCGCAAGAACAAGACCCTGCGCTACGGGGTCCCCATGCTGGTGAGCGCCGGGAGGAGAACGTGCGGGGCGGGATTCCGGAAGGGGTGGGGCGTGGGGGGGGCTGGGTTCCGGCGGCGGGGAGCCCGGATGCGGAAGGCGGGGAGCCCGGATGCGGAAGGCGGGGCCGGCCGCGCCCGGGCGAGGAAGGGGCTGGCGGCGGCGGCGTGAGTCTTCCCGGTTCCGTGGCCCTAGGATCTTGAGGGCCCTTTGCCCCCCTCCCCTCGCAGTTAGCAGGGAGCGAGCGCGCCGGATTTCACTCCAGCCCCCTGCTCCACCTGGACGGTGCTGCGGGTCGTGGAAACTGGCTGCCTTCCCTTAATTCGGGCATCTCCACCTTTCTTCGGCTTCCTGGTTTGGGAACCGGTGTCGTTCTTCCCGGGTGGTTGTTATGAGCGAAAATACAACCTTGTGGAGATGGGAGTGTTTAGGACCGTTGCCGGGACGCATCGTAACAGCCTTGCAAAGGCCGCTGACTTGCGGTTGATCGTTTCGAGCGTACTTTTGGCGTCAGCCCTACCCTGCGTTCCCCGAGGACTTCGTCCTGAAGATACAGGTTGAGGTTGACGAAGCACGAGCCGGACTTGGAACCCAGCCAGACAGCTCCCCTCCCTGTGGCCCCGCCTTTTCTAAAAAAAAAAAAAAAAAAAATCACTATTTTATTTTATTATTATTATTATTTTTTGCTATTGCACCTTGGCAAGTTATTTTGCTTCGGCAAGCCTGGATGGCCTAGTAAACGAAACCATTTCAATAAAGCGTGTGGACCAAAGCCACTTTCTTTTAATAACATAACGATTTGTCACTTTGATACGGATATTGGTATAGGTGCAGGTACCGCTTTTTGCATCTAAGCAGAAGTAAAGAAGAAAAGTGACCTTAAAAAAAAAAAAAAAAAAAAAAAAACCGTCTTGGAGCAGCTGGGTGGCCCAGTGGCTGAGCATCTGCCTTCGACTCAGGTCATGATCCTGGGGTCCTGGGCTCCCTGCGTGGAGCTTGCTTCCCCCTCTGTGTCTCTCCCTCCCTCTCTCTCTCTCTCTCTCTCTCTGTGTCTCTCATGAATAAATAAATACAATCTTAAAGAAAAAGAAAAGAAAACGGTCTTAAAAGAAAATGTAGTAATTATATTTGTGTAGATAACAGGGCATGTGTGAAAACTGTCCTTTCTGTAGACTCCTCTTCCCCCTAAATGGAGATCCATTCAGAAGTGTGGTTGTGGTCACTAACTTGAGGTCACCTGCATGTCCCAGTGAAACCCCATTTGATTTTGTTTCTCATTTTTCAAAAATCAGCAGAGCTGGGATATTAAAACCACTAGTGGGGAAGTACCTTCTGGGTACTTAGGGGTTTCCTCTTTTGTTTTATTTCAGGGAATAGAAAGTGCCACAGTAGCCTTTTCCCCAAATGTGTTACTCTGTCCTTGTCTCTACCTCCTACTGGACCTAGAGGATCATGTTTCAAAATATGAGCCCTAAATATACAAATATATCAGGAGAGGAAAATGGAGTTCAGTACTCTGAAACCAAGCACTGCTAGAAAGAACCCAAAAGATACCTCCTCTTCATCATGTATCAGTTGCACACGCCATAATGACTATACTACATTTATCTTAGAGCTGAAATTATTTCCTCTCTTGGATAAATACTAATGCTTCATAGGACATACAGAAGAGGACTTGGAATACCAGGTATACACTAATACTATTCTCCTTCCCTTCTTGTCCAAACTACTTGAAAAGGAGGATATATTTGTTTCAGCTTCCACATTGCCCATTTAGTCTTCAGAATTTACCTTTCTGATCTGACCAGTGATGTACTGGTTCCAGCACACCAAAAAATTAGCCCATTTTGATGTGTTCAATTCAGCGTCTTTAGGATATTCGTGGTTATGCACTTGTCACCACTGTCTTATTTTATTTTATTTTTCTTTTAAAGATTTTATTTATTCATGAGAGAGAGAGAGGCAGAGATGCAGGCAGAGGGAGAAGCAGGCTCCATGTAGGGAGCCCAACATGGGACTCAATCCCAGGTCTCCAGGGTCACGACCTGGGCCAAAGGCAGGCGTCAAACCACGGAGCCACCCAAGGACCCCCACCACTGTCTAATTTTAGAATAATTTTATCACCCCAGAAGACATACCATACTCACTAGCAGTCATTTCCTGTCTATATATTTAATAACACAATACAACATGTGGCATTTTGTAACCGACTTCTTTCACTTAGCATAGTGTTCAAGATTCATTCATGTTCTAACACGCTTCAAAACTTCATTCCTTTTAATGGTTAAATAATATTCCATCATTTGGTTAGACAATTTTATTTATCCTAATCCTATCCTATTTATCATTTTATTTATCCATGGATGAGATTTGGACTGTTAAAAAAAAAAGAAATTAGGATTGTTTCCATTTTTGACCATAATGAATGTGGCTATGAGCATTCATGTACAAATTTTTGTATGGATGTATGATTTCATTTCTCTTAGGTAATATACCGAGTGGTAGAATTGCTGGGTCATCTGGTAACTCCATGGTTAACATTTTGAGGAACTGTGAAGCTGTTTCCCAAAGTGGCTACATCATTTTACATTCCCACCAGCAGTGAATCCTCCACGTCCTTGCCAACACTTGTTATTGTCCATCTTTTTAAAATTATATCCTCAGTGGATGTGAAGGCATTTCATTGTGGTTTTGATTTGCATTTCTCTTATGACATGATATGGAACATCCTTTCATACATGGTTATTGGTCATTTGTATTTCTTTTTTAGAGAAATTTTTATTCAGATCTTTTGCTCATTTAAAAATTTTTTTTTCTTTTATTCATGAGAGACACACAGAGAGAGAGAGACAGAGACACAGGCAGAGGGAGAAGCAGGCTCCATGCAGGGAGCCTGATGTGGGACTTGATCCCGGGTTTCCAGGATCACGCCCTAGGCCGAAAGCAGGCACTAAACCACTGAGCCACCCAGGCACTCCCAAGGGCTATTTTTCTTTTTTTAATTGAATGGAGGTTTCCTTAACACCTGGGACTAGTAAATCTTTGTCAAGGGCCTTGTTTTGGTGTGTCTTCAACACTCAGCCAGGCAGGATGCAACTCTGCCTCGAGCTTTTACTTCTTGCTTGCTCAGAGCCTCAAGGTTAGCCATATATAAGTGTTTAGGACTTTCTCATTATCTTTCCTGAGCTTATATACACCACTCGACATGGGCACAGTTCTATTTATGAGTATTTCTTTATAGATTCTCAGGAATATGTGTGAACTTTGCAGAGTCCTCTGTGGACACCTTATCTCTCCTATTTTCCTTTTAAGCTTTTTTTGGTTAGACTGTTATTTGCTCTGTTGCCTACCACTGCAGTCAGTCCTGATGTTAAACAATTGCCTCTGAATTTTTTCAACATTCTTCCTGGGAGTGTTGTGCTAGTTGAGCTCTAAGTCAGGAAAACTGAAGACAGCCTTGTGACTAAGGTTTCTGTTGAACCACCAGATTGGTCAAGCAGTGACAGTTCTCAGAGAATAAAATTTTAAAGAGCCCCCAACCCCATTTGGCCCCTCCAGAGGTTACTGCTTTGTACCACTATTGCATGCTGTTTCTTTTCATGGTTACCATGGAGCTGGGGTGAACAGGTAGGAATAAAAATGCCACCAAACTTTCTGTTCTTACTGAGATTCAGTCTTCTTTAGGAAATGTTCAAAACATTACTATAAGCCTTTGCTTAATTTTCAGATTTTTGAAGAAGTTGATTTGAGAACTTTTGCCAATCTTTTCATTGCTTTGATGGAGAAGATTTTTGGAGATTCTTACTCTGCCATTTCACTGATGTCACCTTTTGTTTCTTTTTTCTATGTCTTTGGTGAGATTTTCTAATTTTTCATTTGTTTTAAGAACATCTGTTACTGCTTTCTGAAACATTTTTATAATGATTGCATTATTAAAAATTTTTTTAAAGATTTTATTTATTTATTCGTGAGAGACAGAGAGTGAGGCAGAGACATAGAGGGAGAAGCAGGCTCCCCACGGGGAGCCCGATGCAGGACTTGATCTCAGGACACTGGGATCGTGACCTGAGCTGAAGGCAGACACTCAACCACTGAGCCACCCAGGTGCCTCTAATGATTACTTTATAATCTTTGTCAGATCATGTGGTGCTTGGGTGGCTCAGTTGGTTAAGTGTACAACTCTTGGTTTCACCTCAAGTCATGATCTCAGTGTCCTGAGATCAAGCCTGAATGGGGCTCTCTGCCAAGCAGGGAGTCTATTTATTTGAGAGAGAGAACACAAGCAGGGGGAGAGGGTGAGGGAGAGGAAGAAGCAGGCTCCCTGCTGAGCAGGGAGTCCAATACAGCCTCCATCCCAGGACTCCAGGACCATGACCTAAGCTGAAGGCAGATGCTTAACCAACTGAGCCACCCAGGTTCCCCTTCTTGATTCCTTCTAAAGGTGGAATGTTAATGATCAACATGTGAATATTTTTAAAGTTCTAAGATTGATTGAGATCACAAAAGAAATTAATGTAGATAGAGAAGACTAACCATTGTGCCCTGGGGTACTCTAACATTAGAGGATTAGGTATACAGGAAAAACCAATAAAGGACACTAAGAAGTATTCTCAGGTAAAAGAAAAACCAGGTTTAAGAGAAAAGGGGGAAAATGATCAACTGTGAACTTTTACTCATGAAATAAGATGAGAACAGAGAGTCAACCATTGATTTGGTAACCTGGATGTCATTGGTGGTTGGAATGGGTCTAAGAGAGAGTGGAAGGGACAGTGAGCATCAACAACTTTGAGAAATTTTACAGCAGATAGGAACAAGGAAAGAAGATAGTAATATGAGAAAGTGAGGTCTAGAGAAGTTTGTTAATAAGTGGAGAAATAATAACATTTTTATGGTGAATCATATAATAAGCAAGATTTTCATGATCTAGAAAATGGAAAATTGATGAATCAGGGTCTTTCAGTACATAAGACGACATGGGACGTATTGCACAAATGAAGATATTTAGTTAGGAGTGTAGATACTGTAGTAATGAGTGGTAGGTGATGCAATACAATTCTGACACCAATCAGAATTAGCACAGACTTCACAGATTAAGGGAATAATCCTTCATGAAACTCCCCTTATTTCAGACACTAGCTGAAAGCTCTGGGATTCTTAGACCACCTATACTTCTGATCAACTGGTTACGAATTCTTGGGTTCCTATTAACTCCCTCAAGTTCAATAATTCACTAGAATGGCTCACAGAACTCAGGAAAGCACTATACTTCAATTATAATTTTTATTATAAAGGCTACAAATTAGGAACAGCCAAAAGAAGAGACCCAAAAGGTCTGGGAGGGTCCCAAATGCAGAGTTTCCATGTTTTCTTCCTGTGAAATCAGGGCCTGCCACCCTCCCTGCACATTGATGTGTTCAACCAGGAAGCTCAACCAAGCTTCAGTGTCCAGGAGTTTTTTTAATCGGGGTTTAATCACCCAGGTATGGTTAATTAAATCATTAGCTATATGAAGGAACTCGGTGTCTAGCCCCTTTTCCTTGGAGGTGGGGAGGTCAAGTTAATATCATATGACTTAAAGCCCCACCCTTCTAGTCATATGGTTGGTCATTCCAGCATGGCCCACCTGTATCCTGCAACTGTCGAGGGGCCTACTATGAGTCACCTCATTAGGGTAAACTCAGGCATGGTCCTTGGGACTCACCATCAATGACAAAGATATTCCTGTCACTCAAGAAATTCCAAGTTAGTACTTTCCTCCCAGGAACCCAAGACAAAGATCAGACAACTTCTTCATTATGTACCATGTGGGTACTGTGATTGTAGTAGTTCCAGAAAGAGTTCCAGAAAGAGGTAGCCTGGACTAGAATATTAGAAGAAGGTATAGTCAGAAATTGTCAAATTCAAGAATTATTTTGAAAGTGGAGGTGAGAGAACTCAGGGATGGTTTAGACATGAGATACGAAGGAGAGGAGCTTTTGAAGATCACAAAGAAGTTGGCTTGAGTTACTGGATGAGAGCAGTTGACATTTACTGGGATGTGAAAGATTGAGGCAGAAAGTTTTGGGGTAAAAGTCAAGAGGGTTTTATTATTATTATTTTTTAAGATTGTATGTATTTATTCATGAGACACACAGAGAGAGAAGCAGAGACACAGGCAGAGGGAGAAGCAGGCTCTATGCAGGGAGCTTGACACGGGACTTGATCCCAGGACTCGGGGATCATGCCCTGGGCTGAAGGCAGACGCTTAACCGCTTAGCCACCCAGGCGTCCCTATTTCATTTATTTGTCAGGATAGACATTTAGAATTTTTATGTGGTCTGACTTGCTGGGTTTTAAAATTTATATCCTCAAGGTTTTGTTAGTACTTCAACTTCAAAATTGTGACATTTTATATTTTACAATGTTTTATATCTTCATATTTCTTTAATTGGTAATATTAGTATATTTTTATAAAAAGGAAGGTAGAGATCAAACTATTTTTATCCAAATTCCTAGACTTTTGCAGCTTTAAGTTTATGGGTGAAAGCCCTTTAGGTTATTGGAGGAGATGATAAAGCAGCATTGGCAGTTGGAGGGATCTTTTGAGGTTTGCCACATATTGAGAAGTGTGGTGTATTTTATTAGATCCTTTTATTAGTTGGTAAGAAAATGGAGAAGCCAACTACTGTGTAGTTGGCTGATTTTGCAAAATCATGAAATTGGAAGAATTCTAGTCTTTTTTTTGTTTTGTTTTAAATTCATAAGAGTCACAGAGAGGCAGAGACATAGGCAGAGGCAGAAGCAGGCTCCCTGCTCAGAGCCTGATGTGGACTCAATTCCAGGACCCCAGGATCATGCCCTGAGCCGAAGGCAGACACGCAACCACTGAGCCACCCAGGCGCCCCAAAAGAATTCTGGTCTTGAAGAAATGAGGCTAAAAGGGAATTTCTAGCTTTACCAAGTGTAATTATAGGCAAGTCTTTTAGTTGGCTATGCTTTTATTTCCTCATCTGTTAAATGGATTTTTTTCTTAGCTTAATGCTTGTGATGATGTTATTTAAACCATAAAGTGGAATATAAGTATGGGGTACTGGGGACACCTGGGTAGCTCAGTTGGTTAAACATGCAACTTTTGGTTTTGGCTCAGGTCATGATCTCCGGGTACTTGGATCAAGCCCTGTGTCAGGCTCTGCGCTCAGTGCAGAGACTGCATGTCTCTCTCCCTCTCCTTCTGCTCCTTCCCCACTCTCTCTCTCTCTCTCTCTCAAATAAATGAAATCTTTAAAAACAAACAAACAAGGCTAGGGTACTGACTTTGATATTTGGTAATAGGATAAAATGTTTCCTAGTGACAGTGTATATATACTGCATCTACTCTGAGCAGATGAATGCTAACTCACCAGGAAAGTAACCTGTTGGATTTCGTGTGAGCTGCCATTGTTGGCATTTAGATAAGTAATCTGTAGATAGACTGAATTCTGACCTTCTATTTTGTTTGATTGTTTCCTTTCTTTCAGTTGCTGATTGTTGGAGGTTCTTTTGGTCTTCGCGAGTTTTCACAAATCCGCTATGATGCTGTGAAAATTAAAGTAAGGACTGTAATTGGAGTTTGATACGTGTCTGTCTATACATATGTTCTGGCTTAGATGTGTATACTCAGTGTACTAAGCTGTCTGAGTTCTGTCTAATTTTTCAAGGTGGACATATGATCTTTGGGCTCTTATTCTTTAAGACAACATTAATCATCATATGGAAATGAATCATGAAATGCAAAGAATTCAGTAATCTTATTCATTAGAAAATTTGCAATACTGCATTCTCCAATAAAATATATTCACTCCCATTTTATTACTCCAATTATAAATTAGCTATTTCATATTAATACCAGTAATTTTATAAATTATGTTGATATATAAAGTATAATGACATACTAATACTGAAGGAAAGGAAAATTATTTCTCATTATAAATAATGGTAGTAAAATAAATAAATAAATAAATAAATAAATAAATAAATAAATAATGGTAGTTACCTTTTATATATATAGGTATATAACATATTTATATATTATATGTAAAATTATATATACATATATATGTGTGTGTATGTGAAATTTATTTTACTCGTGAAATTTATTTTACTGAGGCTCAGAGAGCTTAAGTAATTTACCTATGGTTATATGGCTATTTAGAGGTAGTGCAAAAAAAAAAAAAAAAAAATAGAAGTAGTGCTAGGATTTTCACCCTCTATGATTATGTAGTTACTAACAAATTTAGGCCAAGTGTTACATAAGAACTCTGGTTAATTAACTCTGGTGAATTCATTCAGAAATATGTAGTTTTGGGGGTACCTGGGGGCTCAGATGGTTAAATGTCTGTCTTTGGCTCAGGTCATGATCTTAGGTTCCTGGGATGAGCCCTGCATCTCAGGACTCCTTGCTGAGCAGGGAATCTGCTTCTCCCTCTCCCTGTGGTCCTCCCTCTTGTCCTCTCCCTGCTTATATTCTCTCTCTCTCAAATAAATAAAATCTTTAAAAAAAAAGAAGTATATCATTTTTGTTTGTGACTACATCTGATATTTGAGTTATTTCTCATGTTATAAATATATATATATAAAATAGTAAATAAATAAATATATAATATATAAAGTATATATTATATATAAATATATTTAAATAAATATAAATAAACATATAAACAAATAACTTAATATATTAATATAAATTATATATTTAAAATTATATATTAATTAATTATATATTATATTAATATAAATAAATTAAATAAACATATAAATATATAAATATATACGTATTTATGTGGGGTGCCTTGGATGGCTCAGTTGCTTAAGTGTCTGCCTTCAGCTCAGATCATGATCCTAGGGTCCTGGGATTGAGCCCTGCAGTCGCAGGGACTGCTTCTGACCCTCCCATTGCTCGTGCTTTCTCTCAAGAAAATAAAATCTTAAAAACATATATATAATTTCCTATATGCATATACATATATATAATATTTACATATAAGTAAAATTTTCTACCAGTATTACTGAAGTCTGCTAATGAAATATGTTATATAATGTATATTAATTCTATTAATTAATTATTATTGGTAGGAAAGTAAAGAGTATTAAAGACTTCTTCAGTTTTCTCAGTTAATTCATGGTTTAAGAGAAACATCAATTGAACACCAATAAAAAATAAATTTATATAAAAAAAGAACAGAAAAAAAAATAAGAGAAACATCAGCTCCAACTAGTTTTAAAGACCATAAGTATTAGAGTAAATATTAAATTTAAAAAGAATATACAATTTCTCTGCAAGAATAGAGCAATTATCAATTGTATTAGAAAGTTTGTTAGCATTCCACCTATTTTATTAAGAAATTATTTCTGAGGCACCTTGGTGGCTCAGGTGGTTGAGCACCTATCTTTGGCTCAGGTTGTAATCCCAGGGTCCTAGAATTAAGTCCTTCAGCACCCTCTCTGTGGGGAGCCTGCTTCTCCCTCTGCCTGTGTCTCTGCCTCTCTCTCTGTGTCTCTCATGAATAAGTAAAGACAAACTTAAAAAAAAAAGAAAAAAATTTCCCTTTCCCTTTAAGATGAAAGTTATAATAATCTGACTTTTGGAAATGGGATAACATGTATATATTTGAAAAACAATTGCAGGGGCACTTGGGTGGCTCAGTTGGTTAGGTGTTCATCTTCAGCTCAGGTCATGATCCCAGAGTCCTGGGATTGAGCCCCATGATGGGCTCCCTGCTTAGCAGGGAGTCTGCTTCTCACTCTGCCTCTGCCTCTCCTCCTGCTCATGTTCTCTGTCTCTCTTTCACTCTCTCTCAAATAAATAAAATTAAAAAAAAAAAGAAAAACAATTTCATATTTGTCATGTGCTTATCATGTGTCAGATCTTACAGATAAAGATTCATTTGTAAGAAATTAGTTCTTACAAAGCTTATGGCATAATTGAGGCTGGAAGACATCCAGTATAAAAATGTACTCAAACAAGTTATATAATTGCCTAGTAAAATGCTGTATTAGAATTTTGCATAAAACATTACTAGAACTTCAAAAAGAGGAATATAGTTTAGACCTAGACAAAGAAGGTTTGCTAGAAGCATCAGCCTTTGAATTATGACCTTAAGAATGAGTGCTAGTGGGACGCCTGGGTGGCTCAGCGGTTGAGTATCTGCCTTTGGCTTGGGACATGATCCTGGAGTCCCAGGATCAAGTCCTGCATCGTCCTCCCTGCATGGGGCCTGCTTCTTTCTCCCTCTGCCTATGTCTCTGCCTCCCTCTCTCTCTCTCTCTCTCTCTGTGTCTCTCATGAATAAATAAATAAAATCTTTAAAAAAAGAAAAAAGAATGAGTGCTAGCTAAATGGTGGAAATGATTAATATTCTGTAACACAAGCAAAGTATTGGGCATATGGTCAGAGGTTCATTTTAAAAATCCCTCTCTGGCCATGGAGGACAAGATGGATGGGGATTGAACAAAGTGGGAAGGGAGACATGAGATCTGTTAGGGCACTTCAGCAGTAGTATACATGGGCAGTAATGAAACTTGAAATGAAACATTTGTAATGAAGATTGAAACAAATGAGTTCCAGAGCAATTTTTAGCAGCTAATTGATAGTATCTGATGACTAATATGATACATATAAAACTATGAATAGATCTTGCATGGCTTGAGGTTTTGGTTTTGAGGACTACATAAATGGCAGTGTCAATCACTAGGTTAAGGAGAGAATGAATGAGATTGGGTTAAGAGGAGAGGTCTAGAAGATGAGGTTACACTAAAGAGAAGAATAAAGTTGAAAGATAAAGTTAAAAGAATGAGGTTCATTGCAATTGAGAGGACAAGGTTGGTTGAAGAGAACAAGGTTGAGAGGATGCGGTTGGTCAAGGTCTACAGAAGGAGGCTGAGTGGACAGAGTTCAGGTGAGAAGGATCAGACACAAGACCTGTGGAGATTGAGAGGTCCAAGTTGGTTGATGTTCAGAAGTCAGACTCAGGTGAAGTCAAGAGTCAGTGGGTGAGATTGAGTTCAAACAAGGTAGAGAGGATGAGGTGGACTAAATATGAGAGGGACTGACAGGATAAGATTAATTGAAGTTGGTAGGGGTTATAAGGGTTGAGAGGTTGAGAGCAAGCAGGAGTCAAGAGGGCAAGATTGTGGAGATCAAGGTGGGGCCAAGTCTGAGGTTGAGAGTACAAATACAGATGAGGAAGATTAAGGGAGGGTAAATTCAATTGAGATGTTTTGAGGAGGGGGGAAAAGATATTGATTCAGACTGACTGACCTGAATTTGCTTGTAACTGTTCCTGATTTTAGGACTGAAAGTCTGGCATTTCAGAAAGCAGAAATTCCTGCTTCTCAGTCATGGGTTAGGAAAGTGGAAAGGCAAGTACAGAACCCAAGAGGTAGGCTAAAAAATAAGTGTGAAATAGATGTGGCATAGTTTATCCATCATCCTTAGTGGTGATAGTTCTTTTTCCTCTTGACTTCTAATGCAAACAACCACAGACCCACGATAGTAGATCATCATGTTACATCATTCCAAGTAGTATGACCTTAGTGTACATTTAAGTACATTATAATCCTTAGCATGAACAGTCTTTTTTTTTTTTACTTTAAAAGAGTACTAGTTTAAGATTGTAAATGTGTGACCATGTTTTCTAAGATTTAGATCATGAGAACAATTATAATACCAATGCCAGCATGATCCAAACATCACTAAAAGAGAAAGCTAAATGATTGTGTTATTTTATTGTTTTCTTTGAAGAATTTAATGAAACCACAGAAAACATAAAAAATTGTTGATATTTTGTCAGATGTTGCTTTTGCCCAGTTTTTTCTCTACTTCCTTTATGAGACTCTAATCCAGATGTATCCAACATTTTTAATAGCTTTTTTTATGTTTTGTTTTTCCCCATTCTTTTTTTACTTTTAATTTTTATATTCTCTGTTCTATCTTCCAGTCACTAACCCTGTCTTTTGCTGTGTCCAATCTCTTATTAAAGTCATTCGTTGATTTAGTGATTTTAGTTATAGTATTTTTTTTGTTTTGAAAATCACATTTAGCTCTTTTTTAAAATTGATTTTATTTATTTAAGAGAGAGAGAACATGAGCAGGAGCAGGATGGTGGGGGAGAGGCAGAGGGAGAGACAGAAGCAGACTCCCAGCTGAGCAGGGAGCCTCCTGCAGGGTTCCATCCCAGGACCCTGGGATCATGACCTGAGCTAAAGGCAGACACTCAACCAACTGAGCCATGCAGATGCCCCAAAGTACATTTAATTCTTCACTATATATTCTAATACTCTGGAGAAATCTTCAATGAAGTCATGTTTTTACTTTTTCCTTTAGTATCTTGAATATATAGGAGTTACTTTAAAATCCTATCCCCAAGATACATTAACTATAGATCTGCTTTTATTGTCTAATTTTTTTCTCTTGTTGGTTTTGTGAGTATATGTTCTGTCTTTGAACATACCTTATAATTTTTAAATTAAATATTAGGTATTGTTTGTAAACAGTTGTAGAGATTCCAGGTGATATTGTTTTCCTCCTGAAAGGGTTTATCCTTTTTTCTGGTAGGCAGATAGACTGGGGGCTAATCCCCTTACTACTCTCCAGGAGTGAGTTGTTTTTTTGATTTTGTTTTTTTTTTTTTTAGGCTATATTTATTCATGAGAGACACAGAGAGGCAGAGAGACAAAGGCAGAGGGAGAAGCAGGCTCCCTATGGGGAGCCTGATGTGGGACTCATCCCAGGACCCCGATAGCACTCTGAGGCAAAGGCTCAACTGCTAAGCCACCCAGGAGTCTCTTTTTTTCTTTTTTCTTTTTTGTTTTCTTTTTCTTTTTCTTTTTTTTCCAGGAGTCAATATTAAGGTTGATCACTTCTATTTCTATTGGCCACTTAGGCTTCCTTTTTTGTTTATCCTCTATTGTGATATTTCAGCTCTTAGTTGCTCATTTTTCCTGTGGCTTGTTGGCCTTTTTCATTTTGTTTTGTAAGATTTCTTTATATATGCCAGATTATAAAATTTTTAGTCATCTTTTTTTTTTTTTTTTTTTAATTTTTAGTCATCTGAATGGTATCTTTTGATGAACAAATTTTAGTGTAATCTATTTTATTCCTTTTGTACTTTATACTTTTTTTGTCCTTTTAAGAAGTTTCTTAACTCCAAGTATATTTTTCCAAATATAATCTTCAAATATAATTTTTTACTCTAGAATATAAATATTTTTGTATGAATGCTAAAATTTTTATTTTGCCTTTTGTACTCAGATCTGCAGATATGGAACCCAAATGGGATTGATTTTTTTTTTCTTTTTTTGTATACGGTTTGAGGAATTGTGATGTTCTGATTTATAAAGAAATATGTAATTAGTCTTTGCCCTAGTTTCTGGCACTGAGCTAAAATCCCTGGAATTTCCCAAGTGCTGAGAGCAATCAAGGTGTCTCCTGTTCTCTTAGTAAACTTATGAAATGCCCCTGGGTAACTTGCTAGGAGAGCCAGCCTTGTGAGACAGGATTGAGTTTTCAGTCCCACCCCTTGACTTCCATAGAGGGGAGTAAGGCTAGAGGTTGAATCAGTTGCCAATGGCAAGGACTCAGTCAATTATCCCTGTGTAATGATGCCTGCATAAAAACCCAAAAAGGTAGTGTTTGGACAGATTTCTAACTGGGGAACTGGTAGAGGTGCTGGGAGAGTGGCTGTCCTAGAGAATACCTCTTCCATCTGGCATTTTATACATAAAATGTTTCAATTTTGTGAGCTGCTCTAGCAAATGGATCAAACTCTGGGAGGGGTTGTTGGAACCTCCAGTCTATAGCCAGTCAGAAGTATAGGTGACATCCTGGATTTGCAATTTGTGTGTGAAGTGGAGTGGAGGGCTGTCTTGGATGACTGAGCCATTAACCTATGGGATCTGACTCTATCTTCAGGTAGGCGGTGTCAGAATTGAGTTAATTGCTCGGTGGTTTGGAAAAAACCCACATGCATTGGAGGAACTATAACCGAGCTGATTGTAACTACACTAATGTGAGTCCATTTGCTCCTGGTGAGTGACAGAGATTACAGTAGGTGATCTACAGGTAATTATAGCAGGTGGAGTTGTCATACACAGGAAACTTTATTTGCAGCAGATAAGGAGATCACAGGAATAACTTCCAAATCGGTGACTACCCAAACATGGGTGAGAGAGTTCTTTTTATTTAAGATTAGGATGAATATTCAGAAAGAGGAGCTTTGTCATCACACATAAAGGCAGGAATAAGGTTGTGTAGATATACTTAGAAAACATGCCTATACCTTCATCCTATATTATGAAGCCTTTGCTCCTCCTGGGGCAGAGACTTTAACATTATGATGAAGCAGAGTAACTGTTGGACAAGGGGAAGGAGCTATGGACATGATCTGTGAGCCAGTATGAACTGGATGGGATCTTGGACTGGTTATCTCATGTAAGGTATGCAGGGCCTTGCTTGTTCCTGGGCTGGAACTGATGAGGAAACAGAAGGCTAGCTGAGGACAATGCAGAAGCTGACACCCTGTAACCCCCTACCTTCTCCCCAGGTGGGATATGTGTGACATTCCTCAGGCACTCCTGGCTGCCCTAAAGTTAAGGAAAGGAAAAACAGTTAATTTACAGAGATCATAATCCTGCAAGACATGAGTCCCCCTCAGGTTACAGATATCTTAGTAATTTAAAAGAACAAAGCATTTTTTAAAATCAATAACCTAGCTTCCAGAAGGAAATGTAGATACCATTAAATGTCCTTATAACCTGCAGCCCACTGACAGATACTTGAAGTGGGCAGAGTGTAATGTTCCTTCAGGAAGCTCCCAACTATCTTAATTTTAATGCCCTGCTAGAAGGAAAAGAAACCTTAACTTGACAATGGCAAGGCCACCAGTATCCTGTGAGTCTTCTTTAACATATGAAAATCCTTTTGAAACCTCCCTTTTCCTTACCTCCCCCAATTCCCAAGTATGTAATCAACCACCCCTCACAACCTCCAGGGCAGTAGCTCTTCCAGCCCATGGGTCCTGTCCCCATGCTTTAATAAAACTACCATTTTGCACCAAAGACAGCTCAAGAATTCTTTCTTGGTGGTCGGCTCCGGACCTCACCCCAGCAAACCTCACCTATGTTCCGAAGCTACATCAGACCATATCACCTGACCCAGAGTCCAAGCTTCTGAAGGGACAGCCAGTGTATTTGTTAGTGGGGTCTGAAAAGAAACAGTAGCTGATGACAGAGAGTTCTTTGAAAAACAAGCTTTAGGGACTCCTGGGTGGCTCAGTGGTTGGGCTTCTGCCTTTGACCCTGGGTATGATCCCGGGAGGCTGGATGAGTCCCACATCGGGCTCCCCGCAGCGATCATGCTTCTTCCTCTGCCTATGTCTCTGCCTCTCTCTCTGTGACTCTCATGAATAAATAAATAAAATCGTAAAAAAAAAAAAAAAAAAGAAAAGAAAAACAAGCTTTAAATTTTCTGCTAGTTTCAATCCTGCAAAGACAACTCAAGAATATGCTAGGTCAATCTTTACTTTTGAAACAGCACTGGAAGTTTTTACCATTGATTTTTTTTGTGTGTGTGTGTCTCTGATATGTTAGACTATCTACTAGCCTATTAGAGACAGTTGTTGCATTCCCTTTGTTCTCTTAAAATTCTTAACTACCGTGGGTTTTTTTGTTTTTTGTTTTTTGTTTTGTTTTGTTTTTTCATTTCTTTGTAATTCTCACATCCCCCTAGATAGTTCTGCAAGAAGTATGCTTGGGCAAGTAGAGTTGGTAAGGCACAGTTTGGGGTGGGGGTGTGTGGGGAGAATGGTGGGAGGGGATAGCTGGGGACCTAAAATGACTTCTTTTGTATCAAAAAAGCTATGTCTGGGTCTTTCTTTTTCTGGGGACGCCTAACTCTGCTTATAGGATTTCTTCCCTAATATGGACAACAAGTTGTCCGAGTACCATTTAGAGACAACATTTTTTCCTTCCTGCTCTTCTGTGCCTATTTTGTTGTCTGTTCTGTTGTATTAGTTTATTTACAAATTCCATTGTGATTTTCAAATTAACTGTGCCTTCTTGGGCAATGAGCTCACCTTGATCATGGTATACTGTCTTTTGGTATGTTGTTGAATTCTTTTTGTAGTGTGTTCTTCAGGAATTCTGCATTAGTGAAGTTGGCCTGTCCTCTTACTGTCTTTTTCAAGTTTTGACTTCAAGCTTATGCTCACCACATAACTAGAAGTTTTTTTGTACACTGGCATTATTTCTTTAGTAGAATCCATTGGTAAAGCCATCTGAACCTGGGTTTTTCTTTATGTGAGATTTTATTTTATTTTAATTTTTTATGTGAGATTTTAAAGTACAGATTCAGCTCTTTATATATTATAATACTGTTTATTTTTTAATTTTTATTTATTTATTTTTTAAAAGATCCTATTTATTTATTCATGAGACACAGGAGAGAGAGAGAGAGAGAGGCAGAGACATAGGCAGAGGGAGAAGCAGGCTCCATGCAAAGAGCCCGATGTGGGAAAAGATCCCGGGACTCCAGGATCACGCCCTGAGCCAAAGGCAGATGCTTAACTTCTGAGCCACCCAGGTGTCCCTATTTTAATTTTTTTAAATAATACTGTTTAAATAGTTTATTTTTTCTCTGTTACATGTTAGAAAGTTGTATTTTTCTATGCATTTGTCCATTTTGTCTAAATTTGCAGGTTTATTGGCCTAAAAGTATTCATATTATCCCAGTATCTATTACCCATAAAATTTATGTTGTTGATCTTTTCATTCTAACTCTTACTTCTCTTCTAAGTCAATTTTACTTGAGATTTATCAACAGCTTTTGGTTTAGCTGGTTCTTTTGTCATGCATTTGTTTGACCTTTAATTAGTTCTGTTCTTAATTTACTTTTTCCTTTGAGTTTTTTTTCTTTTTTCTGACTTTATGAGGTAGTTCTCAGCTCATTACCTTTCCATCTTTTTTTGTAATATATGCTTGTAAGCTGATTAATTTCCTTTTAAATATGGGCTTAGCTATGCCATGCAAGTTTAATATGTAATATGTTCACAATCATTTTTTTTTCAATTGTCCATAAGCTATTTAGAAGTGTTTTTCCTTAGTTTATATGTATAGGGGATTTTCTAGTTAAATTACTTTTTTATTGATTTCTAACTTCAATGCATTGTAATCAAAGAATATTTTCAATGAGTTCATTCTTTGAGATTTGTTGAGACTTGCTTTGTGACCCAGCATATGATCAGTTTATATATAAACAATGTGTGCTTGATAAGAATGTATATCTGGCATTGTTGGGTATATTTTAAAAATTAATAAATACATCCATTTGGTCAGGAAATTAATAAATACATCCATTTGGTCAGGTTTGTAGTGTTTTCTCAAATTTTCAGTAGTGTTGACTTTTAAAATCTTTTTTTCTATCTGCTACTGAGAAAATTGTGCTAACATCTCACTATTACTCCATTTCATGATATTAGGCACATTTAATTTCAGAGTTACTACATCTTGATGAGGATTTGAGTTTTTATTGTGAGGAAACTAATGTTAAAAAACAAAATTCAAATAAATTTAAAGATCAAATTGCTTTTATTCAGTGATTCATGAATCAGGCAAATGGAAAGGAGATCTGAAGAGCTGTATAAAATAGACTGTAGGATGAATAGAGCAGAGACAAAGAAAGAGTACATTATTTCATCTTTCTTTGGGGGACAGGAGGGACAATCACGTAGTTTATTTACCTTACTACTGCTGACCAGGAAATTCCAGACTGACTGGTTAAGATTACATTCCTGAGGGAGGACAGAACTTATATTAGATATTAAGTTTCAGTTTGGTGACATGAGCTTAGCATAACTGACTCTGTTTGGGCCTCTTTTTCTTTTTCTTTTCTTTTCTTTAGTTTTTTTTTAAAGATTTCATTTATTTATTCATGAGAGACACATAGAGAGAGGCAGAGACAGAGGCAGAGGGAGAAGCATGCTCCATGCAGGGAGCCTGACATGGGACTCGATCCCAGAACTCCAGGATCATGCCCTGAGCTGAAGGCAGATGCTCAACTGCTGAGCCACCCAGACGTCCCTCTCTTGTCTTTTTCTTAATACTTGGCTTGCTAATAATGCTTTTTTTTCCCTTAAAGCCTGACTTCATTAGCTTTCTATTTAATCTTAACCGTTCTATAAACTTAAGTTTTAAGTAGATCTTTTATAAACAGAATATATGTTTTTAATAGTCTTATTTTTAATGGATCATTAAATCCATTTACATTAAATGTAATTTTTTATATATTTGGGTTTAAATATGCTTTCTTTTGGTGTGCTATTTGTTACAATTATTTCTTTTTGCCGTTTTTTAGTTCTCTTTTAGATTAATAATATTTTATTAATTTACTGTTCTGTTAGTTTGAAAGCTATTTTTACTCTTCCACTAGAGATTCCTCCAGAGATTTTTGTGGGTTTTAGTTTTTGCTTTTTCCTCCTACTATGTGGTCTTGAGGGGAGGAAGGATATGCTGTCCCAAAATGAGCCATTTGGGCATGTGAATTGTTTTCAGCTGAAGTTAAAACCCAGGAGACTGTGGGAAAGCTTTTTATCTCTCCTTTAACTGCCTAAAGCAACTTAGATGGAGGGCCTATACTAGGAAGAGACCTATTACCAGATGTAACTTTTTATATCAGAAAGACCTACCTGTGTGGCATGGTAGACATTTGTTTACCAAACATATGCTCTTTTCATCTTCCTGTGAATTGGCTTCTTACCCTTTTATTTTTATTTATTTATGATAGTCACAGAGAGAGAGAGAGAGAGAGAGAGAGAGACAGGCAGAGGGAGAAGCAGGCTCCATGCACCGGGAGCCCGACGTGGGACTCGATCCCGGGTCTCCAGGATCACGCCTGAGCCAAAGGCAGGCGCCAAACCGCTGCGCCACCCAGGGATCCCGTCTTCTTACCTTTTTAAGTCCCAGTTCCGTATCTCATTTTCCTTAGCTAAGAATGATATGTAATTGCCTGACTCAATTGCCTGGCTACCTGTGAGTGTCATGTCTTTGTGGGCCTCCATACATACATAATTAAATTAGTTTTTCTCCTATTCCTCTATTTTATGTCAGTTAATTATTAGGCCAGCCAATGAACCTAGAAGGGAAGAAGGAAAAATTCCTCCCCAACAGTCAGGTTTTGGTGTCAGGGTAACAAAGCTGGCTTCATAACACGAGTTGGGTTGCCTCCTTTTTTATTTTCTGGAACAGATTGTGTAAAATTGGTGTTACTTCCTTAAATATTTTATAGAATTTACCAGTGACACCTCCTGTGCTTCAGTCTTTCTTTTTAAAAATGCATTTAGCTATGGATTTAATTTTTTTAAATAGATAAGACTATTCTGGTTATGGATTCTTTTTTCTGACATTTCCTAATTGGTTTTCACTTGAGTAAAGAAACCCTATTGATTTTGTAAGTAGATCCATGCACGTTGATTGATTTTTGTGTGTCAATCTAGCCACTTTGTTGAATTCTATTAACTGTAATCATCGTAAATATTCTTAATAAAGAAACATTAGAAGTATTCTCATTTAAATTTAATTAAAATTAAAATTAAAGCTAAGAATAAGAAAAGAATATCCATAATTATAGCTACTTTTTTAGTACTATTTTAGAGGTATAGCCTCATAGCATGGATAGTCAAACAGCAAAAAGAAATAAGTGGTATGAAGTTTAGAAAGAATTGAAAATGTGATTATGTGCAGATGAAATGTTGCCTGCCAAGAAATTTGTCCGCCCAAGAAGATTAAGACTATTAGAATGAAAAAGATGGTTCAACAAGGTGACTCTTCACTTTTTTTTAAATTAATTAATTTATTTATTCATGAGAGACATTGAGAGAGAGGCACAGACATAGGCAGTTAGAGAAACAGGCTCCCCACAGGGAGCCCAATGTGAGACTCCATCCTGGATCCTGAGATCAGGCCCTGAGCCAAAGGCAGATGCTCAACCACTGAGCCGCCCAGGCATCCCCCTAGAACAAGTTCTATTCTTATAAATATCTTGTGTGTATTTGAGGGGAAATGGCAATCTAAATTTTCTGGGCTCAAAATTCTTTATATGCCTATTAGAAAAATCCTATTATTTTATTCATATCTTCAATAATCACATTATAATCTGCTTGATCTATTAGATTCTGCAAAAGTTATGTTAAACTCTTCTAGAATGTTTGTGTTTATTTCTTACATTTTTATCCATTTCACTGCGTATATTTTAAAGTAGTGTAGTCACATATCTTATAATTCTTTCTTTTTAAAGGTTTTATTTATATATTTGAGAGAGCAAGAGAGAGTGAGAGATAGCACAGGGTGAGGGAGAGCAGAGGGAGAGAGAGAATTATAAAATATGCGTAGGGTGCCTGATGTAGGACTCAATCCCAGGACCCTGGAATCATGACCTGAGCCAAAGGCAGATGCTTAACCAACTGAGCCACCTAGGCACCCCTATATTTTATAATTCTTTTTTAAAATGTATTTTATAATTCTTAGATATTTTTGAAAAGTTCCATTTATCAATGTAAAATGTTCCTTTTTGATACTGTTTGCCTTGAACTCTGTTTTGTTCATTGTAAATACTGCTATTTATTGATCACTGTCCCCACAGTTTTGTTTTGTTTTGTTTTTTGCTATAATTTTTATAACCCTCTACTGTCAGCCTGTGCTTTCATTCTTTTCTACGTGCATTTCTTATAAGTAGTGTATAGCTGGATTATTTTTCAGAGTTCAGAAAATCTCTCGTAGTTAATAGATGAGTTCAATATTTACTATAATTATTGATGTTTGTATATATTTCTACCACTCAAAACTGAGTGAGAAAAAAATCAAACAGAAGTCAAGAAAAAAGAAAAAAGATAAAATAGTAAAAATAAAACTGAGTTTGAAAGTAATCCTCCCTCAATAGCAATACTGGAAGATATAATTCTATCATCTTTTAGTGTACAAAGTTGCTAATGAGCAGTCTTTTTTCTAATCCATGCTCCTTTGTAAGTATACAGTCTTTACACTCTTTTTTGATTTTGAGATTTTCTTTTTTTATCCTTAGTATTCTAAAGTTTTACTGTTACTTAAGAATGGGTTGTTTTTATTTTGTTGCAGTTATTTTTTATTGTGTTGTTTCAATCTGGGGACTCATGTTTTTCTAAATGTTAATTAATCACTGGTCAATTATTTAATTATATCCCTTCTTCCATTCTTTTTGTTATCTAATTCTGAAACCCCTCATAGATGTGTGTTGGAATTTTTGAGTCTAGCTTTCATAATATACTTTTTCTTTCATTCATCTCAACTCTTGTGCATCATTCT
Source organism: Canis lupus dingo (assembly GCF_003254725.2). Taxonomy (NCBI): domain Eukaryota; kingdom Metazoa; phylum Chordata; class Mammalia; order Carnivora; family Canidae; genus Canis; species Canis lupus. Next base: position 44,101,237 of record NC_064250.1, on the reverse strand, counting down.
AATGGAATCCTCAGGTTGTATTTGTAGTGTATTAATTTGGTCTTAAGCTGTGTTCAGTCACGATTCTGCTATTGCATTTATTTTAATTTGGGTTTTGTTGTTTATGGATTTTAGCAATCACATTCTTCTTTCCCAAACACTTTGCCACATACAGGTAACATGGCATCAGCTCCTATTTACCACAATGGAATCCTGTCCAATTTTTTCTTAGATACTTCTTTATTTCAGGTGTATTGAAGGTATCCTTTTTTGTTTTCAAGAGCAGCGTTATATTTTTTGCACTTTTTATATTACTTATATGTAATAACATCATTTAGGGGATGGTTAACAGCATGGACTGTGGGGGCACAAGGCCAAGGCTCAAAGCCAATTTCTTCCTCTTCAACAAGTAATTAAAACTCTATGTCCCATTATCTTTACTTGTGATCATTATCATAATAATTATCTTGTATATTTTTGTGAGTACTAAAAGATAATATATGTCAAAATGCCTGGCATGTAAAAAGTGCTCAGTAAAAATTAGCTGCTGATAGCTGTAGTAGTAGTGGTAGCAGTATGCTAGTTATCACTATATGATTCATCTGATGGTAGAGATTTTATCATATGTTTGTGATCTGCCATACAATCCCAACCATCCCTTATATGACTTTTTAAATTCAAAATTGGATCTAACAGACTTAAACAACTTATGGCTCTTCTTTCTTTTCTACAGATTGATCCAGAATTAGAAAAAAAACTGAAAATGAATAAAGTGTCACTGGAATCAGAGTATGAGGTACATATGTTAACATGTTATATGTTAATGTAATCTCTCTTTTGTAACAGTTTTCCAAGTCAGTGACTAATTCTGTCTTAAGGTGAACTTAAATTATTACTAGTGCAGAAAAAATTATTTACCTTAAACAATATAGTATTGGGACAACTGTGTGGTCATTTGAAAACAAAATAAAGATGGATCTGTATTTCATATATCAGAATGAATAAATTCTAGGTGGAACAAGAATTTAAAAGTACAAAAAGGCTAAAAATACTAGGAGAAAAAATAGAGATTCTTTTTGGTGGTCTTGAGTCAGAAAAGCTGATTTAAATGTGATACAAAATTCAAAAGCTTTTAAAAGTAAAGATTGAGGAATGTATATATAAAAACTCAAAAGTTTAACCTAAAAAAATAATATATATAAAGTCACTAGTTAGATGGGGAGTCCTAAAAATATTGTATATTTTATCATGATGAATTAACTTATTTAAATATGAAAAGCATCTACAGATCAATATGGAAAAGTTTAATATTTTAGTTGGTCAGTGGAACATGGGCAAAGAATGTAAAGCTTCAGAGAAAAGGAAAAAATACCATTCTTAAACATATGACAAGATACTAAACTTATAGGAAAGTTAGTTAAAATTATAATGGGGTGTTACTGTCCACCCATCTGATTAGCAAAAATGAAAGTGTTTAATAGCACATGGTATTACGCATGTGGTGAGGGAAGATGTTCTCCATTTCTTATAGTTTGTTGATTTTTTGGCTGTGGATCATATTTTCCTCTTTCTTTGTATGTTTTGGTATTTTTCCTTGAAAGGTGAACATTGTGAATAGTACATTGAAGAGACCTGTGAAGATTGTTGATTCTCATTTTAGCAGGCAGTTCCATTATTGGCTAATCATTTTGAGCTTGGCTTTATCTTTTTAAGGGAAGATCTGTGAAAGGCTTTGGTGTTTCCTAAAGTTCTGTAACTCTATGGGACTCATTCTCCAAATTGTCTCCCTAGAGGATCTTGTCAGAGGTTGGCTTTAAGCTCTGTTGGTGTGAGTCTAAAGTAGGTATTACTCTGGGCATAATCCTTATTCCTAAAGAGTAGCGTTTTTGGTGTCTCAGGTGTATGTTAAAGTAGCAGCTAGATACTATCTTTACCTGATAGTAAAGAGAGGTCTCCAGTGTAGCAGGGCTGAAAATCCAACAGTAACACTGCTTTTCATCAGCACTTCTTGATTCTGTATCATGCCCAATTCTGTAGCAGTTGGTTGCTAAGTGGTAAGCCTTAGATGGTCTTGCCCAACACACGTACGGGATAGTCTTCAATGACTACATGTTTTACAAAATTCCACAGAGACTCTTTCAATTACTAAAGATCTTTGAAGACTGAAACACTTTTATGTGAAGTTGTTCTGTCAGCCTTGCAGCCTTGCATCTTTGAAGACTGAAACACTTTTATGTGAAGTTGTTCTGTCAGCCTTGCATCCCGTCTAAGAATAATTCTTAAGTTCTCTTGAACATATATATCTTATGTTATCTGGGTAAAGGTCATTCTTTCTTTAAGCCTTTTAATAACTTTGGATAATTTCATAACTATACTTGAAAATAATTTACTCCCTTGCACATTAAATTCGTAGAACTTTGTTTATCCACATATATTTATTTTTTAAATCTTTTTTTTTTAATTTTTATTTATTTATGATAGTCACACACAGAGAGAGAGAGAGGCAGAGACATAGGCAGAGGGAAAAGCAGGCTCCATGCACCGGGAGCCCGACATGGGATTCGATCCCGGGTCTCCAGGATCGCGCCCTGGGCCAAAGGCAGGCGCTAAACCGCTGCGCCACCCAGGGATCCCCTATCCACATATATTTAATACAGACTCCTAGCAAAATTCTAAGTGACCTTTAGGGAATGGTTTCAGTTCCCTACTTCCCCATTATTTTGTCCAAACTTGTAACTTATTACTTCTCAATCTGTAAGCACTTTGTGATGTAGTGATGCTAAGGAAGGTTTGGGAGTAAATTTTACTTTAGTTATTTTGAAAACCATAGAATTTAAGAATTGAAGACACCATGTAGACCATTTGGTTGAGCCATTTTATTATTACTTATGAGGGAATTAATGCCCAGATGACTTAAATCACTTGCCCAAGGTTATATAGCTTGTTAGTAAAAGAGAAATGCTTATTATCCAAGTGTCAATGTAAATTTGTATCATTTTCCCTATATCTGGATATAAGCTATTCTGTGTTATCTGAGCTTCTTTTTCCATTTTATTTACTCAATAAGTTCAGAATAATCAAAGCAGATACAGGAAATTTAGTGTCAGAGTGGTGTCGAAGGATGAAGAAACATTTATATTCTATCCTTTATCTTACCTTCATTTCTGTGCTGAGAGGCATTTCACACTAACTGTGAAGGTACAATGATCCAAACTGTAGTTGAAGCTAGGTTTTATTGACAGAAAGGGATTTACTCCCGGCATCTGTGGGGAATGTCCTTTCATTTGCAGGCTCAGGCTTATTTCTCAGGTGCAGGATAAATCATCATTTCTTTGTTTTAGCAGATTGTAGGGTCTCCACCTTTGTTCTTTTCCTCTCTTTTACTACTCTCACCGATGCTAACCCATGCTAGTCATTATTATGGAGAAACAGCCTTTAAAGTTGGACTCTTGTTTTCCCGGCTTCTTGCCTTTCTTTGTGCTCTCAAAAATAAAGTATGTAGACTCTTTCTCTAATTTGGTAATTTTATTCTGATGGGGAAGGGGAAAGTATGAAAGATAGTCTAGTTAATATCAATAGCAAACGAGAAATTCTAAATCCTAAGAGATATGCCATTACTTCAGTTATTATGTATGATATGCAGTTGACTTGTTAAAATTACAATTGAGGGCCTATTGGATTTTTTCCACTCACTTATTTATTCATTCATTCAGTAATGTCCTAATAAAAGTCACAGGGATTTTACCCTAATATATATACTTTAATTTTTGTGACCCTACAGAAAATGAAGGACTCCACTTTTGATGACTGGAAGAATATTCGAGGACCCAGGCCTTGGGAAGATCCTGACTTCCTCCAAGGACGAGATCCAGAAATCCTTAAGACTAAGACAACTTGACTAAATTGATTCTTTTTTTTTTTTTTTTTAAACAAAAATGTTACCTATCAATCGGAATACCCACTACATATTCAATGGGAAGAAAATTTCAGAACTGCAGAAGCCCGGTTATGAGTAATGTGATGACAGATAATCTTGATAAAAAGTCGCAGTAACCTCAGGCAGTGATTTTATGTCAAACCTATGTGGGAAAATAATATCGATCACAGGCTGATGAGAGTTTTGGTTTTACTTATAGTCCCTCACATGGTATAAAATCAGTCTCCAAAGTATCACCTGATGATTGTATTGATACTATTAAAACATGTTAAGAAAATTATATTGCTCCTGATTAAGGCAAAAATTATGATGTAGTACATATTATATATAGATATGGAACATTTATTCAAGTATTCCATAAATGACTACAGTTTGGAAATACTGATTTAAGGTATGCTTTATGCCTCAGCATAATTTACAGTTAACTGTAGTTTTGTTCTTATTTTCTTAACTTAAGGTTTGCTGTGATCTAAATGCTAGGCAAAAGGATAGAATTGAGAGAAGTTGGGTTTTTTTAACTTATTTTCTTCTTTTTACCCCTATCTTAGCCAGCCTTGTTGCCCCACCCTCTGATATTTTTACATTAATTTCCAGATGCCTAAAGTCTCAACTGAAATACTCCCCTTTATGTTGCCAAAAAAATTATAAATCGACCTACCTCTTGTCCAATCAAGAACACTATTTTCAGTGGCTAGTTTTAGCAAAAAAGAAGCTAGGCTGATTATCTAGTGATGAGAAATGATGATAGAGATAGAGATCTGAAAGAACAATTGAATTTCATGGGCCCAAAAAAGTAATAGACCTCCATTTAAACATTGCTCCTTATATAAAAAGTAACTCAAAGTAGATCTAATTTAAATGAAAAACTTAAAACTTTTGGGAAAAGAAGGCAGAAAGTCTTCAGGATTTAGTGTATAGTTCTTGATGAATAGTTCTTAACAAAACATTCATAAAAGAAGAACTTGATATATTGGATCTTAACAAATTTTAAAACTTTTGTTTTCCAAAGACCCCATTAAAAGGTGAAAAGATAATCCAGACTGAGAGAAAATATTTGGAAACCACTTATCTGCTAAAAGACTACTATCTAGACTATATGAAGAATTCTGAAAACTCAATAATTGAAAAGCAAACAGTCTCATTAGAAAATGGCCTGAAGACACAAAGTGACATTTCACTGAGGAGTGTAAATGAGTATATCAAATAAGCACATGAAGAGAATGGTCGACATGACTAACCATGAGGGAAATACAAATTGGGACTACATTGAGAAATCACTACGCACTTACTAGAATAGCTGGAATAAAAAAGTGACAATTCTAAATGCTGGGAAGGATATAGAGAAACTAGACCTCTCACATGCTGCTAGCATAATATAAAATGGTACAATTGGTTTAGAGAATTGTTTGGCAGTTTCTTTAAAAACAGCACAGGTACTTCAGTTTCTGGTCCAACATGTAGGAACCTTGGAAGTCACACCTCCCATCCTAACACAAAGGAAAAGCTGAAAACCTGAAAATCAACAACTATCTTTTGATCCATGGGAGAATTGAGGAGGACACAGAACAAAACCACCACCTGAAAACGTGAGAAAGACAAATAGAGGGGATCACAGGTACCTGGAGGAGAAACGACCTTGAAGCCACTGTTGGAGCCAGCATCAGATAGGAATGCTTGAAGGGCAATTGACTAATTACTAGAGAGTGAGCATGGACTAACTTGAGTTAAAAAAAACTCTTGGAGACTAGGCCAGGGGCACGTTTTTGTGTTTTAGTTCCCAGAGTCCCACCAGGTTCTCACTGTGAATATTAAAGAAAAATCTTATGGTGTCAGCAGAGGGAGGAAAAATTAACCATTCCAAAATGTCTCCTAAATTTTGTTCTTCTTAACAAAAAGCCTGTCATCCAAGGAAGATTTTACTATAGACTAATCACACTGGATTTTAGCAAAGTTTAACCAACTCTGGGGCAGGGGAAATACCCAACTTGAGTCCCTTCTAGCCTCTTGTTTCACCTAAATGGAGTGGGGGTGAGGGGAGGAAGACTGAGAGGTAGTAGTGAAAGTCATGTAGGACCACGATCACTACAAGACTACAAGACCTAATCATAAGACTATAGAATATTTCCTCCCCCCTTCACATTACTACCATATCTACCACATTCTATTACTACCACATTACTAAAGGTTATTCACTGGAGTTTCTTTTACCCAATCCAACTGGGTATCATGTCCAACTTTGAACAAAGAAACTACAAGGCATGCTAAAATATAAAAAGCACAGCTTGGAAAGACCAAGCATCAAAATCAGATTCATGGAATCTGTGAAGTAGAAGAGAAGTTGGACTTACCAGACTAAGAATTTAAAATAACTATAATTTATATGTTTAGAGCTCTAATGGAAAAAGTACACAAATGTAAGAGTAGATGGATAAAGTAAGCAGAGAGATGGAAATTTTAAGAATCAAAGGGAAATTCTAGATTTCAAAAACAGTATAACAGAAATGCTTTTGATGGAGTCATCAATAGAGTGGGCATGATTGAGGAAAGAGAACAAGAGAGAAATGATACCAGACAGTAATTTAAATACACAAGAAAAGATAAGGAGCACTAATAAAGATATTTAGGTAGTTATTTTTTTTAAGTACAATTACAATTTTTTCCCTTTCTTAATTCATTTAAGAACATATAAAACACTTTCTATAAAATGTATTTTGAGGTCTACATATAGAAATGTAATATAATATAATAGAGTAATAATATAATAGAGTAATAATAGAACAAAAAAAGGAGGTGGTAATGAAGTTTTATTGGAGCAGGGAAATGACACCAGATGATAATTGAATCCATAGGAAGCAAAGAAGAGAACCAAACTTGATAAGAAGGTTGATATTTAAAATTTTAAATAATTAAACAACTTCTTTAGGAATGCCTGGGTGACTCAGTTGGTTAAGGATCCAACTCTTGATTTCAGCTCAGTTCATGATCTCACGGTTATGAGATCAAGCCTAGCCTCGGGCTCTGCTCAGTCAGGAGTATGCTGGAGATTCTCTCACACTCCCTCTGCCATGTGCCCCCAACCCCACACATGTGAGGACACATATTCTCTCTCAATAAATAAATCTTAAAAAAAAAACTTTTAAAAAACACATCGAAGAGCATAAATCAGTAATTATAAAAGGTTTATTGGGTTTATGACATGCATAGATGTAATATGTATAACAATAAGACAAAAAAGTAGGGAAGGATTAAGCTAAGTAGGAAGAAAGTTTCTATATCTTACTGATACTAAATCAGTATGATTCTGAAGTAGATTCTGTTAAGTAATGTGTATGTTGTAAGCCCTAGGGTAAACTTTAAGAAAGTCACTCAAAAATGTAGTTAAAAATCATTAAAGGAATTAAATGTTACACTAGAAAATACCTGCCTAATACAAAATAAGGCAGTTAAGGATTAGAGAACACTACAAAACACATGTAGAAAATAGTAAAAATAGCAGATGGAAGTCCTACTTATCATTTTGAATTAAATATATAAAAGAATTATATTCACTAATTAAAAGGCAGAGATTGACGGAATGGATAAAAACCACAATCCAACCCTATGCTGTCTATAAGATTCAAACACACTAAGTTGAAAGCATAAGGGTAGAAAAATTGATGCCATGCAAATAGTAACCAAAGAGAGGGGCTTCGGCTTCTAATATCAGAGAAAGTATACTTTGAGGCAAAAAATTGTTACAAGAGACAAAGTGGAACATTTTATAATGATAAATGGTCAATAGTCAAGAAAACATAACTGTTATAAAACATATGCAACTAATAATACAGCCCAATAATACAAGAAGCAAAAACTTAGAAAAAGGCAATTTTACAATAGTATGGGAGACTTCAGAACCTCAGTTTTAACAAGTAGCAGATTGTCTACTTAAACAGAAAACTTGAACAATACTGTCAGCCAACTAGACCTGACATCTGTGGGTTACTCTGCCCAACAACAGCAGAAAACACATTCTTCTCAACTGAACATGGAACATTTTTTAGGATACACCTTATGCTAGACCATAAAACAAACCTCAATAAATTTAAAAGGATTTCAATCATATTAATCTCAAACATGTTCTAGGACTGTAAGAAATCAGCTATAGGGGATCCTTGAGTGGCTCAGCGGTTTGGCGCCTGCCTTCAGCCCAGGGCATGATCCTGGAGTCCCGGGATCGAGTCCTGCGTCTAGCTCCCAGCATGGAGCCTGCTTCTCCCTCTGCCTGTGTCTCTGCCTCTCTCTCTCTCTCTCTCTCTCTCTCTCTCTCATAAATAAATAAAAATAAAATCTTTAGGACACTTCCAGGTGGGACCGAAGAGAGGCGGCTGGGCAGCCATGGCGTACAATGGCCTCACGGTGCCTCTCATCATGATAAGCGTGTTCTGGGGCTTTGTCGGCTTCTGCGTGCCCTGGTTTATCCCTAAGGGTCCCAACCGGGGAGTTATCATCACCATGTTGGTAACCTGTTCAGTTTGCTGCTATCTCTTTTGGCTGATTGCAATTCTGGCCCAACTCAACCCTCTCTTTGGACCACAGTTGAAAAATGAAACCATCTGGTACCTCAAGTATCATTGGCCTTGAGGAGGAAGACCTGCTCTCCAGCGCTCAGTCATTGAGGTCACGAAGAGAATTCCTCTAGATGCAAAATCAACTCCAAACCCAGACCGCCTTCTTTGACTTGCCTATTTTGGCCATCAGCTGCCTTAAACATTCACACCATATTTGAATATCTTATTCTACAATGCAGTATTTTTTCCTGTTGCCTTTTTTTTTTACATTTTGATGAATTATGTGCCTACTTAACCTAAACTGTGCTGACTCCATAAAATGTTTATGCACTCTTCTGAGATAGAGGGTGCTATTCTTCTGAGAAATACATTGCTCTCTCCTTGGAACCAGTGAATTTGAAGATGACTCCTGCCTGGTCACAACATGGGAATCAGCAAAGTGTTTAAAAACTGTCACAAGACAAGGCAGTCAGTAGGAGAGCATGTTCAGAGGGAATATCTGTCCCAACAGAATTACACCAAAGTATATTTTCAGGATGACTTTCTTATTTCTGCCATCTAATGGAATAAATTATTTTTCAGCTTTCTGTGGAAAAATTAAAAAAATTAAAACTAAAAAAAGAAATCAACTATAGAGGAAATTTTGGAAATTTACAAGTTATGTGAAAATGTAATTGAGTATCCAACTGGTCAGAGAAGAAAGTATAATAAATACTTTGAGATGAATCAAAATGAAGATACAACAGACCAAAACTATGGGATGCATCAAAACAGTAGCTAGTTGAAAATGTGTAGCTATAAATACCTATATCAAGGAAAGATCTCAAGGGCACCTGGATGGCTCAGTGGTTGAGCATCTGCCTTTGGCTCAGAGTCTTGGGATTGAGTCCCACATCAGGCTCCCCAGCAGGGAGCCTGCTTCTCCCTCTGCCTATATCTGTGCCTCTCTCTCTGTGTCTCTCATGAATAAATAAACTTAAAAATCTTAAAAAAAAAAACTCTCAAATTTAGTGGCTTAACCTTTCACCTTAATGCACTTGAAAAAAAGAACAAAACCTAAAGTAAACAGAAGAAAGTAAATAAAGATTAGAACGAAGTAAATGAAGGAGAACAGAAAGACAATAGAGAAATCAGTGAAACCAAAGGTTCTTTTTTTTTAAAAGGTCAGCAACTTGACAAGTCTTTAGCTAGATTGACTAAAATAAAAAAAAAAGAAACGACAAATTATTAAAATCAGGAATGAAAAGGGACATTACTAGCAAACTTATAGTAATTAAAATAAAAAACCTATAGGGGAATGCTATAAACAATTCTGTGCCAATAAATTAGGTAATTTAGGTTAAATAAACAAATTCTTAGAAAGACAAACTACCAAAACTGATTCAAGAAGAAATATAAATCTGAATAATAGACCTATAACAAGAAATTGAATTGGTGTTAAGAAAAATATACCCACAAAAAAAAAAAAAGAAAAGAAAAATATACCCACAAAGAAAAAACCCTGGACCCGGATGGCTTCATTGTGAATTCTACCAAATATTCAAAAGAAGAATTAATATCATTCTTTACAGACTTTTCCAAAAAAGTAGAAAAGATTGAAACCCTTCCCAACTCATTCCATCAGGCTAGTGTTATCCTGATACAAAAACTAGGAAAAACAATAAGAAAGTTAAGGATTAATATCTCCTATGAATATAGACGCAAAAATCCTCAACAAAATACTAATAAGCTAAATCCATAATGTATAGAGAAGGTTATACATCACGATCAAGTGAGATTTACCTCAGGAATGCAAGACTGATTTAACATTCAAAAATTATTATGTAATATATTCCATCAATAGAATTAAGATAAAAACCACATAATCATATCAAGATGCAGAAAAATAATTGTCAGAATTCAACGCCTCTTCACGATGAAAGCACTCAACAAAGTAGGAATAGGAAGAAACATGTTCAACTTGACAAGTCACCAACAGAAACACCTCACAGCTAACATACTTAAAAGGCAAAGAATGAGTGCTTTCTTCCTAAACTCAGAAAGAAGGCAAGAATGTCTGCTCTCGGGGCACCTGGTGGTTCAGTGGACGAGCGTCTGCCTTTGGCTCAGGTCATGATCCTGGGGTCCTGGGATTGTGTCCCACATCTGGGTTCCCATGGGGAGTCTACTTCTCCTTCCACTTGTGTCTCTGCCTCTCTCTGTGTGTTTCTCATTAATAGATAAATAAAATCTTTAAAAAAAAAAAAGTCTGCTTTCACCACCGCTTTGACATTGAACTTGGAGGTTTTTAGCCAGGACAGTTAGGAGGGAACAAAAGAAAATGAGCATCCAGATTGGAAAGGAAGAAGGAAAACCATCAATCTTTGTAGATGACATGATCTTATATGGAGTACCTTATAAGGAATCCACTAAAAACTATTATAAATGAGTTTGGCACTCAAAGGATTATTAGTTATAGGAATGACAAAGGATTATTAGTTATAGGAATGACATTATTAGTTATAGGGAATGTTTCCTTTTAAGTATCTTGCCTGATCTCTCCACAACTCCAAAGACAGTGCTTTATGAACTGACCTTATGTCTTTCCTGGTAAGGAATGAATTTAAGACCTTGATGTTTTCATGTAAACATTTCAATTTACAATTCAGTTGATTGGTTATGTTCTATCATTGTCCTTGAGTTTTCCCTATAGTAGGGACACCAAGTATTAGTAATCTATGTAAAATTTACTGAATTTACTGAAGATTTCATAGAGAAGAGAGAAATTCCTTATTAAATTTCTCTTTTCCACAAAATCCATGATGGGCACCCCATCCTTTTTTCACTTGGCCATTTCCCTATATAGGGCCCAGCTTTGATAGATCCTTTTTTTGTTTCTGGATCTTCTCTTGCTCTTAAGCAGTACCCTCCCAAATCCTTCCCCTTCTCTCTGCCCCCCAACCAAACTCATTACTTTCATATACGCAGCAAGTTAGCTTTCCCCCAGCTTGTGCAAACCTGCACACCCATCCCCAGATCCTCTGTAAATAAGCTCTTTTCTGTCACAGGGAAATAATGAGGAACCATAGTGAGGAACATTACATTCTACACAAATTAAATACACATGTATTATCTTGGGGAAATTATTTAACTATTTGGTGGCTCAATTTCCTCATGTGGAAAATAGGGATAATGGTAGCAATGTAGCAGAGTTGATGTGAGTTAATTATGTTAAGTTTAGAACAATGGCATACAGAAAGTACTTGGCAGATGGTAGCTATTATTATTCAATAGGTAAGAATTATTATTTTTAAAAATATTTATTTATTCATGAGAGACACAGAGAGAGAGAGAGGCAGGCAGAGACACCGGCAGAGGGAGAAGCAGGCTCCATGCAGGGAGCCCAATGTGGGACTCATCCAGGATTCCAGGATCATGCCCTGGGCCGAAGGCAGGCACTAAACCGCTGAGCCACCCAGGGATCCCAGGTAAGAATTATTAATGACAACAAAATTTTTATCAAATGACATTGTTCTAAACTTTACACCTGGGTGGCTTAGTTGGTTGAGCTTCTTGGTTTCGATTTAGGTTGTGATCTTATGGTCATGGGATCCAGCCCCATGTTGGGCTCTGCACTTGGCTTGAGTCTGCTTTGGATTCTCTCACTCTCTCTCCTACTCCCCCGAACCCTCTCAAGTAAAATATTTTTTTAAAAAGTCGTATCTAAAATAGTATTTTAATGACATTGCACAGCTGTCTATTGATAGCAATTAATCCTGTGTGAAAGCTCTGTCTGTATGATCTTATATGCCTCTTCTGCAAACAGCAAAGTTCAGTGGGAAGAGACACAAATTGATAGACCAAGTTGGAATCTTGTCATTTTGTCAGATTACAAACCGTGTAATCTAACACAAATTACATAACATACTTCAGTCTCCGTTAACTCACTTGTGAATTGGGAGTTGTGAATTGGGCATCTGTCAGTTAACCTAGGTGAGGCACACAGTAAATAAATAGGCAAAGAAGATAGATGATAAAGGAATGGCTGTTACTATCTTTGTTACTATCTTTGAGGTAAAAAATAATTTGCTTACAGATAATAGACATTCTGACCTAAATCATTACTTCAAATAATTCATTAAAAAATCTTTTTTCCTGGACACCGGGGTGGCTCAGCCAGTTAAGCACCTGCCTTTGGCTCAGGTCATGATCCCAGGGGCCCGGGGGCAAGCCCCACATTAAGTTCCTCACTGAGCAGACAGTCTGCTTCTCCCTCTGCCTCTCCTCCTGCTCATGCTATCTCTCTCTCTCAAAATAAATAAAATCTTAAAAAAAATTTCCCTGGTTTGTTTTCTGCCTTTTGACACTTAAACAATGTTTAACCTGCTGGATGCCTCAACACATGATAGGGGAACATAGACAAGAGATTTCTGCAGTGGGATATATTATTTCCTCTAGACTGTGAAAGTGGAGATTAGACTTTTTTTTTTTTAACATTTTATTTATTTATTTTGAGAGAGAGAGAGGTGAGACATAGGCAGAGGGAGAAGCAGGCTCCATGCAGGGAGCCTGATGTGGGGCTCAATCCCGGGACCCCGGGATCACGCCGTGAACCAAAGGCAGATGCTGAACTACTGGGCCACTCAGATGCCCTTGGAGATTGAGGACCAAAGGCCTGAGACATTAACTGGTCTGTGATCCTTCTAACAGAAAGCCTTAGAATTACTGCCTACCACCACCAGAGGGCGTGCGAAGACCACACAAGACTGAATTTGCCTCCGCCCCCCCCTCCCCCAGTGAAATCCAGCTCTGGTGTAGGACTGCACTATGTACCGGGGATCCTGAATCATGAATCCTGAGCTGTCTCTCTCTGGAGTCTCCCTTTAGATACTGTGGGGCCAGGAGATTCCAGACTGGGTGAATCCTCTCATCTACTGCAGCTACTGCATCCTCTTTGTGCAAGGCTGCCTCTCAAAGGACTGGCAGATGCCTTTAGCCCAGCCGAACCATATAAACCCTTTACTCCACAACAAGAACACACAACAAACCACAGAGGAGAATATCTTCCACATCTGGTGCTTTAAGGAGCTACCAGCCAGCGAGGCTCTTCTCTCTTCAGCTATTTCCTCTGTCTTCCTGCTTAGTGCTCAGCTTTCTCCTGTTTATTTATTTATTTCTTTTTCCCCACCTCCCTTTTCCTTGCCACCGCGGATTAACCACAAGAAACTAGGGCTCCAGAAAAAAACAAAATACTCCACCCCAAGAGTGCCAGAACTCATCAGCAATTCAGCAGTGTGGCAGGATACAAAATCAATGCCCAGAAATCAGTGGCATTTCTATACACTAACAATGAGACTGAAGAAAGAAATTAAGGAGTCAGTCCCATTTACCAATTGCACCCAAAAGCATAATATACCTAGGAATAAACCTAACCAAAGAGGTAAAGAATCTATACCCTAAAAACTACAGAACACTTCTGAAAGAAATTGAGGAAGACACAAAGAGATGGAAAAATATTCCATGCTCATGGATTGGCAGAATTAATATTGTGAAAATGTCAATGTTACCTAGGGCAATTTACACATTTAATGCAATCTGTATCAAAATACCGTGGACTTGGGACAGCCCGGGTGGCTCAGCGGTTTAGTGCAGCCTTTAGCCCAGGGCATGATCCTGGAGACCCAGAATCAAGTCCCATATCAGGCTCCATGCATGGAGCTTGCTTCTCCCTCTGACTATGTCTCTGCCTCTCTCTCTCTCTCTCTCATGAATAAATAAAAAAAATAAGTATTTAAAAATTACCATGGACTTTCTTCAGAGAGCTGGAACAAATAATCTTAAGATTTATGTGGAATCAGAAAAGACCCCAAATAGCCAGAGGAATATTAAAAAGAAAACCATAACTGGGGGGATCACAATGCCAGATTTCAGGTTGTACTACAAAGCTGTGGTCATCAAGACAGTGTGGTACTGGCACAAAAACATAGATCAATGGAACAGAATAGAGAATCCAGAAGTGGACCCTGAACTTTATGGTCAACTAATATTCAACAAAGCAGGAAAGACTATCCACTGGAAAAAGGACAGTCTCTTCAATACATGGTGCTGGGAAACTGGACATCCACATGCAGAAGAATGAAACTAGAGCATTCTCTTACACCATACACAAATATAAACTCAAAATGGATGAAAGATCTAAACGTGAGACAAGAATCCATCAAAATCCTAGAGGAGAACACAGGCAACACCCTTTTTGAACTTGGCCACAGCAACTTCTTGCAAGATACATCCATAAAGGCGAGGGAAACAAAAGCAAAAGTGAATTGTTTGGACTTCATCAAGATAAGAAGCTTCTGCACAGCCAAAGAAACAGTCAATAAAACTAAAAGACAACCTACAAAATGGGAGAAGATATTTGCAAATGACATTTCAGATAAAGGGCTAGTTTCCAAGATCTATAAAGAACTTATTAAACTCAACACCAAAGAAACAAACAATCCAATCATGAAATGGGCAAAAGACATGAACAGAAATCTCACAGAGGAAGACATAGACATGGCCACACACACATGAGAAAATGCTCCGCATCCCTTGCCATCAGGGAAATACAAATCAAAACCACAATGAGATACCACCTCACACCAGTGAGAATGGGGAACATTAACAAGGCAGGAAACCACAAATGTTGGAGAAGATGCAGAGAAAAGGGAATCCTCTTGCACTGTTGGTGGGAATGTGAACTGGTGCAGCCACTCTGGAAAACTGTGTGGAGGTTCCTCAAAGAGTTAAAAATAGACCTGCGCTACGACCCAGCAATTGCACTGCTGGGGATTTACCCCAAAGATACAGATGCAGTGAAACGCCGGGACACCTGCACCCCGATGTTTATAGCAGCAATGTCCCCAATAGCCAAACTGTGGAAGGAGCCTCAGTATCCATCGAAAGATGAATGGATAAAGAAGCTGTGGTCTATGTATACAATGGAATATTACTCAGCCACTAGAAATGACAAATACCCACCATTTGCTTCAACGTGGATGGAACTGGGGGTATTATGCTGAGTGAAATGAGTCAATGGGAGAAGGACAAACATTATATGGTCTCATTCATTTGGGGAATATAAAAAATAGTGAAAGGGAATAAAAGGGAAAGGAGAGAAAATGAGTGAAAATATCAGTGAGGGTGACAAAACATGAGAGACACCTAACTCTGGGAAACGAACAAAGGGTAGTGGAAAGGGAGGCAGGCAGGGGGTTGGGGTGACTGGGTGATGGGCACTGAGGGGGCACTTGACGGGCTGAGCACTGGGTGCTGTGCTATATGTTGGCAAATTGAACTCCAATAAAAAAATTAAAAAAATAAAAGAAACTAGGGCTCCTGAGCATCAGCTGCCTTTAGGCAGTAATAATCAGAGCTTCCTCCTGGTCCGTTGAACCTGCCGTTCCACAAACATACACACGCACACAAACACACACACACACACACACACACACACACACACACACACATGCGTATACACCGAGGTCCATCAGCTGATGCCCACAAGGTGAGGAACCTGAGTGATAAGGGACCACCTGGGACTGTGGCCCTGGAAGGTAGCTCTGAAGCCTGCCCTCAGCATAAGTTGCCAGGCTGTATTATATCACCAGGGGGCATGTTCACTCCTTTTCTGTGAAAGGTTGATGTCCTTGCAAATCACATTTTCCTTGACCTGGAAAGTCTCTTTTGGCAGAATCAAAGTTTTCCTCAGGCATTGGGAAAACAGGAAAAGAAACTCCAAATCCTACGCTGGACACTATATAAGGAAACATCCAACTTTCAGAAATCCCAGAAATCCTGGGTGAGCAGACTAAACATATTAGAGTATGACCCTTTTTAAGCACACAGGAAAAACATCTTTAAAAACCCTGGTAAAGGTGCCTACTGAGCAGTTCTTTGGACTTTACAATACTGTGAAGGCTCCATGGGCAGACTTCTGTCACCTATCTGCTTCCTTCCTTTTCCATTGAGGAAGGCAAGAAGCACCCAGTTGTCACCCCTTTCCCCCCTTTCCTTTGCTTCGCTCTGTTAATTGCTCTTACCATGATCTTTCTCTGAAGTTCTATATGTAAAGAAGAGAGGCCTATAGGTAGCCAAGTGCCAGTACATTCCATGTGCTCAGGCCACAGTTTCTGATGTAGCCCCAGAAAATAGTATCCCCTACTCTTCACTAGAAAAAAAAATCTAGGCTCTTCATCAGTTTACCCCAGCTAATAACCTCAGCTATCCTACAACTGATACAGGGTCTGCATTTATTCAATTGGCAGGGTTAGAGAATGTGAAATTGAGAAAGTGGATTAAAGATCACTCATCTTTGAATAAAATCCTTACTTTACAGAAGTGGAAGATGAGGCCAGAGAAAAAAGATGGCTTGCTTCAGGTCACACAGCTGGTTACTAGAAGATTCTGGGCTGAAATTTAGTTATCCTGACTACCAGTTAAAGAAATCCTCCCGTTAACTCTCAGTTTAAAGAGTTGGGTGGGAACTGTTATTTTTTTCTAAAGGTGATAAAGCCTGCATGTCTCCATTTTTGAATGTGGGTGAAGATACAAGCTCCTGAAAGTAGGTACAATGTTTTTGACATTTATAACAGTGCTAGGTGAACACATGCTAAAAAATGTTTATTGAATGAAGAATGTTCAACAGGCTCCTCTAGTGGGCAGAACAGAGCCATAAGCTTTAAAACCTTAGCTCACCTTCTTTGGCCCCCTCCAGCTTCTTTTTTCCCAACCAAGGAAGAAACTTGCCTTTGAACAAAGTATGCCACAAAACTCCTTCACAGCACCAACTTGATCAAGGCACCAGCATAGAAGACTTTTATTAAAATAATCTACATCATCATTAATTTAATGAACATTTATTAAGCATTTGCCATACACTAGGGACTTGTATAAATGCTGGATATTCAAACAGTAAGGTTCTCCTCTTTTCATGCTTGTTATATCTTTATATATGTTGATCCTTGAACAACACGGGTTTGAACTGTATGGGTCCACTTATATGTTGATTTTTTACAATATAGTACTGTAAATATTTTCTTATGCTTTTCTTAATTTTTTCTATTGTAAGAATACAGCACATAATACATATAGCATAGAAAATATGTATTAATTGACTTTATGTTACTGGTAACTCTTCCAGTTAACAGTAGACTACTAATAGTTAATTTTGGGGTGGTGGTGTAAAAAACTACATGCAGATTTTTGACTCCATGAGGTCAGCACCCCTAACCCCTGTGTTGTTCAAAGGTCAACTGTATAGTGAAGGCATTGACTTTATACATTAAAGATAATAGATGATGATAAGTGCTTTGTGATATGTATGAGTCACAGGGTTCTGTGGACAGATTGACTTAGCACCACCTGCAGAGTCTGGAGGCTTCATGAATCTGGTTTCCCTGGAGGTACATTTTGTACTTGTGAAAGTTCAGAGAATACTCAGGGGATGGTGTCTCCCTCTAGATGGAACATGGAGTGAATAGGATATAGAGGCAGGAAGGCAGCCTTTGACCTCAAAGTCATAGTGCAAAAGGCTTGAAATTGCATGTTAAGAAACTCAGAATGAACACTATAGGCAAGGGCAAGAGAATCCCACTGTCTTTTATATCTTTTGGTGAACTTCCAGCAATGTCAAAGATGGACTTGAAAATCACAGTGAAGTTTCTTTCCTCTCCTCCACCCTGTTTTTAACCCTGTAGTCTTGTGGACATGAATGTTATTGGAACAGCCTTAAGAACAGAAGGTCAGGACTTTCTCCTTTGGAGACTACTTAGGAGCTACTTTAATAGGTGGAAAGATAATAAGGGATTAAACCAGGCCCATTTCAGTGGCAAAAGAGAGGCAAGCACAGATGGGGAGGTTTCAGGGATAGCATGAGAAATGTTACTCTGTGTCACCTTCACTCCATACTATTATGTCATCTCAAATAGTACTACTTGATAGGTGAGGCTTCCTCTGACTCACCCCGGCAAATGGCACATGTGGCCCCTGTGCCCTAAACTACCAAATGCACAGGTTCATTTGTGTGCAGGTTGAACTGCCAGGTTTTGTTAATCTTTTCATCTCTGTGTTCTTTTTAGCCTTTCAATGACCCACAAAAAGATGTGCTCTGGGGGTGGTGGTGGTGGTTACTGAATGAGTAGAAAATAGATATTCATAAATGACTGGATTACAGCCCGCCTGGCAGCAAAAGCACTACCATTAAAGGTCCAATGGTAACAAGATACTACACTGATTACCATTCGACCTAACCACTCATAGCACTTAATTTTTTGTTTGTTTTTTTAAAAAGATTTTTTACATTTATTTATTCATGAGAGAGAGAGAGAGAGAGACAGAGAGAGGAGGGAGAAGCTCTCTCATCGGCTCCATGCAGGGAGCCCGATGCAGGACTCGATCCTGGGTCTCCAGGATCACGCCCTGGACTGAAGGCGGCGCTAAACCGCTGAGCCACCCAGGGATCCCCCCATTTTTTTTATTTTTTTTATTTTTATTAAGCTGGCAAGCCCCGCATCCCACAAGTAGCCACAGAGCCTAGTGTGTATTTTTTCCTTAGCTGCTCTTAACCAGCGGCTATGTGCAAGGGAGTGTTCTAGGAAGACATTAGCCGAGAACATGGGAGGTATCGGTTTCACATCAGTTTGAAGGTGACAGCGAACCCAACGCAGGTCTCTAAACGCGCCGTTGCTGGCCCTGGCGCCGGAGCCAAAGCGTGGACGCCTGGATTTCCGGGCGGAGGCGCGGGTCGGCGGCGACCCCTCTGGCCTGGCGGACCTGTGTCGGGGGAGGACCGCGGACCCGGCCGCGGGGCAGGCAGGCGCTCCAGCTGCTGAGGGCGCCCAGGCTGCGGGGGCCCTGCTGGGGGGCAGGCGGGGCGCAGGGTTCAGGGGGGTTTGCACGCGCGGTGCAGGGGGCTTGTGGGCGACGGAGCTGGAGAGGTGAGCGCGGAGAGCTGAGGCCGCGTGGGGGCGGGGCCGTGGGGCGGGAGTCCTCGCGGGGGGGGCACCCCGGCCAGAGGTCAGAGCCAGATGCTTTTTTAAAAATATTTCATTTATTTATTCATGAGAGACAGAGAGAGAGAGAGAGAGGGAGAGAGAGGCAGAGACACAGGCAGAGGGAGAAGCAGGCTCCACGCAGGGAGCCTAACGTGGGACTCTATCCCGGGGCTCCAGGGTCACGCCCTGGGCGGAAGGCGGCGCTAAGCCGCTGCGCACCCGGGCTGCCCCTCTTTGTGTTCTTACAGCTCTTTTACGTCACGCGAGTACAGGACTCTCACATGACATCCTTGTGCGTTCCCTTCTACACCGAGTGCCCTGAGAAAGAGGCTTCTGTTCCACGGCTCAGGGCGGTGCACGTTGACGTTGGTGTTCCCGGGGAAGGGCTAGGCCTCGCAACCGCTTAGACCTCCCTTGGAATCCAGACCAGTCCTCTGATTGTGCTGAGTGACCTTGGGCAGGTTGTTTGCTTTTGCAGTCCTCAGTCTTGTCCATAAACACAATGATGTGGATGAAGCCACGGACTGGGAGGTAGGCCTTCCCATCCTAGTTAAGTCCCAATCTACTAAATGAGGCCACGGACAAAGGCCACATGATTGTAAACACAAGGTGGTCTGTGTTTGGGAGGGATTATAAAATTTATCTCTGGTGGCCTGTGAAGTATACTAATTGCCCTGTTGGCACAGATGGAGTCAGGCAGACAGAAAATGTTGGATTCAGTGCTCTTAAACCCAGCAAAATTATTGGAACAAACTCAAGTAATGCATCCTCTTTTTCTTGTAGCAATGTTATGTAAAGAATAGCATATTGATATATATCCTGTAATTACTATAACATCTTCAAGGTGGATTATATCTCCTGATAAATATTACTAGTCTTTATGGGAAAATATTCAGGGTTTTAAAAAAGATTTTATTTATTCACGAGAGACACACAGAGAGAGGCAGAAACATAGGCAGAGGGAGAAGCAGGCTCCCTGTGGGGAACCTGATGCAGGATTCGATCCCAGGACTCCAGGATCATGACCTGAAGGCAGATGCTCAACCACTGAGCCACCTGGGTGCCCCAGAAGAGGGTTTTCAAGTAACAGGGATCTACTAAGTAATTTTCTCCTCAGATAATGCTCTTGGAAAAAAAAAATGAATTTGATGCTTCAGCCTCTTCTCTATCCGTTCCCTTAATTTCTTTTGCTGGCAGCATCAGGGACCCACTACTTTCCAAATCTAATATTTTTTCATCTTTATTCACTCTGACTGTTTTATAGTATATGTAGCAGTGCTAACTTCCTGCTTTTTGAAAGCCATGTTGTCTTAGTAAACCCATTGTGCTTGCTTTCTTCTCCCCACCTCCCTTCTTTTTTGTTAGGTTGCAGTCCTTTCTCATTTTCCTTCGTGGTTTTTGTTTTTGTTTTTGTCTCTCCATTAATCTGTATTTTTCACTACTCCCTGCTACATACTTCTAATTCTACATGTCCAGAACCACACTTGACTTCCTTTTCAAGCTTTGTTCTTCACTCTACAACATAATATATAATATTCATATGTATATATATGTATATATTCAATCTTCCTTAGCCCCCACTACCAAAATTCACCAAGGTCTTATTTAGTCTGTCTCTTAAACATCCCTATTCTATCACCTAATAATTTTTTCCACTACATTGCTTTAGTCTTCAATTGTGTCTTATATTCCTACTCAGATTCTCATATTTCCTACTCATTGGGCAGGAAGTGTGAGTGCCCAGGAATTAGGATTATCCTGAGGCTTCTTCATGCACATTTTAGCTTCTAGCCTGGAATGGCTGTCATAGGATGTACTCATGGCCTGTCCATGTGGGCTCTCCGTGGTTCTCATAGCATAGAACACTCTCCTAAGGGAGTGTTCTGAAAGAGAATATCTAGAGACTGAGTTCCAAGTGAATCAGGTAGAAACTTCTACTACTACTATTACTTTCCTCTTATCTACCTATCTAGACTTGGAAATAACTCAAGTTCATTATTGTTGCATTCTGTTAGTTGCATGCAAACCACTAAGGCCAGCTGAGCCCAGATTCAAGGGGAGAAGACTTAGACTCATCTCTTGATTGCGGAATGGCAAGGTCACCTGGCATAAGAGAACGTGGGGTGGAAGATACCTTGAGAAAATATTATCTGTCAGATATATGTAACACATGTGTATATATTTGTGCGTGTACTTGTATATACACACAGAGGTAGTTTTTTCCCCCAAAGAACAATAATATTAGTAAATTAGTCTAAACTTTTTTTTCTGTTAAATTGTGGCAATCAATGTATATCAGTGTCACTTCCTTCTTTCCTCCCTGTTACTTTTGTAGTACTGTACATGGCTACTATACACAAAAATATACCTTTAGGGATCCCTGGGTGGCGCAGCGGTTTAGCGCCTGCCTTTGGCCCAGGGCGCAATCCTGGAGACCCGGGATCGAATCCCACATCAGGCTCCCGGTGCATGGAGCCTGCTTCTCCCTCTGCCTGTGTCTCTGCCTCTCTCTCTCTCTCTGTGTGACTACCATAAATAAATAAAAATAAAAAAAAATATACCTTTAGACCAGGTAACCACTTGCGGGCAAAATGACAGTTGCCACTTTAAATGCTTGAATTAGGAGGTCTACTTAGCTCTTTACCTTTAGTAAGTCAGCCTTTATAAAGAGGAAAGTATTGTGGCTTCTCAGCCCTCATCACTAATCACAAAAAAAAGAACAAAGTATCTTCTTTCTCCCTGTAATTTGGATGTGATACATATAATCCGAATTCACTGTGATCTCCCTAGAGCCCATTAGCAGATTACCAATCCTTTTTTTTATCGTGATTTATATCCAGAATTTCAATGAATAACCACACCCATGTGCTCTTCACCATTGGAGGAACATTCCTGTCACATGCTTAAAATTATATTGATAGTAGTCAGGTGCAATTCTGAATTTAACACAAGGACTTTGGAATTAGTGTGGTGGTCTGTAATGTGGGCCTAGGGCCAAGGAGAGAAAGGTGCCTCATTCTGGTTAACCTCAGTTTGCTATAATGTGGTTAGGTTAAGAGAAGGCTTCAGCAGATGAATGACATTTCTCATTTTGTCTACCTGCTATCAATAGCAGTAGACAAGGTAATTCTGATCAAATTCTGAGAAAACCAGAAAATCTAAGTAAAATTTACAATAAAAACCTACTTGAATGTATAAGGATAAAATAAGATAGAGAATAATTATCAGGTGGAGAAGGGAGAGAAGAAAGAAATCTAGAGAGCTAAATATGAAATTTGGTGTTATTTTTCCCATGGGAGTGTTTCTGCCATAAGCTAGTATTTGTATGTCCCCCCAGATTCATTTTGAAACCTAATACTCATGTGATATATGTTGGTTTGGCTTTTGAGAGATGATTAGGTCATGAGGGTAGAGCCATCATAAATGGGATCAGTGCCCTTATAAAGGAGGTTCCACAGAGCTCTGTCACTCGTCCTGCCACGTGAGGTTACAGCCAGAAGACTATGAACAAGGAAGTGGTTTCTTACCAGACACTGAATCTCTTGGTACCTTGATCTTGGACTCCAGCCTCCAAAACTGTGGGAAATAAATGTTTAGTGTGTATAAGCCACCCAGAGTATGGTATTCTGTTATAACAGCCTGAGTGGACTAAGTTGGTTTCTAATTTTAGAAGTGGTAGCTGAGATGCTATATGATTATGCAATACTTATGACATGTTGTTGCAGATATAAGAATGGAAGTTGGAATCCAGGGCCCACCAAAAGGGGTACCTAGTAAACTATCATGGTTTTGGATTGAATGGGTGGAGAGCTTCACTGACTGACACTTAAAGAAACCTTAGCCCAGAATCCAGTCACCTTGAAAATAGGTTGGCCGTTCCTGAAAATGTTAGACATAGAGTTGCCATATGACCTAGCAATTCATATACCCTAGAGAAATAAAAACATAGATCCACTAGGGGTGCCTGTATGGCTCAGTCAGTTAAGCATCTGACTTCAGCTCAGGTCATGATCTCAGGGTCCTGGGATTGAGCCCTTCATTGAGCTCTGCACTCAGTGTGGAGTCTGCATCACCCTCTGCCCCTCCCCCACCTTGTGCTCATTCTTTTTCTCAAATAAATCTTTAAAAAACATATCCACTTCGAAACTTCTATAGAAGGGATCCCTGGGTGGCGCAGTGGTTTGGCGCCTGCCTTTGGCCCAGGGCGTGATCCTGGAGACCCAGGATCGAATCCCACGTCGGGCTGCCGGTGCATGGAGCCTGCTTCTCCCTCTGCCTGTGTCTCTGCCTCTCTCTCTCTCTCTCTCTCTCTCTCTCTCTGTGACTATCATAAATAAAAATTTAAAAAAACAAAAGATTTAAAAAAAAAAGAAACTTCTATAGAAGAAGAAACTTCTATACAGATATTCATACTAGTAGTATTTATAATAATCAAAAGTGGAAATAATCCAAAGTGCATCAGCTGATGAATGGATAAGCAAAATTGTATATACATATAATAGAATATTATTCAATAAAAAGGAATGAAGTACTGGTGCATGCTACAATGTGGATGAACCTTGAGAACATTATGCTAAATGAAAGAATTCAGTCATAAATTGCCACATATTGTATGATTCCTTTTCTTATATTTTATTTATTTATTGGAAAAAGAGAGGAGGAAAGAGAGAGACAATGTGCAGACAGGGGTGCAGAGGGAGAAGCAGACTCTGTTGCTGAGCAGGGAGCCTTAGGTGGGGCTTAATCCCAGGACCCTGGAATCACAACCCAAGACAAAGAGATGCTTAACTGACTGAGCCATCCAGGCACCCCTATATGATTCTTTTTGTATGAAATGTCTGGAAAATGCAAAGCTTTGGAGACTAAAAGTAGATAAGCAGTTGTGTAGGGTTGGGTAGGGAATGGACAGTGAGTACTAATTGATAGGAGGTTTCTTTTTGGAATAATGAGAATGTTCTAAGTTTGGATTGTGGTAAAGGTTACAGAGCTCTATGAATATATCAAAAACTTTTGAACTGTACACAGTAAACAAATGAATTTCGTGATATGTAAATCATGTCTCAGAAACACTCTTCTTTAAAAAAACCTTTATCTCAGTCCCTGAATTTGGATCAAGGTATTTTGGATTGCTGTTGCCTTTAGGCACTGGCAGAAAAACAAAACAAACAAACAAACAAAAAAAGTGAAATTCTCTCTGGAGAATGAAGATTGTCATAGGCCACAAATTAATTCTAATTCTACAAATATAATTTTAAACACAATTTTAAAAGAAATAGCTAGGCACACAAAGGGACAAGATAACATAAATAAGAACCAGCAGAAACAATAAATATTAAGATTATAAAGACTCTAGCTATTGGAGTTACCAGACAGAGACTTAGAAAACTGTGCTTAATAGATTTACAATGATAAAAGACAAGATTTTTAATTTTGGCAAAGAACTAGAAACTATGGAAGACATAATGAATTTGAAAAAGAACCAAAAGATATTTTAATATGAGAAATATAATAAATATTTAAAACTCAGTAAAATAAGAGTAAAACAAAGCACAACTGAATAGAGAATTATCAAACTGAAAGGAAGTTCTGAGAAAAAACATCCAGAATAAAATACAGAGATACAAAACGATGAAAAATGTGATGAGAAGATAAATACAAAGAAGATGCCATGGGAAGGTCTAACATACACATAATCAAAGTTCTAGAAGCAAGTATGAAATGAATGGGGCAAAAGAAATGTTTGAACATACGAATGGTTGAAAATTTGTCAAATCTCATGAAAGAGATGAAGCTGCAAATTCAAGAATTGTTATAAACTAAAAAGAATTTTTATAAACTATATGTAGAATAGTAATAGAAATAATAACAAATGCATATTATAAAAATTTGCTGAAAACCAATAAGTAAAAAACTATAAAAACAGTGAGGGGGAATATCTTTAGGTTGTCTCTTATACTGATAGTACTAAAAATGGAAGGGAAATTTGTTATTCTGATGTAAGTTTATCTATAAAAAGGCTATAACATGTCAGACTTAGTGGTGAAATGATATAATTCCCTTTGAGATTAGATCAAGGATGCCTACCCTATCCTTACTATTACCACTTATATCCAACAATGTACTGGAAACTTGTGGGGGCAAGAAGATGAAAGTAATTGGTGAAATATTGGAAAGAAAATTTAAAATGTCACTATTTGAATGTGATTGTGTAAAAAACCCGAAAAGGTCCACATGAGTTTTTAGAATTAATGACTTCAACAAGCTTGTGATTCAAGATCAATAGACAAAAATGAATTGTATTTCTGTAAAGCAGGGTGAAAAAACTGAAAGTTTTTGAAACAGTACCATTTATAATATTTTGCATATTGCAACCTAATATTTTGCATCAAACAAAAAGTACTCAAAAATTCTTCACAGAAAAATAGGAAATATTATTGAGGTTAAAAGTGACCTAAAATAAACGTAATGATATACCATTTCATGGATTATCAGATTCAAAATCACGCTGATGTTATCTCAATCCAGCATGATCTATAAATTTAATTCACTCCAGTTACAGTTCCAACAACTATTTTGTGAAATTTGAGAAGATAATTCTAAAGCCTATGTTGGAAATTCAAAGGGCCAAGATTTGCCCAAGACAGTTAAGGTGTGTCTGCAATGATAGATGAATAGACAAAGTAAAAAGAGAGATGGAAAAAAGAAGACCTGTAAATAACAATACCTGATTTATGGAAAAAACCTACAGAGCACAAGGTAAAGGAAGATTTAGATATATAGTGCTTGGACAGAGAAATATGCACATGCCAAAAAAAAAAAATAGCATCTTGATTCCTAACCCATATCACGTAAAATCAGTATTCCATTAGCTATATATATCTCCATGTAAGAGATTCTTAAAATTTTAGGTAATATTAGATAATATATTAATTCAGAGCAGAAAAATAATTATTAAATGGGATATAAAATAATATACTATAAAGGAAAATACTGATAAATCAGACAATATTAAAATGAAGAACTTAGGTTCATCAAAAGATAACATTAAGAAAGAGAAAAGACAGGCTTTAAACTGGGAGAAGATAATTGCCACACACAAAGTCAATAAAGGGCTTGTGTCCAGAATATAAAATGAACTTCTTATGAATCAAAGGTAAAAAGGGCAAAGCCTTCACAAAGGAGGATATCCAAATTCCCGATACAAATGTGAAAAGGGCCTAGCCTCATTAATCAGAGAAAGAAATGCAAATTAAACCCACAATGAGATACCACTGCACATCTAGCAGAATGGCTAAAATATTTTTTAAAAAAGAAAATAGTAGGAGTTGGCAAGGATGTGAAATAACTAGAAATCTCACACGCTGCTGGTGGGGTATAAATTGGCACAATTAATTTGGAAACAAATGTGTGCCTGTACATCAAGATACATGCATAAGATTGTTCATAGCCACATAATAGCATAGTTCATAGCAGTAAAAAACTAAAATCAGCCAAAAAGTACATTATCAGTAGGAGGAAGAATATGTGAGAAAGAGAGGATTCTGAAGCAGGTGGAGCCAGATCAGAACAGAGGGAGAGAGAGAAGTAAGATTTGAAAAGGAAACTAACCAGATAGGATGACAGATTAGAAGGGGCAATGAGGAAGAGGGAGAAACCTCAGTGAGTGAGGTCCCAAGATCTCTGAGTTGTGCTGGTCACCAGGATGGGGGAAATAGAAGACAGAATGGGTTGATCTCTTTTTATTCATTTAACAAATATTACTGGGCACCATTTATATCCTAGGCACTTTGCTAGGATCTTGAAATACAAATGTTGAGTAAGAGTGCACAGTCAGCTGAGTCTTCATTTTAGCTTTATAGTATTTTGAACCCAGGTAATCGTTTACATTGGACAGACGGGCTTTTGTAACTCTAAAATGTCCACATAGTTAATGGTGAATCTGAGAGTCAACTGAAGCTTTTTGCCTCAGTGCTTTTTCTTCAGCCTAGTGAGGTGAGGTGAGGTGTGTGAGGCCTCAGAGGAGCATGTTTCCCCACCCCAGAGGTACTTGCAACAACCAGAGACGCAAAGCACATGATTATGTTCACTGTAGCCAGCCAGGGTTATGGGGTGACCAGCTAGCTCTCCTGTTCCATGGACTTCTGTAGCAATAAGCATCATCAATTTTTATTACTCCTTCTCCTGGCCAGATTCATTTAAACCTTGATTCAAATATTTTCCATTTACTATTTGGATAGCTACTAAGTGGTAGACACCGAACAAGTTATCAGAAACACACACACACACACACACACACACACACACACACACACACACAAACCCAGACACATTCTGTGGCCTTAGGGAACTCTCAAAACTCTCAATCTTGTAGATTAAGGCAGATCTATAAGCCAGTGAGGGAAATGGAGGGTTTGGGGGCTTTGAGAGGTGTAAGGGTATGGCATAGTGAGCACAGAGGAGGAAGTGGTCAATTCTGTTGGGATTTAATCTTGAAAAGTGGGACTGTTGCTTTTAGGACAATTGAGCAGGTAGTCAGGAAAGATAATAGCTCTAACTAAGCTATTATCTTGTGTAGTATCCAGAACAGTCTTGTGTTTCAGGAAACTTTCTGAGATTTTGCTGTTCACATGGTTGTACTAGTAAGTAGCTGATTATGTTGATATATAAGGCAAAATCAATATCTATTATTAAGAAGGTGTCAGTATGAAGAGGATAGACAACAAATGAGTATATGCTTCAAAGGAAGCCAGGTAGAAAAATCAGAGTAAAAGCAAAACCCAGAATGGCATCATACATGGAGGTCAAGGGAAGAAAATTTTTCAAGAAGAGACTGTCTGCCTGCATCAGATGCTTGAGACTTTATGTGAGAAGAGACTAGAGGACTGATTATTGAGTTTGGCCACATGAAGGTCATCAGGGTTTATGAAAGTCATTTCAGAGGAAAAGTGGGGATAAAGCGGAGTTGGAGTGGATCTAAGAGGGAATGGAAAGTAAGGAAGTGAAAACAGGTAATGTGGAAAACTTCTGAGAAGTATTTTTGCAGTTTAGGGAGTTAGAGAATGGAGTGGTCACTAGAGAGAGAAGACTAAATTGGTTAAGGTCATATTGTGGAGAATGTTTTTCATGTTGGCAATGGAAACCCTTGAAGATTTCAGAATCAGAAAATTCAGTGAATGTGCAGGGTGGAAGGGGCAGTAGTAACTTGGAGAGGGTGAAGTTGATAGACCAGTAAGTAGATAGTCCAGGAATAAGGGAATAAAGATATGGACCTGGGTGGTGGCCACCAGGTTGGAAATGAATAAGCAGACATGAGGTCCATTTTATTTTAAGATTTTATTGATTTATTTGAGAGAGAGAGAGAGAGAGCATGTGCTTGAGCTGGGGGAAGAGCAAAGGGAGAGGCACAAGCAGACTCTATGCTGAGTGTGGGGCTCAATGTGGGGCTTGATCTCATGACCCTGAGATCATGACCTGAGCTGAAACCAAGAGTCAGACGCTTAATGGAGTCATGCAGGTACCCCATAAATGAGGGCTATTTTAGAAGAATAGTGCCCGGGATCCCTGGGTGGCGCAGCGGTTTGGCGCCTGCCTTTGGCCCAGGGCGCGATCCTGGAGACCCGGGATCGAATCCCACGTCGGGCTTCCGGTGCATGGAGCCTGCTTCTCCCTCTGCCTGTGTCTCTGCCTCTCTCTCTCTCTCTCTCTCTCTGTATGACTATCATGAATAAATAAAAATCTAAAAAAAAAAAAAAAAAAAAAGAGAAGAATAGTGCCCAAATCACTTACTTAGAGAGACAAAAGAATGGAACTGAAAGGAATCTGAGAGGAATCTAATCTTTATAGAAAAGGAAAGTAACACCTAAGAAGGGAGTTAAAGCATATATCTTACATGAAAGGAAATTATATTAAATGTACACACATATATTTATGCATTGAGAATATAAAATGTACCTGAGGACACCCCAGCTAGGGGTTCTGGGTAAGATCATTTATACAGTTTGCTCCTTGGTCTTCAACAGCCCCATCTGGCAAATGGTAGGACCTTTGGCTTTCCTCATTCATTTTTTAAAAAAGATTTTATTTATTTATTCTTGAGAGACACACAGAAAGAGGCAGAGGCATAGGCAGAGGGAGAAGCAGGCTCCACGTAGGGAGCCCGACATGGGACTTGATCCCAAGTCTCCAGAATCAGGCCCTGGGCCGAAGGCAGCGCTAAACCGCTGAGCCACCCCTGGGCTGCCCGGCTTTCCTCATTCATGTCTCATAGGTGTTCCCAACAAGGCAGGGCCATGGTACCCATGAACA
Organism: Canis lupus dingo; assembly: GCF_003254725.2. NCBI lineage: Eukaryota > Metazoa > Chordata > Mammalia > Carnivora > Canidae > Canis > Canis lupus. Next base: position 44,071,457 of record NC_064250.1, on the reverse strand, counting down.
GAACGTGCCCTCTGTTCTGCAGGACTCACTTTAGACTCTGGGCACATGGAGCCTTTGCTCTGCACTTCTGTTCTGTGGTCATCTTGAATCTGTCACCTCTTACCTCTTCTCTGCATATTTGTGGTCCTCAGTTGGCCAGCTCTCCTCACATTCCTGTTGTGGTGGAGCTGGCTTTTCCTCCAACTCTGGTTATGACTTGGGCACCGGCTCTCCATATTGATGCTGCTGGAGCCAAGTTGGCTCTTAGCTGCTGCTGAGACTATGGACAGATTACTTAACTTCTCCGTGCTTTTGATACCCACTTAGAAAATGGTAAAAAATGCAAAAAAAGGAAAAAAAGAAAATGGTAAAAATATTACTGCTTACCTTCTAGGTTTGTGCTGAGTATTATTAATTAATTACTGTAAAACACTTAAATATATTAGTATTTAGAGAGCTTAGAACACCATTTGGTCCATATGAAGTATTTTTACAATATTATAATTATACTCACCTGATACTATGGATCAAACCCAATGTTGAGCTCAGGCTCTCTTCTTTTCTTCCAGCCCCAAAACACGCTACTTAAGAGGTGTGTGTGTGTGTGTGTGTGTAGAAGGCTTTACTAAAGATTAGGGTAATGGAGGAATTTGCATTTCATTTGTGCCAACAACTTTCAATTTCAGGGTATATAGTTCTGTTCCTAAAAGTTTCTCAAACATTTCCAGTTTAAATTTACTCTCCTCTCATTCTCTGCTCATCTCACACTTTTCATCTTTATGAATGTAGAGAAATTGAGCTGTTTTTTCACCTTTAGCTCTACTGACTTGTGGTCTCAGGGTTTTATCATTCACCTTTGACCTACTGATTAGGAATTTTATTAAGGATAGGTATTTCCTTCTTCTGTGAGCATTAATCACGCAGTAGATACAGTTTCTAATGGTTCTCATGTATTCTTTAATATTGAAGTATGTTGAAAGCAATCCTATGAATTCTTTTATCATTTGAGCCATCGGTCTGGCTGTAGGTTTTCTGTAAATTCACACTTTCACACCTTAGGCTTTGAAAGTAATACAAGAAACTGTGAGCCCCTAAAGAGCACAGATTAAATCTTTTTCATCTTTATGTCTGCAGCAGTACCCAGTGGGTGTCTCAAAAATTGATGTACACTTTATAATTCATTGTCTATATCTTTTCAGTAGGAATGAAATACTTACGTGTGGAGAAAGCTTCAAGCCTGGTACTCATTTGCAGTTAGTGGGTATAAGGTTGCAAAATTTCTTCACTACCATGGTGGTAAAGTAAATGATTCCTTTTGGGCTCAGCTTAGGTACCATAGCTTAGGTACCATAGAGACCCAGCTGATACACTACTGCATAATCCCAGGAACTTTTTAAGCATCATGAGCAATTCTCATTCTTTTCACTCCACAGGACTTGATATCTAACTTTATGTCACTGTAATAATTCCTCTTGATATTGAGTTTCTTCTGTGAAATAGTAAAGAATTTAAATTTTCTACTAAGTTTAACAGTTTACCATAGTTCTTCCTGTAGTAGGGTACTCTTGGGAGAAGAATGAGAGAAGTGGTATCTAAAAAGTAGAAGTAACATTCTTTTCTCTGCAGACATATTACTTCCAGCATGGCAAATACCACTTTTGTTTCCTATACAGTTTTGTTTAAAATATTTTTTGTAATAAAGAGTATGACTATATTTTTTGATGTTTAATTGACATCTTTTAAGCCTCATCTCTCCCTCTTGGCCATTGTCCCACATATGGGAAAGCTGATAAGAAAGTCCAAGAGATCTTTTCTTTGTACCTGTGGAACTTCAAACCTATGCATGGGAACCCTTGCTCTAGTCACCCTCCTTAGTCACTCTGAAAACCTCAAACCAATCTTTTCCTGCTCTCTCAAGCCATTTTTGGACCTGTTTGGGAGCCACCCTGTTCTCCCCAGAAAACCTTATTATATAACTAATAAGTCTTTTCACACCTTCCTGTTTTGTGTGTGCACATTTAAGTCAGATTTGAATAGGAGTCCATCCGGACTCTATAATGTATGTGCAACAATTTTACAAAATATTTAATGCATACAAAGGAATGTTTATATGTTTAAAGTATAAATGCAGTTTTAAAAAGCTCTGGACCATGGGATGCCTGGGTGGCTCAGCGGTTAAGCATCTGCCGTTGGCTTAGGACATGATTCTGGAGTCCCGGAATCAAGTCCCACTTTAGGCTTCCTGCATGGAGCCTGCTTCTCCCTCTGCCTGTGTCTCTGCCTCTCTCTCTCTCTCTCTCTCTGCATCTCTCATGAATAAATAAATAAAATGTTTAAAAAAATAAAAAAAATAAAAATCTCTGGACCTATCACCCAACCTAAGAAACGGAACATTACCACCACTGTATTTGAAGTGCTTTTCCCTGATTCTGTGCCTCACCCTACACAAACCAGTTCCCTATCCCAGCTTATCAAGGCATTTTGGGTATTTGATTGTTTATCAATCCCCTAATTTTATTTTTTACATTTAAGCTACAGGTGTACATATTGTTAAGTTACATATTGTTTGGTATTACGTGTTTATTAACTCAATATAGATGACATCATGTTGTATAAACTATGTGAGTACTTTTTCTTGTTGATATTGTATTTGGAAGTTTGGATTCATAGAGCTGCAGGCATGCGTTTTCTCTACTGTATTGTATGTCTGTAGTGTGAACATAGTACAAGTAATTTATTGATTCTCCCCTATCTTTTGATCTCATGTATAATATTACATTAAACATTCTTGTACATAAGATCTGGTGAAACTGTGCAAGAATTTCTCCAGCATGTATGCCTAGGAGTGGAATTTCTGCATCATACAATATCCACAGTTTTAACTCTATTTAATAATGACAAGTTGATTTCCAATTTCATATCTATTTGGATAAACAATTTTTCTAGCACTATTTACTGAAAGGCTCTTAACCTACTGATCCATGTTATCTATTCCATCACAAATCAAGTTTGTGTGTGTATATTATATATATATATATATATATATATATATATATATACATATATATATATATATAGTCTGAGTTCTTGGTTCTGATCTATCAGTCTGTTTTTGTTTATTTCCATACAGGTACAATCAGACTTATGAAGATAGTTTAGTTATAAGCCTTGGTATCTAATAAAACAAGATTCCTACTTTATTCTTTTTCTTTAGGAGTGTCCTCACTATTCTTTGGCCTTTGTTCTTCCATAGAAGTTTTAGGAACAGCTTATTGAGCCACCAGCCAAGAAAACAAAACAAAACTTCTTAAGTTTTTGACTGGGATCGAATTGAATCTATAAATCAAAATCTTTGTAGTGTTGAGTCTACGTATTTATAAACATAACTCCCCATTTATAGAAGTCTTCTTCAGTGTCCTTCAAGAATGTATTATGATTTTCCTCATGAAGGTCTTACACATTTTTGGTTAGGTTTATTCGTAGCCACCTCATTTTTATGTATTATTGTAAATGTAAATCTTTTTTCTAAATTAGGTTTTATATTTTATTTTTTTAAAGATTTTATTTATTTATTCATATAGACAGGGAGAGAGAGAGAGGCAGAGACACAGGCAGAGGGAGAAGCAGGCATCATACCGAGAGCCTGACACAGGACTCGATTCAGGGCCTCCAGGATCACGCCCTGGGCTGCAGGCGGCACCAAACCGCATCGCCACCGGCGCTGCCCGGTTTTGTATTTTAAAAGCTGTGTTTTGGGATCCCTGGGTGGCGCAGTGGTTTGGTGCCTGCCTTTGGCCCAGGGCGCGATCCTGGAGATCCGGGATTGAATCCCACATCGGGCTCCTGGTGCATGGAGCCTGCTTCTCCCTCTGCCTGTGTCTCTGCCTCTCTCTCTCTCTCTCTCTCTCTCTCTCTCTGTGACTATCATAAATAAATAAATAAATAAATTAAAAAAAATAAAAGCTGTGTTTTGATGGTGTGTATAAAAGAGCTTGACTTGTATGCCTTGATTTTGATTCCAAATACAGTAACCATACAACATTGTCATTCCAATAATTTATCTACAAGTTATTTTGTTTTTTTTTCTCTGCATCTCTGAATAGTAACAGTTCTGATTCTTCCTTTCCAGTTCTTGTAACTTTTAAATCTTTTTCTTACCTTTCACTGGCTAGAATGTCCCATACAATGTTGTGTAGAAATGTTTTGTTCCTGATTGTAAAAAATTTCATCATTAAGAAGGTATGTAGACTGCAGATGCCCTATGCTGACTGATGGTTATCCTGGGAGTGCTCCTTGGTTGCCCAATAATGAAGTAGCTGGGACTGGGGTTACTGCTTCTTCAGCTCAGTAGCAGGGGATAAGCCTAAGCCTAACTTCACATACGACTGGAGGCTTTCTCTCCTTGAGGTGCCTGAGTCCAGTTTCATTAAGATCTTCAGTAAAAATGAAAACATATGACCATACAAAGACTTGAACATGAATATTCATGGCAGTATTTCTCACAGTAGCCAAAAAGTGGAAGCAACTTAAATGTCCACCAACTAGTAAATGGGTAAACACAATATGGTATAGTCATACAATGGAATATTATTTGGCAATAAAAAGGGATGAAGTGTTGACACATGCCACAAGATGGATGAGCTACAAAATCATTATACTCGGGTGAAAAAAGCCAGTCACAAAAGAATGCATAGTGCGTGAATCCATTTATGTTAAATATCCAAAAAGAGCAAATCTAAGGTAGAAGCAAATTAGTGGCTACCTACTGCTGGGAATGAGAATGGAGAATGTCTGTAAATGGACATGAGGGTTTTTTAGGGTAATGGAAATGTTCTAAAATTAAGTTGTGATGATGGTTGTACAACTATAAATATAAGAAAATTAATTTAATTATACACTTAAAATGGGTGAATTTTATGGCATGTAAATTATATCTCAGTGCGGCTGCTTAAAAAAACAAAACAACTATAAAAGCAGCTGATGTTCCATGACAATAATCTGACTGGCATCTAAACCTAGACCACTTGGTGTCTAGGTCCTGACTGATTATTCCCTGCATACAAAGCTGCTCTGATGCTTTCATGGAAGGTAGGATAGTAAAGGGGCAGGAGACCATTGCAAACAAATCACTGAATAGTTGCTGTCTACCCAGATTATAGTGCAGTTATCAACTGGTCACACTCATTGGCCACCACAGTACTGAGGGAATGCACTCATGAGTGTAGTAGCCATGGTGGCACAGATGAAGGCTTTGTATGGGCACAAAAGCATGCGTCCCTCATCAAAGCTGACCTTGCTACTGCTTCCACCCTGCAAGTTAGCTACAGACACTAATGCTGAGCCCTTTGAGGAGTGAATCTTTGAGGACACCAACATTCACTTAGTGGCACTTGATTACACAAGACCCTTCTGCCCTGGAAGGGGCAGCAATTCATTTTGACATGTGTTCTAAGTGTGCATTTACTTTTCCTGGCTATAGTGACTTGGTTAGCACTTCTATTCAAGGACTCACAGAGTATACGATTTACTGATTTGGGATATTCCACATACTGTCATTTCTGATGAAAGGACCCAATTTATGAAAAAAGAGGTTCTGCAGTGGGTACATGCCTGTGTGATTCACCCGCCCTGCTACATCCCACATCATCTGTAAGCTGCTAGCCTGATAGAGCAGTGAAATGGCCTCAAAGAAACAGCTGAAGCAAGTTTGGAGGTTATATCCTACAAAGGTATTCCTTCAGGATGCAGTATATAGATCAAAGCAGAGGTTGGCAAACTGGTTCCAAGGCCAAATCGGGCTTGGTGCTGTTTTACAAATATAATATTGGAACACGACCACACTCATCATTTATGTATTGTCTGGCTTCTCTCATGCTACATCAGCAGAATTAAGTAGTTGTGTCAGAGACTGTATGGTCCACAAAGTCTAAAATAGTTACTGTCTGGCACTTACAGAAAAAATTTGCCACTTTTTCCTTAAAACTGATGATTGTATGGTTCTGTGTTACTGCTGGGAACCAAGGAGTGGGAAGAATGGCTCTGTTCCAGCCAACACACTTGGGAAACTTTTACTTCCAGTTTCTGAAACTTCAGATTCTTTAGTTGAAGAACTAGAGGTCCTGGTTATAGAGGTCCTGGACACTTCCATTAGGGGACACATTAATAGTTTCACTAACCTTCAGGCTGTGGCTGCTATTGATCATTTTATGCTCATTGTTGCCAGTAGACTAGCAAGAGTTACCATACTTGAAGGGATAACTGACTTTGATAATCCTGAGGATCTGGGGTTGCTAGTATGTAATGGTAGCAGAGAAGAATATATTTAGGACCCATGTGAACTTCTGGGGCATTTCTTGGTAATCTGAACCTCAGTTTTCATTGTCAATTGGCAAGTAGAGCTCAACTGTGGCCAGACAACAGCATGGTAACCAAAGTCTCAGACCCATCAGGTGACAGTCAGTACCATGCAAGTCACCTAGACCAGCAAAATTGCTGGCACAAAGTGAGGGGAACATAGAATGGGTAGTAAAGAAAGGAAATGATCAATATCACTTCTGACCTCAGAACCAACTGCAGCTGTGGAGGCTATAGTTTATCCCACTAACTTCTCTTTTAAGTTGTCATAGAAATTATGATCAACCAGAATCCTGGAGAATTTGCAAAAGAATGGAATAAACCTAATGTGTAAAGCAAGTGGGCCTGGGTGGTCAAGGGATGGAGCACAGCAGACAGTGTCGGTGCTCTGTCCTTTTGTTGGCGTGGTGAACTCATTCTTCTTCAACGGCTGCATATGTTGCTACTAATGCACCTGCAACATTTGTAAGAGGCTTGCCTTTGGTAGGTTGGAGCAACATCACCAGGAGATATCTCTGGAAGTTATGTACTACATATCCCTTTAACAGTCTGTAAACAGTGACTGCCTAAAACCTCACTCCCCAGCTCTACTGTGGAAAAGATGTGATGTGGTGTGTGCATCAGAGCTCCTGGAGATTTCAGCCTGAGGCTAGACCCAGCTAAAACCACAGTCTTGCTTTGTTTCTTCTGTTGGCCTCTTCTGTTACCCCTCACTCCCTTACAGATTTTTTCCTTTTTCTTATAATTTTGAGTTTGGACCTTAAAAGATGCTGTTGATAAGTGGGTTGGTTTAAAACAGGCAGCCTGGGGGTATGTTTGGCTCAAAATTTCTCATGTAATTATGTAATTTCTCTCTTAATAAATAACTCGATTATATATTTTCTGCTTGGTAAAGTTTGTTCTGTATTTTCCCCCCTAATGTCTAAGGTTGGAATGCTTAGTTCATTAATTTTGAGTCTTTTGTGTTTCCTTAGGAATATACAATTATCCATTTTCTTCAAAGTAAGCCTTTAACAGCATGTCACAAGTATTGAATATGACATTCTTTATCAGTCAGTTCTGAGAATTTTCTGATTTCCTTTATGACTTTTTTGGATGCATAAATAAATTTTAAAATTTCCAAACACTTGGAAGTATTTCTACTTGTCTGTTATTGATTTGTAACTTAATTTTATGGTTGTCAAGTAAGTGTTCTGTATGAGGAGTGAATTGAGGAGTGAATTCCAGTGAATTGAGGAGTGAATTCACTGATTTTTAAAAATTGCTGACATTAGTCTTATGGACTATCATATTGTGTGCTTGGAAAGAATGTATATTCTGTAGCTGTTGAGTGCAGTAATCTGTATCTATATCTATATATCTATATGTATATATGTGCTTTTCATTAAACTTGTTAATTATTTTGCTCAGATTCCTTATATCCTTATTTTTTGGTCTATTTAATTTACTATGATAAATTAGTTAAAATCTTCCTCTGTGATAGTGAAATTGTCTATATATTTTGAGACTATGTTATTAAGTACATAAAGTGTAGAATTGTTTTATTTTCATGATAAATTGAAACTTTGATCATTATATAGTGATCATCTTTATCTCTAGAAATGCTTTTTTGCTCTAAAGTCTTATTTTATAGTATTAGTATCACCACACCAGATTTCTTTAATATTTTCCTAGTCTATTTTTCCCCTGCTTTGACTTTCACACTTTTTTTGTCCTTGTGTTTTCACTTATAAAGAGCAGAGAATTGGATTATTTTTAATCCAGTCTGACAATCATTGACTTTGAATTGGATAGCTTAGATAATTTCCATTTATTTGGATCAGTTTTATATTTGGTATGGTAGATATCATCAAAATAGTCAGTGACTCTTCCTAACAGCCCCTCCTTTATTTATTTATTTATTTATTTATTTATTTATTTATTTATTTATTTATTTATTTTTTAAAGATTTATTTGACAGGAAGAGAGAGTACAAGCAGTAGGGGCTGCAGGCAGAGGGAACAGGAGAAGCAAGCTCCCTGCTGAGCAAGAAGCCTGTTGTGGGGCTTGATCCCAGGACCCTGGGATCATGACCTGAACCAAAGGCATATTCTTAACCAACTAAGCCACCCAGACACCTCCTAACAGCCTTTCCTTACAAGCCGTGTCTCTTCTAAGGTTATCTCTATTGAAGTATTATAACCCCATTGATATCTAAGTCTATTAAGAGATGTGGTCTTAATTATGATGATGATTTTTTTTTCTAATTAGAAGTGAGTAGAAATAAATGTACTACTTCTGAGTAGAAGCTTGTAGAGTCACTATGCTATTCTGAGTCGTTCTCTGTCACCATACCTGTGGGTTTCAGACTGAAGCCATTCCTTCAGTCTGGGTTTCAGATTGAATAGCTAAGGACAGCCAAAGACTGGCATGCAATTTGAGAGAGAAACAGATTCTCTAAGTCACTGAGATTTGGGGATTATTTATTAATGCAGGATAACTTTACAAGATCTGATTAATACAGATGACCCTTGAACAACAAAGGGGTTGGGGGCACTGACCCCCACACAGTCAAAAATCTGCTATAGCTTTGACTCCCCTAAAACTTAATACTAATAGACTACTGTTGACAAGAAGCCTTATCAATAACATAAGCAGGCAATTAACACATATTGTATATGTTATATGTATTACATACTATATTCTCACAATGAAGTAAGCTAGAGAAAAAATATTAAGAAAATCATAAGGAAGAGAAAATACATTTACACTATTGTACTGTAAGAAATCTGTATATAAGTGGACACATGTTGTTCAGACCCATGTTGTTTAAAAAGAGACAACTGTACACTTAAATTTATTTCTACCATTTTATTTGCTACCCTCTATTGCTCTGTGTATTCTTTTTTGTCTTCTATTGTGCTTTCTTCTTGATTTTTAATTTTTTCATTCCTTTTCTCCCCAACAGAAAAATTGGTTTTGTTACATGATTCCAGTATATAATGAAGAAACAGGCACAGCATAAATAGAAAAGTACTTCCATTTGGAAGACTCTATGATACATAGCAATCACTGATCCATAGCAGTTTTGAAATTCTGGTGGGCACATATGGTTAAGGCCCTCCATCTTTGAGGTGGGAAATATTTTTTGATTAAATATACTCTACAGATCGAAGGGACTTCTTTTTCCATTGTTCTTTGTGGCCCTGACTTGACCTTCTGGAAATTTCTTCCTTTTGTATTATTCTTCTTGGCCCCATGTGAAATAGAAGGCAATAGGACCTCCTTGTGGGCCATGCAGTTTTCTGACTTTGGTTGCTCTACTTTTTCTGGCAATAAAACTCCCTCAAACTTAATAGACTTGCAGTCTATTTTATTTCAATCAGCTGTATGTGCCAGTATCCATATTTTCATTTATTTATAAGTGTGCTTTCTTACAGTGTTCTATTTCTTATCTTTGACACATATATTCCTACATCCTCACTCCCTTTAATATCAGATAAATTGAGTCTATTAGATGTCACTGGGAAGAACACATACTCTAGCTATTTACTGAGTTACTTTGTATAAATGATCAATTTGCTGGATACCACCCTCTTAATTTGCTTTTTGCTTTGAAGTTCTTAATCCATTTCTCAGGACAGTAGAGGCTGTGTAGCATCGCCATTACTCTGAGGAGAAAACAGTCAGTAGCAGGGTGCAAAAATGCAGAGCAATAAAACCTTTAACTTGGAGAAGTAAGACCATACTCCAAGGAAGCAGCAGCAGCAGCACCACCAGCAGCACCACCAGCAGCAACAGCAGCAGCCACCACTGCCACCAATACCTGCAAATGGGCAAAAAGCCAGCAGCCAAAATGAAGGGTTGACCATTGACCTGAAGAATTTTAGGAAACCAGGAGAGGAGACCTTCACCCAATGTAGCCAACTCTTTGTGGGCAATCTTCCTCCCGATATCACTGAGGAGGAGATGAGGAAAGTATTTGAGAAATATGGGAAAGCAGGCAAAGTCTTCATTCATAAGGATAAGGGCTTTGGCTTTATCCGCTTGGAAATATAAACCCTAGCAGAGATTGCCAAAGTAGAATTGGACAACATGCCACTTTGTGGAAAGCAGCTGCATGTGTGCTTTGCCTGCCATAGTGCATCCTTACAGTCCAAAACTTTCCTCAGTATGTTTCCAGTGAACTGCTGGAGGAAACTTTTTCTGTGTTTGGCCAGGTGGGGAGGGCTGTAGTCATCGTGGATGATCGAGGAAGGCCCTCAGGAAAAGGCATTGTTGAATTCCCAGGGAACTCAACAGAAAGCTCTGAACAGGTGCAGGGAAGACTCCTTCCTGCTAACCACATTTCCTCAGCCTGTGACTGTGGAGCCCATGGACCAGTTGGATGATGAAGAGGGACTTCCAGAGAAACTGGTTATTAGCAGTTTCACAGGTAGCAAGAGCAGTCATCCAGATTGGCTCCTTTGAGTATGAGTATGCCATGCACTGGAAGGCACTGATTGAGATGGAGAAGTAGCAGCAGGACCAAGTGGACCGCAACATCAAGGAAGCTCATGAGAAGCTGGAGGTGGAGATGGAGGCTGCTCGCCATGAGCACCAGGTCATGCTAATGAGACAGGATTTGATGAGGTGTCAAGAAGAACTTAGGAGGATGGAAGAGCTGCACAACCAAGAGTGCAGAAACGAAAGCAACTGGAGCGCAGGCAGGAGGAGGAGTGAGCAGGCACCAAGAGGAAGAGATGTGGCAGCAACAGGAAGAAATGATGCAGCAACAGCAGGAAGATTCAAGGGAACATTCCCTGATGCAAGAGAACAGGAGATACGGATGGGCCAGATGGCTATGGGAGGTTCTATGGGCATGAACAATAGAGGTGCCATGCCCCCTGCTCCAGTGCCAGATGGTACCCCAGCTCCTCCAGGACCTGCCACTATGGTGCCAGATGGGACCTTGGGATTGACCCCACCAGCAACTGAATGCTTTGGCCTGGCTGCTACAATGGAAGGAATTGGGGCAATTGGTGGAACCCCTCCTGCATTCAACCGTGCAGCTCCTGGAGCTGGATTTGCTCCAAACAAACGTTGCCGACACTAATAAAAATTTCAATGTCTTGTTTCCCAAAAACCCTTAAAAGCAGGACCCTTTTTGGACTAGCCAGAATTCTGCCCTGGGAAAGTGTTAGGGATTCCTCCCAGTAGTTAGGTCTTCCTTGCCTGTACTACTCTGAGGGAGTTTACTGGAGGCTGAGGGCAAGGGAGGGGCGATATTTAACAAATCAGTTCTGTGTGGTATATCGTTTAACTAATTGATTCTGTGTGGTGCATTCCTGAAGTCTCATGTGATTGTTGAGGGTCTTGGGGGGTGGAACCATGGCAAAATGGATCCAGTTAGAGCCCCCATTAATCTTGGTCATTCCATTCTTGTCCATCCTGTTCTTTTTACTTTCTCATTCTTATATCCTCTAACCCCATAGACACTGCCGCATACACCACAAAAACAAACATTCCCCCCCAGTGACCTTAGCCCCATTCCATTCACTCACAGATGGGAATTCAGGCAAATGTCCACAGAGGTCACAGAAAACATATGATTCTGTTATATCCCATATATTACCCCTTCATGTCCTAAGGAAGACCTTTCTCTTAGAGATTTTCATTTTAGTGTACCTTTAAAAAATCCTGTGTTAAGTTGCCTCCATCTTTTTTTTTGGGGGGGGGGGGTAAGGACAACCCAGGTATGGCCCTTTTATCTCTATGATGCTGTTCACAGCTTTTCTTGATGGGCCTAGTACAATCTTGGGAACAGGATAGCTGTATGCTACAGGTCAGACAGTAGCTCTGAGACTTTCCTATCTTAGATAGTTATGCTGTGCATTTTTTAAAATTGGTGTACCATGTTTGATTTGTCCCTCATGTCTTTGGAGTTTTCCTGAGAAATGGAACAGTAATGCAGCATCAACTTATTAAAATACGTTTTAAGCCTTAAAAAAAAAAAACTGTTCTTAATCCATCCAGTGGTTTTCACAGTTATAAGGAACACTCCTTTAATTTGACCTTTGCTTCAAGGCTGAGTTATAATTAGCCTTTGTTGCTCAAAGATTTTATTATATTTAGCTTTGACATTTTGGGATGGTGAGGAAGTTTTCTTTTCCATCTCTGAAAGTTCATGAATTTTCATATTCTCTCTACTCCCTTTTATTCCTGTTCATAATCATACAAATTCTTTCTTCAACTCAGGAAATGGTCAAATGCAGCTAAGTACCAACACTCCCTCATGAAGTTTGTTTTCCAACTTCTTTCCTTAGAGCCACATATAACTTTATTAGGCACCTGATATGTTTCCCAACTTAGGGCAGATGACTTTTTACCAAACATCTTGGCATTACATGTTGCTCATCTTCAATACAGATTTTCCTCATTGCTTTAAGTACCAGTGCTTGTTTCTGTTGGGATTAAGTATATTGTTATATGAACAACCCCAACTTTTCAGAAAGAATCAAGATTTCATCCTCATTCTGGGTTACAGGCTGTTGAAGGTTCAACAGGAATAGTCTAGTCACTGGTCACAGCAGCAAGGGGACAGAGAATGGATACTCTAACTCAAATACTTCTTCTTGGAAGTAACACTTCATCCATATTTCATTGATCAAAGTTAGATTCATGGCCAAGGCTAATTTCCAGTAGGCAAGGAGGTACAGGCTCCCAACATTCCCCAGAGGAGAGGAGAATCATACATACTAAGGAGTAGCATTACTTTCTGCAACAAAATACAAAGTTGTTATCTTTAGTCTCTTCTAAAACAATAATAAGGGCATTAGAAAACATTAAATCTGATTTTCTGAACTTTTATACCTCCCAGGGTATTTAAAAAATATTCTCCCAAATTAGATATTATTTTAATGTCATTTTCTACAGTCAGTGTTTCTTTAGATTCATTCATATATTTACCACTTATTTTCCCACATCACATTTTCTTATTAAATTCAGTTTCTTTTTGTGTGTGTGACATAAAGCCTTTAGAGTCCTTCAACTGAGTCTATTAGTAGAAAATTATTTTTGTTTGTCTGAAAAAGTTATATTTCACCTCTTTTCTTCTACGTGAGAATTCTCTTGGGTACTCTATACTAGGCTTTCTTTTCAGATTTTTGAAGGTGTGATTCCTCTGTCCTATGGCCAGTACCATTGTTGTTGAGAATTCAGTGTTTGTAAAACTGCCATTATTTTGTATCTAATCATCTTTCTTTCTAGCTTCTTTTACAGTCTTCTTTTCTTTGTTCTGCTGTAAATGCACTATGATGTGTCTCAGTGTGGAAGTCTAATTTATCCAGCTAGGGATTTGGAAATCTTAATCTGAGAGTTCGTCTTTTTTTTAATCTGAGAGCTCTTATCTTTCATCAGTTTGGAAAACTTGGAGACTGTATCTCCAAGAATATTCCTTTTACAATTCTGCCTTGAAATTCTGATTAGATATAAGATAGGTCCTCTTACTCTAATGTCTGGGGATTTTTCACCTACCTTGTAGTATTTACTTTTTGTCTTTTACTCTACTTTGGTCTTGGATAATTTCTCTTACTTTCTTGTTAGGATACCTATATGCATATAAGGATACCTATATGCATATAAAAACTATCCAAGTGTTTAAATTATTTTGCTACGTGAGCATGGAACTAGATCTATAGTTTACCATACTGTCAAGTATGGAATTGAATTTTCCTTTTTTTTTTTTGCTTTCTTATTTGTTACTTGTATTTTTTAATTCTTTTTTAATTCTGTTACTTTTAAACAGGTACACTCAAAAGGCCATTAAGAGAACTGGTGTTTGTTTATGACCCTTTAAACTACAATGACCTATCACTGACCTCCATCCCATATGTAGAATTTTCAGCATTTTCTATTCCAGGCAGTTACCTTAGTCCTTCCCTATTTTGTCCATTTCCTTGTTTTTACTTCTTACTTGAATCCAGAGTATACTCAGGTTCTGACCTTTGTCTTTATATTTCATTTTAAACCCAAAGTTGATCTTTTAGACATGAATACAAATTTAGCCTTCTGAGTTTTTATATCTTCATACTTCCTAGAATTTGTCTTGGTTCACATCATTGCCCTTTCTGCTTTTTTACTGTCATAACTGAACTGTTAGACTTGGCTAGATCCTGCAGGAATCATCCTACTCTGTTATTAGCCACCTGACTTGTACCCTGGAAAAGTGTGTCCCTATTCAAAAAAGAACAGTCAGGAAGGAAAAGATAGTTCCACCTCTGACCACTCTTCTGACAGTGATCAAACTTGGGTATTTAAACCAAATATACTCTAAGATTTTGTGTTTTACTATTGGCTGGGTTGGTATTAATATGATGGCATATCTCATGTTCCAGGTATTGATTTGTTGACCTCATGTTTGGCAAGTGTTTTCTACTTTTCCTGGGTGGCTTGTTCATAGGTTTTTTTATTCACACAGATTTTTTGGGCTTTAGAGTTGTGGTTCATTTCAGTGTTCCAAACATGGCATCTAGTTCCAAGGAAACATCTTCCTTTGGTGTGCACATTTTCATCTCTAAATAAAGTACTGTGGACAGAGGAATGCATTGTTCTCAGCCAGGTTGGTATCATGTGAAAACTCCCAGATCCAGGAACGGGTTCAGCTTTATGCAGGCCAAAAACCTTAGAGTGGAAAGAAGTCATGCATGGTACTCTTATCAGAATAAGAAAAGATGAGGGGGTCTGGGTGGCTCAGTGGGTTAACCGCCTGCCTTTGGCTCAGGTCATGATCACAGGGTCCTGGAATCAAGTACCACATCTGGCTCCCTGATCAGTGGGGAGTCTGCTTCTCCCTCTGTTCCTCCCCCGACTTGTTCTCTCTCTCATATAAATACAATCTTCAAAAAAAAAAAAGAATAAGAAAATATGGATGCAGAACAAAAAGAAAGAAAGAAAGAAAGAAACCCAGATGTTTACTACCATTTATTACTTGTGGGTTGGGCAAAGTCTGACTACAAAAAGATATGTAGAAAGACCCTCCACTCCTTGAGCTTTCTTTTCCTATGCCTTTGAATAAGTGATTGTATCTCTTAATTCTCTCCTTTGCTTTGTAGTTTAGACAGGCAGCCTGGACCTTGAGTACCTGAAGGGTAGCCAGGTAGCACCTGTTCCCTATAAACCTAGCAGAGTTTCCACTTCTTCACAAGCTGAATTCCATTCCTTGGGATCATCCATTCTCTAGGTCACCACAAGGTACAGAGGGCCTAAGCAATGGTGAGTATAAAGACGAGACTTAAGGAAGGGTACTTGAAGTAATGAACACTGGGTGTTGTATACAACTGATGAATCACTGAATTCTACCCCAAAATTAGTAATACAGTATGTGTTAATTGAATTGAATTTAAATAATGAAGAAGAAGAAGAAGGAGAAGGAGAAGGAGAAGGAGAAGGAGAAGAATTAGGTGAACTAGCAAATTGGTTAGTTCAAGCCTACCTTGGTTCAACTTACCAATTCTACCACATGGGGGCAATAGGAAGCAAGAAAGAAGAAGCTACACACAAGACCTCTCAATACACCATGGCTACCAAACAGTAACTGGCCCCCCCCAATCCCAGATTTTGACAAAATATTAGCAACTCCTCCTCAGGATTGGGATGACTTAGGGAAGAACAGGAAGGGAGTGTGAAAGAATGAAATAAAGATTTTTTTTCAACTTCAATATAAATTTTTCCAATTATTTTTCTAAGCATAGGGGATAATGTTGTTTAGTAATTTTTACTTAAGAGTATATTTTTCATGTCCTTAAATATCTGATAGCACATAATTTTCAATTTTTGGATAAATTTCCAGTCAGAGGATATAATATACCGGGACGCGTGGGTGGCTCAGTGGTTGAGTGTCTGCCTTATGCCCAGGGCATGATCCTGGAGTCCTAGGATGGAGTCCCCCATCGGGCTCCCTGATGGAGTCTGCTTCTCCCTCTGCCTCTGTCTCTGCCTGTCTCCTCTCTCTCTCTGTCTCTCATGAATAAATAAATAAAATCTTTAAAAAACCAAGGATATAATATACCTGACCAAACCACTATTTTTGGATAGTTGAGGTATTTCCAGATTTTATTTTTTCTTTTCTATTTTATTTAAGATTTGTTGTTGTTGTTGTTGTTGTTTATTTATTCATGAGGGACACAGAGAGAGGCAGAGACACAGGCAGAAGGAGGAGCAGACTCCTTGCAGGGAGGCTGATGTGGGACTGGATCCTGGGCCCCGGGATCACTCCCTGAGTTGAAGGCAGACGCTCAGACACAGAGCCACTCAAGTGTCCCTATGTCCAGATTTTCTGTAGTATAAATAATAATGGTGTAATTAATTTATGTAGGTTTAAATCATTATAAAAATTCTAGTTATTTCCTCTGTACAAATTATATACATGAAAATGCTGGGTTAAAATGAATATAGATTTTTGAGGCTAAATATTGCTAAACTCTTCAGGAAGCATATACCAATTTATACTCCACAAATAACATATTAGTTATTTATTTCTCTGTCTTTACCATGCCAACACTTGGTGACTTTTAAAATCTTTGCCAAGTTGATTCTCTGTTTATTCCTATTTTATTTATTTATTTATTTATTTATTTATTTATTTATTTATGAGAGGCAGAGAGAGAGAAAAGAGGGAGAGAGGCAGAGGGAGAAGCAGGCTCCATGCAGGAAGGCGAATGGGAGACTCGATCCCGGGACTCCAGGATCACACCCTGGGCCAAAGGCAGGCGCTAAACCACTGAGCCACCCAGGGACCCCTTATTCCTATTTCTTAAATAGTAATGAGGTGAATATTTCATTTTATTAGCATTATGACATTTTATTTATTTATTTATTTATTTATTTATTTATTTATTTTTATTATTTATTGCTTTTTAAATTTATTTTTTTGAATATTCCATGAGTATCTTTGATTCAGATATACTTAGTCTTTCTGTCTTTTCGGTCTGGTTTGGTTATGTTCACCCCTGTCAATTCCCAGGACAAGAAAGCACTGGCAAAAAACAAAGTAATTTGTATCATTGTGTTTTTGTAAAAGTACTTACATTTCTGATATTGCATTTTGTTTAGGCTCTCCTTCCCTCTCCCACATCATTAACCTTCCCCAGTCTCCACCCCACCATCAATTTCCCCATCACAGGGCTGCTCCTTTAAAGAGTTTGCCAAGACATCTAGATCCGCCCCATTCAGAGTCCTCACGACAGGAAATTGAGCCCAGCACTCTGCTACCTGATAAAGTGTACTTTTCTGACCTTTTCTGATCTTTTGGTTTGTGATTCACAGGCTTTCACTCAGTTTCCTGTGCAGCCTGTTCTGATGAACTCACCACAGAGTCACTTTCACTATCACTGGATCCATCATATTAAAATAGTACTTCAGAGCTGGGTGAGACCTTGAGGAAGAAGAGAAGAGAAAGAAGAATGAGCAGAAAGGAGAGGGGAGGGAGAGGCAAAAACCCTGATGCTTGATGGGAAAAATTTAACTGGACTGCCCTGGAAGTAGACTCCACTTACTTTTGGATCAAACACCGTGTTCTATCTAGTGTATTGACAGCTGGAGTAGATTTTTTTTTTTTTAACATTTTTTCCTCTTTATGACAAAGTTGTTTTTAGGAATACTCATGAAATGAAGTAAATAATAATGGCCAGGAAAAAATGTAAACAGTGAACATTTTCTTTTATTCGATGTCATAATACGTCATATCAGTAAAAGTAAATAAAGTAAAAATTCCATTTCAAAAAAGGAAAAAAGAATAGAACTTTTCTTTTATTGAATTTCCCATATGTGATCATACGCCTGAAGAAGCTTTACTTTTTTTAAAAAAAGTTTTTATTTATTTATTTATTTATTTATTTGAGAGAGCGCGAACAGGGGAGAGGGGGCAGAGACAGAGAGAGAGGGCGAAGCAGACTCCCCACTGAGCAGTGAGCCCAATGCAGGGCTAGATCCCAGGACCCCGGGATCATGACCTGAGCCAAAGTCAGATGCTTACGTAACTCAGCTACCTAGACACCCCCTGAAAAAGTTTTAAAAGTTAAAATATATAGCGCAGTACAAAAGAGAAGGAGTAGTGGTTAACACTTGTTAAATGCGTATATTATATATAAATTGCCAAATTGGAAAGCTAGCAATTCTATTTCAAAAGAAAATAATAAGGAAGATTTACATTTTGGACAGTTTGGCCAAAAAGATACCTGGAATAATCCTTTCAGATAGAAATAATTAAAATGATAAATAAAATATTTTTTTTTAAAAGAATTGTTGACAGTAGTTGTGGGGAGACCATTGAGAAGCCATAAAATAGAAAAGAAAAACTCTGGTCCAGCATGTGAAGAGCCTGGAAGTTTCATTTTGTCCCAACAAGAAGGAAGAAGCTGAACAAAAAGCTGAACAAACTTCTCTTAGATTCATTAGAGAAATGAGAAGTTGTGTGTATTGGGGGAGGGGGAGGGGGGCAGAAGGTATGTGGGGAACTCCCTGTCCTGGATGCTCAATTTTGCTGTGAACTTAAAACTACTCTGAAAAAAAGTATATTAAACATTTTCTATTTAAAGCTTTTCTGAGTTGAGACAAGTTAAAGGATTCACAAGGCCAAAAATAATGCTAGAAGGAACTCCCAAGAAGTAAGAGAGAACCCAGGTCTGCTTTCCTCCTAATGGTTTCTCCTAATCCCTGGAGATTTTAATCTTTAGGGGCTTGAATGCCTGTATTATGCAAGGGAATAGGAGGTAACGTCTTGGACCTCAGAAGTCTAACAGAAGATCTCTTCATAAAGCCAGACCCCAAAGGGAAAATGAGAAACAAACCTGTTAAAAGAAGAGAGATGGGATAATCTCAAACTTGTAACAAAGGAGAGGTGGGTAATCTCCCATAAAAAGTTATAAAAACAGGCATGCCCAAAGTAGATTTGAGGCCAAATTCATACAATCTGTGTGACCCCTAGCAATCTCTAAAAACTTCCAGTAGAGAATTTAAAGTCATCCAGGTTGGTATAGTGCCCCTTAGACAACTAATAGAGACTAAAGCAAATCTTTGCAGGAATGCAACTTCAACCAAATCCCAGAGCATTCTTAAAGATTCCAAAGTAAATGAATGAATGAATAAATGAATGAATGAACAAACTAATGAGCAAATAAACAGCTCCTGGAAAAATAGATCATAGAGCAGAAATAAGGCCCCGTAAGTGACAGCCAAAGAAACAACTATAGTATTAGGCCCCCAATGACTTAAAATATTCAAGTTGTCATGTATAGATTATAATGTAAGCATGCTTATTATATTTCAAGAAATTTTTAAAAGATTAAAATATGTTTAAAGAATAAAAGAATTTGAAGAGAAACTCCACTAAGACTTGGAAAATAACCAGCAAGAATTTCTAGAAATGAAAAACATGATAATTAGACTGATAAAATTCAGCGGAGCAAGTTAGAACAGTTTAGAGAAAACTGGTGTACTGAAGTATACATTCAAAAAACTTACTCAAAAAACCCCCCAAAAACAAAAACAAAAAACTTATTCAGAACTCTAGTTATCCAGAAAATGGAAAAATGAAAAATATTAGACAAGAAAGCTACAGCTACAAGTTCTAACAAGCATCTACACAAAGGCTAATATGGAAATAGCAGAGAAAAAGAAAGAGACAATCTTCAAAGAAGTAATGACAGGGAATTTTTCAGATTTTATGAGAAACACAAAACCCAATGCATCACAAATAGAATAAATAAAAGAAAGCTTATACCTTGACAAATCATGGTGAAACTGTAGACAATAAAGAAAAAGATAACCTTTAGAACAAGCAGAGAGAAACAACTCAAAATATTTGAGGACATGGATATATATCAAATGTTGCACTCCAAATTTGGCGAATTAAAATTTCTTTCAAATTCACATGAAACTTATATGAAAATTAACCATACTACCACATTCTCCAACCACAATACAATTTAGCTGGAATATTTTAAATATAACAAAAACACCACGTATTTAGATATTTTAGAATTTACATACATACTTCTAAACAACTCATTAGTCAAAGAAGTCATGATGGTAATAAAAATATTTAGAAATAAATTATAATGGTAATATATGCAGTAAAGAGTCTGATTCCATTGGTAATGTTCGCTGACAATTTGCAGGCCCCACCAAACCTTCCCTTCTGTTTAACTCCTGGGCAAACAGATAAGAAAACTTGGATGTTCCCTCCCTCCTCTGGTACTAATAAGACATTGAAGCCACATAAGCTCCAGTCTACAAGAGGAAGCTCTTACCTCAACCCCACCCCTTAACTACCATAAAATCCCACGCCAGTTGCCCCTTCCTGCTCTCTCCAGCCATCTTTGGAGCACCTTTGAGGCTTGTCTTACTCCCCAGAAAACCTGATTATATGAGTAATAAACCTTTTCATATTCTCTTAGTACATGTGTGGTGTCATCAGTCTCAACATCAAAACCAAATTTAGTTTTGCATCCCTTCACTGTAGGGGGCTACATGTTTGGTACTACATATCAAAGCTTTCTATGTAAGTACTGCTGGGCTTACAGGGATATTTATAGTCTTAAAAGATACATATATTGGAAAAGAAGAAAGGTTGGCAATTAATAAGCTAAGTATCCAATTTAAGAAGTTAGGGGGAACTCCTGCCTGGGTGGCTCAGTCAGTTAAGCATTTATGTGCCTTTGTCTGGGGTCATGATCCCAGGGTCCTGGGATCAAGCCCTGTGTGAGGCTCCCTGCTCAGTGGAGAGTTTGCTTCTCCATCTCCCCCTGTAGCTGCATTGATTGTGCCCTCTCTCTCTGTCAAATAAATAAATAAAATCTTTTAAAAAATAATAAGTTAGGAAAATAATTGAGAACAATCCCAAAGAAAGGCTGAATGGTGAGGCACTGGGATACCTGGGTGGCTCCATGGTTGAGCCTTTGGCTCACGTTGTGATCCCGGGGTCCTGGGATCGAGTCACACATCAGGCTCACCCAAGGGAACCTGCTTCTCCTCTGCCTATGTCTCTGGCTCTCTCTCTGTATCCCTTATGAATAAATAAATAAAATATTTTTTAAAAATGGAGAGGTACCTGGTGG
Organism: Canis lupus dingo; assembly: GCF_003254725.2. Classification (NCBI taxonomy): domain Eukaryota; kingdom Metazoa; phylum Chordata; class Mammalia; order Carnivora; family Canidae; genus Canis; species Canis lupus. The sequence continues at coordinate 44,050,050 of NC_064250.1, read as the reverse complement.
CTCAGTCCTAAGTATCTGCCTTCAGCTCCGGTCATGATCTCAGGGTGCTGGGATTGAGCCCCAGGTCTGGGGCTTCTTCTCCCTCTCCCTTTGTTCTCTCTCTGCTCATGCTCCTTCTCTCTCAAATAAATAAATAAAATCTTTAAAAAAAAAAAGGCAGAGTGGAGGAAATTAATAAATAAATATAATAAATGAATATAGAATTGAAAGACTCCTCAAAGGTTAAAAACTGGTCATTCAAAAAGACTTATAAAACAAGTAACTCTTAGGGCCCCTGGCTGGCTCAGTTGGGGGAATATGTGACTCTTGAGCTCAGGGTTGTGAGTTCAAACCTTATGTTGGCTGTGGAGATTACTTAAAAATCTTAAAAAAAAAAAAGAAGAAGAAAAGAAAAGATAACTCTTTAGGAAGATTACTGGGGAAAAAAGAGAATAAACAAAATAAGAAATTAAAAAACTATAACTACAGGGATCAAAAAGACAACAAAATGAAAACTTTTTGATAGCACATTGGAAAACTTAGATGAAATTAATGAAGTCCTAGAAAATTTAATTTACCAAAATTGACTTCAGAATAAATAGAAAACTTGAGTAGTCTAAAAATGATAAGAAAACAGAATGAGTAGATAATTTCCAGTTCACATAAAATGGTATAGATTTGTTTCTCCCAGTTCCTTCCACTAAGTACAACTATATACTCTGGAAATAACACAAAAGGTAACTGAAAGAGAACTCTAAAATGTTGTAAAAAGAAAGCAAACTGGTTTGGAATCTCAAGACCCAGCAGCAGGAGCATTTTATATACATCTCACTTAACAAAAGAAAGCAACTCAGACCCAGTATTTCCCAACACCCAGCTTAGCAACAGAAAGTGGCCTAGGTTGGCTCATTCACCACTTCCCATCCCCCCTTCTGATATCAGACATAAAAACACTGCCAAGTGAGCCTGGCATCACTGGCAAGGAGCCCTGCTAATGATTAGTGTTTAGGAATAGTTCTTTTCTGGACCTGAGATTCACATCCTCCATCAAGAGATACTGGGACAGCTGAGCAGTACTAGACCCCTGGCCCCCATCACAATATGCATCCCAAGTAGGAGAGCCTCTCTCCTTGTGGGTCTGAGACTCCTCTCTTCTAGTCAGAGACACTAGAGAGTCCACATAACATGAACAGGAGAGACACTATCACAACAGTAGCAAGGCATGGCAAGCCTTTTTTCTCCATGGGCCTGAGATTTCCCTTTTCCATCCAGAGACACTAGGGTGGCCAGGATGGAGCGTGGGAGGAGACGTGATCAACAAGAGAAACCCCAATACAACAAACTGCTCAGCTAAGGAAGCTTCTTTGTCTCTGCAGACCTAAGATTCCCTTCTCATTGCTGGAGGACACTAGGTGGTACAGGCTGCAGAAATCCTTCTGTTTTCTCAGGCAGCGACAGCTGGAACATGTTGGGAACCCTAGTGTCAACTGATAAAGAAAATAGACCAAAATAATAACATAATGGCTCTGAAAATTAAACTGTGATTGGAACTACATCCCACAAAAGTCGGGTAGAACTTTCACTCTAAACCTAAACAAGGTAAATGCCTGCTAAAATAAGGCTTAAATAGGAACCAGGATTTTTTTTTAACATAATAGCCAAAATTTCCAGGTATAATTGAAAATCATGCATCATACCAAGAACCAAGAAAATCACAACTTCAGTGAGGAAAGACGATCATCTAATACCAATATGGAAATGAATCAGATGTTGGAATTATCTGACAAGGATTTTTAAAGAGGCCATTGTAAAATGCTTTAACAATCATTATGAATTCTTTCCAAACAAGAAAAAAATCAGAGCAAAGAAATAGAAGTCATTAAAAAAGAAACATTGAAATTATAGAACTGAAAAATGCAATAAAATAATTCTTTTATATTGCTAGATTAAATAGTAGAATGGAGATGACAGAGGATAGAAGCAGTGAACTGAAGCACAAAACAATAGAATTTACCCAGTATGACAGAAGGTAAAACAGACTGAGAGAAAAAGAATAGAGCCTCAGGGGTTCAGGGACCTCTGCAACAATGTAAACATTCATATTGTCAGAGTCCCAGAGGAATAGGAGAGAGAGTGGGACAGAAAGAGTATTCAAATAAACAGCAGCTGAAAAATGTCTCAAATTTGGCAAAAGACACAAACCTACATATTCAAGAAGCTGAGCAAATCCCAAACAAAGAAAATCCAACGAGGTCTACTCCAGCACACAGCATAATTAAACTTCTAGAAACTGAATAAAAAGAAAAAAAAGTCATGAAAATATAGAGAAATTGTTACAAAATCCAAGTTCAACTTCCTATCACTCAAAAAGCTAATACTCAAGGATGAGGTTTTTTTTTTTTTAATTTTTTATTTATTTATGATAGTCACAGAGAGAGAGAGAGAGGCGCAGAGACACAGGCAGAGGAAGAAGCAGGCTCCATGCACCGGGAGCCCGATGTGGGACTCGATCCCGGGTCTCCAGGATCGCGCCCTGGGCCAAAGGCAGGCGCCAAACCGCTGCGCCACCCAGGGATTCCTCAAGGGTGAGTTTTGATTGGAAATGAATATGGGCTTTATTCAGGAGGCCGGCCACTTGGGAAAAAGACAGACTTTTGTCCTAAGGCCAGCTCCAAGGTTTCTGCCTGGCTCAGGGGTTTTTAAAGGAGTTTAGGGCAGTTAATCAGTAAAGGGAGTGCAGTGATCCATAACATTTCTTGATTATGTGCAGACTCAGTGCCAGTGACAGACATTATCTCAGTGCTTGGAGGTTGTGCAAGGAGGTCTGGTTTCTTGGTGTCTGGGGCAGTTGGGGAAGGGTGTGGTACAAGATAATTTGGTGATATGCAGAAGGACTCTGTTCTTTTGTAGGAAAGAATGCATGATCTATAGATATACAAAGAAAGGTTTAGTTAATTACGGGGGCTAAGGGTGCCTGCTTGAAAACCACTAGGTTGGCCAGAGGGGCCAAAGTGGCTTCAGTATAATGCATTATCTATAAAGAACACTAATTCCAATGACAGCAGATGCTTCATAAAAAACACGCAGGCCCAGAAGGAAGTGATGAATTTTTCAAGTGGTGAAAGAACAGAACTGTCAACCATGAATTCTATGTCTTGTGAAACTACTCGTCAGGAATGAAGAGGAAATAAAGACACTCTCAAGGAAGGAAAACTGTAAGAATTTGCCTCTAGCAGAACTACCCTTAAAGATTAGCTAAAGGAATTTCTTCAAGGACATAAGAAATAATAATAATAAAGGAATCTTGGACATCAGGAAGGAAGAAAGAACAATAGAAAGTGTGTAAATATGGGTACATATAGTAGACTGTACTCTTCATGAGTTTTAGAAATCATATTTGATGACTGGAGCAAAATTGTAACGCCATCTGATACGTAAGACAATGATAATTGAAAGTGGAGAAGGTAAAGGGACCTAAAGAGAAGTAGTTTCCAAACTTCACTTGAAATGCTCAAATGTTGATACCAGTAGAACATAATAAGTCACATATTTATACTGAGAGCAACCACTATGAAAAGTACACAAAAAGACACACTCAAACTCACTATAAATAAGATTGAGTCCTAAAAAGTGTTCAAATAACCCACAGAAATGCAACAAAAGGAAACAAATGAATGAAAACTAGAGAAAACAGAAACGAAAAATAAAATTGCAGACTTAAGCATTAACTATAATCACCTTAAATGTAAATGGTCTAAATACACCAATGAAAAGACAGAGATAAGTGGAATGGATAAATAAAAATGACTCAAAAATATGCTGTGTACAAGAAATTCATTTCAAATTCAATGAAAGAGATAGATTGAAAATAAAAGGACTGAAAAAGATTTGTCTTGCACATATTGATCTAAAACCAGGTGTGGCTACATTAATATCTGATAAATTTGATTTCAAAGCAAAGAATATTACTAGAAACAAAGAGGAATATTTTTTTAATAATAAATTTATTTTTTATTGGTGTTCAATTTGCCAACATACAGAATAACACCCAATGCTCATCCCGTCAAGTGCCCCCCTAAGTGCCCGTCACCCATTCACCCCCACCCCCCGCCTTCCTCCCCTTCCACCACCCCTAGTTCGTTTCCCAGAGTTAGGAGTCTTTATGTTCTGTCTCCCTTTCTGATATTTCCTACCCATTTCTTCTCCCTTCCCTTCTATTCCCTTTCACTATTATTTATATTCCCCAAATAAATGAGAACATATAATGTTTGTCCTTCTCCGATTGACTTACTTCACTCAGCATAATACCCTCCAGTTCCATCCACGTTGAAGTAAATGGTGGGTATTTGTCATTTCTAATGGCTGAGTAATATTCCATTGTATACATAAACCACATCTTCTTTATCCATTCATCTTTCGATGGACACCGAGGCTCCTTCCACAGTTTGGCTATTGTGGACATTGCTGCTAGAAACATCGGGGTGCAGGTGTCCCGGCGTTTCATTGCATCTGTATCTGGGGTAAATCCCCAACGGTGCAATTGCTGGGTCATAGGGCAGGTCTATTTTTAACTCTTTGAGGAACCTCCACACAGTTTTCCAGAGTGGCTGCACCAGTTCACATTCCCACCAACAGTGTAAGAGGGTTCCCTTTTCTCCACATCCTCTCCAACATTTGTGGTTTCCTGCCTTGTTAATTTTCCCCATTCTCACTGGTGTGAGGTGGTATCTCATTGTGGTTTTGATTTATATTTCCCTGATGGCAAGTGATGCAGAGCATTTTCTCATGTGTGTGTTGGCCATGTCTATGTCTTCCTCTGTGAGATTTCTGTTCATGTCTTTTGCCCATTTCATGATTGGATTGTTTGTTTCTTTGGTGTTGAGTTTAAGAAGTTCTTTATAGATCTTGGAAACTAGCCCTTTATCTGATATGTCATTTGCAAATATCTTCTCCCATTCTGTAGGTTGTCTTTTAGTTTTGTTGACTGTATCCTTTGCTGTGCAAAAGCTTCTTATCTTGATGAAGTCCCAATAGTTCATTTTTGCTTTTGTTTCTTTTGCCTTCATGGATGTATCTTGCATGAAGTTACTGTGGCCGAGTTCAAAAAGGGTGTTGCCTGTGTTCTCCTCTAGGATTTTGATGGAATCTTGTCTCACATTTAGATCTTTCATCCATTTTGAGTTTATCTTTGTGTATGGTGAAAGAGAGGAATATTACACAATGATAAGGGATCAATTCACTAGGAAGATATATTAGTTTTCTTGGACTGCTATAACAAAGTACCACAATCTGGGTGGGTTAAAACAATATAAATTTATTATTTCACAGTTCTGAAGGGTAAAAGTCTGAAAGTAAGGTGTTGGCGAAGCCACGCTCCCTCTGAAACTTGTAGGAGAAGGAGGAGAACCCTCCTTTTCATCTTCTAGCTTCTGGTGTTTGCCAGCAATCTTCAGCATTCCTTGGCTTGTATATGTATCACTCCAATTTCTGCTTCTGTCATCACATGGTTCTCTTCCCCCTATGTCTGTCTGTGTCCAATTTTTTTTTCTTTAATAAAGCCTTCCCTAATCCAGTATGACCTCATTATAACCTAATTACATCTATTTCTAAGTGAGGTCACAGATTCCAGGGGTTATGATTTCAACATACCTTTTGGGGAGACACAATTCAACACAACAGAAGATATAATTATCTTAAATATGTATGGACCCAACAACAGAGCTTCAAATTACGTGAAGCAAAAACTGACCTAGCTGAAAGGAGAAATAGACAAACCACAATTACAGCAAGGGACTTAAACAGCCCTTCTCATAAATTGATAGAACTACTAGACAGAAAATCAACAAGATCCTAATGAATAATTGTGTTGAATTCTACCTAGCAATCAAGAAATAGATAATCTCATCTTAAACCAACTCTTCCAGAAACTTACAAAAGAGAGAATACTCTTCAATTTATTTTAAGAGACTGGTATAATTATGATAATTAAACCCAAGAAGGAGAATACAAGAAAGAAAATTATAGGTAATGCTCAATAATGAATATGGATTTAAAAATTTTAAATAAAATATCAGCAAACTGGATTTAGCAACATATAAAAAAGATACTACATTATGACTAAGTTTAATTTATTCAGGTAATGCAACATTTGTTCAACGTTTGAAAATCAATTGATATAATTCAAAGCATTAACAGATTAAAGAAGACCATATAACTAGGTCAAATTATACAGTTCCTTGGTTAAATTTCCACACTCATTCATGACTTAAAAAACCTTGTTAGCAAACTAAAAGTAGAAGGAAAATTCTTGCTCTAACAAAAATAAACTTATAACAAATATCATATTATTAAAATATATATCATAGGGCACCTGGGAGTCGATTAAGCTTAGTCAATTAAGTCGACACCTGCTTAGTCGATTAAGCATCTGTCTTTGGTCAGGTCATGATCTTGGGGTCCTGGGATGGAACCCTACATCAGGCTCCTTGCTCAGTAGAGAATCTGCTTCTCCCTCTCCCTTTCCCTCTACCTCTATGATCTCTCTCACTCTCACTCTCTCACTCTCTCTCAAATAAATAAATAAATAAATATTGTAAAAAAATACATAAATAATGAAGGATTCTTCTTAAGATGTATTATAAGACACAGGTTATCTATTACTACTTCCATTAATCATTGTTCTGGAGTCTCAGGCCAACACAGTAAGACAAGGAAATAAATAAATGTATAAGTAGTGTAAAGAAGTAAATAAAATTGTCATAATTCGTAAACGACATGCTTTTCTTTGTAGAAAATCCAAAATAATCTAGAGACAATATATTAAAGAGCACTTAGCACGTCTGTTGGAGAAATGTAATTACACAAATTATTACACTTTTATTTAGCAACAAGAACCAGTAAAAATAACATTTATAGATACTTCAAAAATCTAAATACCTCAGAAAAGCTAGTAAAGGACACACAACACCTTCACTGAAAAAAATTATAAACCTTTAATGAACTAAAGTTACCCAAATAAAAGAAGAGATAGACCATGTTCATGGATGGGAAGACAATATCATAAAGATGTCAGTTGTCTCCCAAATAGAAATATTTATTCAATGTAATTCTAATCAAAATCCAATAAATAAAAAAATCCAATAAATATTTTTCTATCCTAAAAGCTAATTCTAAAATGTTTAGGGAAGGGTCAAGAACAGCCAAGACACTCTTGTAGAAAAACTTCAAGATGGGGAGACATACCTACAAGATATGAAGAGTCTTTATACAGCTCCAGTAATAAAGGATAGTGCCATTGTTGGAGATGTAGACAAACAATCTAGATGAATAGAATGAAAGCCCAGAAAAAGACTCACATAAATATTGAAACTTGCTGTATAATAGTGTTGGCATAGCAGATCAGTAGAAAAGGATAAATTCTTTAATAAACAGGGCTGGGATGATTGGTTACATATAATGAAGAAAAAGAAAATTATACCCATACCTCACATTATACATAAAATTTAATATCAAGTGGGAATCCAAATGTCAAAGACAACTCTATAAAAGTTCTAAAAGACAATATAGATGAGTGCCTTTACACAACACTTTATGAGACAGGGCCTTTATATATGCTGGTCCTTCTGTCCAGAACAGTCTGTCTTGCCTTCTGCCTGCTTCACAGCAGCTCACCCTTCAAAATCTAGCTCATATGTTACTTTTCCTTAAAAAAGCCTTCATAATTACCCAGGCTTAATCAGATTCCTTGGGCATAAATACTCAAAGGTCATTCTATTATTTTTTCTTTCTTTAAAAATTTGTCTTTGAGTTATGATTTATATAAAATAAAGTGAATAAATCTTAAATATAAAGCCTGATGGATTTTTACATGGGTGAATATTTGTGTAACTATTACCTAGATCAAGACATGGAACAATGTTTCTTCCAAGCTTAAGCAGGTGGCTTCTTCCTATTGTTAAATAAAAGGGCAATAAGGGCTGGATGGAGGTGTTGGCTAACAGATAATGAAAAACATGAACAATTCATTGAGGCTGAAGTCAGTGCAACCTCCATGTAGGGCCCTTTAAAGGGAATGGATGTTGCATATTAGCTTTGGAAAGAAAGCCCATTTATTCTACTCAAAGCAACCTCTAATTCATACTTAAGTCACTTGCTGAACTCTATTCTCTCTGTGTGTGTCTATTTTGTGTGTGTGTGTGTGTGTATTTTTAATATGGGTTTCATTCTGATTTCAATATTGTAAACTTTTAATATACTCTTATATTACTGAAAGTACCCCCTCCACATATTCATCATTCTCACTTTTTCAATGTTTTTCAACGTTTTAAAAAAGATTTTATTTATTTATTTGAAAGAAAGAGAAAGAGAAAAAAAACATGAGTAGGAGAGGGACAGAGGTAGAGGAGGAGGAAGAGAATCTCAAGGAGACTCTGCACCAAGCCTGGAGCTGATGTGGAGCTGGAACTCACAACCCTGAAATCATGACCTGAGCTGAAACCAAGAGTTGGATGCTTAACCGACTAAGTCACCCAGGTGCCCCTATCATTTTTCTTTTGAGAAATTTTTGACTGTTTTCACCATTATTTTTCCTTCTAGATAACTTTCAGAATAATTTTATCAAGTAGTCATAAAAAACATAAAGCATTTATTTTATTTTTTTGTTTTTTTTTTTCATAAAGCATTTTAGAAACATACCATTACTTCACTTCAAGTCTTTCATTTATGTCTTTGGTGGCATAAACTGCTATGTGAACCTAAAATCCTTCATGCTTCAACCAGTTGACCTGGTTGGAATGGAAGTAGAAACAACCCCATGGCAACTTTGGATTAAAGATGGAGGCAACGCAATATGGAATAACCAGGCTCCCTGAATCCTATTTGGAAGAAAGCTGCCCTGATCTAAAACACCCATTTTGACTTTATGTGAAGAAGGAATACATTTTCATTGGGTTAAGCTACTGAAATTGGGAACTGTGTATTATAACAACTAGCAGTTCTCAGTAATGCATCCTTTATGTGGTTCTCCACATCTCTCCACAGAAACTATACTATTTGAATTATGCACTAATATAACAATATTTAGAAAAAGTAGAAATTAGGAAAAGTATACTACAATCATTGTAGTACCGATATTTAATGATAACCATTGTTAACATTTTGATTTCAACCTTTTCAGTTGTCTTGTCGGTTGATCATTCTATCTCTGGGCTTTGCCACATTGTGATTAAAAAATCAGTTACATTTCTTAATTTTCTACTTGCCTATACAGTAGAGTTGTCAGATTTAGCAAATAAAAATGCAAGATCTCTAGTTAAATTTGAATTGCAAATAAACAACAAAAATTGCTTATTATAAGTATTTCCCATGCAGTATTTTAGAAGTACTTATATTTAAAAACTACTGTTTGTCTGAAATTCATATTTAACTGGGTTTCCTGAATTTTATTTGGCACTTCTACCATGCAAGGACTTAATACACTCAAAGTGTGCCCCATTTTTTTCTGTTTCATGTGTCAAGGTACAGCTCCAGCTTTCTCTGACATCTAGCTGCCCCATGCTATCTAGCTATCTCCCTGACTGATGGTCCTCATTAAAAAAAAAACCTAGCTAAAACTATATATACAGCTTGTTGGAGAATAATAAACAACAAATACAATAGTGCTACAAGCTTAAACTCATCTCAGAATCCTTATTGTGGACCTCTTTCCCAAATTCCTTACTTGCCTCCACATGGTAGGACCAATTCATTCCCATTATTAGGAAAACTTTGAGCATCTCTGTGCCCTAAGTCCAGACCTAACTTCCTTAAGGCCCTAATGGACCCTTCTGTCCTTGGCATCATGCTAAGTGCTTTATATATATTATCTTTTTTTTAATTTTTATTTATTTATGATAGTCACACAGGGAGAGAGAGAGGCAGAGACACAGGCAGAGGGAGAAGCAGGCTCCATGCACCAGGAGCCCGACGTGGGATTCGATCCCCGGTCTCCAGGATCGCGCCCTGGGCCAAAGGCAGGCGCCAAACCGCTGCGCCACCCAGGGATCCCTATATATTATCTTATTTAAGTGGCTAGAGAGACCAGCCATCCTGGTTTGCTGACGACTATCCCAGTTTTAGTACTGCAAATTCTGGTCCCAGGAGACCCCCTCCCTGGGGAAAAAAGGCCTGATTTTCAGTGATGGATGTTGAAGGTTGGAAGAAAAGTACAAACATCACAGAGTGGCCCAAAGAATAGAGGCTGAAGGCAACATTATTGCTTTTTAGTGGTCAAATGGATGCAGCATAGGAGATCCATCTTTTGTAGCTACTGCTAATTTCCCCTTGTCCACCAATATTGACAACCATGAATTGCACTCCACAGTGATGGATCACCCATTGTTGCATCACTCCCAGGGATGCAGCTGAAGTATGCATCTTAAGTGCATTGTGGTCATAACTGTTAATAGTTAATATTTTATACCTGACTGCCCTTGGATTGTTTTGCTTTTTATCAAGGTAGCACTCGTTTATTTTTTCACATTGTTAACATGTGACTATGTTTTCTAAGAGTTCAAGTAATGAGAATGATAACAATGTCAATGCTAGCATGACCCAAACTTCACTGAATAGGGCAAAATGTGTTATTTAAATAATAAATGGAAAGACCTACAACCGGATTAGGAAAATATGCACCCAGAACAGAACATACTGTACAGTATTTGGAATTGAACATGGTGGAGCTGGGAAGTAAAAGCATATATACAAACTGAATCTCACAAATCTGGGATGAGACAGGCAAGTACTTCTAAATCAATAAAAAGTTTTTCATCTCCCCAAAAGACACTAACGCTAACTTGAAAAGTATAGCTGCAAAGTTATTCTGAGTATACCACAGGGAAAAAACAAATACATTATCATTATAGTTCCTGTGATTGCTCCAGGAAATTGAGTGAAGTTACATTTCCTGATTCAAAGTTGCGCCTGCAAAGTCCTACGGGCAAACAAAAGTTTGATAACAGACGTGTTGGCTCCTTAAAGTATAGAGCCAATCTGGTCAGTTTTTAGAAATGATCCTGCAAGAAGGGACTATCAGATGGTGCTTCAAATCACTGAAATTTAAAAATGCCCCCTTCAAGTCTTAGGTACTTTGATTTCAAAACTAGTTTCAAATTGTCTTCTTGATTTCTACTAAGATTTAAATGGAAGCACAGAAAATATAAGACAAAAGATTGTTAATATCTTACTCAAATACAAATACAAACTAGACTCGACTCATCCAGCTACATATTCAGCAGACAGTGCAAATTTAAGGTTTGACAAGTTCCATTCAGTTCATAAATATCTTACCAAAGAAAACGAATATGTTGTAGCTTCTAAGTAGCCTGCACATTTTGTATATAACGCTGCTAACAAGAGGTGACTGACTTACCTGTGAAATTGAGGCTTTCATAATGATAAATTTTAGTCATTTTCAGTGTTCTCAAAATGTAAAAGCATTTAATGAAAGTTTTGATTTTACAGAATGGAAGGAGATAGCCTCGTTATACATGTGCCTACAAGATAGCTGTCATTGCTGCCTTCCATATAAAAGAGGTTAAAATGTAGGCCTACCATAAAAATAAACTTTTCAGAGTGTGGGATAAGAAGAATATCCTTCTGTAACTTGGAAATACGTTGAAGAATGAACAGGATTACAATAAAGTAGAAATGTATATGCGTTTCTCTAAAATTGACGATCTCTGAAGAGGCTAGAAGAGGCATAGAAAAGAATGAACTAAAAAAAAAAGAACTAAAAAAAAAAGAAAAAAGAAAAGGATGAACTGATTGCACTTGAGTTTGATGGGATTTGTAAGTTGTGATAAAAACTCATATAGTGAGAAATGACTCATTTTTTAGAGATAAAGACTGCTCCAGAACTCCAAAGGGGGAAAAAAAAACCTGCTGCCAGAAAAAGACACCAAGTTAACCTGGACTTCTTAATTTCTTTACTACATTGTAACTTACTTGGACTCCAACTTCAGTTTCATAAATCTCAACTACCTCTGTGCTTTAAAACTATTTTTCCTGAGAAAGGTTGAAATTATGATGGCATTTAATGTGTTTTAGAATACTTTTAAAATATGGGTTTTTAAGACCTGGATTGTCTATATGATGAATCAAGAGATACAAAGGACCTAATTAATTGACAAAGGGCTAATTTGTCAAAACGACCCCATGGAAACAAGTGTATAGACATTTTTTGGAGAGCTGGAAACAAACTTCTACAAATCAAAAAATCTACTGGTTGGAAGTAAAATCCTCAGTGTTCCATGTCCACATGCTTTTATTAAGATGATATTTAGCTTGATGTCATCACATTGGACTGATACTTAGACTGAGTCATGTGGGCCTGATAAAAGCAAAACTGCAAGTCAACTGAATTTTATGTTTAACTGCTCAGTTTTACTATTACATTAAAAAAAAGAAGTGTGTTCTAAAGGTTGTGTGTTCTAAACGAACTATTATTGGAAAAGGAACACATACTAAAAATATGGGACATAAGGATAAAGGTCATTATTATTTTAATTAAATACAGGTAATACCTGTCTAATTAGTCTTATTGGTTTACATGCTTCTTTTTTTTTTAATTAAATTTACTTGTTCATTTGAGAGAGAGAGAGCATGAACAGGTAAGGGGGAACGGGCAGAGGGAGGAGGGAGAAACAAACTCCCTGCTGAGCAGGGAACTGGACATGGTTCTCTGTCCCAAGACCTTGGGATCATGACCTGAGCCAAAGGGAGACACTTAATAGGCTAAGCCATCCCGGTGCTCCAGTTTACACACTTCTTTTAAAAAGTCTTACATTTATATGTCTTAGAATACACAATAAACTAAGGCATCTATGGGCAACTGATTTTCAACAAGGGTGCCAAGACTGTTCAATTGGGGGGGAAGAGTAGTCTTTTGAATAAATGCTGCTGGGACAGCTTATTATTGTTCTAATCAACATAATTATGTTAATAGCAATAACATGCCATTGCTTAAAAGTATTTGAAAGTGAATAATACAGAATGATGTCTAATTAAAAATAAACACCTATTTTTTGTTAAAGCAATAAAATATAATTATGTTAATTATAACTATATATTGTGTATAATAAATGTATTCTATGCATTTATAATATAACGTATATTATATATGAAATCTAGAATGTCTGGGTGCTCCAGGTTGGGACTTTAAAAAGTTTGTGAGTTAACCCAGTTAATCCCCATCTAAAGTCTACGAGATAATATGGTTTTCTCCACCAACTTATGGATGAGAAAACAGAGGCTCAGAGACATAAATTAACTTGCCTAAAATGACAACATAATAAATGGAGGATTTTTTTCCCTCTCTTCCATTAAGGTTCATCTACTTAGCTCTCTCCTTTTTAGGGGTTGATTGCACATGGAAATGCCCATTCTCCTTAATTAATACAGGGTTCAGGACTTACTAGTCCACAGTAATATGAGTGTGCATGCACACATGTTTGCATGTGTGTGTGAGTGTGTGTGTGTGTGTGTGTGTGTGGTTTGGCCAGCAGTATACTCTAAAATGAGGAACCCAGGTTTCTGTTTTCTCTGGAAAACTCGGATGGTCTGAAGACCCTGAGCCCACATACCTCCGCAGTAGCTGTTGCTGACCGGTAGCTGGCTGTTCAGGCGGGACATTCATCTCCAGTTTGCCCAGTTTCCCCTCTCCCTTTGGTTTGTGTCCATCCAGCTTCATTCAAGGACATTACACTCACTTCAAAGTGGCAGCAGATGATAACGATAAAGAGTCTGGCTCTGCAGCCAGACGGGGGTTCAAATCCCATCTCTGCTATTTTATAGGCTCTTTAACTTTGGACAAGTTGCTTAACCTATCCTGTGTATAGGTTTCTTCAGTAAAAATAGCGTAATAAAATTACACTAATATTAGCATCTTCTCCATAGGTTTTTTTTTTGAGGATTTGAAGTGATAATTCAAGTAAAACCCTTAGAACACTCTTTGGCATGCTTTGGCATGTTTCCTATTACTGTTATTACTGCCTGTCACCTGGTAACCACTTCAGTTTGCATCCCCTGCTGTAAAGGAAACCTCTTCCCTCTGCCGTCAGAGGTACAGCCCCAGCCACACAATGAGAACAGATCACAATAGTCCAGCAGCTGTGCTTTCTGGGTTAGTCCGTCCTAAGTAATTCCACACACATGGACATCACTCATCCGGCACACATTGAGGTAAACCAGAGCCAAATTACTTCTTTTTTAAATTTAAATTCAATTTAATAGTCCCTATTCTAAAGGGAAGATCCTGCCTCATGTCCTTCCTGCTGTTTTCAGCTTCCCAGCTCTAGATACCCTCCACATGATTAACCAAAAAGGAAGAAGCAACACTTGGCAAGGTAGTGCTCACTAAATTCACACAGGCAAGCAACAGCATTTTTTCCACCTTCACCTTGAACCCCTCCCCAAGGAAGTTAGAGTCTCAGAGACAGCTCTGATGCAAACACACTCAAGAGGGCCTATTACTAAACACAATACCGGCCACTCCATCTAATCATCTGAATCATGTTAAGGGTGATGCCCCTCAAATCCACCCCCCAAGATGTGAAATCAACTCTCTACCTCTTTGAGGACTGATAAAATGCTGGCAATTTATAAAAGATTCCTAAAGAATCTTAAAGATCTGGCTTTAACTGGTTATATGTAGATATTAATTTAGATTATAAATATAATTTTAACAAAATACATTCTACTCTACATATTTAACCCTTAATATCTGTTCTTTCACTTAGCACTATATTACTAATATATTTGGTGTCACTGCATTTACTCTTACAATGTTATTTTTATTGGTTTTATGGTATCCAGCTGTGCAAATGTAATCAATTCTCTATTCTCAGACATCTGGACTATTCCCTGATTTTCGCTAAGACAACAATGAGGTGATAAACACCCTCATGAATAAAATTTGGACAGCAACTTCATTTGTTTAACCTGGGAATTTTAGTATGTTCCTCTAAGTAATGCTCACCTGTGAAAATCTGCTTGTAAGGAGTAACAAAATGTTAAAACATCCTAATTTGGACATTCCATCTACTTCCTGTTAGACCCTAACCGACAGAGAAGCTCTTAGTTCTTCATCTACTATGTGTTCTGTACTTTCATTTTTTACTTAAATCACCCAACAGCCTTTTGCAATGGGCATTATTATCCTCATTTAAGAAATGAGGCTCAAAGGAGTAATGTCCAAGGTCTCAGCTAGTTAATAGCAGAAAATTTGAATTCTTGTTGGTCTGACTTAAAAGTTCAGGGACTTTCCTTAACACCATATTCCTGAAAAGATTTCATAATTCAATTTTTGTATAGACCCAACAATATTTTAGATGCTGTGAGGAAGATGACCATTTAAGACTGTCAGTGAATGAATTTGCAAAATGAATAACCACTCACTAAAAACTGATAAAAACTGAATGTTTTGTTACAAAGTAGCTGAAGTCAAGAGGTATTTCTAATTTCCTTTGATCCTAAATACATATTACTTTGTACCATCTGCTCTGGGATGGATGCATGCTCAAGCTAAATCCCATGCTGTTCCTTAGCTCCCACCAAAGCTCTCTGAGAGGTCTCTATTTGTGAGTCTGACTCCCTGTTCTTATACTACCTAGGTTAACTTTTCTCTGTTAGTTGTTGTAAAAAACGTACATACTAATACCAACATACTTTAGGCTTAACAAAAAACACGTTTAAAGAGTATGCCACGTTAATTGTACTTCAGGATTGTGGAATCTAAATTCTGGATGATTCCTTTCTGCCCACTCCTTCATCTTAATCTGTCCATCTTCTGGAAATTAGAAAGAAAAATACATCTTATTCACCCAACTGGTCAACTCCCGACACTGAATTTGTTGATTTGTAGTTTAGCAGTTACTACAACATTGACACTGCCTTCCAGAAGAGTTGAGCCTCTCATGCATTGGCCATCCTTGGCACGTATCAATTAGGTTCATCTGCAAGAAAGAGTACCTTAAATTATAAGAAATTTTCTTGTTTCTTAAAAAAGATTCCCTAGGTGGACAGTTCTACGTAACTCAAAAATGTCATTAAAGATCCAGTTCCTTTTCACACTTCAGCAAGAGCATCCTGAGCCTGGTGGCTTTTTACCCTCATGCTGTCAGCTCAGGGTCACCAGATGGCTAGGCTACCACAGCTCTAGGCATTAGGTCTTCATACTACATTCAAAGATGAGAAAAAGGAAGCAAAGGAAAAACACCTTTCCTATTCATCAGGAAGGAAGTATTTTCCAGATTTTTTCCTATGCCCATCATGGGAACTGGATCACATGGCCATCTCAAACAGCAAGGCAGGCTGAAAAGTGAGTATCTGGCAAAGGGGTTTACGATTCTCATGACTGGCATAAGTATAAATAAATCTATATTTATTCAGTCTTTTTACTCCCACCTTTGCAGTGCTTTTTAAACTCTTTTTCTCTTATTGTGGTCAAGGCTAAAGAAGGAGGAAATGACTGTTGGATGGGCAGCTAACAGTGCCTGTTCCTCATGTGATAATGGCTCCTCATGTGACCCTCTGCAGTCTGATAAGTAAGAAAGACAATAAAGTTAAAAATATGCTATGATTAAGGCTGGTCAAGAAGTGGGTTGGGTTTATGTTTGGCTCCTGCTTTCACCTCGCCACAGTAAGAATAAAAAAGATAACAAAGACACCCACATTGTAAGACTACAAAAGCTGATTAAAATTTTCCATAGGGCGAATTCATTACAAATGCCATTAAGAGACTCATGTGAACCTAAAATGAAGCTGAAGTTATGGTTCTGAGTCAGG
Source organism: Canis lupus dingo (assembly GCF_003254725.2). Lineage (NCBI taxonomy): Eukaryota > Metazoa > Chordata > Mammalia > Carnivora > Canidae > Canis > Canis lupus. The sequence goes on along the minus strand of NC_064250.1, from coordinate 44,033,250 downwards.
CAGAGAACAGTTCATCTTTGATAGTATCTTCGCCAGAGACAGCTCTCCTCATCTCTTATGACTACTAATTGGCCCAGTTCCCTGGTTAAAGGGCCTACTTACTAAGGCAAAAGTCAGGACGTGTGACATGATACGGGTGGCCAAAAAAATTTTTAATGCCATTTGTGTGTGTGTGTGTGTGTGTGTGTGTGTGTGTGTACGTTCCTCAGCAATGTATCTGGCATCGCAGCAAGTCTGTGTGGCCGCTACACATCAAAGAAAATCATCTGCTCTAAAAACCAGTCCCTGGGTCTCTGAGTCTCTCTTGTCCTCTTTCTATGACATCCTCTTATGAATTGGAGTGGAAAGCCAGGAAACCGCCAAGGTCATAATACAACAGTGTTTACCTCAGAAAACAACCACATGGGACATAATTTGGACTTTTGCCCACCCAACCTCTCTCTGCCTTACTTCTCTTGGTATGGCTGGAGCCTAGAGCCCAGTGTGGGGAATTACAAAAGATACTGTCATTGGGAAAATGACTGCTAACTAATGATAAATTTAAAATTGGGATACAGAAATGTAGCTACCAAATGACCTCAGGTAGACCCAAATATATATTAACTATATAGTTATATAAAATTAGTAAAATTTTATAGAATTAGTAACCTTAATAATAGTTATCTCTAGGTGGTGATATTTGGGTGAATTTTCCTCATCCTTTTCTGTATGTATAATTTCCCAACCACAAATATTGTTCTCACAGTTAGGTAAACATCATTGTTTTTCTTCTCTCTCTTTTTTAATCAGCGTCGCAGAAGAAGACGTTATAACAGCTGGTGCTGTCGCCATCTTGAGAAGGAGCAAACCTTTCAAAGAGCTGTTTTCTTTACCTCAAGAAGCGCATTTCTCACTGGTGAAGGGAGAATAGTCGATAGATCAAGACCAGAAGTTTTATGATGATTTCTCAGGGAAGAGACTGCCCAGGGTGCTTTGGGGGCCTGTTCCGTCTGTCTCCCTGCTGCTCCTGGCTCTCTGCAGAATTTAGCAGATTAATCACTGTGCTCCATCCCAGACTCTGTTATTTTTAGCTTTGTTGACTTCTCCACGGTAGGCAATAGGCAAACAACCGTGCACTGGCCTAAGTACCCTGCAGGTGGGCAAGGGAGCCCTGGCAGAGGGCAGCAGCCCTGCTGCGGGAAGAGGACCGCTCTCCCCCAGGGGAAGCATGGCTTGGTATCTCAGCTAGGAATATTGAGAGAAGACGGAACCAGGCTAAAGGCTCCGGGGACTCGAGGCTGGCTCCACCTAGAATGCTGTGGGGTTTCAACGGCTTTCTGTAAAGAACTGTGCCATCTGTGAAGGAATGGATGCATCATGGCCCTCACCTGGCCTGTGAACTCTTGATGTCATGGCAGCTGGGCCGCCCCTCACTCGGGTACCCTAACTCTGAGTCTGGTGTGACTGCTTTTCCCTTTGGTCACCCTGGCCCATCACCGTGGTCACTGCCCAGCATCCCGTTTACCTCACTCGTTGCCACTTTTACCCTGTCTACTTCTTTCCTTCAACCTTTCCTCTGGGGAATTGCTTTAGAGCCTCAGCCTTTTTCTGCATGTCTCACCTTGTGCTCTTTTAATTAAAAAAATTTTTTAGGCCACCTTTAAGGTGGAATTGGCAAATAGGAATTGCATATATTTACATTGTACAATGTGATTCTTTAAAAGATATACAATGTGTGACTTCATATATGTGTAAGTTTTCCAGGGATGAGAACACTTAGGATCTACTCTTAGCAAATTTCAGGAATACAATGCAGTATTATTTACTGCAGTCACTATACTAGACATTAGATCCCCAGAAGTTATTCTTCTTATAACTGAGTTTGCACTCTTTGACCAATGTTTCCTGATATCCCCTGGCTCCCACGAACCACCATTCTACTCTTCGGTTCTGTGAGTTCCACTTTTTTAGATTTTTACATATAAGTGAGATCATACAGTATTCGCCCTTGTGTCTGGCTTATTTCACTTAGTATAATGCCTTCCAGGTTCATCTATGTTGTGGCAAATGGCAGGATTTCTTTTCCTTTCCCTCTTTATCATAACAGAAACATGTTCTTTCCCATCTAGACCTAGCCTCTGAACCTCAGAGACCATAACTAGTGTCCAAGGGCAATGACCCAGGTAAGCCCACAATGGCAACCTTGTGGCTGCAGAAGATCTTGTGAGGCCCAATTCATTTCTGACAATTTGGTGATGTGACAACTTTTCTCCCATAACAAAATGGAATAGATAGTCCTGAATCAAATCCTCTTACCAACTGTGGACCTTTGGCTACCATCTCATGATCCTGAAGTTACAAACATCATGGGAAAAGTCAAACATGCTAAGGACCATTAGACAGAAATTAAAGAAAATTCTTGCTTTTTTAATGATGTGACTGAGCTGCTAAACTACCATGTGATTCACTTTCTTTTGGATTTCTTATGGTTTAAGCTGTGTTGGGTGGGTACTCTATTACTTATGGAGGGAAAAATCATAACAGGGTGTGGGATTGATCAAGGGTTTCTTTAAGTTTGGAAGATAACTTGCACATATAAATCCCTTTATTTTTTCTTCTGTTACATTATTATTATTATATCATTATTTGCAAACAGATAATTCTTTATCAAATTACCAGTTTACATTTGGGTTTACCTGTAATTTCTGTTTATATCAGTCCTATTAAAATCAGGAATAAGAAAAAGTGGTTATTATTTCTTTTGTTATTCCACAGTGTTTTATAAGTTTTAGCCAATACAATAAGGAAATAAAATGAAATAATTACTTTAAATATTGGTAAATAGTAAAATTTTAATTTTCAAATTTGAAGATTGTTTTCCTAGAAAGACTAAGAAATTTTACCTTAGGTCTCAATTTCCTCACCTATAAAACTGATATAATAGCATCTAGCTTTTAGAAATATTGAGGATTTAATGAGCTAATACACATAAAAAACTTAGATAATGCCTAGCCCATTGGTAGTCCTTTTGCTTGTTATTAAAACAATTGAATAAGGTGGTACGCCTGGGTGACTCAGTCACTTAAGCATCTGTCTCTTGATTTTGACTGAGGCCATGATCTCAGGGCCATGAGATGGAGCCCCACATTAGTCTCCACACTGGGCATGGAAACTGCTTGAGATTCCCTCTCTCTCCTGGTCCCTCCTCTGCCCCTCCCCACAACTCGAACACACTCTCTTTCTCAAAAAAAAAAAAAAAAAAAAAGAGTAAGGTAACTGGACAGAAAATTAAAATACAAAAATTAGTAGTTTACTTTATTTTATTATTTTTTTAGTTTTACTTTTAATCAACAGAAATTTGAATGTCAGAAGGGAGGAAATCCCATTTTTAATAAAAAAATCAAAGTATAAAATACCTAGAAATAAAATGCACAAGAAAGGCAAAAGACCTAAATAACCATAAAACCTTATTAAAATGTAAAAAAAAAGATAGCTAAGTGGGGTGACAACTTACTAAGAATGATAGAGAGGCGTCTGGGTAGCTTAGTCAGTTGACTATGACTCCTGATTTCCACTGGGGTCATGATCTCAGGGTCATGGGATCAAGCCCACCATTGAGCACCAGTCCAGCTTCCGCTCAGTGGGGAGTCTGTTTTCTCTCCTTTTCCTGCTCCCTTTGCACCCCCCCCATGCTTGCACACACACACACTCTCTCTCAAATAAATAAATCTTTAAAAAAAAATTAAAAACTAAGAATGCTAGAAAATGTCATAACAGTGCCTGCTCTTCCCAAATTAATTTATATAGTCAATGAAATGTCAACCAGAATCCTAGTTTGGTATTTTTTACACTGGATGTGATGATTTTAAAGATCAATGGAGGAATAACTGTGAATAGTCAAGTAAATTCTTACAGAAAGATGGTTGGATGATATAACAATTTGCTGTACATTTAATGTAATAAAAAATACAGTGTATGGGGATAGGATGTATATAGAAATTCTCTGTACTTTCTACCCAGTTTGGTTGTGAACCTAAAATTGCTCTAAAAGATAATTTATTTAACATAAATAAATAAATAAATAAATAGGTAAAAAAAAAAAAAAAAAACCCTGATGGACTTGGCACAACAGACAAAGAAATCAATGAAACAGAACCCAGAATTGGTTCAAGTAGATATGAGTCTTAATATTTGACCAAGGAAAAGGGTAGTTAATAAATTATACTGGCAGAATTGACATCTGGGGAAAATAGGTTAGACCTGTGCATCATACCATCACATCCCTACAGGAATATTCTAGGAAATCGACTTTAGGAAAGCATTTGTATAAGCTTGAAATGGAGAAGCCTTAAAACATAAGGTCCAGAAGCCATAACGAAAACATGGGCATTTTATGCATGTAAAAATGAAAACTTTCACATAAGAAAAGACACCATAAGTAACATTTGGGAAAATATTTGCAACATATGTGACAAATGAGGGGTTTATGACATGAATTCTATTGAGAACTCTTACAAATTTGGTAACAGTAGGAAAATGGGCAGAGGATGTGCACAAGAATTTTCAAAGGAGTGTATGTGCATGACCAAGAAACATAATTTAAAAAATTCTTTAACTATTTTGGAGTGAAATTAAATACGTATTTCACATAGTAGATGGGCAAAAATTGAGAAAGTAGTAATATATATATGTGGTTGGAAAAAAATAGAAACCATTTGAATGTCTAATAACAGGAGAATGATTTAATAAATATGACATATATGTATGGAATATTATGCACTTATTTTTCTAAATAAATTTTTTATGCATTGATGGAGTTCTAAGTAAAAAGCAAATTGTAGAATTGTGTGTATGCGTGATACCATTTTTGCAAAACAAACCCAAACTAATTGTCTTTAGCAACTTCTATATTGGTATACATGAGTATAAAAAAAGAATGGAAAGATTACACAGCAAAACTTAACATTAGTTACTTCAATAAAGGAGATGGATTGGGAAAAGGGATTTATTAAACTATTCCTTGTATATGTCTGTATTATTTAATTTGATGGAATAAGCGTATATTTCTTTGCATTTAAAAATACAATTAAGCAATCTGCACTTCTAGCTATTATTTGATGATAACAAAGCTACCAAGGCAGTAAGGGCTTGAAGCATTAAAACACCAGAGAAAAGGAAAGCACTGAGGAGAGAGCTGAAATTCTCTAGTGCATTATTCCTCAAAGCACCTGCAGACCCATAAACTCTGGTCAACCGAAAAGCTAACCAGAATGTAGCAGCTAATAGATGGAGGTATTAAGTAGATTTTTGGCTGGTCTATCTATATAGAGACAAAAAAATTGGAGTTGTGGCTTACCACAGAGGTGAGCCTTGGGAAACAGAAGTGACCAGAAATAAACCACTGCTCACAACAGCATGAAACAGTCTCAAATAAACTCACATGCAGACAAGATTAAGATAATTCATCTCTATCATAAAAGCCCACTCAAAAGAAAAGTAATTCCTCTCTAAAAAAGCTAATATTATCCAAAGACTCAAATTGTATACTTAAAATGTGTACAATTCTTCATAAATAATGTTAGTATTCAGCACCCCCCCCCCCAAAATACCAGGCATTCCCAGAGACAAGAAAAACAAGAGTGAGGGGAGAGAAGAAGAAAGGGAGGGGAGTAGGGGAGGAAGGAGGAGGGAGAACAAGATCTAGAAATAGACTCACAGGAGATCTAGATTTTGGAGGTACCATGTCCAGACTGTAAAAGAGCCATGATTAATAGATAATAAGATAGCAGTTTTCAGCAAAAACCTGGAATCTATTTAAAAAAGGCAGATGGAAATGAATGAACTGAAAGATAGGTCAGTATAAAATACCTACACAATAACATAGAGATGAAAAGAATAGAAAACCCAGACAAGGGCATAAAAGTAATGTGGGGGCATACTAATGCAGTTGAACATCCCTATAAATGGGGTCCTAAAAGAAGAGGAGACAGACAACAGGACAGAAATTTTATTTAAAAGGATAGTTGCTACAACATTTCCAAAATTATTTAAGCACATTAAGGGATATGCTCAAGAATTTCTAAAAGAAGCAGCTGAGTGGCTCAGTCAGTTAAGCATCTGACTCTTGATCTCAGCTCAGGTCTTGATCTCAGGATAGTGAGTTCAAGCCCTTTACTGGGCTGAGGCTGGGTGTGGAGTGTGCTTAAAAAAAATTTTTTTTTTCCACAAAATCCAAACAAGGTAAATTGAATAAAAGCCATACCTAGGCACATCATAGTGAAACTGATAAGAACTAAAGGCAGAGAAAAATTTAAGAGCAACAGAACAAGCAGATCCATTAGCTGCAAAAGAGCAGCAATAAACTGACAACTGACTCCCCAGCTGCCTAATTTATATTAAATTTAATAAAGCATGGGTACATGTTATAACCTCTAGGCCAGGGATTAGCAAACTTTTCTGTAAAGGCCAAATAGTAACTATATCCCGCTTTACAGGTGTACAGTCTCTGTGGCCACCACTCTACCCCTCTGAGCAATTGCAGACGATACATACACAAACAGGCATGGCTGTGTTCCAGTAAACTTATACTTGCAAAACAGGCCACAGGCCAGAGATTGCTAACCCCTGCTCTAGGATGATCATTTAAAAAGGAGTAGAAGAGTGTGTAACTAGCTCTACGCATTCTCCTGGGGTGCTCTCATCTGTTCCCATGGCCTCGATCACCACCTGTGTGCTCAGGGCTCCCAAATCTCTGTCCAGTCAGACCTGCCTCCAAAGCTTCAGATCTGTCTCTGCAACTGCCCCTGAGGTTTCTTATTTGAACATCCTTCAGGTTTATCAGGTGAAAAATGACATCTTCTTCTCTGCTCCCTTTCATAGTTCCTTTTTTAAAAAAATATTTTATTTATTTATTCATGAGAGACACAGAGAGGCAGAGACATAGGCAGAGGGAAAGGTAGGGGAGCCCAATGCAGGGAGCCCTATGTGGGACTTGATCCTGGGACCTTGGGATCATGCCCTGAACCCTGAACCGAAGGCAGACTCTCAACCACAGAACCACCCAGGTGTCCCTCCCCTTTCATGTTTCTAAGCCAGGGCTGCCATCCATCTAGTTTCTCAAGCCAGACACCTGGAAATCGTACTTAGATACCCTTTCTCCATGATATGTTTAGTTAGTCAGCAAATGAGGCCTGCTTATTCCACCATGGAAATATTTTCTCTCAAACAACTCACAGCCTAGTAATAAAACCTTCATAAACAAATGCAGAAATTATGTAAGAGGTAAGAGGATGTGTTGGTGGATATTAGATGAGGTGCTTCTAGCTTCTTAAGAAGACGGCTAAATACCAAGGAAATTATTGTAACCTATGGCTAGAAAAGAAGGTGTAAGTGTCTAAGGGGAGAGAGCAAAGAGAATGCTTTAATGCTGATTGACATGCTATTCTTTTTATTCCACACTAACCACTGTCTACCTGCCATTGGCAGAAACAGCGTCCAAGAGGAGCCTAAATGTCTATGGTGCCTCCTATGGACATTTAGGGAGGCCCATCTGGGATGGAAGAACACAGTGAGAGACAGAAACTTCAAAGGCATGAAAATCAGGGGCTTCTCTTCAAGGGACCTGTTCTCTTGCATAGAAGATGAACAAAGTTCTTCTATCCCTTTGAGTATTCTCAAGGTCATGGTGCCCTGGGAGGGAAGATAGAAGTTGTGAACACTGAACTGAGACCAAGGAACCTGGATGAATAAGAATCCTAATGACCAAGAACAGTCTATATATGGTTCTGTGAAAAGACAAATTTGTGAAAAACATCAGACAAGGATATTTTAAGAGTGGAAAATTGCAGACCAATCTTTACCATACATATAGTTACAGAAATCCTTAACAAATTGTAAGCAAACTAAACCCAATAATACACATAAAAGGATAATACATCACAACCAAGTCCTTTATTTCAGGAATATAAAGTTGGTTTAACATTATAAGGTGAGTCCAAAATCCTTAAAATAAAAAAATAAATAAAATAAAAAGGAATTCCTGGGTGGCTCAGTGGTTGAGCGTCTGCCTTTGGCTCAGGGTGTGATCCGGGGTCCCGGGACTGAGTCCCACATTGGGCTCCCTGCCTGGAGCCTGCTTCTCCCTCTGCCTGTCTCTGCCTCTCTCTGTGTGTCTCTCATGAATAAATAAATAAATAAAATCTTTTAAAAAATAAAAAGAAAATGAGTCCATAAGGGTGCCTGCATGGCTCTGTCAGTTAAACATCCGACTCCTGCTTTCAGCTCAGGTCATGATCGCAGGGTGGTGGATCCACTCCTGTGTCTGGCTTCCTGTGGAGTCTCCTCTGGATTCTCTCTCTACCTCTCCCTCTGCCCCTTTACCACCTGCGCACAAATGTGCTTTCTTACTCTCCCTCTCTCAAAATAAAAAAAATAACACCTTAAAAAAATAAGTCCATATAATTTACCACTTTAACAGGTTAAGGAAAGATTTCATACAATCATCACAATAGATGTAAAGAAAGCATTTGATATCAGTCAACACAAGTTTACGATTTTTCACAAAACTTTAAGAAACTAGGAACTAAAGGGACCTTCTTTAATATCATAAAGATTTTCTATGAAGAACATATAGCAAACCTCATACTTAATGGGAAAATATTGAAACCATTTCCGTTAAGATAAAGAAAAAAACAGATTCCCACTATGTCCACTTCTATTTACCATTGTATTTGATATCCTACCCAGTGTAAAAATGAAAGATTTGAAAGGAAGAAATTTGTAAACATGGTTATATATAAGGAAAATGAATAAAAAAGCAAAATCTACAACTATGAGAACTACTCATTTTACCACTGTCACTGTATACAAAGTAAGTGCACAAAAATCGGTTATGTTTTACTTCCATAAAAACAATTTAATATAAAAATTTTTTAACTACAAAAAGAAAACAATACCATTTACTTGGTATCACGAAACCTAAATACCAAGGAATAAATCTAAAGAAATATATGTGAGTCCTATACATTGAAAAGTTTAAAACATTACTGGGAGAATTTAAAGATGGCTTAAATAAATAGTTAATCCATATTCATGGGTCAAAAGACTCAATATTATAAAGATGTCAGTTCTCTTTAAATTGATCTATTGATTTGGTGCCATCTTAATTAATATTCCAGCAGGCATTTTTGGTGAAAACTGATGAACCGATTCTAAAATTTATTTATTTATTAAAAGATTTTATTGATTTATTTGAGACAGAGAAAGAGAGCACAAGTAGGGAGGAGGATCAGAGGAAGAGGGAGAAGCAGACTCCCCGCTGAGCAGGGAGTCCAATGTGGGGCTTGATCCCAGAGCCCTGGGACCATGACCTGAACCAAAGGCAGATGCTTAACTGACTGAGCTACCCAGGTGCCCCAATTCTAAAATTTATATATAATTGGAAAGGGCCAAGAATAACCAAGATACTCATGAAAAGAACAAAGCAAAAACGCTCACTCTCTTAAATATCAAGGTTTATTATAAGCTATGGCAATTAAGACATATGACATGAATAAAAGAATAGAAAAATAAACCAATAAAACAGAGTAGAGAGTCCATAAACAGACTCATACGTACATAAATACTTGGTTTGTATCAAAAGGTGACACTGCAGGTGAAATTATCTCTTTTCAACAAATTGTTCTGGGTCATTTGTATGTCTATATGGGAAAAAAAAAAGAAATTTCACCCTTTCTTTGCATTAAATAAAAAAAGATAATTCTACAGACCAAAAATACAGAGAAGAAGCTGATGGTTGCTAGAGGGAAGGGCAGGGGGTGGGGGGAGGATGGGCAAAAATAGGTCAAGAAGAATGGGAGATCCAGGCTTCCAGTTATGGAATGAATAAGCGATGGGAATAAAAGACACAGCATAGGGAATGTAGTCAATGATATTGTGATAGGGATGTATGGTGACAGACGGGAGCTACACTTGTGGGGAACATAGCATAACATATACAGAAGTTGAATCACTATATTGTACACCTAAAACTAATGTAACATTGTGTGTCAACTGTACTCAAATAAAAACATTAAAAAAATAAAATTCCTTCTAGAATTTTATTATATATTATATATTATAATGTTATTATATATTATATATTATAATTCAATATATAGAATTATATATCTAAATTTGAAAGATACAAAAAATAAGAATTCTAGAAGATAACACAGAAAAATATCTTGATGGCCTTGGATAGACAAAGGATCACAGAGCACTTAGGATAAAGAAAACAAATGATAAATGTGCTATGTTAAAACTAAAAAATTTTACTCATCAAAAGATACAATTAAGAGAATTAAAAGGCAAGACACAGACTGGGAGGAGATATTTGCAATGCATGTAATGACAGAGGACTCATATCTAGAATATGTAAAGAACTCTCATGGGTCAATAAGAAACAGACAGACAATCCTCTAGAAAAATAAGCAACAGACTTGATGAGACAAGATTAACAAATGAGGATATCCAAAGGCGAATACATATATGCAAAAGCTCCCACTTTATAGTCACTAGGATAATGTAAATGAAAGCCACAATTAAATACACACTCACCAGAATGGCTAAAATTAAATAGATGGAGAATACTAAGCACTGCCAACAATGTGATGCAACAATGCTGGGGAGGGGAAGGTGTCTATTGGTACAACCAACTGAAAACTATCATTATCAATTAAAGCTGCATATTCACATGCTGCACGAGCTAGCAAGTCTATTCCGAGGCATATACATACTCAAGAGAAGCGAGTACATACGTGAACCAAAACACATGCATGCAAATGTTCATAGCAGCATTATTCAAAATAGTAAAAAAATATAACTGGAAACAACACAGACATCAATCATGCAGAGAATAAAAAATTAAATTGTGGCATATTCACCCAATGGAAACACGGCAAAGAAAAGCAACAACCTGCTGCTACACACACTATGAATAAACCTTACAGACACACTGTGAGCAGACGCAGTAGTACATTTTATGCTTCCATTTATACAAAGTTCAAAAATCACATAAAATTCATGTAGCATTTCAGAAGTCAGGAGAGAGCTACCTTTGAAGAGAAGGAGGCAGTGTCACTGGGCATAGCATGTGAGGAGTACCTGGGAAACCTGTAATGTTTATTGTTCTGGGTGATGATTCAATGAAATATAGACACTTTATGAAAATTCTTTGAGCTTATACTTATGACTTGTGTACTTGTCTATATGTGTGTTCTACTTCAATAGGCAGTTTAAATAAAGGAAAAGATAGAAACATAATTAAGTGAAAAGTTTTAGGAGTATAAGTTATAAGAAGGTTAAGAATTATATGGGCACTTGGGTGGCTCATTTGGTTGAGCACCTGACTCTTGGTTTTGGCTCAAGTCATGATTTCAGGGTCCTGGGATGGAGCCCTGCATCAGGCTCCGTGCTCAGCTCGGAGTTAGCTTGAGATTCTCTCTCTCTCTCTCCCTCTGTTCTTCCCCTCCCCCACACTCTGTCTCTCTCTAGAATAAATACATCAATCCTAAGACAAAAAGAATGATATAACCCACAGGGAGGAAACTACCCTATTATCAAACATTCCTTGGGAAACTTTTCTCTCCCACAAAGCTCCTCCAGAGCATACTTCAAGCTTCAACTTGATTGTCTGCTTCTGCCTCTCCTCAACTGCTATCAGATTTTATAGTCCCAGTGCTGTGGAAGGCTGGCACCTGGGCATAAGGGTGTCTGTGACAAGCAGAGCTGAAGGGGAGGCAGGGCTGCTCCTTGTGAAGTGCCTGGGGCCCCATGTCTGGAGAGGCATCAACCCGTGGGCCCTGAGGCACAATGGTAAATAATGGGGCATAGTAGAGTAGCCACATGGAGGGTTCTCAATACTCACCTCGTCTGCCCCATTGTGCTGCTACACTCTGGAGAAAGAAGGGCATTACCTGCTCTTGTCTAGGTGACCTCATGGGAGTGATTTCTGCCATTTGAACGTTCTTCTTCTCTAGAAAGGTCTGCTATGCACCTCCCGATGTGGAGGTGAGAGCTAGCTAACATAATTTTTCCTGAACAGGTCTGACAAACTCCTACTTAGGAGTCTTGGAGTTTGCTGGTTCTGGAAACTTCCTCCCTCAAGCATTAGTGTGACACCTTCCCCCTCCTCCTTTGAGTTCTCACTCAACTGTCTCTTCATCAATAGAGGTTCCAGGACAAATTCCCCAACTCTCTTCAATTAAAAAGCCTAACGATTTTCCCCCCGCCTTCCCTCAGCAGTTCCTTATCCTTCTCCTTTGCTTTTTTTTTTTTTTCTCCACAGCCCATGTATTTTGTTCATTCATTTTTATCATCCGTCTCTTTCCTTTAGGATGTAGGTTCTATGAGGGCAGGGATTTTACCTTCATTGTCCATAGCTGTATCCCCAGCACTTAGAATAGCATCTGGCACAGAGAAGGTGTTCCACAAATAACTTCCTGAGTGAAATAACACACACAAAGGTGCACAGCACAGTGTCACAGCAGGCATTCAGGAAAAGCTGGCTTCCTCCCTTTTTGTTAAATTCCAAAATCCAGGTTGTTTCAAGGTTCCAAATAACCTGAATCAGCTCCTTGAAGTTGGAATATAGCAAACCCTCATAGAATCCACCAGAATACTTGATTCTGTATTAGTCTGCTCTGGCTGCCATAACAAAATACCACAGACTGGGTGGCTCAAACAACGGAGATCTATTTTCTCACAGGCTGGAGGCTGCAAGTCCTAGATCAAGGTGGCAGAAGATTGGATTTCTTCTGAAGCCTCTCTCCTCGGCTTGCGGATGACGGCCTCCTTGCTTGTCTCTACGTGATCTCCCCACTGCCTATCTGTGTCCTCGTCCTTTTCTTAGAGGAACACCAGTCATCCAACTAGGGCCCACCCGAATGACCTCATTTAACTTCATTATCTCGTTGCCCTCACATTCTGAAGTACAAGGAGGTTACCAGTTCAACCTACACATTTGGGGACAGGGGGTCACAAATAAGCCTGTAACAGACTCCAACTGGTCCTTGTGGTGTGAGCTCAGTAATTGGGCTGAATCCCTCCTGGTTTCTTGGGGCCCCAGACTTGAAAATGAAGCCTGTGGCTCTTGCTCCTGCTGCTGACAAGAAAGAGGCTCCTTGCTGGCTCTCCTGTGAACATCTCCTTGAGTCCTATCACAACCAGAAATTAGGGAATATACGATGGCAGAAACTGAAGGCGGATTGTCATCAGAATTACTGGTGTTTTGTTTTGTTTTAACCCTGGATGCATGTAGTAGAGAGAGGAAAAGAGTGGGACTCCATCCAGTGTTGAGAGGAGAAAGTTGGTTGTAGAGCTTACAGATGAGGGTAAGCAGGGTAAGGGGGAGCAAGAGCGAATTAACACACATTTGGGGATTACTCAATGTCAGAAACTGTCATCTCCCTGAATCCACACACCAACCGCATGAGTGGATATTACCGTTGCTATTATTTTTTCTCCCATGCTACTGGTGAGGACGCAGAGGCTCAGAATGCAGAACTGGCATTTGTTATCTCAGTCTACCTGGCAGTCAGATAACCCCCGAGAGTCACTGTGCCTATAGCAATGGCTGGACGTGTCGAGCTACTACCCTCACCTCCCACCTTCCTGCCCAGCCACACCCTGCTGCGTGTAAAAAGAAGATGACACTCCTGTCGGTTTTTTGGTACTTCCAGAAAAGGACAAGACCAATTCTGTGTGTGTCGTCACTGTTGTTGTTTTAGTGAATGGGTAATGTTCCTTGAAGAAAGAGCGAGAGCTATAAATAGACACAAAGAAGAAAATTCTAGAAAAAGCAAAACTAATCTACAGTGACAGAAAGCAGATCGATGGTTGCTTGAGGGGAGGATAACCACAAAGGGGCTAGGAACCTTTGCGGGTGGGGGGAGATGTAACTGTTCTGTATCTTGATTGTGGTTGTTATACTTGTGTGGACTGTTGTCAAAATCCATTAACCTGGGGCGCCTGAGTGACTCAGTGGGTTAAGCATCTGCCTTCAGCTCAGGTCATGATCCTGGGGTCCTGGGATCCCCTGCTTCTGCCTCTCTCTCTGCTCCACTCCCCATCCCACTCATGCTAACTCTCACTCTGTGAAATAAATAAATAAAACTTTTGAAAAAGACACCCATCAACTTGTACACTTAAAACAGGTGAATTTTATTTTATGTAAATCATGCCTGAATAAAGTTGATTTCAATAGAAAAACAAGTCACTAGGAATCCCACCACTCAAAGATAACCACCATTACCATTCTGGTGTTTTTATGCTGCTAGGGGACACACACACACACACACACACACAGACACACACACACACTGTCACATTCTATATTCTGTTTTTTCTTCTCTCTCAATAACATATCATGGAAACCTTTCCATGTCAATACATGGAATGCTGCACCAGCATTTTTATAATGGTAGACTACACCATTACATCACACAACACAATCTACCCCACCAATTCTGTTTGAAAATTAAGATGTTTCCAATTTTTCGCTAAACACTGCTACGAATATTCTTGTAACTAAGTATTTGAACACATTCTTAATTATTGCCATAGAATAAATTTCTACCAGTAAAATCACTGAGTCAAAAGAGGTCATAGGGACGCCTGGGTGGCTCAGTGGTTGAGCATCTGCCTTTAGCTCAGTGCATGATCCCAGGGTCCTGGGATTGAGGGCCACATCCAGCACCCCATAGGGAGCCTGCTTCTCCCTCTGCCTGTATCTCTGCCTCTCTCTGTGTGTCTCTCATGAATAAATAAATAAAATCTTCAAAAAAAGAGGTTCATATTTTTTAAGGAATTTGACATACCTTTCAAAAGTGCCCTGCCTAGGGCAGCCCGGGTGGCTCAGCGGTTTAGCGCCTGCCTTCAGCCCAGGATGTGATCCTGGAGACCCCGGATGGAGTCCCATGTTGAGCTTCCTGCATGGAGCCTGCTTCCCCCTCTGCCTGTGTCTCTGCCTCTCTCTGTGTGTCTCTCACGAATAAATAAATAAAATCTTTAAAAAAAAATGCCCTCTCTAAAAGCGATACCAATTTACGCACCCAGAGCCATCTCTGGGTCTTGCCTGTAGGCCAGTGAGCTTGAGGATCTCCATGGAAACAGATATAAGGAAAATGCCATCAATGACATATCCTGAAAATCCCCAAACTTTGGAAGTTATTGAAATCTTACAGAGTTAGTGTTTCAGTCCTAACCTTAACAAGAACTCCAGGGCCATGAGGGTTCAGGGGTCTGAGATCACAAAGCTCAGTTAGGAGCACATCCAAGGACTCAAACTCAGCATGGAAACCACCACATGATTTCCTGAAGGAGCACTAAGTCAGGGGATCAGGAAAGAACTCCCGTAGTCCCAGGCTCAGGCCCTTTCTAATTCCCATGCCCGCTTGTCTCATCACACCACACCTTCTTCCAGAACAGTCCCTCAGGGATTCTGCAAGCTGCGCATACAGTTGTGATTATCAGTGAAACTCCAGTTGGCTCCACCTTATCCTAATCCTTGGTTCTGCTGTTTGTGGCCTTGGGATGGTTAGCCTCTCCAGGGCTCCACTTCCTCAACAGAAACACAGAGTTAGCAATTGTACTTAATCTCATGGAGCTTTAGGAGGATGACATGAAATAATACAATCAAATTCATTAGCAAGAGCCTCTGCCCTAAGGAGGTGCTGATTCTTGCTTAGCATTAGTCTTCCTCACTGGTCCCTCATACTTGCCTCAGGCAGCAGAGAGGCCTGAGAGGAACAACCTCCCAGCCTTAAAATTCTGCCCCAGAATCCATAGTGCTGCCTCTGCAAAGGGCCAGCCAGCCACCGTCCTCATTTTAGATCTGCCTAATGCCATCCATACCCTAGATGAAACCTCATTCTTAGGGGAGGCCTGCCCACCCCTCATGCCTCCAGGACCACGCCTGACAAATATAGAAGAAATTACAGGCATCTGATTTCAGGCTACGTGTGTACACTTTGTCTGAGCCAAGCCCCAAACCCTAGTTCTGCTGCTGCATCAAAAGACCATCTCTCCTCCAGGCTCCGGGCCCAGAGTAAGCAGCAATTTGGGAGGCAGCCCCCCTCTTATTTTTAGCCTTGAAAACCCAAAAGCCAACATACCAGCGCTCACCCAAGCGTCTCTCGCAAGCTGTTGTTTGATTTGGGTTGAGAAAATGACAGGCTGAGTTCTGCACCAAGAACAGAAGAAAAAAAGAGAGGGGTGGTGGTGGTGGAGGTGGTGGTGGCGGCGGTGGAAAAGGAGTTTTATTTTCCCTCCCCCGCCAACCTCCATCCCCCTCAACTCCTCCCTTAGGCCTGGGTGGACCCTGCCTGGGTAATCGTCCCCTGCTATATTTAAAAACCACAGATGTGTTGGTGGAGACTTAATTTCGGAATTGCAGGCGGCGTCTCCTGAGGACAAGGGGAAAGCCGGTGCCGCGCGCCCGCCTGGCCGCCCTCCCCGCCCGCCGCCCGCCGCCCGCCGCCCGGAGCCCCGGGCTCCGCGGAATCCAGGTCAGGACCGGCCGCCGAGTCGGGAGCGCCGCGGGGCGCCGGCGACCGGGTGCGTGGCCGCGGGCGAGGGCGGGCGGGCGGGCGGGCTGGTGCCGTGGGCCCCGGGGCCCCGGGGCCGCGAGGCCAGGTCCACTTCCCCGCGGCTGCTCGGGACGCGATCTGAAAATCCCCCCTCGGCGCGCGAGGATAAATATGCGCGGCTTGTCATTCGGCGCGGCTCCCTGGCTCCCAGCTGATAGGGCGACGTTCGGTTGGGAGGCTTGGAGATTGGCTTTTTGATTTGGCTTCTTGCTGCAGCTTAATGGGCAAAGCTCGCGGCTCGCCCAGAAACCAGCCCCTCGGCGCGTCCCCTCCGCGGTGACGGGTGCCGGGCGGAGAGCCGGAGCGCGCGCCCAGCCCCGGGAAAGCCCCGGCGACGCGGCCGCGAGCCGGGGTCCCTCCGAGCCGCCAGGGCGCGCCGGGCCGCCCGCCTGCCCGCCCCTCCCGGCAGGGATCCCCCCCCCGCGCTGCCGGTGCCCGGGACTCCGGGCCTCCCCGGGCTCAGTCCCGAGCCCCCGCTCCGGCCCGGGCTCCTGCGGGGGTCCTCGGGGGGGGCTCTCCCCGGTCCTCCCCAGGCCCCCCCCGCTGAGGGCTGCGAGCCCGGGAGCCCCGCGGGCGGCGGCGGCTGCCGACTGACATGCCCCGGACGCGGCTGCGGCCGGCGGGCAGCCCGCGGGGGCGATGAGCCTCTGCGGCCGCTGAGCAGCCGGGCGGCGGGGCGTCGCGCACCTTCCCCCCCCCCCCCCCCCCGCTTGGCCACTCCGCTCGGGAGACCGGGAGGAAACGGTGAGTAATGGGGTGAGCCTCCTGCCCCTCCCCCGCAGCGGGCGGCCGGGGCTGGGGGCTTGGGATGCCCCCCGAGGGCTCCCGCTGGCGAATGCTGGTGCTGATTAAGTTATTTCTCAAGACCATTCCCACGAGCTGCCTTCCCGTGGGTTCAGTGCCCCAAGAGGTGGGGGGAGGGCGCCTCGGAAAGTGGACGTTTTGTCTGCGGAGCTGGGGGGGGCATGGTGGCAGAGTGTCTGGGGGGGATCGCGGGGGGGCGCAGACCCAGGCGCCGGGCATGTGTGTGCGCTCGGGCGGCGGGTGCGCACCCGGGAGGCTGACGCTGCGGCGCGGGCGGGCGGGCGGGCGGGGGCCTGGGTGCGGGCCGTGCTCCCGGGGCTGCGAGTGCCCGCGGGGGTCGGGGGCTCGGAGCCGAGCGCGTTACCCCGCGGCGCGCGCCCGCGCGCGCACACACACACACACACACACACACACACACACACACGCGGGCGCGCGCCCAAGCCCGGGACTCCGGCGCGGCGGGTCGGGAACTGCAGCCCAGGCGCACCGGCCCGCCGTGGCCCAGGGGGCGGGGAGAGGGAGGGGTTCTCGGGGCCCGCGCCCTCCGGACCGCGGGGGTCCGGGCGGGCCTCGGCCGGGTGGGGAGACGCGAGGTGCATAACTAACCCATCCCCGCCACCCTCCCCAGCACACACACGCACACACACTCACGGACGCACACAGGCCCCCACTCGGAGGCTTAGCGCTGCTCTGCAGACCCTGCCTGACCTGCCCCCAGGACCCGAGCCCCCGGGGAAGATGAAGAAAGCGATTTGCTCCGGGGGGTGGGGGGGGGGGAGGAAGCGGTTTTTCGTCTTTATTCATTGAGTTTTATTTTTAACCGCGGAGGGAGTGGAGGGGGGGTGGTTAAATAGAACAAATGTCTTTAATGCGGTGCCATAAATTTACCCGCTTGCTGCCCGCCTCTCTCTCCCTCTCTCTCTCCCTCCCTCCCTCCCTCTCTCTCTCTGTCTCTCACTCACTTATCTTTTCTGGCGACTAAAAAACCCTAAACGTTTGCTGGTTCAGTCTCCTGGGCAGAGGGTTGAAATTGGGGCAGGTTCTCAGAAAGGCAGGCTGCGAAGCCCTGAGCTCCCCGGTGGTCAAGAAACACCCCGAGCGGAGGGACTTGTGGGTACGTGATGGGCACGCCGCCGGCCTACTGGTGGGGCACCGAAAGGGAAGCCTCCGGGCCTCCGGCGACCTGGTGACTTGCAGCCGCCTGTGATTAATCTTCCACAGCTGTTGTGCCCCATCCACTTGAGCTGAGCTCTTGTTTACCTCGATTTTCAAATATAGCTGCTGCGCCATGCTCTTCCTGAAATAGGGGATCCGAGCACTCCATAGGGGCGCCGGCCTCCTGCTGGCTTCTTCTTTTTAACCGGCTGGCAAGTTTGAGAGGAACCTGCCTTTTCATGCCTTGCGGTCCCTCAGGGGAGGGGGGCATGGTTGATCCCAGAGCTTAGGGTGCCGTGCGTGGTGTGGGCTGATCACCCCAGCTCCTCATTGCCATCTACGAATCTACGATTCCTTTACGCAGTCCCCACACACATGTCCACTCCCTAACCTTTTTTCTAAAATAAAATATGGATGTTGGATTGAGAAGAAGCAGATGGGGCCTACAGATCTGAACTTGAAATCATTCTTGAACTTCATGGAGACGGAAAGGCTATTCATGCAGTTTTCTGTACTTGGAATGCTTTCTTGTTCTTCCAACACCTCTAAACTCCAACCCCATTCTTGTCAAATGTAGTCCTGTTCTCCTTCCAGCTCTTAGGTCATTGGTTACTTCCTCAAGGAAGCCTTCCATACCTTCTCTGACTGGGCCAGAACCTCTGGGCACTTATAACCTGAACCTATTGTTTTGAAGTAATTTAAAGATGCATATTAAATTTACTTATATGATCGAGTAATGCTAGTCCCACCTCTAGACAGTCAGCTCCATGGAAGGAGGGAACATAGCTGTTGTCCTTTCACAGTGTATCCGCGGGGCCTAGCACCAGCGCTCAGTAAATACTGGATGAAGAATGAACTCGGAAGGGCCAAGTTATTCATCCTCTCCGCTCTGCTCCTCTGATCTCCACTTTGGCATCTGCTGTACTGCCTTCCAGTCAGAGAAGAAAGAACGGAGTTATCAAATGGACCCTGTAAAAACCATTTCCTTCCTTTCAGCTCCTTCCTGATCTGGAATGCTGAGGCTGAGGGAGTGTGCTCTTGCCCCATCCCTGCCCCGTTCCTGTGCCAGGTGGCACCTTGTATAGTCTCTGGGCATGGTTGCTGGGATTGTCCATGGGTAGTGACTGGGGGCATTGTTCCTTGGCCTGAGTGGTCCAGTCACGGCTCACAATCTGGATTTGGGGGAACATGTCCCGAATCTTGGCTTCTCTTTAAGCTACCATGATTGGGTAAGAAGAGAGGGTAACCTCCTTTTCACTCAGCCTGGTTGTTTTGCATTAGAGGCTCAAATATCGGGTGAGGCTCAGTCAGCTATTTATTCAATAATATTCCACAACAGCCTACTGTGCCAGGCATTTGCTGGGTATAGAGGCAAATAAAATAGAATGGTCCTTTTCCTCAAACATACATGCATTCCAGCGGGGACAATCAACTAGTGATTCCTTTCAGTGGAGGGTAAATCCCGGGTACAGTGGAAGCATGTAGAGAGATCACCTCTCCATAGGGGCTTCAAGAGGACTTCTAGGGACAGCTAATCCTACCAAGAAAGGATGAGTAGGGGTTGGCTTTGGTGGAAGTGGGGAGGGGGAGTGGGGAGAAAGGGTTGGGACAGAAGGGATCCACATGCAAACGTAACGTGGATAAAGGCTCTTCCAAATGATTGAAGACATAGGGTACAGTTCCAGGGAAGAAGTCTGGAGGACTCTAGGGGCCAAACCTACAAGGGCTGGTACTCCATGCCAAGGATTTTCACTGTTTCCACTGGGGGTTTAGGAAATGCACAGTCAGATTTGCATTTGAGAAGATATGTTGAGACTGGAATATAGGGAGAGAGATGGAGGTGAAGAGTTGGGAGGCCGTGAAGCCCAGTGCATCCTCTGGGTGGCCTAAGAGAGTGGGTTCCTCTTTCAGTTTAAGTGTAGATACCAGAGCTGCTCTTTTAGGAAGATGTTCCACCATTTTTTAAAATGAGATTGGCTTGAGTTTGGTTGTCTGTGTTTTGAATGGGCACTCTAAACCCAGTGCTAGACAGGGTACCTGTCTGAAAGGGAAAAGGAAAAAATGGCTCCAGCAGGTGTAAGACACACTTCCTGGCCTACTGAGCTGCAGAGAAAGGTAAACCCCCAAAGATCTGAGACTCCAAAGATTGGGGAAGGTCTCAAGAAGGAGCCCGGATGGGTAAGAATGGATTTAGATCCATGTTTGGATCCATAGCGATTATCGAGCAAGACATTTAGACAGGACGAATCACATGTGTTTGTATATGCATATGTGTAGTTTTTGATAATGTGGAGAGTGAATAAAGGCTAATTCCAGAATCAAGGATATTTGGATATGCTACACAGAGTCACGTCTACTGAGGCAACAGTTCTATTTCATCCTGGATGAAATTTTCTGCTTTGATACTTGGAATGACAAATAATGCTTTCCTGGTTGTATGGCAGGAGGGCTGGGTCATGTGGGGCCTGAATCTGGAAGTGGGACTGGAAACTATAATCCTGCCCTGGCTTCCCTGTGGTAATTTCCTCATTGCTTGCGAGGAGAGGACCGCAGGGTAATGCAGGGTAATGCTCCCCTTAGAGAATGAAGCCAAACAGCGTGCACCCTGATCTCCCCCCACTTTGTTCCTCCTCCTCTCCTGGCACTGGTGTCAGAGTAAAAAAGATCTCTGTTCCCCTTGGGCACAGAGCCCAGGGGCAACCCCGGCTCTGTGGTCATCATCGTCCAGCCTTTCATGCTTTCCCCTCCAGCACTGGATCCCCCCCCCCCCAACTGTAAGCAGGCTCAGCAGGCCCCAGCCTAAAAAGGATGTCCTCTGTCTAACTCCTACGCCTTCACGCTCCCTTTCCATGCAGCTTTCACCAAACTCTTGAGCTTCTAGAGTAAACATCTGTCTCCGTTTTGCCACCACTCATGCATTCCTTTAGCCCCAAGCTTTCCCACGTTTCTCTACCTTCTGCCCAACTGTCACCCACCAAGGACATCTCATCTCCCTGAATGTAATATTTGGTTTCTGATCCCTCCCCTGCCCCCCTGCCCCCTGCCAGAGAAGATTGACTGTTAGCTCCAGAAACTTTCCCCCTCTTGGCTCTCCGGGACCCACAGCTCTCCACGTGGTCCCCCCCTTCTACCTCCTCTCCAGGAGTCTCTCCTCCCTCCTGCTGTCCCCTTCTCCACTGCCCCTTGGCGCACTGCCTCGTGGTTTGTGCCATGCCTGCGACTCCTCCGTCACTGTAGCTCTCCAAGCCCCGTGTCTTGTTTCCAGCCACTCACACAATATCTCTGACAAGATGTCCCCTCAGCTCCTCAAGTGGAGTTTCTACTAAACTGACATCGCCTTTGTCCCTAGGAGCTACTTCTCTTGACTTCTCACTTTCTGTGGATGGCTCCAGTCAACTTCTGGTCACTTGGGCAAAAATCCCCGAGTTTATCTTTGACTCCTCTGCTTCATCCCTGAATATTGTTGCTGTCGATTAAGTCCACCCCCACCTTCTCTATTCCTCCCACCAGCACCTGAGTGCATTTGATCACCTCTTAAAAAATCGTCATGATAACAGTAATAGTTGTTGTTAACAGCAGCCAACATTTGTGCCTTTACCACCTGTTAGCTACCCTGTTGCAAAGTGCTTTTCATTGATTTTCTCATTCAGTCTTTACCATCGCCCTATCAAGTAGTTGCTATTATTGTCATCCTGAATAAATTAGCTTTCTAATGTCTTCCCGGCTTCAACCTCTTGGTCCTTCAATTCATGTTAAGACGGGTACAAGATCCCCCCGCTAAAACACCCTTCTGGGCCTGTCATTTTCCTTCACAGAAACCTTGCAGGGCCTCCCATGTTTGGCAGCTGTCCCCCTGCCTGCACTCAGAGCCCTCCGTGGCCTGAGCCAAGGTTCACATCTTATGGGTCCTGTGTAGGCACCTCCATAAACTTGTCCTTTCCTCTTCTGTGCCTTTGTTCACAGTTTACCTTTCACTGAGAAGCCTACCCGCCCCTCGGTGTTCAATTCAAGTGCTTCTTTCTGAGGGGAGCTTCAATGGAGAGCCACCCCTTCCTCTGAATTTTGATAACACGGTCTCTGTTTTTCGTGAGGCCCTTAGACTTACTAAAATGGAAGTGTGTTGCTTTTTTTTAAAAAGACTTTATTTATTTATTAATGAGAGACACAGAGAGAGAGAAAGAGAGAGAGAGAGAGAGAGAGAGGCAGAGACACAGGCAGAGGGAGAAGCATGCTCCATGCAGGGAGCCTGATGTGGGACTCGATCCTGGGACCCCAGGATCATGCCCTGGGCTGAAGGTGGCGCTAAACCGCTGAGCCACCTGGGCTGCCCTGTTGCTTTGTTTTTGCACATGGTCTTGCCACCCCTCTGGGACCAAGTGCTTTCTTTCATTTAGTCTCTGTCATGTGATACTTGAGACACAGTGGGTGTTCAGTGAAAAATGAAGGAGTGAATAAATGAATAACCTTCCTCATTTTTGAGGTCGGTGAAACAAGGTCAAGAAAGGGGATCTGCACCATTTATCATTAAAGAGGCCAGCGGTGGAGTCAAAAACCAAACTAGGAGCAGGCAATGTGGTGTAACAGAAGAAGCACTGAACTGTAGAAGTTTAGGTGTTAGTTCTTA
Source organism: Canis lupus dingo (assembly GCF_003254725.2). Taxonomy (NCBI): domain Eukaryota; kingdom Metazoa; phylum Chordata; class Mammalia; order Carnivora; family Canidae; genus Canis; species Canis lupus. The sequence goes on along the minus strand of NC_064250.1, from coordinate 44,010,063 downwards.
TCTGACGACTGCAGACAAGACCCACTCCGCTCTGTGGGCCTTCAATTCCTTATCCATCAGAAAGGGTTATGTTGGATGTGTTGACTTTTAAGCTACCCCCTTGGCCTGACAATTCTATATCCTGTGAGGCTTGTTCCACACCCTATAGATCGCCTCCTACTGAGAATACTTTTAGTTCTGACAGTATCTTTCGTTTCAGAACCTTCTAGTTACAAGTTGAAGCCTCCAGTGTGTCTTATCACATGGGGTTTCTAGAGATCAGCATGGCCGGCCAGCCAACTCAACTCTCTGGATGCGTGGCCTACACAGTACCCTGAGCTGGTGGAGTGCCCTGGTGGCCCTGGGTTGGCACTCCTGCTTAGAGTCACCTCCCACTACAACACTCCAGGGCATTCACAGAATGACTGGTACTGCTCTAGACCCCACGTACTTCAGCCAGTCTAGTCTCAGCCCTCGCACTGCTCCCCTTATTTAGAGCCATGTAGACTCTGTTGAGAATCTATGGGGGACTACTTTGCTCAGCAGCTTTCCAGAGCCTGTGCCCACCCCCTGCCACACGAGCATTTTCTCTCCCCTGTGAGACTGGAAGAATCATGTTGAGCCCCTCAGGAAGACCTAATGGGGGAGTCATCCTCTAGGGGAATCCTTAGAGGAGTGAGGAGAGTGCACAGCTGCCCCAAGTCCTGAGTCTGCCCCTGGCACCCTCTTGTTGAAGGAGGGCCCACGGTGTCCTATTGCTGATTGTACAAGAGAATCCCCCAGTCATAGCTCAGAGAGATGACTTTGACTGTTTGCCAGAGCCCCTTTGTTCTCTATTCAGGCAATGATATGATTTAATTCCACATTTCAACATTGGAAAATTAAGAGAAATTAAATGGCATTAAAATAAATCAGGCTCCTGGAGAAGGAGCCGAGGCAAAGGTACATAAAGGCAGCTAATCACCAGCTTTCTCTTGATGGGCAGGTAACAGGGCAGGGGGATGGCAGCCCTCTCTGTGGGTGACCTGAAAGATAAGGCCCAGGTGGCTTTCTCTGGGAAACAGAGAGGGGCAGGAGCAATACCCCCTCAGGGCTCCCTGGGCTCCTCATTCCCTTGACCCAGCCCTGACAGGGGGCGTTTTCTCTTGCTCATTTCTGAAATGATAGTCCTTTAGGCTTGGTGGAAGGAGACCTCTGGCAGCCCTAGGACTAAGGTTTGGTTCTGGCTCCATTATCAATTGGCAGAGAGATTCTTGGCATTTAACTGAGTGAGCCACATGGTTTCATCTGTATGAACATCCTCACAAAAGGATTACATGAGTCCAGGTGAGTGAGGAGGGAGGCTTTGTAGACTATTGGCACATAGTATTGCTTAAGATTTGTTGAATGAATGATGCACTCTAAATGTTGCTAATTATTATGCCGCACACTGTGGGTAGGGTGCCAATGAGGGGGCCATGGCACGGAGAAGGAATCATGTTAGAAGCAACGTTGGGACTGCTGTCTAAACACTGCGTGCTCTTGTTCTTCTGCAGGGAGGAAACAGACTGCTCTCTGAGGTCAGTGGCTTTAACCATTTACCTCTCTACCAGCCGGCTTCCCAGGAAGTTGGTAGTCCCCCTCACTGGTACCTCTGTCCCATATCACTTAATCCTGTAGAGGCAGCATGGATCCACTCAGCGAATATGACACTCACCCTGCCAGGCACTTGTCGAGGTCCTGAGAATACTATGATCAAGAAGGTGAACCGGAAGGACAAGGTTCCAGCTACCATGGGGTTTATGGTCTATGATAAACCAGTAAACAGACAAACAGAAACAGCGATAACTTCAGCAAGTGATGTGTATTCTAAAGAAAATGAACAGCAGTGTGCCAGAGAGTGCTGACGGGGAGGGCTGGGATCATGCTCAGGTAAGATGAGGGGGCAAGCCTCTGAGAAGCTGGCATCTGAGACCTGATTGAAATGAGAAAGTGACCTATGGGGATCTTTAGGGTAAGGGTGTTCCAAGCCAAGAGAAGAGTAAATGCAAAAGTCCTAGGGCAGGTGCGTGCTTGGTGTGTTCTAGGAACTTTAGAGAGCGCCACCTTAGCTAGAGTGGAGTTAGGCAGGGGCGAAACAGAGTGGTGGGAGTGCAGGGCAGTAGTTAGAAGCTGAAGTCAGTAAGGGGGTGCGGAGTTCTGCAGGAAGAGGAGGTTGCTAAGGATGACAGGGTCTGATTTAGATTTTTTTTTTTAAAGACATTTTTGGCTGTCTTGTGGAAAGTAGACTATAAGAGAAGGGGCAAGATTGGCAACTGTTGCAGGATTCCAGGCAAGAGAGAGAGCATATTGAAATCTCCAGTAGCTAGAACACACTGTGACACCTAATTGCCACTCAATACATTTGAGAACACATCCGGGCAGAAGTGAAACTTACAATCGTAGGCACCTAGTAAATGCTCGACACATGCTTCTTTTGTGAATCAATGAGCAGAATCTGGCTTTCTTGTAGTCACTCTAGGGCATGAGTTCCTCACAATATTTTGGATCTTTTAAAAAGACTTAATTTGAGAGTCTGGGTGGCTCAGTTGGTTAAGCGGCTGCCTTTGGCCCCATTCATGATCCCAGGATCCTAGGTAGAGCCCCACATTGGGCTCCCTGCTCAGCGGGGAGTCTGCGCCCCTCCCTTGCTTGTGCTCTCTCTCTCTCTCTCAAATAAGTAAAAATAAAAATACTTTGAATCATCTTAGCTAGCAGTATTTCAGAGAGGCAATATGTCCATGAGTTCATTTTTCCTCTGTGACGCTGCATAAGCTCCTTTGGGATAGACGCGAGAAATCAACTCCACTGCTTCTGTGATGCTCTCAGCCAGAGCACAGAAATCCCCAAACCCTTTGCTCTCATCTAGATTCAGATCTGGTGTGCTTCTCGATGCACTGGTCCATGGCAGGGACCAGACCTGCTTCATCGCTGCATCTCCAGAGCTGATCACAGTCTGGACAATTGAATCAACAGATGGGTATCATGTTGAGTAGACTGGGGAGTACTTGGGTGCTTTGGTGGAATTCCAGGGTTTTCCTGCTCTCTTCCTGGAGAGCCCAGAACCCTCGATGACCCCATTGACTACAGGATGTCCCTAAAGCAACACATGTATCTAAGTTCAGCATGTTTTATGTTGATTCTTGGGCTTTCATGGCATTGGGTCTGGAGATCCCTGATGCAGGAGGACCTTTGCAGGGCCAGCGGGAGAACCAACGTGCCTGATGTGGTTTGGTCATTGCTGTGCCTCTTCATTCTTCTTTCACCATCCTCCGCTGTTTTTGGTTGGTCTCCAAAACCTATTAATTCTACTTCTGAAAGAGCTCACAAATCCGCACCCTCCACCGCTGGCCCACTGTCGCTGCATCTATCTGTTCAGATTCCGGTTCCATCACACTCAGATGCTGGGAGAGCCTCTGGACTAGTCTTCCTGCTCTGGTCTTGCCTTGTTCTGACTCACCCACCTGGTTTCCCTGTTGCCATCACACTAGGTCTCCTATCCAAAGGAAAAATGTCAGTCTTGTCCCTCTCATGATTCACACTTTCACTGTCTCCTGGCTGCCCCCAGAATGATGCTCTAAGTCGTTGGCTGGGTGTATGAGGCCTTTTATGAGCTATTCCTCACTTACCTCTGCAGCTTCTGTCGAGTGCCCTGTCCTTCCGCCACACCGCTCTCCCTTCTTTGAGCACACACTGCTCGTTCAGGCTGCCATGCTCGTTAGCATGGGCTTTCTGTTATTTATTTGAGATGCATTGGCTCCCACCCAGTGAACTACTGTTCGTTCTTCAAATCCTACATCTATAGTGGCTTGGTTCATGAAACCGGCCCTGACGATTGCAGACAGCTTTAGGCCTTCCTTTCTCTGTGCTCTCTTGGCAACTTGCACATACTTCCATGTCTAGTACTTGTTTTGTTGTGATTATTTGATTTTCTGTCACTGTTCCCCAGTGAAGTGGGTACTCCTCAAAGGGGATTATTTTTTGTTCATACTACTCAAACTTGGAAAAACCTTGCTCACAGCATCCCTGACAGATGGGATGCTCCATTTGAACACTGCCAAGCGTGGGAGAAATCACTGGATATTATGCCTTCTATTTTTGCCATTTTTTCAATGTATCTATTCATTCAGTAAATACATACTGAGTACTATATGCCAGGCACTGAGATAGGCACTGGGGATACAGAAATACCAAACTGATAAAAATTCCTACCCTCTAGGAACTTTTATTTTATTTTATTTTTTTACGTGTGCAAAAAATGGAGTGGGTACAAATCAGAGTAACTTCCTCACCTTAATTCTGGGTGGCAGTCAACCTGTGACACATAGACTGGGTTTCATTCGAATGCATGCAGCATGAATGAATGAGCAGACTAAGAGATAAGGAGGAAAAGTGTGGACAAATCAACAGAAGCTCTCATCACTAGAAGGGAAAATAATTAGAAACCTGTTCTGCTGAAATGGATGAGTAGCATCATTTTCCTATGAAGATAAGGTAACTCTGGATCTTTTAAATTTCCTTAGTAAAAGTGTAAACCAAGCAGACAGCAGGTTTAGGGAGAGACAAAGGGAAAAATCTACTTGTATGAGTCGGCATATCCTTGGCAAGATTTGAAAGCGAAAGTCCAGGAGTGTGGGATATTTGTCCAGAACATAGAAAGACTTTTTGGTACCCATTGTGAGTCAGCTCACCATACACTAAGACTTCTCCTAGCCAAAGAAAGTCTCTAATGATTAGAATTACTGAGATGCAAGTATCATAGTCAGGCTGCATCCCTTCTCTTCTCTTCTAGGATTTTCAACCTTGGCTATACCTCAAAACCAGGTAAGGAACTTTTAAGAAATGTAGATATCTGGACTCCACTCCCAGAGAGTCCAAAACTTAGGTCTGGAGCAGGATTTAGGTGTCTGTATTTTTTTAAAACTCCAAAGTTATTCTAATGCACAGTGCTCTCCAGCATGTAATCCTAGTGTTTCATTCCTGCCTCTGGCTTGGGGGGTTACTTAGAGGCAGTTGTAGTTCTAGCAGTGGGAGGAGCAGAAGTTAAGTGGGCAGAGCTTCTCCTCTTCCTATCTGGCCCACTCTCATTGTTTGTGACTCCCTAGATCTGTCACAGACTTGCAGAGAGCAAAAATCCTTGAGCCTCCACAGAGTCTGGTAAGCCTTAGAATCGTAGAATCAGTGAGCTTTTGAGCCATAGAATTTTAGAGGCAGAGAGGATATCAGAGGTCAGGTCCAACCTCATAGCCCTATCAATAGAGTTTCACTGAGTGTGACCACTTGTCCTAAAATAAAAATAAAAATAAAGCTTCTCAATATTGAGTTGAGATTCTTCTGGGAATTTCCATAAAAGTGCGGAAGATGGACACATACACAGATAAGCCCAGGTCAATGTAAAAGTGCTTCAGTGGCGGCCAGAGTGCTACAGGAACACAGAAGACTAACTGAGTCATTTTGAAGCTAGAGGAAGATGGCATTGTCAAGGAAAGTTTTCCAAAGGCGGTAGAGGTTTCTGGGACCCTAAGGTTCTTGACATAAGGGCTCCAGATTCCTACTCTACTCTCCCACCCATCCCTTTCATCCCTTGAGGTTGGAAAGCAGATTTTGGCACTTGACAGACCAAATTTCATAGCTCAGCTGTGCTACTTGCTCATCTAGTGGACTTTGGGTAGGTTATTAATCTTTGAGCCCAAGTACCCTCATTTCTCACACAGATAATAATATGTCTCATTGTGGGGTGCTTCGGTATTAAATAATAGCAGCCATAAAAGTGCTTACTGCAATGCTGGCCATAGGGTAGGTGCTTGATGAATAGATATGGTTATTGTTTTTGTTGTCATTTAAAAAATGGTTTATATAAAGCACAAGGAGCCTAAGACCTGCTGCTCCTCAACACTAACCAGGGGGCTTCCTCTTCTGGTATGATAGTGCCTAGGAAAATGTCAGCAGGGTTCCATGAACTTACCCTATGGTTTGGATGTTATTAAGAATCTGAGGGACTTCTAGGGAAGGCAAATATGACCATCTCATGAGACAGGAGAAGCAAGAACGGTAAAATGCCATCTCACGCACTCCTGCAAGATTCTCTGTATTATAAAGCCATGCTGCATTGCAGCCCTGCCCACATGGTTTGAAGCACCTGTGCAGTGGCCTGAGAGCTCAGAGCAGCACAAGAAAAAGATATTACTTCCTGGGACATCATTATCATCAATTATTCCTGTAATTACTTATTTGTCTCTATCCCTTATCAGAAGATAAACTCTGTGAGGTTGAGGACGTGGCGTAGCTCATTCATGGCCATACTCCTAATCACTAGCAAATACTTGGCTCCGGATGGGCATCCAAAGAGTGGTTGTTTATAAAATGGATTTGATCCTGTGTGCATTTGGCAACTCCGGAAGGTAGGCTTTCCTTGACTTTTTCCTTCCTTCCTTCCTTCCTTTCTTTCTTTCTTTCTTTCTTTCTTTCTTTCTTTCTTTCTTTCTTTCTTTCTTTCTTTCTTTCTTTTTCTTTCTCTCTCTTTCTCTCTTCTTTCTTTCTTTCTTTCTTTCTTTCTTTCTTTCTTTCTCTCTTTCTCTCTTTCTCTCTTCTTTCTTTCTTTCTTCTTAAAATTTTATTTATTCATGAGAGACAGACAGAGAGACAGAGAGAGAGAGGCGAGACATAGGCAGAGGGAGAAGCAGGTTCCGTGCAGGGAGCTTGATGTGGGACTCGATCCCGGGTCTTCAGGATCATGCCCTGAGCTGAAGGCAGACGCTTAACCGCTGAGCCACCCAGGCATCCCTCCTTGACTTTTTCTTGGGTCCCTTTTCCTTCCATCCTTCCTTAACATACCCTCTTCTGCAGAGGGCTCCTGGGAGTCTGAATTCTGTGCCTGTTTCTCGCACTGTTCTGGGCCAAGCTAACTTGAATGTGTCTCTTCTGTTCCTTGTCTTTGGAGAGACAGGCCTGCCTGCAATCAGAGCATCTTTGTCTCAAAGGACCTATGGAGATGGTCCAACCCGACGTGAATTTTCTGGACAAGGAAGCTAATCCCCTGAGAGTCTCACTGACTCTAAGTTCTTACAGCTTGTGAAAAATGTTCTCACCTCCTGCTTTCAAATTTGGGGCTCTATCACTCATACCCCAGGCTGCCTTGGGGTATGGAGAGCCGCCAAGCTCATGGGGAGAACTGCACGTCCAGAAAAGCTTACCCCATCCTTCCTGGGCGCTTGCTCAAAGGGGACCCCCCAAACCCAGGGTACATACTAAGCCAGTGGTTGACAACTGTATGCCCTGGAGCTCGGCTGCCAGTACTCAAATGCTTCACTTTCTACTTACTGTGATTTTTTTTTTAAGGTTTTATTTATTTATTCATGAGAGAGAGAGAGGGGCAGAGACACAGGCAGAGGGAGAAGCAGGCTCCATGCAGGGAGCCCGATGTGGGACTCGATCCCAGGACTCCAGGATCACGCCCTGGGCCGAAGGCGGCACTAAACTTCTGAGCCACCTGAGCTGCCCCTTACTGTGATTTCAGGCAAATTACTTAATCTTTATGAGCTCAAATTGGCTTATCTGTAAAAACAGAGCATGATGATAATAGTACCTCCTTCACTATCAAGATTCAAAGAGGTAATAAGGAACAAAATCCAGCATCATTATGTTTTCCTCCTTGGATCCAAGTTCCTGTCATGACAGTCAAAGTACCTAAGTGGCTGACGTCACATCTTTCCTATTGAGAGTGTGAGGGCTTTAGCTCCTGTGTGTCTGGGGAGTACTGCCACAGAGAGGACTCTGCACTGATGCATGTCCCCGTAGGGAAGTGCAGGAGAAGATGCAGTGGTCTTGTACTCCCGAGACACGTGGGATCCAGAGCAGCCTGGCTGCACAAAAAAGTTTCATGTAAATTGGCTGTGACGCCTGTGCAGGGGCCCAGATTTAGAAGCAGAGCAGGACAGCTCTACCCAGGCTGGTGACAGGCCTGGAGCAGTGTTCCCATTGGAGAAAGTGAGGGCGTAGCAGGAGGGAGATTTGCTCAGTCTGGCCTGGTGGCACTGTTTTATTAATGATCTGGAAGAGCAGAGGAACAGTGACTTTAATTAAATTTGCCAGTGATATTAAAAGATGTCAGGAGCCACTGCTGAGGACACAGACACCTTGCAGATGGCCCCTGGGGGTGTTCGGATAATAATCCGGGAAAGGGATGAGAAGCCATGGGCTGCGCCCGGGCATTGGTTCAGCTGAGGAAGAGGAATGTGACATGGGGACAGAGGGTCATCATATGCAGCAAATACCCCAGGCCCATTCTCTTTAGGTGTATCTGTGCTGCTTCCAATAGACCTCTAACTGATCGTCCTGTTCTGGTCTTGTTCCTCTTATAGCCATCTTAAACCCTTTATCCAAACTGGTTTTTCTGAAATACAGATAAGACCATGTCACTCCCCTGCTAACAGTCCTGTCATTGGCTTTTCACTGCCCTTCAGATAAAATCCATCTTCTCAGCCTGGCATATAAGACTTGCCATGAATGGAGTCCCCCCTACATGTCCAGTCTTCACCACTCCTGCCTCGCGCTGAATTCCCTGTAGTCCCAGGCACACAGCAGGCTTTTGCATGTCTCCATATCTTTGCTTGGCCTATCCTTTTGACTCAAAAGTCTGTCTTCCTTCCTTCTCTTCCCTCCTCTTCCTTCCCCCTTCCTTCCCTTCCCTCCCCTTTTCATCTTCCCTAGAGGAAGACGGCATTGTCAAGGAAAGTTTTCCAAAGGCGGTAGAGGTTTCTGGGACCCTAAGGTTCTTGACATAAGGGCTCCAGATTCCTACTCTACTCTCCCACCATCCCTTTCCTCCCTTTCCTCCCTTCCTCCCTCCCTTCCTCCCTCCCTCCCTCCCTCCCTCCCTCCTTCCTTCCTTCCTTCCTTCCTTCCTTCCTTCCTTCCTTCCTTCCTTCCTTCCTTCCTTCCTTCCTTCCTTCCTTCCCTTCTTTTTGACTAAAGCTCACTCATGCTTGAAGACTCATTTCAAGGATCACTTCCTTCAGAACGCCTCCCTGAATCCCCAGGCTGGCTCAGCGCCCTCCTCATGTGCCCAAACCATTCTGACCGAACCTTCACTTACTATAGTAAAAATGCCTATTTGTGCAGTTCTCCACCCCTGCTGGATTGTATCTTTGAGGGCAAAGCCTGTGTCTTACATTTCATTCTGCCCATCAACATCTAGTGCCAAGCCTGGCAAACCAACAGTTTTTGCTAATTTTGTCAAACTGAACTGATGGGAAGGAGAATGTCCAGGTGGCAGACTGCATCAGGCAGCCGGGACACCCCAGGAAGGCTGGGAACTAGGCAGCTCTACCAAATGGTTAATGTTTCATGGCAGACTGGATGGGTCAGTCATGTTGCCTCTAAGTCTACAGAAAACTGGAAGCTGACAGGGGGCCATGGATATTCTACAGCGAAGTAGGACACCTTAGTAAAATGGAGTGGTTAAAACCATAAATTTTATGTCACCTGCATGTGAGCTTCGGCTCTGCTACTTCCTTGCTTTATACTTTGATTAACTGACTTAATTAAGACTTAGTTCCCCAAAACGTAAAACAGGGATAAAAATAGTACTAATCTTATAGGATCATTATGAAAGTTAAATGAAGAAGTACCTAGCATGATGCACACACCAAGCACTTATATGTGTTAGTGACTATTATTAATGTCTTCATTATTTGGGGTGGTGTTGGGGTTCTCAAGCTGAATCATATCCCTGAGTATGCCTTAGGGCTGATTACGAACCTTCTGGAACCACAGAAGATCATTTGGGTCTTAAAGGAGCTGGGTGGATCCCAAGTGGGTTAGAATCTGCCTCAATTTTGTCTGGGAAAAGGGTAACATCACAAAAAAGTGACCACTGGCCAGGTCATCAGCAGTGTCCACTCTCCTCCTAACATCTCAGGCAGAAACCATCGCCTGGCGGGGGCAGAAGGAACAACTTGGAATTCACAGGCCATTTTCTACCTTCAATTACAAGAATTCAGTGCAGGCACTTACTAGCCACCTTCTTTCCTTGTTTTCTTTCATCTTTTCCTTCAGTTCATTTGTTTTCTCTGTGTCTTTCTAAAGCGGCCCCTGATTCTGACCACCTGACAACATATTCCCCAAAATACCTGTTACCATAGATGTCTGCAAGATCTAGGTGAGCGAAGACCACGATCATCCTAATTCTCCTGTGGGGTGAGATAAGCGGGAGTCCCTGTGCCCTGTTGATCAGGATGACTCTACTACCTAAGTGTTCTGTGTCCTTTGACTTCAGAAAGCCAGCCCTTGTCCCTAACCTGTGGATGGCCCACCCCCTTCCGGTTGGCTAATCCATGCAGCTGCCACCTCGTGTCACCATGTTGGCTCCTGATCAAATAGCTGCTCCAGCTGTGCCCACCTTCTGTCTCTTACTGCATGGGGCTTATTGGAATCCACAAAATGGAGGGTTTTCAGAGGTTAAGGCAAGGTGTCAAGATCCTTCTCTGTCCACATTTCTCCGATGCCAAACCTGTGAAGGGGGAAGGTCTCTGTTCATTGCAGATTATGAGACATTTCAGCCTTTGAACATGGATACTGAACAGCTTCAGCTGCCCCACTCTTCCAACATCCTCATAACCTCTTCTTTTCTGAGTGAGGTCAAAGCCCCAAGCACATGCTGTGATGACCCCCAGTACCTGGACCAAGGGGAATGTGGACCTCAGCACTTGGCTGCCATTCTGGGGAATATGAAACCAAGTTAATCCAGCTCTTTGGAAGGGAGGCCTTCATGATTACAGTATGCATCAAGGCATACTGTGTCCTGGAGGGAATTTCTCTTTAGGTACAAGCCTTGGGGGTTTAAAGAGGTCATACATAGCCTCTCAAATCTAGTCAGGATTCGTCTATGAGATCTCTCTATTTTTTTTTTTTTTCTGAAGGAAATGGCTGTAATTCAGGTCATAAAGTGGCGTTAAAGAAGGCTGATGTCTGAGTGTATTAATCAGCTCAGGCGGCCATAACAAAATACCACAGACCGGGTAGTTTAAACAATAGAAATTTATTTTCTCATGGTTCTGGAGGCTGGAATGTCTGAGATCAAAGTGCTGGCCAATTCATTTTCTGGTGAGAGCTCTTTTCCTCACTTGCCTATGGCTACTTTCTCACCATGTGGCAGACGGAGAATACTCTCTCTCTTCCTCTTCTTATAAAGCCATCAGTCCTATCAGAGGAGGACGCACCCTTATACCCTTATTTAACTTTAATTATCTCCTAAAAGCCCTATCTCCCAATACAGTCACACTGGGGTTTAGGGGTTCAACATATGAGTTGTGGGGAGGGGACACAATTCAGTTCACAGCCCCGAGGAAGCTTCCATAGTGGCTATGTTTATTTATTCTAAGAACAGACATTTACTGAGCACTTACCAATTGACTATTTAGGGTACCACAATAAACAGAATAACTATCCTCTTTGCTTTCATTCACGGTTTAATGGCTGAGCTAGACATTAATTATATAATCCCACAAACAAACATGTAATTTCAAAGTTTAATAAATGCCATAAAGGAAAAGTAGAGTGTGATGAGAGGAACAGAGAAGGTTGACCATCTTTAGGAATGAGGGTAATTTTTTTCTGGGACAGTGACACTTAAGCTGAGATCTAAAGCATTGTTAAGAGTGTGGGTGCCAAGAAGTACAAGTCATTTCATCATCGTGGCTGATGTCACGTACAAAGGTCCTGAGGTGGAAAATAACTTGGTGTCATCCAGGGCCTGATATAAAGGCCATTGTTGCTGAAATGTGGTTAGAAGGAGAGGGGCAAAAAATAAAGGGGGAGAGGAGGAAGAAGGTAGCTTATGTGAGACTTTGCAGGTCACTCAGTAAAGAGTCTTTATATTAAGAATAAGAGGAAACTACTGAAGGAGTTCAAATAGGGAAGTGATAGTGTAGATTTGGAGTTTTTAGAAAAGGTGACTATTGCTGTGTAAGGAAATGAAGTGGGGAAAGGCAAGAATTGGAGTGGGGAGTTCAATTAGGAGGTCACTGCAGTAGATTCATGAAGTGAAGGCTAATGGCAGCTGTGGCAGTGCTAGGAGAGATGGAAGGAGAGTCTAGGTGTTGGTGCTGGATGGACAAGGGACAGGAACAAGAGGAAGGCCTGCAGATGTCTTGTGTGAGTAACTGGGTGGATGGCAGTGCCATTTTCTGAGATGGGAAGCAGTGGAGAGCAGGGACAGGACTTGGAACCCTGTAAGGTGTAGTACAGATAAAATTAACATTTTTAAAAGATTATTTGAGAGTGAGAGAGACAGAGAGACAGAGAGAGAGAGAGACAGAACAAGCAGAGGGTACAGCAGATAGAGGGAGACAGGGAGAAGCAGGCACCCTGCTAAGCAGGGAGCCTGATGTGGGGCTCAATCCCAGGACCCTGGGATCATGACCTGATTTGAAGGCAGATGCTTAATCTACTGAGCCACCCAGGTGCCCTGAAACTAGCATTCTTCTGTTACTAAAGTTAATGCACAGGGCTGTAGCAGAGGTAGAAAATGGGCAAATAGCTTCTTTTTAAAAAAGCTGTAGCATGGTTATTTGCATTCTCATTGCATCTGAATGAGGTGAGTGCAAAGATGAATCCATAGATCCTGCTGAATTTCTTCCCATTCTCCTGAATTCATGCTCACCTCTTAGCAGTTTGAGGCCAGCAGATGGGGCTGCATTTCACCCCCAAATCTTGTCTACAGTTTAAAAAAAATGTATTCAAGAGCCACTTGAATGTTTTATTAATAGTGATTTCTATCACTTGGCCTTTTCAGCGTCTGGGTTTGGAATTGAGTGGCTGACTGATTTTCATCTTCCTGTAACTGACTGTCTCAAACGGTCTGTAAGCATGTTTTGCTGGAGGACGGAGGTGGCCGTGGACCGGGCCTGTAGTACAGCTCATGGGGACCTCCGTTTAGCTCCCCTGCAGGGAGCTTCCCTACACTATCCACCCTGATTTCCCAAGAAATGTCAGAATTACAGCTTGCCTGGACAAATTTTGCATTCAGGGAGGGAGTTCCTCTCAGGTGGGCTCAATTGCATGCAGAGCGATGTGTTCTATTTTGGGGGAGTAGTCCATGAAAAAAGTTCAATTCCGTATGTACTCTTGCACACATATGTGATGCAGAATTCTTAAGCATGAAAATAGTGTGGGTAAAGGAGCCCGAAAACCCTAGAAACAGTACAAGGGATGAGGATTCAGGTCATGCTTGGCCTCTTTTCAGTTGATTCTTGAGAACTCTCACAGATAACAGTGGGGTTTGGAGACAGGACTGGAAGGGTATCACTTATGTTTTCATTACCAATATTCCCAGCTCTTTTAAGCCATTCTTCAGCTGAGTCTCCACCAGATGGTCCTGCGGACAGAGCCACTATTTGTGCCTCCCATTGACATCTTTTTTTCCGAGTGAGAGACTGCCCCATATGTTAGTACAATATGTCGCTCAAGGTGAAACATCAATTTGTGTTGGTGGGAACCTGCCATTTGCTGTCCCCCTTTTGCTCATGCCTTTCCCTGCCTCTCTGGTCTTTTCTAGGTCTCTGGCCTGTCAGGAGGACCATTGGTGCTGCAGTGGAAGCCAGCGGCTAAGTCTTGTGTATGGCGTGGTTAGGGTTGCAGCCTCTCACCTCTGCCTTCCTCCATTTTGGGCTGATTACTTTTGTGCTCTTCCTAAATGGTCTTCGGGCAGAGGCTGGCAGCTCGGGGGAGGTGCCCAGTGCAGGGCAGAACAATGAGTCCTGTTCAGAGTCATCGGACTGCAAGGAGGGTGTCATCCTACCAATCTGGTACCCGGAGAACCCTTCCCTTGGGGACAAGATTGCCAGGGTCATTGTCTATTTTGTGGCCCTGATATACATGTTCCTTGGGGTGTCCATCATTGCCGACCGCTTCATGGCATCTATTGAAGTCATCACTTCTCAAGAGAGAGAGGTGACTATCAAAAAGCCCAATGGAGAGACCAGCACCACAACGATTCGGATCTGGAATGAAACTGTCTCCAACCTGACCCTGATGGCCCTGGGTTCCTCTGCTCCTGAGATCCTTCTCTCTTTAATTGAGGTGTGTGGTCACGGGTTCATTGCCGGGGACCTGGGACCTTCCACCATCGTAGGTAGCGCAGCCTTTAACATGTTCATCATCATTGGCATCTGCGTCTACGTGATCCCTGATGGAGAGACTCGAAAGATCAAGCACCTACGAGTCTTCCTCATCACGGCTGCTTGGAGCATCTTTGCTTACATCTGGCTTTATATGATCCTGGCAGTCTTCTCTCCTGGTGTGGTTCAGGTTTGGGAAGGTCTTCTCACTCTCTCCTTCTTTCCAGTGTGTGTCCTTCTGGCCTGGGTGGCAGATAGGCGACTACTCTTCTACAAATACATGCACAAAAAGTACCGCACAGATAAACACCGAGGAGTTATCATAGAGACAGAGGGTGATCATCCTAAGGGCATTGAGATGGATGGGAAAATGATGAATTCCCACTTCCTGGATGGGAACCTGGTGCCCCTGGAAGGGAAGGAAGTAGATGAGTCCCGCAGAGAAATGATCCGGATTCTAAAGGATCTGAAGCAAAAACACCCAGAGAAGGACTTAGATCAGCTGGTAGAGATGGCCAATTACTATGCTCTTTCCCATCAGCAGAAGAGTCGTGCCTTCTACCGGATCCAAGCTACCCGGATGATGACCGGCGCAGGCAATATCCTGAAGAAGCATGCAGCAGAACAAGCCAAAAAGACCTCCAGCATAAACGAGGTGCACACCAATGAGCCTGAGGACTTTGTCTCGAAGGTCTTCTTTGATCCATGCTCTTACCAGTGCCTGGAGAACTGTGGAGCTGTGCTCCTGACAGTGGTGAGGAAAGGGGGGGACATGTCTAAGACCGTGTATGTGGACTACAAAACAGAGGATGGTTCCGCCAATGCTGGGGCTGACTATGAGTTCACAGAGGGCACTGTGGTCCTGAAACCAGGAGAGACCCAGAAAGAGTTCTCGGTAGGCATCATTGATGATGACATTTTTGAGGAGGATGAACACTTCTTCGTGAGGTTGAGCAACGTCCGCATAGAGGAGGAGCAACCAGAGGAGGGGAAGCCTCCAATAGTACTCAATAGTCTTCCATTGCCTCGGGCCATCCTGGCATCCCCTTATGTGGCCACAGTCACCATCTTGGATGATGACCATGCAGGCATCTTCACTTTTGAATGCGGCACTATTCGTGTCAGCGAGAGTATTGGTGTCCTGGAGGTCAAGGTTCTGCGGACATCAGGTGCCCGGGGCACAGTAATCGTCCCCTTTAGGACAGTGGAGGGGACAGCCAAGGGTGGTGGTGAGGATTTTGAAGATGTATACGGGGAGCTGGAGTTCAAGAATGACGAAACTGTGTAAGTAGCCTTTCCATATTCTATCTCCCTCCCTCCCATGCCATCTCTTTCTGTCCTTAAAATTCTCCCTCGTATTGCGTTACTGTCAAACTCGAGTCCCAGCACAGGTGTGCAGGATCAGCAGGCACCCCTGGCAGGTTCCGCATCCAAACCTTCCTTTGGTTTTCTCACTTTAAATTGTCTCTGGGCAGGAAATCCTGTGGCGGGATCTAAGGACACGGAGCATTCCATCCACTGGAGTGATAGCTGGTGCAGGTGTCGGGTGACAGAAGTTTTGATGTCGATTTTGGAGAATTCTTGTGACGACGCAGGAGCTAGGAAACTGGCTGGGTCTCTCCTTCCTCCTTTACTCAGGCCAAAGGCTCATATGAGCCTTGAGGCTGATCCTTTCCATCCTGAGGCAGTGCCAGTCCAATCAGAGCATCCTCAGGGAAGCAAGTGGCAGTGGCTTTTTTTTCCCCTGGGGCCATATTGCGACTATATTGTATAACCAGATTTCAGGCATCTCTCCTTCAATTTGGAAATTGCAAGGTTGGTTGAAACTCGGCAATCTCTTTAAATGCCTGTAAGCTATTTTATGGTATGAGACTTACCCAGTCTAGTGAGATGAGTCAATATAGCTTGGGTACTGGAGGCATCTTGCAGAAGCGGAATTCCCAGAGCGGTGGCCACCTGTCTTTAGTCCTAGGTGTGAGCTCAAAAATTGCCTGAGCAATGTTGGAGATGCCTCTTAGGAACTGGGGGAGAAAATACATCTTCAGTGTGGTCATTTCTTTTCATGGTCTAGAATTGTCCCAGAATACTTCTTGGGTTACTGGCCTGTTTAGCCCTTCAGACACTGTGTGTATCGCAATGTAAGGGCTCTCCCCATTGAGCCTTCTTATACTGGGTGTTCTGGGTTTTGCTTTGCTTTGCTTTGCTTTGGTTTTCTGTTTTTGTTTTTCTCAGATGGATAGCTTTGAAGAAGAAACAGAATGACTTACCCCAGGAATTGCAGCTTATGAGAGGGCAGACTTTCCAGGGTGACTGAGAAGGGGGAAACTTGTCTCTGAATTCCTGCTCATGTCCATAAGCAATAAGCAGCAGCAGGAGGGGGCATGAAGAACAAAAGGGGGTGTCTAGGAAGGGGGGTTGTCAAACTGCTCCAGGACACTGCTAAAAACACCCTGAGTGAGAAATGAAAACATACAACTTGTAGGAGAGTGAAGGACCCAACTCATGGAAAGGAGGGCCCATAGGACCAAGGGAGAGATGTCATAGCAGCGCTTCTTCTAGGCCCATTTGTGGGACAGGGCTCGATGGGTTGGGTGATGCTGACAGCAGAGCTGGTTGAGCCATCCGGAGGACTCTGCTCTTGGCCTCCCTCAATCCTTTCCTAATGGTGTGACTTTGGGCAAGACATTTAGTCTTAGCTCTAGAACTGAACTGTCTCATCTGCAAAGTGGGAACAATACTTTTCTTGCCTGGAGGCAGGGTCAGGTCTTTCTTTTTGCAGTTCCTCCCTGCTCTAGGATTTACTGAGCCACAGACATGGGCACTCAGTGTAGGTCCTATTTGCACTGGCCGAAGATGAAACAGGGATATTGTCTCCTGAGGTGAAATAGCCATTGACAAGTTGATTTATTAGAGCTCTGTTTAGTCATTTCACCGGGAGGGGTAATCATTCATTAGCCCAAGTAAAAACCTGTGCTTTCTAGAGAATACTGTCCATTTATATGTGCTCTGGAGAGAGAGTTTATACGTACAAATAAAGGACAGGCCCTCGTTGGGTAGACAAACTGTGCAACTTCTCACATTTATGGCAGCGTAAGTATATAGGAGTACTGTCAGGCATTAAATGACATCAAGACTACAGCACTGGCTATGATTTAATGGACTAGTGGTTTCTCCAATTCGGTACTATCTACCAAGGGCACTAAAAAGTACTTTTTGACAGATCAAAGACTTGGCACCTAATTTCCTTGTCCCATTAACAATCAGTTGTGCACTCTAGATCTCTGAGTATGACTAACTCTTCCTGAAACCTATTTGTGTTTTCAGCCTGAATAATATCTTGGTGTAAGTGGGCTTATGAATGATCACTTCTGATATTGATTTTAAATGTAGATCAAGCTGCCCACATTTGCGATTTGGGTTCAAGTATTCCTGGGTTTGGTGAACAAGCTCTGTTGCCTGCTATTTCTTTACATCATTTTTTAGACTTCAGTAGACTTTAGACTACCTCTTGGTTTTCTTCCCTTCAGAAGAAGAATGAGTCCATAGCCTGTTAGTTGTCTGTCTTCACACCACAGCCCTACCCTTGGTACTTTAGATTGTAATTTTACAACTAGAGGCAGTGTGGTATAGCAGAAAAACCATGGACTGTGAGTACTCTGGTTTAAGAGTCTGGATATAGTTCTGATTCAACTGCAGAGTTGGGGAAATTTTATTAATTATGAGATTATTTCCTCTGATAAAATAGGGATAATAATACGTTTCTCACAAGGCTGTCATGATGATTCAAGATACTGTATACAGTTGTTTGTATATGGTATATGCTTAGTAAATGAGGCCATTAATAATTATATCATTGAATTAACAGTATTCTTCAGAAGACACAGCTGAGGTGATATGGGCTACTTGGATCTCTCTGTGACCCAAATTAATAAAACATGCTAGTCTGGGGGTTATCATGAAGATTCCTCATCAAAACTCCTAAAATATCAGAGCCAGAAAAGACCTCAGAATATCTTCTAGAGTAGTGTTTCTCAAATTTTCATGTGCTTCTGAACCATCCAGGAAGCAGATTATAGTTTGAAAGGTTGAGTAGGGCCTGAGATTCTGTTTCTAACCAGCTGTTGATGCTGTTGGTCCCGACTTAGAGTTGAAATGCTCTAAAACTCTTGGCCAAACCACAAGACCCAGGAAGAAAAGTGGCTTTCAAAAGCCTTGCTTAATTTACTCAAGAAGCCTTGCTTTCCAGTTCCAGCTTGCAATTCTAACTTAGCTAGAACCCAGCTCCTACCCTGAGACCTTGTTAATTGCAGTACCAATCTGGAAACTGAAATTGAAACCCTCAGGGTACCTAGACAGAAGCTGTGTGATGCCTGGAGCAGTTCCATCTTCCAATCCTTCCCTCTCTGTGTAACTTTCTTTGCCGACAAGCCTGGGAGCATTGGCAGTTTTGCCCTCAATACACTCTTCTAAAAACCTATTCAGGTTGAAGGCAGGCCTATGCTTTGTCAATACTATCAGGTTGTGCATTCACTCATTTGGTTTTATGCTTTACTTCTTCAAAAATGTCCTCAGTACCAGGGTAAGATAGAAAACCCTGAACTTTGAAGTCTGACAAACAGAAGTGAATCTGTCACTCACCAACTGTGTAACTTGAACAAGTCATTTCACCTGTCCAAGCCCCAGGTATTTTGTTGGAATGACAGGGATAGTGGTATCTATCCTGCAGGGGAGTGATAAGTACTAGGTACAAATATGAAGAAAAGGCACTTTCAGAATGGTGCCTGCTCAGAGAAGGTGCTCGGTCATTCAACAAACATTTATTAAATGTCTGCTACATACTAGATACATTACTAGGGACTGGAGATAAATAAATGAATAGAACAGGCTGGCATTTCAGCTCTCAAGAATCTTCTTCAGTGAAGTGGATACTAGGTATACAGACAAATCAAAACACCTGGGAGAAGTGCTCTGGTTGAGATAAGCTCAATAAAAGAAATGAAAGCTCTTTGCTGTGTGCGTGACACCACTGAAGTTTCTAAAGCGACCTTGGCTAAGGACGTAGTAGTGAAACAGATGAAGCAGGGGTGGGGACATGATAACCTTAAGCCCACATTACAATAAACTCTTGACATTTGAGAGAGATCCTACTGACATCTTCATGATCTAGAAGAATCCCCACCTTTGTGACTATCACCCCAGTGCATCCTTAGAATTATGGCCTTTGAGCCTCCTGCAAACAATAAAAAAAAACCTTGTGGAGATATATATGCATGCTGCTGGCACATTAATCTCACTCGATAAACACACGTCTGCTCCTGTATCCCAGGCTCACAGCATGCCTCTGCAAAATAACAGAAAATGGCAGCTCATGAACCTTTGGGATCTCTGAGAATCGCCGATGTCAAATAGGCAAATGCCAAGTCCTACTATAATTAAATGGCATAGGCCTGCTTTGAAGAAGAATGGAGTATTAGCTGTGCCACATAGTTTCCAACAAAATTAGAATGTTAAAGCCCAAAAGTATCTGAACTCCTGCTTTTACAAATTATGAAGCTGAGATTCAGAGAGGGAAAGTGACTTGTCTAATATCGCACAGCTAGATAGGATAGAAAGTTAGAGCTGGCAAGATCTTGTTAGAGGCTACTGATTTAATGTCGCTCCCTCCCAGTTGGACTTTCTTATTTTTATCCATCAGAACAATGTTAACTTTGGAAAGCTTATAGAAATTCTTGGGTGAAAGATGCTCTGGAAGTACAAATCCAAAAGTATTATGTGGCTAATATCTTAACTTAAAAAATAGCATACTATGGGCTATTTTTAATCTCTCAGTTCACCTTGAGACTTTCAGGAAGAAAAAGTATTGAGCCCATAGAAATAAAAAAAAACTATCTTTATGATCTCTTACTGAGAAAAGGTATGACAAGTAGAGCTAGGACATCTTTTAGGCAGTGCTTGTTCAATGAAATAATTTTTTTCAAAATTATGCCGGGCATTCTCTTCCAGGTGTTCTTTTTCTGTGAAGTTTCAACCCCAGGGAATCTTTTCCATCGAAATCTGGAGTGCTCCAGGACATAATTTACTCCTTCTCCAAATTACTAAAACACAGTAGGCCTTGTCTTTTTTCTTTGGCTCAGCAAGGTGTTAGGATAGTCTCTTCCCTTGCCATCAGGGAGATGCTTTGCCCCTAGAACACCTTTTCTGTGCTTGAGAAAAGTCACAAGCTGCATGTAAGGTTAGTGAGGGTAAGAGTAGGGTGGAAGTCATGGTCATGCTCCCTCGGGTGGCATCCCACCCTTTCTCTTTTCTTCTGCCTTCAGTGCCTGAATTCCAGTAATGGGGTTTCTCTCTGGCTTTAGGTAAACAGTCACTTACCTGGACCGATGGCTTTGTGGAACTCACAGTGGAGCTATGTACATGGCTCAGAGTGATCCTGAAGAAGGGCATCCATATCTAACCCAGTTGTGGAATGGGGTATTTAACAGTACGATGCAACATTTCAAATATTGATGTTCAACTATAGTTCTTTCCCTCTGGGCCCACAGGATGATTAAAGGCTATGTGGCCTTCTTAACAGAAGCTTTGGCTATTGTGTCCAGAAAGGCCTTACATTCTGATAATTTTTTTCATTTTAATTACTGAAATTGTCAGATTATATCAAAAAAGATCATATGCCAACTCCAGGATCCAGAAAGCATCGCAAGCCTACTTAAACTTTACATGTCTACAAAAATCTCCACGAGTCCAGAGCCTTCCTGGTTAATTTTAGGGTGTGAGGTGCAGGATCTCCTGGCAACCTTGGATTGGTCAACATTCCCTTTGCCTGACTTGATTAGAGAGCCTATGCAGCAGAGCAGTCTATGCAGCAGAGCTTACTCCTGCTCTTGTCATACTGGCTTGCCCTCTGGTGACTCAGTGGTGCAGGGTTGGAGATTCTACAAGGGAGAATGTTAGGTTGAAGAGAAAGGAGCATAGTGATTGGAGATGATTACATGACTGGCCAGTCAGGAAAAGAACCAGTCTTATCTTCAGAGGAGGCTTTCCTTCTTGGAGAGGAGCTAGTTGGGCTTCAGGCAATAATAGAAAAGGGATACTGATGGAGATCCTGCCCTGCTTATTTTGTTTCGACTCTTCTGGTTCTTCAGGTTAAAGTTTCCGTGTTCATTCACAAGAATGGTAGAAAGGGACAAAGCTAGGTGGATGGGTGGGGAGGATTTTTTTTTCTTTTTTCCAGGTTCATTAAAAAAAATTTATTGGAGTTTAATTTGCCAACATATAGCGTAACACCCAGTGCTCATCCCATCAAGTGCCCCCCTCAGTGCCCGTCACCCATTCACCCCCACACCCTGCCCACCTCCCTTTCTACCACCCCTTGTTCATTTCCCAGAGTTAGGAGTTGGGGAGGGCTTTCTTGTTGTCCAGCCTTTCATCAACTTCCCAGTTGAATCTGGGTGGTAGACAAGCACTAATTTCTTATCTCCCCTTTGGCGGTGACGCTGTCAGTTCCATGAAGAAGGTAGTAGAGTTTAGAGCTATTGTTTTCTGCTTAATCGAGGTATTGTTTTCTTGTTTTTTAAAAGAGAAATTAAATTGTGCTTCCAGAAGCAATAGGAAGTCTTGGCAAAGAAGCGGTCATATATAATTGACAGCTGGAGGGAGAGAACTCCTTGATCTGCAAATAGAGCAAAATCCTCATACTTAATGAATTCTGCACAAGTCCAGAAGTGTTTTGCAGGAACTAAATACTTTGAGGGTTTTGCTAAATGACCACGAAGGAAAGCGCTAGGTAAACATTCTCGGGTGGCATGATAGTTACCATTCATATATTCCCATTCCTATAACCTGCCAGGTGCCCAAGTAGGAAATATCTACATATACAGAAATGAAGATAGAATTGAAGGTGGAACTTACTCGTTATGGAGAAATTTGTTCTTCTGAAAACAGAATTACCCTCCACTAGATATGTGTATACACTTGAATTTAGCTATGGATGTGGCGCCATCCTGACCCCTCCTAGCTAAGAGCATGCATAGACATAACCTGGTTAACCTGTCCTTGCATGAGCCCAGTCTGGTTATCACTTGCTGGTTGGGATTCATCAGCTAGTTACATATGGTACCAACAATGCCCTATTGTGGGTTCTTTAGTTGGTGCTTCCAAAATGAGTGACATCTTGATAATAACTCAATACCAAGAATATGGCTACAAAACAAATGCTGGGTTATAGATGACTAATATCACTGTTACCCTCGTAGTCCATCTCTTTCCAGAGCCACTGGCCTTGATTTGTCTGCCTTCAGGTGTTGTCTTTGTGAGTCCCACATGATTTTTGCTTGTGTACCCTATTACCGCCTGACCGGCTCTGAGCGGTGGTGATCTGGGGTGAGCCCCGTGCCACCATCGCTAGGGCTAACCATGGCCCCAGCTGCAAATCTTCACATGTGTTTGCTTTATTTCCCTGCTCACACCTTACTTCCTGTTTGAATACTATTGTCTCACACTCACTGTTTCTTCTAAATGTTTAGTGCTGCAGCTTTACTTTCTGTCATGCTCCAGTCACTGTCACCACAAGAGCAGTGGTTTCTACTTCTGTCACACTGCACGCCTTCCTCTCTGCTTCCTTGAGTCCTTGTGCTCGTTTTTCCTCTCCTGGTCCCTGCGTCCTTTTCCCTCACACTGCTGGCATCTGTACTGGTGTTGCCTGGTGTCTACTGTCTGACCTGTGACTTCTTCAAGTGATCAGGAACAGCCTTAGGAAAGCCTGTCACATGGACAGAGAGAAAGAGCTTCACCATCATACCAAGAAGATCACTATCCCTCAGGAAGCAAATCACTCACCGTGGTGCTTTTTCCCTTCACCACAAAGTCTTTGCCTGACTGTATGTCAAGATGAGAGGGTTGAATTGTAGGGAGCAGCACAGACCAGAGGTGGTAGCAGAAAGCTGTCAGACAAGAGAGCCCTGGACCACCTTCTCTGTTGGATGCTCTCCCTGCTGGGCCATGTGGTCTCGGTCTCCTGGCGTCTCTGCTTCTCTCTGTGGCTTGCTCCCTTATTGCTTCCAGCTTGCAGTGATACCTTACAGACCAACTGTTCTAGTTCGTGAGTCCTCTTTCCATTTAGCTCTCGGCTCCTCCCTGGAAAGACTTTTTACCTCAAATTCTCAAGAGAGGGAATCTTATGGGTCCTTTCTTTTTTCCCCCTTTCCCTACTTGGCCATGTTAAAGTCCACTGGCTAGATATGTCTTGTTTGCCCCGAGTCAAGCCAAGATCTCCTTTTTATTTTTTCCAGATTTTATTTATTTATTCATGACACACACACACACACACACACACACACACACACACACACACACAGGCAGAGACACAGGCAGAGGGAGAAGCAGGCTCCACGCAGGGAGCCCAATGTGGGACTCGATCCCGGGTCTCCAGGATCAAGCCCTGGACCAAAGGTGGTGCTAAACCGCTGAGCCACCCGGGCTGCCCCAAGCCAAGATCTCCTTACCCCAACAGTTAATGCCATGCCACATGGTGGGGTGGAAAAGTGAAGTTGCTGTGAGGATTCCACAGTAAGCTACCTAAGCTGTGGTGTCTGTAAGTGGTGGCAGCATCACTTAGAAGAAAGTACCAGCTTAGCCAGTCATCTGTCACCTCAGATGGCACATACAAGGTCTGCAGTGCCTCAGAGAGAGCACTGATTTCACTGTGGTCTGTGCTGGGGCCATTGGCTGGAGAATGACAGAAATAGCCTCCTCTGGAGGCCCCAGCCTGCTCAGATTCATCAAGCTGACCAAGATTGATGCAACCAAGATGAAACTGGCCTCTCTGCTCAGATTAACAGAAAACATTCCTAGTGGGTGATGCTCAGTGGCACAAATCTCAAGGCTACCAGGGTCACTTCTCTCCCCTTTACTCTGTTCTAGTCTGTCCTTTCCAGGAGACTAGCGTCAGAAGATGAACTGCTGTCATTTTTGACTGTGCTATTTGGGTACTGAGTCACTTTCAAAGCCTCTTCCTGGGTTTGGGTTTCCAGACCAGCCTTTGTTCCAGACTGAGGCAGAAAGCTTTCTACCTCCCAGGCTTGCCAGGGACAGAGTGACAGGCTTTCCTTCACCACCCCTCCCCTGCCAGACAGCTGGTCAGCTGGACTTAGCCAGAGCCAGCAGGCACCCCCTCTTTGTCTTTGGAGCTGTAACTTGATGCGCTTCCAGGAACTCCCCGGAAGCTAGAGCATTCCCATCTCCAGGTGGCATAGTGTGTGACTCTGTCAGCTGCCCGTGTTCCCGGGCACAGGGCTAGGCTGTAAGATAGGACTCCTATGTGTCGGTTGTGGTTAGTTCATAACCGCTGTCCAGGGGACCATCCTGGGAAAGGCTTTGGAGCTGTATCTGACCTCATCTGTGGCTATGAGAAGGAAGGCCAAATAACCGCCTCCTCTAGTACTGGGAGGACAGATGGAAGGAACTGGGATGGGATAAAGAAACTCAGAGTCTCAATTTCAGTGAGGTGCGTTAGTGTGAAGTTGCCACTCTGTCATGAGGCCAATCTTAATGGGAAGAAACCCCTTGAATCACTCTCTTCTGTATCGTACATAACACAGAACTTTCTTTTATTCCCTGGATGAATCCACAAATTCCCACTGGACATATGAAACATATAATTTCCTTGTCAGACCAGAGTCTTCCAGAATTCCTGCTAAGCTAGTGGGTTTCATAAACTAGATCAGTGGTTCCTATCACAGTCCATTTTAATTATCTGCCCTTCCTCATGGAACCCATATTTTAGAAGATTCACTGAAAATTAATTAGATTTTCATAAAATACAGCAAAAGATAACTTGTGTTACTACAATGAGTTAATCTAATTCTAGCCAAAGCAAAGAGAAATGACATTTTAATTAACCCATGTGGACTGCTGGAGGAAAATAGACTTTCTAGTTTGGCGGGTTGGGGAGTGAGTAGAATGAAGACAGCCAAGAGCTCACTTTCAAGGCAACTGTCTGATGCGGAATGCTTTAGAAATATTAGGCACTAATTGTTTAAAGTTATTTTGATGAAGGTGACCCCCATGGGGAGATCAGTATACTGGAGAATATATCAGAATATATCAGATTATAGAACCAGGTGTTGGTTACCTAGGCTTTACCATTGTTCAGACCTCGGGGGAAAGACTACTATTGTTTTTTTTCTTATATAATAAAACGTTAAATATTTACATGAAAATATTTTTAAAAATAAGGATTTGTCATACCTTAGGGTTAACATCATCACTTTTTTGGATTAGGTAACAGAGCCTAAGAAATATTAAGAAATTTGCCCTGGAACACAGAGCTTTGAAGGGCAGGCATCAAAACCTAGATCTTCTGATTCTAAATCACACATTCTTTCCACTATGTCTTATATTTTAATGTCAGAGTAAGGTCATGAAGCTGAAAGCAGCAGACTTTCTCCTCAGATGGAAGAAGTTAAGGGCACATCACCCATCCCTTAACAGCAAGAGTTGGATGCTTTCCTTTGAATTCAGGGGCAACTGGGCTCAGGGAAGTTGTCAAAGGCCAAAACACCCAGGTCAGAAATCTGAATTCATCACCCTTGACTGCTGGCCCAGACCCACCTGTGCCCAAGCTGGTGCACAGAGGATTCCTGTTTGTGCCACTTCACCAGCAGGAACAACCAACAGATGAGGCTTTGGCCAACTGCCTGGGGAAAAGGGCAAGGCTGGCGCAGGGCCATGTGTTCAGATGCAGGGGGCTCCTCTGAGGCTGTGCCTATCAGATCAGGTGTCTGAGGGCATCCAGGATCAAGGCTTAGAGGAAGGGATGATAAGAGAGAGCAAGAGGGGCTCCGCTGGAGGTCCCCCCCGCCCCTGCCCCAAGAGCCTACGAGAGCCTCAGTCAGTGAGGCCAGAAGCAACAGGAGAGTGGAAGTAGGACACAGACGCCCTTCACTCAGGATACAGCCAGTAGATACCATTAGGCTCCTACTGTGAGCTGACACAGTGAGAAGCGGCCCAGTTCTGGTCCTCAGGAAGTTCCCAGGCTGGCAGGAAGAGAACTATATTGACAGAGTTGCATATGTGGAATTTAAGAAACAAAACGAACAAGCAAAGGGAAAACAGAGAAAGAGAAGGGTAAGCCAAGAAACAGACTCTTTATAAGAGAACACATTGATGGTGATCAGAGGGGAGGGGATGGGGGATGGGGGAAATAGGGGATGGGGATTAAGGAGGGCACTTGTGATGTGTACCAGGTGTGGTATGGAAGTGTTGAATCACTGTATTGTACACCTGAAACAAATATTACCCTGAATGTCAACTAACTAGAATTTAAATAAAAACTTAAAGAAAGAGTTGCTGTAGAAGAGGAGGCCTCTTCAAGCTGTGGCTACACAGAGGTACTGCCATCTGGCTTTGTTGATTCAGTTTGCAGGCACTAGAGGTGACATCCTCGTGCAGTTACCCCAGAAGGACTTGTTAAGAAAAATGGCTAATTGGCTTGGCTTGTGGGGCACCCATAGATCGAAGTACAAGTTGGCTTCAGGATTAAACAGTACCTGAAGGCAATACCATGTCCTCAGACCAGAGCAGCACTCAGTTCTTCCCCATGCCTACCACACAACATAGAGACACCAAAAAATGGCTGTTGAATGAATGAGTGAATGAATGAATGAATGAACAGAGTGAATTCCTGGCATGTCCTCTGGCTCTGTACCACTTCCAGTGTATAGCAAGCCCAGTGGGGCATGGGACTGGAACACACCCCTCAGGCATGAAGACCAGGGATGCCCCGCTCTCCGTGCATGTCTCCTCTCCTCTCGCAGTTTCAGTGAGGTCCATGGGACTGTCTGAGCTCGGGTGTCCCTGAACTTCTGCACAGCCTGACCCCTGCCTGGCACCAGCTCCTCAGAGGGTCTGTTCCTTGGCTGCTCAGCTACCTCTGAGTACGGGCTGCCTCTCATGCTCAGGAGACACCCTGTAATTCAATTAGGAGCTCCCTCCAGGGAGCATGTAATTATGTCCTATCTGGGCCTTGTAATGACAGCCCCCTGCCACCGCGCAGGGAGCTGCCCTGCTCAGCTGCCCAGAACCTTTCACTGGGAGGGAACTAATCTACTTAGCCCAGATTGGATGCAGCTCTGCGTAGTACTTCCCTGACGGCCTCAGAAGGAGTCCCCACCAGCAGAAAGGAGGGGACCTGAGGGTTTACTCCACCCTGCTCTGCTTCTTGCCATGAGCCCTCCTTCCCAGGGTTGTTCTTGGCTGAGTGGGAGGCTGAGAAGCCCATTCTCCTCTCATGGTCAGAGCCCCTGGGTGTCCCCCAGCCCTCCTGGGGTTTAGAAGGGAGAGGAAAGGTGATTGAAGACATTCGCCTGTTTTCCATGTTAGCTTGGGGGAAGAGGGGTGTTAGGTCTATTGAGTTACCTGGTGTTTCGCCTGGATGATACAAACGTTGCAAACATCATTGCACCTGATGTTTTGAGCGGTAGGAGAATTGCCTTAGCTCTGTGGGTGAATTTCTTTGCTCCGTTGAGCTTGATTTCTGTGAAATATTTTAGATGGGGAAGTGCCTCAGTCTGATGTGGAAACTGCTCAGAGTGGCCTCCTCCTTCCACCTCCCTGCCTGCACCCTGAGCCCTCCTCTTAAGGAACCCAGATCTTTTCCTTGCTGTTATGTGGGATCTGCCAAAAATGCCACTGGCAACCTGTACTGGGTTGAAAAGAGTCCCCCCTGCCTCATCCACCCAGATTTGTGTCCACCTAGAACCTAAGAATGTGGCCTCATACTCAGTTAGGGTTGGCCCTAAATCCTATGGCTGGCATCTTTATCAGAAGGCCAAATGATGACAGAGGCAAAGATGCGAAGAATGCAGCTATAAGCCAGGGAGTCCCAAGGATTACTGGCAAACACCAGGAGCTAGGAGAGAATCATGGAGTAGATCCTCCCTTAGAACCTCTAAAGAAGGAATCAACTCTGCTGATCTTGATTTCAGAGCTGTGAAAGAACAAATTCTGTTGATACATACCCTTAAGCCTACAACATTGTGATAGTTTATTGTAGCAGCTGTAGGAAGCTAATACCCATCCCTGCATAATGCCTGCTCTAGACTTCAGTGAGTAAGGGACCTCATGCTCACGGTCAAAAGACAGAGGCAGAGGAGAGCATTGCTGGTGGGGTTAACTGTCATCAGGATGCTGACCCACAGCTTCCCGGAGCAGGGCAGGCCAGAGTTCATTTCACAGCTTTGTTATATATGGACTGTAATTGGTAACCTTTCAAATTCCTGTTTATAAATTATATGAGGGTCTAGAAAAAAAATGTCCACCTTCTTTAAGCCATTTAACCCAAATCAGTTTAGTTACTTTATTACAGCTATTATAATGGCCTCTTTCGTCTTCTGGTCTCCTTGGTTCTGCTCCATTGGTAGTGTAGTTCTTAAATAATTGCCCAGAGGCTCCCGCTGATGCTCCCTAAACTACATGACCATTTCTCCCTTTCCACTATTCCAATGGATAAACCCTGAGCCACTGACAACAATCCCACTGTGTGGTAAAGAGTCTTCCATCTTGTGACTGGGAGGCAACACAAAGGCCTGTTCTCCAGATCCTGTCTCTCTTTGGTGTTCCCTAGTGCCTTGCAGCTGGCTCTGAGATGCAAATGTGTTACCTGCTTGTCCTGAAATGCAGATATGTTACTTTCTCCCTTCTGTAAGATGAGGCAGGCCTGGCTGGAACATGACAGCTAGAGAGCAAGGGAGCCATGATTATGATGAAAGGAGGACAGCCCTCACAGGTGAGTAGGGGACACACTGGATGAGCTTCAGGGATCTAGAAGACAGAATTTTGCTTTATCACCAGTGAGATTGCCAATGACAGAAGTGTGAGAGCAACAATGTGGGTAGAAGCCCATATACACATGGGAGGATAATAAAGTAGGGTGATTAAGTGCATAGACCAGGTGTCACACAGACCAAGTTGGCAGCCCTAGCTTGCCTACTTACTGGTGATGTGAGCTAGGGCAAGTTACCTAACCTTTCACTTCACTTCACTCATATGTATAATGTGGATAATAATAGTACCTCCCTCATAGGGTTGGCGTGAGGATTGAAAATGACTGTCAGACAATTAACACAGTGCCTAGTCTAAATCACTCATCAGGTGTATCATGCTAGTCATTAATTAAGTAATTAATGAATAGGATCTTGGCCATGTCACCACCATCCTGACCTATGTGGGCCAGCATTTTTCCCAGGTTCTCCCATTAGTGATCATATTCCGTCTCTGAGCCCAAGGTGAGCTTTTAGGAAGACAGTTGATCTAAAGATAGAAAGCCAGAGTCTTGTCTGGAGGAAGGTGGAGGGAAATATCATTATCCGGGCTTTCTTTGACGATGTCAGGGAACATGACAGGCTGCTCTCCAAGGAGAGAGCAGCTTCAGGCCGGGGTGAGAGATGACCTTGGGGTTGATGCCTCTGCATTCTGGTGTGGACTTTATGAAACTTGGTTGGGAGATGAAGGGAAAGCAAGAAGGAATATGGAGAGAGAAGGAGAATAAAAGGAGAGGAGGGGCTGGGAGGATAATTACATATGAAATTGCTTGCCGGTGGGAGGATGGGGCTGGGACAACACAATAATGATAATGCAGGCTCCCGAGGACTCTTGGGTATCTCTGAGCGTCATGTAGGCAATGTTGAATCCTGTCTCACTCGACTTGCCCTCTAGGCCCCATGCTACACCCAGAGCTTGTTGCTGATCAGGAAGCTTACACAGAACAATTATTGTTCTGGAGTCGAGTCCCATCTATGGGCTCCTGTGATGAAACCTACAAACCCATGGACCTGAACTTCTTCAGATGGAGAACCCTGCTCTTGATGGCCAGGTGGTCTGGCGCAAGGTGAGCGCCACTCCCAGGGTGCTGTCCAAGGTGCTGCCCCTCTCCCATGCCTCCCAGAAGAGGAAGTTGACTGACCAAAGAATTAAACCTTTTCCAGCCGGATTCTGGTTTTCCCAATGAGGGCTTCACACATTTCCTTTTTACCCTTGTATTTGGAAGTGACTCACCCTTGCCTTCATCTTAGGTAAGCAAGGCAATTTTCCATCACCTAATGAAGTGCCAAGTAAGAAGATTGCCATTTATTTAGTACTTGCCATGTGCCAGCTGTTATACTAGGTGTGTGACATGTATTATTTATGATCCACCAATCCTACATTGGTATAACCCCATCCCAGCCCTGACCACTCTGCTTGTGCTTCATTGTTCATGGCAAGGGTTATTACTAAATTGAAGTCAGACATTTGAAGATTAAGCTTGGGCTTTATAGGTGTTCGTCCTTCCCACAGTTGTGCAGAGTCTTCAACTAAAATTTCCCATGGTTGGGGCATGAGGATGATCACTGACATTGTTCCTCTTGGCTCCGAACACCTAGTTGTTTGATTCCTGCCTTGATATGTCCCCATTCACATCTCTTCCCTGCAGAACTCTTGGTTTCTCCCCCGCTTCTGTTCTCCGACCTGGCACTTCCTAACCGCTGGTTAAATCTTGCCCTTGCATGTACTTGTTGAAGCATATGTAATTGCCATTTGTGTCTGTCAAAAATAATCATTTTGGCCACTTCATGTGGCTCATCCAACACTAGTGTTCTTAGCTTGTCTCTGTATGAACATTGCTGCCTCTAAAATTCCCGCAAGCTATTTCCTGAGCAAGAGGAGACAAAATGCCTGCCTGTTCCCATCCTTCATCTCCCAACACTTGGAGGTTCCCCACTTTTTAAATGGTCACTGTTACTGCCACCACCCAAGGCTGAAGAGACTTTCTTTGTGTTGGGGCTTAGACCTTAGCTATGGTGTCTGAATGTCTTTCATATCCCTTTCTGCCTATGCCTTCCCCCATGCCAACAAAGCAAGGAAGTCAAGAAACAAAAACCAAACCAAATGTGATATTACACAGTATAAATTACAAGAACATTAGCTTTGGAGGCAAGTGAACCTATGTTTGAACCCTGACTCTGCCACTCCTTAGCTGTGTGTAAAAGTTTTCTATTGCTTATAATGAGTTATCTCTCAGTTTCCATGGATCAAAGTCTAGACACAACTTAGCTGAAGTCAAGGTGTTGGCTAGGACTGCTGTCTTATCTGAGGCTTGGTGTCCTTTTGGGTTGCTGGCAGAATTAATTTCCTTGTATGGCTGGCTTCTTCAGGGCCAGCCAGAAAGAGACTCTCACCTCTTTTAAAAGGCTTTCCTGATGAAGTCAGGCCCACCCTGGATCATTTCCCTTCAAGTCAAGGGCTTAGAAGTCAATTAACTAGGGACCCTCATATCCCTATATGCAAAATCCTTTCACCTGTGCCTTGTAATATAATCATGGCACATAACCTTTACCATGTCCACAGATCCCACTCACACTTGAGGGATTGTGCAGAGCATGTATGGAGGGAAGGGAAAGAATTTTAGGGCCACTCTAGGTTTCTGCTAGAATGCTCCATGACCTCAGATAAATTGCCTAATCTCTCAAAGATTCAGTTTCTTTACCTGGAATAAAAGGATGATAAAACCAGCCATATGGAGTTATTACAAAGACTGAATGACATATAATATGTCTTAAAGAGTGGCAGACAGTAGACGCAAACACGATTTCCTTTCTTTTGTTGTTCATCTGTCCTGCCTTCTCTGTGATTTGAAATACTGTAGAAAACTATTCCAAGTAGTCAGAATGATGCCAGAAAGTATAACTAATCCTTTTTATTTGTGGTAGTTACATTCCAGAGTCATTGCAAATACTGAATTAGTGAATACTAAAGGATTGCATGGCCGGGAAGTGCAGCTGGTTCCTTCCAGCCTCTCTCTGGTCACAGAATTTCCATTAACTGGTGAAACTTTACTTTTATGTTAAGTATATTTCTGTTTAAGGATGCCTTATTTAATATACACTGTTGATGAGCTTGCATTTGACAGCCCTGTAGCTCATACTTGAATGAAGCTCATCTAATACAGAGATTTTCTCCATAAGGCATATGGCAACCTTCTTGCCCTTAGGAACACAAGAAGGCACTTCAGCACTATGCTGGGGGCCATTTATTTATTTTTAAAATTTTTGTAATTTTTCTTTTTTTTAAGATTTTATTTATTTATTCACAACACACACACACACAGAGAGAGAGAGGAAGAGAGAGAGAGAGAGAGAAAGGCAGAGACACAGGCAGAGGGAGAAGCAGGCTCCATGCAGGGAGCCCAACATGAGACTCGATCCCAGGACTCCAGGATCACACCTTGGGCCAAAGGCAGGCCCTAAACCACTGAGCCACCCAGGGATCCCCAATTTTTGTTTTTCTTAAGTGAACTCTAGGCTCAACACGAGGCTCAAACTCACGACCCTGAGATCAAGAGTTGTATGCTCTACTGTTAGAGCCAGTCAGGTGCCCTGCTTGGGAGTCATTTTAAACAGCAAAATACAAAAACAAAACAAAACAAAACAAACCACCAATGTGAAAAACTTGACATTAAATAGACCACAGAAAGACACTTGTTTACAATATGAGATGAAACAAGAAGGCAGAGCATCACCTTTGTCAACCAGCTGGGAGCATGTAGTCAGGTGACCCAGATTTTATAAACATGTATATGTATATATACACAAGTGGCTTATTTTTTCATGGCTAGATTCAGGCACAGGACGTAAGGCCAGAAGCAAGCATCCTTTCCCCCCTTTCTCTTGCTGGGACTCCTTGGAGAGCATTTATCCCCTCAATACATTTCACAGGTCTTCTGAGGTACCATGAAAAGAGAGAAACTGAGTCACTACTGATTTTTAAAAAAACCCTCATTTGCCTGTCACTTAGTACTAAGAGGCAAAATGTGTTTGGATAGCCTTTTGAAGACAAGGACTAGCCCCTGGGCTTTGCTGCAAACCCAGATTCCTGCCAGAGGTGCTTTGGCTTGAACTTCCTGGATATGGCATTGTGGATGCTATGGCTCTTGCATTGCCCAGAGTGGGAAGACACCCACAGTGGCCAGTACATTTCCAAGAAGATCGAAGAGGTGATGCCCAAGTGGCTAGGGCTGGGTGTGGGTCAGCCAACCACAGCGTCTTTTCCTCTTTTTTGCATGTGGTGAAGGCCTGCAAGCAGCCCCAGCTGGCTGTGGCTTTGAGACACATGCATAGTGTTGCAGAGAAAACCTTATACCAAGCCTCTACTTTGGACACTCGGAACATGCTTTCGGTTCTGCCTTCCTTCCTTCCTCCTCTGCTTTATTTTTTTTTTTAAGATTTTATTTATTTATTCATGAGACACACACACACACACACACACAGAGGCAGAGACACAGGCAGAGGGAGAAGCAGGCTCCATGCAGGGAGCCCGACGTGGGACTCGATCCCGGGTCTCCAGGATCACACCCTGGGACAAGGGCGGCGCTAAACCGCTGAGCCACCTGGGCTGCCCCCTCCTCTGCTTTAAAACCAGCTTTGCTGATGCTTGTCTTTCCACTTCTTCATTGGTGACATTGGAACCCTTCCCTTCTTCCTACCCTAACTATGGCTCATTAGAACCCAGTAGTGACAGCCGTGTATGCTGGAGAGCAACCACTGTGTAGCCAAAAGTGGGGCTGGGGATTCAGTGTTGGGCAGCAGGGTGGTACAGTGGTTTTCTGGGGCAGGCGAGCTCATTTGTTCCTTTTGTCCTTCTGTTCCCCCTCCCCTACCCCTTTTATTGAACCAGAGGAAAACAAAACAATGATCTGTTTGGCAACGTGGCTATTTTGGGGTACCAAACCTGCCATCAGTGGGGAGCCCTTCTGTATCATCAGTAGGCAAAGCAGTAGAGCAGAGCCCTGTGCTTTGCAACTGATACAGCAGAGCAGCATCTCTACTGAAGGGGCCAGGCTACCCATTTTCTTCATTAAGAAGTTAAACAGCAGACTTGATTCTATATTTAGAAATCACACCTAGGTGCAACTGTGATTGTGCACGTACCAACCAACCCAGCTGGCACCACTGCCTTTGCTCTGTAGTGACTTGCTGAATTTCATAATGGGGCTGTATGAAATCCAGAGTGAATTGAATGGGAGGTTTAGAGGCTTTGTGTGAAATTGACACATTAGGGCTTTGGAAGTGGATGAGGGATTCTTCCCTGAGACTTCTCATTCAATTTGGGAGCCAAATAATCAAGCATCTACAAAAAGGAAAAGAGAAATCAGAATAGGATTTAATCTGAGAATTTCTATCCCTCATATAAACCACATCTTATAATAAGAAATATGCTTTTCCATTTCTTGCCCAGTCAGAGAATGTGATTAATGGGTACCTAGTAAGTTCAGGGCACAGGGCTAAAAGGGGTTACCAAATGTCTTCATTTACAAAGTCCTGCTGAGCTCCTAACCTGTGCCAGCGCTATGCCTGGTGAAGAGTAATGTTAGAGAGTGTCGGGCCTTAAAGAACTTACTGTTTGTCAGGAGACATCAAATAAGTGAACCAACAAAATGATTTGCCATTTTAGAGATAGTCCCTAAATTCACGGAATTTACACTCTTGTTAGGAAGGCAAAATATAAACCTATGAGCATTAAAACAAAAACAAAAACCTTTGAAGACAGAAACAGAAGAATGCAATTGACAACTGAATTATACAGATTCTAATGACTATAAAAATTCACTAAAAGAGATCATTATGAGCTGGGGACAATCCAAGAGACTTCCTTTTGGAAGTAGGTTTTAAGCTACATTTTGAAGGGTGGATTACTTCTGTTTTTTTGCTTCCTAGAGAAAGTCTTAGTGTCGAACGGAGGTGAATGGAAGGAGAGGCTGTGGCTCCCGAAGGAGAAAGATTTCTCTAAAGATTTTTCTGATATCAGGTATTAATGTATTCTTTCAACCAACCTTGTTCCAGTCCAAGCTCCATGTTGAATATAGGGACAATCCACACACAGCCTCTGTCCCCGTGTTGTTCACAGTCTGGTGAGGGGCAGATATACAGACAGAAAACTAGAATACAATGAGATGAGTCCTATAGGAGGTGAATGATCCTGGTGTAGTGAGACCTTCCAAGAGGAAATGATGAACCATGGGGGAGGGGCCAGGAGAGGGGCATGGATGTCAGGAAAGAATTCACAGAGGATAAGCAAGCACCTAAGTGCTATGGAATGTGTACAAAGCTAACAGCCATGTTACATTTCAGCACCCAGATAGAAGGGGAGAAGGCTTCTGGCTTTCTGGGGGCAGAGAGAAGTGTGGGATTCTAGAACAGCAGCAGCAAAACCACCAAGTTGCTATTGCTCTGAGAACTCAGATCAGCTCTGGGATCTAGAATCCAAACTTTCTTAGGCATGAATTCAGTCCTTTCCTGTGGGTGAGTGTTTCTAAGCCTGACTCTTCATTAGAATTACCCAGGGAGCTTAAAAAAAAAAAAAAAAAAAAAAAAACACTGATAATGGGTGCCTGGGTGGCTTAGCTGGTTGAGTGCCAGACTCTTGGTTTCAGCTCAGGTCATGATCTCAGGGTCCTAAGATCAAAGCCCTCTGTGCTCAGTGTGGATTCTGCTTGTCCCTCTTCCTTCTCTTCCCCCTCCCCCAAATAAATAAATAAGTAAAATCTTAAAAGAATACTGATAGCTGGATCCTACCTCTAGAAATTCTGATTTCATTGGGCTGAGGTGGGGCCTGGGCATCGGTATATTTTAAAAGCATCCTGATGGTTCTAATATGTAGCTAGGGTTGAGAACTCCAGCTCTAGATTACCTGTCTGCACTCCAGAGGCAATGCCAACCCATCCTTTCATGAATGGACAGGATTTTTTACAGTAGAAGATGGAGAGAGTTCTGGCCAAGGCTCTGAAATCAAGCACACCCAGGCTTAAGACTTTATGCTACCACTTAGTAGCCACTACTTAGACAAATTGCTAAACTACCTTAAGTTTACAAAATTCTTAATTTGTAAAATGAGGACAATGATTATTGTGAGGTTTACATGGGATAATCCCCCAGCTCATAAATAAGCACAGGCCAGGGATCCCCCGGGAATATTTTCCTGATGTCATGTCCAAAGCCTCACCTTTCTTCCCACTAAGTCTGGGGAGAGCTTGTCCTGTTAACAAGTACGCGTGGTTAGAAGAGGGCCCCATGGGGATCCCTGGGTGGTGCAGCGGTTTGGCGCCTGCCTTTGGCCCGGGGTGTGATCC
Organism: Canis lupus dingo; assembly: GCF_003254725.2. NCBI lineage: Eukaryota > Metazoa > Chordata > Mammalia > Carnivora > Canidae > Canis > Canis lupus. The sequence continues at coordinate 43,973,793 of NC_064250.1, read as the reverse complement.
TGGAGACCCGGGATCGAATCCCACGTCAGGCTCCCTGCATGGAGCCTGCTTTTCCCTCTGCCTGTGTCTCTGCCTCTCTGTCTCTCTCTGTGTGACTATCATGAATAAATAAATAAAATCTTTAAAAAAAAAAAAAAAAGAAGAGGGCCCCATGAAATCTTGTCCTATGGAAGAGCTCCACATGCTGAAACAAACAAAGGCTACATTTATGAGCTATTGCTTTGAAGTCCCGTTTTTACTGCCATGCATTGGACCTGACTGAGCTCTAGAGCCAAAGGGATCAAATCTCCATACTGTCATTTACTAGCTACATGTACTTTGGTAAATCACCTAACTTGTTAACACTAGAGCATGGGGATTCAGACTGTGCTTTGGAGGCAAACTTCCAGGATTTGAATCTTGGAGCTTTCATTTTCTAGCTATGTGACTTTAAGCAATCTATGTAACCTATCTATGCCTCTAGTTTTCTACCTATAAATTGGGTATACCAGCATCTATCATATAGCCTTGCAGTAAGGTCTACATGGGATAATACATGTAGTACACACTTTGAACAGTGTCTACACTTACTGCAAGCTCTTAATAACTCTTAATTAAGCCAATTAACTAACCCAGCCACAATCAAAACCCTATTAGCCAGGGTTGATGGAGGGAGTCCTCAAGAGAATCCATTTGAAGCACCTGGTGCCATATCTGACATCAAATGCTCGCTAACTCATTTTTCTTTTCAGTATCATCATCACCATCCTCTTTCTCTTCCATAGGCCTGTTTTCCCCAGCTGTGTAACAGGTGACGGTTTCAGTAGAAGCATGGATTGACCTGATTTAGGATGTGGCCCTTAGGGTGTGTGTGGCTAGATGCTCTAGAGCATACAGGGAAGCATGGATTTGGTTTCACCCTTAAGTAGCTTATAGTCTAATTAGGGAGAGATGTAATCTGACACAAAGGAAATGAAACACACATGAAGCAGGTAGTGGGATGTGCCATGTGCTGCAGATAAAGGGCTCCTTGCCAAGATCTTGCTGATGCCATGGGCGATCAAGGGAGAAAGGTGAACCTGAGCTAGGCTTTCAAGGACATGGCTGAAAGAATTAGTAAGGTACATCTATGTTACCTGGCAGGCCTATGCAAAAGTGTTCCCATCAAATCTTTCTAGAACCATGATGGTAGGTGCTCTGCCTCAGCCCAGGCTCCTGAAATCATTTGCCCAGAATCCTAAGGTGTGAGGTGGCAGTGCCATGACACAAATCGGTTGCTGCCTTGCTCCGTATCCACGCTCTAAATCCTGCACAGCTTCCACCTGCAAACACTTCCAGAGCTCATTGCACAGCGAGGAATGGGGGAGGCAGTGCTCTGCAAAAGTTAAGAGCACCGATTCCTACTCCTATGTGACTTTTGGCAAGTTATTTTACCTTCTTAACCCTCAGTTCTTCATCTGCTAAGTGAGGATTGTATATCACACCTTATCTGGCTGCCATAAGTTTGCAGTGATAGAACATATGTGTAACTTCTTCATTAGGCAGGCTGGACTCAGAAGGTAAATGGGGCAGCTTTATTGTTCTCCACTCACTGCCTCCAAAAGCCTTTCATTGACTGCCCCCTCTCTCTGGGGCATATGCCTTAAACAGATTGATATCTTGAACAGAATCCATGATTTCCTGGCAACCTCTATTGTTAAAACTATTCTGTCCATCTAGTTTAAAGCTCCAACCCCAGAGTTCCACCATGGTTCTTGGGAGTACCATTGGGGATGTGTGGTCTGCCTCTGGGACAAGCCCACCCTGGCCTACTTCTACACTCTGACTCCTCTGATATTTTGGGTCAGGGAGGGAGAAGAGGAAAAATGTCTGGGGTTGCCACTCACCCTATTGACATAGCCTGTAGTTTCTGTGGACCCTCTGAGAGAGGCAGTTGTCATTCCCTTAGGCCAGGCCTATTCCTCTAACCCCTCTTATTTGACCTTCAAGCTGCCTGGGCAACCTCATGGCTCCTGCATGCCCTTTACCTTTATGTTCTCCTCTGTGTAGCCATGGGAGTCTCTGTGTTCCTCTTTTATGCCCTCTAAGACCCAGAGGTACCTGGAAGCAAGGGAGGGACATCAAGACATTGCACTACAGTCCCTCCTCACCTGGCTGGTTCCAGCTGTCCAACAGGCCTCCTGCCAGGCAAGAAGCAGACATGAACCTCTGTGTTCTTGTATGCTCCCAAAACCTTGGGGTTTTGCCCTAGCTCCCTGGAAGACTCCCTCAGTACTCTGCTGTGCTCACTTTGATGGCAGCACCAGGGAGGGCATGCCTATTGTCATCTGGGAATGGAATAACTATGTCCCTTCTTAGATGCACTCCTCATGTTTCTAAGCAGTTGTCTTGGGACCCTTGGCTTGGCGCAGGGGGGGTGAGAGGTAGGCCTTCTCTCTTTTCTTTCATGAAGGGAGTGGAAGAGGCTGAAAATCCCACTCCTCAACAACTCAGGCATCCCTCCTTTTCTCCTCCTCTGTGTTATGGACTGGCCAGGGCGTTGATGGAGCAAGGCGAGGCAAGGAAGAGAAGGTGCGGGCAGAGCCAGTTCAGTGGCCTTTTGCAAAGTCCTGAGGGGGGTGTCTGGTTCAGCTGTGGGCTCTCTCTTGGAGTCTGGGTAGACTTAAGGCCTTTCTGCCTCAGCTCTGTGTTCCAGCTGCCAATGTTGGGATAGCGGGGAAAGTTCTGTCCAACATCCTGTTAAATATGTAATGCATATTAGCACAGTGCCTGGCACGGGGCAGGTGTTTTCTAAGTGGTAGCCAATGGGAGGTTGACTGTATTATTTTCCTCTTTGCTTAACCTCCAAGGTGGCTATTTATTTATCCCCACGTGGCAGGACAGGCAGTGCACTGAGACTGTGGTGCTCTCTGCTCTGTGTCCTTATCCCACCTGGGAGTCTGGAAGGCAAAGCCTAGACACACTCATTTGCAAGTGTTTACTGGAGCCTGCTCCATGCAAAGTACTGCACTAAGCCACAGAGACCATTTTTTTTTCTGAACTCCAAGGCAGGGCATGTGGTGGGGTAAACTTCAAGTTTGAGGATCAAGGAAGAAGATGGTTGATGTAGGCAGAACTCCAAGCCCCTACCTTCCAGGAGCTTACAATCAGTGCAGTGATGGGAGAGGTTTGAACCAAGATTCAATCTGCTTGATTTAGGTGGGTGATACGGTGGGCAGAACCATGTACTCGAGCAGGAAGAAACCACTGATTCAAAGAAGGGTTCAGGGGATCCCTGGGTGGCTCAGTGGTTTAGTGCCTGCCTTCAGCCCAGGGCATGATCCTGGAGACCTGGGATCGAGTCCCACATCGGGCTCCCTGCATGGAGCCTGCTTCTCCCTCTGCCTGTGTCTTGGCCTCTCTCTCTCTCTGTGTGTCTCTCATGAAGAAATAAATAAAATCTTTTTAAAAACCCAAAAAACTAAAAGGGGTTCGTCACATCTCAGCTGCTTTTCTTTTTTTTAAAGATTTTATTTATTTATTTATTTATTTATTTATTTATTTATTTATTTATTTATTTATTATAGACATAGAGAGAGAGAGGCAGAGACACAGGCAGAGGGAGAAGCAGGCTCCATGCCGGGAGCCCGACGTGGGACTTGATCCTGGGACTCCAGGATCGCACCCTGGGCCAAAGGCAGGCGCTAAACCACTGAGCCACCCAGGGACCCCCTCTCAGCTACTTTTTATGGCTGGTGGGAGGCATATGCCATCGTTCATTCTCTCCTTCCTTGGGTCCGCAAAGATATCTAAGTCTTCCTATTCTAAGTACTGAAGACTCAACAGTGACAAAGCAGGTAAAATCCCTGCCCCAAGGAGTGTACATTCTAGAGAATGAAAGCCCTTTTCTGAGCAGTTGCTCTCTCTCTTCTTTGAGAAACCATGGGCTGTTCTCCTCCTGGCCTGTAGCTGATTGCTCCACAGAGTCACACGGCCCAGCAGGAAGCTCTGCAGCCACAGGCTCCCTCAAGGCAGGGGCTGCAGCTGCCGGCGGTGTGAGCAGGGACACCACCTACCCTGCTGCCTCCCCTCTCCTGAAAGCAAGATCCCAGGGAACATCTGCCACCCATTGCCCCCTCTCCCTGAAGAGCACCAGGAAAGGTATACGAGGGGACTGTGAGGTGTGCTGGATGGGTTGAGGCACTGTGGATGTGCATCATTGCCCAGCATGGAGAACGAAGCCAGGCCATGCTAAGTCATCGGCCCTTCTCCCCCGTGGAGGTAAACACAAGATCCCGCTTTCCTCAGAGAGTGAAATCAGCGAGGAGCTGAGAGATTTCCAAATGGGGGAAAGAAAAAAGTCACTGCCAGCTTTCAAACCAGATAGACTAGTGGATTGTTTTGTGGAGCAGATCATTGTGTTTGGCATCCAAGCCTGAAAGTGGGCTGAAGGCGAGGACTTTATATGAAAAATACAACTCTGAGCAGGTGGTACAAATAAGCATCACTGTGTTTCCAGAGGCAGGAATCATGGGTATGCCTTGACACCAGCTACCTCCATAACCACAGAGCTGAATTTTCACAAATTATGGCTTGGGAAATTGTTGCTCATTTTACCAATTAGTTTACCTCGGGATTCCTTTTAAGTGGCCAGCTCCCTCGGTACTTTAAAAATATGACTTGATTCATAAAAACTTATATAAACAGATTTTCATGATATTCTTAGCATGAGAATTAAAAAAAAATAAAACATGAGTTTTAAGTCTTGGAGGCCTGATTTCCAATTCTATTCCTAATTTCAACAAAGGCCTGTGGTCCCCTACACTGATGAGCCCTGCGGCTTCGTAGTGGGCCCCCTTTCCTTCAGTAAAGGGAGATATAACCGGATGTGCCCTAAGTGTAGCATTCATTCATTCAAAACATGTTTATTCAACATCTTCCATGTGCCAAGCACTGTGAGAAGGATATAGTGGTGAACAAACTCTTGCAAGACAGTGACTGTGAGCTTAGCCTAAAACAGCAATCCCATTTTGACGGCCCATGCCCTCATGCAGCTAATATTCTAGTGGAAGAGTAAGGTAAACGCATAGCTAAACATATTAAATAATTTTAAGTTGAGATGGATGCTATGAAGGAAAGAAGCAGGATGCTTTGAAGTAACATAAGTCGGATGGTCTGGAAAGGCCTCTCAGAAGTGGCAACGTTTAAAGCAAAACCAAAAAGAGAAGAGAATGCCAGTGACATGAAGAGGTGGAAGAGAAATGTCCCTGGCAAAGGACTTGTATACTCAAAGGCCCCAGAGGCAGTATGGGCCTCCTGTGTTCTAGAACTTGAAGAAATAGCCAGTGTGGCTAGAATAAGGGTGGAAGGGCATCACATGGTTCAGCGAAGTGGACAGAACCCTCGTCCCCTCATCATGCAGGTTCTTAGAAGCCAAGTGTATTGGCTTCTCAGGGCTGCTATAGCAAGTCTTGTAGACCCAATGGCTTCAAACAACTGAAATTTCCTGTCTCATATGTGTGGAGGCCAGCTTTCTGGAATTAAGGTGTCGGCAGAGCCATGCTTCCACTGTAAGGGATCCTTCTTTGCCTACTCCTCACTTCTGGTGGGTTGCTGGCAATCTTTGACATCCCTTGGCTTATAGATGGGTCATTCCAACCTGCCTTCCTCATCAGGTGGCATTTTCCCTGTTGTCCCTGTCTTCCCATGGCCATCTTCTTATAAGGACACCAGTCATATTGGGTTAGGGGCCCCGCCTGCTCCACTCTGACCTCATCAGAACCTGACTAATTAATTACATCTGCGGTGACCCTACTTCCACATTCTGTGGGGCCAGAGTCCAGGACTTCAACATAGAAGTCTTAGTGGGATACAGTTTAACCCATATCACCGTGGTAAGAAATTTGAATTTTATTGTACAGGCAAGTCCTGAGTAGTATCAAGCAGGTGGATGACGTGATGCGATGTGTGCTGTGTGAGGATGAGCTGCTGGTGGTGGTGGTGGAAAGGTGGAGAGGATAGAAGTGGGTGGCTAGTGAGCGACTCGTAAGGGATGTTCTGGATGAGAGGTGATGACGGCATGGACCAAAGTGACGCCGGTGGGGTGGGAGCAGTGATTGGAGCTTAGACATCAGAGAATAGGAAGAATGACAAGACATGCCTATGGGTTGGTTGTGAGATGAGGAAAAAGAAGGTCATGGGGATGGTGTGAAGGCTTTTTACCTCAATTGCAAGGGGATGATGGTATTGTTCACTTTCGTTGGGCATACTTGGAGAGGACCAGGTTTGGGGCTGGAAGTGGCTTGAATGGGAGTCACAGAATGGGAAACATGCAGGAATGAAAATTAGAAAGACCCACCCACTCCCAGTCACCATCATCTTGCTTCTGTCTAAAATATCATAAGTAGGGGCACCTGGCTGGCTCAGTCACTTAAGTGTCTGCCTTTAGCTCAGGTCATGATCTAGGGGTCCTGAGACTGAGCCCCGCATCAAGCTCCCTGCTCAGTGGGGAATCTGCCTCCCCCTCTCCCTCTCCCTCTGCCCCTTCCCCTGCTCGTGCCCTCTCTCAAATAAATAATCTTAAAAAATATATCATAAATAAAAAAGCCTTCTTTTGTCAGAAAGCTCAATCTCTTGTTAAAATGCAAACATCCCTGGGGAGGAAAACACAGTCGGCCAGAGCACCTTTCCCAAAAGTACCTATTGATTGGGAGCTGAGACAAGGCAGCAAATAAAGAGAGCAGAGAGAACGTGTTCGGGAAAGGAAGCAATGAAAATCCAAGGCAAAGTGTCCTGATGTCACAGTTGCTCCTTAGACGAGCTGTAGGAGTGCGTGCTTAATTTAATTCCATCTCAGTGCTGGAGCAGAACCAAAAGCAACTAGCCAAAAATGCCAGCAAAATGGGGTTAGGGAATAGCAAGTTCCCTTCACAAGGACCAACTGGAAGAAAGGAAAACAGAGGGAATTAGATGGGTGGGTTATGGGGGGCAGGGGGCAGTAAAAGGAGTACAAAATCTGAGGATAGAGACGGGGCTTGGAGTAAAAAGTGGGCCAAGTGCCAGCCTTCTTTAAAAAAAATATTTTATTTATTTATTCATGAGAGACAGAGAGAGAGGCAGAGACACAGGCACAGAGAGAAGCAGGCTCCATGCAGGGAGTCTGACGTGGGACTCGATCCCGGTCTCCAGGATCACGCCCTGGGCTGAAGGCAGATGCTCAACCACTGAGCCACCCAGGTGTCCCTAACTGCCAGCCTTTTAAAAGAGAACTGTTCCCTGAGCTTGACGCCACCCCCGCCATGTCCATGGTCTTCTCCTACCTGTTTATTTTCCTTTTTTTTTTTTTTTTTGAGATTTTAGTTATTTATTCATGAGAGACAGGGAGAGAGAGAGAGAGAAGTAGGCGGAGGGAGAAGCAGGCTCCATGCAGGGAGCCCGATGCGGGACTCGATCCTAGGACCCCGGGATCATGCCCTGGGCCGAAGGCAGACCCTCAACCACTGAGCCACCAAGGCGTCCCCTTGCCTGTTCACTGTCCACAGCCCAGCTTCTGCATTCCAGGCAGTAATGCGCCCAACCCCCAGAGGCGTGGTCCCTACCAGAGCAGTTTCCATCACAGCATCCCCTAAAGCTTATATTCAATTGTCCTTTGTTTGTTTGAATTCCTGACAGTTCAATGAAATTTGAGCGTTTAGGATGATAATCATCAAAAGTGGCATCCTGGCTTTGGTACCTGGCCCGGTGGGCCCTGCTGGTCCCCAACATCCAATGTGCTGCCACCCTGTCCTGGGTTTCCCCACCCATGTAGGGACTTCACCAAAAGACAGACTCAGTGTCCACTCCTCTCCAGCCTCTGGGCACCTTGTCCTGAATAGGATCTTGCCACCCAGGAGCAGATGAGGGCGTTTGTCCTTCATCGGAAGGAGTCCCCAGCCCTTCTGTCGCTTTTTCTGGGTGACAGTGGAGGAAGGGGTGGCTGCGGGTCAACCATCTGAGAACATGGCATTGGAACCACTCATCCAGCCTGTCGAGAGGAGGTTATTCTGCTTGAACTGGGAGCACAAGAGAGTTTTAAGCATCACTTGACATCCTATTTTATTGTTTCTTTCCTCTTTCCCTTTAAGGCCTTATTGGTGGGTTTGTTTGTTTGTTTTTGTATATTTTTTTATTGGAGTTCGGTTTGCCAACATATAGCATAACAACCAGTGCTCATCCCATCAAGTGCCCCCTCAGTGCCCGTCACCCAGTCACCCCAACCCCCCACTCACCTCCCTTTCCACTACCCCTTGTTCATTTCCCAGAGTTAGGAGTCTCTCATGTTCAGTCACCCTCACTGATATTTCCCTCATTTTCTCTCCTTTCCCCTTTAATCCCTTCCACTATTTTTTTATATTCCCCAAATGAATGAGACCATATAATATTTGTCCTTCTCTGACTGACTTACTTCACGCAGCATAATACCCTCAGTTCCATCCACGTCGAACCAAATGGTGGGTATTCATCATTTCTAATGGCTGAGTAATATTCCATTGTATACATAGACCACAGCTTCTTTATCCGTTCATCTTTCGATGGACACTGAGGCTCCCTCCACAGTTTGACTATTGTGGACATTGCTGCTATAAACATTGGGGTGCAGGTGTCCTGACGTTTCACTGCATCTGTACCTTTGGGGTAAATCCCCAGCAGTGCAATTGCTGGGTCAAGGGCAGTTCTTGTATAATTTCAAAAGACATCTGTTTGGTTTGGGAGACTGGAAGGGGGCAGGCTTTAGCTCGAAGAAGGAATGATATACTAACTCATGTTTTTGTGGCTTTTATTGAGCCTCAAACCTGGCAGTGAATTAGAATCAGAAGACAGCAGTAAGTGCTAAGCAGAGGCCAAGGGTGTAGTCAGGGACAGGTAGCAGAGAGGCGAATTGCTGGCTGGCCTCACAAAAAGGATTTGAAGGTCTCATTCTGTCATGTGGTGAATCCCTAGGTACCAGAGGATGGGCTGTGATTACCTGAACTCCTACGTCTAGCGTCTCATCTCACCTCCCTTGGGCCTAACAAACAGCACACACTCACTCACAGAGGCCAGGTATTCAGCAGCAAAGCAAAGAGCTGAATTTATCTGGTCAATCTAGATATCCTTCTCTGAACACCACATTGCCCAGGATCGCCACCTCCAAAGCTGCCCTGAGACATAGCCAGACAATGGGACAAAGGGCTTCCTGTCTCCTTCACATTTGCCGTCTGAGCCTCTTAGAGCAACAGGTGACAGCCGCCAGAGCTCCACTCACTTGCCCAGGCTGTACCCGTACAATGCTGCTCCTGTGGCTGGAAGTCTGAACACCTCAATTCTAGTCTCAGCTTGGCTCAGGGTTCCCTGCGTGCTTGGCGGACTGACTTCTTCATCTGTAAAATTAGTTGGCTCCTCCATAACTGTTTTTGTTTTTGCTTTTGCTTTTAGAGCTAACATACTAGGATTCTCACTGTTAAACTCGAACAGTGCCTAGTGCAAGGGGTGTCCCCTAAATAGAACACAAAACGTGCAGCATTTATCAGTTTTGCGACTCTCTCTGACTGGAGGCATTTTATTTTAGTTTGGTTTTTCATTCCTATTCCAGTCCAGCAAGAAGTAATTATCATAAAGGGGACTCACCAAAACAAGATGAGCTAATTATTATTTCATTTTAACTCATTTCAACCCAACAGATACCCTGGAAAGAGTCAAGGGATCCAGGGTCTAGCTCTAGCTCTACCATTAACCACATGTAAATCAACCATTCTAGACTCCAGCTCTTCCATTGCATGCCAGTGGGCAACCATGGCAAATGGGCAACCAGATGGTGGCAAATCACTCTTTCCCCACCTGGGATGAGAATCTGCTCACTTGGGAACTTTCCCAGGAGGCTGTGTGGGGCCCCATGGCCCTCCTCCTATTTAGAGCCAGCCCATGGCCCCAGCCTCTCCGTTCTTGCCTGGGACCTTATATCATGGGTGGTCTTTCTGTTTCTTCCATTGTTGTCTGGCCATACTTACCACTTCTGAACTGTCACCATGAGCCTTACTTTCTACTGTCCCTGAAAAGCCTGATTTTTACACAGACACAGTGTCTTCCTAAACAATTGCAGGCTCTGTCACACTTAGTAACCAACACATATCCCATCATCAAGTGCAAGAGCTTAGGAAATTCATGTTTTCTCTCAGTTTTGGCAAGAGAAATGAACAGCCCTTGAATTACACAATTTGATGATGTGAGGGCCAGTGTTTAAATCTGCCTGTCTGTTCCTATCACCCCTGTTCTACCTTTTAGAATACCTCTCCTATTTCCCTGTGTCCTCCTCCAATTCCACTTATTGAGCACCTACTGTATGCCCTATGGTCTAGTTTTTATTGTGTTTCCCTTTCTAATGAAAAAACAGGCTTAGAGGTCAAACGATCTACTCCAGGCCACACAATCAAATGGAAGCTAAGCGTCTAGTCTTCTTGATCTATTTCATCCACTCAGGTTCTGTCCACAATTTCTGGACCGATGAGACACAAATCTACGTCATTAGCCACGTATCCCATGGCCTGCTGGACCTCTCTGCCTGAGTGCTTCACCTGAGTGCCACATGGTCACGTTCCCCAAGGAGCTACCTCGTCCTCAACTGCTAACAACATCCCTCACCTGGGATTCTTTGAAGCCACTCTTGCTTTACTCTGCATCCAACCCAACCCCAAGCCCTTCCTTCTAACAACTTTTTCTCACAAACAAGTCTCAGGTTAGCCCCCCACCCCTTCTATTTTCCATCTGCCTGTTACTACCCTTACATCAGGCCTCCATCATCTGCCATAGCTTCCTAAATGGTCTGTGTCTTTAGCCTGTTCTTGTCTAAGTCCATCCTCCACACAGTCACCAAGGTAAACCATGCTCTTGAAATTCTTTAGTGGTCCCCCACTAGCGTCACTAACAGAACAAGACACAGGCTTCTCATCCTGAAGAATGGTACTGTCTGTAATGTGGTCATGTCTCCCTCTTCCACCTCATCTCTCTTCACTTTGCTTCAGGCATTATACTTTAGCAGCATATCATGACCTCTGGTCCCTGTCCATAGCTGGCTGTTTCTTTTCTTTTCTAAAAGATTATTTATTTGAGAGAAAGAGAGAGAGAGCATACACACATGTGTGAGCAGAGGGAGGGGCAGAGATAGAGAGGGAGAGAGAATCCCAGGCAGACTCCCTGCTAAGTGTGGAGCCCAAGGCAGAGCTCAATCTCATGACCCTGAGATCAGAGCCAAGAACCAAAACCAAGAGTCAGACGCTTAACTGACTGAGCCCCCCAGGCACGCCCCCATAACTGGCTATTTCTTATCTCTGTGCCTTTGGGCTGGTCCATCTGCCTTAAATGCCCTCTCCCTTTTCTTGCCCAGAAAATCTTAAGTACTCTATAAAACCCAGCTGTAGGTCACCTCCTCTGGGAAGTCTTCACACACATACACATACACATACACACACACACACATACACACACACACACACACACCAGGCTGCTTTGGGTATCCTTTCCTGGTCTTCCCTAAAGTACTTTGTACAAACCTCCACCTTCCCACTTACACTACTGCACAACTGTCTGTTCATGTGTCTGTCATCCCAGTTAGAGTGTGAGGACAATGACTCATTCACCCAGGTGCTTGACCCAATGCCTAGAACTCAGCAGGCACTGAATAAATGAATAAAGGATAAATGAGTGGATGCATCAAGTGCAGAGCAAATTTTGTCTTAGATGTCTGGACATGGTTTCCTTTTCCTTTCTCCTCTTTTAACCTTTGTCTCTCATTCCTATTAAGCCAAAATACTCGAGAAGACCAGACCATACAATCTGGAGAGCCAGCCAAGTGATGAAGAGTACTTTAAAACATATTAGGGCATGGTACATTATGTCACCTGTTCCATTACATGTGAGTAACGTCTCTGGATCTTAAGTTTTCCCAAATTCATATATATATATATGAGACTATCCTGAGAGATAGCTTTTTAAAAGTGAGATTAGTCAAGGGACAGAGTAATAATAATAATAATAACAATAATGATGATAATAATAATTTTAAAAGATAACCTTTATAGGTAGTGATTCCATGTGCCAGGCACTCTTATCAAGCAAATTATATAGTTAATATAATTTGTTTAATCCTCTGAATGACCAGATGAGTGAGGTCCCTCTGCTCTCCCATTGTGCAGATGAGGAAACTGAGTACAGAGAAATTATGTCACTTGTCCAAGGAAACACAACCAATAAATGACACATGCAGATATTTGGAAATGTGGATAGCATTAAGTGTTGGTGGAACCAATTCTGCAGGCAGGTTTTCATGAGCCAGTGAGCTTCACTTCATTCAGAACCACATTCCATCTTGAGAAGGAAGAAAGGAAAAGAAAAGCTAAGAACTGATATTTTTTTAAAAAGATTTTATTTATTCATGAGAGACACACACAGAGAGGCAGAGACATAGGCAGAGGAAGAAGCAGGCTCCCCATGGGGAGCCTGATGCTGGGACTCCATCCTGGATCCCAGGATCATGCCCTGAGCCAAAGGCAGATGCTCAACTGCTGAGCCACCCAGGTATCCCAAAAATTGATACTTTTTGAGCACCTATGATGTGTCAAGAAGTGCTTGAGGTTTTCTAAAGATTACCTTACTTGTTGCAACCGCCAGACAAAATAGGTATTCTTATTTTACAGATGGAGAAACTCAGAAAGGCTAGGTTACCTGTCTGGGATTGCTGAGGAAGTGGCAGAGCCAGAGTGGGATGCAGGCCTGTCTGATGGCATTGACCTGGGCCTCAGGGCAGGCAGGGCTAATGTTTGGGAGCAGAATGGGGGATGAACTAATTGGTACCATGACATGCAGTTCCAGGCATGAGCCCTTGAGATGGTGCCACATTGGTCAGGCTAGTTTGAGTGTACTGCAGTAACAAAAAGCCTTCATACCATGCAGTTTATCTCTTGTTCACTGGACCACGAAACCCAAGGTAGGACCTGTTACCCTCCTTCAGCTGATGGCCACTCCATCTGGAAAGGATGGAGAAAGACGGTGGAGGAGGAGAATGGGAAGAGTCACACAGGCTTTTAATTGCCTTCACCTTGAAATGACACATTTCACTTTCAATTATAGTCCATTGACCCAAACTGGTTACCGGGCCCAACCCAACTACAAGGGAGTCTGGGAAATTTAGCAGAGATTGTGGCTGCTGAGGGAACTCGAGCTTTGCCACAGTGTCTCAGTGGTGTCTGCCTCTTTTTTCCACAGGCTATTAAAGGATGTCACATTGTTAAAAGATGTTGATGGTGTGAACGTGCAGATGTCCTGGCTTGCCTCTAAATCATTCCAACACAGTTCTCCAAGCTCCTTCCTCCTTTGTAAAAGTGAATTCTGTGTGGAAGGAAGACCAGGAATTCCCAGCAAAGCAAATTAGCAGATGTCCTTTGAACCCTGTGTCCTTTGGTTCTGGGTCTTGTGAAATTCAGCTTTATTCTTTTGCACTCCCAGGAGGCAGGGTGCATGCTATGAAACCCACTGTGAAATGCACTGCCATGTTTTCATTGGCCAAGAGGCAGGGAAGAGTAGGCCTGCAGATGGAGCAGGGAAGCGCCTGAAGGGGATGGAAATGGAGAGGGGTACTCCAGGCACCCTCACTCCACAGCAGAGAGCACTCCTCTTTTTATTAAGCCATAGTGCCTCTTTCAAAAATAATTTACAGCACAAAACCAAGCCTGCTGTGTAGCATTACGATTTGTCATTAAAACTCCATTCCTCTTGCCAGAGTAAATGAGCCATTTACAGCCAGGGTGCCAAGATGGACTGTTGTTATGTTTTCTGCCTTTGTTATTATGAATGTTCATAGCTCTTCTCAGACAAGCCCCTGAGGATCCCCAGAGGACCTGCCTTGCCATTCAGGTCAATTAGCCAGGTTTGCGGGTGGTTTCCTGGGTATAGGTATCATCACTCTTGCAGAAGACTGCAGGAAACCAGACCTGGGTGCCCCCAGTGTGGTTGGTGATCCTAAGAAGTATCGCATGAACCTACATGTGTTATTACACACACACACACAAGCTCACATGTGCACACACTCAGAATGTGCACACACACCCCAAAGGCAAACACAGGAAAACAGCATCTCCGCCTCCCAGTCATCAGCATTGTTGATGGTGAGCACATGTGGGTCACCAGGTAAACAAACCTCAGGTGAGTTGAGTATCACTAAGGAAGTTTATTACATTTCCCCTGAAATATGTGCATAAACAAACTCAGTAAGTGACATTCCAATGCCTTCAAATGTGAAGCTCTTTCCCAGAGTCTTTCTGGTATCAGAATTCCAGCCCCAGATGTTGTTCTGGGTAGTCTGACCCAGACAAAGCAGAGGATAGTCCAACAAATAAGTCAGTCAAGTATTCATAGAGGGAAGGAGGGTTGGGAGAGCCTGTGGATGGCTAGAGGCAGACTTAGTACTAGTGAGGAAGAGCAAATTTGCCCAGGGGTCTGAGGGCAATAGCTTTGTGTTATTTATCTCTAGATCCCTCCTTCCATACACATACCACACTGGCAGGTACATAGAAGGTGCTTGATAAATACCTCTGACATTGAATTATGCACAAAAAATTGATTCTGCCCTCAGGTAGTTTACTGTTCCGTTTACAGAAGGCACATGCCCTCCAATCTTCGCCTTTTGAAGTCTGGCCTATTTTGCAAGTCCACTGGCCCAAATTCTTTTCTCTCATTAAGACCACTGAGACAGTGCCAGCTTCTACCTCTCCCCAACAAATCAGGTTTCCTCAAATACTTAAGTATCTCCTCCACTGGCCTGCGAACTTCTTGGATCAGGGAGGCTATTTGATTTATCCCTGTATCTCCCACAATGTCTAGCATAGTAGCTATAGTACAATGCTCAATAAATGCATTAAAACATTAATGAAGCTGACTAAATGCTTTTGAGGTTTCCTAAACTGTGCTTTTTTTCCTCTGTAAAATAAGGACTAATAAAAATTATAATAATACTGACATAGGATTCCCAGTAAGATGAAGAGAGATGATGTATATGAAGTTCTTAGCATAGGAACCCTACTGACAGTGATATGGAGTTACTGTGTAATGGTAGCCTTTAGGGGAAGTTTTCTCAGCATTATTTACTCTTCCTTTAAAGGAGTTCAGATCAGAATGGTCAGATTCCAGAACACCGAGTTTTCTGTAGGCGCTTCTCTAGGAGTATGCTTCTTTGTAGGCGCTTCTCTAGGAGTATACTTCTCTAGGAGTATGCCTCCTAGGCTCTGTTGAATTCCCTTCCTTCCTTTACAGGCATTGAGTGTGGCTGCCCAATCTTGAGCAGGGTATCTTCTGAGATGAGTTTGAGTATAGAAGGGAATTCTATTTAGGTCTACCCTAAGTAGGAAAATGTGCCTTCTCAAGATCTGTCTGACCCCCTGCAGAAGAGTCATGCATGGGCATGTAGGCCCAGAGCCCAAGCCAATAATGAGACCCACTTCATACACACAGCCACATCCTACTAGTACCATGTGATGACTATGCCCAAAACTGCAACAGAGACTAATTAAAGTGGTGATAGCACTGACAAATGCCAAGACACCCTAAGTTCAGACTCTTTAGTGATCTGTATGAGCTCTTACACTGGGAAGGAAAACTCTTAATACCAACATGTATCATGAGAGATAGATAGTAAGAGCTAAGACAGAAGTACAAGGTACAGTGATGTGGAAGAATGATTTTAACCTGAAGCCTGGCCCTTGGTTGAGGGAAATAAAACATGTTAACAGAAGTCACCCAATAACTGCTTCAGGTTTTTCATGGTTTTGCTTTTATACTGCTTCTTCTAACATCTTTGTATCAAAGTCTTAATGACCAGCATTGCATCAGTTTAACTTTAAATTGTTAAAGGCACTACTCTGTGAGAGTATGTGGGATGGGAGATAGTTTCATTAAAGAAGTGAGTCGTGGGGCACCTGGTGGGGCTTAGTCAATTAAGTGTGATTCGTGGTTTTGGCTCAGGTCATGATCTCAAGGTCATGAGATAGAGCCTCCCATTGGGCTCCATGCTCAGCGTGGAGTCTGCTTAAGATTATTTCCCCCTCCTCCCTCACCCTCTACTCCTCTGCCCACTCAAACTCTCTCTCTCTCTCATAAATAAATAAATAAACAAACAAACAAATAAATAAATAAATAAATAAAACTTAAAAAATAAAAAGGGAGGTGAGACCTAAAGAAGAAGTAGGGTTTTGTCAAGGTAATATGGGAGGAAGGACATTTCTTGTCAAGAGAAGGAATTTCAGGACCTATGGAAGAAGGCAATAAGATTGAGTGGAGTATAACCAAATTGTAGAGAGCTTTGATGACAGGCTGAAGGATTTGGACATTACTCCCTAGACAGTAGAGTGACCATAGGAGTTCATTTGAATAAGAGAATAACACGACAGATCTGTGTTCTTGAAGGGTTAGTCTGACAGGGATATGGAGGACAGATGAGTGGCAGATGGGGAAAATCCAGAAGCAGATCCACCAATTAAATAATTATTACAGTAATACAGGTAAAGGATGATGGGCGCCTGAGTTGTGTCCATTGAAATAGAAGGAGATGGGTAAGATGGCATTTTATGACGAAAAGCAATAGATTTGGAGACTGAATGGCAGTGTGGAGGGAAAATAAGGAGGTAGAGTCAAAGATGACTCTACCAGTTTCAATCCAGCATGACAAAATGGATAGGATTACCCTTTAATAAGGTGGAGAATCTGAAAATGGGGAATAAGCTTGTGAGGTATTTGGAGGTCAATGA
Organism: Canis lupus dingo; assembly: GCF_003254725.2. Lineage (NCBI taxonomy): Eukaryota > Metazoa > Chordata > Mammalia > Carnivora > Canidae > Canis > Canis lupus. The sequence continues at coordinate 43,957,027 of NC_064250.1, read as the reverse complement.
TGAATTCCACTGTGGTGTGTTGTTTTTGAGATGGTAATGGGACACCCACATGAAAACATTTTAGGCAAATGGAAATATGGTCCTGGCATTCAGGATAGGTTCAGGGCAAGGGATGATTAGAAGGTCATGAGAGTAGAGGTGAGATTGAAGAACTGGGGGGTAGATGGGATCACTGAAGGGGAGAATTTAGAATGAAAAAACAAGTCCAGGGCAGCCCTGGTGGCTCAGCAGTTTAGCGCCACCTGCAGCTCAGGGCGTGATCCTGGGGACCCGGGATCGAGTCCCACATCGGGCTCCCTGCATGGAGCCTGCTTCTCCCTCTGCCTGTGTCTCTGCCTCTCTCTCTCTCCTCTCTGTGTATTCTCATGAATAAATAAATAAAATCTTAAAAAAAAAAAAAAAAACAAGTCCAAAGGCTAACTCTGTATTGTCCTTCCTCTTTATGGTACCCTTTGGACCTGAGCACCAACCATCAGAGTGCCATGATCCTTCATACCACCTAGTGGGTAAACATGGACAAGTTCCTTCTCTAGAAGGGCCTGATTCCTCATCTGTAACATCAGAGTTTAGACAGGATGGTTCATTCTGTGAAACCATGTTGGGAGAGAATATAACAAAAATGCTATCAGAAAAGAACATTCTGGGATCCCTGGGTGGCGCAGCGGTTTAGCGCCTGCCTTTGGCCCAGGGCGCGATCCTGGAGACCCGGGATCGAATCCCACGTCAGGCTCCCGGTGCATGGAGCCTGCTTCTCCCTCTGCCTGTGTCTCTGCCTCTCTCTCTCTGTGTGACTATCATAAATAAATAAAAATTAAAAAAAAAAAAAAAAAAAGAACATTCTGAGGCAGAACTAAGCAAAGAAAACCTAACATGGGGAAGACATTTTCTGGTGCTGGTCCCAGGGAAGCAGGACTCAGTGTAACTCATTGTCATCACAATCAGCAGCTTTCAGCTGCTACTGATCACACTTACAGGAAGAGAAACAATTATAGTTGAGAGTTAACCCTTGGGAGATGGTCAAAGAATACTGGTTTGCAAGACCCATCAATCAAGTGCTATTAGACAGGTTCAAAAAAGTCTGCCTGTCTCACCACGCAGTGCCCAGCTGTCTGACCTTTACCAGGTCCCTCTGTGAACCTAGTCTCCACACCATCCAGACTCTGTTCTCAAGGAATAGAATGTTTGGTTCTCAAGTGTAGGTGTCCAGGATACAATTTACTCCCCCAGCCCAATCCTTTCTGCCTCCTTTGAATCTAATTTGCATGTAAATTACTTGGGAATGAATTTAGTGGCCATTACTAGGGGAATAGAAGGCAGAGAGGATGAGAAGGGTAGAAGATGTTTCTTGCTACTTCCTGCTGTGTTCAGCAATTAGGAGGTATTCTGGGAGCCCCTCCCTGTTGCCAGGAATTAGTCATGGTGTGAATAAACCTTGATAGTAGGTTTGGGATGATACCAGCACTCTAAGGTCAAAGAGACCTAGCTGGAAATGGTGGGAGGAACATGGATCCTTCCCTTTCTTGGGCGCCATCTGAACACTTTTTCTAGGGTGCTGTATTTAGTTCTAAACTGTGTGTGTGTGTTTGTGTGAATTTCTATCCTCAGTTATAGTCTAAGTTCCTCAGGACAAAGTTTTTTTGCACTTCTTTGTATTCTCTACACAGCTCCTTGCATGGTTCTAAACAATAATCGAGATTCACTCAAGTCCTTAATTTAGGCTGCTCTAAATTTTCTACACAGGAAGTCTTAGAAGCAATAACCTGGTTGCAAAAGAAGTTTAGGAGCTTCTCTTAAAGGATTTTTCACAAATAAGAAAATGTCACCTGTGCACATCTAAGAATGGGTGAGGTTTAAGGGCTCCCAAATTACTTATTGTCATTAATTGACTGGGTTGGTTGATTGATTTAAGAAGCAATGTTTCCCATATCTAGAGCAGGCTGGAAAAATGGAGAATAAAGAAGAATATACATTAGACTTTCCATTTTTTTCTGATTCTAGGAACGTCTGATAGAGGCTTTTAGATCCCCGGCATAAAAGCTGGGTTCTGCTAGTAGAAAAACTCTTTAGGAAGTGGAAGAGAAAATTGTGAGAACATGAACACACCTTAGGTATAATGTGGTACAACTACTTTATTTTCTAACAAATGAGACCTGGTGAGGTACAGTGATTTGTTCATGATCCCATGCTGTTCAGGAAAATCAGGATTTCTGAGCTCCACTGCCCTTCCCTTAAACCAGTGGTTCTCAACCTAGGGGAGCTTTAAAAAGCTACTAGTGCTTAATCCTTCCAGATGAATTAAATCGGAACCTACTGGGTTGGGGGGTTTGCCTGAGTGGCTTAGTCAGTTGAATGTCCAACTTTGGTCTTGGCTCCTGTCATAATTGGGCTCCCTGCTCAGGAGGGAGTCAGCTCGAAATTCTCTCCTTCTGCTTCTCTCCCAACTTGTGCTCTCTCTCTCTCTCTCCAACTAAATAAGTCAAAATAAAATCTTACAAAAAAAAAAAAACCCGATGGAGATGATTCCCAGATGTCAGTATTTTTTTTTATAGCTCCCCAGGGTGGAGAACCACTGCTCTATCCTATAGGGTTGTGCTATTATAACTCAAAATGAGTTCAGAAAAATTTTTGGATCAAGTAAAAAATATTTACTAAGGGGGCATCTGGGTGGCTCAATGGTTGAGCATCTGCCTTTTTTTCCCATTTTTAAATTTAAATGTTTTTATTGAAGTTTGATTTGCCAACATATAGCATAACACCCAGTGCTCATCCCATCAAGTGCCCCCCTCAGTGCCCATCACCCAGTCACCCCAACTCCTCACCCACCTCCCTTTCCACTACCCCTTGTTCGTTTCCCAGAGTTAGGAGTCTCTCATGTTCGGTCACCCTCACTGATATTTCCCACTCATTTTCTCTCCTTTCTCCTTTAATCCCTTCCACTATTTTTTATATTCCCTGTATGAGTGAGACCATATAATGTTTGTCCTCCTCTGATTGACTTACTTCACTCAGCATAATACCCTCCAGTTCCATCCACCTCGAAGCAAATGGTGGGTATTTGTTGTTTCTAATGGCTGAGTAATATTCCATTGTATATATAGACCACAGCTATATCCACTCATCTTTCGATGGACACTGAGGCTCCTTCCACAGTATTTTTTAAGATTTTTTTTATTTATTCATGAGAGATACACACACACAGAGAGAGAGAGAGAGAGAGAGAGAGAGAGAGAGAGAGGCAGAGACCCAGGCAGAGGGAGAAGCAGGCTCCATGCAGGGAGCCTGATGTGGGACTCAATCCCAGGTCTCCAGGATCACACCTTGGGCTGTAGGCTGCACTAAACCACTGAGCCACCAGGGCTGCCCTCCTTCCACAGTTTGGCTATTGTGGATATTGCTGCTATAAACATTGGGGTGCAGGTATTCCAGCGTGTCACTGCATCTGTATCTTTGGGGTAAATCCCCAGCAGTGCAATTGCTGGGTCATAGGGCAGGTCTATTTTTAACTCTTTGAGGAGCCTCCACACAGTTTTCCAGAGCGGCTGCACCAATTCACATTCCCACCAACAGTGTAAGAGGGTTCCCCTTTCTCCACATCCTCTTCAACATTTGTTGTTTCCTGGCTTGTTAGAGCATCTGCCTTTGGCTCAGGTCATGATCCTGGAATCCTGGGATCTGGTCCCACATCAGGGAGCCTGCTTCTCCCTCTGCCTGTGTCTCTGCCTCTCTCTGTGTGTCTCTCATGGATAAACAAATAAAATCTTTAAAATATATATTTACTGAGTATCAACTGCATGGAAGATACTATTAAGTGGCTATAAGGTAATTAGACAGGAAGAAAAGAAAGGTTATGGCCTGGATGAGCTTCACACTAATAGAAAGGACAAGGGATACAAATGGAATGCCACATTCTTCCACCCCTCTTCCCCATCCTTTTGACAGTGGCACATATTGCTAATTAATTTTGACACCCTTTTTCTCTGACCCAAATATCTTATAATAAGCCTCTCTAACCCAGGGCTCTAGGCAGACATCACCTTTTGATCTGTTGGCATCTGAAAAGAAACCCATTTGTTATTTTTGGACAAGTCATATGTATACGACTAGAGTCAAATGACTGATTTAAAGGAGTCATAAGAGTTAAAGCAAGGATTATAGGTTCAGGAGACAGAGAAGGCTCTTGTCTGTCAGGCAGTGATCTTGAACTTCATTTTGTAGGCCATCCAGAACTATTGAGGTTTTGGCACTAGAGACAGTAGGTAAGATAACCTGGTTTGCTGTGATAGACCTAGAGATGGAGACAGTGACACCAGTTTGAAAGCTACTACATAGGTGAGTCCTCAGGATATGTATATATGCATGGGCAACCAGGGCCAGAATGTGAAGAGTCACAGTGGAAATGTAGGGAAAGGAACTTGAGAGACACTGAAAGAGAAGTGACATGGCTCCAAGACTGACGGAGTGAAGTAGCAAAGAGGAGCACGGGAGAAGTCAGACATATACCAGGTGACTGGGGACATGGCATTACTGTCACCGCAGGGAGGCTGGAGGAGCTCCTAGATGTAGTGGAGAGGTAATTAACGTGGACGTCCAGACGTTTTACCCTGGGGGGAAACTTGTTCTGAAGTGGCATAAGCACCCTGAGATTCAAATTCCTAGTGCCCCCATTTATCTACCGACTGAAATGGCAATGGAGTAGGTAGGCCTTTTATAATTTGCCTCAGTTATTTCTTCTGTAAAATGGGGGTGGTGATGTTAGTAGTCCTATCACGGGGTTATTTTGAGGATGAAATGAGACGAGTGTGATAGGGCCTTGTAAACAGTGATACATCATGAGCAATTGATTAATTATGGATTCTTCTGGCTCATCCACATGCATGTATGTGGGCCCAGGAGACTCAGAGAGTCTGGGAGGGAGGCCAGGCCTGGAGGTGGAGACTTGAAAATAAATTTTCTATGGGAAAGATCATTAAAGTTAGACAATGTTTAAGACGTCTGAAATAGATGTCAGGAAGAGAGGTGAAGATTACATAGAATGTTGAATAACCCCACTTTTAAAAATATTTTATATTATTCCCATCATAAAAAGTGAACCTCCATATGGTGTCTTACCACCAGACACCTTTTTTTGTAGTTCTTCCCATGTTTTTTGTTTTCCACATAAATAAATATTAATAAGGATGAGTAAGGAAAGGAGAGAATGAAGAAGACATTAAAGAAATAATTGAAATGATCCTAACCTGGGAGGGTTGTCATAGTACTTTTTTTTTTTTTTTTTTAGAGAAGTGGAGATAGAAACCAGATTACTACAGTTGGGAAAACTGTAAAGTTCATTTAGCCTAAATTTTTTTTCGAAGTCCATATTTATTAAATATGCGTTATGCTCCAGGCTCTAGGCTAAATCCTTCTCATGCAATATGTAATATTCCCAGTAATCCCATGGATAGGTGGTATTACCACTCAATTTACAGTTGAGGAAGCTAAGACTCTGAGGCTTACCGTCCTGACTGAGGTCATAGAGCTAGGCCTGTCCAACGTTTGAGCACATGTGTTTAGCCTCTATACCACCAGAAAGGTATATAGTGGTATAGAGGCTCGGAAAGCTGGAGCTCTTCCTAAGTGCTGGGTGGGGGATGTGCTCCCCAGGGGTGTGTCTGAGTCATAAACAGCTGGCAGTGGGCTGAGAAATGAGTCTTCCACGAAACAGAGCAAAAGAAGATATGGGTCAGGAGACAATGATCATTGTCAACCATTGTGTCAATGTGTGGTGTGGGAGTGGGAGTCACAAAGGATTCCAAAGTCACGCAGGAGGCTTGTGGCTGCTCACAGTCTCCATTTATGCCTCCTTCCCCCACCTCTGGCTTCACCAAATCTTCTCTGATATGGCTCTCTTTCTGGTTAGCTCTGGCTTCTTCAGACGAGAGCCTCCTAGTCACCTTGTCCTGGTGAGACAAGGATACAGCTGTACCAGTGGTGCTGAGGAAGCCTCTTCTCAGTGTCTTTGAGTCTTTAAACAGAGTACTCTACTGCATGATCATTTGAAGTGAGCCCTGGGTCATGGCCTCTTTTTTTTGCCAGCTGGGCAATGCTAGGTAAAAAGATGCCCTAGGGGTAGAGGCTGGGGAATCACTCCCAGCTCCCCTGCACAATCAGGACCACTGACAGGATCATGCTTTTTTGCAAAGGGCCTTCCTGCCTCATTGGCAAGAAAGCCCTCTCCCCAGCTCTGCTCCAAGGGAGCCTCCTGCAGAGCATCCCCAGCATTGCTGAGCTGTTCCCATGGCAACAGAGGAAGGGGCTTTTTGTTTTCCTGAGAAGGTTGAATCTTTCAACCAGAAGGTGGCTGTTGGCTCTTGCTCACAATCCACACTCCACTCCCTACCCTTGTTTGGCTGCATGACTAGTTTCGCAGGTCTGGAGTTTTGAACATAATTGAAAGAGGTATAATATGTGAAAACTGAGGCTAGAAGGCTAAAGGAGGTAACTGGTCCAGAGTTTTGTCAGGAACCATATATCAGAACTGTGGACATCTGTAAAGAAGTCCAAAAGTTTTCCAAGCAAGGAGTCTGGGTGGCATGGCTCTTGAAGACACTCCCCTGGACCCACATGGTAGAGTGGGGATACTTTTTCAAATTTTCCCTCCTTTCCAAGGCCATGACTCAAGATGCAGGGGAAAGAGGACCTGGACCAGACCTCATCTTCAGGTAAATGACCTCAGATGAACTCTTTCATCTCTCCAGGCCTTAGTTTTACTTCATGAGGGAGTATGAGATGAGAGGCTCCTCTTGGGGTCTAAAATACAGTGCTTTTGAGTTGGTAGGGTGAAAAAAAGAGAGACTTTTCTGAATTGTTGCCATGTTGCAGATTCTGGGCTGTTCCAGAATGAACAGCTCTCTTAGGATACTTGCTTGTGAATAGCCCTTATCCCCTTCTGTCTCTATTTTATTTCCAGGTAGTAAATGAAGCCTGTAAGCAGCCATATAGGCAGAGAACACTGCATTAAGGCCACCTCCATTGTGCCTGACCCCACAGCAGGCACATCTTTTCCAGACTGTGAACATTTTGAGGTCAAAGACCATATCTTAAAGATCTTTGTACATCCAGCACCCAGCACAGAGCTCAATAAATGTTTGTTGAATGGATGAACTTGTAAAAATCCCAGATCATTAAAGCTGAGAGGATCCTTTGTTCTTTAGTCTTTATTGTACAGATGAGGAAACTAAGGCTCAATTATGTGGCTGGTTATAAGCCAGCTAACAGTGAAGGGAAGACCAGGCTGTTTCAATGCCCCCCTGCTGTTGCCCTTCCTGCAGTGTTTCTAATTCTTTTACCAGTCTTGCAAGGGGTTTTACAAGAGCATACTGCCGGGGCTGAGATCATTTAGAATCCTCTTATCACTGATCAGGAAGGCTATGTCAGCCCCCAGGGAAGACAGAGCTAGCCTGGACTCTGCCTCTTTGCCCTCTGCTACTTAATAGGAGGAGAATGTAGACCTTTGAATATGAAGATAAGTGTAAGTAGGGGTGTTGCAAACACACACTTATCCTACCTTTAAACTCAAAAGTTATAGGTAAGAGTCACACTGGTTAAACACTCCAACTTCCCTGTCATTTTCTGAATGTATGTCTACTGTAGTCATAATAGCAATAGCATATTAGTCAGGATGCTTCATGCTAGCTGCTATAATAGCCCCCAGATCTCATTGGCTTACACAGTAAAAGTTTATTTTTTACTCATGCGAAGTCTACTGTCCTGGACGGGCAGTTCTCCTCTAAGCCATTACTCAGGGATGTAGGCTGCTTCCATCTTGCAGCTCCACCATTTTGTGGCTGCCGAGTTGTTCTGGCATAATCCAAGCAGTAGAGGAGGGCAGATTTTGCACTTGTTGCTTAGCTACCTGGCCCAGTAATGGCCCTCATCACTTCTACCTGCACTCCTCTGGTGATCCCTCAGTCATGTGGTCCTCCCTAGAGGCAAGAGGAGCTGGGAAATGAAACTCCAGGCCGTCAGCCATGTTCCAGCAACGGCTCTACACTATATAGAAGGGGACCCTAAGCCTTTACTGGTCTCTACCACTAGTAGCTAGCATTGATACAACACTTGTTTTTTGCCAGGCAGTGTGTTAAGGGTTATTTCATTTAATCTTTACAACACCTCATAAAGGTTATAATCCTCAGTGTACAGTGAAAAACTGACTGTGAGGAGGAATATAACTAGTGTAAGGTTACATTATAGTAGGCGACAAATCCAAAATTTAAGCCATAATTCTAGAGCCTCCCATTCATAATGGCTACATTCTACTGTTTTGAGCTTCTAATATGAGAATTCTCATCAGCCACTATGTGTCTTTTAGCAATTTACTTTTCCCCCTCTAAACCTTAGTTTCATCCTCCATAAAGTTAAACTGGGTGAGATCTGAAATAACCTGCCAGCTGGGACATTACTATATGATTCTTGGAGTGAACAGATCAGATGTGTGTGTGTCTTAGCTTGGATTGCTATAGCAAAATATACTAGACTGGATGGTTTAAACAATAGACATTTATTTCTCACATTTCTGCTGGCTGGGAAGTCCAAGATGAAGGTGCTGACAGATTTGATGTCTTGAGGGAGCATGGTTCCAGAGGTGTAGACAGCTGTCTTCTTGCTATTTCTTGCATGGTAGAGAGAGAAAGCTGTGGTGTCTTTTCCCCTTCTTATATGGGCACTGATCCTATAGTGGGTGTTCTACTCTCATGACCTCTTCGAAACCCAATTTACCACCCCTCCCCCAATACACACTTCCTAATATCATCACTTGGAGGGGGGTGTTAGGGCTTCGACATGTGAATTTTGAGGGGGAACACAATCTAGTCCATAACAATAAGATCCCCAAAGTTTCTTGACAGTAGTGAGGCCCTTCCCTAATTCCCTATAGAAACATGAAGACTTATAGTGTCCATATAGGAGAAAGCAGGTCAAATTATTCCCATTTACCTAGTGAAGGAATCAATATACAGAAAAAAAAAAAGTGCTTTTACCCCTAAGGTCTGAGTGACTTAGAAATCTCCTTGGAAAAAGGACTTTTTATCAAGTGCTCTTGCCATTAGAATAGAGGGAAAAACAATGCTTCTGTGCCCAAGTTGCCAATTTCCTAAAAGCCAAAGATGTCACATGGAAACAAGTAATTCCCAACAAAAATACTTGCACTTAAATGAAAGAATGAAGCTGCAGGACTTTACTGAGCAATGTACCATAGGATTCCTGCACTGATAGCTCTTGAAAACTCAAGATACATGAATTGTCCAGCATTGCTTTCCCTTAGAGATTTCACGTGGTTTGAGATTACATCCAAACTCATTCCAGGTCCAAATATTTAAAGGAAGGATAATCTTTGAATGGCTGCATACAGTGAAGCAATATTTTACTGTGTGGGAAGAGACCGGTTGTGTATTTGTGTTTGTGTATGTGTGTTGTTTGTGTTTGCACCTGCATGTGTTCTTTCTACCTGCATCAACCTGTGGCTCTCACCCAGCACCCTAGGCCCCAGTGCAGGTTCCTCTTGAGAGACCCAAACTCCTGATAGAGTTCCTGATTGCTGCTCTTCTAGTTTCCCTTCTCCTTGTGTCTAGGCTTAGGAGTAATAATAGCAGCTTGAAGTGATCAGTACCTGCTGTGTGCCAGGGATTGTGCTAAGTGCTTCACATGAGTTCATTCATGTACTCCTTAGAAGAACTTTGTAAAGGAAGAGCCCTTATTGTACCTATTCTGCAGATGGGGAGACTGAGGCACTGGGATTCAAATCAAAAGAATCCCTTCTGTGGAGCACCTGGAGGGCTCAGATGGTTAAGTGTCCAACTCTTGATTTTAGCTCAGGTCATGATCTCAGGGTTGTGAGATCAAGCCCCTCATGGGGCTCCATGGTGGGCATGGAGCCTGTTTAAGATTCTCTTTCTCCCTCTGTTCTTTCCCCCACTCATGCCCTTTCTCTCTTAAAAAAAAAAAAAAAAATCCCTTCTTTCAACCAGTTCACTACCCTAGGCAAGTAGTGAGTGAATGAAACTGCTGGTATCTGGATTACTCTTTGCAAAAATTCACTTTTTAGCACCTTATTGGGGGAAGAGGCTCCTTTCTCAAATTTTGGAGGGGGAGGAGTGGGGAAAGGAGAGAAGCTTGGTATGGGGAAAGTAGATTGCACATGGAGTGAAGTGCTTTGGTGTCTAGATTCAACCTCTGCCTTGTTAGTGTTTCCTGGGTATCACTATATCTGATGGGGTCATGGGTCCTTCATCTCAGACATATGCAGATAAGAAGACCTTTGAGTGTTCTTAGAGCACAAGCATCTTCAGAATCTGTGGCTCTATCTTCCAAGTTATCTCCGTGTAGGGAATTCCTGGTCATATCCCACAGGAAACCAGATCACATTTATCAGTCCCACCTAGAGTCTGCAAAGTCTACTTCATATCAGCCCTGCCTGGCCATGACACATAAAGGCTGAGATAAGGAAGCTTCACCTCTTGGACTCTGGAGCATCCCCCTCACACTTGCACACACACACACACTCCAGCCCAGGTGAGGAGTCTGTAGGTCTAGCAGTTCTCATGGCGTCCACAGACCCAGCAGGGATTTGGCTTTCGGCTCAGGCAGCACAGCCCCACTGTAGTCATCTGGGCTTTGCTTGGTATGATAATACATTCAGTTGAGGGCTTATATAATGCAGAGTGATGATCTCCAGGCCAATCTGAAGTCAAAGCTATTTTTAATGGAATTGCCAAAGGATGGTAGAGATGGGGGCAGGGAGAAGAGATGTTTAGAGAATGCTTTTTCAAGCCAATAAGTCTCCCAAAATTTTAGTCTTTGCACTAATTAACTTGATCTGAGGGGGAGATGGGGATTAGAGAATGCCAATTCAATCATAGCAGATAGATGTGAGAGCTGGGTTCACTTCTCTGCATCTACATTTTTCTTTTGGATGCTGTTGCAAGTAGTGGAAAGGTGACTGGTGGCAAGGGACCTGTGTTCATTCCCAGCTCAGCTAACAGCCCTTAATGTGTCCTTGAGCTAATTCCCTCCCCTATCACTTTCGTCATCTGAAAAATGAGAAGGTTGAACTGAATGGTCCTCATGTCTCTTCCAGCTCTCAAATCTTAGATGATCTTCAGATGTCAACAGTGCTTATGCCACCCAACTGTGAAATGTCATCTGGTCCACAAAGGGTTGGGTTCTTCCTGCTTAAATTCTTTCCTGCCCCCAAGACTCCTCCATTGCCTTTGTTGATACAACCTCACCTATCCTCTCAAGTATTCAAGAACCTAGGGGAACCTGGGACGGCGGGGTGGGGGTGGGGGGGCGGTGCCTTTACAAACTTCTTGGGGAAAAATGTATCAAAAGTTCAGGGGGGATAAAAAGCCAGAAGTAGAACAGGTAAATCATTGACATGGTCATTAGGAAAAGTTGATTGTGCACACACCGAAAAGGCAGTTTGCTAACTAGGAGCTCTCCAACCAAAACATGGAATGAGGCTCAGAGGTATATTGTTGTAAGGCAGCTTACATATTGTGGAGGCAGTGAGCATTTATTCTCTACAATGATCGATTAACATTAGAATTTTCTTAAATGGAAGGGAATTGGTTAATGGTTGCCTCATATCAGTTTTGGGGAACAAGTTCAATTTCACTTGCAGAAGTGACCCAGGCCAAGTTAGCCTCAACTGTCTTGCAAAATAAGCTAAATGAAGCTTTGCTTGTATGACTAAACTGGTCGTATCTGCTCAGGAAATTTTTACGTCTAGCCTCTGGTTGTGTTTGATTTTAACAAAGGTAAAAGACTTCTCTGGGTTCTGACACCATCTAGGAAGGGCAGAGTTTGAGTTATTCTAGTGCTAGGAATTCACGAGACTTACTATCAAGTCTTCAGAGAGGAAAGTTCCACTAATACTTGGCAACATCAGAAGAAAAAAAAAAAAAAGATGTTCCCTCTGCCACAGTCAGATTAGACCGCTGAATTCTGTTTTGACCTTGAACTTGCCATAACTGACAAGATGGACAATGACCTAATGGCATGCTTTAAATTGTGCTGCTTCCCTTAGCACAGAGGTGGATTTTTGAGCCAGTTTTAAGCAATTCTGGTTCTGTCTGTGCATGTTGATTTAGCCTGTGGTTATAGCGCTAACAATTTAGTAATTCACCTCATTTTTAATCTCCCTTTCCCTTTGGCAGGATCATTTTCTCTGTGTTGAGGGATTAACATTGAGGTAAGAATGGCTAAATAACAGTCCTTTCTGGAATACAAATGACTTTATAAATACAAGACTATAAAAGGAAGAAGTAGGAAGGGTTCTCAGGTCTCTCATGATCGGCTGATGCCATAGGCTCTCCCCTCTGTACTGGATAGGCCAGTCATGGCCTCATGAGTGCAATTCTAGATGCTGCATTTCAGGACATCCCCATGCTCAAGGCCTACTGGGCACAGAGACCAGTATACTCAGTTGAAAAGTGTTCCCCCAAAGTTCATGTCTACCTCACGATATAACCTTATTTAGAAATAGGATCTTTGTCCATCAGAGAAGGACAATCATCATATGGTTTCACTCATATGTGGAATATAAGAAATAGTGGAAAGGACCATAAGGGAAAGGAAGGAAACTGAGTGGGGAAAAATTAAAGAGGGAGACAAACCATGAGACACTCCTAACCCTGTGAAACAAAGGGTTGTGGAAGGGGAGGTAGGTGGGGCGGGGGGAGTGGGGGAATGGAGTAACTGGGTGACAGGCAGTACAGAAGGCACTTAATGGGTTGAGCACTGGGTGTTATACTATATGTTGGCAAATTGAATTTAAATACTAAAAAAATTTTAAAAAAAGAAAAAGAAATAGGGTCTTTGTAAATGTGATAAGTTAGATGAGATTATATCAAAATAGGGTAGGTCCTAAGTCCAATCTGACTTATGTCCTTGTAAGAAGAGAAGAGATACAGACAGGAGATGAAATCATGTGATGACAGGCGTAGAGATTGGAGTGATGCATCTGCAAGCCAGGGCACACTGAGGACTGCTGGCCACAACCCCCAGAACCTGAGAAGAGTCAAGGAAGTATATCCCTAGAGCCTTTGGGGATCATGGCCCTACCTCATCTTGATCTCAAACTTCTGGGCCTCCAGAACCAGGAGATGATAAATTTCTGTTGGTTCAAGCCATGCAGTGTGTGGAACTTTATTAAGGCAGCCTTGGGATATTGATACATCCAATCTGGAGAAGTCATGTGAGAACAAACTAAAAGAGCCAGACACCCCCAGCCTTGGATTGTCCACTTCCCATTTCCTTAAGAATCATCTGTGTGCCCATCACTGTGCTGCATGGTAAGAGTTGCAGTGGTTGTAAAAACAAAGTCCCTCCCCTTGAGGACTTTCTAGACCACTGGGAAAGGCTGGTTTAAGTAATAAGTAAATAGATACATAAATTGCAATTTGTGAAAAGTTCTGTAAAGAAAAATAAAATAGTGCTAAGATGGCAGTAATGATGCTTTATAGCATGTAAAGTGTAGAAGTTACACAGGCAGATATTGAGGAAAGAGCAACCCGGTGGAGGAAACATCAAATGCAAAGGCCCCAAGGCGGAGAAGAGCCTGAAGAAGAAATGAAAATGAGGGAAGGCCAGTATAGCAGGGCGAGGATTTAGGTACAGAGCTAGACAGAGCTGACTCGATCACAGTGAGTATTTTAGATTTTTCTCCTCAATGCACAAGGAAACCAGGGGAAGTTATAAGGTAGTTTTGCATTCTAAAATAATATGATTGCTATTTACAAGGTAATTCATCTAAGGATCGCAGCTTCTTAAATAAACTCTTGTATACTTGGACTATGCCAGCATAAGCAGCAGCTGTTCTAATTCAGAGTGGGTCCTCCTGCCAAACACTGTGTGGGACAGAACTCTGATTCATAAAGGGGGCATTTCTTCTCTGGGAGGAACCCAGCAATGAGCCTAGAGAAGGATACAGGCAACAAGGGAAGACAGCCCGTTGGGATAGGGATTTGTAAGGATGAAAAGAGAAAAGGAGGGGCTGAGCCCTCTCCCCTAATCCACAACCTTCAGTTGGGTCACACAGAGGAGCACCTGTCTTCACTGCTTCGATGTGATGGCTGGAGAGAACTTGGAAGCAAATCTCAGAAATAACTCAGGCTGTTCACCCAGGTGTTCAGTGAATTTTTATGGCGTGCCTATTACATGCCAGGCTGTACCAGGCACTGAGGAAATGACAGTGAACCAGACGGGCAAACCTCTTGCCATCAGAGAGCCTCCATAGCAATGGACATGAGCGGGTGGAAAGCAGACCTTTAGAAAGTCATTGTAAGCACATCCAAAAGAAGGAAGGCTAAGGGCAAACACATCCATTGGTGCCAAACATCTATCAGAGGCAAGAGAGAGAGAGGAATTTTAAGACCTGACCTGAATGATGCAAAGCAGGATTTTGGAAAGGAAAATAGAGAGGAAGGACAAGGGAAATTATCTAGGTGGCAAAATTTGTTTGCCATGGTCCCTTGTCCTCTCTCTAATCCGTTTCTACCCCAGCCCCAAATCTGCCAAGGATTGTCAGGAGAAACTCCTGCTAGAGTCATTTCTGGAATAAGCAAATGAGTGGAAGTGATGATTTCTGTCCTGAGTTTGCAGACCTTCCCATCCTCCATCCCTATTGTAGAAAAATGCAGCTTGTATAAAAGGATGTGCTGCAGCCTTCTGAGCTGTTGTGAGAATGTTAGGACCCTGCTGAACGGCGTTGGCATGAATTAAACTACTGCAGTATCTCTACACATCAAAAGGCTAACTTCTACTGGAAATGTCCCAAGGTTTTATGCACAGGGCAAGCCAAGTATCTCCCTACACTGAGATGAAAATGCCTTGGGTGCCCTTGCTGATAAGATCTGATGTATAGAAGCATGTCTACAAGTACTCAGTGGCTGCTGGCAACACTTATTACAACCTGAGTACGAAACATGCTATTCTATTCAAGGATCCTGATAAAATTTGTCAGCCACAGTGGTAGATGCACAAGGTACATGGCTCCACTGTTACTGATTAGTTACCTTATTTCCTATTTCTATACCATTTTTAGTCTGGGGAGGAAGCAAGAAGCTGCTCACCACATGCTGCTCCTTTCCAGTCATCAGGACATGGTTATTTGGGTTTCTATAGGAATAGATATAAAACAATGAGATTAAAGTGTATTCTGTTGATACCAGAACAACTGGTCCCAGCTTTAACCTTCTAGCCTCAGCTCCTGCCCAGACTTTGTTGTACTTCCTCCTCCAAACTAAACTACTTGTGGCATCCTGAACTTGTCAACTTTGTTCAATCTGGTCCTTTCACCAGGAATGCTCCAGGGAATTTTCTCTTATCCCTTATGACCCAGCTGAAACCTGTGTTGCTGAATATTCTTGCTATCCTAGTGGAAATCTTTCTTCTGGGTTCTCATAGGTCAAGCCCTGTGCTTGGCACTGGGGATTCAAAATCAAGTAACTTAGCATCTGTGTCTCAAATCCTCATAATCTGGTAAGGAGGCAGCACAAGGAGATACACCATACACAATTTCCTGTAACAGAGGTAGAAAAGAAATACCAAAGAAAGAATGGCATCAAATCAAACTTAGGCATCTTCTGACATTATGAACTTCCCAGTCTGCTCTAGTGATGTCTTGATCTCACCGCCACACAATCCAAGGCACATTGGCCACACTGCTATGAAGTAATCACCACTCTCATCACAATCAGCAGCAACCAACCTGACCACCATCATAATCATAAATATGTTAAAACAGAGTTAACAATCTGGGAACTTTCCAAATCAACAATATATGGGATGATTATTTGTGTTATAAAGATGATTCTTTATTTTCTAAAGGCATCTCTATATACTAAAATTCCTGGTATAAAACTTGAGTTCAGTTTACAGATACTGAATACAGCCTGTTTTCTCATGAATATTTCTTATTTCGTAAAAGAAAATTAAAAATGCACGTGAGAGTATTAGCACAAAGGAGTTGGAAAATACATTTTATGGAGTCAGATATGAAATGCAGATGCACATGCATTAAGAATAGAAATAGTGATGATCTCTGTCATCCATACAATTGATATGTCTCTTTTGATGTTCCAGTTCTTTGTAGCATTAAAAGCAGCAATTAATTATTGCACAGAGTACCAACTGTTCACATGCATGAGAGGTTTTCGTCTTGTACTCCAGGTAACCTAATTTTCTTAGAACAATTTTCAGTATGATCTCTTTTCTATCCATTTGTCCTTAGTGGAAATGAAACTCACTATTCTGTTACATTGATCTATCATTTTGCCAGTACTATGCTGGCTTAATTACTGTGGCATTTTAGTGAGAAGTGTGAATCTCCTAGTTTTATTCTTCTTGTTCAAAGATTATTCTAGGTCCTTTGCACCTCCATATACATGTTAGAGTCAGCTTATTAATTTTTATTAAAAAATTGTTGTAATTATAATTGAAAATGTGGTGTTGAATGTATTCCATTTCAGAGGAATTAAAATCTTAAGAATATTGAGACTTCTAATCTATAAGCATGATATGTGTCTACATTTGTTTAGATCTTTATTTTCCCTCAGGAATGTTTTATAGTTTTCAGTGTAAATGTATTACATATATATTCTCAAATTTATTTCAAAGTATTTTTGCTTTTGATGCTGTGCTAAATAAAAATTTAAGTTTTTTAAAATTTCATTTTCCAATTTTTTGCTGCTCATATATGGAAATATAATTGAGTTTTGTCTATTCGGCTTGTGTTCTACGACCTTTCTAAATTCGTTGATTAGCACCTAATAGTTGCTTTATATTGTTCCTAGATTTTGGGGGTTTTTAAAAAGATTTTATTTATTCATTCATGAGAGACACAGAGAGAGACTAAGGGAGAAACAGGCTCCCTGAGGGGGAACCCGATTCAGGATTCCCGGGATCCCGGGATCATGCCCTGAGCCAAAGGCAGATACTCAACCACTGAGCCACCCAGGCATCCCATTCCTAGGGTTTTTTATATAAACAATTATGTTGTCTACAAATAATTTTGCTTCTTTCCTATCTTCATGCCTTTTGTTTCTTTTTTGTTTCATTGGGCAGAACTTTTAGTATAATATTGAATAGAAGTGTTAAGAATGGACATCCTAACTTTGTTCCCAATCTTCGATATGATGTCTTCTCTAAGTTTTTCATAAATTCCTTTTATTAAATTGAAGATTTTTTCTTCTGTTTCTGTTAACTGATAATTTATTTTTAACTATTTACAGTTTTTAAGAATTTGTCCATTTTTTTCCTGTACCTATTGAGATGGTCGTATTGTTGTGCTTTACAGCTGTCAGTGTGGTTTAATTACATTGATGAATTTTCAAATGTACACCAACCTTATATTATGGTCATAAGTCATACTTGGTCATTGATATATTATCTCTTTCATATGGAAAATATATACTGGACTGAATATAATACTTTTTTTAAGATTTTATTTATTTATTCATGAGAGACACAGAGAGAGAGGCAGAGACTGAGGCAGAGGGAGAACCAGGCTCCCTGCAGGGAGCCCTATGTGGGACTTGATCCTAGAATCACAGGATCACGCCCTGAGCCAAAGGCAGACACTCAACTGCTGAGCCACCCAAGCGTCCCTAATACTATTTTGTTAAGGATTTTCTTGTATCTATATGCATGGTAGATATTGGTCTGCTCTATACTTGTAAAGTTTTACAGGAGATGTCAAGGTTATGCAGGCCTCACAAATGAGTCAAGAAGTATTCTTCCTCTTTATTTTCTGGAAAAATTTGTGTAGCATTTGAATAATTTTTTCCTTGGAGTGGTTGATAGAATATACCAGTGAAGTAATTTGGACTTAGTTTCCTTGTGGGAAAACTTTTGATAAAGAATACAGTTTTTCTGATACATAGTACTTATGTTTTCTGTATCATCTTGAGACAGGTTTTTTTGAAGTGTTTTTCAAAGAATTTGTCCATGTCATATAAAATGTTAAATTTTAAAAAATATGTTCATATTATCCTTTGACTGTCTGTAGGATCTGTAATGATGTCCCCTCATTTAGTTTCAAGAATTCGTGCTAGTGACTTACCAATTTTATTAATCTTTTCAAAGAAATGCTTTCGGCTTTATTCATTTTCCATTTTGTTTGTCTATTTTACAATATGCTTATTTCTGTTCTTTATTATTTTCTCCTTTCTACTTACTTTGGGTTTAATTTGTTCATCTTTTACTAGTTTCTTTCTTTCCTTCTTTTTAAAATAAATTTTATTTTATTATTATTTTTTAAATAAATTTTATTTATTTATTTATTCAAGAGAGACACAAGAGAGAGGCAGAGACGTAGGCAGAGGGAGAAGTAGGCTCCATGCAGGGAACCTGATGTGGAACTCTATCCAGGACTCCAGGATCATGCCCTGGGCTGAAGGCAGATGCTCAACTGCTGAGCCAGCCACGCATCCCCTTTTATTAGTTTCTTAAGGTGGAAGCTTATATCATTGGTTTTGAATCTCTCTTTTCTACTAAGTACATTTAAACTTTTTAAATACATTTAAACTTGTAAATTTCCCTCTCACAAATTTTGATGTTGTGTTTTCATTATCATTAAATTCAACATATTCAAAAAAATTCAACATATTCTAATTTTCTTTATGAGCCTCCTTGACTCATAGGCTATTTAGAAGCATGACATTAATTTCCAACTATTTGGGAGCTTTCACAGATACCTTATTATTGATATCTAGTTTATTTCTGTGGCAGTCTGTGTACATATTCCATAAAGTTTCAGCCTTTTGAAATTTATTGAGAATTGGTTTCTGGCCTAGCAGATGCTTTATCTTGGTGAACATTTCATGTGCACTTGAAAAGAAAGTGTATTCCATCTTTATTGGTTGTAGAATTCTATAAATGACAGTGGGATTATTTATAATCTATAGATAACTATATTCTTACAAAATTTTTTTTGTTTCATGAATTACTAAGATAAGGATGTCAAAAACCTACATCTGTGATTGTGGATTTGGCCATTTCTCTCCTTAGTGCTGACAGTTTTATTTCATGTAATTTGAAATTTTGTTATTAGATACACATGCATTTATGATTGTTGTATCTCTTGATGAATTGACTATTATTTATGAAATGTCCTTTTTTATCTCTAGTAATATTCCTTGTCTTGAAATCTTTGCCTGATATTAATATCGTCACTTCATCTTTCCTATGCTTATTATTTGCATAGTTTATATTTTCTATTATTTTACTTCCAAACTCCTTCTTTTTTTAAATAATAAATTTATTTTTTATTGGTGTTCAATTTGCCAACATATAGCATAATACCCAGTGCTCATCCCATCAAGTGCCCCCCTAAGTGCCTGCCACCCAGTCCCCCCAACCCCCCGCTCTCCTCCCCTTCCACCACCCCTAGTTCGTTTCCCAGAGTTAGGAGTCTCTCATGTTCTGTCTCCCTTTCTGATATTTCCTACCCATTTCTTCTCCCTTCCCCTCTATTCCCTTTCATTATTATTTATATTTTCCAAATGAATGAGACCATATAATGTTTGTCCTTCTCCGATTGACTTATTTCACTCAGCATAATACCCTCCAGTTCCATCCACATCGAAGCAAAAGGCAGGTATTTGTCATTTCTAATGGCTGAGTAATATTCCATTGTATACATAAACCACATCTTCTTTATCCATTCATCTTTCGATGGACACTGAGGCTCCTTCCACAGTTTGGCTATTGTGGCCATTGCTGCTATAAACATCGGGGTGCAGGTGTCCCGGCGTTTCACTGCATCTGTATCTTTGGGGTAAATCCCCAGCAGTGCAATTGTTGGGTCGTAGGGCAGGTCTATTTTTAACTCTTTGAGGAACCTCCACACAGTTTTACAGAGTGGCTGCACCAGTTCACATTCCCACCAACAGTGCAAGAGGGTTCCCTTTTCTCCGCATCCTCTCCAACATTTATGGTTTCCTGCCTTGTTAATGTTCCCCATTCTCACTGGTGTGAGGTGGTATCTCATTGTGGTTTTGATTTGTATTTCCCTGATGGCCAGTGATGCAGAGCATTTTCTCATGTGCTTGTTGGCCGTGTCTATGTCTTCCTCTGTGAGATTTCTGTTCATGTCTTTTGCCCATTTCATGATTGGATTGTTTGTTTCTTTGGTGTTGAGTTTAATCAGTTCTTTATAGATCTTGGAAACTAGCCCTTTATCTGATACGTCATTTGCAAATATCTTCTCCCATTCTGTAGGTTGTCTTTAGTTTTGTTGACTGTTTCTTTTGCTGTGCAGAAGCTTTTTATCTTGATGAAGTCCCAACAATTCAGTTTTGCTTTTGTTTCCCTTGCCTTTATGGAAGTATCTTGCAAGAAGTTGCTGTGGCCAAGTTCAAAAGGGGTGTGGCCTGTTTTCTCCTCTAGGATTTTGATGGATTCTTGTCTCACATTTAGATCTTTCATCCATTTTGAGTTTATATTTGTGTCTGGTGTAAGAGAATGCTCTAGTTTTATTCTTCTGCATGTGGATGTCCAATTTTCCCAGCACCATTTATTGAAGAGACTGTCCTTTTTTCCAGTGGATAGTCTTTCCTGCTTTGTTGATTTTTAGTTGACTATAGAGTTGAGGGCCCTGGGTTCTCTATTCTGTTCCATTAATCTATGTGTCTGTTTTGTGCCAGTGCCACACTGTCTTGATGATTACAGCTTTGTAGTACAACTTGAAATCCGGCATTGTGATATCTTTTTCAATATTCCCCTGGCTATTCAGGGTCTTTTCTGATTCCACACAAATCTTAAGATTATTTATTCCAGCCCTCTGAAGAAAGTCCATGGTATTTTGATAGGGATTGCATTAAATGTGTAAATTGCCCTGGGTAGCATGGACATTTTCACAATATTAATTCTTCCAATCCATGAGCATGGAATATTTTTCCATCTCTTTTTGTCTTCCTCAATGTCTTTCAGAATTGGTCTGTAGTTTTTAGGGTATAGATCCTATACCTCTTTGGTTAGATTTATTCCTAGGTATCTTATGCTTTTGGGTGCAATTGTAAATGGGATTGACTCCTTAATTTCTCTTGCTTCAGTCTCATTGTTAGTGTATAGAAATACCACTGATTTCTGGGCATTGATTTTGTATCCTGCCACACTGCTGAATTGCTGTAGGAGTTCTAGCAATCTTGGGGTGGAGGCTTTTGGGTTTTCTATGTACAGTATCATGTCATCTGCAAAGAGGGAGAGTTTGACTTCTTCTTTGCCAATTTGAATGCCTTTAATGTCGTTTTGTTGTCTGATTGCTGAGGATAGGACTTCTAGTACTATGTTGAATAGCAGTGGTGATAGTGGACATCCCTGTTGTGTTCCTAATCTTAGGGGGAAGGCTCCCAGTGTTTCCCCATTGAGAATGATATTTGCTGTGGGCTTTTCGTAGATGGCTTTTAAGATGCTGAGGTATGTTCCCTCTATCCCTACACTCTGAAGAGTCTTGATCAGGAATGGATGCTGTATTGTGTCAAATGCTTTCTTTGCATCTATTGAGAGGATCATATTGTTCTTGTTTTTTCTCTTGTTGATATGATCTATCATGTTGATTGCTTTATGAGTGTTGAACCAGCCTTGCATCTGGGGATAAATCCCACTTGGTCATGGTGAATAATCTTCTTAATGTACTGTTGGATCCTATTGGCTAGTATCTTATTGAGAATTTTTGCATCCATGTTCATCAGGGATCTTGGTCTATAATTATCCTTTTTGGTGGAGTCTTTGTCTGGTTTTGGAATTAAGGTGTTGCTGGCCTCATAAAACAAGTTTGGAAGTATTCCATCCCTTTCTATCTTTCAGAACAGCTTTAGTAGAATAGGTATGGTTTCTTCTTTAAACGTTTGATAGAATTCCCCTGGGAAGCCATCTGGCCCTGGACTTTTGTGTCTTGGGAGGTTTTTGATGACTGCTTCCATTTCTCCCCTGATTATTGGCCTGTTCAGATTTTCTGTTTCTTCCTGTTCCAGTTTTGATAGTTTGTGGTTTTCCAGAAATGCATCCATTTCTTCTAGATTACCTAATTTATTGGCATATAGCTGCTCAAAATATGTTTTTAAAATCGTTTGTTATTTCCTTGATATTGGCTGTGATCTCTCCTTTTTAATTCGTGATTTTATTAATTTGAGTCTTTCTCTTTTGTTTTTAATAAGACTGGCTAATGCTAAATTAAATCTTTAAAAAAATAATAAAGTGCTTGTCCTTTAGACAGTATATAGTTACTGTCTCTTGATTATTTTTATTCCTGACCATTTCTGACTTCTTATTTAAGATGCTTATTACTATGATTGGACTTAAATCTACCAAGTTATTTGTCTTTTCATCTTTTTTGCTGTTGTTCCTCATTTATTCCCTTATTTTAAGTTAAAAAATTTTAAGTATTCCATTTGAATTCCTCTGTTGACTTTAAAGCAATTATTCTGTACATTATTTTTTATTGGTTGCTGTAGGAATAACTATGCATCTTTAACTTATTATAGTCAACTTCTAGTTTATATTACACTACTTTACCTAAAATATAAAAATTTTGCAGCAGTCTGTGCCCCTCTACATCCCTCCATCCTTTGTACTATTGTTGTGACATATATTATAGCTACATACATTATAAAACCCACAATATGGTGTTGTAACTTTTGCTTTGAACCCTCATGTGAGTTGTAAACATTTTATGAGTAGAAAAGATCTATAGTATTTTGTTCTTACCTACATATCGCCATTTCTACTGTTTTTCACAATTATCTGTAGGTGTATTTCCATTTGGTATCATTTCTTTCCATCTGAAAAAATTCCATTAGCATTTCTAGTGCAGGACCACTGGCAACATATCCTGTTTTCATTTATCTTAAAATGCCTTTATTTTGCCTTCATTTCTGAAATATATTTTTATTGGGCATAGAAATCTAGGTTATCAGTTTTTTTCTCCTCCCTTGGGTTCTGCTGTTTTCTGATCTCTGTTACTTATGAAAAGAAGTTATCCATTATTTTCTGCTTCTCTGTATATAATATGTTACGTTGGCTGCTATCAAGATTTTTTTTTTTAAATCTGTAGTTAATAATGCCTTGAGTGTGATGTGCCTAAGTGTTGTTGCTCTTTACATTCATCTTACTTGGTGTTCACTGAACCCCTAGGCTCTATAAACGAATTTTTTCAGTAAATTTGGGAAATTTTAAAACATTATTTTATGGTTTTTTCTTCTCTTCTCTATCCTGTCTTCCTGGGACTCCAATTACACATAGGTTATATTGTTTGGTGTTGTCCCACAGGTCACTGAAGTTCTGCCTTTCCTTTCTTCCTTCCTTCCTTCCTTCCTTCCTGTTTTTCCTCTTTGTTCTTCAGATTGGACAAATAACCTTGTTGTATCTTAAAGTTCACTTATCCTTTCTTATGCCATTTCCAATCTGATAACAAGACCTTCCAGATCTAGAATTTCTACTATGTTCTTTTTTAGTTTTTATAATGCATCTGCCTTTAGAGGGTATTGAGTTGTTGTTATTTTAAAGATTTTACTTATTTATTCATGAGAGACATTGAGAGAGGCAGAGACACAGTCAGGGAGAAGCAGACTCCCTGCAGGGAGCGCAATACAGGACTTGATCCCCAGACCAGAATTATGCTCTGAGCCAAAGGCAGATGCTCAACTACTGAGCCACCCAGGCGTCCTGGGTCTTGAGTTTTGTTTAGAAAGTAGTTATGTTGCTATGATTTTTGTTCCTCTCAAGCTTGGTTTTATTCTTTGTTAGGATGGGCCTATTTTAGTTTTAAATTGAGTCCAAGGGTGTGGCCCTGGATCTATGTTATGGTCCTTACTTCTATCACACTTATTCCTAGTGTCTGAGATGCTCAGTAAGGTCTTACTGCTCTGGCTGGGCTGGAACTGAGTGTTTCCCAGCATGGCCTGATCCCGGTTTTCATTGCTCAGCTCTCAGGCCTGCAGGAAGAGATCTCTTCAGGGCCTTATGGAAACTTGCACACCTTGTGCAGCCCAATTCTCAGCCAGGAACCTGCAGGGAACCTCCATGCAGGCATCTGGTCCCCTCTTCCCAGGGACTTTGCCCTGAAGATTTTGGCCACCTCAGCAACCAAAACTCTAATCTCTACCTCCTCAGCTGAGCTAAACTTCCACTGTATTTGGACTCCATCTTCATGGTCCACAACAGAAGAGTATTTCAAGGAAGGAAGGCTGGACAACTGTGTTGTGATTGTGGTACTTGATTTGTGTATTTCTTTCTCTCTCAAGGACAGTTCTGTACCATATTGCTTATTATTCAACATGTAAAGATAGTTTCTTCAAATATTTTATCCAGTTTTATGGCTTTCAATGGGAGTCAAGTCTAATACCAGTTACTCTGTCATAACCGGAGGCACAAGTTTAACTTAAATCTTGTGGGGGCTTTTTGTTTTGTTTTTTAACTTAAATTCAATTAGCCTTTATCAACATATAGCACATCATTAGTCTCAGTTGTAATGTTCAACAATTTATCAGTTTAGTATAACATCCAGTGCTCATCACATCACAGGCCCTCCTTAATGCTCATCTTGTTTTAAGTACAAATTGGGCCTTATCATTCCTGCTCAGAACCCATTGGTAGCTTTCCATTTCTCGTAGGATACATTTGTTTTTTTGTTTTTGTTATTTATTTATTTACTCATTCATTCATTCATTCATTCATGAGAGACAGACAGAGAGAGAGAGAGGCAGAGACACAGGCAGAGGGAAAAGCAGGCTCCATGCAGGGAGCCCAATGTGGGACTCAATCTCAGGTCTCCAGGATCAGGCCCTGGGCTGAAGGCAGCGCTAAACTGCTGAGCCACCCGGGCTGCCCTTAGGATACGTTTGTGATCCATAACATCATCTTCAAGGTCCTACATGACATGGACTCTGCCTATTTCTTCAGTTTCTTATTGCACCACCTCTCCCCCCAGTACATTATCCTCTTGTTAGTCTTTGGAATTCTACCCCAAGCACTTCTCACATGTTGTTCTTTCCACTTTAAAAAGCTCTATCACCAGGGCACCTGGGTGGCTTAGTCGGTTGAGCATCCAACTCTTGATTTTTGCTCAGGTTGTGATCTGCAGGTCTTGAGACTGAGCACTGCATCAGGCTCCACTCTTGCTGGGGAGCCATCTTGGGATTCTTGCTCTCCCTCCCCTCCATCTCTCAAAAATAAATAAATAAATAAATACATACATACATACATACATACATACATCTTTAAAAAAATTATCTACCATTTCTTTGCCTCAGTCACTGCAACTCATCCTCAGATTTCATCTAAGAAATGTTGTTTCCTGAGGATGATTATTTCTGACCCAGACAGTCTAGGTTACATCCTTGTTCTTGTTTCATCCTGTATTTTCCCTTCAATGCACTTATTAAAATTGTAATTATGTAGTTATTTGTTTAATGTCTGTCTGTGCCTATATAATATATAATCATCCAGCAGCACAGAGATCCTGTGTCTTTTATTTATTCCATATCCCCAGTATTTATTAGTGCTTGGCACCCAGTAGGTACTTAATATATACTCGTTGAGTAAATGACTCCGCCTCTTTCTGTGAGCTCTTCTACTCATTTTGTCATTGATAATAAATATAATACCTTACATTCATATAGTCTTTCTTTTTCCTTTTAAGGAGGGAGTTCCTGCATGACTCCTCTGAGCCTCATAAAATCCAATAAGGAAGGTTTGTGACTGTCACCAGATAAAGATTTTGAGATGCAGAAAATCCAGCTAATATGCTAAGCTCAAACTGCCAGAGACGGAAACCTGACTAGAATGGTCTCCTGGCACCTAATCAGGAATTCTTTCATAAGACCCTTTGGTCTCCCATTCTTCAGTTCTTTACAACTTTATAGGGGAAAAGTATGTACAAAGTACAATCCTTTTTTTGAAATAGGTCTTTAATTTTTCAGATGGGAATGATGTTGGCTTTTCAGGCCCTTCCAAAACATCAGTGAGGACAAAGGATGCTCCATGTAGGTTATGGTTATTTTATTCGTATCCATTTCCACACTGAGCAGTTTCTCTATTTCCATTCTTGGCCTTGTAAGGCTCTTTATCATCCCTTTACAATTTAAAGTTGCTTGGGCCTTTTTGTTACAAATATATATTTCAAACATTCTAATGCCTCTTTTTAAAAAAAGTGAATAAAGACTGTGCCAAAAGTCAACCATCAGTCCAGAAAGACTGCAGTCATTTGTGTGTTTTTGTCCCTTGGTAAAGTGAAAGTATTGATCCTCCATCTAGCTTCTTTCTCTTTCCAGCATGGATATTCACAGGACATTTATCTGGGTGCCTGCTCCATCTGAATTTTTGACCTCACAAAGCTGAGTGGCTGATCTAGGTTTAACCTTGACCTTATCAGCTTTACCTTCTCAGCACCACCCTGGCTCAGCAGTTTCGTTATTTATCCCAAAGGATGATTGAATGCAATGCTAATGTTTCTTTGGGGGCTTTGAACTCATTTACCTATCCAATCTCTTATAAAAGATGAAGAGGTGAAAAAGGCCAGAGAAGTTTTATGCTATGACAGATTCTCTGACTTCTCACTGCATGTTCTTTGCCACCTTTCTGCTATTCCACAGTTCCAAAGACCATAGATAGGTCAGCACACAGTTCTTAACATGATGACAATGGCTGTAGTAGGTCTTGTGCATAATGGGACCAGATTTAGAGCATGGTCCGTAAGGTAGTGATTGGATGAGCAGAATATTCTGGCTTTAAACACACATCAACAGAGCCTTTGTCAAACTCCTTGTAGCCCAGGATCCCTGCATATATGGAACACCTTGGAACTCTGAGAATTCTAATTCCTGAACCAATCATGAGGATACATATCTGGTACTCAGTGCAAACCAAGGGGGCACTATGAACATCTATGCAGCCAACATTGTGTTAGGCTGGTAGCTTTATTCTCTATAAGATAGGTCCTTTTAGCCTATTTTACAACTGGGAAAACTGAGAGGCAAAGAGGTAAAATCCATAAATTCATTGAGCTAGCCCGTAGAGGAGCTCGGATTTGAACCCAAGTCTATCTGTCTGATTCCATAGTCTTTGCTCTTAACCAGGGATTGGCAAATTGTTTCTGTAAAGAGTAGATAGTAAATATCTTAGTCTTTGCAAGGATTACATGGTCTTTGTCACATATTCTTCTTTTTTCCTCTCACAACCCTTTAAAAGAGTAAAAGCTATTTTGAAATCACAAGCCACACAAAAAGAGGTCAGTAGCCAAATTTGGCCCAGATTTGGGCAGCAGCCATAGTTTGCTGACCCCTGCTTTTAATCAGTGCACACACTGCTTTTCGGCATACGAAAACTCAGTGTTTCCAGTAGAAAACAGTGAGGAAAAAAAAGGTAAGGGCCTACAAGGGATAGAGGGATTACTAGGTGCTACCCCTGCTCTGGTGAGATGCAGACATGGGTCACCTAACCACCTTGCACCTGTGTCATGGATTGAGTTTTCTCTTTGAGATTCTTTCACAAACTTCATGCCTCTAACAGCACAGAGAACTACAGGCCAGAGGGAAGTGCCTCCTCTTGGGAGAAGGAAATGTGCAGGCTAGAAACTGTCTTCACATCTGAACCTTCTCAACTTTTCTCCTTTGTATTTTCTTGATTATAATCAGAGCACTATCAAGAACCCTGAGTCAGCAGCTTTTATTTTTATGTTTTAATTTCTTTTTTTTTTTTTTTCAGCTGCCAAGTGTTTGACTGCTTAAGGGACTCCCATGATAAATATTTATCTCCTGCCCAGAAGAAGCTGAGGTTCCCTTTGCTGAGCTCACACAGTGTGGCTCTTCCAGAGCTGCTGAGCAGGACAGCTGACCATCTCCAGTGGGTGCAGTCCCCTGCTATGGGCTGAATCCCTTCCAGAAAAGGCTGCGGGGCCAAGAAACTTCCTTGGACTCCCCACTGTCCTGTCTAACTAACATCTCAGTCTCCTCACAATGAGCTTCCCTGCCTGCCCCCTCCCCCCCTTTCCCTGGCGCAGACACATTCTTCTGCCTGGCAAAAGGAACCTTGTTTCCATGGAAGCCTCATTAAATCTGCATCTTGCTCAGTTTGGGTTTGATCACGGCTGCCAAAAGTATTTTTAGCCCATGCAGTTGTGTAATGAGATAGGGATGGAGGGAGGGAGAGGGGACAGTATGGACAGGAGATTTAAAAACAAAACAAAACAAAACAAAAAAACAAAACAAAAAACAGGAGGGGAAGGAAAATCTCAGAAGGAAAGGGTTTCACCAAAGGTGGGAAGGATGGAATATTCCTCTTGGATGCAGGGGCTGCTGCTCCTGGCGTGCTCTATCCCACTGGAAGCCTGTGGATGCTTGCCATGACAGCTGTCCTGGTCACATGTCAGGGGAACCTCTGATCTCCCTTTCCATGAGCTCAGTTGGCCCCAGCCAGGGAGTTAATGATTGACTGAGATGCCACTCATGGGCTTCCCCTCCCAGAGAATGGGGTGAAGAGGACAGAGAAGGAATAGCAGTGGAGCGGAGGGCTGGTGCCCTCAGTGTAGAAGGGCCTCAGAGGGAGAGCAGGGGACAGAGGGCATCTTAACTCATTGCTAGTTTCCACCCGAAGACGTGGGTCAGAGAAGACATACTGTGTGATGGGTGCTGGAACCTGATATTAAATCCATTTCTTGGCTATGGAGATTTTTTGGAACTTCTGCTTCTGCTCTTTGGCCAGACTGTGCTCTCAGCCATCTCCCTGCACTTGAGAGGTCTCTTGATAACTGTGTTGGTTGTTTGAACTGGAGTTTGTTGAGGTGTGTGTGTGTGTGTGTGTGTGTGATAGGTGCGTGTGTGTGTAGGTATGTATGTTGTGCATATCCATGTATAGAGAGATAAAAAACACAGGCAAAGATGGTAGCTGATGTTTACTGAGCCCTTTCTGTGGCTGTGTGGTGCTTTAGGGACTGTATACATATGACCTCATGTTTCCTTTCCCTAATTCTAAGGATTAGACATTTACCATCCCCATTCTGTAGACGCGGTACCAAGAAGTGGACAAACTTACTCCAGTCCATCCAGCTAATTAGAGGCAGAGCCAGGTTTTGTACCCAAGCGACCTGATGTGACAGTCTGCAGTCCTAAATCAGTAACGTGTCATGGGCCTGTCATACATTTTCAACGACTCTCTGTGCACAGAACCATTTATAGTAACTTTGTATTGATGAGCTGGAAGTAGTCTGCTGATGTGCTGCTGGGATTTCATTCATCCTCATGGAGGTGGTTCTATTTTTTTTTCCAAAAGTTTTCTGAGGGCGGTATCCAAATTCATAAAAAATCTTTACGATCAAGATTTCCACGAGCTTCATTCTCCCTCTCCTGTGTTGTTGTTCTTCCTGAATTTCCAACTGGTTTTATTGTGTTGTCTCTTTTGAGCTCTCATTGCTCCCTAATGTTGCTTGTGTTACTGTGCCCTGTTCCATACTCCAAAAGTGGGGGGGTTTCTCTCTTTGTCTGGCCCCACAGTCTTGCTTCTCTTGTTCAAGGACAGCATTTTATCTCCTTTCCTCTCCAGGTGCTTCCTGGAAGGAGAGCTCTGAGGGCCTGCCTTGAACTTGGTAAGTTGCTTCCCTTCTTAGCCAGCTAGTCTCTTTGAGCGTCTCTTTTTCAACCTGTCCCTCTTGGTGGATTGTCTTCTTTGCAGTGACCAACTTCTCTCCACGTCCCTCATAAAACCAAAGTGAAAAAGACAAAATCAAAACCCATTCACAGCCCCACCTGCTATAGCCTCTCCTCCAAGTACTTTACCTGTTCTGTTTAGGACTTGAAAATCAAAGGGGACAGGTACTGAGGATTTATTTCTTACCGTACACCTCAATCTTTACAATATCCCATGAGCTAAGTACTGTAGATATGCTCCATCTTACAGATGAGTAAGCTGAGGCCAAAGAGATAGCGTAACTTGCGCAAGGTCACACAGCCAGCAGGTGGTTGGAACCATGATGCACAACTGGTCAGTCTGACTCCAGAGCCTATGCTTATAATCACCACTCCATATTGCTTCCCCCTTGAAAATGTCCAAGGAAATGTTTGAGATAGATCACCTGCAATATTCTTGCACAATAAAGTAGTGGCCAGCTGTCCAGGAGCTACACTGGCCTGATTGTTCATTGTCAGTGGCTCTGAAGTCCATGGTCTTGCCTAGCTGTTATGACAACTGGGCACCACCAGGAATAACAGATGACCACTATTTCATCAGGGATGTAGCCCTTTAAGGGCAAGCTAGGAAGGCACACACCTATCCTTGTCACTCTCTTTTGGTTATAAGAAGCAGGAACCCACCAAAGCTAGTTTGCATTAAAAAAGAAAAAGTCAAATGCAAAATAGATAAAGGAATCTTGCAGAACTCAAGTTAGGGCAAACGGGCCTTCTGAGGTACTGAAAACAGGAACTGGGTGTTACCAGTACCTCCCTCTCTTTTCCTCTGGAATTCCATGGGTTCTCACCTGCTTCTCTACATCTTGCCTCATTTCTCTCCCTGTCTTGCAGACTAGTTCATTGCTTCATCTTGTACATGGAAAAACCTGCATCAGCACTCCCGAGTTTATATATCCTCATGTCAGGCAGCCATAGTATCCTTAGAACTCCGCATTGTAGGGGCAACGCTTGGGTCAGGGCCCCAGCTGAAGAGCAGGGAAATGGAGAATAAGACACAGTAGCCAGGCCTCTGAGCAATTGGGAAGCTGGCCAGGGAGCTGTGAGATGGTCAAGGCAGAAGTAAGTCACATCCTTTTCCCAGATGGAAAACTGAGGAGCAGAATGAGCCTGGCTGGGGATGTGTCAGTGCTACGTCCCCCAGACATGGTGTCTGATCCTGACAGGATGTACGGTTTCTCTACTTGGTCCTACAGCCTCCACAGAGCACGCTGGCTGGGGGCCCTGGGCCCTGTCAGGATAGACTCAGTTCAAGAGCCCCAGGAGAAAAGCATCCTTAGCAAAGTTCTGGAAGAGCTCAGACACTGGAATCGGGACACCTGAGTCTTGGGACCAAATCTTTGCTAATCTGTTGTGTGCTGGTGCACTCATGGAACTAATGTCCAGGGTTTCTGTATTTGAATACAGGTCTCCAAAGCCTCCATTCTTTCTACCATGTGACAAACTCTCATAAACCTCACAACAACCCTATGACACAGGTGCTTTCTGATCCATATTATAGACAAACAGGTGGGGCCCAGAGGGTCAGCAGCTAGTTCAAGGTCACACAGCTGAGCCAGGATGTGAGCATAGGTCTGATTTCTAAGAGCCACTTGTGATCCTCTGCTCTCTGCTTCATTTCCTCATCTGTCAGATGGGAATGATAATGCCCATGTCACATGGATATTGTAGGGGAAAAACAGATAAAAGAGAAAGTGCTCTGAAAAATGTAAGCAGCCTCTGCAGATGGGAATTATTTTTGTTGTTGTCATACACTGCCAGCCCCCAGGGCTTTGCTGAGCTGTACCTAACGCAGGTCTCCTCCCTGCCAACAGTAGCGGTCTGTCTTCATCCTGAGCAAGGCTGAGAAAGTGAGCCCTACTTCCCGCATCACCACCTCCCCATGTCTGGAAAAGCATAGTTCATACTGTTTATTCCCTTATTGCCAGGAGAATGCAGAACTTAGAATTTGGATCTCAGCAGGTCAGGGAGATAAAGAGAGATATTTTCCCCCACCCCCCCAAAAAATTTATTTTTGAGGTATTTTTACTTGCGGTTTCAGGTTTACATGCAAGTTTCTGCAAGAGATACAAGATCTCCCAATGATGGGGACTGTTTTATAAATGAAGATTGGAAAAAGAAACATCAGTTACTGAGCACCTGTGTGACTATTGGCCATTCTTGTGGTGTAATGTAGACTATATTATTCCCATTTTACAGACTAGGAATATGACCCAGAAAGATTGTGTTCCATGCACTAGTTCTCATAGTGGTGGCATGGCTAGGATTTGAATCCAGATCTCTAATGCCTCTGTTTTTCTACCACTGCCTCCTAGTGGAGGGAAGGCAATGGAATTGGTGTCAGAGGTGTCCCTTTCCAGTCAAGCATACTGGGAAGCTGCTGGAAGCTATTTATGCAGAGATCAGCAAGGAAGGAAGCAGAGTCAGAGCTGGATGGGGCTCCTGGGCAGCTTGCCCATGCTGGCCTACACCGTCTGTCCAGCTGTCATCACCAGGCCTTAGACAGGGCTGGCTGTGTTTTACAGAGGCATCCTGAACATTGCGTAAGCTGGTGGGAATCTGTGAGGAAACAGTCTATCAGGTTTCACAGAGGTTCAGCCCAACTCGTTAGCTAGGACAGATACCTAGGGGCATGTTCCAAGGGATGGAACAGGAAGGCAGGAGACTCAGGATCCATTTGCATTGCCAAAGGCTGAGCTGAGAGGCACTCTGAGCAGTGGCAGAGTGGGAAGTGTCTAGAAGCTTTGTTTGACAGTTGAGCCAGGAAGAGAGGAAAGAGAGTGAATGTGGACATGAGATGGCCCACCTCAGCAACTTGTTCTTGAAGCTATGACCCTGCCGTAGGCCATGTGTTTATCAAAGCAGACCTGTCAGCCCTGCAGTGGCCTCTGTGTTTAGAGAAGGGCCCAACCAACATGATTCCCCTAGAAAGAATTTGACAACAACAAAATGCCTCCATATGTGTTTTCTCATTTCATCCTTTCAATAGGCCCATGAGGTATGTGAGACAAGTCCCTCTACTTGGCACATGGGGAAAGCAAGGCCCAGATAATTGAAGTTGCTTTCCCAGAGCCACACAGCTGGTAAACGGTTCCCATCTCAGCTGTCTTCTCTCCCACCATACAGATGGAAAGCCACTGGGCGGCCATGTAGCCTATCATTGCGTATGTTTGCATGCAGTCTTCTTCATTTTATCTTTTTGGGCTGTATCCTAGAAAAGCTAATTATTCTTGGTTAGACAATAAATAAGAAGTCAGCATTTCTTCAGGACAGCTGATCAAATACCAACAGAACAAACTCAGCCCCAAATAGATGCTCAGAATGTGTATGGAGTCATCCCTGTATAGCTCTAATGTGTGACCCTCATACACCTGTCATAATATGACATGTGTTCGCTCCTACCTCGGTCCTTGATTTCACATGACAACAAATATGATTTCAGGCTTTGAGCTAACAATAGCTAAGTTTATGGAGCCTATTTTGAATGCCAAACCCTGAGTCAGCAACTGGAGGAAGAGACATGAAGAAGGCGGTTAACATTACTTGAGAGGATTCTTTGGGTGCAAATAGCAGAAACCCAACTTGCACTCACTCTGGAGGAAGGAGATTCATTGGCAAAGCATAAGAATGACAGTCTTAGAGATTACCACAACCAGGCATTCAGATGCCTCCAGGATATTCTTTCTTTCTTCTCCGTTCATGCCAGCTTTCTTCTTTCAGACTGGCTCCCTTCACTGGGCTGGAGACAGCTGCAAGCAGCCATCTGGCTCACAGCTTTAGCTTAAATATTGGGGACAGATATCACTTAGACCATTTACCCTGCCAGGGAGGTAGGATATGTAAGAAGATGGTGGCTTCCATTTCAACCACATGGTTAGAATTAGATGAATGAACGTACCCCAAGTCAGAAGGTTGAAAGAAGGAGGTTGATGCTCTAGGTGACAAATAATACCCATTCCCTGACCTTAAGTCTAGTGGGAAGTGTGGGCATGGACAAAGGAGTCAATAGCTGTGACACAGTGTCCTAAGCTCTATGGCATAAAGCCTTGAGAGCCAGAGGAGTGGCATCCATGTGGGTCTCCACTGGAGTGAGGAGGGACATCAGGAAGGCTGAGGGGCACTTGATGATGGGGAATCACAGATGTACAAAAGAGGAAGAGAATTCTAGCCAGAAACAAACACATTAGCAAAAATCCAGAAAGGGATGGTGGGTAAAGCCCTGATGTTCAGGATTAAAGAATAAAGTTCTTTGCAAATATTTGTGGAATTAGGACCACAAGAACTCTGAAGAGATATGTTTAGAATAGAATCAAAGAACAACCTGAACAAAGAATATGGGCTGGGAGATATTTTTTTTTTAAGATTTTATTTATTTACTCATGAGAGACACACAGAGAGAGAGAGAGAGAGAGAGAGAGAGAGAGAGAGAGGCAGAGACACAGGCAGAGGGAGAAGCCGGCTCCATGCAGGGAGCCTGAAGGGGGTCCCGGGTCTCCAGGATCACGCCTTGGGCTGGAGGCAGCGCTAAACTGCTGAGCCACCCAGGCTGCCCTGGGCTTGGAGATATTGAAAAGTAAGCAACATGATGAGACATTGGCTTGAAAACTTTCTAATGTGATTCTGTTTTAGATGATTTTCCTTTGGGAAGGTAGAGAAAAGTCTCAAATCGTCCCAGTAACTAATGAGCGTCCCTGTTCATATAAAATCTTACTAAATGCATTTATGAAGGTGATGGTGAGATAGATTAAACTAGATCATGGTACAGTTTGTAACTAGTGGTTGCTAGGTTGGTGTATCCTTCAAGTTGTACTTTTAAACATATCTTCATAAGTTAAAGGTCAGTTAAGATAAAATATTGAAGGAAGTAGGTTATGTCATCTCAAGTTGAAAAGGAACATAGGAGATTTTGACTCAAATGATCAAAAGCACCAAGCTGTTCTTAGGATTCAAGGGAATGGTGTGCAACTCAGAAATCAGATATCTGCAGAGCAATATGGAATGAGATAAACACCAGACATTCAGAAGATTGGCACTGATCTAGGATTTTCAAGCACCAGCTTCAACAAAATAAAATAAGATCTAATGAAGGCAAGTAGAAGTCAAGGGAGTGTAAGATATTAGAGAAAGTGAGGAGCTAGAGATTTGTGAGAAGCAAGGAGGGAGTGGCAGACGGGGCAGCTCTCTTAACACAGAAGCCTCCTCTTCCCTTCCCCTCCCTCTTGCTGAAAAGTGCATTTGTTTTAGCTGAAATGACTGTAAAGCAAATTTTTGTTTTAAAAAAGGAGCTGACGGGCACTGAGGGGTCACTTGATGAGATGAGCACTGGGTGTTATACTGTATGTCAGCAAATCGAACTCCAATAAAAAAATATACAAAAATAAATAATTAAAATAAATTAAAAAAAAAAGGAACGACGAATACCCACCATTTGCTTCGACGTGGATGGAACTGGAGGTATTATGCTGAGTGAAGCAAGTCAATCGGAGAAGGACAATCATTATATGGCTTCACTCATATGAGGAATATAAAAAATAGTGAAAGGGATTATAGGGGAAAGGAGAGAAAATGAGTGGGAAATATCAGAGAGGGTGACCGAACATGAGAGACTCCTAACTCTGGGAAACGACCAAGGGGTAGTGGAAAGGGAGGTAGGCGGGGGGTTGGGGTGACTGAGGGCGGCACTTGGCAGGATGAACACTGGGTGATATGCTATATGTCGGCAAATTGAACTCCAATAAAAAAAAATAATACAAAAAATAAAAAATAAAAAAGGAGCTATTTTGTGCTTTCATCATCAAATCAGAGCTCTGCTGCCACAAAATAAAACCTCATAATAGGATGAGTAGAAAGCTTGATACCCTGCAGAAGTAAAGATGGCAGCTCACTCGATGCCATGCTGGGCATGATTGTACACAAGCCATGCATCTCCTGCTGGGAGTTGTAGCTACTGCCCAGCCGTTCACATTTTCATTGCAGCTGTTTTCTGCACATTCTGTGGTTACTGAAATCCCTCACCCATCAATAACTGAGCTTTAGCCCTTAGTCTAAGAGTTATTAACCTGGAGCCCCGGGACCTTTAGGGGATCAATGCTAGTTCTTCACTGGGTCTTGTGAACCCCCTGAAATTGTGTTACAGAATATTGTGTCTGAGTGTGTACATTTTCCTAGTAAAATCATTTGAATTATCAGAGCAGTTCATGACCCCAAAGGGCTAAGACCCTTTCCCTAGAACAAAGAAAGTTTTTGCTACACATACAGACTTCCAGAATTGACCAGAGCAACTCATATGACTGGGATTCAGTTCCATACTTCAATAGCAGGTCTACTTCCTTGATGTATAAATTCATCAAGGACATATTGGAGTAATTCTATGTGGAACAAAAATTTAGTGCAGTGAGTGTATTTAGACTAAGGATCACTATATACAAATACTTTCAAAAGGCCAAAGATTCTGTCCTGGATAGGAAAGTATGTTCTCGATCCATGAAGTGCTCATGTGTTTATATTTCTTTTTAAAAAAAGATTTTATGTATTTGTGCATGAGAGACACACAGAGAGAGAGAGAGAGAGAGAGGCAGAGACACAGGCAGAGGGAGAAGCAGGCTCTGTGCAGGGAGCCCGATGTGGGACTCAATCCCAGAACTCCAGAATCATGCCCGGGCCCAAGACATGCACTAGCCACTGAGCCACTCAGGGATCCCTGTATTTATATTACAACCATAAAAAAATAAGTGTGTTTTCACTAAATAAAACCTTTAGACTTCAGTTGGAAAAATGTTAGCTGATTTGCGGTCCTAGGGGTAAAATGTAGTCCTCGTGTAGTACCAGTGCACTGTTCATTCATCCACTAACAAGACTGAGCTTTTGGAATTGACAAATAGGCATAAGGATGTGCCCATAGGATGTGATGTGTTTAAGGACTCACAAAAAGTCACTGATTTGGAGATGGAGGAGAAGAACATTCAGAACAAAGGTGCCTGGTGGCTCAGTCAGTTAAGTGTCTGACTTTGGCTCAGGTCATGATCCCAGGGTCCTGGGATCAAGCCTGCTTCTCCCTCTCTGCCTGCTGCTCTGCCTACTTATGCTCTCTCTTTCCATGTCAAATAAATAAATAAAATCTTTAAAAAAAATTCAGATCACAGATTTTGTATGGGAAATCAACTTAAAGGAGGTAGGAGGAGAGTGAGCAAGAATATATTTGGTAAGATGTGGATGGATCAATAGCCAGTCAATGTGTTGATCAAAGAAATTATCTTTTGGGGGAAAACAGTAGAAACCAATTGAGAAATAAGCATCATGCCTCATAAAGCAGCCCAGAGAAGTCACAATGGCCTGATTGTGTGATGAGGCAATTAACAGCTGGAGTTAGCAAAATATGCTCAAAAAAGAGAAATAGTCATTAGGAGGAGAAAAAAAACATAGCAGATCTTTGAAGTCAGAAACAATGGGGACAATTATTCAGAAAATTAAGGGGAAAAAACCTCTTAGACCTGAATTATCTGGATAATTGGAAAAACTGCCTACATGTCAGCTGCCTCTGACAGCTGCTCTTTTCTCTCAATTCGATATTGAAGATACCATCTATGCAGGTGGCTTCAGAGATGCCTTCTTGTGTATAAATCCCAAATCTGTGACTCCTGGACCCTGTTCCTAGTCAGCATGCCCAAGTTCGGGGTGCCTGGGTGGCTCAATCAGCTAAGCATTTGCCTTGGGCTCAGGTCATGATCCCAGGGTCCTGGGATTAAGGTCCGAGTTAGGAAGCCTGCTTCTTCCTCTCCTCTGCCTGCCACCCGCCCTGCTTGTGCATTCTTTCATTAATTAATTAATTAATTAATTAAATATTGAAGGAAAAAAAAAGCATGCCCACATTGAAAGCTTCATTTTCATTCATCAAAACTAAATCCTTCTCCTTTTCTGGAAAATCTCTTTCTGTCCAGTATGCCATCATCCCCACCTCTGTCACCCAGTGTGAAACCTTAAATTTATCTTTTATTTTGCCTTACTTCTCATTTCTTATTAAAAATGTTTTTCTCATGCATCTTTTCTTCAATCATTGGTTTATTTGTTTATTTCATAAGCATTCATGAGCTTCTGCTACATTCTGGAAACTGCTTGGTGCTGGGGACAGTCCATAAATAAGAAATTTCAACTGAGTGGATGAGGTATCATCACAGAGCAAGCACAGGTGCTGTGGGACAACAACATGAGAAACACACCAACCCAGTCTAGGGAGGTTGGGAAAAGCATCTCAGAAAGGGTGATGTCTGAGATCAGGAGGATATATAGGAACTGGGGAAAAAGAGGGCAAGTAACAGCAGTCCAAAAACGAGCCTTTTACAGCATGCCAAGAAGTTGGAAGGACAGTGAAGAATCATTAAAAAGAGAAGGGGGAGGCCTAATGAGATTTGCAGCTTGAACAGATGGCTATAGCTGTGTTGTAAGAATGAAACTGAATGGGCATGAATCGGGTCACAGAGATGGGTCAGGAGACTGTTAGCAGAATCCAGGCCAGAGATGGCCAGTAAATAAGTTTTGGAGGAGAATAGAAAGAAGAGATTGAATTCACAAGCTATAGGAAGGTAGAAACAGTAGGATCTGGTGTCTGACAGGAAGTGAGGGTAGTCTGGAGACGGAACCAGATTGCAGGAATGAATACATAAGGATATGATTCACTGGCATGGAAATGAAAGGAGGAGAAATGGCTTTCGTAAAGAAGATGGTAAGTTCAACTTTGGGATGTATGAACTTGTTATTTCAGAGATGGAGGAATTGTAGGGGATGAGAAAGCTCAAGGTGTAGGCTTGAGAATGAGTGGCTGAAGTCAGGTGGTGAAGGTCATTAAAGATGTCAAAATCAATGGATTGAGGGGCAAGGATTAGTCATCTTTTGAGGCCATTAACATCACTCAGGATGCTGGTGGGAAGATTGTGAGCCAGGTACCAAGGTCTCCAATGTTAAGGCAAGTGATCTCCATGTCAGCAGACAGGGGCAAGAAGTAACAGGAAAGAGGTCTGTAACCTGCTGGGGAAGGGTCCATTATGTGAGGGTAGCAGGGAGAACAGAATTATCCCAGATGATGTAGCTCTGAGCAGTTGTGCCTATCAGCCAACCCTTGAGAAAGAAATAGCAGTATCCGGAGGAAGTGGTAGGCACTAGCATCCCAAGAAAACTTGCCCAGATTGATTCTATTCCCAAGGGACTCCTGTCTAGATGAGGGGCTTTGTTACTTCTCAAAACATCACCAACCAGATGGTTAAGTCATCACCCACTGGCTCCCACAGCCCTTCTGCTCTGACCACATGGCCTGCCCATGGTCTGCTGAATACATTTTGCATTTTCCTCTTTGAATGCCACCCTGTTTGTAAATTTTTTCTTCACTTCACCTACCTGAACCTTATGTATTCCTAATGATCAGCTCCATCCCAGCTTTTCCACAAACATTTTAATACATGCCAGGTAATTATTCTCTCCACTGACTGCTCAATTCCTGTCATACCTGTTCTATAACTATCAAATACTACATACATAACAATCTCTTTGTGGACACAAAATCTGACTTATACTTTGCCAGTTTCCAGCCCCCTTCCTGTGAATGTGGATGAACTATGAATATTTGGAAGACTGGTTAGTATGTCCCATTTGGAAACTGCATGGGTTGCAAAGTTCTGGCCGTGGTGTTTTGTGTATAAAGTAGGGGTGACAGGCAGTACATAGAGCTCCAATGCCATGAGGCAAAAACATTGGTGCTGAATTATTTTTGCCTTTTAGCTCTTATAGCAATTGTTTTGAATTTGTTTGATTTGCCTCAAAAGCCAAAATTGTGAATGGCAGTTCAACTGATTTTTCTATATATCCAGAAAATGGAATTGAGTATTTGATAGAGAGTAACTGCTTAAGATGAGGAAAAGAGAAGATTGTAACACTCAAGATATTTTTTACAGCAGAGGGGGGAAAAAAAGTGAAGATGAATTAAGCAGCAAGTGTCTGAACCTGTTGGGCACAAGCCCCTGTGGCCACTGATGGACCATGTTTATATGACTGCTGGGCCATTGATAGATTATGTTCATCAGCAACCGTCGTTCCAGGAGGTGGCAGGAGATGAATGGGAATTGCACAGCAACCCAAGAGCCTTCTTAAGAAGGTGATACTCCTTCAGAACGCCATTTGCCTGCTGGCTGACTCCTTATTCTTTATTCAACTGTCTTCCTTTTCTCGTTTTTATGATGGTTATCCTAATAATGCTCTAGTTTGGACTTTGGCCAGGATATGTGGAGATAAGAATGAACCTGAATTCTTTTTTCCTTTGGGTTATTGTGATGACTTTAAAAACTTGTTGGGATGAACACTGGGTGTTATATGTTGGCAAATAGAACTCCAATAAAAAATATATAAAAACAAATAAATAAAAATAAAAACTTGTTAGATGGCTAGCATCCTTGGAGAATTTTTGTTTTCTTAAATAATCATTGAATATGGTGAGGCCTGTGTATTGGATAGTGCACACTTGTGGAAGGTGACAGCAGCAGCAGCCCTAGACTCCAGTCACTCAGGACCTTTGGAACCACAGGGGGCTCTGGCACTGCTAACTTGGCACTGGCTCTGTGTAGTTGAGTGTCTGGGTTTTTCATTCTGATTCATTCTCAACAAAATGTGGACACAAACACATTCACAGAGTGAGGGCTTGGTGTGGATGGTCTTAATCCAATCTTACTCTTCTTGAAACTCCAGAATTTGGTAGGGAATGTGGAGGAGACACACATACATTCAGTCCATAACAAGGCATAGTGCTAGTACTTACCTCATTCGGCTGTAATGAGGGTTAAGTGAGATGTGTTGAAAGCACTTAGCATGTGTCTGGCACATAAGGAGCACTCGATAAATGTTGGTCGAAAAGAAGCCAGAGAGGCCCAAAGGTGATAGTGGATGACAGAGGCCACTATCTCCTTCTGTCTCACTGGAAAGCAACTTTTATTATCTCATTTAAAAGACACTATAGCATGGTGGTTAAGGGACTGTGGAGCTAGGCTATCTCAGCCCAAATTCTATCTCTGTCATTTATTAGCTATGTGATCTTAGGCAAGTGACTTACCTGTCCTATGCCTCAGTTTTATTATCTCTAAAAAAAAAAAGATAATGAATAAAATAATAGTTTCTACCCTGTTGGATTGAGGAGATTTGTTAAGTTAGTACATGTGAGGCACTTGAAACCATGCCTGGAACTTATTAATATGATATGTAAGTAATAGATGTTATTATGAAGCGATGTGTGGCTTGAGACCTACAGGAACTTCAAAGTCCTTCCCAGCTTCTTAAGTTAGACTGAGTTTGCAGTGTAAATATCTGCTTATATGTCTGCCTGTGAATTCTCGAAAAGTAAGCAAACTGTTTTTATTTATCTCTGTGTAGCTTGCCATCTCTATTATGATGCCTGACTGGGTGCCAAACACAGTACTGGGCATATTGTAGGGATTTGGTCAACGTGGATCAGTGTGGGTGGGGAGTTGGGTGGGTTAAAGGTGAGAGAAGGGCCTCAGGGACATCACACTAAATAGTCACCAACACAAACTACAGAAATTGTTATGCAGGAGCAATGTTTCTCCTTCAGTGTCAACACCAAAAAGAGCCTAAGGAGAATGTGTGGAAGGAAAGAGAAAATTATAATCTGCTTTATGTGTTTTATTACTACTACCACTACTACTACTACTACTACTACTACTACTACTACTACTATATGGTTTTGTGTGTGTGTGTTGT
This sequence comes from Canis lupus dingo, assembly GCF_003254725.2. Classification (NCBI taxonomy): domain Eukaryota; kingdom Metazoa; phylum Chordata; class Mammalia; order Carnivora; family Canidae; genus Canis; species Canis lupus. The sequence goes on along the minus strand of NC_064250.1, from coordinate 43,915,559 downwards.
ATGCTTTATTTCGTGCATGGAAAATGGAGTGCCAATCTACTCTCTTTTCCAAGACTAGAGCCGGGGCAAAATTGCCACTGTGAATATGGCCAGGTCTTCTAGATCACTGTTTCTCAACAGTTGTAATCTACTTTGTGCCAAACTCCTTGAGGTAAAAAACAATGTCTTACTCATGTTCGTAACTCCTTCAGCCCCTAACGCCTATCACATACCTTGCTCAGAAGCTGCTCAACAGCCATGTATAAATGGATTGAGTTTCTGGAATCCAGGAGGGCTCTCACTCCCCCATGCCCACCCCACAGTTTGTCTAGTTATGTCTTCCCTTCCATCATCCACCTTATAAAGCACTTGAGCATCTCCCAGGCATCTTCTTCCTCCATCCTTGTTCTGACATGTCTACTACTCTTTGTCTCCCACTTCAAACACTTCAAATGTCATTTGGGAAACAGAATTCTAGAAATCGGGAGTCCGAAGGCACTTTAAAACCTACAATCCAGTTTTCTGTCCTGAGGCAGGTCCCTAATGTCTCTCCTCAACTCCATTTCTTATCTTCCTCAGTGAATATTTTCTGAGTCCCAATTAGGCATTAGCAATTCCAGAAAATATTCCATGTTCCACTCTCTTAATGCCACACTCTTGGACACCACATTCCCTCTGGAGAGAGGTGGAAAAGTACTTTGAAAGTGTGTGCATGTGAGGAAAATGTTAAGTGTTCTCTCTGATGGCTTCAGTGGCTAGTTTGCTTCTTTAGAAACTTGACAGAGTGTGAGGGAAAAAAATGAAAAGGCAGAAATGTGTTAAGCTTGGCTGAATAATGGCCAGCAGGGTGAAAAGATAAGATAACCACCCACCCACAGGATTTCTATCCTCAAGCCCAAGAAGGTTGGCAACAACAAGCATTGAAACTACTCCTAATGGAGGGTATGCTTAAAAAGTAACTTCATAGCCACTTGTTTTGTGAAATAGAGAAGATGCCTAAGCATGTGGGATACCACCTCCATCTTGGAAAATAACCAAGATGATAGGACCTTATTCAGGATCATTTAATTAAAACAGATTCAGCAATTAATGTCACTGTTGCTGTCAACAATCCCAACAGCAGTGGATATATATTGAGCAATTTGTGCTAAGCAACTTGCAGGTGGATGTATCGCTTAATCCCCATGCCATCCTTACAGATGAGAAAATTAAGGCTTTGAAAGATGATTTTCCCAGTGTTATCCAGCTCTAAGTGCCAGGGCTGTGACTCAAACATAGGTCAATTTAACAGCCACATTTCTGAGCTTCTCTCCATTGAAGTGGATCATCTAGTACACTGCTTCTGTTACCTTCAGAATGCCCAGGTATGGAGTGAGTAAACCTTGGCCTTGTTATCTGAAGATGTGAGCCTAATCCAAGCAGTGCCACTTACCAGCTGTGTGGCCTTGGATACATCCCTTCATTCTTCTAGGTCTCAACTGCCACACCCCTCAAATCTGAGTGATTGTAACTACGTGAATCTCATTAGGGTGTTGTGAGGATTAAGTGAAATAACTCTGGAAACAAAAGTGTCCAGTGCAAGTGCAAAGAATTTCTGGCTCTCCTTACCGTTCAGGTATTAGAAGTTGGTGCTAGGCAGCTAAGATTTCAAAACATGGTCAGTTGTCTGCTGTCTGGCATTATCATTATTTTGGCTCCTCTCCTTCTCATCCTTCTCCAAAACTTAAGACATTTTCCAGCTGCCTTTCCAATAGGATTTTGTTTTCCTTTGGGAGATAGGAAATGGACCCAAACTAACCCCATAATTTCATTTTAAGCAATAAATAGAATGGGGTCCCTGATAATTGCCTTGCTTACCCCACAGGGTAGTTGGGAAACTCACAAATGGTCATGCATGAAAGAGCACTTTGTAAACTGTAAAGGGCTATCCGGATAGAAGAAATCTCAGAGGGCTCTATGCCTGAGGGATGGATTCTTGGACACTGAATAATTGTATATTCGTGGCCAGAATCTGAGGGACATGCTAGGGAGAGGAGCCAGGTCAGTTTCTAAAATGGCATAGCAGAAAACAGTCATGTTGAATCTGAATTTAGGAACACTTTAGAACTAGAACCAGCCAACTTCCTTTGGACCATTAGCTGGGATCATGAGTTAAGGCTACGGGCGCCTGAGTGGCTGGCTCAGTCAGTTAAGCATCTGCCTTCGGCTCAGGTCATGCTCCTAGAGTTCTGGGATGGAGCCCCAAGTCAGGCTCCCTGTTCTGTGGGGAGTCTGCTTTTCCCTCTGCTCCCAGGGAATCTCATAAATGGGAAAAGAAAGAATGTGTTCAAGATTGTTTCCACCTATCTTCAAATTGCACAGGAGGCTGGTGAATTCAGGCTGCCCATTATCACTTACCTTGTACCCATGATTCCTTGGCTTCCTTCAATTTTGGTTTCCCTGTTTCAACTTCCTGTTCCTGTATGAATGCCCAGTGGCTCAAGTTAACCTCAGTGTGCCAAGTGCTGGAGTAACAGAGAGATGTACAGCATGGCCATGCCCCCATAGAGCTCACAGGATAATAAGGATGGGAGAAGACAGAGGTTGTGGGTGTTGAGCACCAAGTGGTTGCTACAAACTGGAAATGGAACCAGGTTTGAAGAGGGACCGGCCCTGTAGGCCAAGTCACTGGGGAAAGTTTCTGGAGCAGATGGGACAGCCACTGTGTCTTAGAGGCAGGACTTACATAATAAACGGATTGTAGTCCTTTGTTGGGGGTTTTTATTAAATACATTTTTATAAAGACTTTAAGAATACAATGTGCTGAAAGATAAGGAAGCAGAAAGGGAGAAAACTGGATAAATAACCTTCTTGGAGATATCCCTTCACTTACCCAGTATTGGATTACCCCAAAACATCAACTAAGTAGGGATCATCCTCACCCCCCAAAATTGGGGGGTGAACTGAAATAATCTGAGATTGCAAAAAACCTCATCATGAGAATTTAATTGGAGTTCTTACTTATTGTATGAGTTAGTTTTGGGTAAGAGTATTTACTTTCTTGGCATCAGACCACTGGGATCAAATCCTGGTTCTATCACTTACTAGCTGAGCAGCCTTGGGCAAAATTACCTAACTTTTAAGAGTCTCAATTTCCTCACCTGCAGACTAGAGATTCTAACAGGACCTCACAGGATACTGGGGTGGATTAAATGAGTTATTTGTGTAAAGCGCAGTATCTGGCCCAGAGGAAGCTATTACTTAAGGCGGGGGGTGGGGGGGCATCATTAGGTCTTCAGCATATAGGAGAACTAAAACCTTACTTTGGTCTTGATTGCCCCCTTCAACCACATCATCAAGATGTCCTTCCTATGTCATATAGTTCTCGCAGCCCTTTGATGAGTGGGAAATCAGTGAATGAGCTTTCATGCCCCTGCCTATTTTTCCAGACTTTGTACCTGGCCAGGAAGTGTATTTTCAGTCCAGATCTCACGTACTCCTTGGGACTTTTCACCTGATAAACATTCCTAATATGATCTTGAGTATGATATCCACTCTCTCTACCCCCACCCAGAGCTTCATTGGATGTATATCTGCTCTGTTAGGCACAATGATGACCTTACTAAGGTCAGACAATGGCTGTGGTTTCATCTAGGCCCTGATGACCAGTTTGTAGGCTAGAGCCCAGGGCTTAGCAACTGGCTGAGGCCCAGAGGGCAGTTGGAAACAAACAAGAAAACAAAAAAAACAGTCCAGCCTGATTGTTTAATGATAAATGAGCTTGAGGGATCAGATAGGAAAAGAGCAGTTATGTCTCATCTCCTAATTTTTTGACTCAAGAGTTTATTAGTTTACCTCCAGTGTTTATCTTAAATTAGTATTTATCAGACTTTCCTGGACTGAATCAGAATCTGGGACTGGGACCTGAGAATGAGCATTTTTGCAGTTACCCCAGATGTTACCCCTGATAAATTAGTATTTATCAGACTTTCCTGGACTGAATCAGAATCTGGGACTGGGACCTGAGAATTAGCATTTTTGTAGTTACCCCAGATGTTTTGCAGTTACCCCAAATGTTGCAGTTATGGGTGCTTCCACAACTATACTCTGAGAAGGGCTGCCTAAATCTTTCTCTCCCTGCATGTGAGGGTGGAAGGAGAGAGAGGTTGTCCAAGAGGAACCCTCTGCTTCAACTCCGGCACCCCTGCTTTTGCCTGTTGTGCTTGGTTATACTTCACTGTAGGCTTCCTTCTTCACACAGATTTTCTCCAGCTTTACAAAATTGTTTTTGTAGCCTTTGGTATGGAAAGAACATTGGATTTGGAGTCCAGATGCCCTGAGTTCAAATCACTGCTCTGCCATTTACAAGCTGTGTGACTTGGGCAAGTTGCCAATCTCTCTGTGTGATTTCCTCATGTAAAGGTAATCCTACTTTACCAAGCCATTGTAGGATCCAGTGAAATGATGTGTGAGTAGCAGCTTTAGGAAAACTGGCTTATTCTTACAGTACAAGTTTTTTTAATCATCAGCTTGGAGCCTGCCATGTTCACATTCAAATCCAGTTGACTATATGGCGTTTTCCTTATGAACAAAGGAGCTTTCTCTTCTTTTCTGCCTTTGTGTGACTTTGGTTTACCCTATGGACTGAATCCATGACAATCCTGGCCTGTGGTATGGCTCCAATAAACTCTGCTGTTTCTTTCTCCAAGTCCACAGAGCTGAGTGGGACAAGAGTTTCCCCACATTCAACATCAAGAAAGGGAACTTTTTTCTTGGTAAGGAGTCTGGTCTGAGTATCTTCCAAACTCCAACATCATATCATTCCACTGCCCAGCCCCATTTTCTGTCTCTGGACTTGATTGATAAAGAAACCATTTGAGGAAGGCTCTAGGAGCCAAGGCTATGACTAGACCAGCAGATGAACAATTTTCAACAGTCATCCTTCTTTATCTCCCCTCTTCTTGAGAATCTTTACTGGGCAGTGCCTTGTCCTTTATCCTTGGGGCACCTCCTGATGATGAAATGCACAGGTAAGCGTCCTTAAAGAGGGCCAGCTCACTGGGAGCAGTCCCCAGCTAGATCCACCCATCATCATGGCTGAGTTCCATCTTTCCTTTCAGGCTATCCTCCCCCTTCCCTCTCTGCCATCACCATAGCAACACAGTGGTGTAAAAGATAAAAGAGCTAAGACATCTAAATATAGTCTGAGTCTCAACACTTCCAGCATGGAGCCTAAAACCTAGGGGGTGACAGCTAGAGGCATCCAAAGGATGAGTGGCAGCCAGGAGGGAGGATGAGTCAAAAGAAGGGTCGAGGATAGAAGAGAAGGGCAGGGAACAGTGATTTACCGAGCCTGCTGCCTGTGTCTTCTCATTTAGGCTGCACACCACCTGATGTGGATGCTATCATCTCCGTGTTACTGCTGAAGACACAGAAGCTCAAAGAGCTTAGCAAGTTGGCCAAGGTCACACAGCTGTAAGCATTAGAGCTAAGACTTTAACTCAAGTGTCTGGGACCCCAGAGTTTATGTGTTTTTCCCGCCATATCACATAAACAGATGCAGGTGAGAGAGCTTGCTAGGTATAATGGACTTTTGGGGAAGGTCATATAACTAAGCTGAGGCCAGAACTCCAGTAATTTATTCGTTGAGATTAGACTTAGTGTGATGGGAACAGAGAAGAGAGGGAAGATATGTAGCTTCTACCCAAGCAGTCCCTATGTGTTCCTTGAGGGCTGAGGGGAACAGGAGGGAATGTTGGTGAGACAGCATTTTCTAGGTGCATGATGACACAGAGTGGGAGTGTTGGCCTTCATGATGCCCTAAAATGGATTTTAAACCAGTCCAACAGAGGGCATGACTAGGAGCTATAAACCAGAGAATGCTCACTGTGACTCACACCATCACTCATTCAGACATTTGACAAATACTTTTATTATACACCTGATATGTGCTCAACTCTGGAGATATGGACACAATTAAAACAGGTACAGTCCCAGCCCTCCTGGGGCTCAGGACAGTGGAGAGGACAAATATGGAAATAGTTACACACTTGATTGATTCTTTACAACTATGACGTGGACAATGAGTACATAACAGAAGAACATCACTTTCCTGATGGTATCAGTGGAAGGGAAATACAGAAGCTCTTACAGAGGAAGAACAATCCAGTTGATTCTTTTTAAAGGTGATGTGCATCTTCAAGGTGAACAGGGAGGCTATCCCAGTGGTTTAGCCTCGACCATGGGCCTGTGTGGTCAGTACACCCTGCAGGCCCATTCCCTGCCTTGCATATTCATTACAGTCATGAAGTCCATACAAACAAGGCTTTCAAAACTCAAAAAACTAGACCCAGATGAAATCTGACAGCAAGGAAATGTATCACATCTTCTTCTACAGCCCTTAGTATCACTGGCATGAAACTGAGTGTGTAGTATGTAGACGAGGTGAGCCAAGCTGTGGTATTGGCTCCTGAAGGTTTGTGGGAGCAGCACTGGGAAAGTGCCTGTGTGTTAAGCAGGGGAAGAAGGGGAGGGAGAAGGCATCAAAGTGAATTTCTGTGGATCCAAAGCCTTTCCAAACTACCTGCAAGGCAGCCAATCTGGGGGCTGCTGTATGAATGAGTTAGAATTAGATAATATAATGTGTGTGGAGCCCTTTAGCTCTTCCGAGAAATGCTGTCTAAATACATAGTGTTCGCATCAAAGATAATGATACAGTACTCTATTTATAGTGCTCTGCTACCTACCTGCCAGCTCTTTCCCAGGGATGTGGTGCAGATGAATGGGCAAGATCTAGAGAGTGTGCTTTGAAATCCTTGATTAAAGGCCCTCCAGGCAGATGTAGAATTTTAAATGTATTATATTGCTGTCACTGTCATTGTGTTTTCTTTTATCACCCCAGAGTGTCACTGCCTTCTGCTCCAGGTGAACAACTCTGCCTGACTGTTGCATGCCCTGAATGTCATCGGAAAGGCAGCAGCCCACAGATGTGCAGTATAAACAAACATGTTTTTAGCTGAGGGTTCCAGGGGTGTTCTGGGCTGGCTCCTGGAAGCTGGTCCTTGCCCCTCTGCGAAACCCGGGCTTTCCCAAGCTTATTTTATTTCCACTGCTAGGGCAGAAGTGTGCACATGCCATGCTCAAAATGAGTACTGACTGCAAACCTTCTGGTCCTGAATAGGGTTGAGAGGTGGCAACTGGAGGAAGAACAGATGTATGTATGATGAGAGGGAGACAGACCCTCTTCAACCACCAAGACCAGTTAGGCCATCCAGACAGGCCACCAGAGAGAGGGAACACAGTCAGGAGAGGTCATTGACTGGGGGAGGGGGAGGAGCTCAGGGTGGAAAAGTAGCTTGAGAAATTGGCACTGATTGGGATGACAAAGTAAAAATCTTGCATCTCTGATAAAAGAAAAGGGTGTGGATGGGTGGGGGGTGGGGGGGCTTGTCTGTTAAGAATAGCCTGGATCAGGTAGGTGGAAGTGAATTCAAATGGTGCCTCCACTTACTTGACCTCTGGGGGAGAACTTCTCCAAGGTTGAGAAGTCTTCAGTAAGACAAATTAGTGCCTCCACGCAAACCTCCATGGCCATCCAACATTGGCCCTACCAACATGGCCCTATCCACCCTTAGAATGTCTCTTCATGAAACATTGGATGGGATGAAAAGAGCCAAATGAACAGCCTGGTTAGCCACCCTCTGCACTCTTGCCTCAGAGAAAAACTAAGAGCAAGGTCAGACAGTAGGAAAGTTTACTCTCTGAAAGGCATGCAGCTAACACTGGGGAAGCAGGTGCTGGGGAGGGATGATCACCATCTACAGATTTCCTAAGACAGGCTAAGCTCAATATGCAGTGCTGTGAAATGAGAAGTGGTGTTGAGATGCGAGCCCTCCCCAGGCATACGCCTTTGTCTAGAATTGTTCCTCAGGCCAACCATGGAGTTCAGAAAATGCCTGCCTGGTCCCACACCAGTCCTTGTCAAACTCCCAACCATCTCACCCTCTTATGACCTGCTCCTAAGACTAGGAAAGGAGGAATCTTTTTACTGGTTGCTCTGGTTATTACTTAAACAATGGACCTCCTTCTCTGGAGGAGGAAAGTAGCCCAGGGGTACCTGGCTGGCTTATTCGGTTAAGCATCCAACTCAGGATTTTTGGATCAGGTCTTGATTTCAAGGTCCTGAGATCTAACCCTGTATCAGCCATGTGCTGGACAAGGAACCTGCTTGAGATTCTCTTTCCCTCTCCATCTGCCCCTCTCTACCTCCTTCTCCCTCTTCCCCTCCCCCTCCTTAAAAAAAAAAAAAAAAAGGAATAGCCCAGTAACCATCCTCTGATGGGAGTTGAGTTGTATGGGCAAGAATGGGGTCAAGGAGACCAGGCCACAGCTCTGCCACAGATCTCAGACCAGGATAAGGCTCTGCAATCAGGCCCTGGCCCAAATTCTGGCTCCCCTACTCAGGAGTATTCATTTATTCACTGAACAAGCATATAGTGGGTACCATCTCTGTGCCGGAGATAGTTCAGGTGCTGGCAAAGAGATAGTCACAGTTTCTGCCCTTATGGACCTTGTATTAGGTTGGAGGAAACAGACCATGCACAGATAAACAAATAAATAAACAAGATAAAAAACAAACCAGGGTGATGTGATGGATGGTAGCAACAGGGGAAGAGGAATGGAAGCAGGTAGCTGGGTTGGGTGGCTATTGCAAGGGCCCCAGCCACATGTGACAGTGGTTTGGGTAGGGTGGTATGGCAGAGAGAAGTGGATCAGAACTGACAAGGTCAGGGAGGCAGAGACAAGGGCCACAGAGAGCCACCATCTGTCCAGAGCAGAGTTCAAAGGTGATGTTCTCAGAGAGGATATTCCACCCTTCCCTAACTGTTCCTATTGTCTAAAAATAGGGAACACTGTGGAGATCTGGCCTGTCCCACAGGGCAGGTGCTTTCTCAGCCACGGAAGGACAGGTGAGGGAGAGCCATGAGGAGGGGATGGACTCTGAAAGGCTGAGGAAGTTGGCTGGCTTCCTGGAAGGCTGATGTTGTTAGCTCTGGAGAGTGAAGTAGTAGCCTAACTGACATCTCTCACTCCCTCTCTCTCAATCACACACACACACACACACACACACACACTCTTACTGGTTGAAACAAGGATAGTGTTACTCATATCATTACCCACAAAAACCCCAAGAGAGAAATAAGGCCTCTTGCCTTCCTTGTATAAACCCAGAGAGAGTGGATGACCGGGGGAAGGTGGTAATTTAAGCCACAGAACTCAGACTCCAGTCTTTTGCTTCCTGATGTTCTCTCTGTCACACCAGAAGGCACCAGATGACCATTAGAGTGGATTAGGATTAGGGGGAGGTGAGCCCCGGAAATCAAGGTTGGGCCCTGTCTTTATTTAAAATTGTTATATTTTGTTCATCATAGATTGTTGTATTAATTCTGACTTTTAAAAATATTTAAAATACTGCTTATCTGGATTACTGAGTTGTTTGGTATAACCTTAAATTTTGCACTTGTGCCTCACTTGCCTCACCCTGGTCCTGGCCCTGGATCCATTACTCTCTATTCTATCTCAGCCTCTTCCATTAACCATCAGCAGAACATCAGAACTTTAAACACAAAGCAAAGAGGATTTTTATTCCCCTCACCCTTGTGAAAATCTCAGCTTCTGCCTTTAGACTCTATTCTCTAAGAAGTTTGCCTACTATGTTCCTGATAAGATAGCCAAGTTCTGTGAAACTAGCAGTAGGCAAGGTTGTCACGTTAGAGGGGACGCAGTGCTCAGCACTCCTGCAGCTAGAAGGGGCTAGGATTCAGGTGCTCTGGCTCCAACTGTTGACAGCCTGAGCCCCATTTTGTCTCTAGATGCTACAAAACAAGAATTTACCATTTGGCTGGTAGAAGGCAAGAACTGGAAAATAGTTCATTCAGAAGTCTCACAGGTAGAAATTTCTGACAAATCCTTTGGGACCCACAACATAATACACTCAAATGGTGACAATGGCTGACATGTGACCTGGATGCTGTTTTCTCATCCGGAGCCGCTGCAACACTGCCCAACCCCAGGGGGGTGGCATTCCTGGTGACTTGTGTGTGAACATGTCACCCACTGCGTTGAGCAATGCTGCCTTAGTTTAGTCCCTGATTGATTCAGTCAAGAAGACCTCTTGAATAAGCCAGTCTTCTATGTAGTTAAGTCTCTAATTGAAGATTTTCTCCACCCAGCCCAGAGATGGTAATCTTTCCCAAACTTGCTTTTCACTGGGATCTCTAGAAATTATCTACCAGCAGTATGGACTTTATAAGTGCTCTAGTGGACAGGAAATTAAGGTGCAAGTATGGAGTTTTGACAATATCTGACTCACGTCCTTAGGAGCCGGTCCCTCTCTCTTCCTAATTATTAGAAGGTTTTTCTTGCGCCTGAAGTTTCATGTCTGTACAATATAGTCTTCTTTCCTTTCTGCTTGGATCACAGTCATTCTTAAAAACTGAGATGTCCAGGGGTGCCTGGGTGGCTCAGTCAGTTGAGCTTCTGACTCTTGATTTGGCTCAGGTCATGGTCTCAAAGTTGTGGGATTAAGCCCCATGTCAGTCTCCACACTCAGCACAGAATCTGCTTGAGATGCTCTCCTTCTCCCCCTGCCCCCCAACCTGCATGTGAGTGTGTATGTGGGGGGACGCACTTGCCCTCTTCTCTCTTAAGTAAATAAATAAAATATAAAGAGAAAAAAAAAAAAAGAGATGCCCACCAGAGAGGGAAAGCAAGACAGAGAGACCCAACATCTCCAAAACTATGAATCAGATAACCAGTCATTTGTTCTCTTCAATGCTGGGAGCACACTTAAATAAAATGATTTTGTAGATTATGCTCATTGCTTTTCCAGAAAGAGGATTTATCAACTTCAAGACAGCAACCATTTATTCCCAGACCATTGGTAGGTTTGTTTATTTGTTTGTTTGTTTGTTTGTTTGTTTGTTTGTTTCACTTTCCCTCTTGACTTAGAAGCAAGCAGGAGAGGGCGGCCCGGGTGGCTCAGGGGTTTAACGCTGCCTTCAGCCCAGGGCATGATCCTGGAGTCCCAGGATCGAGTCCTGCGTCAGGCTCCCTGCATGGAGCCTGCTTCTCCCTCTGCCTGGGTCTCTGCCTCTCTCTCTCTCTGTCTCTCATGAATAAATAAATTTTTTAAAAAAAGAACCTAATTTAAAAAAAAAGAAGATGAAGCAAGCGGGAGAGAATTAGAGCTGTGAATTCTTCTCCCTTTCTCAGACCTTACTCAGTTAAGGAGAGGCAGGGCAAACGTGAGGCCCCTATGGGGCCATAAATCACTGAGTCACATATAGAGCCTAAACCAGTTCCACTGCTATAAGGATTGGAAATTGAATTCCCTTTTGAGAATAACTGGGCAAGGCCTTTACAGAGACTACTTTCAAGACCAGGTTCTCCCACTAACCTAGAGTGGAGCTTCCTAACTCCCACTCCACCCCATCATAGCCCCATTCATGCCCATACACACAGTCAGGAATATGAAACACTCCCCACCATAGAGCAGTAAGAAGGGAGAAGAATCTTTATCGCAGCCTAAAGAGATGAGAGCACTCTCGTCCTGGCAGACAAATTGGAATTAGACACTTCATGAACACATTGATTTTCCATGTATGTGAGCACACACGTACTTACACATACATGATGTCATCTTTGCATGGTGGCCATGAGAAATAGTCAAGCTTAGGAGCCTCCTTGAGGTTTGTGGTATGTTCAAACCAAGACTGATTTGAGCTGCTCCAGCATGTAAGTTGATTCTTTCTATAGAGATAACAAATTTCCTAGAGTTTAATATTACCCCATACCTTCTGGAAATTCTACACAGGCAAAGGGAAGCAGCAAAAGGGAGGTTTTTCTGTACATGTTCACAAGACTATAAGATTCATGAGACCAGGAACGTACTTCTGATATATAATGAGCCAGTGTGTTCCAGGGGTAGTGAGTTGTGGCATTCCTTGGTCCTTGTTTTCTCCAAAGAAAGAACTCAGTTGAAAGACTCGATAAAGTAGCAAAGGTTTTTTATTTAGCAAAAAGTGACAGTACACTCCAGAGACAAGAGGAGCGGGCTGACTGAGCATGGGTGGCAGCGCGCTGAGCTTCTCATTGTTATTTTATGGTGGTTTATTTGGTCTCCTCCCTCCCATCTTGTTATCATTGTTCCCCCCATGGGTCTGCCTGGATTTCTTCCCCTTGAACCTTTTGTGCAAGTTTGTGTTAGTCATCTTCCCATGAGCTGCTGAAGTGCAACCCACGGGGTGGGGGTGGGGGAGACAAACCACAATGCAAATGGTATTATAATGATAATTATAAGAGCCTTGGGGTTACTCACAGATGTGGTCTTTCTTAAGTGTGCATGCTCCAAAGTTGGGACAGTCTCTGTAGCCCCCGTCTTCTGCTTCTCAGTCTGTGTTGAACTGCAAAAAGGGTTGGTCTAAGGGAGATGGCGTGGTCTCTGGGTAGACACCAGGTGGTCCCTTTGACTGTCCATTCATTGTCCTCCTTTCTTCCCTCCTGCTCATGTATCTTACCTGCTTACTCTAACAGGTGTAGCATGGGTGGATGGATGAATCAGGGACCATGTATCCAGTAAGCACTGAAGAGGAACCAGAGAAGGAAATGGAGGCAAGACATATTCTGAGTCTTTGAAATATAGCCTAGCTCAGGAAGCAAGATAATGACATATGAATGGAGCCAAGAAATGCATCAGGCAGTGCATGATTAGTTTGGTACAGTGGTCAGAACCTTGGGAACCCAGCATGCGTTGGATATGCAAGAACATCCTCCAGAGCTAGGTAGTACCTAGGTTCTATTTGAATGGAGTAAGGGGGCCCTGGATAGGTAGAGAGGAGGGCAGACTATCCCAAACCCCTTAGCATGGCTTATAGGGTGCCATATAGGGCTTATAGGCTTATAGCATGGCCCCTTATGTCTTTGACACTGCCTTCTCTCCGGACTCATCTATTCCCACTTCACCCCTCTCTCTTGGTGCTCTAGCTGAACTGAACTCATTTCATCACCTAGAAGCCACCATGTGTTTTTTTTTTTTTTTCACCACCAAGCCTTTGCATAGGGCATCTTCTCTCTCTGGGAGACCCTTTCTCCCCCTTATGGCCTAATCAACTTGACTCATCATTCAGGCTTCTGCTGAAATATCCCTTCCTCTGGTGAGGCTTCCTGATCTTATTCTGGACTGTGTGCCTCCTCAGCTCTATTCTTACCCTAGCATCACACCACACTTGACTGTAATTACTTGATTAATATCTGCCTCCCCGCTACACAGAAGACTCTTTAAAGTTAGAAATTCTTGCTTGAGAATAGTGTCTGCCATGATCAGGTGCTTAATAAATACTTGCTGAATGAAGTATTTTATTATGCAGTTTAATGCAATTTCATTAAGTAGTTTCATTATACAGTGTTATCATTATGAAGGAATGGATGGATGAGTTGATGGAGTGATGGATGTGGGAGGTAAGGGCAAGAGGGAAAGAAGAAAGAAAGTCTCTAGGGTGAGCAGAAGTATGGCATATTTTGAGCATAATGAGGAAAATTGAAGTGTAGAGTTTGTGTGTGGGCAAGTATGAAAAGATAAAGTTGAAGAGATGGATGGATGGATGGATGGATGGATGGATGGATGGATAGAAGTATGCATGGATGGACATTACAGAGAACTTCCAATTCCTGGGATAAAGAGTTCAGTCTTCATCCTATGAAAGAATGGAGAAAATAAAAATTTGTAATTTAAAATATTTCTACCTTGTAGAGTTGCCTTGCAAGTCATAACAGCCTTCAAAATGAAGGGGGCCTATTTTAGAAGACTGCCTTTCTTAGAAATAAAAATTCCTCACTTTGCCCTGACCTTTGGGAAACAGAGTGAGTGGCCCCTTTGGGGTTTTTGGTATCACTTTGCCTCTGACCATATCCTGAAGCCTAAATCTGCAATCACACAGTCATCTGAAGCGTACTTTTCCCTTTAGCCACAGGTAAGAAGCTCTTCAGGCATTGCGGAAGTGGATATTTGGGAGCGCAAATGAGTCAATCATAAGTTACAGTGCCCAGTTCTGAACCCAGACATTCCAGAGTGGACAGAATGACTCCCAAGTCCTCAAGCACGTTGTGGATATGTGCCCATGGACAGGCCCAGCAGTCGGATCTTAACTGACAGTGGAGACAAAATGTTCCTACATGTTGCTTAGGGGAAGCTGTATCTTTGTGGGTACACTTACTCATCGCTGTGAAGAAACTACAAGCAGACAGCTTATCAGAAGGGTCCAGAATAGATGCCAAAGCAGCAAAGATTATGTGCATGCTCCTTCATACACACCTAAACAGCCCTCCTTCCTCATTTGTGCCTTCTTGCCTGTTCATCTCCCACCTAACCACCCCCCACCCCAAGTTGCAGAAAGTTTTTCAGTGAAATCCATCTCTCTGCCTTAGCCTGCCCCATATTCCTGTTGGTTCTGGCATTTGTGTGAAATATTGAGTGAATCACACAAGAGTTTGCCAAGCAGGGCTGCTGCTTACAGTTGTGCAGGTTGTGCACTGCATAAAGACCCTTGAGTGGAAAACTACAAATCCAGCCAGTTCTCTCCATGCCAAGCCCAGCATCCTGATGCATTGTTGTGCAAGCTAGAGAAGGGCATTCTGTCCTCACTGGGCTGTGCATCTCCAGGACTGTATCTCTTCTCAACTTTGCACAAAGGTGCTAGATAGCCTAGCAGTGGCACTGCCATCGGGACAAAGTATTCTGATTACAAAATAGATAGGGCAAGACCATTTCAAGAGATCCTTTGGCTCAGTTCCTGACTTTGTTAGACAAACAAGCCCCCCATATGTTGCTGTGTAACAAGTTGTCATAAACTTAAAGGCTTAATACAATATCAATTTATTATCCCACAGTTCTGCAGGTCGGGAGTTAAGGTACGGAGTGGCTAAGTTCTCTGTGCAGGGTTTCAAGGCTGAAATCAAGTCTGAATTAGGCTCCTGTCTGGAAGCTAGGAGGAAGTGTTGGCTTCCAGGGTCATTCGGGTTATTGGCAGAGTCCAGTTTCTTGTGGCTGTAAGACTGAAGGTCCCATTTCTTGCTGTCATTCAGAGACCGCTCTGCTACTAGAGACTGCCTGCATTCCTGCTTATCTTTAAACCAGAAACAACCCTTTAAGTCCTTCTCATGGTTCAGATCTCTGGCTTCCCCTTCTTGAGCCAGAGGAAGCTATCTGCTTGTAAGGGCCCCTGTATTTTCTCACCCACCCACATTCCTTTTAAAAGCCTTTGAGTTTTTTTTTTTTTTCCCAAAGGCTTGTTTGGATAAACACATTCATACCTTACTTTAGCAGATCATTACCCATTTTGAGGAAACACTGGCATGGGTAAAATTATTTGTAAATCAGTCAGAACCACCTTTTGTCATCCTAACGTCTCTTAAACATTTTAGTAGAATCTGACGCTGCCAGTCGTGTGCTGGAACTGACTACTACTGGTTCATAAGAGCAGATTGTTAAATGTTTAGGAATTTACAAGTTGGTCATTAAATTTTAGTAGCTTGAGGGGCACCTGGGTGACTCAGTCAGTTAAGTGTCTGCCTTCAGCTCAGGTCATGATCCCAGGGTCCTGGGATCGAGCCTCACATCAGGGTCCCTGCTAGTGGGGAGCCTGCTTCTCCCTCTCTCTTTGCCCCTCTCCCCACTCCTGCTCTCTTTTCTTAAATAAAAAAATAAAATCTAATAAAACAAAACAAAACAAAAACTTAGTAACTTTAAATTGACTACAGTGGGAGTATTTAAACCATGGAAAGTATATACCCCAAATCAGAGTGCCTACCCCCTCCCCTCCGAGAGAGCTGGTTTACCAGTATACCACTGGGTGTAGACCTTTATAGGTCATCTACTTGACTTTCTGTAGCATGCAGGAATCCTCTCCATGGCCATTTTCATGCATTGTCATCCTACTTTTAATACCACCAGGAATGGGGCAGCCACTCCCTTATAAGCCAGTTCATCTTATTATTGTAACGGTACATGGTAAAGTAGAAGCCTGCCTCACTGCCAATGACCTCAGTGCCTTGGAAGCAGCATTTGTGACAGCCCCAGAACCATGGGGGTGGAGGGGTGTCATCTTCTGCAACAGACATTTGTCCTGTGGAACCACATATCAGATCTCACTTAGAAGCACAGTCCTTAGAGCCACACTGAGTTCAAATCCCAGCTCTGCCACTTATTTAGCTACAACCTTGGGCAAGTCTCTTAACTTTTCTGGGCTTCCAGTTCCTCATCTATAAAATGGAGGCAAAAGTAGCATCTGCTTTATTGGTTATGGTGAAGATTTGGTGAGATAATACACACAGAGAGAACAGCACCTTGTCCGGCATGTTCCTAACTCACCAGTTTGTTGTAAGGATTAAATTACTTAATATAAGTAAAGTACCTGAATAGCACAGTGCCTGGGAGAAGGTAGTCACTATATAAACATTAGCAAATTAATTTGAAACATAGTTTGCAGACCCTTCACCATACTAGTTACCCTACTCTGGGTGTACTCCAATTTCCCCCACAAAATGCAGTGTCAGAGTGGACCTACTACCTCCAGCCCTTGGCTGAAATGCCAGCCTTTGATTCCAGCCTCCTTCTCTCTGACTGGCACAGCATTTGAGCAGCTGTCTGATTTTTCCCTAAGTTTTTATTAGAATCAGAGAGACTTCTCTAAAAAGTCTTGGGCCCCAGACCAACAGCATGGGTATATCCCTGCTGCTTGTTAGAAATGCAGATCTAACAAGATCTAGATCTCAGGCACCCCCAAACCCACTGAATCAGAATCTGCATTTTAACAAGATCCCAGGGGGATACAAATGCACATCAAAGTTTGAGAAGCACTATTTTTGGGGACCCTATGGACATCTTTTTCCAAGAGGAAATAAATAAGGGCATTCTAAACCTTTTCATGAGTCAAGGAAACTTTCCCCTAGACCTTGGTAAGGCTGTGGGGAGTGTCAGTGTCGGCCCTCAGCGTGTGGTTGGAGGCGGGAGGGACAGAACATGAAAGACTCCTAACTCTGGGAAACGAACTAGGGGTGGTGGAAGGGGAGGTGGACAGGGGGTAGGGGTGACTGGGTGGCGAGCGCTGAGGTGGGCACTTGATGGGATGAGCAGTGGGTGTTATTCTGTATATCGACAAATTGAACACCAATAAAAAATAAATTTATTTATAAATAAATAAATAAACCTGGGGGTCTGCTGGTGCCTAATAAAGAAGACTACAAGAACCCAACACAGAGATGTGAGGCTTCTGAAAGCTCCCACAAAAAACCTAACAGCTCCACTGCCAGCTCTGTCCCAAAGCCCCGGGTCAAGGAAGTTGTGTGAGCATTAGCTGGCCTGGAGCAGCCAGGATAAATTTAGAAACGATGAGAAAGAATCCTTCTTGATATGGTGAAGAGTCATTTAGTAGAAATCAGAAGGGAAGAAGTCACCAAGTCAGATTATTTAGAGATTACTTCCAGCAAGGGAGGGCCGAAGGGTTAGGAACCACCTACTCACAACACAGTGCAGAGGCAAATCCACTTATTAACTGAATTTCTGACCTGCTGCTTGAATTTTTTTTTAAACAATTTTAAATTTTTTTTAATTTTTATTTATTTGTGATAGTCACAGAGAGAGAAAGAGAATGAGGCAGAGACACAGGCAGAGGGAGAAGCAGGCTCCATGCACCGGGAGCCCGACGTGGGATTCGATCCCGGGTCTCCAGGATCGCGCCCTGGGCCAAAGGCAGGCGCCAAACCGCTGCGCCACCCAGGGATCCCCTGCTGCCTGAATTTAAATGGAGAATCCTGTAGTTACTCACTGTGGCACAGCTTAGGAATGGCATCCAGAATTTATCGACCAGCTTGCATAAAATAAGCTGTAGGAGTAATAATGGAGAGGTGCTAAAATCCCAGCTCTGCTGTATGTGCTAGCTGTGTGACTCTGGGCAGGTTACTCAGCCTCTCTGAGAATTTGTTTTCTCATCTTTAAAGTGGAAGTAATAATACCTATGTTATATGACTGAAGTAAGGATGAAATAAAGTTCTCATGTGTTGAGAATGTAAGTGTATGTATTATCTTAGGTCCCTTCCTTGTATAAAGGAATGTAGTATTCATCCATTCAACAAATACATGCTGCTTCCTCGGTGGCTAAAAAAGCACCTTTCCCTTCACAGTACCCTGAGAACTAGAGGACTGATTTGGAATTGGGTGTCCTCAATACAAAGGAATGTTCTGAGAGGCCAGCCAGGCAGCCCATATGTGGATTTCCTGATCCCTTTCGGCTTGTTGGTGGGAGATCTTCTGGGAGCATTCTTTCCAAGCAGTATAGCCCAGTCTTAGCTGGGAACGCTGATGCTTTGATTCCTCCCTCAGCAGAAGGCTGGGAGGAGAAGCAGGGCAGGTCAAAAACCCCAGCCAAGCCCCATGCAGTCAAGCCCAGCTTGTTGTTGGAGAGCTCTCCCGTAGACAGACAAATGGAGTGGGCTAATCAGCTGAGGGTGTCGTTGGATGACATTGGGCTTCTGGTCTCTTTGTCCCACTGGGCATCCTTTGGCATTCAATCAGAGTAGCCTTCAAAAATTTTTTATTGCTGTTCCTAATGAATTTTCACTGCAAAAAGACAGATGTGTTCTCAGGTGTGTTAGAAATTCACCTTGGGTTCTTCAGCAAGTAATGGTCGAGGGCCTCCTCCACACCAGGCACTAGGATGGAAAGGGCAAGTGAGACAGCTTCCTTGTCATCGTGGCCCTTACATTCCATTGTGGACAGACAGACAATAAACAAGTAAGTTAATAAACTAGCCAGCCAACTTCAGGCTGTGATTGGGGCAGTGAAGGGAATGAGCAGATGGAACCTGATGGAAGGTAACCCATGGTGGGGAGGTAGAGACCAAGGAAGTAACATGGCCATGGAAACCCCTCTCCTAGGAGGTAATGCCTATGTGGAGACCCAGAAGGTGAGGATAGCACAGAACCAGGCACAGAGAACAAGCAAGGATGATGCCTTAAGTGGAAAGGAGCTTGATTTAAGGAACAGAAAGAAAGACCAGTGACTCTGAGACTCCTGAGGAAGGGGGGAATATTATGAATGGAATCAGCAAGGTCACCAGTAGCTGGATTATGTAAGATCCTATAGGCCATGGTAAGGACTTTGTATTTAGTCCAAATGTAGGGGTGTATGGAACTTGAGTTGCATTTTCAATAGACAATCTTGTGTTCTTGGGGAGAATTGAAGGAGGGAGCAAAGGCAGAAATATCTCTTAGAAGGTTATTACCAACTCCAAAGGAAAGGCAATGTTGTTTTGATCTAGGTCTTGGTAGCAGAGGGAAGGATGGTGGCCAACTACATGTATGAGGGTGGAGGTGGGGTTGGGGGGGGAAGGATGAGGAAAAGGAAGTAATCAGGAGAGATTCCAGATTTGAATAGACCTGGAATCTATCCAATCTATTTAGTTGCTGTTGACTGAAATGAGGAAGAACAAATTTGGAAAGAGAACTCAAGACCTGGCTGGTGACTCTCATTTAATTTAAATATACCTGTGGCTTCATGTGTGGCTTGAGCAAAACTGAGGACTTCCTTGGTTTTTAAGAGCTGGAAAGGGTTTCTCTAGCTTTTAGGCAAGGTCCAAACAGATGTGATGCCTTCCGCATAACTGATCTCAGCAAGGGAGTCTCGTAACCTGCCTCCTCCACTCATAACACCCTCTGCCAGTGGTTCCAGTTAGCTAACCTCCATTCCTCATGCCACTACTAATGTCTGTCCTCATTTCTGTCGTCCACTGAGCTTATTGATGGCATCTCTTATTCTCTTTATCTGTTCACTAAAAATCACAAGCCCAAGTCACACTGTGTCTTATGACATGTGGTCTGTCCAGCCCAGAGCTTGTTGCTGACAGGGACACAAGGCTAGATTTTGAAAAAATAGGAGTTGCTATCTATGCTCTCACCTTTAACATCACATGTCCCTCACCTAACCCATTTGGGATGGATCATCCTGTATTATCCAGTTCTTTCTTGACCTGACTTCTGTTTCCAGCTTGTACCACCTCTTGCGCCACCAGTTCAATGTATTGATCTCCCCTTATTTTCTGACTTAATGCCTGGAGATGGTAAGATACCCTTATATAATACTCTCAAACCACCAGGGTCATATTACTCCATTTATTAAACACTTTCTAGGGAACATGCACCCCACCAAGCACTTCATGTGCATTATCTCATATAAGAACGCTCCGAATATTCATATTCCACTTTACAAATGAGACTTGAAAAGCTCTGAATATTCATATTCCACTTTACAAATGAGACTTGAAAAGCTTTAGCAAGTTGCCCCAGGTCACTCAGCTAGTGAGAAGTGGAAACCAGATTTGACCCCAAGTCCTCAGTCTCTAGTATCACTGTTGCTGCTCTCAAGGAAGAGAGGCCAGAGAGGCCTTTCAGAGGTTGAACACTCATGCTTTCTGTGCTGGACAGCCAGCTTTTTCTGTCATGGGAGTCAGTGTGGCCAGTGATGATGGCTTGGAGTCTTGAAATTTTGAATTTTGAAACAGTGGATTGGCAGGGGCCAGAGTGTATTAGTAACTACTATTAATTCACTTTGGGAGTGACAGGGCCACATTTGGTTGGTTCTAAGGGATCAGCAGTGTGGACAAAGGAACTCTGTAGACATCCAACACTCTTAATGGTGACTTGGGAAAACTTGAGAGAGCAGAGAGGTTGCCCCAAGTCAGAAAGATATTCCTACTTTATATACTATAGATAGATGATAGATAGATAGATAGATAGATAGATAGATAGATAGATAGATAGATATAGCCTAGGGCCACTCAAGTCTGAGAAGGTACATGCAGCTGGACAGGACTCCTTGTGTGTGTCCCTCTTGAGGGGAGACTCAGATCTGTGCACAACCCTTTCAGCAATGTCGTACACCCTCTGTGAAACGCCTAGACTGGAGTCTGGTCCTGAAATGTCCCCATTACTAAGCAAAGGTTGGGAGAGGCCCAGGTCCATCTTTGCTTTTAAAGCTCCTAGTGAAAGACAGATAGACAGAAAGAGTACACAAGAAGAAAAGAGTAAGAAAGAAAGAAGGGGGGGAGGGAGAAAGAGAAGGAAGGGAGAAAGAAAGGAAAGAAAAATGGAAATCAAGACTACTAAAATTGGTTTATGTTTTTCATTATTTAGTGAAACATCTTTTAACATAAAAATACTCCAATTGAGGTAGTCACAGGGTCATTATAGGATTTGTAAGATAACTGTGATTCAGAGCACCCTGCAGTTAGTGGGATCCAGTCAGTGCACCCCTGTGGCTGCAGAGCTCATTTGTAGGTAGCCTTGTAGTTTCTGAAGCCCCTTGTGAATTACCAGAATGTGTGACTTGAGCCACACGGCCCTCCTGGCTTCTCCATGGTAGTCATGGCCACAGAGAAAGAGAAAAGTCCTTCTGTTTCTAGGCAAGATTGTTATAGGCCAACATGACCCCCATCTATGTCCTTTTCTATAAGATAAACCTTTCAGACCAACCCAACTGATTTCAAAAGTCAAAACATTTTTTAAAAATTCATTATATGTATATTATTTCATTGTTCTCACAACCGCCCTCGGACGCTGTAAGCATTATTTAACCTGTTTGTGTGTCAGTTACATTATTTGTCCAAGGTCACGTAGCATATCCAAGATTAGAACCAGAACCTTTGACTTTGCAGTCTTTGAGTCTGACTATGCCACAAAGCCACACGAAGCCTAAATAGGAGGAGCCCAGTGAGCCTGAAAGGGAGCCTGGGGCAGTCCCTCTCCTGGGTGCCCCCGTGGGGGCGCACTTAGACCTTTCTGGATCTTCTCACTGTTTTCTTCTCTTCCTGTTCCTTCTCCTGGCTGGCTTGCCACCCCCACCACTCTGCTCCTCGCTTATGATACTTATTTTTCCATCCACAGCAAAACAATTCCCATCAAGGTAATTGATGATGAGGCGTATGAGAAAAACAAGAATTACTTCATTGAGATGATGGGCCCCCGCATGGTGGATATGAGTTTGCAGAAAGGTGTAGTACCCTGTCCTCCACACTAACGTTAACGTTCTTCTCTCCTCTCCTCTTCTGGTTCTTCCTTTCTCCAACCTATTTGTCTTCTTTTCCCCTTTCTTCTTCCTCTAATTCATGTCCCCTTGTTTTCTTTCTTGTTCTTTCTTTTCCTTTTTTTCCACCTCTCCTTCTCCTCTCTCTGATCCCAGCTCTGCCCTAACACCTGCCAGCCTGTCACATGGTATCCGTAAGAGGGATGTTCAAGAGGTAGTGGTAATTTTTGTGGGATGGAGAAATGGCTATGGGAAAAACACAAGACAGGGAGGGAGAAAGAGAGGGAGAGAGAGAGAGAGAGAGAGTCAGCCAGAGTCCAGAGTGTCATATATGGGGCTCTTTGCTTCTCCTGGATGGTGTCCTACACAGGAAAGAAAAAGATGACACAGCACAGCACCAGGCAGGAAGGCAACACCAGAGAACTGGCCCAGGTGCTCAGCACAGATTCCCATGGGGTAGCTGTTCTCAGGGCTAAGCTTATAGTCCCCAGACATTGGGAATCGATGTATTTGGATTTGGGTTCTATTTATGGTTCATCCCATTCCCCAGAGCAGGCCTTAGGAGCTCTCTTTCCTGCCATATTCCTGCTAGCAAGATGTGTTTCTCTCCCTGACCTTGATTGAGCTGAAAGTATAGGTTTGAGTTTCAGGTCTAGGTCACAGACCTACCTGCTGGACTCTCTTTTCCCTGCAAAGAGCATCTAAGTGTGGTGGCAGAGAGAATAGTGGAAGAGGGGATTCTCACTTGAGTGGGAGCTTTCCCAAGAGATAAAAGAATTTCTCAGAGTCGATGGAGCCTTTGCCTTCAACTTAAACGACTTCATACACCCCAGACTTCCAACAGGCAAGTCAGAACATCCTCTTCTGGATATATCATCTGTGTAAAAGGGGGAGCTATCAGTATTTGGGGGGGCAACGTTCCTTCCCTGGCAAGGCCATCAATCATGTCCCTCAGGCCATGCCCTTGGTCACAGAGCACCCCATTCCCAACCCACAGCGAGTCCCTGCAAGGGAAAAACTGCCAGGCTCACATCTCATAGGTAGCCCCAGGTTCCAATATCTAGGGCCTAGAGAGAAGTTCCTAGAAAATTCTTCTTGACAGTCATTTACTTTCATGTTTTGTCTACTGAGGGCAAGGTATGTAAAGGTGTCCAGAAATAGTGCCAAAAAGGGTAACCAAAAATGTACTCCTGAAACACACACACAAAACACAAATGCACGGCAAATCTTGTGTCTAACAAACCACCTCAGATCAGTCTACCTGATAGATCGCAAAGCTGAGTATGTCTTTAGAATGAAAGAGGAACATAAGAGGTTCTGATTAGACATTTTAGTCGTTGTTTGTTAGCACCTCTTTGCCCTTTAGAGAGCATTTAGGTCCTGGACCAAAAACAAAGTAAGCAAGAAATACCAATCATGGCTCCCTGCTGGGACCCACCAACCGCACTGTGGTTCCATGAAGGACCAAGATGGGGATGATCCAGATCCCCATAGCAACGTCTCTAATGACAATTGGCCTGAGCCAGCCTCATGCCAGTCTCTGATGGGAAGTGATTTTCAAGGAAATTTTGCTTCCCTGGATGACTTGTTTTTAAAAGAGATACCCAGAAATGAATAGAAACCTCCTTCACCATTTTCACCAGATCATCAGAATTAAGTAAGCCATCCCTGGAAAGTATCACCCCTATATGATAGAAGTACAAAGGTGATTTAGAATTTGATGACTTATATAGTTTTCTTTACATTTTCCCAGGAGTGCATCAGCTGTAAATATTGAAGGAGTCCTATATCATACTATGGTTAACACATACTTATTTTACATCCCACCACCAAAGCCCTGAGATAAAGAATGACAAAGATAGTAGGATTCTGCTTTCCTCTCTCTCTCTCTCTCTCTCTCTCATTTTCCTTCCTCATAAATACTTCACTTTAAAATTTTTCTTTATGAGGTACACATAAGTGAGTATAGATACAAGGAAGTGAAATGAGCTCCTAGCTAGATATTATTGACCTATTTCCTGTTGTAGAAGGGTCCTGGATCATTCCAGGTGGGCTGGTAGTTTACCTGCTTCCCAAAGAAATGCCAGTTATCATGTGACACCCAATGGAATGCGCTGCCCCACCCACTTCCTACTAAGCATCTGCAGGATCTAAGCTGACTCCTCCCCACCATTACCACCTTGTCCTTCCCCTTTCCCTCCTGTCCTCCTAGAATCCTTCCTTTGCCCACTTTTCCTTGCCTCCTGGCTCCCTTTCCTTCACACCCATAAGGAAACTACAACCAAGGAGACAAGAAAAGCTGAGACAGTTTTTGTTTTTTTCTGTTTTTTTAATATGAGAAAAATCAATCCACCATAGTCCTGTCAAATGCCACCATGGCGGGACCGGGCTGCATGTGCCAGGAGTGACGGGGAATGATTTTAAAGGCTGTGCTCCAAATGTCCAAAAAATCTACCGACCCAGTCGACACACTCTCTCTCTTGTTGTCCCTACAGGAAAACCATAAGGGTTAAAATAGTAGATGAGGAGGAATACGAAAGGCAAGAGAATTTCTTCATTGTCCTTGGTGAACCGAAATGGATGGAACGTGGAATATCAGGTGTGAGATTCTTTAAAAAACAAAACAAAATAAGACAACAACAGCAAAAAGAAAGAAAAAAATTTAAACTGAAAAGCAACAGCAACAAAAAGCAACTCTGTTTTTTCTCCCCCCATTTTCTTCCCTTTTCCTTTTTCCTCTTTTTTGACCAACGGACTTTTTTATTCTTTTCCCTCCTGTATTCTCGCTCTCACCCTGTTTCGGTGTCATCTCTGCCTTCTTAGCCTTAGCCGATTCCCCAGTCCTCCTTTCCCACCTTCTGGACAGCGCTGCAGCCTCAACTCCTCATTACCCTACTGAGTTACTTCCTTCTGCCTTGTGCTCCAATGATCTGATTACCACCGTCCCCTGCATTCTTCCCCACAGCCCCCACACATACATGGAACCTGTAAATGTGGAAACTCCTTGGTGGGTGGGGAGGAGAAGAAAAAGAAAGGAATGTGATGCCATGCATGTCTGCCCCTTCCCTGCCTTCTTCCCCTCCCACCCCTCACCCTCAAGCTTGGATTGAATGGGGAAGGGTCTGGGATGGGGTCCGGGGCCCATGTTGCAATGATGCTTTGACAGTTTTCTGCTGCATTCCCCAACCTTCCATGAGTGCTTGGCAGGCTATACACTTGCAGAGTGGTTCATAAACCCCTCTTCCCTTCATAGAGGTAAGTGTTTTATCTGACTATTTCATAGTTGGGGAGACCATGGCATGAGAAGGTATACCAAGTGTCAAAGGCCACAGCTTCTGAGACAGAGCTGGCTTCTGAGGTAGTCATATGATCTGGAATCCTGAACTAGTCTTTCTCCCCTTGACATCCACCCCATCTCACTTTACCTTTATTCCTAGCCCAAGGTAGGGAACTTTATTCAGGCTACTTTAGGACAATGCAATGCCTAAAGCAGAAAATTGGGAGTCTCAAAAAGAAAGCAGTAATTCCAGGTATGAAAATCTCTCCAGCCAGAAGGCCCTGGGGGAAAAAAAACTGACATTGGGCAGTCCCAGAGTATTGATTTATGGGTTTTCCAATAGAAGAAGGGCCTCTAAATGGTATTGGTGTTGATCCCTGAGAAACAATATGGTTCACGGAAGCCTGCCAATAGGTATATCACCCAGATCCCAAGGTAACCCTCATCCCACACCAGAGGAGTGGCCTCATCTCCTCCCTTTCTCAAGACATGCATCTTGGAATACCTGCTAGGGTTCCATTCCCAAGGGACTGATTATGTTGCAACCAAGGAAGATGTAAGGAAAGATTTCCTCCTTTGAAGAAAATGATTGGAAACTACTACTTCAAAGGTGCTGGAGGAATGTATGTGGGAATGAAAAAGGGTGCTTTTGGGCAATACCAAGAGAAGGACATTCACACTCCCCTTCAGGACAGATATGCTCCTGGGAGCCTCATGGAGGATGGAACAGTGAGACCCACTTGTTTGTCAAAAAAGGGTGATTATCCTGCAACTACTTCACACTCACATGACAAAGAGCAGCGTAAAGCCTTTCATTACAGGACAGATCTAAGAGATTCAGCAACTATACTCCTAAAGGCTTATCAACAGGTATGATGGATCAGTTCTCACTGTCTTCTGGGGACTCTCTGCAGATCTGACCAGTTCTGTGTCCAACCAGGTCTGGATATGCCTAGTGTTCTAGAGGCAAAAGCCCTCTCCATCTTCCATTACTCATCCTCTTCTTGCCACCTGATAGGATGTCTCCATGAGCCTGACTGCCAGAGTGCGGGGGGGAAAAAATCTGTAGTTCCATTGTTTAGATTGTTTCTGCCAGTCCTCCAGTTACTACCACTGAGAATATCCTCAGAAATTGTCTCAACACCTGCCCTACCTCATTCCCACCTCCCCTGTGCATTTACTCCACATTTTCATGATTGGCTGGATGCAGCAGACACCCAGGGCCATTGTAAACTAGTTTTATCAATTTCCACAGTCTCTGCTACTAAGGTCTAAATGAAAGCAGCACAAAAGATCATTCAGGATAGCTGGAAAGAAGGCAGTGGCTCTAGATAAGAATGGGTTGAAAGTCCATCCATGACTCTAGTCCATCAGTAAAGAGGCATCCTTTTTCTTCTCTGCCTCCCTAATAAATCCTGATCAACAGCAGGACAGGGAGTGACCTAAGATACATCTTAAAGAGAATTGGCCAAATGCAAATGCCTTTGGCTACTCCCCTTTTGAGAACACCCCTCCCCCCTACCTTTTTTACTCTGGACTCTTTGTCCAAAAGAGATGTCAGCAAAGTCCTGGTATGGCCTAGACCTGGGGAGTGAGTAGGTGAGGAGGCAAGGATCCTCCAGGTCTTCCCGGTGACCAAGATGCCAAGATGGAAGATGCCAAGAGAAAATATGTGCATTTCCTGACCTTCTGGTCTGTTGTCTATTTTCAGTTTCTTCAGATCTTCCCATATTTTGGCATTAGACCATAAGGTGAAAGGTCATACAACTTGATTATCTAGACTCAGGATCAAATGAAAACCCATCCTGATTTTTAGAATTCCCTGCTGTTCTCAGAGTGAGAAGCTATACAGTAGAAAGCTTTTCATTATCACTGCTGCGTGGGAGAGTCTTAGGCATTCAGAACAGCATATACTCTGCATGGTCAAAATGACAATTGTGTTATCAAAAAAAAAAAAAAAGAAAGAAAAGAAAAGGACTGTATTTGAAATAGCAGATTCTATTCTTGGCAAACAAAACAGACTTTAGAGGTGAGATTAAATGCTCTGAACAAGCAAGAAGAGGGTAAAGGGAGGATGAATAAGAAACATGGTTGCCCTGGCTTAGAGTAAGTGCTGGAGTCCAGAAGTAGACTTCTGAGAGCAACACTAAGCAGCATGACCAAGGCTGTTGGGCCTGGACACTGGGAACCTCATGTGGAAAGGAGAGCACCCCCCAGTCAGAGGGCTTGTTTGTGCCCCCTCTTACCGCATCAATGGGCTCACCCTGACAAGCTGCCCAGATGCTTCCAATTACTCACAGAGCTATGCTATTTCCTGTATGTCCCTGGGGTGTCTGAGCAGGGATAAATGATGCTCACCTGACCCTGGGGATCGATACAGGGGAAAGTTCAGCTGCAGATTCTCTCATCAGCAGCAGCAGGAAAAACACCCGGGAGGTATTATGTCACTCAGAATTGGCCTATCTGGATCTCACTGACCCATCTATAACTGCTAAGTGGAAAGTCTCAAATTCATGTAGACAATGACCAGAGAATGGTACAATATCAGCTGACTGCAAGCCCTCTCATTGTGATAGAAATGATTCTGGTGTTGGGAGGTACTTCTGAGTGAAAACCAGGGCAGTAGTGACCTTTCTAGAAGAGCTTCCCCTTGTCTGGCCTACCTGAGTGCACCGATGTGTTTGGGTTTCTGGTTTCCCCTGGAGCCCGGTTGGAGGCCAGGAGGGGCTCTGCTTTCATGAAGATCCATAGAAGGAGCAGAATGAACAAGCTCTCTTGCTATATCTGTCTATCTATCTATCTATCTATCTATCTATCTATCTATCTATCTATCATCTATCTATCTACCTATCTCAATGTAGCAAGGAGATTCACTCATCAATTACCCCCTTGGAATTCCATATGGGAGAAACCAGAAAAAGTCAACTGCTGTTTGCCCTGCTTATTATATACCATAAAAATTCTCAATCCACACATGTCATCAGTGGTTGTAACTGTGAGATGATGGATCACAGGCCTGAGTCGCATTCTTAGAGATTTTCAAAAGAAACAATTCACAGACACCACTCCCACTCCTTCCTTAGCACCTCAGTCACCAGCTGTACTAGGAGTATGTGGTGGGATGTTCCCAGCCTTTTATTTGACAAGAGCCAGGGAGTACAGTGCTGTACTAAGACACCATTGAGAGGAAGATGTGGTGTATCACGAGAATCTTTTAGCATAAGTACAAATTCAGGGGCCAGGGATACCCTGTGTTAGGTCCATCTAACCCAGCTTCCCAGTCCATGTAGGGGCCTTGTTATTTGTCATCTCCCACCTACAAATAGCTTTCTGTATGGCAGTTTCTCTGGTCCAGAATACCTGGGCTCTATTTAGCCTGTCCTTTCTGGAACAAAAACACCACCACCCAGAGATGCAGCAGCACAGGATCTATTAAAAAAATACAATTGCCGAAATAGGTGGCAAATAACAAACTTCTACTGAACATCTACTAGTTGCAGTGACTTCACTAGACACAGGTGATACAAAATGGTAGGAGTCCATGGCCCTAACCTCCAGACTATATCTATAAAAAGAAAATATTTTGCAGAAATTACCTTTTCACGAGGTCCTTCTCTGAGGGGAACTCAAAGTTCTGGCCCATGTTGTAACTAGAAAGCTATTTGTGGCCATGTTATAGGTACTGGGAAGCTAAGCATGATCTGGTTACAAGACTGGGGACAGAAGGCTGTTCCACTCTTGTAGGCCACTTCTCAGGACCCTAAACTGTTATTCAAGCCCCAGGGTCATATTTGCCACTGATAAACTGGCAACTCTATACAGTTTTCATGGTAACTGGATCCTCATTCTTTTACAGAATGAATATGATAACCTCATTCCTTAGAAGATCACAAATGACCAGCTGTGTCCCTGCTCCACTCACACGAATTCCCCCATCTTTATTCCTTCTCCCCTAGCCCCCAGAGTTGCAGACAAGGTGTGGAGAAAGTCAGGCTGCAGGGCTCTGGTGTTCACCAGTCCCTCTAGTGGCTCATACCTCTTGCTGCTGCTGCTGCTGCTGTGCATGCTCCAAATGCTGCCTTTTGCATGTGGCTGCAGAGCTCTCACCCACTAAGCTCACTGCTTTCCTTTTCCTGCTGCAACCACAAAGCTTGGGGATACTTTCAAGATGGGACCTTAATGCTCTTTCCTTTTCTTTCTTCCCTTGTCTGGTATCCATTTGCAAACAGCGCTCCTGTTGTCTCCAGGTAAGAGGTGTCTTGCCCCCTCTTTTCTACTTCTTGCCAGTGCCATTATTTAGTTTAAGAACAATGTCCTTTGATTTATTTAATAGGAACTGCGGGCTCAAGCTAACCTGACAAGTTCTTCTAAGGACTGAGAGGTTTATTTCCC
Source organism: Canis lupus dingo (assembly GCF_003254725.2). Lineage (NCBI taxonomy): Eukaryota > Metazoa > Chordata > Mammalia > Carnivora > Canidae > Canis > Canis lupus. The sequence continues at coordinate 43,885,800 of NC_064250.1, read as the reverse complement.
CACTTGAAGTAATTGTGAGGAAGTAGACAATTCTTGAGCACCACTTCTGTCAGCGGATGTGGGTAAAGGCATAGCTGGTCCTCTCTGGGACCAGGAAGAAAGTTGAAACTTACCAAAGAATCAGTGGGTCATAGACTTCTCCTGAGTCTTGATTCATCTGTCATCTCATGTTGTAGGGTAAGAGAAGATGAGAGTCAGGGCTGAATCTCCTAATAGGGTCATGATGGGATTTGAAAGAAAATACTTCAATCTTGAGAGAACCAGAGAAAAATAATCGGGAGCTGCTGTAAGAACATGAAAAGCAATTTTTAAAGAATCTGGAATTTTACTGATCCTGGAGATCTTCCATCTCATTACAGCTGAGACCTAAATTGCTAGAACTTTGGTTCATTTGTCATTGACCCTTGAAGTCATATATGCCATGAACAAGAAGAATTAGGATATTATGGGTGGTGGGGACAATTATCTGGCTGAAAATAGAAATTTTGGAGACTTTATTTTGGACATATTCTCATGAAGAATCTAGGTTCTATTGTAGGACATACACCTTTGAGAGTATGCTTGCATCAGTAGATTCAAATAATAAACAACATTTAACTTTGTGAGCAGATAGGAAAGCCTTTCCAGCATATCAGCAATACTATAACTCTCAGTGCAGGCAGAGTGAGCTATATAAGATGTCTCGGTTTAAATTAAAATAACACTTTAATTTCATCAGCTCTTTGAACATATAAAAAAAATTAAGAACATTTGAGAGGAAAGGTATCTTACAGAATTCATGAGTATTCAAAATTACATATGGGCTGTACCCTGGTCTTGAGAAGGGGCAATATATATATATTAAGGACATCTACCTCCCTGGAGCCTTTAAACAACAATAAAAATAGGTAAACCTCTACTTTTTTTCTTTCTGAAAAAAAAAAAAGACTCCAGCTTCCTTGACCACTTGCTTTGTCTTTATACCAAAAGGATAAGAACTGCCTCTGACCCCAGATATTCTACTATTCCCCCAGGATATTAATGCCATAGCATTGAGAGTTCCTTCACTTATCTTCTTGCCTGGGAAAGTATATGGGCTTCTTTGTTCCAACTCTTGCTTCTCCTCACCCCCACCACCACCAACACACATATACACAGAACAAAGATGGTAATATGGTTTCAGCATTCTTGTACTTTTAACATATTTGCAAAAACACCAATAGAAGCTAAAATAGGAAAAGAAGGTATCGTTTTCTAGATCTTTTCTAGTCTGTAAACTTCTAATCTAGAACCCCAGGATTAGACTTAAGACTCATTAGAAATATAAAATTCTTGTTTGAACTTTCCTGGATGGACAGGCAAACATGATTAAGAATGCCTGGTGGTGAAAGACGGAGAGTAAATATATTACTTCTGAGCTATACCACCAAATTCAGGGACCTGAGAGTGAGAGCACTAGCTGCATCACCCCATTTCTTTCTGAGGATACCTGTAGGAGATTCACGGCAATCTTTTCTTGTCTGGCCTGGCAAACTCTTTGTTCTTCCAGTATTTGTTCAATCTTTCATCCTATTCGTAGTCTCTCTCTCTTTCTCTTTTTCTCTCTCCCTCTATCCCCACACCCCCCTCCTTTCTGACATCTGAGAGTTTGTTCAGTCAGTCCCAATATCAAAATCACCTATCATTTATTCTCTTCACTTGAAATTCTGAGGAGTTACACAAGTTCTCAGAATCATTATGGTCTTTTATGGACTTGTCACCCTCTCAAGAAATTAATTTGAACATAAAGGAATGAACATAACAACAATAGAAAAAGTCAGAAATTACTACCAAATGAAGACACTAAATCAGAGTTGATTTAAAGGCATGTGAATCAATCTCTTAATCAATATATATGGAGTACCTCTGTGGGGCTGTGGGAGATCCAAAGATAGAGGATTGGTATTTGTCAAAGAGATTTTTGCAAAAAGCTAGATGGAAAAACTGGCTGTCACCACAGGAGTGGACAGGTCAGTAGGTAGATCAATATCCTGCCAGGTGGATATAGTGCCAGATTGATAGCTAGACAAGGGGTTAGACAGGTACATTTATATGTCACTGGAGAGCTCATTATATTTTGTATAAAGTTCTTGTGGCACATGTAAAGTATGACATGAGGGAATCAGGGAGGAAGAAGTAGAATAATACTGTCACTACTAGGATAGCCATTGTGATATGGTGCAAAAACCTACAAGTAGAGGGAAAAAGTATCCTTGCTTTTAAGAAATCTGTAAGTCTTATTTTAAAAGGCTTTTCCTCAGAGTGGCCTGCAGTCTGTCTTTCAGGATCATTGACTTCATAGCCAGAACCCTGGATGTACCCAGATTTATTTTCATAATTAACTAATAAAAGACTCAGAATCAATGGATTGAATAAAGTTAGGCTGCTAGAGGGTGTCTGCTCACTTAAAAATAAACAGGACATTGATCCTTGAGAAATAATTGCTTCTGAAAGCTGTCACCAACACTAACAAGAGGACAGCACCACGGACAGCTCCCAAACACTTTGGGATTGCCTTCTGTGTTTGGTGCCAGAAGCACTGAGTGAAAACAGCCAGCTCAGGAATCCTCCACATACTTTCTTACCGTCTTCATTCAGACAACTAAGAAAATCCTTATATAAAACAGCCTCTCTTCTAACTTACATTCTTGGCTTATCGTCTTTCCAGTGAATTCCTTTCCCTGCAGCTTCAAGAGCTCGAGTCTCACCCATCCCTACGCTTCACCAATTCCCAAATTAGAGAGAAAAGAAGACTTCCTTGGCCTCTGACCCACTTTGTCCTTGAGATTATCCAAGGGCTAAAGGATTCTCATGGGAGATTCACTATGTGGAATGAAATCAATTAAGGAACTGAATAAAAGAATTAATTGCATGTAAGAATGTGGACTTGGAAGGAAAGATGTTTAAATGATCTCTGAAAGAAGCAGGCTGCCAAGAGCAATTTTCTAATCAAAGGGGAATAAAAAGATTCAATCTCTATTTCACTCTAATCCAGAAAACATGCCTTCATGGTGAAGTGGTCTTAAAATGGACTCACCAGCTGAAGTGGAAAAATTTTCCCACCATTCAACATGAGAAGGGACCACTGGTAAATGAGTCAAGATGCTGAGAGATACAGAGAATGCCTCAAACAACAACAACAACAACAACAACAACACACACACACACAAAGGAAGAGCTTCTTTTTGGTTTTGATTGAATGAGTATTTCTGTTCCAGAGGAAATGTGCCTGGTTCCTACAGAAATCCTGAGGATTTTTCATTTGGAAAGTCATGAAATAATCTTTCAGGAGATCTTCCAAGTTTCTCACTGTGAGGATAACAGTCACTTGTATGGAGTGTAGATAAGCCTACTTTCTTCTCTATAGAGGGCACAGTCCCAAGGGTGTTGGAAACAGATGTTGACAAGAATCAGTAGACATACCCTTTGGATTAACATGTGGTTATGACCTCCAAGAACATTTATATCAAGTAGTTGAACAATTAGGCCCAACAATTCAAAATTGTTAAAGGCTTTGGTTCCCAACCCTCCAATATCTTACCAGATGACTTGAGGACTTCACTAGGTGCTATTTCTCATGAAAGTCTTTGGGTCAGGTTGCTCACCCAATTATAAAATGGAAGTAAAAGGACTGGGTGACAGGCACTGAGGGGGGGCACTTGACAGGATGAGCACTGGGTGTTATACTATATGTTGGCAAATCGAACTCCAATAAAAAAATATACAAAAAAGAGGAATAGTCTAATTTTTAAAAAAGGAAATAAAAATGTTTATACCAGGGCTGCAAGGGACCCTCTCATGATCTGATGGTCATAAAATATTCAGCATGTTATAGAAAGAGGCACTAAAAAGTACCTGAAGTCCCCATTCTTGAGAGCAGTTTGCTTTGTGCCCACTGCCTAATACTCTTGAGCTGTAGACTACTAGAGAGTGGTGAATGTGCTAAAGCTAGTCTGATTTTGCTTTGTTGCAGAGGTGACAGACAGGAAGCTGACTGTGGAGGAAGAGGAGGCCAAGAGGATAGCAGAGATGGGAAAGCCAGTACTGGGCGAACACCCCAAAGTAGAGGTCATCATTGAAGAGTCCTTTGAGTTCAAGGTCAGGCCACAAGTGAGATCTAATTGAATAACAGAATAACGTGATGGGAGGTAGAAGTTTTGTTCCAATTTCACCACTGAGATGTGAAGTTGAAACTGAACAAATCACTTACCCACCCCGTGTCAGTTAACCCATTTATAACATGGAAGCAATAGTGCCGGCCATTTAGATCCTAGGAATATTGGGAGAAAACATAACATAAGGAACATAAGGAAAAATGGGCTATAAAGTCCCTGGATATATCATCACTATTGTTTAACAGTATTTTAAAAACAAAGTTACTAAAATTTTCTACTCTGGAGCAAGGCTTATTGGCATCATGACTGTTAAGCTCTGTTGTATTGCTCAAAGTAACCGATATCCACCATCACAACCAAGGAAAAGGGACATAGAAAGACTGATCCAGAAGATATCATCCAAGGCCATTACACCCAGAACCCATGTGTATACGCCTGGAATGCAAGACATCTTTCATTCCCTTGAAGTGCCAGACTCCTCAACAGTTCTGAGCATTCTAACCTCATGATTCCAAGTTTTTATCTCTCTGACAGAATACGGTGGACAAACTGATCAAAAAGACAAACCTGGCCATGGTTGTGGGGACACATTCCTGGAGGGACCAGTTCATGGAGGCCATCACAGTCAGTGCAGGTAAGAGAGTCTCAGGAGGGGCACCGGCCTTGCTGGGAGAAGCAGGCAACACCAGAGAAGCAAGAATGCAGCCCCATCCGCAGCTACCAGTTTCTGGGAAAGCCTCTGTGTCCCAGCTCTAGTCCTTACTGTTTGCCTATTCTACTGGGTCACTTTGGAAAAGAATCATGGGATAGCTGGAACAGCATGGCTAACTCTGGTTTCAAATCCTGGCTCCACTGTGTGACCTAAGACAAATTATCCTCCCTGCACCACAATTTGAAAGAGGGAACCATGTCGACCTTTCTCGGCAAAGCAGAATGGTAGAGTCTGGTACCAAACAGGAACTCATTAAATTCTGGTTTCCATCATTCCTTCTCTCATTCTTTTGGTCCTCCCTTTCTGTTGAAGGGGGGACTGTTCTGATTAGAGATGCAGGGGTCCAGGGTTTGTAAAATCTCTGCACCGACACTGACAAACCTCTACCCTGGATGATTCCAGACCTCTCGTTTGCCATTTACCGACAGGCTCCCTCTGTGGTGGCCCACAGCACACCCAGGACCCCAGACAAGGTCTCTACACCACCATCGAAGCCTCCTTGTACGGCCTAGCTCTATTGGCCTCATCTGCTGTCACGAGGCTTTGTTGTCATAGCAACACACAGGGTCCTACCCCGAGGCCCTTGAGCCAAAGCAGAAGTAACGCCAGGAAAAGAGGGTGGCTGTGGCTGTCCCCACCCCCCATCTCACACCGCCTGCCTCAGATCCCTCCAGTTCTCCCTCTGATGACCTTACTTTGCCCCTAAAGAGACGATAAACAGAATATAGGCCACATCATCTAACCCTCTCCTTTCTCAAATGAGGGAACCGAGGCTCAGAAATACGAGGTGATTTATCCCAGCTTACAGATCCTCTTCTTGGCAAAGCTGCAACTGGAACCCAAGCATCTTATTTCCTGCTCTTTTCAAACCTAGCTTCCACTGATTGTGTCAAAACATAACAGAGGTTGCCCTGGACAAGGTGCCAGCGTGCCTCAGCACATCCTCTCCTCCCAGACTGCTGAATGGGCAACTCTGCCCACATTTCCTGGCAAGGACAATGGGGCCCCTGCCTGCTCTATCCCATGGGATATTAGGAGGATGGCGCTGGCTCTCTGGTATGCCCACATGATCTGGAATGACAGCCGCCCCTCTGGGGATGGATAACAACCAGAACCACGAGGTTATTGCAGCAGGCATGTCAGGAAAATTAGGGAGGCACTCCATCGTGTCCAGTAAAGAGAGGACACACAGCTGATTTCACTTTCTTCACCCAGGCAACCCAATGGAGCCTGCTCCACCCTCATCTCTGCTTCATTGCCTTGTCCCTCCTGTGCTCTACCCCCATCCTCTCTCTTTCTCCTTCTCTCCCTATTCCCCTGTCCTCTCCCTGCCACCCTCCTGGGTGCCCTGCATTCACATTGACTAGTGGCACCCCAACTTGGCTCCCATTACCTGGCTGTTTTCTGGCACCCAGGCCCTGTCCATGACCACTGCTCAGGAGAGAGCTGGAGTTTCCTGCCAGCTAATGCTTGCCATGTGGGTTGACTTGACTTTTTCGTGAATAAGAATCTGACCTCGCTGCCTTTCCCTGGGCCTGTCTTATCTTATCTCCAGCAGGGGACGAGGATGAGGATGAGTCAGGGGAGGAGAGGCTGCCATCCTGCTTTGACTATGTCATGCATTTTCTGACGGTCTTCTGGAAGGTGCTGTTTGCCTGCGTGCCCCCCACAGAGTACTGCCATGGCTGGGCCTGCTTCGTTGTGTCCATTCTCATCATTGGCATGCTTACAGCCATAATTGGGGACCTGGCCTCACACTTCGGCTGCACCATTGGCCTCAAAGATTCAGTCACAGCTGTGGTGTTCGTGGCATTCGGGACCTCTGTGCCAGGTAAGAGTAAGGGGTGCTTGGGTTTGCAAAGAGGTTATTACCAGATTCAAGTGACCCCCTACACTTTGCCTCATTACCTTCCTTACAACCTCAGATTTGAGCTTAACAGAGCCTCTGCCCAGAAGGTATGCAGAAGTCAAGGGGATTAATGATAATATTACTAGCAAGAGAGAGCTAAACATTTCTTGAACACTTTTGATGTCTCAGGCACTGTGTATGCTAAGCAGTTTACATGTTTTCTCTCTGTAATGCTCACTAAAACCCTATGTAATAGGGATTATTATCCTCACATGTCAAATGAGAAAACTGAGGTCCACAGGGTTAAGTCTACCGCCCATGTAAGTGGCCCACTTCCTTAACCTCCACGTTACATGAAGGCCCAAACAACGTAATTCAAAGAATATAGATCCTGTTCTTCCGTGTCCCTCTGGCAGTCACTGAGACTAAAGATTAGCCCACTTGAAAATGTCACAGTAGAAATGTTCACAAGCATTCTTGGCTTCCTCCTTAGAAAGATACATGTGAGTACAAATTGTCTCCTGGTGGGACAGGAGAGGAAGCTTCATGAGCTCTTGTCCTCTCCTATGATGAATTACATACTGTTTTCTTTTCTTATAAATACCCAAAGACACACAGGAGTAGGCATGAGCTTACTCATTCACTAGACAAATATTTACTGAGCCTGATGCATGAGGCTTTCATGGGAGGCAGGAGATGTGCTCCCCGCTCTGAGTGGAGCTCAGCAGCTAGTGACAGAACTGCACTCAACTCCCCTAATTGAAATCATCTCGGTAAGTTCAGTGACAAGAAAGCAGAGGTGCTGTGCAAGCATGGAACTAGGGGACCTGGGCTGGGTCAGGTTGTGGATTGCTTCCAAGAGAGACTTATATAAGCTGGGCTGGAATGACAAGGAGCAGTTAGCAGGCAGAAGGCTGTGTTAGCTCAGGCTCCTTGCTTAGTTCAGCTGGGTGTCCAGGGCATCTGAACCTGAACTCCTGGCAGGGGAGCCTCCCTGCTGCCACAGCAAAGAAGAGAAAACATCCTCCTCCAAGAGGGTGAGGCTGAGTCCTATCAGATAGGACTCTGCTGGCTGGACCGAGGGAAACCCTTCCTGGACTCAGAGAATAAATCCTTCCGAGGAGTAACTCAATGGACATGACACTCCAGAAAACCTCTTCCCCAAACCCCAGCCCAGAGTAGAGGGATTGTTTCATACATTAGTAATGCAAGAGGCTTGGGTATCCTGGAAATGTATCAGGTAGTAGGAAATTAGATGGATGATCCACGGGAGGCTTTGTGGTGGAGATACCCTGTGATCTCTGTTCTCAAGGCCTCAAGGGATGGGAGCTACTGGGCGGGGGAAGGAGCAGAACTATTACAGGGGAAAAGGAACACATGTGGGGAGAAATTCCAGGGGATCAGAGGCGGAAAAGCGAGGTCAGGCAAGAAAAAGCAAGAGGTTTTCTCTGGGAGATCTGAGAAAATTGGCAACAAGGAATCAAGCCAGGACAAGCAGGCAAGGAGAGCGCTTGGGACATTCCCAAGTCCTTGCAATTGGCCCAGGGAGCAGCTGGCAGCATTAGGGGCTTGATAAAGGTTATATGGTGGTGCACTTGGCTGGTTTCACGGCTTTGCCGGAGACTCTTTGGGGTGATGATATGCAAAGGGCCCTTCCATGAGGGCTTTAAGGCCAAATGTCTTATTACCTTGGGTAGATTCCTTGACCCTTTTTTTCCTTACCTGTGAAATAAAAGAGTGGCTAGATGTCCCTGACGGTCCTTCCAATGCCTACTATAGTCCATGCCAACATCTGAAGTCAAACAGCTTGCAGAACTCTGTGCCCCATATACTAACTATAGAGGCAGAGCCCTGTCTCCCTCGAGTCCATTCCTCATGGTTCCCTGGCGTGTCCTCTGTCCCCATAAATCCAGTGCCTAACACAATGCTGAGTCCAGGGGCATTGTGCCCTGTGTTACAGGAGCTAACACCCCACGTGATGGGTACAACCAGGCATCTACCCTAAGCAGCTTCCTGGGATGCCAAGGTTCCCTGGGCAGATTGTGGGATCTGGGGCAAAATCCCCTTGCTGAAAAAAAAAAAATAATCCAAAGGGAACAGCATGCCCACTCAGTAAATATCAGGACCGGTAGGCTCTTAGGGATCTTCAGACCCCAGCAGATGAGGAGCCTGAAGCCCAGAGAAGTGAGGTGACTTGTCCAAGGCCACACAGCTTGTTAATGGCAGAGCCCCTGCCTCTCCTTCCTCTGCTAGGCCTGGGGCCCCAGATGCCTCTGGACACACAGGGGGGCCCTCCGCATCGCAGGCTCCCTCCAGCCCCCACCATCTCTGCCTCTTTCCAGACATGTTTGCCAGCAAAGCCGCTGCCATCCAGGATATGTACTCTGATGCCTCCATCGGCAACGTCACGGGCAGCAACGCCATCAACGTCTTCCTGGGCATCGGCCTGGCCTGGTCCGTGGCCGCCATCTACTGGGCCCTGCAGGGACAGGAGTTCTACGTGTCCGCCGGCACGCTGGCCTTCTCGGTCACCCTCTTCACCATCTTCGCGTTCGTCTGCATCAGCGTGCTCCTGTACCGCCGGCGGCCCCACCTGGGCGGGGAGCTGGGTGGCCCCCGCGGCTGCAAGCTGGCCACGACATGGCTCTTCGTGAGCCTGTGGCTCCTCTACATACTCTTTGCCACGCTGGAGGCCTACTGCTACATCAGGGGCTTCTGAGCTGCGGAGTGGGGCCTCCGCAGCACAGGCCTCGGACTTCTCCTAAGAGAAGGGCACTTGGCCCCGGGACCGCGCGGCCTGGGCCTCCGGCAGAGGCGGCGGACCGAGCCCCAGGACCCTCGCCCCACCCAGGCCCCGCCGGCCGCCCACTGGAAGGGCAGAGTCTTAACCCATCAAACACAGCGGAGGAAACACCCACCTGACAAAGCATTTAATTCAATACAAACCAACAACAGCAACAAATCCACCTCCTCCCTGTCTCCCCAAGCCCTGGCCCCCGTCCACAGCAGAGGTCAGGCCCTTCCACCGCCTCCCGATTATTCCTCGGCTTCTCCCTCCCTGGGGGCAGGGCGTCCCCTGTCTTTCTGGGTCCCGCACAGCCCTGCTCCCTCCCGCAGCCCAGCCCGCCGGGGGGGACGGCAGGCCCAGCCCCAAGGCCCCTTTCCGGTTCTCGGTTCTCGGTTCTCTTCTCACCTCACCGTAGCCAGGACTGCTGGCTTTCCCATCTGGCGTCGCTCATTAGCTCATTGTTCGTTCCTTCCGTCTTGTCTTTCTGAAGTTAGTAACAAAGGTGCTGTGAAGGAATTCACGGTGCGTCGTTGATGACAGGTAGAGGCGAGGTCTCTCCACCGCCCCCCTCCCCTCTCCCTGGTAGCACTGTCTCTGTGGCCACCTGCGCACCCCCCCCCCCCACTCCGCTTGTCTTCTCCGTGGGAGAGTGATGGCCTCTGGCTGGAAGTGAGTTTGCATGCCCATGAGGAGCGCTGGAGATCAGGGGGCCGGGGCAGGAGGAGTGTTACATGCTTTCGTCCAAATCCAGTTTAAAAGAAAAAAGTCTGGTTCCCTTCCCTGCCCTTTCCAATTGCTTCTGTCTGTCTCGTTGTGTCCGTGTCTATACGTTTATCCTTCTGCAGGAAGACCCACCACGTGGGAGATGTGGGACAAAAATAGGAATGGTACGCTATGACCAAGGGCAGCTGGGGAAAAACAAAAGGGATAGATGGCTTTCTTGAGTATCTTTGGCTTCGTATCTGAGGCTGAGGAGAAGAGCTGTCCACCTCGTGAGATCTTGAAGAGGAAAGGTTATATTTAAAATGTCAGTGCTTCGGAGAAATGTCAGCGTCACCACCCCCTCACTTACTAACGTGCCACACTAAGAGGTCTGACTGTATTTCTTGAGGTACTGCGAACACTGAGAGGTTGATAAGAAAACTAGGGGCTCCTTCCACCTCTCCTGAACCCTCAGGTCATGTTTGAAAGCATTTTCACGAGATAGGAACTGGAATTTCTCATCTCTCCCACATTCCTGCTTGTTTTTAAACCTCATGAAGCTCTTTTTCCAGCCTGTGGGCTATTTCCTGCCCCAGTAAAGAGGCATCTTAGTTGCTATCATCCCACGGAGCCTGGGTTTATAGAAAGAGAGATTGCCGTGGCCTACAGACCTTCTCCCAACAAATTTGGAAAGGACCTGGCTTTAAAATACACACACACACACACACACACACACACACACACCAACACACATATGAAATCATCACAAAACTGCCCACAGATCTTTAGGCTTTCTGCATTGACATAAATACATTTTTTAAGGGGAAAAAAAGAGAAATTAAAAAACACCTGTTTAATTTTAAACACATTTTTTTCTTAAAAAAATAACTAAAAAAGAAACAGTGCTCATGTCATAAGCTATGTTGACAGTTGCCAGTGGAAATGTTGGGTTGGTTTAAAAAAAAATAAAAGCTATACTTATATCTCTCTAAATACAGCTTGCTTCTTCCATGTTTCTTCAGGAAAAGGTCCAGGGGGCCAGCTGGGGTTCTTTGGGAGCAGAAGTGGTTGAGGTGAAAGTGTTGTCTCCTATTTGTATATCCTGTCTGCATCTGCCATCCCCTCAGATCCCAGTGTGCCAGACCCAGTGTTTTTAAAGCAAAAAATACTTCAGGAAAATGCCACTTGTCAAAAGCTGGACGTTCGGACGCTGGAGGACAGGAGCAGCAGAGCTGCGGTGATGACGGGGAAGAGCATTTTGTATCAGAAAGGCACAGTGGAGCAGGAGGCCAGCCAGGCAAACAGGGCCCTGGATTTATAACCAATAGGCACATCCATTCATTCGTTTACTTATCATCCATTCAGCAGGTGGGTTTTGAACACAGTCTATGCATTGACCTACACTGGAATATAAGGAAGACCTCAAGCAACTCACAGTCCAGGGGCGAGGTTAACACTTTCTTAACCAAGGCTCTTTTGGCTGCAAGAAACAAATCCATTAACCTAGCCTAAGAAGTGGAGGGGGTCAATGCTGCAGAGGTCTGGGTTGGGGGGCGGTGGGGGGCTCCTATGGAACCCAAGGTAGAAGGCACAGCTGACTGTAGGATGCTGAAAGCCCTCAGGAACCAAGTTCATTCTCCCCCAAATGGCATAGTTCCCCAAGTCCTTACCCCCATCTCCCCATCAGACCTGGCCCCTTCCTCTCCCTCCCAAGGAGCTCCCTGTCCGCCCTGCTCATCTGACGTATGGTTGAGCACAGCCACCAGCCCGGACACTATGGCATGACCATACAGCTCCATTCCCACAATTGTCAGGGACATTCCTCTTCTCAGAGAGCGAATTCTCAATGGGAGAATGTGACCAATCTCCCATCCCCAAAGGGCCATTCCCAGAAAACAGAATCCTTTGATGGAGGCTGTTTCATGGTGGCCGGGGTGCCTGTGGAGTGGTGGCTTTGTCTGAACTCCTGCTCTGAACAACTCAGGTAAGAAGAGGGGTGACGTTATATGCACTATCGCCCTTTTCAAAAAGCCAAGTGATAGGAAGGAGCTCATGAAGTCTATGAACCACCAACGTACAACTAAAACTATAGTTCTATGTCATGAGTACTCTAAGAATGGCTTAAGCAGGTACCATGGGAAATACTGACTCAGCCTGGAAGCACCGGGAAAAACTTCACAGAGAATATGACATTTAAGTAGGATCTTGAAGGAAGAAAATACCTTGGTGAGGGGGCCCTGGTGTTGAAAGAGAGGCAGAAAGCAGCATGCTCCGAGGCATGGAGGTAAACCACAATACGGTGTCGTCCTGGAATAATGATGGTTGGCATGGAGTATAGAGTTCAAGAGGACACAACACAACACAAAAAACGTAGGCAAGGAGAAGGGTTTGGCTAACATGCTCATTTGGTTCTTTGCCAGCTACTAAGGTGAAAATGAAAAATGCCCTTTAGCTGATGATATGGTAGATGCAAACTCATGAGATCCGTTTGTACCTATCATTCCCACCTCCCGCCCTTTTTTAAAGATTTTATTTATTTATTTATTTATTTATTTATTTATTTATTTGAGAAACACAGAGGGGGGGGGGGAAGAGACACAGGCAGAGAGAGAAGCAGGCTCCATGAAGGGAGCCTGACGTGGGACTCAATCCCGGTTCTCCAGGATCACGCCCTGGGCTGAAGGCAGGGGCTTAACCACTGAGCCACCCAGGCTGCCCCTCATTCCCCCTTTTTGAGTCATTTCTGGCTTATCCTGATGTTAGGCTTTGTAAAGGGAGAAGCTGGGATAAATCAGAGTGAGTGGGAAAGAGGGTTGAGCAGAAAAGCCTGGGAACCTGAAGGCCTGAGTGCTGGTCTGGACGCCACCACGGCTCAGTTCTATGACCTGTACCGCTCCATCTCCACTCTGAATCGGACTACAAATAAGGTCCTTGACACACAAAATACAGTCTTAAACGGCCTCAGAGGCCTGTGACTTCTGTCTTTCACCCTGGCATGCTGGAATACGTACACAAAAGTGGTATGTGCATGTGCATGCATGAATGCATGCATGTGTGTGCACGTGTGTGTGTGTGTGTGTGTGTGTGTGTGTGTGTGACATCGAACTGCCTATCCACCTTACCTGATAGAGCATTGCGGATGTCCTTTAGTAATTCCTTGGCCCTATGGCCCGTGTATTAGTGTGAAAAAAGACATTGCCAGCCTTTGTGCACATGTTCATTTTCAGCACTTTTTACTGCCTGAGCCATATGTTCCCGTTCCCTTGATTCATTTGTTATCTAATGGCTAATATTAGCTGCTATAATAAATAAACCTCCAATATGACAGAGGCTTAACAAGATGGAAGTTTGCTTCCTCACTCATGCAATGACCCAGTGAGGATGTTCCCAAGTAGCAGATAGCTTTCTTCCACATGGTGATTCGGGAACTCGATTTCCTTCCATTTTGCAATTCTATCACTCTCCGGGGCCTTGGAGTCCCTTCAGCTGGGAGCAAACGGGAAGAAAATTAAAGAAGGCACACACACTTCTGATTGCCTTGCCTTCTTAAGTGATACTCACTACTTTTGCTTGTACTCCCATTAGTAAACACTAAATCACTTTATCCCGCCCAAATGCAGAGAACACTAGAAAATACAGATATGGCTAGGCAGGCACTTCTTAGTGTCCACTCTATTTTACAAGAAAATAAAATTTTTATGAATGTGTGCCTCTGCCATAACCCCTTTGTGATTAAAGATAGATAGATTTTTTAAAAGATTTTATTTATTTATTTATTTATTCATGAGAGACAGAGAGAGAGAGAGAGAGAAGCAGAGACACAGGCAGAGGGATAAGCAGGCTCCTTGCAGGGAGCCCGATGTGGGACTCGAACCCGGGTCTCCAGGATCACGCCCTGGGATGAAATCGACACTAAACCACTGAGCCACCGGAGCTGCCCAGATAGATATTTTTAATATCAATGGTCAAGTGCAATCTGACCTATGTCTATGTGAAGTTTTATGGTTTACAAAAAGACTTTTTTTATATATACATGTGTCTAAGTTGGATAAGATCCACAGAGGTAGATATTATTCTCATTTTATCACTGAAGTCCTGAGTGGCTAAATGATTGCCAGGAGCACATAGATCTTTAAGGCAGGACACAAACACAAGTCTCCTGACTGCGATTCTAAGCTTTTTTCAGAACATCATGGCCTCCAATGACAAACACCAGGACAAAGAACGAGGCTCCCAGGAGGCAGATCTAGCCCATGAGGGAGCCCCTTGGAAGCAGCCAGGATCCAGGGGGAAGGCAGAAGAAACCAGCCAGCAGCAGGCCCTCTCATCATCCTTCAGTTCCCTTCTCCTTCCCTTTGGCTACGTCCTTGCTGAGCAAGGAGCTTCCTCTAGAGGCAACTGAATGGATTGATGTTCCAGTAAGAGCCAAACTATAGAAATTTCCAAGGGGAAATTACACAACAGTACAGTGATCTGGGTTGAGGAGTCTAGCATTAAGGATGGAGAGTTACCTGGCCTCAGGGAGGGATTGGTCCAAAAGACATCTTCTTGAGAAACAGTATCCCAAAAGATTCCCAGAAAGTAAATAGATACCCTAGTAGGTAAGTCATGTGACATTTATTACATTGTCAGAAGAGAACAAGGGATCAAACTATCTGTATAAGAAATGAGATTAGCTCTTACTCATAAACTCAAAGGGAATTTATCATTCTATCTTAAATATCTGGAAAGGAAGTGACCCAAGGGAGACTTTGGTGCCTCAAAATCCTTAGATTCTGATTTCTAGTCTTAGTTTTTTTTGCTGTACCTCAGGTTTTTCCTGACCACCATATATATCAGCAGAGCGGGTTGTCATTCTGTTTCTCTCCAGTCCCCTTTATTAGAACTGTGTATTATATGACGGGGGGGAGGGGACTTCTACACTATGTGATAACTATTTGCTCTTCTGCTATGATCAACATTCTGGCTTGGATTCTCCTCATTCAGTAAATTTCTCTTTCCATGACTGTAGGACAGTAGTTAAAACCTGGTGGTCAGGAAGCTTGATGTGTTTAATCAATGAAGTGTTTTTTTAAATGGAATTAAACTAAAACAAATTACCCATGTTTTGAAATGAAAGCATTTTGTGTAAAATTGTGGACTTCAGCTTCTTTGGCCCATACTGTATAGGCATTCTCATGTGGCAATAAGCCATGGGTCTGATAAGTGGCCACCCTATGTAAAAAGGGTTTACTTTCTCAGTTCACTAGAGTCCCTACCCAGCCCACCTCTCTCATTCATATGATCCACCTGGCCCCTATAACCATTTGTACGTATGACATCTGCTATGGGGTCAAGGCTTGAGGTACTTGCATTTGGTTTTACACATATTGGTGCTACCATTTTTACCATTTTTGTGGTGTTTTAAACAAGTTATTTTAACCTCCTTATGCCTCAGTTTCTTAAAAAAATACATCTTTGCAAAAGTTAAATGAACCATCTTTTAAGACCATTACCATAGTGTCCAGTACCTAGCATACATCCTGGAAATGCTCCTTTAACTTTATTTGTGGTAAAATACTACAGCTTGTGCCATCAGGGTCTGAAGTGTTTGAGAGATCCAGCAGTGTTCCAAGGAAGTAGGTGGATGGCCTCAGGCCACTATGTCCAACATGGCATCCCTCCATCTGCTGGACTATGCAGGCTCCATGGAGGTGGGGTAAAACTCAGTAGTCTTGCTTCTGTGGAAACAGGTTTTTAGCTCCTTGGCCTGCAGGGGGCAGGGCGCAGAGGTTAAGATTTGGAGGGATGATCAATGGGTACCAGGACCCTCAAGTCAGGAAAGCCCCTTGGCACAATGGAGAAGTGAGACAGATATGTTTGGTATTAAAAAAAAAAGAGTGGCATGGGAAAGGGCAACAGGCCACATAGGGTCTTCTACGCTAATATGTAAGGCAGGTAGTGGTGGACAGAAACACCTATTGCCTTCAGAAGGAGGGGAAGCCTTGGGAGAATCTAAATTGTCTTAGTCATCTCACAGGTGAGTAGCGTAGTTGGACTTAACCTCTAGGTCTACCAGATTCTAAAGTAACCACTAACTACCTTCATATGCACTTGTTGAGTATATAAGACAAGCACTATTTATTTCATAGTATTTATTGATAGAGTGAGAAGCATGAATAGGATGACTTATTCTTGTTTTCCAAAGACTTTCCTGGGTTTAGCAATGAAATAAATTCCTATGTCCTAGGAAAACTTCAGTCCTGAGAAACTGGAGTTGTTAGTCACCCTAAAATATTATGACCACATTACACAGTAAGAATACAGTACCACTGCTACCTTTAAGTGGTAGTCTCTATACATGTACCTTCTACTGTGTAATGCTGTCATCTTTTACCAGCTATCCCATGTCCCATGACTCTCAGCCAGCATCTTAGCTGGATGAAGTTCTTCACTTGGCGAGATGACTCAAACTTTCATTCCCATAAAATTTCAATTCTTGGTCCATTGCTCTAGTTTTTTATTGATGAGCTCTTTCAGGCAAGGGACTATGAAGAGGAACCTCCAATGAATCCCCAGGTTCCAAATATAGTCTTTCTTTACCTCATTATATAGCAACAACCCAATTTCCCCCAAGTAATTAGGATAATCACCCCATTCAGTTCAGTGATCTTCTCTGCTTACTGTTTTTTTTTTTTTTTTTGGCATAAAGTGCCCCAAATGACTAGGGGGCAGGCTCAGCTTCCAAGCCATCAGAACCAAAACTGTGTTCTTTGGTGGAAGCATTTCTCCCTTGGGCATTACGGCCTCCAAACCTACTGAGCCCAAGGTTATAGGGACAAAAACCAAAACTCTTCAAAGTGTTTATTAGGCATAATAATGAGATGGATCACCCCCCACCCCCCATCTCCACCTCTTGGTTTCCAGACCTTTGTTTCCTGTTTAAGGGCAGTCAGCACTATATGCTGATATCCAATTTAAAGCATAAGTGCACTCAGTAGGATAGTAGGATCCCAACTAAAGGCATTATCACTTGGGATAGTAGGATCCCAACTTAAGGTATGATCTACTAGCTGGTGCTATAACTGAGCCTGCATCAGATCATTCCTATATAATGTCAAGCCGGCTGCCTTTAAGTTACGAGAAATGTGCTAAGACTAGTGCCTCTGATCAGAGGCAATGTTGTGAAAGATATCATGGCAATGGATAAGGCATGCTGAAATCCATGAATGGAGGAGATGTTAGCAGAAAACCTATGGGTAAATCCAAACCAAGGTTTTGTGTCCCTTCCCTGTGGAGCCTAACTGCTACCTCCTCCGTGATGAGAATGATCCAATGTAATCAACCTACTACCAAGTAACTAGCTGATCATTGTAGGAGATATAGTACAATATCAAGGGCCTATCAATTGCTATTAGCAGGTTGTCTGTCCATCCATCCATGGATAAATGAACCTCTTTGAAGGGACCCATGTACTCAAGCTAAACCATAGCCTCTATTTCTATTGCCAAGGCCATTTTATACATGGTCCACTGAACAGGCATCAGAGTGACTAGGGAAAAGGCCAACTAGATCCACAGCAGGAGTCAAATTGTCCATTTTATTATTGAGTCTCTATCACCATGATTGGTTTCAGGGTGGCATTCATGGAGAACACTAGTATTTTCATACTACAGTCCTCATTCAAGAGATCTATACATGCATATCTTCCCTAAACTTTCTTGTCACTGGTAGGCTTTCTTTCAAAGCCTCAATGATCCAATCATCTGTTATCCACTGCCTGAGTCAGTGTAGGTCTATAGTTCAGACCAAAGTGGATAATCATATACATGCCTGATGTTCTGTCTCCTTGGGAAGATTTCCGTTCACCACAGTCTTTGAGGACGACCCAAGTGGGGCTGTAGCATGGCGCTGTCCACTTCTGGCTGGTGCTGGCACGCTGTGCAGATCCACTCCCGAAGTGGGCTTGTGCTTTTTCCTCACTTGTTAACTGATAGAAGGGAATTATCTGTGAAACCATAGTGTGGTTGAAGGATAGGCAGCAAAGCTGCAGGTACAGGTACCACAGAAGTCTAGGTCACCTGTTTTTGCATTTACGGGCACCATCTTCACCGGACTGGCCTGGGTTCAATATTTGCACCTTCCATTTTATAATGGAATGCTGCCTTACAAGTCTTAATTTTATAGTTTTTTGGGTAAGGCACATGTTCTCTATGGTTAATTTAAGTCACATGTCACTTCATTTTTTCTCCTCCTGTGTCCTCAAGAGAACCAATAGTAGTGAGCATTTACTTAACGTAGTGATTTGGGCTCGGTCCATATCCCTGTCCTCTCAGTGCCTACAGGAGAGAAGGGACTGCTTTAGAGTTTCCTGGGGGTACTTCAACTCATCCATGTGCATATTCACAGCTTTTAATTTGTCTTTTTCTCCTATGTATGATATCTAAGGTCATACAAAGAATCAGGTGACTCCACACTTTTTATACTCATTGTTATTGCCCTCGTGACTAGGTGCTAGAACCACTTGATCTCCCAACAGCTTGCCCTCCAGTTTTGACCATGCCACATTCAGTGGTAATTTGAGTTATCATGATGCCACCATCTACCATGAGCTACCATTGTTACATTTGCCCTCATTATGGAAGTTATCCTTGGGTTGTTCATACATGACTGACCTAAACCCAGAGTCCCGTTGTATGAGTTTGTTTCCTGGTGCCACTTCCACTATCAATTCTGTATCAGTCAGAATCTCAATAGAAGCAAAGAACATTGAAATTGTGACAGACAAAAGGTGTGTAAGTGTTGGAAATCCAGGACCAGTAGCAGTGGAGCTGTTACCACCCCTTGGTACAAGTTTTAGGGGAAGAAGAGGTTTTTGGAACTGAGAGGGACAGTCATGTAGATAAGCCTCTTAGGAGCAATTGATGTCGAAAAACACAAACAGCCCTTGTCAATCTTATCAGAAGAACCAGGATAATTGCCCTGTCCGCCTTCCCTTCTCACTCTCCATCTCCATTTCCTGTTGGACTTCTGGTTATCCAGAGGGGAGAGGAGCTCCACTGATGCAGTTCACACAAGCCAGCCTTTCATGATAGAGCAGACAGTAGATGGAGAAGGGGAAAGAATACAACTAGAGAGTCAGGCAGGTGATTTCTGGCACACCATGTAGAGTTGTTGCAATGATTTTATGAGAGAACGAACCTAGCAAAGTACCTGACAGGTAATAAGCAGTCACAGGTGAAAACATAGGAAGTCCTGAGGGGTGATGCTAACTGCTCAAGGACACACAGCCAGTTTATAGCAAAGCCAGGTGGGGACTCTCATACTTGAAGCTGTCGCCACTGTCCCTCCTTGCCCTGATATTCCACATGGCTTTGCTACTGACATTCAGTTGTCACTTCACCCTTAGCTTCTCCTCAAGGAGCTAACTTCCTAGAATACAGCCCCTCATCGCACCTTATTGCAGTGGAATGGGTATCTCGTCATGCTATTTCTACCTTATTTCACCGCCTCAGCAAGTATATCTCATTAACCTCCTCCCTAAACATGTTTTAGATATTGACATTATGTACCACTCAGCACCGCAGTGGACACACTCCTTTCTTCATGGTTAATGGATTTTTCCATTCATAGACGTCATATCCCTCTTTAGATTTCCATATTAAGTGCTATTAAGAATACTAAATTAAGGGTCACAAAAAGTGGATTCTAATTCTGGCTTTTCCACAAGCTGGGTGTCTGATCTGAAGGCTACTTCACTTACTTGGTCTTGCATTTTTCATGCATAGACATTAGAGCAGATGATTTTCTAGGCTCCTCCCAGCACCAAAGTTCACTGATAATACAGAGGAAGAGGGGGAGGAAGATAGGTCCCAGAGAATGAGCCCCAGCTTTGCACAAGGCACTGTGCTCTGCACTTTACTCTCATTAATTCACTGAAACTCCGTGGTTACCCTGTGAGGAGGGATTATTATCCCCATTTTACAGATGAAGGATCTGGGACTCAGAGCAGACAAGTGATTTGCCCAGAGTCACCCAAATACTTCTTAGCAGCATCTGAATGTATCCTGGAATCCATCTGACACTGAAAAGCAAATTCTAAACCAATGATTCTCAAAGTATGGTTCCAGATGAGGAACACCAGCCTCACCTGGGAATTTATTATAAAAGCAAATTCTCAGGCTGTACCCTGACTCCCAACCACTGGGGATGGATCCTGGCAAACTGTGGTTAACAAGCCCTTCAAGTGAATCTGATGCTTTTTCAAAGATGAAGTCCATTGTTCCAAACCATCATGCTCTACTGTTCCCCCTCCCAAGTCTCTCATCATATACATCTCATTACATGCTCAAATACACAGAGAGCAATACGCTCTGTAAACACAGCCTCAGTGTCTTTCTACCTGTGTATCCAATTTTACCATCAAATGTGCTGATTGCATAATTCTTCCCACATAAACATCTCAGGGTATCTCACACACCTTTTAAATGTTTTACTATAACTGCCCTCATTCAAGTTTGCAAGATAGTCTAAGCCTTAGGGTGATGGCTCTAGTCTAGTGGAAGGGGCAGACATGAGAATGATTATTACCCAGGCAGTGATAGGTGCTAGGACGGATGTAGGAAGCAGCAGCATGTAATGAAAAAAGAAGTTGGGGATTTTTTTTCCAGACAGAAGTGATGCTTGGGTAGAGCTTCAAACATTAGCGAGAAGAATAATTATTGTTGTTGTGGAGATATTTTTGTTTCCATCTTAGGTCTTTTTTAAAAAATCAAACAAAAAGAAAATCTTTTCACCACCTCGAAGATTTCAGCTAACTGTCCCCCGCCGTGATAAATTAAGAAGAGACCTTAAAATAGAGACTCCAATTTTAACTATCTTCCCTCCTTAAAGCTCAGGGTGGTAGCGAGGTAAGAGCAGGGTGGTTTGGGAGCATTTAGGAGGAAGCACTGTGAATCAGATGAGGTGAACCAAGTTTTGAAGGATGAGGCATCATCAGCCATAAAGACAGATGACGGCATCCGTTCCAGGCAGTTTAGCAATGCTGCGGGGAGACTGAGAGCAGAGAGTGGTTCATTTGTGCAGATCTAGGTTCAAGTCCTGCTCTCGTTTTACTAGCAGGATGATCTTGACTATGTCACCTAAGGTCTTAAGTCTTCTATTTTTCACTCAGTTACATACTTAATATATTGCTATCTACTTTAGAGTTTAGGGGGTGGGGATAAAATACAATGATTGCAATGATTGTAATACTGCTGTAATTTATGCATCACACTGCATCATAGATTTGTGATTATTTATGTTGTTATTGACGCTGCTGTTGTTCCAGGAGGAGACATGAAACGTGAAGCCGTTGAGTAGCAGGTAGGACAGAGCACCATCACTTATTCGACTTGCAGAGAGCACAGAATATGGAAGCAACAGGGTTAACTGCATGCACACCAGGGCAGCATGGCAATATCCCAGGAATGGGATTGTATATTTGTGCAGCAAAGTGTGCATGGGAAGAGTGGCTGAAGATCAGGACCAGACCAAGAAGTTTAGTTTCTTGGGCTAAACTGAGGCAATTAGATTTATCCCAGAAGCTTAATATTAATCTACTGCTGTAACAAAATACCACAAGCAGGTGGCTTAAACAACAGAAATTTCTTTTCTCCCAGTTCTATAAGCTAGACATTCACAGTCAAGGTGCCATCAGGCTTGGCTTCTGGTTTGGCCTCTCCTCTTGGCTGCTAAATGGCCAGTTTCTCACTGTATCTAAGTGGCCTTTTCTCTCTGCACAGAGACATTCTCTGGTGTCTCCTCCTCTTCTTATAAGGACACCAGTCCTTTCTGATCTCATTTACCCTTAATGATCTCCTTTAAGGGACCATCTCCAAATACCGTCACAGTGGAAGTTAGGGCTTGAAAACACAATTCAGTGTCTGCCCCCCACCTACCCCCCAAGTCCCGAGGGACTCCAGGAGAGTACTGTGATCCCATTTGCCTTTCACTTAGCTCAGTCCTAGCCGTCCGCATCGTGGGCAGTTGAGGTGGGGAGTGGGTAGAGACCAGAGGCCATTCACAGCTCTGGACTCCTGCAAGAAGCAGATGGGATGGTGGTGGTATGGGCAGAGGGGAAGGCACAGAGAATTGGAGGGGGGCACCTACAGGACGTGGTGACTGACAGGAGAGACAGGGAAGGAAGGATGGTGAGGAGAGGAGGCAGGGAGGGCTCTGGGGTTCCAAGCTTGGGGAAGGCCTGGCAAGGACCTATAAGAGGCAGGTAGGGATGATGCGCCCAGTTTTAGGCATATCAGAGTTTTCAGGTCTGTGGGGCACCCAGGGGGAAGCGTCCAGGAGCCTGGACTCTACAGACCGGGCTGGGGTCTGAGACGGGGATAATCCCAGTAGCAGATTTCAGGTGCAGTCCCCATTCTCCTGAGCATCTGTTCTGGATGGGAAATAGCCCACACGCTGCCCTGCAAACCTAGTCACAAATGTGAAAACCTCAAACCCCAACAGCCTAGCAGAGACATCAGCCTATTTCTAGTTTGTTTTTCCAGTTTGAGGTGTCTCCTTCCTCCCACCCTTCTTCCCCCAGCCCCACCACGCCTCCCACCCACCCCATGCTTCTCCCAGGGGGTCAGCCCATCAGCCACACCACTAATTCCTTCCTGACTTTCTTCTCCCTCCCCCTGCACACTCTTTCTTGGTCTGCATCTTATCCTCCCCTCTCCTCACCCCCAAGCATGCACATCTCAGCTCTTCATTTTCTTCTGCCTTTCCTACTGATCGGCCCCATCATGTGGCTCCTCTCCAAGGGGGCCTTCTCACACCTGCCCTACTTGCTGACACCATGTTTGGTACAACTCCCTGTTGGGCACTGGCATTCAGGCTGTGTGGACCCCTCCCTCTCCACGTGTGCCTCCCTCTTCCCTGAAACACAGGAGCCGTGGATGCAAGACCAGCTTACCTGCTTGCAGTAGAGCACAGAGTCTGGCCAGAAAGGATCCAGGTCTGTGAAGCGAAGGGAACTGCCCAAAGCCAAAGGTGGTGGCTTGGTAGCTAAACAAGATAAGCTGATCTTCTGACTCTCAGTCCAGGACTTGTCCTGAGACACCTGGGAATTGATACCACAGGTGTGTAAGGCCACACAGACCCCTACTCTTTCACCTGAGCTGGGCTCTTGCTGCTGCCCAGGGCCACTCCTCACCGTCTCCTGCCGATGCCCCACCAGCCTCCCTGAAGATGATGCTGCAAAGCTTCCCTGCCCTCCTGCATCGAGCCTAGGGTCCTGCTCTGCTCTCTGGCTGTGAACCATCCTTGTCCCCACCAGGTCCCTTCCATGCCCAGTCAAGTGTTTTGAAGGGCCTGTGTTCAGGGAGGTCAGTTCGAACATCCTGGAATCAGCTCACCTCAGCCCAGGGTAGTTCTGGATCTCAAGAAAACAGAGTTTCTGTCTTTAAGAGGGAGGAGGTAGGCATGTGGGAAAGAATTGCTAAGCACTGAGCAGTGGGAAGATGGGAAAAATGAAAGGACTGGGGCTTCCACTTGTAGTTACAGGTCACATATCTAAAAGGACTCTCCTTGAGGAGATCCAATTGCTTCCATTGTGCCCGTGTTGCAGGGGGTTACTTGTGGGAATTTAGACCATGTTTTTATACAGCACAGAGGGCTATGTGAAGAATGAAGATGGGTGGGTCCCAGGGGTCCTGCCTGGCCCTGGGGTAGATGCCCCAAGGACAGACCTATCTGGGCCAGCAGGCCCATTAGAATTCTCAGATGGTAGGAACCCCTGGGGGTCCCTGGTCCTGGGACTGGAGCTACTAGGGGATTCCCTCTGGGATCAACTTCCCTTACATCTATCATTAAACCCACCGTAACAGTACTTGGAGGGGGGATATTTCTATTTCCCAAAAATTAGTGATAAAGGCCCAAAACTAAGAAAAAATATGCTAAGTGGGGCACCTGGGCAGCTCAATGGTTGAATGTCTGCCTTTGGCTCAGGTCATGATCCCCATATTTGGGGATCGAGTCCCACATCGGGGTCCCCACGGGGAGCCTGCTTCTCCCTCTGCCTATGTCTCTGCCTCTCTGTGAGATTATTTATAATAAATAAATAAAATCTTTTTTAAAATGCTAAGTATCCTGTATCCCAAAGAGCAACAGTTGGAGCCTGACACCCTCCCTGAGGAGAGCACAATACTTGAAGCAACTCTGCAACTAGCCACCCTTCCCCATCCCAATCCATAAAAGAAGGCTGCAGGAAGAGAGAGGAGAGTGAGAACCAGGAATCATTGTACTGCTTCCTCTCCTTGTCCTTGAAGCTGAAGAAGCAGGGAGACTCAGGGAGAATCACTCCTGGAGATTTAGGCCGGCTGCAGGCCTGATACCTCATTTTGCAATTGGACAATGCAGCAGCCTTGCTGACCAGCCTCCTCAACCTACTGCAGCAAGGCAGGGGAGAGGCAGAGACAAGACAGGAGGCACCAAGGGTCAGTCTGCTCCGGCGCAATGATGTGTGTTTCCCATGGATGAAGGGACACCCCAGAAGCGAGCCAGGCATGAGTCATATCACAGATACAAAACCACAGGCAGGCGCCTTAGAACAAAGTAGACATGGGGTACCCTGGTGTGGGGAAGTGTGAAAGAGGTCAAGCTAGAGCTGAATTTCCCACAGAAAGTCCCTGTGCAGTGGGGATGCTCACTCTAGGACCCGACTCGAGCCCCCCACAAGAGCCAGTACTGGGGCACCTACTACACAGTGGGCAATGTGAGAGGCTGCCACCAAGAACAGAGGAACACAGCTGTGGTCTGCTAAGAAGCCCGCATGGTTTTCCTCTCCCTCCTCCACTACCCCATCATTCGGAAGAGCTGAGTCATGACAAGGCAGAGGAGGAGTTGTCTCAGAGCCTGACCGAACCCCCTCCTCTCCTGCCAGCAGTCAGGGTGCCCGCTCAAGATGGTGCCAGGACAGGGGGGAAGAAGGATCTAAATCAAGCTGGAGAAGGAGGTTTTGTAATAGGCGGAACTGAGCTTACAATTAAGGGAAGTCGCTGGGAAGCTGTCATAAGGGATCTCAAGGTACATGGAAGGAAGGTGCAGTAGAGCACAGCAGAAAATAGTGACCACAAAGGACACATTCCACGTTTGTCCCCAGGGCCCTGAGATTCCTCACCTGGGGCTCTCTACCCTCTCTGAGTCAAGCACTGGGGAGCCTCCGTCACCAGAGATGTAGCTTCCAGGGGTGGGGTGCGTGATGGGGCGCTGAGACTCACAGGAGGGAGGGCACAGTCACACTGTACCATAAATGTGGTCTATCAGGAACAAGGGGCACAAAATGCGCCCCGTAAACTGTGAAAAGCAAGTCCTTTTGTTCTTGCACAACGTACAGATTGCCAATTTGTAATCAGTGTAGAAAAGAAAACACAAAGATAATCTACGTTGTGATAGTCGCCAGAGTTGTTCACTAAATATTTCTAATTCTACTCTGGGCATTTACCAGCTAGCTGCCTTTGAGTTAGGTGGGAACCGTGTGATTTGCTTTAGTCAATGAAATGTGGGCCATGCGACATGTCACTTCCAGATGGAAGTTTTAGGAACCGGAGTGCAATTTACCATGTGTCCCTCACCTCCCCGCCCCCCCCCCTTTTTTTAAATGATTTTATTTATTTATCCATGAGAGACACACAGAGAGAGGCAGAGACACAGGCAGAGGGAGAAGCAGGCTCCATGCAGAGAGCGGATGTGGGGCTCGATCCTAGGTCTCCAGGGTCACGCCCTGGGGGCAGACTCAACCGCTGAGCCACCCAGGCGTCCCTCACCTCCCCTTTCTTGCCTCCAGTTGTGGGTCCTGCGTGAGGACAACAAAGACGAGCGCCCCCTGCTGGCCGACGACGGCTAAGTCGCAGGAATGAGACCGCCTTTGTGGTCCAAGCGGTTGAGGGGCGCCGAGCCCCTTACTGCAGCCGCTCCGGGTCTCTCCGGATGCTTGGGAGGAGTACGCTAGCCCTGGGCCCATCACCCAGTGAAGAGGCCGCATCCTGAATGGTCAGGGTTGTCCTGGTCGGCTGTGCCCCAAACAGGATCGTGGACCATTAGCAACAGTCAGAGCTGGGCTGGGAAGACCCCGGGCAAAGGAACCCTGACAGGGCGCCCCTTGCCTGAGGCCGCACTGGTGACTGTTGGCCGGGGGTGACCTGGAAGAGTAGAAGGAACTGGCCAGAGCACTCACCGAGATTTGCTAAGAAATAACAAGAGAAACCCGTGTCACGCACTTAGCAACCCGTTCGGGGGGCAGGCATGTAACCAAGGTCATGACCTTTCTCCACATCAATTCATGGAAGTCACGCAAAAGGGAGTAGTGATTCCAGGCTATAGGGATGAGGGCTCGATTTGGTGGCACTGCATGAAAAAGGCAAAAGTGTCCCTTGTCCCCACCTGCACAATGGAACAGAAGCCAAGTGCCACAGAGCAGAAGATGGGGGTGTTGAGAAGGTCTGAGACCACACTCGTGCCCTCGTGGGCCATTCAGAAACTTGGGAGTAAATGGCCAGGGGACCAGCCTGGCTCTGTCTGGGTTTTCTCCTACAGGGCGTGGTGCGGCCAGCTTCCCATCCCCCACCCCGGGGTCCTCTAGAGAACCAGGGGTGCTTAGCAGCCTGCGGGCCTCTCCTCTGATGGCAGCACAAGCCCAGCGCTACCCCTCTCTCCTCACCCCTGCTGAAAATGCCCTCGCTCCTTCCCTCCCCCCGGAGGCTAGGCACGGCTCGGGAGGCTCCTGGTGAAGGAAAAAACAGGCTGGATCTGATCTGTCTTTTCCTTGACTGCTACCGGGAACGGTCCTCCTGGCCTTGGACAAGGCAGAGGCAGGCTGAACGGGGCTGCAGGCTGGCCCTGCACTCAAGTGTGAGCTCACACCTGGCCTCTCGCATGCCAGGCTGGGTCTCTCTACTGGAGGCCGGCTCTGCCTCATGGCTCCCGATGACACCCCACATGGGCCAGTGCCTCCCTTATGTCTCTCCTCCCAGTCCCTGAAGCCTGGGATAGGCCTCTGCAAACCAGTGGGCTTTTAATGAAACTCTAAACTGCTCTGAGAAAAATGTACTCAGAGCTGAATGCAACCACCTGGGGGCTGAGCCGGCCAGGAGGGAAGAGGCTGTTGTTCTGGCCCCTGGAGAAAGGCAGTCGGGAGAGGACAGAAAAGCTGGGGGTGGGGGGGTGGGGAGAGCCACCAGCAAGTCACTGAATTCCCAAGTCTGAATCCTGTGAAACGGTGAGAGAGACATGTCTCATTGGACTGTGGTCATAAATACCACAAGGCCTGTAGCTACAGTGAGCATGGAGCCTGGAGACAAGGTGTCCGCACTAAACCTGCGTGACAGACATTCAGGGGCTACACACTTGCCAGAAACACTTAGCTAGAGAAAGGGTTAGGGGAGAATTTTCCAGAGAAATTATGTTCTGTTCACCGGCAAAGGACAGAGGGGCAGAGTGTGGCAAAGGAAATCTGGACGAGATTGTCAGAGGGTGGTGAGGAAGCCACCTCCAGGGTCGTTTGTGCCTGAGGACAGGGGGGAAAGGGAGAGATGCTAGGAACACCAGGGAACATCTAGAGCCTCACATCAGCTGCTGCCAATGCCCCCGAAGCCCCCCAGCAATATGAGCCAGGCCGGGAGCCTCAACCTGACCCCCACGGATAGCATGAACCCCTTTGGGGGTCTGCACTCTGTCTAAGCTGCTTCCTACCTGGGGTCTTGAGATGGGGACTATGGCGGATGTGCCCAGCCCCACCAGCCTGAAGCCATGGAGTGGGCTTCCCCCCCAGTCCTGCCTGCAACATTGCCACCTTCCAGTGATGCTCTGGGGGGTGGGGTGGGGTGGGGCAGCTGTCTGGGGAGGCAAGAGGGAGAACTGCAGAGATGCACAAACATGTTAGGTGAGGGCCAAAGGGGTCAATGTCCTCACAGCAAAGTGCTGTGACACCTCGTGGCCACCTCCAGGTTCCCTTCTAGTCTGACAACTCGCACTTCCTAGAATCCGAGTGGCGGGCACCTGGACCAGGGAAAATAAACTTTTCAGAAAAAGAAACCTTTCCATCAGAGGGAGCCACCCAAAGAAAGAGGCAACAGCTACCAAGGTTCACCCATTTTTATTTTTTATAAAACAAGCTACAAAGATCTCCCTCCCTCCTCACAAAGGAAAGCCACACAGCACAGCCTAGACGTGTGTGAGAGCGAAGACGCCAGGGTTGGGGAAGGAGGGGGCTTCTGAATTTCCACAGGGAGCCACCCTCTCTGTGTTTTCATGCTTCCTCCGGGCCAGGGAAAGGGGCCCAGGCCTCCTGGAGGTCCATCTAGCTCTAGCACGCTGCCGT
This sequence comes from Canis lupus dingo, assembly GCF_003254725.2. Lineage (NCBI taxonomy): Eukaryota > Metazoa > Chordata > Mammalia > Carnivora > Canidae > Canis > Canis lupus. The sequence goes on along the minus strand of NC_064250.1, from coordinate 43,857,279 downwards.
GCCAGCAGGTCCCGGCCAACAAAGGGAGGGGGGCTCCCTTTCCTCCTTACCATGTTGGCCTGGGGCCTCCAGTCACCCCTGAGACAACCTCTAGGACTTGTTCCACAATAGCAAGAACCTTCTCTGGCCTGAGGCCCCACCGGAGCGTGTCCTGAAAAGGCCTCTAGTGGGCCACTGCTTATGGCGCCAATGCCTTCCAGACCCAAAATGGGGGACAGTCTGCTGAGGTGGGCGCACTTAGGGGAATGCTGGGTGGGACACCCGATGAGGCCAGATTTCCAAGAGCAATCCCATAGGGGCACCAGCCCCGGGCTACCTGCCCTCCTTCAATGCTGCCACAGCGGCTCAAGGGAAGAGACACTGTCCCTCGTTGCTCTCTGCGTGAGGGCTGTCTGAAGGGGCACAGCCACCACCCAGGCAGAGGAAGCCGGGGCAGCCTACAGGGGAATCCCAATAACATGTCTGTGGAAGGCTAGGCCTGGATTTCCTCCCAGCTGGGCTATTGGCCCTACACTTCCGGGGTCGGGGCAAGGGGGCCGGTGGCAGAAGTAGGAGGCCCAGGATCGGTTTTGGTCTGGAATTGGCCTTGAGCCTGGAAGCCCTTAGGGGTATTTGAGGGAATAGAAGGAACCTCGATATTAGGTTAAAAACCAATGAAACCATTGAGTTACCAATGAGATGACCAGCCCAACTCCTCCCTCAGGCTTGTGATAACCTCGAGGACAGGACGGCAAGGGGGGTACAGAGTGGAGAAGACCCCGTCTGACCCGGTGTAGAGAGGGCCAGCCTCAGGAAGCCTCACCTGTGCGTCCGCGGGGAGCTGGCCCTGCTCTCAGCAGAGGGGCCTTTGTCCTCGTCCCTCCACTGCTTAAACGTCCAACATCTACATAGAAGGCCCCACTGCATGTCTTTCTCTCCTTTGCCTCCCTTCTCGTGCTTTACAGAGTAGATGCTAAACATGGGTGAAAAGGTTTCAAACGATGTAATGCAAATCCTCCGAGGACCAGTGGGGTTACGAGGATGCTGGCGTCCCCATGGACGGATTGTGGGCCGCCTGAGGGTCTGGAGAGCAGGAACACATGGGCACGGGAGAATTGGTGCCGGTGCTGGCTACCGCCCTCCCTCTGGGGGCAGCTCCCATCTGTCCCCCAACCCAACCTCCTTCGAGAAGGCCAACTGCCCAGTGATTTGCCAGCTCTGACAGCTAAAGCAAGGGGCAGTACCCCCCTCCCACCAGAAAAGAACCGATGGAGTCGACAATATAATCTGCGGGCTCCAGTCTTTACGCACACACACAGGGTCAGTCTCCAAATGGAATCCAGGTGGGCTATGGGCACAGTCTGGGTTCTAGAAAGCTGGGCTATGTGTCCAGAGCCCCCGCCACAAGAGCAGGGAGAGGGAGGGGAATAAACAAACAGCAATGCCAACGCCTGTACAAAAGAACTATACAATTTACATATATATTTATGTACAGTATATAAATCTCTTTCTTCTCAGTCCCCGAAACAAACACCCTCCCCCCAAACCCGCCCCCCAAAAACCCCTCAAAGTTGTCAGTAGCAGATCCAAAAACTTACAATAAGAGAGAGAATAAACAGTCTTTTTCCCTTTCCTTTTCCCACTGTGGTATTAGATACTGGTGTTTAAAAATGCAACCAGAAAGAAAACACGCAAATGAGAGTTATCAAAAGTGCAAACACGGTGGGCACCACTCATGTTACATGGGATGTGGCCGGGCCTGGGGAGCTGGTGAAGGTTGGGCATCGGGCAGTCCGTCCTGCCTCCCTGGTCTCTCCACCTGCCCTGTGGTTTTCCACTCCTTAGACGAGGCGTCCTACTGAAGGGGAAGCAGAAGCAAGAAGTTAGAGGTGGGTTCGTGAGAAACCCAACTATACACACCAGTTTCATCAGAAGGTCAGCCTGTTAGATATGGGCTGGGTGGGATGCAAGGACCCTCAACGTGCAGATAAGCCCGAGTTTTACTGGCCCATCCTTGGCCACGGGGCATACCACAATGGCCCCTGAAACAAGTTTGGCATTCCAGAGACTAAGGCTTTGGCGAGGAAGCACAGCTGGGGGTGTGCAGTCTGTATAAACCATGTACCCCCAGATGCTAGCCTTTCAGCCTGGGAGGGCCAGGGGTGACTTTATACGTGGAGATGGCAGGACCCTTGTAGCACGAACTGATCTTTCTCTTGTGTCCTCAGCAAACAAACATGGAAAATGGGAGCCTGAGTAACTTGGCCAATGCCTCCACTCTTGCTGTACTACCAGGACTGCATCTAGGGGGCCCACGGAGGAGACCCCGGAAAGAAAGCAACTTACTGAATGGGTTTGGGCCTGCCTGTTTGTCCTGGGGGAAGCTGCCAAGACTACCACCTGCAACAAACAGAAACATATGATACTCAAGTGGCCTTGCCCCGGAGAACTGGTGGAGCTTCCTCTGTACCTGGCTGCCTGTCTCCTCCAACCTCTGGAATGAATGGACTCAGGAAGAGCCAAGGGTTGTGTGTACTCCCTGTTCTGTGGCTGTTGGTGGCCCTGTTCTGCCTGGGTGAAGCCACCACTGGCCAGCACCTTTAAACATAGGCTAGGCCTTCAGTAGGAGGCCTCTCTGAAATCCCCTCAGTTATTAGCTACAAAGGGCGTTGGTGCTGATGGACGTCTGCATAACCTTCTTGGGTCCTGGCTTTCCAAGTCAAAGAACATTAGGGGTGGAGGTAATCTTAGCGACCGTCTGGTCCAGCCCCTTCATCTAACAAATCTGCAAACTGAGGCTTGGAGCAATTGAGTGAGTTAACTAAGGTCCAAGTCTCACCCTGCTAATACCCGCTCTGCCCCATAGGGTGTTGACAGGTCCCGGAGACATAGGGTGTTGACAGGTCTTCTGCAGGGCCCAGGGCTCCTGGCGGAGGAGAGGTGGGTACATGAAGGGCTGGGCCACTCTGTGTGATCGCGGGAGGCCACGTGACTCTGTGCGTGGACCTTACCCCCGCTGGGTCAGTCTACAGAATGGGAATTGGGGCCACTGCGGTGCTGCCTCTGCTCTGCCTCTCACAGGACTGCTTGAAGACTGACTCAATCCATGAAGTGGAGACAGGGCTCTGAAGAGTAGGAGGTGCTCCGGGAACCCACGCCCACCCCTGGTCATGCGAACCCACAGCTCAACTGCCCCGTCTCCCAGTTACGCTAACATTCCTAAGGCCTGAGAACGAGCGACAGAACCCAGGGTGGGTGAGGCATGGGGTAGATATTGGTATGTCCGATTGTACAGATGAGGAAACAAGCCCGGAAAGAGAGTGATGGGCCCCGGGGCCGGCAGGCGGGCAGGGACCATCCCACCTGGCCCCGCATCCCATCATCACCTGCCCGTCCAGCAGCGCCTGCGGTCAGCGGTGAGCAGAAAGGTTCCCACACGGAGACAGGCGCCCAAGCGTGCTGCCCACCGCGCACTGGGAGAGGAAATGCACCCCGGGCAGGATCCGCCCCGGCTTGTGGAGGCTCGCGCTGATCCTTCACCCAAATCCCGTCATTCACCCCCGGGGCACCGTTACATGATAGTTGTAAGATGACCACATTGTCCCCGGGTTATGATGGTGGAACTGAGACCTGGAGACGGCACAGCTCTTCTGAGTTCAGACCCGGCTACGTCCTCCCAGGGCTGTGCTCTGAAGGGGGTCCAATGCGGGGGAGGAAAAGCCTGATCCCAGGGCGGGCAGCAGCCTCGGGCAATGCCAAGGGAGGGTTGGGATTTTTCACAAATGGAGGAAACAGTCTCCAGCCTGCTTGCCTCATGGGACGGTGACAATCATCCTGATGCAGATGCTTTATAAACTGGGAAGGACCAGCTAAGAAGGCCTGGCCCTCGGAACGTCTGACCCTTCCGTGCTGTGCAGACAGCTCAGCTCCCCAGTCAGCAGTTTTAGTAACAACACTTGTGTTCACGAAGCATTTCCAGAAAACGCGGTCCCTCAGATCCAACGCGAGGACACTCGTCCCTAAACTGCATGTGCTCCCCCAGCCCCCTGGGGCCCCCCATCTGGCATGCAAGCCCCTCTCAGCCCACCAGGGGGCACCGCATGACACCAGATGACCAACGCATGGGCTCATTCCTCACATGCCTTCTACCCAAGTGGCTTTTCTTCAGCTCCCCGGGAGCAGAGGGACCCAGAGAATCTGCCTTCAGCCGGTGGGTGTGTTCCTCTACTACTACCAATTCCTTTTGTGCATTCACCACAAGCCAGGTTACTGGGCTAAGCTCCTCACGTGCACCATCTTGTTAAATCTTCACACCAGGTCTATGAGACAGACACTTTCATCTCCATTTTGCAGACAAGGAAACTGAGGCTCAGAGAGCTTAGATGACTTGCCAAAGTTACAGGGCTAGTGAGTGGCAGAGCTGGGATTAAAAGCCAGGTATGTTTGACTTCAGAGCTTCTGTTCTTACCCAGGCCCCCAGCCCTGCCTCCCCTATGCCTCTCACTAATCGTCCTTTCTCCTGCAGGTGCTGCCTGCTTGGAAACTATGGGTCTCCCCGTGTGTTTCCTCTCGGCTACCTGCCCTGGCAGCCTCTACTCCTGCTCACGCCACCCCCACTGGGTCTGCTCCCCCACTTCTCCAGACTCACCACTGGTCTTGTCTCCCTTGGCCTTCCACCGAGACTGGCAAGCAAGATTGGCCTGCTCACCCAAGGGACCATCTTCAAACACTCTAGAGTCCTTCTCGTGGAGGAGACAGCATGCTCGCCTGGACATCCTGAGGCTGGGTGCAAGTGCCAGCTTGCTACCTCACGTGTGACCTCTGATCTCGACCAGAGTGCTATTCCTCTCTTGGCTCATCTAGACACCTCGACTGCAAAATGGGCTGAGGGCACGTGCACACACAGATGTGCTCACACACACACGCAGATATGCACAGAGAGACACATGTAGAGACACGTGCACATGCATACAAGTGCACAGACCATGCACTCAAGACACATGCCTGCATACACAGACATGCCCCAGGGGGACATGCACAGACGTGCCTATGCACAAACACGTGGGGAGACACGCACACCTGACGCAGGTACCCCAGCCATACTTTCAACCAGGCAGTGCATTCCAACGTCAGCAAGGGTCCCAGAAGCTCTTAGGCCTCTCCTGTCCCACTGCTGGGTCTCAGGAGAGAGGTGAGGGTGCTGGGCCATACCCCGAAGCACTTTAGAGGCCTCCCTGGGCAAAGCCGTGGAGGTAACTAGAAACTAACCCTTGTCCTCAGCGAGGTCTTCCAGGGTCAGCAGACACCCGGTGCCTGGCAAAGCTGTGGAGAAAGGCTGGGAAGGCCCTTTCTGCTCTGTGGACAAGAGGTCACCACACTCAGCCTCTCCTTGGCATCTGTGTGCTCTGTAGACTAGGGGACTGAGGGTAGAGCCGTTACAGATCCCTGTGAGTCCTTCCCTCCTCCATCCTTAACATGCTCCTGGGTGAGCCCAGGGTCTACACTAGCACTGGGTGCCCTCTTTCCAGTACTGGTCCTCTGCCTGTGCTCTGAGAAATGAGTGTAAGTGTGTAAAGTGTGATGTCGACACAGGGGGCAGCCCCTCACCCATGCGTTCACTCGGCTGACAAGGATGTGATGGTGCCATGCATGGCCCTGGGGCGGGGGGGCAGGGGGTGGCGCTGGAAGACTGCACTACACATGGTATGTGCTGCTGGTCAAGGCAATAATCTTAACAGTGATGCTGAACTTCTATCAGGTTCCTTCACTGTGTCGGGCACTGGCTAAATGTTTTCACTCCCTGTCCCACTGAATCAGCACGACAGTCCTATGAGGTAGATACCATGGTTATTCCCCTTGTACAGATGAAGACACTGAGAGCCAGAATGGCTGGGTAGTTTGTATATAGTAAAGGAGCTAGTCTGTGGCAGAGACGGGGTTTGAGTCATGACATTGCGCTGCATCCTGGGGACTCAGAGTACTGTGGGAACATGGAGAGGCATCCTCAATCAGACAGGAGTGCCCAGAGCGATGAGCTCACTCACCCAGGGTCACAGGCCCCAGAGCCAAAGCCGGAACCAGCTATGGAGGGGGTGGATCCCAAGACAGGGTACCTAGTGGTAATTCATCCACTTCCTGTCTACCCTTTGGGCTCACGGTGTCAGCTGAGGATTAGCACCAGGAAAAGCCCTTAGGTTTTCTCCCTGGGCAATGTCAGCCTTCTCATAGCTTCCACTTCATATAAATGAGTTCTCCTGCATGAAAGAACCACCCATCCTTCAGGTGCATCCAACTTGACGTGTCCAAACCATGGTGTTCCCCATCCCCCTATGCCTTTCTTCCATGTTGCCCAACTCAGCAAAGAGACTTACCCCCCAGTTGCCCAGACCAACCTCCATCCCTATAGCCACTTGGTTGCCAGAACGGCAGGTCTCCCTATCTCAAATCCACCCACTTCTCCTCACCCCCACTGTGCTCTCCTAACTCGAGCCTCTGTCATCTCAGGCCACAGCCTCCTGAGGGAACCCTGCCTGGCATGTCTGTGACCCCATTTCCCATCCTGCAGCCTGAATGATTTCTTTAAAGCAAAACCAATCCCATCATTTCTCTGCCTGAACCCCTGGGACGGCCCTCCGCTGCCCTTACGAAGTTGAGACTGTCCCCTTGTCTCCTGTCTGCCTCCTCCCCCCAGCACCTGCCACCATCAAATATGGATTCCAGTCACACTAAGGCCTCTCAGTTCCTCAACAACTGTCCCCTCACCTCAACACCTTCACTCTTCAGTCGCCACTGCTTACAACACTCCTCCCTCCACTGAACCCTTGGGCCAACCAACTCCTACCCATTCCTCAGGTATTGGCTTAGACTAGGGGTTGGCAAACTTATCTGTAAAGGACTAGGTAGTAGATATTTTAGGCCTTGTGGGCCATGTATCATCTCTCATTTGCTCTTCTTTTTTGAAAATTACATCCCTTTTAAAAATATAAAAACCATACTTAGCTCACAAGTCATACAAAAATAGGCCATGGACTAGATTGGGCCTTGGGCCTTAGGTTGGTTTAGATATCACTTCCTTCACAAAGTTTTCCAAGGCTGTGTGCCCCTGAGCTAATTTAGGTGCCCCTACATATGTTCTTACAATACTCCGTACTTGTTCTATCACGACAGAGATAATTAGGTTTTTGCCAGAATCCATGTTTTCCTCTTTCCAGGCTCCCAGCCTTCCTTATGGTGGGGGTGTGGTGGAACTAGTGGCAGTTCCAGCCAGTGAGATAGGAGAGGTGATGTGTGTCACTTCGGGACTGGCCCATTAAACTCCCCGACGTGCACTGCTCCGTGCTTGACTCCAGCTGGCCAACTAGGAATGGAAATGACCCCCAGGGTGACCTTGAAGCCACATAATAACGATGGTGGAATCATTCTCGGCCAAGATCTCAGAGTGACTGCACAGAGCAATGTCCCTCCTATTCGTCCCCCTACACACACATACACACACACACACACACACACACACACACACACGACCTGGAATCATGCTGAACTATTTACATGGGCGAGATGAACAAATTTCTCCTGCATTGAACCATTACATCTGTGGGTCTACTCGTCACTGCAGCCTGGCCTATCCTAACACACACTCTCAGCATCATAGCACTTACCACAGTGTCTGAAAATGTTTTCCTATCCATCTCCTGGGTAGACTGGAAGGACAGGGACCTTATCTGCTAGCTCCTTCACTGTGCCAGGCATCTAGCCCAGGGCAGAACACACTCTCCTAAGTAGTTGAATAAATGAGCACCTGGGCTCTCACCTACGGGGGGAGCCCTTGGTCCTTGTGTGCGGGTGGGAGGGGAGGCCACAAGTTCTTGAAGGCCAGCGAGCACTCACCTTCTTTGCTAACACCCAGGCAGCCCTTCAGCTCAGGCAGTGAGATGACCTTGTCCTTGTTCAGGTCACAGTAGTCAGTGAAACGCCGGGCACACTTCTTGGGCTTGGCTTTCTTCTTCACGTAGCGCTTGAAGGGCTTCATCTCCCGCTTGTTAATGTCGTTGCTACTGTTGCTGTCCAGCTGGCTGAAGTACCAGCGCACCACTCGCTCCTCCAGGGTGTGGCTGGGGTCTGGTTCGGAAAACCTGGGCCACAGGCAGACACCCCCACCCCGGTGATCACCACTCAGGAGCCTGTAGGGACTCTTAGCCCCACGGCCAGTCTCTCCCAGAGATGCCGGGGTCCTCCTACTGCACTGCCAGCAACCGGGAAGAAATGGCTCTTCTGAGCCCAGTGCCTCCCAGCCCTGCTCAGCCTGTAGCAGAATTGAGCCATCCTCTCCAGCTTGGTTCTCCAGACTGGAGAGTCTATATCTTAAGGGTCCCCAAGTAGGTCACCCTTATTATGTGAGCCTGTCCCACCCTCTACCATCGCCAGGAATGTTCTGGTACAAGATGGGTGCTCAATATATATTGGCTAGATTTAATTTACCAGAGTTAACCACGGCTGCGGTCCAAGTTGTCCTCCTGGCCTAGTGTTCACTGCCAGATAAGTTGCTGTTCACACATTAACTTGTACACTCAATGAACATGACTATGGGAAGAGGTGCTCTGAGCATGCGCCACAGCCAACACCGGGCCAGATTCTGGGAGGTGTTGCCCCAGCCTCAAACTGCTCGACATCTTGGTGAGACAGAGCCAACTTATTAGGCAGGGACAATTCACTGTGAGGTTCCCACAGTCCATTTATACATGGTATATAAAGGGGCAAAACCAATGCTTTTATGTGTAACTGTGCACATGCCCTACCCATCCATTTTATTTACTTATCCTCTATGTCCCCCTCGCAAAAAACATTCAGGCTGCTAGATAATATTTAAAACTTCTAGAGCCAATGACAGGTCTGTTCCAGAAAGGGTGACTGTGGCTCCTGCTCCCAGGGCTCGGCACGGAGTAAATATGGTCCAGGCCCTTGTGTTCAAGATCCTGGGCAACCTTCCCTTCGCCGGGGGAATAAGGCTGAGGTTGGGAGACCAGTGTCTTCAAATACTTAGTCTGCAGGACACTGAGTCAAACTATAGTATCACCACGGATCAGAAGTGGAGGCAGAGGGTCTCACTGTCACACAGGGATCCTGGCCCAGGGCTTCTGGGCTGCCAGCACATTCTAAAACTATCTGGCAAGAAAAATATCCAAGGCTCTTGCCAATACCTTGGGGCTCTTCCCTGGGGGTTTGCTGAGTTTTCCAGAAAGGAGGGGACCATCTCTGACCCCACCCTTGTGAAGGAGCCAGCAAACTCTTTCCCTTTCCCACCCCCAAGTGACCTCAACGTTTAGGGGAAAAGAAGTTTCATTACCACAAAGAAGCCAGGCATCCCTGCTAGAAGCCCATTCCTAATTAAGTGCACTGCAGTCCCAGGCAGGCCTCCCTGGGCATCCTGGGCTGATTCCAAGACAGCACAATTACTGGATCTGCCAGCTGGACTTCATCCTGACAGGTTTAATGCTGGGAGTACCTGGGAAAGGTGTGAGGGACCATCTGCCCCTGGCTCTCTGGGAACCTGCCTAGTCTATCATGGAAAGCATGCTCAGAAGGTCTTTGAAACAGACGTGGAGTTGTGGAACTCAGATTTTTGTTTCTGCCAGCACATGGTATTTTGGTGCTCCTTCTGTTTTACCCACAACATTTGCTCTCAAGCCTGCAGGGTATACCAGATGAGCAGCAGAAAAATTCTCTATCAAGATGTTCATGATGCAGGAGGGAAGGTGGCCGGCTCCCTCTCAGAGCACCCTGCCTGCCTGTGTTCCCCTAAATGAGAGGGAGGCCTAGAGCTGCGGAGGAGAGCCAAGAGCCCCAAGGGAGGTGCTCCAGCCATTCCCACTGAGAACTCTCTCTCTGGGCGACTCCCGCCAGGGGCCATGAGAGCCCCATGGCGGCAAAGGCAGCTCTTTCTTTAACCTTTAGGCTCAGCATAGCGTCATGTCTACCTAGAGGCTGGAATAATAAAGCCTCAGTCGCTGAGCCGGGAAGGGATGAGGTCATCCCGCCCAGCCGCCCTGCCAAGAGAGGCCCACTGCCTCTGACACGTGTTGCTGGGGCTCCTGCCTGTCCTGTCCAGTTCTCAGCGACTCCACTGAGGGAGCTCCCATACCTTCCTTTGGGCTGGTCCATGCAAGAAGCAGCTCTTCTCCCCACTTTATAACTTCTGGGGATTTCCTCCTGCACAGAGTGACCATCATTTGGCTCCTGCTCCTTCTTCCTTCCTTTTCTCCTGACTCCCTCCTGCCCTATCTCCCTTGTCTGATGGGTCCTGTCCTCCTCACTCCGAGGATACTCACTTCCCAGGGAAAAGCCCTCCGAGGCCCCTCCAAGCTGTGACTCTGGTTCCCTCAACCCTGCCACACTGTCAACCTGACCTGTGGACCCCAAGCGTCTTGCCTCTTCTTCCTTCTTCCACAGCTAGTATAGGGCTCCCTGCTTCTGAACTCCTCTAATTTCCAGAAACCTACATCCCACGCCCACTCTTGATAACAGAGCCCAGCTCCACATGTGATCCTGGCAGTGCCAGGGTCCGACTTTGAAACCTAACACTTTGCCCTGGCCAAGCTCCAAGTGCATTTAAAGCAAGAATTTCTTAGCTTTGAGGGATCACGGACTCTTCTGAGAACCTAAATGAAGCTATAGTCTTCTCTGGAACAATGCATACGTACATAGCACTCTGCTGAATTTGGGGGTTTAATGGACTCCCTAAACTTCATCCAGGCTCATGGACTCCGGTAAAGAATCCTTGATCTAGAGGGAGGAGACTCCAGCCATGGCCCCAGAGAATGGTCAACCATAAGCCTTCTGGAAGGAGATGGGGCAAGACAAAGGGTAGTAGCTAGAGGGTCCTCCATACTTCCAGCAAAACATAATAGAAAACTACTGAGGGTATTTAGTCTATACTCTGAAACCAAGTTTCTGAGTTTACAACAGCCTTAAGTCCCTACCATACTTCATACAAGATCAAGTCAAGACGAGATAGATCAGAAGTCCAGGTTTAGTCAAACCAGTAGGTGCAAAAGAAGAGCCTAAAGAGGTCTCAGTTAGCTAAGGAGAAGGTGAGATTTTTCCCAGGGGAGTGCTGGATGGCTGGGGCAAAAGGGCCTCCCCCAGAGTTTCTGAATCCTCTCAAGCAATCATATTGGAGCCCCTTCCATCACAGTTAGACTCCCTCAAACTTACCCCTGACCTCAAAGCCATACCCCACTGATCCCTCCAGCTCTTGCAGCCTTCTAGAAGTATTTTCTAAAAACACTGGCAACTTGCACTCCTAGCTCTAGGCTTACTTACACTAGCATCAAACCTCCAACCTTTCTCTCATATATGTACACACCATCCCTGCTGGAGATCATGACTGCTGGAATCCAAATCTGCTCATCAGGCAAGGGCTGGGGACCCTACATCAGAGTTCCATAAATCAGTTCACATCACTGGTGCATGCCCGGGGCTTCCCTATAGGCGAGGTTCCACCTCTGCTAGAAGGATTCATTGAGTGTGTAGAGTTATCCAAGCCTCCTTGGATGTGTGGTATGTGGAAAGTTACATTCAAAGGATACTAAGGGCAGCCCGGGGGGCTCAGCGGTTTAGCGCCGCCTTCAGTCCAGGGTGTGATCCCGGAGACCGGGGATCGAGTCCCACGTCAGGCTCCCTGCATGGAGCCGGCTTCTCCCTCTGCCTGTGTCTCTGTCTCTGTCTCTCTCTCTCTCTGAATAAATAAATAAAACCTTAAAAAAAAAAAAAAAGGATACCAAATTCCAGATTTTGGAAAAACAAATCCAAAGACTGATGTCAGCTCTGTCTCTGGGCTGTTTTGGTGGCTGTCTTGTTGACTCCTGCCTCCAGGGAGGAGGAAGCCCACTCAAGTTAAGTTCCTCCCGGGACTGGCCCCACTGAGTTGTCTCCCAAATTGAGAGGTGACAGGTGCTGCCCATCTTCTGCAACACTTTCAGTTTTGCTTCTGCAGCCTAATCCTGCCAGGCCTTGGCTGCAATGCACAGCTGAAGAGCCAGCCCCATTCGCCACAAGAAAACTTGCTTTGGCCAAGATCTTGGGCCTTGTTCTGCTGTCCCAAGCAGTTTTAAAGAAGGTGAGGTGGGATGGCCTGGAAGCACTAGCCAAGCCAAGCAGACCAACTGAGCCCCATCTGGAGTGGGGTCCAGGCCCTGCCAGCTGTGCGGGCGGGTGGAGCTGGGAAATGCTAAGTCAGCCACATTCCAGCCTCTTCCTTACAAGGCCATCAACAAGTAACTGAGCTGGGCAGGAAGGAGGGAGCCACAGTACAAATGGTCTCTCCTTGGGGGACCACAGGAGGGGCCAGAAGGCTCACACAGTCCATCCCATGTCCCCTCAAAGTTGACTTTCTCTAGGGTGAGACGGAAAAAGGAGAGGGTTTCCTCACTCAAGAAGACTCTGCCAGCTGGGATCTCAGAACTCTTCCTTTGGATCTGATAAATGCTAATGGGTGCCATGGGAGGGCTGATGTAAGGGGAAGCTCTCCTCCTGGAGCCCTGGTGGGCAGAACCATGAGGATAAGTCAATCATCCCCCAAACCTTCACTGAGAACGGCCATCCTTCAGTGATACTTGCAGGCTGCCCCTCCCATGCACTAACCAAAGATGTTTCCATGGACACCCCATTCTACTTTGCCTATTCTTAGATTTGACCAGTACCGCTTTCTCCCTGTAAATCACGCTGGTAGGCCAGAAAGGGAAGCAGACATCTCCCCTCCCTGCCATGTCCTATAATTAATAAGCCTTCTTCAAACCTGATTAATTTCACCACAAAGGCTCCCTCAAACCATTCTTTCCCCCATAGCTGTAGTGTGGCCTCCCCTCACCTATCCCTCTGATGATAGCTATAACCTTCCCACCTCATCTTGCTCTCTTCCCATCCAGCTTGCCTCAAGCTTTCAAGATGATTTTTCAGAAATGCTCACTTAATCATGGGCATCGTGCTGCCCTTGGCATGAATTGCAAGGCCTGGTGTGATCTGGACTCTGCCCAAATCTATAGCCTTACCTTTTGCCTGCCTCCCAGATTTAAGTCATACTTCTTCTTCTTCTTCTTCTTCTTCTTCTTCTTCTTCTTCTTTTTTTTAAGTCATACTTCTTATGACTCTTTGCACAGGTCCTACCTGGGGCCCCTCTGCCCCAGTCCATCTCGGTTGGTCACACATGAAGATGTGGCTCAAATGTTATCTCCTATATAAAGTCTTCCCTCTCATGCCCACCCGCTACTGAGTCCCTGTGGCACTTTCTTGGCCTCTATTAAGACACTGACTTCATAGTGTGATCATGGGATTATATACCTCTTCTCTCAACCAGACCAAAGCTCCTCCAGGCCAGGGACTGACTATGCCGTTGTCCCCGGTTGAATCCAAAACCCAACACAGAGCTTATGCCTGGGGAGAATGGAGATATAAGAGTTTGTGCAAAGCCAAAATCTCCAGGCCCGACAGATGGTAGGTGAGGAGAAGACACGCCTTCCTTGTCCCTTCTTCCCACTGGCCCCAATAATGGTCAGCCTCAACTACCAGACCCTGAGAGGATGTAAGAGGGATCCGAGGTATCTTCCTTGACTTTAGCCTTCTGTGCCTAGAGTCTCAATTCTGCATGAATTCAGGACCAAGGCCAAAACCCAAGAAGCCTTGATTCCCAGATCCTCTTCAACAGCCCTATTCTAGATGTGCTGTCCAACCTTCAGCGGCCCTGTGCCTTTGCTCTTTCCTCATAGAAGAGTGCCTGGCCAGGGCCCACCCATACGGTGCCCCAAGTCTCTTGGGCCCATCCAGAGTGCTGTTGGGCCCTGATGACAAAGAAGCACCATGGTGAATTTGATGGCTAGATTTGGCCTCACAGTTTGTCTTGCAGCAGTCAGTGAACTCCAGGAAGCCTTCTCAAGGCATGCCTCTCTGTATCAAGTAGGGATCCATCCATCTAGCCACTCATCCTTCTAGCTGTTTATTCATTCAGCAAATATTGATTGGTCATCTACTATGTGCCAGGGACTATTCTGAGTTCTAGGAATACAGCTGGGAAGAAGGCAGACAATGTTCCTTCTCTATAGAACTTAAATTTTCATTAAGTAGGGGTGAGACAGACAATAAACAAGCCAGCAAAATATAAGCTAGTGCTTGGCTGAGAAATTCAAAAGAGATGTGGTGATGGAGTGTGACTGCCAGCCCCTTTGGACTGGTTGGTTGCTACGAAGGTGACATTTCAACAGATAATCGGGGACCATCACTGGAGGATGGGGCCTCCTATTCCAGGCAAGGGCAGGCAGGAACCCCAAGGGTTCAGGTTCAAGGCCTGTTTGAGGAACTGAGAAGGACCAGCAGCAGGAGCACAATGATGGGAGGGAGGTCATGGCCAGTGAGACCCTCCTGCAGGGTCAGTTCAGGTTGGAACTAGAGCCTACCCTAAATAGAATGAGAGACTCTGGAGGGCTTTAGACCCAGGAAAGCTGGAAAGCCTGACAGCAAGCAGCCTCCCCGTACAAGTGCTTCTCTCTCTTTCTTCCAGGCTCCTCAACCTCCCCGGCCTCCAACCCTCTTGCTGGATTTCTAAACTATTTCTTGGTTCATCTTGCCTGTCCTTTGATTACGAGTGTAGCCTCTAGGTAACACAATTACCAGTGTGGTTCAAACTTCATTCCCATCAAAACCAAACACAGTTTGGCATAATAGGAGCTTAAAATGAAAAACATGTTTAGGAAAGAATTTTTTTTAAATTTCTCCCAACTCTGTAGTACACCTAAAAAAGAGGGTTTTCAAAAAGAAAAACAACAACAACAACAACAAAAAAACCTCTTCCCTGAGGACACATTGGTATTAAAAACATTATAAACTTCTTAGTTTTTATTTTCTGTAAAGATCACTTCAGCCTGCGATTTGAGGGCAAGGCATCAGTCCTGATGTCTTCCAGCTGGTGATGGGGTGAGAGGGACCTGCCTGTGTCCTCAGCCCCTGTGGAGCCCTCACCCACTGGCCCAGGACCCAGCTGGGGTTGGTACTTTCCTGGTGCCTTCAGTCCACCTGGGGCTCAAGCCAGACCATGCTCAAGGGCCCGTCTCCCAAGGCAGCAAGTGGGACCAACTTGAAATCTCGTTTCTTCAGGAGTGCTGCAAGAGCACCAGGCAGGCTCTCTCAGCGGCTGGTCAGAGCCAGCAGCACTGGGGGGCTGTGGGTGGGAAACACCCAGACTTGGCATTTTTAAAAAGAATTTATTTATTTATTTATTTATTTATTTATTTATTTATTTATTTATTTGAGAGAGAGAGAGAGAGAGAACACAAGCAGGGGAGTAGCAGGCAGAAGAAGAAGCAGACTTGCCACTGAGCAGGGAGCCCAGTGCAGGACTTGATCCCAGGACCCTGAGATCATGACCTGAGCTGAATGCAGATGCATATCACACTGAGCCACCAGAAGCCCCCAAACCTGGAATTTTTTAGCCCATGCTTCCTTCTGGGTACTTTTTCCATTCCCATCTAATAAACACAAATATCTCATTCCCATTTTTTGCATGAAACAACAGGTATTTTTTTCATATTCTAGGCATAAATAACAAAGGCATAGAATACTGAGTAAGCTCCCTCTTCCTGGGAGACATGGATATGTTCTCTCAACTCAAGACACCCCATCACTGAGCACCATCAGAGCACCATCAGCAGCCTCCGATCAGTTCCCATCTGCCAGCCTGTCAGACTCTGTCTCCATCTTCTCAGACTTATTTCTGTGCTCCTCGTGGGGAGGCCTGATTCCATCCACAGGGTGTATGCAAAACCAGAAACCAGCCTGACAGCTCTTAGGACCACAGGGCTGCTGAGAGTAAGTGCACTGGACCAGCAGCTTCTGAGTGCCACCCAGGAGGCAAGCTCTGCACTCACTTCGATGTGACCTAAAATTAGGTTTTCCGGACAGACACCCTCATTTGCCTTGGGATGCAGTACCACTGACAGCTGAGCTTGGAGCCCTGGTTCCCTACGCCAGATAGATACCCTGTGGTTCTGCTGATTACCAGCCAGGCAGCCAGGCCTGGGCCTTTCATCGTGGTGGCACTCCTTGCCTTGCTGATGACAGCTCTGCCTCTGAGCAGATGTGGAGGGATGAGGCCCCCTTCTCTGGTGAGCCTCAGAGCTCAGAGGCAGGCTGCCCATCCCTGCCAAACATGTGTACTTCCTCCACTGCTATAGGAACCTGAAACCCCTACACACACACACACACACACACACACACACACACACACACACCCCTGCTGTGCCTCCCCTCTGGCTTCCTGGTTGCTGGCTGTCCCTTCTGTCTCATCTGTTGCCACTCTCCTTTCCTCCTCCTCACCCCATCCACTCCAGCACAGCCATCCTGGACTACAGATGTGCACTTTCTTAGAGCCACAGTATTCTTTCCATTTTCCTAGGGCGGCTCTCCTTCTTTTACTGTTTAGGTCTTACCTGTCCTTCAAAAATTCAGCCTTGCTATCACCTCCTCCAGGAAGCCTTTCTGATTCCTTCAGACTGAGTTAACAAACCCTTCTCTATTCTTCCACCTGTTCTAGCACTTAGCACGCAATTTGCAAGTATCTTTCCATAGCCTAGTATCCCCACTAAGCTGCAGGCTCTGAAGACACGAACAGGCCTCACATCCCAGGATTCCCAGTCCTTAGACCAGTGCTTGGTGTGCTGCATATGTTCACCAGGTGCTGAATGGGTGGGTGGATGGATGGATGGATGGATAGATAGTTGGACGGATGGATAGATGCATGCATGTTCCAGCCATTGACCTAACAGGCCTGCTTGGTGAGTGCCAGGATACTGGTCATGGAGTATGTGTATCTCAGCCTCATGTCAGGACTGCCTCAGCCTGCATGTCAGCTCCTAACCTAAGTTGGATTTGAATATGGCAATGTCCAAGCCCATTGCCCAGAGCCCTTGGGATTTTCAGGAAGCCAAAAAGACACAGGATTCCTGCCTTCTCAGAAGAGAAGAAAATCACCAAGTGCTCTGTACTCCCTCGCTGCCCCCATTACATGCCCCTTCTCCGTCCTGCTACTGAAGACTCTCACCCCAGTGCATCTACTCCTGAGACTAAGGTACTAGAAGTCTCCAGACACCCTGAACCTGCCTGTCACTGGGTAACTAAAAGGTAGAGACAAGCAATTTCCAAAGAACAGGGAGGGGAGAAAGTGGGAAGATTTCTGGCAGAAGGTAGGCCCAGCCCTTGCTCTGCCTAACTTCCCTCTCTCCCAGCCTCCAGAAGCTTCTGCAGTCACACCTCCCGCCTCCGCCCTGAGTCCTGCTCACATTCTCACCTCCCACCTCCAGTAGGCGCTGCTGAGTTAATGGCCTGCACCATGTCCGTGGTGAGGGCATCCAGTAGGCTGGTGATAAATTCCATCTTCTTCCCTTCTGGACAGCCTGAAGGATAAAGTGAGATTTGAAGGCAGCTGCCAGGTAAGTAATCAAGTAAACAGCTTCCTCAACTGCCACCATTTCCCAAACCTCTCCAAATCCCTCTTGTCCAGCCAAGTCCATTCTGGGAACTGTTTACTGCTCAGATGGGTCTCATAAACCTCTGCAGTTCCTCTCTACCCAAGGCCCACAAGGGACCATCAGAACAAACAGAAAATAATACTTTCACTTTTCTTCCATTCCATAAATTTTTGCTGAGTAGCAACTGAGGCATTGTGTCAAAGGTTAGAGTTTTGGTATACAGGGTCCTTATCCTCCCAAGATCAGAGCCTACGGGGAACTCAAGCTAGTTCTGGGAGAGTCTGACTGGGCGGTCATGTTAAAGTGTGAGCAACACTACTCTCCCAGGAAGCAGCAGGTACAGAGGGGGCACAAGGGACAGAGTCAACCCCGAGGGGTCAAAGTTGACTCAAGTAGCCCTACCAGTGTATCTGTCCCAGAACCATCTCCTATTTTCACTTCTCTTCTCATCCAGCTTAGATTATGATAAAGCATCCCTTTGTTTCTCGCTTGCTCCTTTGCACTGTTCCGGCAAAACTCCAAGTCCTTGCTCTGTCCCCTCTGAGCACCTGTTACAGCTATTTATACAGGCTTGTATTCATTTATTCGTATATCCTCTGCTGTGAAAGTCCCATGTAATTCTGATCACTTGGTCGTACCCAGTGCCTGGCACATAGCTAGGATCTCTGTTCATAGTTGATGAGGGGATGGCCAGAAGGAGGGACCCCGGCTTTGACGACACCAATCTTATTACAGGGTGGTTTTTACAACCCTCACCGGGAAGCCCCTGGACTTTCAGGAGCCTCTGTTTTCAGCTCTTACCGTGGAGTCCTGATGGGGAGTGGGAAAGTGGCCCAGCTCTCCTCAGCTCTGATCCAAGGTTGTGCTTGCTAAAGACTACAGTGTTCCAAGCCACCAATATTTAGTAACCTTATTATAACTCACTGGCAGAGAACGCTATAAATAAGAGAAACCCATCACAGCAGCTGGTTGTAGGGTCTGGGGCCCCTGCCTGCGTGTCTGGCATCACATCCCAGTGAGAGTCCTGTGCCACTGGGATGATTGCAAAAACACTGTGCAGGGTTGGCCATGGATGCTGCCCATATTCCTCGGGACAACCCCTCCCTGAAGCCATCCTCTCAGCCTGGGGGGAAAAGAGTCCACAGCCCCCAGAACACTGTCCCAATCACCCCAGGATAGATAAAGAATTGCAGGATTGCGAGGACAGGATTTTAACCTAATGACTACATTTCAAAGATAAAAGCTATGAGTGAGGAGAAGAAACAATGTGCTCAAGGGCACAGGAGTATAGGGACAAATCCCAGGCTAGATGCAGATCCCAGGGCTCCTGTGATGCCCCACCAGCACCACCCACCTCCCCACCCCACCACCTTCCTCCATCCTACAGAAGGGGAAGCAGAGCCAGAGCAGAAGAGGGAGCTGCTTCTGCACAATAGGAGATAGGAGGTAGAAGAGCAGAAAGAGGTGAGAGCACCAGCAAGGGGCAGCCTTGTCTCCCACCTGGCAGCTCCCTGTCCTTGAAGGGATCATCCACCTCCACGCTCTTGGCCCTGGCATCGCTCTCGCAACTGGGCATCACGTAGCTGGGAAGAGAGACACGGGGTGGGGTGTGGGGGGGGTGGTAGCGAGGAGGAGCCAGAAACTGAGCCCTCCGGAGCCACTGCTAGCAGCCCAGGGCTGGCAGCAAAATACATCCTGCGCTGTCCAGCAGCTGCCAGGCCATCCCAGTAGCAGTCTTCCACTGAGACGTGTTCAGGCATGTCATTGTCATCACTGAAGCAGAGTGATGTCACCTGAAGTCTACACTCTGGATCTTTGGGATCCGTTAAACCTAGTGACTCAGACGGGGCGATAACCTCCTAGCCAAGGAACTGAAGTTCAGCGGGGTTACCTACTTTTCCAAGGTCATCCAGCTAGAAAGGGACGGAATTGTGACCAGAACCCAAGACCCAGGTCTTTCCACCAGAACCTTATCTGCCCATGAGCAGACATGTTCTCATGCCTTGATTTCTACCAGGCCAGGCTAGCAGGGCAATGTGAGGCTAGCCTAACAGGAAGCTGCTTCTCCTACCGCAAGGTCCATCTCAGGGACTGGACAGGCTCCGGGGGGCAGGGGGCAGGGCTGGGAGGGCTTACCGTGTGGAGGTCCCGGGCAGTGGGCGCCCCGTGTCCACCAGCACACACCAGCAGTAGCCAGTGGACTGGTGGCATTGCACTGGCTTGTAGAGCCCCCCGGGGGCACACTCGGGGATGACGATGCCCTCCCGCGGATTCTGCCTGGCCTCTTCCAGGGCACTCTGCCTCTCCTGGTCACACGAATGGACTTTCTCTGCAAGAGAGGATGCAGCCTGTGGTGACCCTCACTCTCGCGGCTCATCATTGCTGCTTTCTGAGCAAAGACCCAACCTGGCTCCAAGGAACTGGTGGCTGGTGAATCATCACGCAGAGCAGTGGCTCCCACCCCAGCCCACGGTGGTGGTGGGTGGTGGCGGGGTGGCAGGGGGTGCGGCTGGAGGCCCAGAACCTCCCTGTGGCCGCTCCACGGCCAGGGTTCATTAGCGTTCTCACCCGGTAGGTTCCTCTACCCCAGCGAGCCAGCCAGGGGCGGACTGCAGGGCTGCTCCTTATCTGAACAGCAGTTTGCCCCGGGGGTGGAATTTCCTGACTGTTTTCAGAGTGGTTCCTGCTGATGCGCTGTCTTCTGGCTCCGGGACAGGCGAAGGTGCAGGAGCCTGACCCCTGAGACCTGACAAGCTGACGCGGAATGCCTGTGTGCGTGGACACTCTCCCAAGCCCAGACACAGCAGGACAGAGCCACGGCTGCCAGCCTCGGGGCGGCGATGCTCAGTGCCCAAGAGGCGCAGAAACACCACCCAACCCCACTCCTTCCCAGGCTCCAACAGGGCCGGGCAAAGTAGGCTTGACAGGGCCGGGCCCATGACACAAGGCTGCTCTCTCCAGTGGGGGAGACAAACGCCCACAGGAAGTGTCTACACTCAGCTCAGCAGCCTCAGGCAACATGTGAACACGTCTCAACAGCCAGACGTGGTTTCCCTGAGCGAGGCTGAGCCTACGTGTGGTGCCCCATGCCAGGCCTGGCCAGCTCGAGGGCCTCAGCCCCACAGGGCCCCTGGCCCCAAAATTCCACCCAACAGCCCACCTGCCTGACTTCCCTTTCATGCTTGGTGTGGTGGTTGTGTCCTCTTTTGTCCTTGCATTATTAAAAAGAAATCGCATTGGGTTTCTTTTCCAGGTATGAAGGAAATTGTGAAGCACCCATAATCTCACCAAAGTTAAACACCACCTTCCCTAAACTTTTCTTTTGCACAACAACATGAAAATACATATGCACACACCTACTTGGTTTTTTGTTGTTTTTGGTTTTGCTTCTTCTTCTTCTTCTTCTTCTTCTTTTTTTTTTTTTTTTTTTTTTTTTTTTTACAATAAAAGGGATCACAGCATTATTACTGCACTATTACTTTCTTTGGTCTCCTTCTTTACTTTATCATATCTTTATTTCTTTCACGAACATGATTCCACAACTTTCCTCTTAAAGAGAACTGGAACAGTCTTGGGCATCTCATGAAATGTTAGGTGCGTTATAAAAATACCATTCATAGAGCCAGGAAGTTTATATCAGCAACCTGGAGACTCATGCTGCTCCCTGAATAGCACAAATGGTCAAAATAACAGCAACTTAGCTCTAAAGGAGCCAAAGCTCTGAAATAATAGCTCCATTAATGATCCAAAAATGAGCAGTACAGATGCTTCAATCAAGCAGGTGTACACAGAGATGCAGAGCAGCCCAACGCTGTCTTGGGGAAAAGTCACACAATGGGGGAAAGATTCTTTGTCTCACTCCAAAGAAAAATGTTGAAAAGCAATAGCCCAGTGATTCTCCTTGTGGGGGAAGGGAATGTTTCCTTAGGGGCATAAAAATATCTCAGGGTCAGGAGGCAAGTATGCAGAGCACAGTCACTATGAAAATATAATTTTGAATTTGGAAAACCAATGAAAAAAAAACCCTACTGTTTTTATAATGTAAACCCAGCAAAACTAAACAGAATCTCCTTGGCTAAAGGAACAGGAGTTTACAACAGTTGACAGATCTGAGACTAGGGATTCTGACCCTGATCAGAACCACCACCGGAGCAGCCTCTAGAGGCAGCTTAAGTAAGAAACAGAAACTGATCGGTTGATCGGAGACATAAAGCTGGCTTGAAGGCCTAGGATTTTGACTTGGGCCCCTTCCAGGGATTATGCAAGAGCTTTTCAATAGCTCCCCCAATCCCAATTTGGTTACCTTATTTCCCGACCTCATGTTTCACGCCCTGAGAAAGGCGACAGAGGAGCAAAACCAAAGGAAAACAGTTTTCTACTGGCACCATGTTCGTGTAACAACCTCTGACAGAGGCTTTAAATTAAGACCCTCTGGGCCAAAATTCTAAAGCCATAAATCAGGCTGAAAGCAAGAGGCAGAGAGAGTGGGGGGGAAACTCCCCCAGGGGCAGGAAGAAAGATAACCTGACTTCACACCACTGAGGATCCCGACACTGCAGAAATGTGGAGAGAAGCCATCTAGGAAGAGGCGGCAACCCGTGGTGTGGGGGCCGTGGGCAGACCCCTAAAAGTCCGTGAAGGCTGCCCTGAAACATTTACAGCCAGCTTCCATGGAGGATGCGCGGAGCTCTATGGAGAATAAAAACCACTCAAGTGACAAAGCTGGCTAATTTGGAAAAATGGGGGCTGGTGTGGAATCAGAGAGAAGGCTAAGAGTAGGTTTTATTGCTTGTTTGCCTGTGTGCTTACTACTTTGTGACAGGCCCTGAAAATTCCAGATGCCCCACTAAGAGATAGGAGACCATTTATAATATCACTAACCATTTGTGAAGAGTACCCAGAGAACTTCCCTTCCAACGAGAGAAGATCTCCCTTAAACCATCTTTTATACTAATAATAGTCAAAGCAAGTATTCACTGAGTAATATGTGCCAGGTGATTGACAAAGGCTTTGCCTGCCTGATCTCTTCGTCCATCTGAGCTGGGCACTATTAGTACGCCCATTTTGTAGACAGAGAAGCTGAACTTTGGAGGGATTCATGATTCTCCCAAGTGCACTCAGCCAGAGAGAAAAGCTGGGACTGCAGTTAAGGGCTGCTGACGTCGAGTCTGGTCTGGCTAAATTTTAGACAGAGGTTACTGCCTCTAATCATTTGCTCTGGGAGAAAAATACATTTATTTGTAGTGTGAAGTTCTTCAGATCAGACGCTGTGCAGACCACCCAAATCTGCTGCATCTGAAACCAAGTGTGTAAAATCACGTACTCGTCCATTAACACAGCAACAAACTATTTTTCTCAGCCTAAATACTCCACACATCTTGTGATCAAGTATTTCTCCCTCTTTGCTTTAGAACTGAAAACGTAAAGCCAAATTTGTCACTTACCGGCCATTAGAGAACACAGAATGAATACTAAGAGCTCACATCTATTTCAGGGCTTATCGTGCGCCAAGCTTGGTACCAGGCACTTGACTTATATTAACTCACTTCAAACTCATCACAAGCTTTGAGATTGGTGCTATAATTACCCTCTCTGAGCAGAGAAGGACCCAGGAACACAGGCTGGCGGCACGGCTTTCTCAACGTCATACAACTAGGAAGTCACAGAAAGTGGGTTCCCGGCCCGGCAGTCTCCTGGGTTATGCTCCCCACCCCTCTTCAATACCCTCTCTCACAGCCATATGTGAATCTGATTTTTCTTCTCATCCCAATTTTTTCTTTTACTTGGTGTGCTAAATGATTAGAAAATGGCTTCAGTGAATTACACCTCCTGGTATCCATGCTCTTATGCAGACCCCTCCACATGGATGCTGACCTGCTTTGACCATGGAAAGGGCAGGGGTGACGGTGTACTTCCAAGCCTAGGCCTTCAGGGGCCTTGAAGTTCCACCTTTCATCTTCTTAGAGGCTGCCCTAAGACCAGCACATAAGGAAGCCAGGCCAGCTCACTGGAAGATGAAAGGCACACGGAAGAAAACAGGAGTTGCTCTGTCCGCAGCCAGTGCCAACTGCCAGATGTGTGACCTTGGCCATTTTGGCCACTCCTGCCCCATGGACCCTCCAGCTGGATGAGTCCAGGAGTGAGCTCAGATAGAGCCAGTCAAGGAAATACCCAGAAAATCCACAAAAAACATTAGAAAGGATAAATTATTTTTGTTGTCAGCCATTAAGTTTTGGCAAGGTTTGTTACATAGCAATACAGTGCAAAACACCTAGACTTGTCAATTCCATCTTTATCAATTTACCCCTTATACTGAGGATTTCTGTAGCCCTCTCATTCCCTTTAGTCAGTCAATCAAACAATCAATAATAGATCAATCAATCTGTTATTCCTTCAATGCTTCTCCAGAGGTCATGCAAATACAAATCAATACATACCAAGAGGCATACACTCGTTCTGTATCTGAGGACCCAGAAGCCAGCCCCATCCTCAGGGCCATTGTTGCCTTCTACCCTACTAGGTCACCTCCCAAATGAACCTTGAAATTCACAACTATCAGTTTTCCCCACGTACCAAGAAGTCACCTTGCGATAATGCAAGACAAGGGGTCTACTTCAAGGGTCTCTTCCTAAGCCCTTGGTTCAGAGAGGGAGCTTCCCAGAAGGAGATGCCTATCACTTTAGAACATCCAGTCTCTGCTTAAGAAAGTTCAGGAAAGGATGACAACATCCGAAGTTCTGGCCTGATGGTGCTAAGAAGGGCCAGGCTCATCTGCAAATACTTGAAAGGCATAAGCAGCAGCAGAGAGGAGCAGTTGGGGCTGTCCAGGGGGCATGCAAATACATGACTGCATATTCCCACACGCTCTTGCACCCCACCTTCACGATCCAATCCCAGATGGTACCAAGGAGAGACAGGAGCCAGGTCATTCCTCACCCAGCAACTGTGCTTCGAGTTTCACTTACAAACCTCTGACTGCCTGAGAGAAGAAATACAATAGAACAGTATCGCCCGGAAGAAATGAGGACACGGTCTGGCCCTTGCCACCAAAAAACACACAGCCTTCTCTGCCCCCACCTGCTCTAGCACTAGAGCAAAGCAGACCTGAAGCGGGGCTGGAGGGCCGAGAGGGGGACAGGAGAGGGAGGGACCAGGCTGAACCAGGCAAACCCTAAACCCTATCTGCAGGCCCAGGGCACGGGTTCTCCTATGTCCTGCCAAGACAGGATAAGCATGGAGAACAGCTCTGTCTGCTATGACTAGCCCCTGCCTCTGTGCTTCTCAATTACTCGTGGTAATTAGGAGCTAAGGAGTGCGTGGACAACCTAAATCCTCAGCTAATCCCCAATTCTGATTTTAGCCCAGAGTGTATCCTTTTGTTCTGGGAACTTTTTCTTCTTTATCATTTTTTTCCTTTTTTTTCCTCTTTACTTTTTTCTTTTTTAAACAAAAATGGCCAACAAACATAAACATTAGAAGATTCGAGTTTCAGGTTCTTGGGCTGGTCTTCCTTTCTGGTTGCTGCCTTCCAGAAGAGGAGCTGCTAAAAGAAGGAGCAGAAAGAAAAGCTGAGACGCTGGGTAACCTGAATCAGCAGGTATCTGTGAGCCAGGCCCATTGTGAACACTTTGGAGAAAGAGCGGGGGAGCCTCATGGTGATGGAGACAGTGGGGGAGAAGCAATAGTCGAGGCAGGTCAGTAGCAATCAAGGTTCTTCAAAGTAACAGAACCAATAAAAGACCTATATCTACATCTACATCTATACCCAGATATCTAGATTTGTCTATATCTATATATATAGTGTGTGTATATATATCTATATGTGTGTGTGTATATATATATATGAGAGAGAGAGATTTATTTTAAAGAGTTGGTTCACATGATCATGGGGGCTGGCGAGTATGAAATTTGCAGGGCAGACCAGTAGGCTAGAAATTCAAGTAGGAGTGATAGTGCAATCTTAAGTACAAAATCAATAGGTCAGGCCAGCAGGCTGGAAACTCAGGCAGGATTTTTATGTTTCAGCCTGGAAGCAGAATTCTTTCTTCAGGAAATCTCAGTTTTTGCTTTTAAGGCCTTCAACTGATTGGACGACACTCACCCATGTTATGGAGGGTCATCTGCTTTACTTAAAGTCAACTGACTGCAAATATTATCTCATCCAAAAAATACCTTTGCAGCAACATCTAGACTAGTGTAGAAACTAGTCTACTGGTGTAGAAAAACTGGGCACTGTAGCCTCGACAAGTTCACACACAAAATGAACCATCACAAGGTCTACGTGAAAAATGAGAGAAAAAAAAACCCCCAGTCTTCCAGAAAATCATACACAGAAGAACTGAGAAGAGTCACAGGCCATAGAAACTTGCCCTGGGAAGGTGCCTTGATGAATGATGTGATATTCCTAGAGAAAGAACCGGAAGCTCTCCTCCCAGTGGTGGCATGGTTGGTAACTAAGGGTAGCTGCTCAGTCCATCCTGACCAAGAGCTGCTTTTCTGAGAGACAAGGAAATGGGAAGCTGACAGAAGAGAGAACAGCAGACTGAGAGAGGAGGGTGCTCCTGGAGACCTCACACAGGATCCTGAGTGACCTACGTGAGATCAGGGCACATAGGATGCAGAGGTCAGGGGACTTTGTGGACACAATTTCTCATACTGATTGGTACTGGGCATGTGCTGGCATCATGTCAGCCTCTGGAGAGGCTACAAAAGTTCTGTAAGACAGAGTAAGAAAGAATTCGCTCTGAGGTCTTAACCCATTCTCACTTCAGGCCTTCCTGCATCCCTGAAGCTTTCCCTGAGGACCCCAACCTACAGTGAGGTCTCCCTCTATGGAGTCTAGGACTGAGGATCTGTCTCCTCAAGGAGGCCTGGCCATTGGGGCTGGGACTCGTCTGGACTGTAAGTTCCTAAGAGTGAGGACTCTATGGCACCCCCACTCCCACCCCTGGCCCCCAGCTCCTTATTCACAGCAGAACCATGGAGTCTCTATTTAAAGGATACAGAAAGAGTATTTAGTCCAAGAATCTTCTGTTGCTTGAATCCCTGCTATGCCATCTCTAGCCGCAGAATTCTGTTCTAGCCTGACATTTCAGACACGGGCCACCCACCGCTGAGTAAATGCCCAACGGTGGGGCTAAGACCACAGGAGCTGAGAAAAGAATATCTATCCCCTTGACTCATCCTGGAAAATGCTACACTCCACCCTCAGACTATCAAGCCCTGGATTTTCTTCCAGGGGAAAAAATTCAGTCAAAGGTGACCTGCCTGGAAAGCGAGAGGAGCTTATTTATGTTTTACTGCGAAAAGAATCATCCCACCAGGCCAAGAACATTAAGGAAAACACTCGTGTTGTATCGCCCACAATTACCCTGAAACCCCTTCCAATACCACATGCCCACCTAGCCTCTTATCAAAAATGAATGAAATGCTGAACGATAACCCAAAATAAACTGTGTATTAAAAACAACCTTCCCTAAGTCACAACTGGAAATTCCAGAGGCAGAAGAACTCCCGTGCCCCAGGCCCCCGGGGTCCCTGAGTCAGCGGCTGGGGTGGGAGTCACAGGCCCCAGGCTGGAGCCAGGGAATCTGGCAGCAGAGACAGAGGGGACCACAGACACAGGAGGGGGATGGGTAGGTCCAGATCTGAAGGCACTGACTTTCCCGGTTTTGAAGGGTCCAAGATGCGGTCTCCAGGGCACGACATGCTTCGGGAGCCCATAATCTTCAGGAATGATTTATGGAACGTCGCCGAGCAGGCCCTTTTTGTTGACTTAGCCACATAAAGGTTTAGCACCTATGATTTCAAGCCAACTACGTGAAGAGGTTATTTTTCTTACTTGTGGACTTTGCACTTTTTCACAGGAGGGGCCAAGTGGCCCCTGGAGGACCATTTTTCCAAGCACCATGTGTTGGGCTGGCTCTGCCTTTCCACTGCAGGCCTTCCATCACACCCAGCACCGAGCTGTCACTGGACCATCGCAGATTCCCGAGTCTGAGTCACCGAGGGACTTTGAGAATCCCCTAGAGAGGATGGGAATGCACCATCGCTCAGGGCTCCCCCTTCAGATCAGAGGACAGACAAGGGACCTAAAAAAGGCAAGGCCCAGAGGAGAGGCCCTGCCAGGTCAGAAAAGAAGTGACCTCACTGACAAACAGAATGGAGTCAACCCCTGAGACTGCGCCCAGGTGTGTAGCAGGTAGAGGTGAGGGTGGGGAGAATAGAAACAGAATATGTGCACATTTAAAATAGTCACCTCTTCCACTGGAATGGGTTTCCCCATCTCTTTAATCTAAAAGCCATTTCCCCTAGCTAGTGGGCAGCCAAATGAGGTGAAAATGATACCATCACCCAATCTTAACCTACAGAGGGACTTTGGACTACTTCTCTGGAGGAGGTTACCCCTTCTGATGGGAAATGCTCTTCACCTCTGGTCCAGAAGAGGTGAGGATGGGATCAATGCTCAGTGGGATGGCTGTTCCCAATGCCAGAGGGAACTCAGTACAGTCAGAGGAATAGGAGTGGAGTTGGTACAGGGACACCTGGGCTTCCTTGGCAAAGCTGAATGCAAGAGTAAGGGCCTAGCACTCCCCCTCTTGCACACTCCACCCCAGGGCCTGGCACAGGGAAGGCTCCGTCATTGTTTCATGGAAGTCAACAACAGCTAGAGTAAAGGTGGTACAGCATGGTGGCCAAGAGCATGAGCCTTAGGATCAGATGGATCAGCCTCTACCATGTGTTGGCTCTGTGACCTTGGCAGTTTCCTTCAACAATATAAGTTCCCAGTTTCTCACCTGTAAAAGCAGGGTAATGACAGCACACACCCCACAGAGTCACTAAGGTATTAAATGAAGAAGTAGATGTGAAGCATTTAACCTGGCCCCAGAGCCAGTTGTTGAAGGGTCTAAGGTCTTAGCCAGTCTAAGGTAGCAGTGTACCCAGCAAATGTGGAGTGAACCTGGGCTTCCTGATCCCCATGAATAACCAATCTCTCCAGTTGGACCACAGGGATGAGTAGGGGGCGCAGTCTGCTCCAAGTGAAGGCAATAAAGGGGCACACTGCCTGTAGGCAAACTAAAAAAATAATAATGTAACTAAGAATCAGTCTACTTTTTTATGATCACCATGCCAGCAACTCAAAACAATAGCTGCGATAGAACACTTCTCTGCACTGGAGTGGACTGCACCACTGCTGCTTCCCTTTGGCACACCATGGCCCAACAGCCAGCTCCTGCTTTAGACATTCCTTGTATTTCTTCCTCTTAGCACCAGGTAGAGGCCTTGACCTGGACAAGGCCCTTAACTAGCCTGGGCTCTTTTTTGTCATTTAAAATGAAACAGTGGTACTCGAGGACACCCTCTCAAAGCCCACAGTCTTACAATTAAGCAGCATCAGATGCACTTTTCCGCAGCTCAGGGCCCTGATCCAAAGTCTGCCTCCTACGTCCCAGTCGAAGCCAAGCACCAGGAAGGGGTCAAGTGAGGAGCAAGGCTGTGGGGCTTCCAGGTTCTGCCTTGTACCTCTCAACCCCTGCAGAGTCATACTGTGACTCAGAGCCCCATTTCCAGAACAGAAGCCACCATGCCCATCCCTGATCCCTGATGCAGGCTGAGGGCACCTACTCACAGGGCTGTTTGCAGTAGGCTCCGTAAGTAAATAGGGTGCTTTGCTGGGACAAAATGTCGTGGGTGAGGACATGTAAAGGGAAATTACAAACCAACCAGCTTGTCTAAGTAATTTCTCTCTGTGGAACCTAAAATGGCCATGCATGGTTCGCCATTGTTGGAAGCAAGGACCTCTACCCTCCCACACAGAAGAAACTGAGAAGTGGAGGAAAACAAGATATAAATTCTACAGAAGACAGTTCTTCGAGGATAGATGATCCCAATATAGCATATAGGCACTTTTTTTTTAACTTTTCCCCCAAAGCGTCACTGACTCACATCCCCACAAATTTTAGAAAAGGCCCCATCTCTGCTGCCTTAAGTGAGCTCAGATGACCCTTCCACCAAAAAGAATGTGAAATGCTTCCCAGCGGTTTTGCAATGAGAAGTACTGAGAAGTGGCAAGCTGTCTTCTTTCTAGTTTTGCTCAGTAACTTCGTTGACCTCGATCTGACAAGCTCTGTTCTTTAAGATCAAGAGCTGGCAAATAAAAATTCAGGCAAGAGGGAAGGAGGGGGCACATGCCGGGGCAGAGGTGGGAGCGGAGAATGGACAAGACAGTTTTAAATTTGTCAAATAACGTATCATAACTTCACTCTTCATTCCCCAAAACACTAACGCGTGAGTGTGTTTATAAGACAGATACCCTGCCTTCTTGCAAAGCCATTTTATAAATAAACACAGAATGAGGATCCTCAGACAAAGCACAGATCATAGTTTACTTCTAGCAAATTGGAAGGAGCCGATTACAGTACCCTAGCAGACCTTTAGTAATTTCAGATTTTTAGTAGCAGAGGTCAAAAGAAAAGGCTAGGGTACATGGTTTTGCAATCAACACCAAAAAGCATACAAACTCACCTACCGAAAAAACCTTTGCTGTTCAAGCAAGGCCCAGAGGCCAATCGTATTCTCACTTCAGCTTGTCCCACCACCGTACCCCTATGGCCAAAGCAGATACAGTGGGGTGAAGGAGCAAGATAACTGGGGAAGCGAATTTTAAAACAAGGGGCTGGGCTCTCTGGGGCCTCCAAATGTGTTTATGGCTCCTGTCTGCAAAGGGAAAACTTGAGAAAGGCCATGTTGCTATGGAGAGAGGCAGAGGGATGAGCAGCCTTCCCTGTCTTCAGCTCCATTCTACTGGCCGTGACTGACCAAGACACCTGCAGAAGATAGATGGGCAGACATCCAGAAGGCCAGTTATAGAAATAAACATCAAGGGTTTGTTTTTATACAGATATTTTAAATGCTCACAAGCCCAGACCCGTCCTCGGCTGCTAACGTTAGCGGATTACTCATTCTTCCTTCCAATCACGTCATGTGCAAGGTTCCAGGTGGCTGTGGGGGATTTGCTTACAACGGCTACTGCTGGTTTCCCTGAGAGCTGTTTATTTTTCCAGGCCTCAGGTCATTACATCAGCCCACGGTTTTTGGGCAGGCCAAGAGCGCCGGTTTGGGGGCTGGGGGATCCGGCTGGGAGGCACAGTTGCCTCAGTGACCCCACATCCCAGTCATAGCAGCTGTCCTGATAGGAGTTTCCCTGGTGAGGAAGGAGCAGACCAAGGGCCCGCAACAGGCCGGGAGGAGCACGGCTCTGACGCCGGCAGGTAAGAGCAGGGGTGCTGCCAACAGCTTACCTGCCACGTGGATGGTGAGTTAGCCAAATGCTCCCGTGTGTGAGGAGATGGGCTGTTTTTGCAGCAAAACTTAAAGGATATGCATTTCCACCTGTATCCCTGCAGACGACTCTGTCTCTGGGAAACAGCCTCCACAAGCTGCTGCATTCAGTGATGCCCGGAAGGAAGGAAGCTCTGGCGGGCAAAGAGGCAAGGGAGGAAAAGCAAGTCCTTTTGGATTTCACCCTCAGGGCTGGGTTCTAGTGCCTTTTCGAAATCCCAGATCAGATCATGAAAGAAGTTAACATAGGATAGGCGGCAGGAAAAGAGAGAAAGAGACAGGGAAGGAAGAAGAGAAGTCAAATGACCCCACCAGTGGCTTCAAGAGTTAGCCAGCCACGTGGGGGCAGAGGGAAAGGGTCTATGTGCCTTGAGAGTGTCAGTGTGCTGCCCCAAGAGAAGAGTTGAGGCTCACACAACCATATTTCCTCAGAGTATTTTCCCAGACAAGAAAACACAGAATTCTGCTATACAGGGAAAAAAAGGGGAGGGTGGAGAGAGACTTTTATAAATCACAGCTGTAGGAGAGTGTCTGCACGTAGTAAAATTAGAAGCAATGGGACATGGAATATGGGACGGAGAATGAGACAAAACCTAGTTTTCGTCATTTCTTTAATCTCTTTGCTTTCTTCTATAAAATGTAGATGATTAAAAAGATTTTTAAACTCTGGCTATATTAAGAAATGCCTTGGTAGCTAGCCTCTGATACCAAAAACTCAGTGAGATTTCATGTTTGGTTCTAAAAGCAGAACAGAGTCTCTGGCCAACATTTCTGTCTATGTGAGGAGATGGCTGCTGTCAAGTTCTAGGGTGTTGGCTGGCTAGGTACGTGGTCTTCCTGAATGCAAGAGAAGTCCCTGGTGCAACAGAGACAAGAATCAGAGACAGGAGTTCAAAGAGGTAAACCCATCAATGCTGAGGCTGCCAAGTACTCAAAAGGCAACACTGACCACAGTGAACACAAGACAAAGCCTTCAAAACAAGGATCGACACCTCCAGGAGGAGAGGAGACAGGATAAGTCTGCAGGCATATGTGTCATGTTATTGCAAAGCTTCAGCTGCCCAGTGGAACCTTTCCAACATCAATAGTCCCCAGGCCAGAAAACAAACCTGGCGTCACAGGGTCTGAGTGTGAAAGAAGGATGTTTGGGGTGTAGAAGCAACTGGGATAGCCTTCTCCCTCTGAGAGGGAGTGGGAAAGCTCTCACCTAGACTGGCTTCTGCCACCCACTTCACCCTCCCCACAGGTGGGGGCTGAAGCTCACCTAGCCCCGAACCTCTGGCAAACTGTAATGGGAAACTGCCTCAGGGGCTTGACCCAGAGGCTCTGGTCCATACCAGAGCCGGCTGCCTAGACATGAATTATCATTAAAGTGTTCTCTGATTTCTCATCAAACTGAATGAAATAACCTGAAGAATGGCTGTTGGCACAATATATATAAGATATCCCATCAAGAGTAGCCATTATTTTTTAATTCTTTCATGATATGCCTACTCTGCCTTAGGCACTTCATATATATTGTTGAATCCCCAGAAAAACCCTGCAAGGCACTGAGAACTTTGTTTCACATATAATGAACTTTCTCACGGTCACAGCCTCTCACAGGAAGCTAGCACTGGAAGCCAGGCCTATTGGTTTGTCCAATACCAAAGCCCCTACCGATGCCATTACAAGGTTTACCACTCTTATATACAAATGATTCCCTACCTCTGCCCACAAAAGCCAGTTCTCAGGAAGCTTCCCTGGCATCCCATTTGTGAGAGCATGCACCAGAACAGAATGTTAAAGCTTACAAAAGGTTAATGTTAGACAGGGCAGGGCTATGTCAGCTGCCCAGAGTTCCTGAGCCGATGCAGGCTTCCCTGGGCATGTCAGGAAACGTCTCAGGAGGCACAGTCCCTCCTTCTGTCTGGCCTATGAGAGGGGCTAAAACCCAGAAAGACACCCCCATGCGTATGTTCCCATCCAAATGCTTCTATTTCAATCCCATTGGCCAAGGGCCAGCAAACTGCTTTCTGTAAAGGGTCAGATGGTAAACATTTTGGGTTTTGCAGGCCAGACAGTCTCTGTCACAACTATTCAGCTCTACTGTTGCAACCCCCAAACAGCCATAGACAATATGTAAATAAATGGGTGTGGCTGTGTTCCAATAAAACGTTATTTGCATGAACAAACAGATGGCCACTCACCTATCCCTTCCTATATGTCTTTTACACATAATTCCATTAAAAGGACCAACAGGTACTCAGTATTACCACTCGATCATGATGGAGAAAGTCCTCAGTTTATTAGAAAATGCCTAAGGTATTGATCTCTGATAGTTATTGCTGGTCTCAGTTTCTCCCAGGGAATCTTCAGTTCTCCCTGAACTCTCCTGTTCTATACACTAACCTTCCGAACATAACTGGGGCCAACCAGGGAAACATGAAGGTGGCTGGGTGATGCCAACAAAAGGAAGGTGGTTGTACCTGCCTGGAAACCATTTCTCAATAAAATCCAATACTCATCCTGTTGGAAACTATACAGGGTGAGTAGGAATGGAAAGCCAAAGAACTTGAGTGGAAGCAAACATCCAATAACTTCACATCACCACTTGACTTCCTTCCGAGGAAACAGCCCAAGATGACAAGCACTCCATTCTGCAGAGATAAATCATTTTCCCCAGCCCCACCCCTTACTAGCTGGAACCCGGGATAAGTTACTTCCTCCCTCTCAGCCTCCAACTCTTCATCTGTCAGATGGAGGTGATAACAATACTTATCTCATCGGGTTGTGGTGAAGCTTCAGTGAGATAACACACATCAAGGTGTGCAGGACCTGACAGGATGATTCTGATTTTGATGATGATGGTGATGATGGTCTTTTCTCCTCTGTCCTCCCCCAGAACAATCAAACACAGTGAGCTAGATTCTATAATAGATATAATAGACAGGCCACAAAGCCCTTGCCCTCACGGAGTTTAGAGCTTAGGCAGAGAAATTAGACACTGGTAGATGAAAAAGAAGCAATTTCTAGAAGCGACTGCTGAATGTCAAGTAAGTGCTCCAGGCAAACGGTGCTATAGAATTTCAGAAAGCACTGACCCTCATTCCTGCCACTGGTCATAGAGTGAGAATGAAGCCTCACCCTGGGCTTTGCAGACCTGTTGGGGGCAGGGGGATTCGGGGAACAGGGGGACCAGTGGTGGATGTCACTTTCAAGTACCCCAGGCACCAAAACCATGTCTCGTTGACTTACCATATTTGCCTAACAGCAAGAAGGGAGGTGGAAGAAGGTTCTACAAAGAAGCTTTGGCTCACAATGACAAATGAATTCTTTCCCGATTAAAGAATTCTCACTGTAAACGGTATCGTTAACATTCCCAATTGCCTACCACAACCTCCCAACCCCATCATCCCGTACCTCCAGCTTTTATCAAACGGGGAACCAGAGAACATGCGGAGGTACTGACCAGCCTACATCACCGAGAAAATCAACTAAAGCTGCATGGATTCAGCTCAAGGGGTAACTCACTTCTTACACTCAGGTTCCCACCCTACCATCTTGAGGACAGAGAAGACTAAAGGGGGCTGATGACAGCCCACTCATTCATTAACAGTAAACGCTGTCCATCAGTTCAAAGCATGTATCTTTTGTTTACAGACCTTGATACCCATAAGGAAAAAATGATATGGCTGAAATGAGATTCACCAAATTTATGCAGGCATAAATTATGCAGAGGGGCATTTCTCATAATGAAGTCTTAGGCTGAAAGAAGGATGATTTTCACACGATGGAGATACAGACTGGGTTTGTTAACACATTTTCCTGTTGGTGGACATCTGGTCTTTATGATGATAAGTGAGCTTTATTGACTTTGGTTTTCATAGATGATAAATGAATTCAGTGAATGAGTCCTACAAATCTGATCACCCCCCAAAAATTATCTCATTTCTGCAGGGGGTTCAGCCAGTACCAAAACCCGACCATTCACAAGACCCTCAAAAGATCAGATGAGAAAAGACATGAATGTAATTAGCTATTTGAGCCTTAAAAAATGCATAGAACTGGGATCCCTGGGTGGCGCAGCGGTTTGGCGCCTGCCTTTGGCCCAGGGCGCGATCCTGGAGACCCGGGATCGAATCCCACGTCGGGCTCCCAGTGCATGGAGCCTGCTTCTCCCTCTGCCTGTGTCTCTGCCTCTCTCTCTCTGTGACTATCATAAATAAATAAAAAATTAAGAAAAAATGCATAGAACCAAGTCTCTTATGATCTGAAGTCCAACTTTTCCATGCCAGATCATTTTTTTGAATTCTTCTGCATGGCATATAAAGAATCAATTAAAATAGTCAGTTAAAATAGAGTCAATTAAAACAGTCAAAAGATTTTTTGCTAAAAGGATCAGCTACTCACAAAAGATGATCCCTGAGCTATTAATTGAAGAAAATTAAAGTTGTAAGGGATTAACTCATGTAATCTCATTTTACAGCTGTAGAAGTTGAAGACAAGACAGGTTAGATGATTTGCCCAAGCCCACACAACAGGTGGTGGGGGAACAACCATGGGGCAACCCCAGGCATATCAGGCATGTATCCAGTCCCAGGCAGATTCTTTACCTGAATTTCTTATGTTGGTGTTGTTCACTTTGGAGTCCTTGATTACCAAGTGCTTAATCCATAGAGTAGGGGCTGTAATTTCTGGGGGAAAAAAAGAGAGAGAAAAAGAAGGACAGAAAATAAAGTCTAGGCAAAGGGAGTAGTTAACTTGAAGTATGATCCCCAGACTCAAGGAGATTTTTCTAAAGCCTGAGGCATCAAGGCTTTGAGTTTCCTCCCTCATTTCACATCCACTTTGTCCCAATGCCCTCTCCCTTCTCACTACGGAAGCTCCCCTCCCTGCCAGCTCTTAGGAGCCAACCAGGGCCTCCCGTGCTCAGGGGCAGAGTGGTCTAAGTCCAGAGGCGCTGAGCTGCTCCATCCAGGAATAAAAATATTATCCCAGGAGGTGAGGAGCATGGGCCAAGCCAAGTCTCTCTCAGCTGCTTCCCTGGATGAAGATTTAAAGGGGATAAATCAACAAATGAATGCCAAACAAACCACAGAGACCATTTTGGAGGAAATGGCTGAGCCACAACAGATTTCAGCTTGCTGAGACTCTGTTCCACGTGGGAAGGAAAGTGATGAGTCCAATGTGTGCGTCAATATCCTTCCTAATGGTTTCTTGTTGAACAGAGGCTGAAAGCCTCCATCCAGAGAGCTTGCTGGAAGCCTCTAGGCCCTTCAGGGCTTGGGTCACACAGTGGACTAGTGGTATTATAAGAATCAGGAGGACCCTGAACACACTGTAGAGTGATTAGTTCTTCAGTGAGATTGTTGGAGCAATCTCCCAAGGTGACATGGTCTCCATTTCCCATCTGATCCCCCAGGATCCCAGACTTGCCAAAAATCCAGGAGATTTGTGGATCACAGAAACATCTGAATTTCTAGACATCAATAGATATATATGCATTCCACAAAATGACCAGTTGTAAAGGATAGCTCACATTTCAATACTTCTATCTAGAGCTGACCTCTGCTAGGGACATCCGTAGTGACAGTACCAACCAGTAGCACAATTTCTCTTTATTCCTGTCTCCCTGTCCAGTCTCGTGATTCAGGCGGATACACCAGCTGAAAGCTGCTCAAAGGTCACTGCATATTGCACTGAGAGCTGAACCTTGTTGTCAGACTTTCCAGAAACTGCACTCTGCCAAGCTTCCTACTTCTCCTCATGGGAACCTTGAGTGCATAGCAAAGCACACTGAAGAATGCAGGCCATGAGCAGCTCAAACTCAAATAGAGGCCAGCCTTCTGCACCCCATGCTCCTTCTGTCTACTCCTCATACCTCCAGGAACATCCAGCCTCTTTCTTGCTACCAGCCACACTATTTCTCTTCCCCTAGAATTCTCTCAAATGCCTGGACTCAGCTCTCAAGGTCCAACTTAGCCAAACCAGGTCCACCAACCAATCTCTTTCCTCCTACTTTCCCACTATACCCCATTCTCACCATACTCTCCCCTCTGTCCACACCAGTTCCCCCACTGCAATTCCCTGATTCTTCCCTTCCCCTTTCAAGGTCCAATCCAGGTCCCATCTCCTCCCATAGCCTTTTCCCCAGACCGCTGTAAGTTCTTTCTTCCACAAACGTCCCATATGATAAAAACTGAGACCATATAATTTAACACATAAAGCTCTCCAATAGTTGTCACTGTCTGAGAGCAAAGGCTTCATCTTATCTATTCCTTCTTGGTCACCCAGAGGCCTAGCACAATGCTGGGCACAGAGAAAGGACTTTTAATGTTGGTTCATCTACTGAAGGGACATGCTGGCCTGTCTTTCTCAGCCATCGCTCCTTGGTCTTGGCAGCTCAAAGGGTCCATCCAGGCTGTGTTATTGTTGGACATCAACAGCCACGCAGGAAGCCTGGTTAGAACAGAGAGCCTTTCCAGAAGTAGAGAGTGTACCAGTTCCTGGGAGGATTTGCATTTTTTAAAAAGGTTAAAACAACGCAGCCTAAACTGGGAAAAATTGAAATTAAAAAAGAAAAAAAAACTAATAATAAAGCTTATATAAACATCCAAAGGAAAGACATTCCTCAAATCTAAAAACGGGTGGGAGAATATGAGTCGGAAGTAATGCGTAACACAAGAGCTTACCATCTCCATCAAACACGGGCTGAGTCTCCATCGTGGGTGTCGGTTTAGACCCGTCATCTGAATTGAGGGTTAAAAAGAATCGAAAAGAGACTACCATTATTGAGGTAAATACTATCTACTCTCCAGCACTGTTGAATGGTTGGGGTTTGCACATGGCCCGGCCAAGTCCCAATGAAGAGACCAAAGAGAAAGGGAAGAAAGAAAGGAAGAAAAAGAAAGAGAGAGAGAGAGAAAGAAAGAAAGAAAGAAAGAAAGAAAGAAGAAAGAAAGGAAGGAAGGAAGGAAGGAAGGAAGGAAGAAAGAAAGAAAGAAAGAAAGAAAGAAAGAAAGAAAGAAAGAAAGAAAGAAAGAAAGAAAAAGAAAGAAGAGAGAAAGAAGGAAGAAAGAGAGAGCAAGGAAGAGAGAAAGAAAATAAATAAAAGAACCACAGAGAGGCACCATTAGTAAGACAAACCCAGGTGTGTGTTCACCATCCCAGGGGAGGGACAAAAGGGAGCTCAACTATCATGGCTTTGGAGGGCCCTTCATCATCAACTCACATGCACCAGCATGATGACTCTGTCAGCCCCTGAGCCACCCCACAGGAAAGCTGGGCTAGGGGGTTGGTGGGCATCTTCCCCAGCAGCCCTGGATTTTTGGCCAGGCATGTTAGGATAAGGTTGGCATACTTTATGGCATCAAATTCTGGTGTCTCCAGTTCCTATCCTGCCCCCTTGTGAAAGGTACCAGCCTAGTACCTAGTGGCCCTCACTGAAGAGCTTAAGGAAAACAAGAAATGATGGTGCTATAGTCTCCTGAATACCTAGCTAATTCTCTATCCTCCCCTAAAAAGGAAGAGAAGGCAGGAAGGACCATCCTCTCTCCAGTATGCTAAACTGAAGAGAATCAGGAACCCTTAGAACACTTTTAATTGTGAAACATCATGTCCTCCAATTCCCCGTGAGAAGTAGAGGCAAACAAAATAGAAGGGAATGTGAGAAACTGCACCCTGGATTTGCTTTCAAATTTCTACCATAGATGACAGGAGCAGGAAGTTCCCAGTAACAAAGTCTTAATGCACATCATTCCAGCTAGTGTTGGCAGCTCTCTGCAGAGCAAGAACCTCTGCAGGTCAGGAGTGAGTGTAGATGTTACCTACCTTTCAGGACTCTGAGTTACTTTCATCAAGATCCCCAAAAGTGGGAGGGGATCCCCACTTTAGTGTAGGGCAGTGTCTCTCAACTTGTTTTCATTATTGCCCACCTAAAGAACATTTTTAGACTTTTTCCCTAATCATCTTCCTAATGAAATATTAATAAAACAGAAACACTGTATATTTATTGATGTACTGTAGGTATTTCTGTACTTTATACATAAAAAGAGCAAAGATTCTTTTGCCCCTCTGCCCCCTCAATCAATTTTGCCTTCTTGGTGTCTCTGACCCCATTGAGAACACATAGTTTAGAGATTTCTCTGTTTCTCCCTAGGCAGGGGAGAGGAAGAAGAACCCCGTGGTCTCAGGCAGTGTGATGATTATACCATCCCCCAGAGAACTTTCACAATTGAACACTATATTCTCCAAGCATTAACTTTATTTCCCATCATTTTATTCACATATTTGTTTGGTATGTATTTATTTTTATGTATTTATTTGTTTTGCCAATGGTTATTATTTTTAAGCTTTTGGTTATTATAATTTGTCTTTATTTATTTATTTTGATGGAAGAATAATTAACATACAATTTAATATTAGTTTCAGGGGTACAACATAGTGATTTGATGTTTACATAGGTTACAAAATGGTCACCACAGTAAGTCTAGTTACCATCTGTCACCACACCAAGTCGTTGCAATATTATTGACTATATTCCCTATGCTGTACGTTACATCCCCATGTCTTATTTATTTTGTAACTTGAAGGTTGTACCTCTTAATCCTCTTCATGTAGTTCATTAACTATGGAGAATGCAAGTTCTCAGTCTCTGAGACGCCAGTCAGATCACCCATAATAACAATCCTCCACCATTTAGAGCTCCCAAAACCTTTGGCCGACTTCCCTACATCTTATCAGGGAGGGACGAAAAACAGAGTTCTGATCCCTTTCTTGCACCAACACCCCACCCTTGGGATCTGCAGCCTGGCGAGCTAGAGAGACCCTAATCATGGCTGGAGGCTGAAGCCAGCAAACCGACAGTTGCGTGACACATGACCCTGCTATTATTCTCCTGTGCTGACACCAAGACCCAACTCCCACAGGGGCCAAGGCAATCCTGAACTATCTGACAATCATCCCAAGGAAGGAGATATAGTAGGGGGAGAGTTAGCTTGCTGGATATCTTATTTGCCTCAAACTGGAGTCCAGAACAGGCATCTTTTGATGCAAAACTGTGTCAGTTTGATCTGGAAGTCATTGAGGGAGAATAAACACAGAGCAGAACCACACAATGTCACTTTTTTTTTTTTAACAGCATCACTTCCCCTGACTCTATTAACACCTCTTTCCATTGAATTCAATGAGCCACTGAATGAAGTCTTTTGGCAGCTGCAATGCACATTTGGTTGCTCCTGCCGGATGAAGAGTTCACAGTCTAAATAGCCCAGCACGATGTGCTCAGCCCCTCCATACGGAGTGGCTTCACTTTAGGGGTCTTATGGGTAACAAAGGGAAAGTGAGAAATCAAACATTCCCAGAGGGACAATGGTGAGATCCCCAGTGAAAAAATAGGTCATGCAATATTTTAATATTCAACTATAATCCCCCCATACTCCAAGAGCTGTATCTTTCTCTGAAGTAGAATAACAGAAAACATGCTTATTTCTCCCATCAGCCAGATGAGAGTCTGGGACTGCCCATCTGGTGTAGTAATCAGCAAAGGTCTGTTGCTCAAGGAGAGGAAGAAGTATTTCCAGTCTCCCAGGGACGTTTCACACTTCTGCAGGCTGAGGACCTCCACGGTTGCCCAGATGGAGGCCCAGGGCCCACATCGCATGAAGGCACGTGCTGGGAGAGAATCTTCCTGCAGGGCAAGGTCACCAAGGGTGAGGAGATACAGCTGTGCTGCCACAATGGAGGCCCCAGGTGGAAATCTTTATGAAGTGAGAAAAGACAGAGTGCTGCACTGCCAGGAGAACCACCTGTGAAATTCAGCTACCCAAAGGATGAGAAGCCCAGCCAAAGCCAACAGGACCCTCTGACCATCATCTCCGGGCACCTGGGCACCTGGCTCCTACCCCAGCAAACAAGCGCACCCTTCAACCAAACACAGGTCCAAGGCTTGGGTCCAAGGTCCACATCAATTCTGCTTCCTGGCAAGGCTTGGGACAATACCAGGCCCCACACTGAGTCCTGAGGAGAAAGAAAAGCTTCCACTCAGTCTCCCAGTCTCCAGTGGAGTCACACTCCAGATCCTGGCTTTACATCCAACAAAGTGGGCAACCTGAATGCCTCACTTTTCTGGGCAATGATATCCTATTCTAAAAATGAAGGATCCCTGCCTCCCCAGGCTTGGAATAATGTGCAAGAGTAAAGACTTTAAAGGCCTCAGGACACTATATATGAGCAAGGACTTTAAAGGTATAAATACCATGAGGACAAACCATCCTATCCAACTGCTTACTTTTAAGAATGGATTTACAAAATTAAAATCCTATCAAAGTTTTTAAATTAAAAATATAAAGTAAACCTTTTAACTTAGTAAGAAGATGAACAGCCTAATTTTAAAATGAACAAAGTATTTTAATAGACATTTCACCAAAGACAATGCATGGACAGCTAGCTAATGGATACATTAAAGGATGCTCAACAAGATTAGTTGTTAAGAAAATGCAGATTAAAACCACAATGAGGAGGGACATCTGGGTGGCTCAGCGGTTGAGCATCTGCTTTCGGCCCAGGGCCTGATCCTGGGGACCTGGGATCGAGTCCCACATTGGGCTCCCTGCATGGAGCCTGCTTCTCCCTCTGCCTGTGTCTCTGACTCTGTGTGTGTGTGTGTGTGTGTGTGTGTGTGTGTGTCTCATGAATAAATAAATAAAATCTTGAAAAAAAAAACACAATGAGGTACCACCATGTACCTACTTGAATAGCTAAAATTTTAAAAATAGGAAATACCAAATGTTGGCAAGAGTGAGGAGAAACTAACATCCTTGTTCATTGCTGTGGGAATGTAAAATGGAGTAGCCATGTTGGGGAAGAGTTTGGCAATTTCTTTAAAATGTTAAATAGAAAATTACTGTTTGACCCAGAAATTCCACTCTTGGGAATCCATCCAAGAAAAAGAAAAATATGTCCACTCAGACAGGTATGTAAATATCCATAGCGGCATTACTTATAACAACCTCAAACTGGAAACAATCCAAATATTTGTCAGCTGGTGAACAAACAAATAGTGATATATATCCATATAATGGAATATTACCCAGCAATGAAAAAGAATGAATTCCTAATACATGTGATGATATATATAGACTTCAAAAACATTAGACTACATGAAAAAAGCCAGGTACAAGTATTACATATCATAAGATTCCACTTAGATTAAATGCCTACTAAAGATAAGTCTACAGAGACCAGACATGTAGGTGCCTGGGGCTGGAGGAGGTAGTGGATGTAACTATAAATGGGTACAAGGTTTCTTTTTGGAATGATGGAAATATTCCCTGGGAACAGCTATACAATGCTCAAAACGTGCTAAATTTGTTGAACTGTACATTTATGACGGGCAGATTTTATGGTATGTAATTATGCTTCAATAAAGCTGTTAAAAGCAGAGGTAGTACTAATGTCATCTAGAATCAAACCTCAAGCAGCAGCAGCTGAATTATTTCAATGATCCCTAATTTGTGGGGAGACTCTCCCACATATTTTAAAGAAAAATATATCTGAATCTCAGTTTACATATATGCACCTGACGATTCGATGCCTGGTGCTTATCATTGGTGGTACTTTTGGATCTCAAATGGTAGTAGGACTTTAGTTCTCTTTAACCCCACAATTCTCTTCCAGAACAAGGAGAAGAGGATAGAACGCTGAGAAAAGCCAATTCAAAGATTATCATTTTACTTACAGGGAGAAAAATATAAATTTGGAAATGTTAAAAAAAGGTTTAAGTAAAATAAAAAATAGAACAACAAAATAAAAAAACAAGGCAAGCTTACTACATTCATGAATGAAGGAATGAATGAATGAGGCAAACCTGAAAAAATTTCTCAAGGATGGGGTCAAGATCAACAATAATGAGACCACATTTTGCAACACTCAATTTCTAGCAGGTGGCTTTCCTCATCTAGTCTCACCAC
The DNA here is from genome assembly GCF_003254725.2 of Canis lupus dingo. Lineage (NCBI taxonomy): Eukaryota > Metazoa > Chordata > Mammalia > Carnivora > Canidae > Canis > Canis lupus. The sequence goes on along the minus strand of NC_064250.1, from coordinate 43,814,498 downwards.
TGGCCAGCACAGAGGAAGTGACCAGGCAGATAAAAAGAGATTGAGTCTTAGGGCAAGAAAGTGATTTGCTAAAGGCCCACAGGCAATGAGCTGCTCTGTAAACTGCCTAGGCCCAGAGCCCTGGCATTTGGCCTCCCGAGCTCTCCAACTGCCAACCATGCCTTGTCCTTGAGGTGCAGCCCCCAGAAAGTTGCAGCCCCTGCACGGGCTCTGCAAGCCTGGCCAGACAGTGGGTTTGTGTGACAGCACAATTCCTTGCCCTGCGAGAAGGCCTGGCCCACGCACAGACAGCTGGAAGTCACTTCGACCCCGATGACACCGTTCAAAGCCTCCTCTGTTTGGCTTTTTGATTCCTGATTGACATTCGCTGGCAAGTGGAGATAAATGCAGGCTGAGGACAATGTTGATCCGCTCTGACTATTCTTAGCGAAAGACTTTTCAGAATAACAAACAAAACAAAACAAAAACTCAAAAACATTGGTGTGCTTAAGGGACTGAATAGAGCCCAAGAGGTCCAGGGAAGCAGGGCCGGGCCTTTCAAGGGGCTGGCAAGTCCATTGAGGAGTTAATTGTTTGGGTGTACAATGAGTTTATTCTGACCACATACAAAGAGCTTTCTCTTCCAGGTCCTTCAAAAGCAAATGTGTCAAAGGGGCCAGAGGAGGAATCTGTATTAATGGCATCTCTTGGGGTCTCTGAGACTGAGGAGCCTTGGAGAACGAGGAAAAAAGAAATCACCACCCCCCCTCCCGAGATTTGGAAGGTCTCTCCACGATCCCAAGTCCCCTTCGATTCTTGGGCTCTGCCCAAACCTTGTTCATCACGGGTCACCCTCCCTCTTTTAGGCTGCCATTAGTCATCTTTCACAAAGACATGGAGATAAACTTCAGCCCGGTAGAAGTACTGGAAGGTTCTTGATTTTGATGGGACCACATTTATGCCAGAGCCACCAGCCCCTTCAGCATGTGACTCAGGGACCCAGTGTGTGGAAGTTGAAATGATGTATTCTGGGCATCACAGGGAGGCAACGGTGCCTGTTTGCAAAAGTCCCTTAAGATCCTGGCCCAAATCATACTAGGAGGAAGACGGAATTTTAGTCAACATTTCCTGAGATACATGTCCCATGAATAATGCTCATAAATGTACTGTGAGCTGTCCTAATTCTGACCTTTGAGAACAGGGGTTATCTGGGCACTTCAGGTCCTTTCCAGAACAAGAGGTCAATGTTTTACATTCCCTCTCTACCCACCTGCATACTCCCTTCCAAAAGAAGTAAAAACAAGATCAAAGTTGTCGTTTTGCAAACACTTCCCTATATCCTCAAGCTCCATTCCCCTAAATAAAAGTAAAAACGTGATGCTGGTGAAAAAAACAATAGACCAGATATGGAAGAAGAGGAGAAAGAGGAGAAGGGTGAGGAGGAGAAAGAGAAGGAAAGAAAGGAGGGGAGAGAGGGGGGAGGAGGGGAAAGGAGCAGGGAGGAGGAACCAACAGCAGCAGAGTCAGTTCAGAGCTGGGTTCACAAAGAGAACTGGGCTAATTTTTTTGACTCTTTATTTTAAAATAATTATAGAATCCCAGGAAGTTGCAAAAATATTACAGGGAAGTTCCATGTATCCTTCACCCAGTTTCTCCCCATGATAACATCCTTATGGTGAATATAAATACATAGGTAACTTATATAGGTAACCTCATTATTGTACAATATCAGAGCTAGGAAACTGATATTGGTATAATCCATGGACCTTATTCACATTCCAGCAGTTTTACATGTATCACTTATGTGTGTGTGTGTGTGTGTGTGTGTGTGTGTGTGTGTGTGTGTGTTGGGGGGGGTAGTTCTATGCAATACACCATTTCCATCACCACAAAGATCTCCCTCTACTACTGCCACTTTATGATCACATTGCCCCTCCTCCACAAGATCTCTCACCCCTGGCAACCACTAATCCTTTCTCCATCTTTATAATCGTGTCTTTTCTAGAACGTTATATAAATGGAACCATGCAGTATATGACCTTTTGAAACCAGCTTCTCTCACTCTGCCTAATGCCCTCAAGATCCATCCAAGCTGTGGTTTGCACATACCAACGGCCTGTCCCTGCTTACTGCTGAGCCCTACTCCATGGTGTGGAGGCACCATGCTGTTTCACCCACTGAAGGACATTTGAGGGGCGCCTGCGTGGCTCAGCGGTTTAGCGTCTGCCTTCAGCCCAGGGCGTGATCCTGGGGTCCCAAGATCGAGTCCCACACCAGGCTCCCTGCATGGAGCCTGCTTCTCCCTCTGCCTATGTCTCTGTCTCTCTCTGTGTCTCTCATGAATAAATAAATAAAATCTTAAAAAAAAAAAAAAAAGGACATTTGAGTTGTTTCCCTCTTCAGTTACCACAGACAAGGCTGCCGTGATCATCCAGGTATGGGTTTTTGTGTACACACAAGTTTTCATTTCTCTGGAATAAATGCTCAGGAGTGCCATTGCTAGATTATATGGAGTGTATGTTTCATTGTTTACTCTTTAAAGGAACTTCCAAAGTATTTTCCAGAGCATCTATATCATTTTACCTTTTTACTAAGAATGTATGAAAGATCCAGTTTCTCCACAGCCTTACCAGCATTTGGTACTGTCACCTTTTTTTTTTTTTTAAGCTCCTGTAACAAGTGTATAGTGATATCCTATCATGATCTTAACTGGTATTTCTTTATGACTAATGATGTCAAACATATCTTTTATGTGTTTATTTGCCTTCTACATATGTGCTTTGGTGAAATGTCTATTTGTGTATTTTGCCCATTTTTAAATGGAATGGCTTTTCAAATGGTTGAGTTTCTGAGAGCTCTCTACATGTTCTAGACAGAAGTCCTATGTCGGATATGTGGTTTGTAAGTATTTCCCTCAGTCTGTACATTTTTGTTCTCTTAACAAGATCTTTCAGAGCAAGTTCTTAATTTCGTTCAGGTCTAATCTCTCAACTTTTAAGTTTTTTGAATTATGTGTGTGTTGTTCTAAGACACAAAAGCTCTAGGTTCACCTAGCTATCATTTCTTTTTTTTTTTTTTTTTCTTTTTTAATTTATTCCTGGGAGACACAGAGAGAGAGAGGCAGAGACACAAGCAGAGGGAGAAGCAGGCTCCATGCAGAGAGCCCGACGTGGAACTCGATCCCGGGACTCCAGGATCATGCCCCAAGCTGAGCCACCCAGGCATCCCCTAGCTCTCATTTCTGAGGATCTTCTATGTTTTCTTCTAAAAGTTTTATTAGTTTTACATTTTACATTTAAGTCCAACATCCATTTTTAATTAATTTTTGTACAAGACATGAGGTTTGGATTGAGGTTTTGGGGTTTCTTGTTTTTGTTTTTGTCTATGGGTGTCTAATCATTAAAGTGCCATCCTTCTCAGCTAATACCACACTGTCCTGATTACTATACCATAGTAAGTATTAATCGGAGTATTATGATTTCAACTTTGTGATATTTTGGAAAAGGCAAAATTACGGAGGCAGTAAAAAGATCAGGGGTGGCCAGGGATGGAGAACCCAGAGGACTTTTAGGACGGTGAAAATACTCTGTATAATATTTTAACAGTAGACACGTGTCATTATACATTTGTCCATTCCCACAGAAAGTACAACACCCAGGGTGACCCCTAATGTAAACTATGGGCCTTCGGTGATAATGATGTGTCAGTGAAGACTCACTAATTGTAACAAATGTGCCACTCTGGTGCAGATGTTGATAGTGGGGAGGCTCTGCCTGTGTGGGGGTAGGGACTGTCTGGGAAATCTGTGTACTTTCCTCTTCATTTTGCTGTGAACCAAAAACTGCTCTAAAAAAAAAAAAGTTATTTTTTAAAAAGGAAATGAAACAAACATTTTTGTCCCCATGATAGGGACAGGGAGGCGTCAGGGGCCTGATTAGGATTTGTACTCCCTGGGGAAAACTCTAGGCCCTACAGGCTACACGGAAGGCCTAGATATATCAGGGAGTTCACAGCAACTTGTTCAGAAGAACACAGGGAAGCATGAATTGAAAATTTATAAAATGTCACAAGGAAATAAAGCATTAAAGATCTCTTTGTTTTAAAAAAAATCAGAGAGAGTGATAACTCCTTAATTTTTTATTTTAAAGTTATTTTAGCTATCCTAGCTCCATTGCCTTTCCACATAAACTTGTAAATAAGCAGCTCTTGGATCTCAGTGTTCTGTCAGCAGGAACAGAATTGGTACAACAACAGTATTGGTACAACAGAGGCAATTTGTGGGCCTCTCCCACAGGAGCTGGAGGTAAGTGGTTCAGATGTGGCCTGGAGGCCTTTGCATCCACACACTGAAATCTCTGCCTCCATCGAGTTTCCTGGGTCATGTCTGGAACAGAACTCACTCAGTCAAGGAACAGTGAGCCAGTGAACATATTCTCAATGGCCTGACCATCTCTGGCCCTCACCTAGACCCTGGGGGATCTAGGGTACCAGGCAGAGGGATCAGGAACTTGCCAGTGGGCAGTTCATCCCAGGTAGTCTCCTCCAAGTCTTTCCTTAGAGGCTCTGGCCATGGGAACTACCAACCACGGCTGTTTGGAGGGACCACCTGCTTTCTCCCTGCAGAGGTGAGAGCTTCCCAGCCTCTAGAAGTCTGTGCTCCCCTGGGAGGCTTTACCTCCACCTGAAGACAACCCCTATAAGAAGAGGCTAAGAACCATTTGAATGTGAGTTCCACAAGGCAAGGTAAGGGCTCTTATCATGTTACTTGTTGCTGGGTCCTCAGTGACTATAACAAGCCTGGCACTTAGGAAGCTTTCAATAAATAAGAAGCCAAGTTTCAACCAAAGGTTACTAATAACATTGGGGACTCATAAGAATCTATGGCTAGGAGGCTTTTCCAGATCCCTCAACCTCATTTCCTCTCCAGTCCTTGAAAATGGGCATATGGCAGGGACTCAAACTATTCATTCAGCATCTTCCACGTATAACTTTCTTTCAGAGAGCCCAGAATGGGGACTGAGGTGGAGGGCAGGGCTTGAATACATGGAGCCAAGCTGAGGAGAGAGGAAGGAAGGAGATACAGCAGATGCATGAGCACCCAAGCATACCCACGCACACTCCTCTGCAACCAAACCCTGCAAAGCTGGTACCCTGGTGTGCCAGACTTGGTCAGGGTGGCCCAGGGCACCAGCAAGCAGCAGCAACACACATGCAGAGAGCAGAAGACTGCCTCACAGGTTCCTGGAGCTGCCTAGGCCTGGGTTCTGCTTCAGCAGGTGCTGTAGCAGGATGAATGCTTCTCCCTGGGGAAATCCAGTGCGAGCAGAGGCCAACCCGTAGAGGTCATCAGCTGCCCGGCTCCATTCAAACCCAACCCCAGATGGTAGGGAATCAGACTGTTGCCATCTAAGGGCAATGCTGACAAGGTTGCGGATGACCCTGCCTCTTCCTCAGTGCTGGGGAAGAGGAAAGACAGGTAGCTGGGAAGAGGTTGGAGTCCTTTGAGCAGGAGTGATGCTCCACGTATAGAATGTCCTCAGATAGCCGTGATGCATGCTTCAGGGCAGTGAGGTCAGTCTCCTTCGGGTGTACTGACCACAGGAGGGCCGAGGCTAGAAGCCACACAGTCCCCATCATCTGGGATGCCTGCCATCCCTCACCTGTGCCCTAGGCACATCCCTCAGCCCTGAATGAGTGTGCTGCTCAAGCCATCACCTGAGCGACAGGTCTTTCAAGCTGGCACCAACCTGTAGACCAGACTCCGTGACAGACTCTAAGAATAGAGACATAGAAAGGGACCCTGGATGAATAACTGTGACTCACTCTTTACTTAGAGCGCATTTCCTCTGGAGGAAATATGCCAACTGCAGGAAACTCCTGACGGCCCTCAGCGTTGAATCGCCGATTACTGACGCATCAGCCGGGGACCTGCGTGGTCCTGGGTGCTCACAAAAAGAAAGCTCCCAGAGAACCGCCAGCGAGAATTTTACAAGGGCTCTCCTGCTCCTCTCCCATTTCATTGTCCCTCACCGGCCATCACCCCCGAGCCTGAGAACTCCCGGCCCGCACCTCGCCAGCCACCCGCCCAGGACCCGTCCCTGGCTTGGTATTCGGCTCTCCCAGAAGCTCCCCATTCATCCACGTTCCTTAGCAGCAAGACCCCGAAAAGAGACACCTCAGGAAAAATCCGCAAGACTCGGCCGGCCAGGAAAGTCCACTCAGGGTAAAGCTGTGATCCCTAGCACGGTTTGCTGCCCAGGCGCTTTGAGCTGCTCGGGTGAAACCGTGGACTCCCCTCTACCCCGGCCCCGCAGCCTTCGGCTGTTGTAGCAGCAGATCGGCAGAGGGCAGAGCTCCGGGGCTGCCGGCGCCCTCCTCTCTCTGATAGTCCTCCGAAGCATCAATAAAACACATGTGGAGGCACGTGTGCCCCGCCCTTTGCATCTCTCTTCAAGGGCAAGGACCAAAGGAGAAGAAGGGGAGGGGAGCCAGGATGGGAGTGCTCCAGATCAATGGATATTTGAAACTCACACACATGGCCCGAGACCTACGCTGCACGTGTTAATTACCACACATGTGCCTATAAAGGGGTCCGTTAAACACAAGGGGCCCAGAGAACAGAGCGAGGAAAGGACATTCCAAGGGATTAAGTAAATAGTCTGAAGTTCTGACCCTCCTCCCCTCCGGAGCACGTGCATCTGGGTAAGATAACAGCGCCTCCCTCCCTCCCTCCCTCCCCCGCTTCTCCCCTCGGGCCCCACACCTGCGGACCCAGGCCTCCTGTCTGGGCCGCCGCCTGTGACCCGCTACTGCCTGGCCTCGCTCCCTCCTCCCTTCCTCCTGCTATCTCTCCCAGCCTCCTCCCCCAGCCTCCTCTGCCCGGCCTTCTCCTCCTCTCCTCCGCGGGACTAATTCCTGGCTGGCAACCAGACCCTCGTCTCCGCACAATACACCTTTTCATTCCTTCCAGGCGGAGAGAACCGATCCCTCTGAGCCCTGTCAGCGGAGCAGGCTCCCAAAGGCAAGAAGGGTGGAGAGAGAGATGCCTGGGCCCGCTCCCCGCAAGTTGCCCTCTGAGCACCCCCCCACTACTCTCCCACCCAGACCTGGGGCATCGCCTCCTTTGTGGTGGCACCTCTCACCCCACACGAGGGTCCGGGCCGCGCATCTCTGCAGCAGGCCTCAGGCCACGAGCTCCAGCTCTAGGGAGGTGCCGTCCAGGAGACGCCACGTGTGGGCACCAGCTCAAACAAGGGGCCTTTGTGTCTTTCCACCTGCTGCCCTCCGGAGCACATTCCATTCTTAAGTGGCAGCTGAGGGAGGGACCTCAGCGGCTGACACAGGATATTACAAATGCCCTCTCGCACCCTGTCCCCCTTCAAACCCCAGCTTCCTGGACAGGTGTGGCTTCAGGTGGCCCTTCCTACAGGTGGCCCGAGCCTGCTTTTCTGTGCACTGCCCATGGCAGACAAAGAGAAGAGGATTAGCACCTACGCTGATCCTCCGAAATAGAAGGAAGGAGAAGCTCTGGGCAAAAGTCAAGTCTCCAGAGGCGAGTGAGCCCTGGCATCCCCCACCAGGCCGCTGCACCAAAGAGGAAGCCTCCACAGAACCATCTGGGAGGGAGGAGCCCATCTGGAGTAGGGGAGCAAACTGCTGCAGACTGAACAACTAATCTCTGAGATGAGGCTTCCGACTCTACCCCTCTATTCCTTGCACCTTCCCTAGAGGAATCAGGTGTCCCCGTTCTCTCCCAATTGGTCAGCAGGAGCCCACAGTGGCCACAGTTCTATTTCTTTTGTTGTCCACAGGGTGCAAAGCCACATAAACCCCAAAAGTACTTCTCTGTACAGATTAAGATCTAAAATACCATGGTTCACCTTTTAGTTCGCTTTGGCAGGGAAAATCTGTATTGTCAGTTTTGCATGATTACCAATTGTTTTCTCTACCACCACAATCTCATGCACTGGAATAAAGGCGATGATCCTCAAGTCTTCAGTTGTGACAAGTAAAAACTGCAACTCCAGTAAATTGTAGACAGACACAAATACCATATAGTCTTGGTGAGTTCAGGTATTTGCAGGAAGAAACATTCATGCCCCTCTCCCATTGTCCCACCTAGAAGGGAACCACCAACACTCATGACTGCCTTTCCTGTTCTGGGAAGGACCTGAGGAGGCATTTGCTCCCTTCTTTTTGCCCACTTATGCATTCCTGCTTGCGGGATGGCGCACTGGTCCATGTTTTCTAGTGGGATCATGATGCTCCACTTCCATGTCCTCTTGGAGCATGTGTGTTAGGGGCAGCAGGTTCTCCAGAGTCTCGTTTCCTGCATTCAGGCCAGGTGATTTGGCCTCCTATTCCCATTCCTGTGGAAGAAGCATGCAGTGCAGGGGGCAGGGCCTCACCTCAGTTTCCATGTGACCACATGTGCAAGACAAGCCTATGCGCCTCACACTGGATCCTATGAAGGACTCTCCATGTGGACATTTAAGAATATGGAGTTCCCAAGACCCAGATTCAGGTGCAAAGCCTCAAACTCAGCTACCATCTCCTGGCTGGGATTTACCCAAGAGCCCAAAATGAGGATTCTGGAGTACTTGCACATGCAATGAAATTGATACTTGTTCCTCCTGCAGCTACCAGCACACACACACACACGCACACACACACACAACCACACTCTCTCTCTCTCTCTCTCTCTGTCTCTGCCTCTCTCTCTCTCTGTTGTCCAGGAGGTAAGTGGCAGTGGAGCGTAGTGTCCTCCACAATGGAAATTATGGTTAGCATATCCCAAGGACCTATTCCTCATGTTGGCTGCTCCACTAAACATCACTCAGACAAATGCCTTAATTGAGGTTAGCCACATAATTTGTAGGGCCTGGTGCAAAATGAAAATGCAAGGCCCTTTGTTCAAAAAGCAGGAAAATAGTGCCATTAAGGGCACCAAACTATAACATTTCATCTTCTCTTCCATGGTCTCTCTCTTGCCTTGTTACAGTGTTCTAAAATTTCCTATGGCACATTGTTCTAGGTAAAGAAGGATTCAAATGTTTAGCATACTGCAGAAGCCCCCATAGCACTCATCACAGAAACGATAGGCCAACAGGGTGACGAGGATGTGCACATGCACGCTTCACTGTCCCACTGGACTTTACTTAACAAAACACAAGTTTAGAGATAGAATGACTATGAATTCCAAGACAAACAGCTGCACAGTTTGCAAGCCTGTGAAGCCAGGTCAGTCTGAGTGAAGAAAAATCTGGATATGCCGAAACAATTACTAAGGAGAATCAGTGAGGGGGAAAAAATGTTCAAACAGGTTTCCAAAATAAGAAGGTCCAGGCTGACTTGGACATGCCTACCTTCATCATCCTTTTTGGTTTCATGCTGGCCACCTGGTAGCTGACTGATTGAACTGGCCAGGAACCAAGATTCTCAGGGTCCCTGAGAGCCAGCTCTATATGTACTCTGTGCTCACTCACCTGTCTTGGAAATTCTGGGCGCTTAGCCCCCACCACCCTATGAGCCTTACTTACCTCCTCCGGTGCTTCTAGGAAGAAACCCAGAATACGAATGGAGATTTTCTGTGGGGGACTTTTAGCTCCCACCCCGGCTCCTTCCATCTTGTCTAGAGCTCTTCTTGGACTGGCTTTAGAAGCAAACATTTGGATAGAGCATAAAACTCTACTCACCTTTCCTTCCTGAGTTACCCTGGCTCAAGGGCTTGTCGGTGACTGAACCTTGGGTAAAAGGGAAACAAAAACACAGACATTCAGAATGCATCGTGGTTGGTTTCTGTCAAAGGGCTGGCAAAGCCTGATGTTATGAAAATATGATTATGTATATACATATCCTGTATACACGTCTAGGGACATTATATACAAAGTACATACATGCACGAGTGGGGTGTGTTTAACATCAATGTCACTGATATCACAGTCCTGGTGAGATGAACCATGATTTCCAGGCACAAGTCTTGACCAGAGTTTCACAAAACTTCCCATCTATATAACCCTCTCAGTGAACATTCCAGTAACTGTCCTCACCTCCATGCCCCATCTCCCCCACTTCCCACCACCTCCATGTTCTGAGCCATATCCACTCAGTAGGGCCAACTGAAAAGAAGTCCCTCTTATTGCAAATGCAATGATTGACATGCCTTGCTGGTTAGAGCAGGAAATCGGTGATTTTCCATCTGCATTAAGTAGAAAATTGTTGGCCCAATTGTACTGAATGGGCCAAAATAGTCTGAGGCATGGAAACAATTTTCTAGACGCAGCCTATTCCTCAAGGAGGGGGTAGTGCGTGTGTTTGGCCAAATGCTTTGCCCTGTGTATGCTAGGATGCCATGTGCACCCATCCTGCAGTCCTGACCCTGTGGCACCTGTCTTCTCCAGGAAGCCCACACAGGCAGGGAAGAGCCAGCACAACCGCATAAGGACATCTGTGGAGGTTCCCACCACCAAGAGAAAAAACGAATCTCTATTTTCTCATTCCACATCATACCCCTTCTCCATATATTAGTTTTGTGAGAATTCAATTATATCACCCCGCATGGCTTGTTTCTAGTGCATTTGTTTGCTTTAAATGAAACTTTCCAGGTCATTTGCAAGGAGGGCTCATGCCTGCTCCTCCCCACACCAACCCCAATTAAGGTTTCCAGTTTCCATGTAAACCACAAATAAAGTAAACTTTCCATTTTGGCCTGCAAATCTTGGTTTCCTAATGTAGATACTTACTGCTCTTTCTTACCATTCCCTTTATATAGCAGGCAAGTAGAAAAATGAATAAATCTTGTGAAAAAGAAAAATGTTAGGATAGCAGGATTGCTAGCCCTTGGAATTTCCCATAGGTTTTAGAATAATGCTTTCTACTTTGCTTGCACTTAAAAATTAAAGATAAGTAAATAAATAAAACCTCATACACACAGATATGAAGAAATATGAAGCAGCTGGTGGCTGGGTGGGCTTTCTTAAATGAGAGCTGAGCCACACAGTGAATTAAGGGAGTGACTCCCAAGTCTCCTGCCATCTGAATGGAAATAGAAAGTATGGGGCTTGCATAAACCCCAAATCCACAATACCGTGAGGTTGACCTAAGAGCAAAATTTCTCTATGCCCATAGAGTTGGAAATAGAAAGGACTTAATTTTGCTATGGACTAATGTAGTTGGTCACTATGAAACAATGATTCCCTAGCTTGTCTAGTCATCAAAACCATCTGAGAAGCTTTACAAACATGTGTATTCCAGGTCTCACTCCAGACCTACTGGATCAGACTATACATGGAGGAGCCTTCACACCTGGGCTCTTTAATTCCCCAGGCACTGCTGACAGCAGCCAGATTTGAGGGTCACTGTGATAAAGTTTTCCATTACTCTACATTACATTGTTTGGGGAAGGAGGAGCAAATATATGGCATACAGGCCACCACTCTCCTCTCATGTGCCCATGACAGACATCGCTATTTGATCATTCAGGCTTCAATGCTGAACTCCCATCCAGTCTTAAAATCTATCTCAAGGGCAGCCCCCATGGCCCAGCGGTTTAGCGCCACCTTTAGCCCTGGGCATGATCCTGGAGACCTGGGATCGAGTCCCATGTCGGGCTCTCTGCATGGAGCCTGCTTCTCCCTCTGCCTGTGTCTCTGCCTTTCTCTCTGTCTGTCATGAATAAATAAAATCTTAAAAAAAAAAATCTATCTCAATAAAGTGCTCCCAAGGCCACTAGCAACCAGAGCACCCAAGCTAAAAACTTATATGCCATTTTCTAGGGATTATAGCCGATGCTTGGGAAGAGAGCACTGAACCAGAAACCTACACTCAAAATAAAGAAATATATACACAATAGGCATATATTGACCCTATTGCCCAGCTGACTACAGACCAAGTGTGTTGGAGTGGAATCCTCTCTGACCTGAAAGGGGGCTCATCACCACCACTCATCTTTCAACCATTTTTTTCCAAGCTTCCCCCATGAAATACAGGAGACCAGCTAAGGGGTCTCTCTCCAACTCTTTCTTCCCGCCCCTCCCTACGGTACCTGAACATACAGGAGTTTTATTCTGCACAGAAGAGCCACTGATGGGCTTCCCATCTGGGGTGACACACCAGCAGTACCCTGTGTAAGTATGGCACTGTACCTGTTCAGGGAAGTGGGGGAGGGGAAGAGAATCGTAAGTCTTGGGTCACCACAACAACAGTCATCTCCCACCCCTTCCAAAGCACTGCCACTGCTTGGGGGAGCTCTTTCCACCTCTCACCCAGCATCTGTTCCCATTGTTTCCTGCAGGTGGGCCAGTTAATTGACAACATGGATTATGCGTCTTCTGTGTGACCCCCAGGCCCAACTACAGCAATCTACCTACTTCTTTCTTATGGCTTTTTTTGATGCTGAATATCTTATATCATACCTAGATACATCCACTTTGTTTTTCCTGGGATGGTTCTCACCAAGACCTGCACATCCTCCCCACTGCCCCACCCCACCACCCCACCCCCAGAGCACAGGCATACATTCCCATCCAACTGTAAAAAATTCTGATTAGTAATTTGGCAAGTATAAGTTGGAATGTCACCATTGCAGGCTGAAATGACCCTTTTTAAACAAGCAATTACAAGTGAGGTTTTCTCTTCTTTTTTCTAGCTTCTCCCAGCATCGGGTCATTTAATCGGCCTGCCTACTGATCAGGTGGCTCTCCCAAGACAAGGGCACATACTAGCAGTTGCCCACTAGATGACGGGGTTAAGGTAAGAACAAAGTCACTTGACCCTGCAGGTCTAGTTCTAGATGCCCTGCTGCACCCCTGTGTGATCATCCTCAAGCCTCCATAACTAGGTCCACCCTGTCTGGGAATAGTAAACAAAAATGAGGCTTTTGCTTCATTCAAGATAACTCTTCTCTCTCTTCCAACAACTATCACTCTGTCCACCTCCTCTCACCCCACCCCACCCCGTTCTTGCCCATTTCCCAACATGGAGTTCCTAAACACAAATCAGGGCATCACTCCCCTGCTGAAAACCACTCCATAATTTGCCATTGGACTCAGGATAGAGATTAAGCTCATTTATGTGGAGCTCAAGGTCCCCTGTGATCTGCCCCCTGCCTATCTCCACAGCCTCATTTTGCACCCATGTCTCCATATACACCCTCCAATGAAACCACAGTGAGCCCTTTGAAGCCCACAAACACAGCCTAGGATTTCATGATTCTGAACATTTATTTGCTCTAACTATTCAGTGGTCCAGGATACCATTCCACAAATCATCCCCAACCCCCTCCTAATCCCTTTGTATTCCCACTCTCTTCATGATACACATTCTCTGCAAAGCAGGTCCCAGCCTCCCCGCCTTCTCTTCTCCTGACCCTCCATACACCCTGGCTCCCTTAATTCAGAAACCTTATCTGCTCACCAAGATTGTGACCCTCCTAAGGCAAGGGACTGCATACTGGTTATTTTTATCTCCTAAGCATCTAGCAGAATGCTTGACATTTACTGCAGGCATATGATAGGTTGAATAAGTCCTTAATTATCAAATTCCCTCAATTATTGGTCCCCATCAATTCTAAAAATGTAGCATCAATTTAAACAGCCCCACCACGTTGAACATGGACCTCAATGACAGCATGGGTGCCAAATGCAAAGATATTAACATGTGAAAAAAAAGTGCCTCTTGGGATCAAGGACATACTGGAATCAGGTACAGATAGTAATAGCATACAAATTGACTGGTGAAGTATATAGGGGGTATATAGACAAGAGAGATCTAATGGCTTGGGTGAAATCCAGAAATTACCAGAAAGGCAAAAAAGCTACAGAATGCCTTCTGCTTTCATGTAAGTACCAAAAGCTGTAGCCTTCCCCAAGATCAGTTGTTTTACTCCATACCAACCCATAGAAATCAGGATAAGAATGAGATGGGGGGCATCTTGTTCCTACCAGTCTAATAACTGGGTATAAATGAGGCATTTACCTCCACTGTCTGTAGAGAAACTACATTCATTGCCTTTGCTCCAGTACCAAGGTTCATTCCCACTTCATCTCCTGGAGACATCCATAAACCTGATGGCTGTGGTTGCTCCCACAGATGCTCACCCAAGATCAGTATCTTGGGTTGAGTCAGTGCTACCTTCTGAGAAAGCCTAATGATGAAATGGAAGAAACCCAGACAGACCTGGCTTTGAATCTGGGTCCAGTCAGTTACAAATTAGGCATGTTGCTTAGCCCTTTGAGCCCCGTCTATAAAATGAGGAGGACAGGGATGCCTGAGTGGCTCAGTGGTTGAGCACCTGCCTCTGGCTCAGGTCGTGATCCCAGGGTCCTGGGGTCAAGTCTTGCATCAGGCTCTGTTCAGGGAAACTGCTTCTCCCTCTGCCTATGTGTCTGCCTCTCTGTGCCTCTCATGAATTAAAAAAAAAGGTGTGGGGTGGGGAGGACAATCTCAAAGCCGGAGGGCCCGGCTTGGTGAGTCCATTGCTTGGCACGGCAGATGGCTGGGTACAAGGTGGCCACGGCGATGATTGCTCTCAGCTGTGTCAGAGACACCTGGCAAGTCGGCCTCCTCTCGAGCCAGAGCTCCCCTAATAACGTCCAGAGGCTTGGGTGGGCAATGCTGCTGGAAACTTGGGAGTTCACCCCTTCAAATCCTGTCAGCCCTGCAGGGGATAGTTCCTAGATAATTCTTTGCCAGTGGCGTCATTTTAATGGGGCCTGGCTGGCTGCTTTCTCCTCCCTGGCCAATAATCACCTATGGGGAAACCAGTCCCCAGGGCTGGACGGCCACACTGACGCGTGCTCCCACGGCCAGGGCCAGCTTCCCTCTCCATGAGGACTCCACCCCCCAAGTCCAATACTGGAAGCAGTGCCTCTGGCCCAGTGCCGCCTGCTGGGACTGGGTGTTGGGGTCACACAGGCTGGGGAGAATGGCTGGACAAAAGCCCCCTCCTTTCAGGCATGCAGAGTCCTGGCCAAAGCTACTGAGGAGCGAACTAAATGCATGAGTAGGAGGCTAAACCTGAGGCTTTGTTTCAGGGGATATAATCTGACCTCCAGGCTAAGCAGGTCCCCAGGGCCACATGCTCACTGAGTGTGCCCATTGTATCCCTACAGGCATGTGGATACCAACCCCCAACCCCCAGCCAGGCCCATGGGCCCAAACGCAGCCCCTTTTCCCCCGGGGCTCTCAGCATTTTCCTCAGACCAGGCTCCAAGGAATAGACTCCAGACTATAAAATCCTCAGGCCGGGAGGTGCTTCCAAATATCCTAGAGAACTGGAATTGAATGGAGGAATCACTGCCATGCTCCTCTGAGGCCTTGGGCATGCAGTAACAGGCACACAGAGGACCCAGGCAAGGTCTCAGGCTGCAGGAACTCAAGAGGTGACCAGCAAGGTCACTTCCCTTTGCCAAAGGAGCCCCAAGTTATTCACCCATGATTCTCAATCAAGAAGTTGTTTGTAAGTTGTCCTGGGGAGTTTTCAAGATGTCTTCTTGAAGAAAAAGAAGTTACGTGCAGAGAGAAAGCTAGGATCATGGAGTCTGACTGCTAGCTCCACCACTGAAGTAAGTTATCATTTATCTTTCCAACCCTCTGCAACCTTGGAAAGGTTCTTAAAGCAAGCCTCAGACTGTCCGTGTCTTCTTAAAAACTGGAGATAATTATGGGGTGCCTGTGTGGCTCAACTGGCTAAGCATCCACCTCTTGGTTTTGGCTCAGGTCCCGATCTCAGGGTCATGAGATCGAGTACCACATCGGGTTCTGTGCTCAGTATAAAGTTGCTTAAGATTCTATCTTTCCCTCTCTCTCTCTCTGCCCTTCCCCCTGCTTGCACTATCTCTCTTTAAAAATAAATAAATAAAATCTTTAAAAAAAAAATCCTGAAGATAATTATACTCACTCAGTTGAGAGGATTAAATTAGATAATGTAAATAAAGCGCTGAGCTCACATGGTAAGTGCCTGGTTAAGCTTAGCTATTTCTTTTTATTATCATCACGTTATTTTTGAACAAACTATCTGTACACTCAAAAAGGGCACAGCCAGATTCTCTGATGGAAACCAAAGAACATCCTATTCTGACCAATCCCAGGGGAAGGGATAGTATAAACTCAGCAAAAAGTCTGAAAAAGTTAATGGGAGAAAGGAAATTTTGTTTTCATACAGAAACAGTTCAATTACTGTCGGAGGAGAGAAGTAAAGCTTCTTGCAGAAAAGCAGTCAGGCTGTAAATTTGATAGAATTGATTTTTTTTTTTAAGATTTTATTTATTTACGAGAGAGAGAGGCAGAGACACAGGCAGAGGGAGAAGCAGGCTTCATGCAGGAAGTCCGACGTGCGAGACTCGATCCCGGGTCTCCAGGATCACACCCTGGGCCAAAGGCGGCGCTAAACTGCTGAGCCACCTGGGCTGCCCAGAATTGATGGTTTATATGCACATGTTCAATATGTACATTCTATCTAGTTTGGCTTCCAACCTTGAAAACGTATTTAACATTTTAAGTTAATACATAATCCCCTTTGTTCTACCTCTCCCCACCTCAGCCTCAAATTAATAAATTTTCATGTTTAATATATGGGAAAAGAGTGGGCCAAGAGAAGTTAAAAGGGTAATTAGCCATTGCTAGTATCTCACTATGCAGTTCTCAAAGCTCAGGGTTGTTCCAGGCCCAAAGGTATAGATACAAACCATGGAATTTGCTCCTTTTCCTCTCTGGAGCTTCCTGGGAAAGCTGAAATGTCAACTGATAGGTCTTCCTTCAGAGACAAAAAGTGTTTGTCCATCAACCTAAGTGAAGTTACCCTCTCCTTAACTAGACTGTTGAACATAACTGGCATACTTAATATAGGCTTTTATACACCAAATGTGTTGTATATGAACCTCACAGCAACCATAAACTTGAAACCTATAATTGATATACACAAATAAGAAAGAGAAAGAAAGCCAACATAATGCCACAGAAACTCATTAAACACAAAGAAAGAGAAAAGAAGAAAGGAACAGAGAAAAGCACAAAACAACCAGAAAACAATGGAAAAAAATGTCAATAAATACATCCCTATCATAATTATTTTAAATGCAAATCACTTAAATGCTCCAATCAAAAGACATAGGGTGACAGAATGGATTAAAAAAACAAAACCCATCTAAATGCTGCCTGAGAGACTCATCTCAGACCTAAAGACACAAATGGACTGAAAGTGAGGGAATGGAAAAATTTTTACCATGCAAATGGAAGTGAAAAAAAAAGAAGCCGGGGTAGCAACACTAATATCAGACAAAACAAGACTATAACACAAGACAAAGAAAGACATTACATAGTGATAAAGGGATCAACCCAACAAGAGGATATAAATAACAATTACAAATATCTATGCACCCAACATTGGAGTACCTAAATACCTAAAGCAAATATTAACGGATGTAAAGGGAGAAATTGATGGTGATATAATAATAGCAGGGGACTTTACTATCCCACTTGCATCAATCAGACAGAAAATCACTAAAGGTACTTTAAAACGGTGTGTTTTTAGGTAAGCAAATTTCTTCTCTGACTCATATACTTAAATATTTTTGGCAAGAAGCCCTCTGCATAAACAGCCCAATGGTATATTTCAGGTCAACCTCTGTCCAAATTAAGACAAATGTGAAATTATTTTAAGCCTGTTAGTCTTCAACATTAGCCCAACTCCTGGACATCTGGAAGAACGTGGGAGGCTAGCACGCTCAACAAATGCAGTGGAGTAACTGTTGAGTAAGAGGAGCAGAGCAAAGACCAGCTCACAGGATAAAGCAGATCAGGGCCTGGAGACAAGGACAGCAGCGAGAAAAACAAAGGAGACTAACAGACTATGCACATAGACAACTAGCCCCCACTGCGTCCATGCCCCAAATGGAAAACACCTCTTCTACTTTACCGAGGCTTTTCGCTCACCACTGAGGATCTAGGCATTACCTCGCTGGGTCTTCCCGAGTCACACTGTGTGCACGTCCTTTATAGGAGAGGCACACAAAGCAGCGGTTATGTGTTCAAATGTCGCAGCTAGTTCCTAGCAGCATAGAGAACTATGCTGGCAACATACTGCCATATCCCTGGCAACAAACTGCCATAAAATTTCAGAATTGATGGAGCTGGAAAACAAGAACCACAACAACAACCTTAACGATCATCAGTCTAACCTGAACATTTTACAAAGGAGGAAACAAGTCCAGAAACTGGGAGGTGGCCTGATCACAGTACCTAGTCCTGGCAGCCGGAAGTCCCCCAGACCTCGAGGGGAGGAGAAAGGCATGGCTCCTCGTGCTGGCATCTGAGGGAACGGACAGGGTCTCTTTGTGCTTTGTAATTCTCTGGCATATGGAACTCTTTTGGGGGAGTTGGAGGGAGAGATGGGAGAAATACTCGAATCAACGAGGCGGCTGGAAGAGTCTCTTCCTCTGGCTTGAGTGAGAGGCTGTTTCTGGAGCGATTTGGGTGACAGGATGGGGGGGGCCTCCGCCATGGCCCCCTGGCTGGCCTGCCTTCCTCTGGCTGTTCTTGGGGGGCTTCTTTGGCGGAGGTGGGACCGCACACCCCAGAGTAGCTTCTCTGCTGCTGGACTTCTGCTCTCCTTGCTACCAAGGGCCCCCAGATCCTCCAGGCCTGTCTCCCCTGCTTCTAACTCCTGCCTCGCTGATATGGTTGTGAATACTCCTGGTGTTCTCTGGGGTGTGACCAGGAATCACTGGGGATGAAGGGGTTCTCTAGCCAAAAAGCCTTGGAAATTTTGGGTTAAATAAAAGCAAAAGATTTGACTGCACAACTTCTCAGAGTCTTAAGTCAAATAACGATTTAGCTCTAAGAGGAAGATACCGTTCACGGTGATTCCTAAATTTATTTACCCGGGGGACCCTCCCTTCATTTGGTGTGGAGAGCAGTTCGTGGTGCTAATGTTCTCTGAAACACGCTTTTAGAAAAAAGCAACATAATGAAGTGCAAGGCCTTGCTGTGCATTTCCTTGCTTTCCCCAAGTCCGACTTTCTTACCAGCCCAGTATCAGGTTCTCATTTTAGCTCAATCTTCCTGAAATAATTTCCCTCCGGCACACCCCCACCACCTTTTTGTAACGCTTTCTCAAGCTCTGTATCTGTTACGAAATCCATCTTGAATTGCCCCGGACCTTCACAGGGATCCCCTCCAAGGCACAGCACCTTCTCACTCTGTGTCTTTATCTCTGCCCCCCCCCCCCCACCTCCCGCTCTTTCTTTGTGCCTCTTTTGTAAAGTAGAAAATGTGAGCCATATGCAAAGGACAGGCTTGATCCAGCATTCTTAGTAGCAATCCCCAAACTTGTCATGAAATAACTGCTATCATGCACACGAGCACTTCCCAGTGGGAAAAAGGGAAACTATGAAGCAGAAGGCATGTGAATATTTGTCTAACTCTCTTTTGGCAGTGGGAGTGAAAGACGTTTTTTCTTTCTTATCTGCCAGTTGCTCCAGATCAGTTAGCAGGTACTCTGGATTAAGTTAATGCATGGGGAAAGTTCAGCATCTTGCTATGGGTCCAACTGATAACTTTGTTTCAGGGCAGTATTTCCAGCGGCCCCACTTTCCTTCTATTCACATTCCCTATGGGACCTCTGAGAAATTGTTTCCAGGCTATCTGAGACCGCCACTCGTTCCCCTAGAACATCTCTTTCCATCAGAAGCTGCAGGAGAACACGGTTTCTTGGGTGTGCGTTAGATTTTCACCTGGAGGACTCAGGACACACAGTTTTCAGAAACACAGAGTTTCTGGATTCTAAAGGCCTGGGATCAGTTGGAGAATCTGCATTTCTAACAAGTTCCCAGCGGCTGTTGCTGCTGGCCCAGGAACCATAGTTCAAGAGCCACTGCTTTAAAGGAAACTCCCTCTGCCCCACCCTTTTCTGGCATTTGTCATAAAATGCTCAAGAAACAAGTACTTTTCTAGGTGGGAATTTGGGAACAAGGAGCCTTGTGACCATACTTCAAAGTTTTTACATTCCAGTTGTTTTCCTGACGTGTGGTCTTCAGATTCATGGATCTAGTGATTGCAGCATTCAATAGTCTTGGTGACTTCACACATGGAAGAGAGCTTCACTGCAGTGAGAAGAAAGGAGGAAGAAGGAAAGGATGGTGTAATTCTTTTGGTCTGGCTAGCATGAGCTGTTTTTTCCTCAGTTTGGAAAAAGTTATCCTACAAGTGTCCCCCTTATCTTCAGTCAGGTTTGGCTCAGAAGCAACAAGATGCAGAAGGAAAAATATGGCTTTGGAGTCAACACTACAGGGGGTTATACCAATCTCTGCCACAAGCTGTGTGACTTTGGCATAGTCACTTAACGTCTCTGAGCCTATCTATGATACAGGGCTACTGGCGCCCACCTTGAAGGTTATTGAGAAGACAAATGAGACAAGATATATAAAGCATCTAAAATGGTGTGGGGTGTAGAGTATACACTTAGCACAAGCTGATTTTTGTCCTTTCCCCTTCCCTTTGCAGGGAAGATGGAGCTATAGGTTCAAAGCACTGCTCTTCTTGTTGGCTGGAGACATTGTCTCTTGCCTTATGGCAGGTTAGGGAAGCCTTTATGTTGGGAAATGAGGGATTTTCCTTTTAGAGTATTTACTTCATCCTCTAGAGTTTAATGGAGAGAGATGCAGAGAAGGAAGATAATGTTACAATTTCAAATCCTCCTAAATATGGGACTCTTTGTTGACTATGTTTTTATGTGTTGCTGGTGTAACGGAGCTGCCAGCATGACATTTGTTAGAAATGGTGTGTTTAGAAAGAGAGACAGAGTCATTCTTTCCTAAGCTGTTTATGACCACTTCTGAAATACTGTGTCCAGTTTTGGGAAGGACATCCTGTAAGAGGAGCCTTGGCAAATTGAATTCAGAGTTAAAAGAGACATAAATCCCAATGATATGGAAATGACTAATAGAAGTAAGGATTTTTGCCAGGGTAAAAAGGAGTATTTGTTGGCTAAAAGAGAGAATTTCACAAGGGCATAAAGGTGTCTGTCTTCAAATCTTTCTGTGGAAGGTGAGATTTCTGTGCATTTAGTAAGTCCTATAGCTGGGACAGGGGTCATGGGTTGCAAATTATAGCCCTCCAGGCAAGGCAGAGCAGGACTTTCTCAATAAATTGCCCCAAAATGCATTATCCATGTCATCTTTGGTGGTAGTAAGCTTCCCATCTCTGGTGGCAATCAAGCAGAAGGTAGATGACTTGGGTTCTGAGCTCTAGATTGAGAGACAGGATAGGTGGGGAAAGGAAGGAGAAGATGAACTAGATACCTCTGAGGTCTCCTTTGATGCAAAAGTTCTGTGATTCTACAACCTTGCTCTAATTGAACATCTGCTTTTTTTAGAAGTAAAGTGAAAATCTACAAACTAGTATTTAATTATCAGTTAAGACCACTCTTCCAAATATATGATGAACATCTTTTATATTTTTTCAAAAAGTTTAAACACCATTCCCTCAATACACACAATAAGGGGTGTTTTAAAAACCTGAGTGTTAGAATTTCAGAGACCCAAAGAACTTTATTTCCTTAACTCCATTCCTTCTGTCTGGTGCCTAGAATGGCCCAGGCTTTGTAAGTAGCAAAAACAGCATCTCTTGTTTATTGGCTTTTATTTCCTTTTGGGAGGATAATATCAAATATGCCTTTTTCTTTTAAAAATTGTTTATTTGGGGGGATCCCTGGGTGGGCTCAGAGGTTTAGCGCCTGCCTTCGGCCCAGGGCATGATCCTGGAGTCCCGGGATCAAGTCCCACGTTGGGCTTCCTGCATGGAGCCTGCTTCTCCCTCTGCCTGTGTCTGTGCCTCTCTCTCTCTCTCTCTGTATCTCTCATGAATAAATATAATCTTTAAAAAAAATGTTTATTTTAGTATAGTTGAATCAAATATGCTTTTTTGTTTTAAGAAAAAACTACCCATTAATAAAGCCCCTTCTGAGGAGAAGCTTTATTCAGAGTAGAACTGTGAAAATCTGGTCAGTGATGGGAACAAAGGTAAGACAAGGGTAGCCTGCAGGCTTGGGTGCTCTTTCTCATTGCCCTACCTGATATCACTTTTAATGAAATTTTTCTGCCTTCATACTTTCCTTCTGTGTTTTTATTTATCACCTTTCCTTACCTTGATGGGGAAAAAAACAAAAAAACAAAATACAAAACTTCTGCCCCTTTAATTTTTCAGAAGAGCTTAGCTGACTGACCTGCAAGGTCACCTCCTGGCATGTTGTGTGCAACCACAAGAGAGTGGCTCTAGCCCTAAAAGCCTGTGTGTTAATGGCTTTGCCTGGAAGGTTCCTGAGGAAGTGTTTGCTGTAAGCCAACTTGTGCCTCCCCACCCGACTGAGTATTAGCTACTGTCTCATAAAAGCCAAAAAAGTGTGGAAGTCACCTCCCAGAGGCCATCAGTTGAACCTCCCTCCCAGGGTGGTAGCCCTCCCCCCACCGCCACACTCCCCATCAGCACCCCTGCTAGATGCCCGATCAGTTCCCAGGATGGGAAGGTAAGTTCTCTCTGAGTCAGACATTCCATTTGTGGATTGCTCGGCTTGTAAAAGTTCTTCCCTATTTTGAGTCAGAATCTGAGTCACTGTCCAGTTTATTCAGTGATCCTGGGTCAGCTCTGTGGGACTATTCAGTAAAAAGCTATTGTCATCCACAAAGGGTTGAAGATAGTTCTCCATATCCCTTTGGTCATCTCTTTTCCCCCCACATGTTGGTTCTTCCCATCTGTAAATCAAATGTGTCTGGCTCCTCTGAGTATTTCTCATGTGACATAATTTCCCGACCTTAGTCAACTGAGTCACCCTCCTAGATATGTTGGAGTTTGGCAAACCACTTTAAATGATGGCAATGTCCTCTAGAGTAGCAGTAGAGAGTAGTGGTTAGGACCAAGACCACCAGAGCCAGGCTTCTAAGGTCTGAATCCTGACTCCATACTTGCAAGTTGTGTGATCCCAGACAAGTATGCAGGGTCTGGGTGCTCCCAGGTGAGCATCTGAGCTCCCCGTGGCCCCTGGTAAGTCAGTCCCTACATTTGTCTATAATGGAAATGAAAGGTGCGAGCTCTGGGCAGTGTCTGCTGATGCTCTTCTGCAGGGGGGTGGACCTGGGAGGAAGGGATGGGTGGAGACCTGCCTCTCCGATCTTCCTGCTGCCTGTGAGGAAAAGAAGGCTGGGGTGGGGGGGGGCGGGCAGGAGAGGTGGAGAGGGGAGGCTTCAATCACCCTCTCGCTGTTCTTTTTGTCAGTGCCTGGGCTTGAGCTACGAAGCTGGTCTGGATGTTCCTTTTTAGCTCTGTCTCTTCCCCACCTCCACATTACAGAACTGTGCTTCCTGAAATCACCCCTGCAGGTCTGACTTGTGTGACTAGTTTGCAAAGCAAATGATGCCAGCCAATCTGGGAGAGGATGCTCTGTGGCCATTCAGCATCGAAGAGCCGGATGGAGCAGTGGTTGGGCAGGCGGGTCAGCACAGAACATAATGAATACAGTGTTCTAACATAAGGCAGGCTCCGTCTATCCACATCGTCTGACTCTCCTCTGCACCTAATGGGTGATCCAAGGGTAATCGGTTCTCTCATCGAAAAGAGAAGAGTGGTGGCTTCTACTGTGTGCAAGAGCATAAATGAGCCTCTTGCTAGATGAGTTCTTCCTGCACATGAAAGGATCAGACCCTGTCCCTGCCATCACCACAAAATTAAAAATTCACTTTCACAGGACTGCCAATGAATGGGCACAGAATTTGTTTTTAGGTGATGAAAATATTCTGGTGCGAGATTGGAAGACTGGCTGCATACAACTCTGAATGTTAAAAGCCACTGAATTGTACACTTGAAAGGATAAATTTTATGGAACGTGAATTATATCACGAAAACTGTTATTTTAATTTTTTTTAAATAAGATTTTACTTATTTATTCATGAGAGACACACAGAGAGAGGCAGAGACACAGGCAGAGGGAGAAGTAGGCTCCCTATGGGGAGCCCAATGTGAGACTCAATCCCAGGACCCCGGGATCACGACCTGAGCTGAAGGCAGATGCTCAACCACTGAGCCACCCAGATGCCCCTATTTTAAATTTTTTTAGGTAGGCTCCACAACCAGGGGAAAGTCCAACTCAGGGCTTGAGTTCATGATCCTTATATTAAGACTTGAGCTGAGATCAAGAGCTGGCTGCTTAACCAACTCCACCACCCAGGTGCCCTGAAAGCTGTTATTTTAAAGAACAAACCCAGGTGGCCAGGGCAGCCTGGGTGGCTCAGCAGTTTAGTGCCACCTTCAGCCCAGGGCATGACCCTGGAGACCCAGGATCGAGCCCCATGTCGGGCTCCCTGCATGGAGCCTGCTTCTCTCTCTGCCTGTGTCTCTGCCTCTCTCTCTGTCTCTCTCTGTCTCTCTCTCTGTCTCTCATGAATAAATAAATAAAATCTTAAAAAAAAAAAAAAAAAACAAGTGGCCGATTCACAGGTCACAGTTTGCTGACCTCTGAAATAGCTCAACAAGTTCTCCCACTTTACAGTTGAGCAAACTGATACCTAAAGAGGATGAAAACTAACATTTGCTGAGTTGCAGTTATGTGCTAAATTGTGGGCATTTTCATATAAATTATCACATGAAATATCTGGTTGTTTGGAACAAAAGTGATGCAATGAAAAACATACATAACACAAGGAATAAGATGCCCTGGGCACAGCTGATGTTCAAATTATAACAATTATAATGTGTTTATTGAGTATTTGACCAAAAAAAGAAAAAGAAAAGCAACAACTCAAGCAACAGTGGGGCTATTTACCATTATGCCATTTATACATAAAGGAGGGGCTTGATTTTGTAACAGTGTAACTGCTTAAAAAAAAAAAAAGTTGGCATTGTACATACCACAGAAGGCTTGGGGAGCCTAGAGCAGGCCACCATCCACTAAAACATACAGAACTGGCTTTGTCTGGGAGCATCCAAAGGAGCCATTTATGGCTAGAGAAGTCAGAACGCTCCAGCTTATGGATGCAGCCAGGGTTTTAGTACTTTACCTGGAGAGGCCTCTGCAGTGAGGAGAGACCCACACAGTGGCTCTAGGTAAGACAGTTCCACATGAAGACAAAAAGACATAGCTCCTAGACTCATCAGAGATAGGACAAACCCTGCCCCGATGACGATGCTCAGCACTCCAGCCTGCCAATGTTTGTTCTGCCGGGGTCATCAGAGCATCAATGCCTCCCATGCTTGCTGGGAACTTGGCAGAGGAAGGTCCAGCTGGTAAACCCGGGTGATTCCAGGGCAAGCTAGTCACATCTCAGGCTTGTAGGGGTGACTTCAGGAATGCCATTCTGTTCTATGGGGGTGGGGAGGAGAGGGAGCTAAGAATGGAACATCCACACCTGGTTCATAGCTTGGCCCAGGCACCTAGGAAATAAGTTGTAGCTTTCTAAGCTTTAGGAAATGTAACAGTGAGAACTATAGAAATGATGACAAGGGGACCCCACCATCCTTGCCAAAAAAAACCCACAGAACTTTTTCTTTGCACTTCTGACTTCAGACCAAAGCATCATCAAAAACAATTACAGCTCCCCAGGCCCCTAGAAACAACAACAACAACAACAAAATTTTTTAATTTAAAAAAATTTAAAATGACCTCAGGAAATAGAAAAGCATGTGTATACATGCATTAGTGTGGGGAGCAGTGATTAGAACAAGTACAAATGAGGAAAGTGTTAATGCCTGATAAATCTTTATTAAGGAAGACTGTTCCTGGAACATGAAATCAAAGATGGGAAATAATATATTTTATCACATTGAAGTAACATTACAAATGGTGTTTTATATTCTACAGTATTGTGAGGACAATCCATCTACACAAAAATTAAAATGGCTTGGGAATGTATTTCATTAACAACCACGGATCAACCACATTGTGCTCAACATTGTGGAAGGCAATTTGGTGATATATGCATCATATGCCTTAAACAGTGTGTATTCTTTTTTTTTAAGATTTTATTTATTTATTCATGATAGACACAGAGAGAGAGAGAGAGGCAGAGACACAGGCAGAGGGACAAGCAGGCTCCATGCAAGGAGCCCGACACGGGACTCGATCCCGGGTCTCCAGGATAACGCCCTGGGCTGAAGATGGCGCTAAACCGCTGAGCCACCCGGGCTGCCCTAGTGTGTGTTCTTTTGACCCACTATTCAAATTCCAGAAACTGAATCCCCGAATTTCTAGGATTCATAGTGTAATCATACAATGGCATACAATGCAGCCATTAAAAACAGGGTAAAGAGGAGAGGTCAAAGACGACAGTATAGAAAGAACCTGAACTCACCTCCTCTCATCCCACACATGGATCTACAGCTACATATGCGTCATTTCTCTCTGAAAAAGATCTCAGAAAACTAGATGAACTGCTTCTCTACAACAAGGGATAAAAGGACCATATGAAAATGGGTAGAAGATGCAGAGACATGGTCTCGCCAAAATCCTCTCACACACACCCCACCCATGTGGTAACACAATAGGGAAGGCTCTCACCGGTCCCGCATCTCTCCGAGAACCCCTACTATCTGCACCAGAGAGATGAGACCCTCAAAAAAACACCTGTCTTAGAAAAGCCAGGGGCTGATATCCAAGGCACCCAAAATGCTCTAAGAAACTGAGATTCCCCCTTTAAAGGTCTCATGCAGTCTCATTCACTACAGGGATCCAGTGCAAAAGCAATTTGAAAAGCTCCTGGGCTGTATGTAAAGATTTATCTGCTGGTCTGGGTACATCTGCTGGAGAGGCAGGAGATAGTTGGGGCTCTCGCTAGAGACAAAAGTGCCAGCAGATGCTCTTTGGGTATTCTCTACGTACTAGTGCAGGCAGTCCTGTTCAGACACAGCACTCTCCCCTGCCCCCCTGGGAGGGGAGGGGGGGGGCAGTCTCGGCATGGCCCCATTGTCTGGCTGAGGTCAGAGAGCACAGGTGGTTGCAGTGCCACCCTGCTCCCTAGTTGGGGTAGATGGGCATGAGTGGTCACGGCATTCTTTCACTCCTTTGCTAAGGTCAGCAGCATAGATGGTTATTACACTCACTCACACCCTAACTGGGGCTGGTGACTTTGACTGGTCGTGGCTTTCTCCAGACCCCAACCCGAGGCCAACATTCCCAGCACAGACACAGCACTCTCCAGTAGCATGGCTGAAGCCCTCAGGTGTGCACAGTTGAGGCATTAACCAACCACATTTCTTAAGTCAGAGAGGGTGCCCCACCCCCTACACTCTCCAGCTGCCCTGCTAATGTCAGTGCCCACAAACCACACAGGGAATATCCCTCATTTGCCTGGCCCCGGTGGCCATGGGGTCTGGCTTTCCTGAGCTCCAAAGGACTATAACAGACAGTTATAAATTCTAAGACAGTTCCAGGCAGGCCAACACCCCATGTAGTCACAGCACAGACATCAGACTGAACCACATACCCAATCTTTCTGTGAAAGAGGCCTATTTACTTATCCTAGAGCTACAGCCTGAGGGACAGCCTTCAGGTGTCCCACATCTCTAGAGGCTACTAGGGCACTCTCAGGGAGCATGAGCAGGGAGACATCATTCTTACACAACTCTGGGCCTTGCTACTGCTTTACAAGACCTCCAAGGAAGTTTATATATTCATCTGGAGCCGTGGTTTTTGCAACTGTCACCCAGAGGACACCTCCAGATCTCCTGAGCTGGAGGCTGGCAGGAATTATGATTGCAGCCCCAGAGGACTAGGTGTAAATATATTTATACATACATACATATATATATTCTTTAAAAGCTTTTAAAAGTTGCTGCCTGAAGGCCTGACTTCCAGTCAGCCTGAAACTAGGTGCTAAATGAGATTCTTTCCCCTGTAACATTGACAGGTCTTGACATACCCTCAACAACATAGGCATTACAAGAATAGATCAGATTGCATAGACAATCACAAAAGTTCAGTTGACAACCAAGAACTAGGGCAGGGTTGGACTATAACGTTCATCATCTACACACGGCTGCTACTTCAAGACTGGGAGAAGTAGCTGTTTTGCCTAATGCATTGAAACAAACACAAGGAGTCAACCAAAATGAGGAAATGGAGAAATATGTTCCAAATGATAGAACAAGACAAAACTTCAAAAAAGACCTCTGTAAGGATACAGAGATAAGTAATCAAACCAGTGAAGAATTCAAATGATCATAACGATGCTCACTGAATTTGGGAGAAGAATGGAGGAACCCAGTGAGAACTTCATCAAAGAGATAGAAAGAAATATTTTAAAGTACCAAACAGAAGTCCCAGTGCTAAAGAATACAGAAGCTGAACCGAAAAATACACAAGAGGGGTTCAGCAGCAGGCTGGATGAAGCAGAAGAATGGATCAGCGAGTTGGAAGACAAAATATTGGAATTCACCAGACAGAACAGCAAAAAGGAAAAAAATAAAATAGGGGCAGCTGGGTAGCTCAGTTGGTTGGACATCCAACTCTTGATTTTGGCTCAGGTCACGGTTTCAGGGTTGTTAGATTGAGCCCTGCATCAAGCCCCACATCGAGCCCCACATCAAGCCCCACACTCAGTAGGGAGTCTGCTTAAGATTCTCTCCCTGTCCCTCTGCTCCTCCCCCTACTAGCATGCATGCTCTCACTCTCTCTCTCTCTCTCTCTCTCTCTCTAAAATAAATAAGAAAATCTTTCTTAAAAAAAAGAAAAAAGAATTCTAAAAATGAAGATAACTTAAGAGACCTATGGGACATCAAGCAGAATAACATTCACATTATAGGGGTTCCAGAGGAGGAAGAGAAAAAAGGAAGGGGCAGAAAACTTATTTGCCAAAAACTCCTTAACTTGGGGGTAAAAAGCAGACATCCAGGTCCAGGAAGCCCAGAGAGTTCCAAATAAATGAACCCAAAAGGATCCACACCAAGGCACATTATAATTAAAATGTCATGAGTTAAAGAGAGAATCTTAAAAGCAGCAAAAGAAAAGCAGCTTGTTATATAGAAGGGAAACCCTACAATGCTATGACCAGACTCTTTAGCAGCTTCCAACCACAAATATTATACTGAGCAAGATTATCATTCAGAAGTGAAGAAGAGACAAAGTTTTCCAGATAAGCAAAAGCTAAAAGAATTCATCACCACTAAACCAGCCTTATAATAAATGTTAAAGGGACTTCTACACTGAAAAGAAATGGCACTAATTAACAAAAAAAAAAAAAATGCAAAAGTGAAAATCTCCCTGGAAAAGGTATATATATAGTAAAGGTATTGGTTAAATCACTTATAAGCCAGTATGAAGGTTAAAAGACAAAAGTAGCAGAATTAACTAAAACTACATTAGTTACAAGACAAATTAAATAAAAAGGGTAAAGTGTAATGTCTAAACACATAAAAACCTTGGGAGGGGATAGTAAAAATGTAGATTTTTGGAATGTACTCAAATTTAAGTTGCTATCAACCTAAAGTAGACTGTCATATATATAGTATATTCTGTGTAAACCCTGTGGTAAGCACAAAGCAAAACTTATAGTAATACGTAGAAGAAAACAAGAAAGGAACCTACACATAACACTAAAGACATCAAACCACCAGGGAAGAGAGAAAAAGGAGCACAAAGAAACTATAAAAACAGCCAGAAAATTAACAAAACGGCAATGATTACATACCTTATCAATAGGTACTTTAAATGTCAATGAACTAAATTCTCCAATCAAAAGACACAGAGTGGGGCACCTGGGTGGCTCAGTGCCTTCAGCTCAGGGCATGATCCCAGGGTTCCAGGATCAAGTCCCACATCAAGCTGCCTGCAGGGAGCCTGCTTCTTCCTCTGCCTATGTCTCTGCCTCTCTCTATGTGTCTCTCATGAATAGATAAATAAAAATATTTTTTAAAGAAAGATGTAGAGTGGCTG
Source organism: Canis lupus dingo (assembly GCF_003254725.2). Classification (NCBI taxonomy): domain Eukaryota; kingdom Metazoa; phylum Chordata; class Mammalia; order Carnivora; family Canidae; genus Canis; species Canis lupus. The sequence goes on along the minus strand of NC_064250.1, from coordinate 43,784,608 downwards.
AATGAGTTAAAACACACATACACGCAAAACAACAAGACTCATCTATATGCTGCCTAGATATAGAAGATTCACTTTGGAAGTAAGGACACACATAAACTGAAAGTGAAGAGATGCAAAAATACATCCCATGCAAATGGAAACCAAGAGAAAGCTGGTGAAGCTAGACTTATATCCAACAAAAGAGACTTTAAAACAAAGACTGTAATAGCAGTCAAAGAAAGTCATTGTGTAATAATAAAGCGGTTAATCCAGAAAAAAGATACATTTATAAATATATATGTACCCAAGAGAGGAGCACCAAAATATATAAAGCAAATATTAACAGACATAAAGGGGGAAATCAATAGCAGTACAATAACAGCAAGGGAGTTTAGAATCCTACTTACACCAATAAATAGATCATCCAGACAGAAAATTAATAAGGAAACAGCAGCCTTAAGTGACACATTAGACCATATGGACTTAATATATATAGAGAGAACAGTCCATCCAAAAGTGGTAGAACATGCATTCTTCTCAAGTGCACATGGAACATTCCCCATGATAGATCATGTGTTAGGCCAAAAAACAAATCTCAATAAACTGAAGAGAATTTAAATCATTTCAAGCATCTTTTCCAACCACAATGGTATAAAAAAGAATAAATTACAAGAAGAAAACTGTAAAAACCACAAACACTTGGAAATTAAACAACATGCTACTGAACAACTACCAGAAAAAAAAAATTAAAGAAGAAATCAAAAAATACCTAGAGACAAATTAAAAACAGAAAAATGACATAGCAAAATCTATGGATATAGCTATAATGGTTCTGAGAGGGAAGTGCACAGTAATACAGGCCTACCTCAAGAAATAAGAAAAATCTCAAATAAACTATCTAACTGGACACCTAAAGAAACTAGAAAAAGAAAAACACGTGAAACCCAAATGTAGTAGAAGGAAGGAGATCAGAGCAGAAATAAATAAAATAGAGAATAAAAAGGCAATTGAAAAGATCAAAGAAACTAAGAGCTGGTTCTTTGAAAAGATAAATAAAACTGACAAACCTTCACCTAGACTCACTGAAAAAAAAAAGTCCTAAAATAAATAAAATAAAAAATGAAAGAGAACTTACAACAGATACCACAGAAATACAGAGGATTATATGAGACTACCATGAGCAATTACATGCCAACAAATTGAGCAAACTAGAAGGGATAAATTCCAAAAAAACATACAATCTTCTAAAGCTGAATCAAGAAGAAACAGAAAATCTGAATAGACTGATCACTACTAAGGATACTGAAGAAAAATCTTCCCAAGAAGCAAAAGTCCAGGACCAGATGACTTCACTGGTGAATTCTAGCAAACATTCAAGAAAGATTTAATACCCATCCTTCTTAAACTCTTCCAAAACATTGAAGAGGAGGAAGCACTCCCTAAGTAATTTTATGAAGCCAGCAACACCCTGATACCAAAACCAGACAAGAACAACAACAAAAGAAAATTAAAGACCAATATCTTTGAAGAACATAGATGCAAAACTCCTCAACAAAATATAAGCAAACCAAACTCAACAGTACATTAAAGAATCATACACCGTGATCAAATGGGATTTACTCCAAGGATAGTTCAAAATCCACAAATCAATCAAAGTGATATATCACATTAACAAAATAAAAGATAAAAATGATATGATATCTCATCAGATGCAGGAAAAGTATTTGGCAAAATCTGATATCCATTTATGATTAAAACTTCTCCACACAGTGGATATAGAGTGAATGTACCTCCACATAACAAAGGCTATATATGACAAACCCAATGCTAATATTATTCTCAATGATGAAAAGCTGAAAACTTTTCCTTTAAGATCAGGAACAAGATAAGGAGCCCCACCCTCCTCACTTTTATTCACAATAGTATTGGAAATCCTAGCCACAGCAATTAGGCAAGGAAAAGAAATAAAGTTCATCTAAAGAGGAAAAGAAGAAGTAAAACATTCACTATTTGCAGATGACATGATACTATGTAGAGAGAACCTGAAAGATTCCACCACAAAAGCTGTTAGAACTAATAAATGAGTTCTAAAAGGTTGCAGGATACAAGATTAATATGCAAAAAATCCATTGTTTCTATACACTAATAATAAAACATCAGAAAGAGAAATCAAGAAAACAATCCTATTCACAATTGCATCAAAAAGAATAAATATTTACAAATAAATTTAACCACGGAGGTGAAAGACCTATACACTGAAACCTGTAAGACATTAAAGAAAGAAATTGAGAAAGACACAAATAAATGCAGATTATTTTTGTGTTCATGGATTAGAAGAATTAATATTGTACAATGTTCACACTAATCACACTAGATTACAAAGTAATCTACAGAAAAATGCAATCCCCATCAAAATTCCAATAGCACTTTTCATAAAACTAGCAGAAATAATTACAAAATTTGTATGACACCACAAAGTCCCCTCAATTGCCAAAGCAATCTTGAGAAAGAACAAAGGTAGTGGTATCACGCTCCCAGATTTCAAACTACAGTGCAAAGCTATAGTAATCAAAACAGTACAGTATTGACATTTAAACAGACACACAAACCAATGGACCAGAATCAAGAGCCTGGAAATAAACCCATGCCTATATGGTCAATTAATATTTGACAAAGGAGGGAACAATACACAATGGGGAAAGGACAGTCTTTCCAATAAATGGTATTGGGAAAACCTGACAGCCACATCCAAAAGAATGAAACTAGACCACTATTTTACACCATACCCCAAAATAAACACAAAATGGATTGTTTATTTATTTATTTACTTACTTACTTATTTTAGAGAGGTAGAAACAGGAGAAGGAGAGGCATAGGGAGAGGTAGAGAGAGAATCTTAAGCAGGTTCCAAGCCCAGCACAGAGCCTGACGCAGGGCTCAATCTCGCGACCCTGAGATCATGAGCTGAGCCAAAATCAAGAGTTGGAAATTTGACCAACTGAGCTACTCAGGTGCCGCTAAACTCAAAATGGATTAAACACTTGAATGTCAGACCTGAAGCCATAAAACTCTTAAAAGAAAGCACAGGCAATAAGCTCCTTGATATCTGTCTTAGCAATATTTTTTTTAATCTAACTCCAAAGGCAAGGGAAACAAAAGTAAAACTAAACAAAATAAATGGGATCTACATCAACCCCAAAAGCTTCTGCACAGAGAAGGAAACCATCCACCAAATGAAAAAGCAACCTATATATTCAATAAGGGGTTAATATCCAAATATCAAATATGAAAAGAACAACTTAATAACATAAACCAAGCAATCCAGTTTAAAGATGGGCAGAGGATCTAAATAGACATTTTCCCAAAGAAGACATATAGATGGCCAGCAGGCACAGAAAAAGATGTTCAATATCATTAATTGTCAGGGAAATGTAAATCAAAACCGCAATGAGGTATCATCTTACACCTGTCACAATGGCTAGTATCAAAACAATAAGAAATAACAAGTGTTAGCAAGGATGTGAAGAAAAGGGATCCCTTGCACTCTGTTGATGGTAGCATATATTGGTGCACGGAAACAATATGGAGGCTCCTCAAAAAATTAAAAATAGAACTACCATATGATCCAGGAACTCCACTCACTTCTGGGTATTGTCTAAAGAAAATGAAAACAGCAATTCAAAAAGATATAAGCACCCCTATGTTCACTTGTTTACAATAACCAAGATATGGAAATAATCGAGGGGTCCAACAGCAGATGAATAAAGAAGACGTGTGTGTGTGTGTGTGTGTGAGTGAGTGTGTGATGAGATGGAATATTACTTAGCCATAAAAAAGAATAAAGTCTTGCCATTTGTAACAACACTGATGGTTCTTGAGAGTTATGCTTATTGAAATAAGTCAGACAAGATACAAATACTGCACGATTTCACTCGTATGTAGAATCTAAAAAACAAAACAAATAAACAAAACAAAGTCCAGATACAGAGAACAGACTGGTGGTTGTCATAGGGGAGAGGGGTTGGTGGGTGTGAAAAAGATCAAGGGAACCAGAAGTACAAACTTGCACTTAAAAGAAATAAGTCGTGAGGATGTAAATAGAACATAGAGAATGCAATCAGCATTATTGTATTAAATTTGTATGGCAACAGATGGTAAATAAACGTATTGAGGTGATCATTTCACAATGTACACAAAAGTTGAATCATTATGTTGTATGTATACCCAAAGCTAATAAACACTGTATATCAATTATACTTCAATGAAAATTTTAAAACTAGACAGATTTATACATAACATGTAAATAAACCCACAATGTAATTAGTTTAAAAAATGTTATTAAAAGATATATAATATACCATTTTTGTTCTAAATAATGGTAAGTATGCCTAAAGGGAAAAACTGGAGACTTAGAGACTCAACTGCTACTCTTTCAAGGCGATGAGATCATTGGCTCTACCTTTCTACTCTATCTACTTCTGTATTATCAGAATTTTTTTTCACAAAGTGTATATAACTTTTCTATTTAGAACAAAATGAAAACAGTTCTCTTTTTAATTATTTGATGAATCAAGTCTCTAACATACCTATGTACACTCAATATGTAAAATGATTCTCTGTAACACATCCTTTTACTAGCTGCAGAGTATAGCAGCTATGAATTGAATATAAATTACATCTAGGGATCCCTGGGTGGCGCAGCGGTTTGGCGCCTGCCTTTGGCCTAGGGCGCGATCCTGGAGACCCAGGATCGATTCCCACGTCGGGCTCCCGGTACATGGAGCCTGCTTCTCTCTCTGCCTGTGTCTCTGCCTCTGTTTCTCTCTCTGTGACTATCATAAATAAATAAAAATTTTTAAAAATATATTTAAAAAAATAAAATAAATTACATCTAATTTGTTTAAGTGATTCTCCATTACTAGATATTTAGATAGTTTCCAAACTTTTGCTACTATAACCAGAACTTAGATGGAAATCCATGTGGCTAAGTATTTGCATATATTCTTGTTTCCTTAGAATAAATTCCTAGAAGTGGAAGGGTAGGCACAAGATGTAGGCACAATCAAGGACTTTTGACCCATATTGCAAAATTATTCTACAAAATGTCAATGCCAGCTTCCTTTCCAAACTGTAATGTGGGGAGTGGCTTTTTCCCTGTAGTAATCCTCAATAGTTAGTAATATCCAAGCCTGAATATTACTATCTTTTCTCCATTTTTTAACAATTTGGTAGGCAAAATGACATTTTTTTAGTTTGTATTGCTTTAATTACTAAGGAAAATGACATGACTCATATTCACTTATTGGTTATTTATTACTACTGTGTGATCTGCTGGTTGGCATCTCTTGCTGGTTTTCTACTAGGATCTTTCTGGTGTGTAAGAATTCTTCATATATTAGCCCTTTGTCATTAAGACTAATATATGTCATTTGTCTTTTAGTTTTGGTTCAGGTTTTCTATTCAGAAACTTTTTTTAAAAAGATTTATTTATTTTAAAGTCTATCAGAGAAAGATAATTATCACATGATCTCACTCATGTGGAATTTAAGAAATAAAACAGAGGATCATAGAGGAAGAGAGGAAAAAATAAAACAAGACGGAATCAGAGAGGGAGACAAACAATAAAAGACTCTTAATCATAGGAAACAAACTGAGGGTTGCTGAAGGGGGTGGGGTGGGGAGATAGGGTAACTGGGTTATGGGCATTAGGAGGGCCCGTGATGTAATGAGCACTGGATGTTATATAAGATTGATGAGTCACTGACCTCTACCTCTGAAACGAAAAATACATTATATGTTAATTGAATCAAAAAAATTTTTTAGGGATGCCTGGGTGGTTTAGTGCCTGAGCATCTGCCTTTTGCTCAGGGTGTGATCCCAGGGTTCCGGGATCCAGTCCCATATGGGGCTTCCTGCGTGCAGCCTGCTTCTCCCTCTGCCTGTGTTGTGTCTCTGCCTCTTTCTCTATGTGTCTCTCATGAATAAAGAAATAAAATCTTTAAAAAAAATTTCTTTAAAGACTTACTTATTTGAGAGAGAGAGTGAGTAGGGGGAGGGAGAGAATCCCAAGCTGATTCCCCAGTGAGTGTGGAGCCTGCCAAAGGGCTCAATCTCACAACCCTGAGATCATGACCTGAGCTGAAACCAAGAGTCATTTAACCAACTGAGCTAGCTACCCAGATGCCCCTGTTCAGAAACTTTTAATTGATATATATTTTTCAACAATAAAATGCACTTGGAATTCCAAATTACTGACTTGTAAATGAACATTTTAAATATAACCATTTGGAATATAATACTTTATCATTGGTTTTCATATCTTTTCAGCATGAAAGCTCCTTGAGGACATAAGTCGTGACATTTCTTGAACTCTCCATGGCAACCAGCACACAGTCCAGAACAAAGCAGAACTCCAAAATGTTGGAGATGAAAAAAATACTGTGTCTGGGATTTACTTGAAACAGTCCAGTTCGGGATGGGAAATGAAAATGAGGTAGAAATGAAACAGAATCAGCCACACGTCAGTAATAGTTGAAGCTGGGTGACAGGTACATGGAGTTCATTATACTATTATTTCTTTTTGTATATTTGAAGATTTCTGTAATCAAAGTATTTTTCTTTTTCTTTTTTTTTTAATTTTTAATTTTTCCCTTTATGGAATGGCCACCAGCACCACAGTGGAGACTTTTGGAGTAACAATGGTGATGAATATAAATTATACACAGATCAAGGCCACTTTTAAAAAAAAGTTAAAAGCTCATGCCTTGAAATTAGATAGGCCTGGGTACAAACCCTTTTTAGTGTAGTGACCTTGAACCAGTTATTCAACCTCTCCGAAACTTAGTTTTCCTTTATAAATAAGGGTATTAGTAACTACCTCAAAGGGTTCCAGTGAAGATTAACGGGTGTAAAACCCGGTGCCTTACACCAAGTAGCACTCAGCAGAGTAGCCATCATTATTGCTCAGTGATGCACCAGTTTGACAAGCTCCAGCCAACATTTCCTGGTGGTGTTAATCCAATACCCTTCCACTACAGCTGAGCTTTCAGCTAATCGGTTTGGGCACCAGACAACTGCTTGGCAGAGGGCTTGGCAGAACAGATGTCAGGAATTACGTTCCTGACACCCAGAAGAGAAAACAGATAAGGCCATGGGGAAGGACAAAGCGCTTAACTCCCAACCTGACTCAGCAGGTCCCCAGAGAGCCTGAACTCCACATTCCAATGATGCAATCAAGAACAAGAGTGATGAAGTCCTTACAGCAGCGGGTCATTCAAAACTTTGACCAAACACTACCATCACCTGGGGAAGCTTAAAATAATACAATGTCTGGGTCCCACTCCCAGCATTTGGGGTGTAGCCTAGATGCAAGGTTTTCCAAAGTCACATGTAACCTAATGTGCACCACCCTACTGGGTGAGTTGGAGTGGGGGCTGGGGAGGAAAGAGGACAGGGCAAACAAAGAAGAGAACAGAGACCACTGCAACCCACATGAACCCCATTAAGACCAACCCACTCATGTGGTCCCAAGCTGTGTCCCAGGCCAAACAAATCCAGTCCTATTAAGGTCCCCTTGCTCCCTCCATAAACTTCAAGAGCACATTACTGCGTAATAATTCCCAGGGCTAAAATATGGTAATAACATCAGGATGCGTGCATACCGATATTCTAAAGCATATTCAAGTAACACAGCTGGTCTCTGGATGTTGGTCTTACAAACAAAACAAAAAAATGTCCGGCTAACTGATAGTGGAGGTCGGGGGAGGGACAAAGCCTTCTGTCTCACAGCCTTTGGGCAGCCTGTCCCTGTTACTGAAGCACACTCAAAGAGGCAGCCTCATTTTGTGAAGTTATTGCAGTGTCTTTGATCAAGGGAAAAAGCACATCCGTTTCAATCACTGTGACGGGGACGAGCCGGCTGTCTGGCCGCCTGGCTGCCCACCGGGGTGAGCCAGCCTCGGGCCTACAGACACATGGCAGTGCTTAGTGTGTCAAACAAATGAAGGGGTTCTTGACTGTCTATCCAACCTCTGCTGAACTTCAGGGGCCCTCTCGTTTAGCAATTCTGCCCGGATTAATTTGGAAGTTTCTTTCCCAGCAAATACCACCTGGCCTGGACCCGCCTCGCCAAAACAAAAGCTGGCCAGCAGCTGTCCGTCACAGGGCAGCAAACACCTCGGAACCAGGAGGGCAGGAGCCAACCTTCTCATAAGCAACACATTGGGGATTACACAATCATAGAGAAAGGAAAACGATGACCATCAACTTCGCCTCCTCCCTACGACCTCTACCCCCGTGTCAGCCCCAAACAAAGTCGAGAGAAGTCTGACTTTCTCCCCTCCTGTGAATTCTCAGTAGTACAGTGTCATATACATACACACACATCACCTGCCTTCTCTCCACCAGAATACATAATAAATTAAAAAAAAAAAAACTGATGGGGAGAGGTTCAACAAAAGGTTGTACTTTCCTTGAGTGACATCATTCATAACATCTTGGGAAGATGTGAGTAGGAGCACCAGAGTAGTTATGGGGACATGCTGGTGAAAATGCAGGATATTTAAATAGCATTTATGTGTTCCAAGTGCTGACCATGCATTAACGTATTTAAATCCTCACCACAGCCCCATGAGGTAAGCTATAGTAATACTCATTAATAACAGTAATAACAATAGTAACATATAATATGTATAATGTAATTATTATGATTATGTATGATAATAAGGTCAATCTTCATCTACTTTTCACATAAGGACACTGAGGCGCAGAGAAGCTCAATGACTCGCCTGAGGTGGAGGTGCTGAGAATCACCCCTGGGGCAGGGTGGCTCCAGGACCCCCACTCAAACCGCAGCAGGAGACTACCTCCTTGCAGTCCACACTGCAGAGCCTCCGGAAAAGCTGCCAGTGCGGTGGGCAGCAGAACACAAGCCACCATGGCCTTGGGAGCTAGAGGGCTCTGAGTTTGAATCCCAGCCCTGGCACTCCTTGTGCCTGTTAAGTGTGGATAACACCTACCTCACCAGTTTGCAGTGAGGCCTTAGTGAGAAAATGAATAGAAGCACCTCTCGCAGGGTTGGCAGCCAAGGTCAGTTTATCCCGGAGGCTCTAAACATTTGAATCAGCTGCGAATTTTAACAAATGCGATGCCCAAACCCTTCCCACCACCCCCCTCCACATTTCCACTGCAACAAGTGGTCAGTCTGAAATCAGCAATCCCCAGGCTCATCCCCCCAAAAAAACCAAAGGCCAGTCTATACCCTCTGCCCCCTTGATTTTGAATTACAGGGAAGCTTTAAACCTCTGAAGCCTCTGCTTCCAGCCTAACATCGTGGGACTCCTCCAAATGCTGCTCCATTCCACAAAGGGAGAAGCAGGCACCAGGACCATCCCCAACCATGTGGCTGACTCACCCTTGTCCAGTGACCTTCCCTACTTTGGCTCCGACAACACCTTCATCCACCGCCTCTCCCCTCCCCCCCCAGACTACATCCCCATCCAGCTGAAAAGCTTTATAAAGGAGTACCCTATTGTCCTGTGCTGCCTATGTTTTAGAAATAGTTATGCCAACATAAACATAGCCAACATTACTTTTTACAAAAAGCACTAACCAGAAGCCTGTGCAGGATGAGAGGTGGGACTGCCTGAAAAGAAATTTTTAAATCTGAATGCATATATACATGCATGCATGCACATGTATGTGAGCACACGCACACACACAAACACTCCAAGAACCATGGTACAATGTATGCTTAAAGGAAGCACTGCTTCATTCAAGGACCAGGAGTAGAAAGAAGGGGAGTGCAGAGGGGTAGAAATAAACAGAGAAGGGATTACCAGGGTTGCCCATGGAAACTGGCAGGGATAAGAAAAATAATCAGCCTGCATTTGACAGAAGAGAAAAATGGAGACAGCCAGCAGGGAGGACGGGGACCAAGCAATGCCAGTTTCCTGGCTCAGACTTCCATGCCCCTTTTCAGGACCCACTGCCAGCTGGCAAGGGAAGGCATGGAGGGCCCCGGAGAGGGAATGCAGGCACCAGAAGGTAGCACAGAGGGGTGTCAAAGAGCCCTCACCAGTTTCCCAGAAAGCAAAGGCTCTGAGGGGCCCTCCCACTCTCAAGCACCTCCCCTCGGCCTCGGTCCAGGAAATGGGCCTGAGAGACTTGGCCAAGGCCTCACCTGGGTAAAGGAGCCGTCCTCGCTGCATTCTGGGACAAACACCGCCTCCTGGGGCTTCTTGGCTTGCTCTAGGGCCTGAGCCCGCTCCAGGCGACACTTGCTCTGGCCAGCGTCTATAAGGAGGTAAGGAGGAGCATGTTTCATACTTCACTGGAATCCACATTGGAGCCATGAGACAAAAATGGCTGCCTGGTACTAAGAATGCTGAGAGAGAACCTCTCTGCTGTGGGTGAGCCCACATACCACCTACTGGCTTTTCTAACAATGTAAAGGCAGTGGCTAGCAAGTGCTGCTCAGCCTCATCTTCTACTTAATGTTACTCTTAGAAAAGTTAGGGAGGTGCATTTGTACCAGATTCTGCTTATTTTTTTCTCCCAAGTCCTCTTAGCCCCTCCCATGGGAAAAAGAAAGTCCCACCTCTATTATTTTTCACTGGGTTTATTAAAAAACCTGCAAGCCCAAGGGGTCTCAAAGATGTTTAGGAGTTCAAGAATTGCAAGCGCTTTCTTTGGAAGATCAGAAGCTCTAGGGCAACCTGCTTAGTCTCACACAATTCTGACAACAGCTCTAAGCAGCCCAGGAATCACAAATTCAAATTATCTACAGGGCATAGGAAAGTGATATAAATTAGGGAACTGAACTGGGTGTGCAAAGAATGGCATTCAGCTTGGAGATACCACAGGGAGGCTGAGGAGTGTAGCAAACTGGAGAGCAGACCCCCCCCCACCCCATCCTTCAAAGGAGGAAGCTGCTCCTCAGGTCTAGCCATGTGTTTCCCTGTGGGAGGGAACACAGCCCTAATACTACCAGAGCTTCCAATTATTTATGAGAAGTATAAAAATCCAGATTTTTATGTTGAATCTCTCAATTTTTAAATGTTGTCTCAAATGTTTTTAATATTTTTCAACATGTGAGCAGCCCAAACAAAATACATCTGCTGGCCAACAATTTGGAATCCTTCCCTATTCAGGAGCCAACAATAATGCCGTGCCATTTTAAGCATCTCCATTTACAAAAATAAAAAATAAAAATAAATAGCTCGAGCCAGATAGCAGCACACATCTCTCTTAAGCCCTAGCCTGGGGGCAGTATTTGAAAGACAAAATAGTGCTCATTCCTTCAGGGAGTTCATTCAGTTACTCTTCTCATATCCCTCCAGGGGATAGCTGCAAACAAAAGGGACAGACTCTTTCTGAGCTTCCCCCTTGGACAGCGTTCCAAGCAGGGCACCATGGTGCCTGGAAGTGTCTTCTCTACTGTGTGGAAGCACACACACACTCACCTTTGCATCGACCTCGATGCACCACACCCAGGGTCGGCTCTCTGCACTTGGCTCGCTGGTACTCACACATGGACTCATAGGACCTGCCATCGGAGGCACAGATGGGTTTGGGCTGAGTCTTGGAGCAGTGGAGATTGCACTGAGGATCACGGTCACTGATGAGGAACTAGGTCGGAGAAAAGTAAAAGGGTGGAGACGTTACTTTTGCAAGGAAGGTAGGGCTGAGTCCATGTCTCACAATACTGCTTTGCCTTGGGGAGAAAGTCCAGAATAAACCCAAAGTTATTAAACCCTAGAAGTGGAAGGGAACTGAGCAGCCACAAAGTCTAACCAAGAAAAGCATCCTGTGCTAGGTGATCCACAGGCAGGGACCTCATTAATCCTCACAACAGCCCTGTGAAATAGGAACTGTTTATTTTGTAGATAAAGCCACTCAAGCCAGAAAGAGGTAACTCGTCCAATGTTACACAGCTGTAAGTGATGGATTAGAACCTGGATCAGTCAGAAGTCAAATCAAAGCCTTTGCCACCAGGATGTTCAGCCTCTCCATCCTCACATGTAGGCCACATGACCCCTGTTTGAGTACTTGCCCAAATAAGGAACTCACTAGCAATCTCTACATTCCATCTTTGGAGAGCTTCATTTCTTAGAAAGTAGTTTTGGGACCCACCTCTATCACCCTTCCATTTCTGCCCACTGCTCTCTCTTTTGCAGAATTCAAGTGATTTTCTATGAGAAAGGGATTTCCTGATTTAAAAAGATAATAATAATCAGATTGGGAAATACTGAGTTAAACAGGTTGCTTGACTGCGGCAACTTCTCAGACATCTTTGGTACATTCTTATGCATTGTGATAGCAGCAGATTGTGTGCTAGTCTTCCCATTGAGCTAACTCCCTCCCCTTGAATCTGGAATAGCCTCAGTAATTTGACCAATAAAATGTTGTGGAAATGTTCTGGGACTTCTGAGCTTTGCAGTTTCTTCCCAGGCCTCTTGCAACATTCACTCTAGGGAAACTCAGCTACCCCATAAGAAGCCTAACAACCCTGAGACTGCCACGTGATGAGGAAGCCCAAGCTAGCATGTGACAGAACCACGGGTACAGAGATGCCCAAACAACCCAGGCACAGAGCCAAGTGAGAGAAAAAACCATTAGATGAGTCCACTCCCCACTACCACCTGATTGTAACTACTAGATAAAAATAAGTAATTGCATGAGACACCCCAAGTGAGAATCACCCAGCTGAGCCCTGCCAACCCATTGAGCTGTAAGAAATAATAATAAATCGTTGTATTAAGCCATCAAGTTTTGTGAGCTTGTTACACACCAACAGATAAGCAGATCAAGGGGCATGTAGGACAATGCACCTCCCACTTATTTGACCATGAACCCTTTTACCAGTGAAGCCCTGTTAGCAATAGGATACAGCTGGAAAATAATAATTGGATCATAGAATCCATGAGCTTCTGTTGAATAACCCATGATTAGGCTGCATGGGCCTTGACAGCTGGATCCACTCTGATCCACCCCTAAATAGCAGAGTTCTAGGCCCACTCAAGGCTCTCAATCAGCACAAGATGACAGAATGCATGTCCCACAATAATGCATGGCAATGTCATAAGCACACATCTGGCCATTAGTGACACTAGAATTGACTGAATAATCATACCAAGCTCTTAGGGAAGGTGTGAATACAACCCCTGTTTCAGATGTATCTTCAGGCTCTTTTCCAGAATAGCAGAGGGAATCCGGAGACAGTATCACATCCTTCAGGGGAGCATTTGGAACACACACCACCCCCTCTACCACCACCACCACCCCCGCTCCACCTCCACCAAACTGGCCAAATTTCAATAGAGTCCAAGCCCATCCACTAGTACACAGACTGCCTCCCAAGTGTAAAACCAGAGCCTCCTGCTACCCTGACCTCAGGCCTGGGTACTGGCTGCTCAGCGCAGGGAGGGAGCAGCTGAGGGCTGAAACCATGCAGGCCTCCTCAGGATGGACAGCACAGCTTGTCTTCCCCGAAGGCCCTTGGGGCTCCTACATGCACAGGTGCAACCTGAGTCCTGCCCAAGCCCAGAGGGGACTGTCCTGATAATGTCTCACGATAGAGTCTAGTGCTCCGACACTCCTCCAAAACTATAGAGGGTCATACCCAGAGGAAGCCCAGTGCCTCCCAGGCTGCCACACAGAGGAAAGAGTTTAAGCTCACAAGATAGTGGGAGGGGGTGGTATATCATCCACATTTCAGCCCTGCATGGGATCCCCAGCCTCATCCCGCCCCTTAGCTTGTCCCTGCTTTAAACCCTACAGTGGTGTTCCTTCACGTGGTCTTCTAGGCCTAACAGAATCTGACCCTGGGCCCCCTCCCTGGCCTTGGCTCTCGCTGCTTCACCCCACCTTGCTCACTACTGGTCTCTGGTCGGGTAGACTGGCCTGCTTGCCGGTTCTCAAATAAGCTACATTTGCTCCTACCTTCAGGCCTTTGGTCATACTGTTCCTTCTCCTTTCCTCCCACCCCTACCTCACATTTCAGCTCATAGCATCTCTTTTAGGAGGCTTCCTCTGACTGTCACCTGCGTCCTGTGCCCATTCAGGAGCAACTTCTTCAAGACCTTCAAGTCACTCCCCAGGTGACTCCTTCAAGCCCAATGAGCATGGGTCCCCTATAACCTCTCACACCTCACTTTTCCTTCACGACACTTAACACAGTTTGTGATGATGAATTGTATGATCTGATTGACAATAGAATCCCCAACTCTGAACCCAGCAAAGACAAGGAGGATGTCTGTTTTGACTGTGAATGCATCCCCAACATCTAGAACAAAGCTGGGGCACTTGAGCATTTGGAGGATGAAGTTGGTCCTGTCCTGTAGCAGCATCTCACACATGGCATTACCTCAAAATCAGCTGGTGCAATGTGACAGGCCTGGCCTCATAGGCTCCTGCCACCTCAGGAGATGACTGGGCCACTCCCCCACTCCCATGCTCTGAACTTTCCCCGTCCCCCCTGCATTATGTCATGGGCAGAGGTGATCCACAGCTTCCTACCCTGGCTCCACCTCAAAACCTAAGTTGTCTCTCAGACTGAGAGTGGGTCTTTTCTCTTTTACCCCACCCAGACCCCTCTGCCATGACCAGTCCTCCCATCTACAACTGACTGTGTACCATGGAAAACTTGGAATGCAAAGGTTCAGCTGAATGAGGTAGGCTTGGGAAGCCCTGGCCCCGGGCTCCTGAATGGGCACAGGACACAGGTGGCTATGACTAGCAAAGCTGGCCTCAAATGTTTCTCTTCCTCCCTCTGTGTGGTCCTCCCAGGCTCATTCCTAACTTGTCTGAATGCAGCCAGACCTGGCTCTATAACCCTGCCTGGTGAAATGCCCACACCAAGCCAGGGTGGCGCTGGCATCCTTCTGCCCAGGCTTCCAGGCCAACCAGTGACCCCAGAACTGTCCAAGAGCAGTTTAAGGTGCTGCTAGTATCACACGACTGCCTTCTCACTTGTGGGCCTATGTGCTACCTACCTGAAACGAGACATGCTCATAAGATCTACTTTGTCAGGTTATTTTGCTGTGGGAATCAGCAGGAGTCAAGGACATGCCTTATTTTCTCATGGTCACCAAGGCCAGGACTATCTATATCTTCTTTTTTTCTTTTTTTTTTTTAAGTAGGATTCACACCCAGCACTGAACCCAGTGCAGGACTTGAATTCATGACCCTGAGATCAAGACCTGAGCAGAGATCCAGAGTCAGATGCTTCACCAACCAAGCCACCCAGGCACCCCAGAACTATCTGTATCTTCCAATGCCTGGGAAAACCAAGGAACTCTTCCTTGGTCACAAAAGGGATTTGATAGCCAGACCTTAAATCTGAAGAACAATAATAATAAAAGCTGATATTTAGGTATCACTTATGAAATATGAACAAATTTAACCCTAGGAGGCAGGGTAAGTTATAATCCTTATTTTACAAATGAGGAAACCAAACCTCAGGTGACTCCTTCAAGCCGTACATGTGAGTGTTGAAACTGACACCCACAGCCCCTTTCAGAGCTCTGCTTCCAACTACACCAAAACTGCCTTTTAATATAACAGAGCAAGGCTGTGAATAGAAATACTGACCCAGTTGCAGACCTGGATTCACAAAGCCAGAAACCATTTACCAAGAGCCTACTGTGTGCCAGCTGCCAACCACTAAAGATCCAGACAAGACAGGCCTGCTTTCTGGGCACCTGAAGCCTACTGGGAGAAGCTCCTCAGGGCCCTCGCTCACCTTAAAAAGCAGTGATCGAAAAAGACAAAGGGTCTTTTCAAACTCTAGGAGATTGCCCTGTTCTCTCTTCTTCAGCTCACGGGAGAG
The DNA here is from genome assembly GCF_003254725.2 of Canis lupus dingo. Taxonomy (NCBI): domain Eukaryota; kingdom Metazoa; phylum Chordata; class Mammalia; order Carnivora; family Canidae; genus Canis; species Canis lupus. The sequence goes on along the minus strand of NC_064250.1, from coordinate 43,768,800 downwards.
GAGAGCTGTGGGCGTCACTGTGGCATAGAACTACAAGCCATAAATTTGGTTTGGAAATGGCCAGCTCTGAGCCAACAGAGACGCTACGGCAGCTGTGCCAGAGACCAGTGTAATGACTAGGGGAACATTCTGTCTGCAAGTAGACAGGTTAAAGAGCGTCAGAAGAAGCCCCACCTACCCCAATACGTGGAGATCCTTCCCACCTCTAAAGGGCTCCCAAAAGGTTCCATCTAGAAATTACTGGCCCCTGAGGCCAAGTAAAAAAGTTCCAAGACAGCATGGGGCCATTGCTAAAAGACTGTCTTCCACCGACTGTGGTGTCTCATTTTCATCTGTTTTAGGAACTGTGTGTATTTGTGGTTGTTTTCCACAAAAAAAAAAAAAAAAAAAAAAGAAGAAGGCAATGAGTTTTATAAAGTGGACTTTTAATAGGACAACTATGCCCTAATATGATCACCCAAACCTCCAGGGCCCCAAGGGGATTACTTTGCATCCACAAACACTGCTTATTCAGCCATCCATTCATCTTTTGTACTCAACAAGCCAGCACTCTGCACCTAGCACTGCATGAGGCCTGGCAAGCAGAACACAACCAACAAAGTCCTTCCCCCACTGGGCTTGCACTCTAGGGTGGAGACAAGCAAGCAGACAGTAGCCAGACAGCAAGAGAACAGGACACTGCGGGACTTGGAGAGGATTTAATCCTAGGGGCCCTGCCATGCTAAAAGCCACACAGCCCAACAGAACTGTCTGCAATGACAAACATGTTCTATATCTGTGCTGTCTAACCCAGTAGCTATAAACCACATGTGGCTATTAAGCACTAAAATGTAGCAAATGCAACTGCGGAACTAAATTTTTAGTTGCATTTAATTTTAGTTAAATTTGCATAGCCACATGTGGCTAGGGGCTACCATATGCAGGAGCACAGTTATAGAGGCAGAAGGAGAGAGGTTCATCCTCCCTGGAGTTTCCCCTAGTTGAGCCACGCTGAGACTCTTTGGACCAAGGCAAAAAAGAATCAGAGCCTGAAGATAATTTCTGCATTTTGAAACTGGTATGAGATCAGTTCATTGTTTATTGGTCAACGGCAGGGCATTCCAGGAGTCCCTGAGTCTACCTGAAATCACAACAGTGGCTTCTTCCTCTCTTGGCAGGAGTCAGGAGCTCAAGCTACAAGTCCCAAGTACCAGCCTGCGGCCTGGGTCAGTTCTCTCACACACAGACCAAACTCAGAGTCTGAGTTACCCAGCAGGAACCTGAAACCCCCAGCCACAGATGTCTGTTGTGGGCTCATGAGCAGGCATAGGTGAAGGAAGGTTTTGGTGTTGGGTGGGTGCAAGCTGTCTCCCCAGCTAGACAAAGCATGAACCATCTCCTTCGGGCAGGGGAAGGGGATAGTATTTTCATAAAAAAGAAAATCCTCACATACATTTCCTCCCTTCTTCCAAACCAAAAGACAACAAAAACAAAACAATTATGCTAAATATGATTGTGTAATACGGAAAGCAAACAAAAGGGGCCAGGACAATTGTGAGTTTGCAATCATCTGCTACTCCTACCCTCTCTCCTTGGGGAGTGAATGATTCCAAAGCAAACACACAGCAGTTTGTGTTCTGCTCACATTTGTAACGTAGGACAAGCACTTGAAATACATGTAAACACTCCATCCTTCCTAGTGGAAAAGTAAGCTACCGACTGGGGGCCGTTTTCTCCTTTTAAGAGAAAGAGGTAGATGAAATCAATGTCAGAGCAACAACCCCTCTGTCTGAAACACACACATGCCCATCTTCCCCTTCAGGCTCCAGCAGAATAGAACGCAAACGCTGCCACAGTGCTTGCACAGAGAGACCACTCTAGTACCACGAGCTGTGTTAGGTCTGACTACCAGGTTTCCATGACAATATAGGGAACAGGAGACAGCCTAAGGGTCCATCTGGGAGGAGATGTTCCATCCTTTATAACATGGAACTGGTTTCACAGTCTTAACTTCCACCTATACCAAGCTGACTTAACTAGTATCTGAAATTCTAAATAAGCATTTTTTTTGGTAACATGTCTATCTCTCTATTTTTCCCAGGTGTAGAAGAGGCAGCAAGAGCTGTACTAAACAACCAGGGCAGTGGCCCAGCTACTAGGCTTAGAAATGCAAAGGCCACTATTTGGACCAGCAAGTGGCACTCCCCTTTATGATTTCAGGTTCAAAAATCCAGGCCAAACTCAACTGACTGGAGGTTTCTTTTTAACAAATTTATGCATAACACAGTTATGGCTACTCACTTTCTATATTTTTGCTTTGCTTATATGTTGCTACAAAGCAAACCACTCCCATACTCAGTGGCTTTGAACAAATAATCATTTCTCTCAAGTCTGTGGGTTGGCTGGGCTCAGCTGGGAGGTTCTTCTGCTCCATGTGGTGTCAGCTGAAGTAACACATTTGGGCTGCACTCAGCTGGGAGCTTGGCTAGGACTGGAACATCCACGGTGGCTTCACTCACTGATGCCTCAGTTGGAGCATCTGAAATAACTAGGCAGGATTGGCTGTGCCTCTTTCTCCAGCAGGCTCTCCTCATTTACCCATGATGATGATTCATTCAGTCCTTTATCTCTTGCTTAGATGTCTGACTATACTGCCACCCTTTCCTCCCCATTCCAGTTCAAATTCATACTGCACTGAGGTTATCATCCCAAGGAGCAAACGTTTTCATGTGTAAACACCATCACTAGCTCCTTGGAGCTCCTGCTGCATCATGTTCATGTGTGTTTACATGTCTATGAAGGACTATCTTGTTCCCTTGACATGTACAGGGCTTAACACAGTGCCTGATCTAAAAGCAGTTGTTCAATACATGTTTGAAGAATGAATGTGTGACTGCTAAACCACCTAAAACATATCCTGGATAAAGGAGGCTCCTTTTTTTTTTTTTTTTAATTACATACTGTGAAAAGAGATATTCTTTGTCCAACCACCACCAAAAGCTTAAAACTTTCAAACACATAGAGTAACATGAGCTGTTTGTTCTTCTTTTTCTTTTTAAGGAACATCTAGTAGGTAAGGAAAGCCATACATTAAATACAGGATCTGGGATCCCTGGGTGGCGCAGCGGTTTGGCGCCTGCCTTTGGCCCAGGGCGCGATCCTGGAGACCCGGGATCGAATCCCACATCAGGCCCCCGGTGCATGGAGCCTGCTTCTCCCTCTGCCTGTGTCTCTGCCTCTCTCTCTCTGTGACTATCATAAATAAATAAAAAAAAATAAAATAAATAAATAAATAAATACAGGATCTTTCCCTGAATTAAAGGAAAAGAAATCACAAAGACATGGAAGGGAATGTACCGGAGGGGCCGAGACAGGACCCATATATACCCACAGCAGATATCATCATCAAATAGCCAAGCAACTCATTTCCGATGAGGATGGCCCCATGGGAATCCTCTTCACCCAGCCCCCCAGAAGTTGTCCCCTCCATAAGTAGGCAGTAATCTGAGAAGCCCAGGCTTGCTGTGCCAAACTGAGTATGTGTCAAGGTAGAAACCTCTGATAATTTAGCAGCCTATGCAATTAGCACTCTGGTTCTTCTTGCAGCTTCCTCATGCATGCACTTGAATAAGAACAACTGTCAAATGATATAAAATGGTATAAATGATTCATGTATTATAAGCCAGGTTTTCGATACCTTGAATGCACTTTTCCACAGAAGTAAGATTGTAAGTAATGGTGAGTCTCCTGGCCTAAACTGCAAAGGCCTACCTGGAAGGAGTGGGAAGGGGAGTGATCCCTACTGGGGCCTGCTGTGTAGGTAATAGGTAAGGAACACTGTAAAGGCCCCTCATGCCCAGGAGCCCCCATCTGGGTAGAAATGGTTAGCCCCACAGTGCTGTTCATTCCTGCCTTAGGACTTACTGGCCTTTCTCCTCGGACTGTGCCCCAACCTCCTATCTCCTATTCATCCTTCCAATCTCACTGCAAATGCTGCTTCTTTGGGGTACCGACTTCCCAGATGGGCCCCCTGTGACGAGCCTCCTTGACAGCTTCTACTTTCCACTGTGGTCTGTGTCACATTGTAATTGTGACCCCAGCAGTTTAATTGTATGTTTCTTGCCCAGGAACCAAGATTTGGGGGCCACACTGCTGGATCCCTAAGTGCCCAGCAGGGGCCTCACCCAAAGTGCGCACCCAGTAAAAACTTACTGATCAAATGATCAAGTAAGCCAAGGCTCAGTCAGGTCAAGCTAGTAAGTGACAGAGCACTCTTTATGTCTGCCTCAGAAGGCCAGACTCTTTCTACTACATCACATTGCCTCCTCTGGCACAGGACGGAGTGCTGAGGCCGAGGATGGCTGGGGGCAGCAGGGGCTCTGTCGTTAGCTCTGGCAGCTGGGCCCAGGGTCTCCACTGGTGGCCCCTCGGTGGGCAGGCAAAGCAAGCTTTCCTAAGGGAGGGGTATTCTTCCCATGATATTTGTAAGTCAAAGTCCAGCTCAAGTGTTTAGAACTCAGGTGCTACAAAGCATTTCTGACCTAACTCTGCTATTGAAAAGGGGAAAAAAGCCACTCCTGGAGCCAGCGCCTGGGACAAAATGCAGAGAGCTACATTCCAGATGTCTAGCTGTAGCTCAGTCTCTTACTCTCTGACCAGGGACTACCAGCCTCTTGTCGCACTCGCTTCACCATCTGCAAAACTGGAATTTGCTCTTTTTACTTGGGGCCTGTGTCTTTGGGAACGAAGAGCAATTTCACATTAAAACGTCACTCACCCACCCGCCATCTAATCCATCATCTGCATGGAAAGTCCACATCCCTATTTCTGCCAGCTTGCTCTCACCCTTCCCTGACCCCACAACCACTGCATTTACACAGGTGCAAAGGAGGGTCTCGATCTGGCGGCTTCGGAGTGGGGCGAGAAGATGGACGAGGGGAGATAAGGGAGGTCAAAGGGAAGGGGGGTCTGCAGCCATGGCGGCGGGGTCTGCTCTTCTTCTACACACCTCCACCGTGGGGCCTGACAACAGCACGCCCCCGATTAAAGGGCTTTTCACGCTGCTGAGGGAAAGCAGACGGCCCCCTCCAGCTGTTCAGCAGCTGGAACCACTTCTGTTGTTTTAGCCAGGAGAGGCCTGACCTTTGTCACCTCGCCCCTGCCCCCTCCCCAAGGGAGGAATTTAGTGGTTACCCCACCCCATCCACCCAGCTTTCCGCCTCCACTGGGTGCCCCCACAGCCATCAGGATGACCGGTCAGAACCCAGGGGAGAAGGCTGTCTCAGGCCAGGTGTCACGGTGGGAGACGGCAAGGGACGGAGGGCCAGTGGGCTCGACAAAGCAGCTGAGATCCTACGTCCAAAGAGGCACTCACAGGGCTGCAAAGGTAGCGCTGACTCAGAAGCCGGCACTTTGCACAGACCCATCCACACCGGGTGTGTGCCCCCTGCCCATTCATGAGAAAGGCGGTGCAGAGAAAGTGTGCGTTAGGGTCCACGTTATCAAATTTAAAAAAAAAAAAAAAAAAAAAGCATGATTGTAAATGAAAGAAGCCAGATTCAAAAAGCCACACACTGCATGACTCCATTGATATGACATTCTGGAAAAGGCAAAACTATTCGGATATCAGTGATTGCCAGGGATTGGAGGTAGGAGGAGAAGCATGAGAGATTATGGGTGGGGAGAATATTCTCTATCTTGGTTATGTTGGTGGTCATAGAACTATAAAAAATACATATAAAAGTACATACATATAACTACAAAAACATTAAAAATCATAGAAGTGACACCTAAAAAGGATGAATTGTACTCTAAGTAAATCGTATTTCCATAACCAAAAATAACCACAAACCTAAGAAAAATAATACCAAAACATATTTGTTTTGAATGGCACATCAGACCTCCCATAGGCAAAGAGGTTTCTGGCAAAAAAAAAAAAAGAGGTTTCTGGAGCTTTCTCTGCCCACTCCCTCAATTACCAGGCTAGGTGCATTGGGGGTTATGAAAAAAAGAATAGAGACCCTGCCTCCCAAAGCTGAGCCAGTTGCAAAGACGGGCATGTATACAGCTAGTTCCATAGGGAATACATTTGCAACACCAGCAACCAGGAGGCAAAGCCTAAGTCACAGACAAAAGGATAGCATGTTTGCACATGGGATGCCAAGAAGTCCAAGAGGTGGTATAGTGAACTCTTTAGAAAAGAGGGAGGGGAAAGAAAGAAAAAAGTCATCCATTCAGCAAAGAATTATGGAGCACCTATTATGCCCCTGGGCTATGCTGAGTGCTGAGGACAGCAGCTGCCCCCCTGCTCTGTGGGGTCTTCCCTTAGATGAGAAGGATCCAGAGGGATTTCTCAGAGGAGGGGCTGTCAGGGGATTGTAAAGGATTTCCACAAAAGGCAGGGATGTCAGAAAGGCATCTTAAGCATCAGTGACAGTCACACAGAAGAAGCAAACTCGTTTTTATTTTTTTAGATTTTATTTATTTGTTTGAGAGGGAGAGAGACAGAACATAAGCAGAGGGAGAAGCAGAGGGAGAGGGAGAAGCAGACTCCCCACCCGCCCCAGCCCCGCGGAGCAGAGAGCCTGATTCCAGAACCCTGGGATCATGACCTGAGCTGAAGGCAGACGCTTAACTGACCGAGCCACCCAGGCGCCCCACAAACTTGTTTTTAAAAATAGATTAGAAATGACCATTTAGGAAAAAATAAGGCTCTTGGGCCAGGTTGGGGCAAGAACGTGGACAGGATCTTGAAAATTCCCAGTTGTCTTTGTTTTTGTTTTAAGAATTGGAAGCCAATGAAGGAAGTAAAAGACAAGGTCAGACCTGAGCTATGGAAATCCCTGGCAAGGGTATGAAAGACCCCAGGAACTGATCAGGAAGTTACGAGAGCTGCATGCAGCAGCACGGGAGAAGAAGGGGCATACTGGGACCACGGAAGTGGCTGGGTAGCACCGCTGGGTGAGCTAAAAGCACCAAGAACCAAACAGCTGTCTGTCGGGAGTGGGAATGCTGCCCACAGGGGGATCGTCTGTGAACTCCATCACAGCCCCGCTGGACTCCCACAAAGTGATGAAGGGACTGTGGGGGGCCCCAGGCACGCATGTGGGCAAGGAAGAAGAAGGAGCACAACCGGAGGCAAAAGCATCTTCTTGAATGAATGGAGTCCTTATAGCTTGAGAGCTGTTTCGGTTTCCTGCCCTCGTTGGTCACCAACAGGACATCAGCCTTTCGATCAGACGTGAACAGCATTTATGTTTGTTTCCTGCTTGCAGTCCTCTCACCACACACAAGCCAGAATCACGCAGGGAGGGTGTGAACAGTCGCTTGCCTACCCCTGCCGCCACCAGCACAAAGAAAAACCCCATCGTTCCAAATCAAATACACACAGCACTCTGCAGGACCCAGGACCCAGGACCCAGGACCCAGATTTCTTCCAATTCTCACAGCCCACAAGCACTGGCACAAGATAAGTTAAAGGTTAAGTTGATGGTCTCATATTCGGACTGTACCCAAGGGATGGTGGGTTACAAGACAGAACTCAGACTTGGACACAAAGCCAAGGAGCCAGGGAAGGAGCTCTTTAGTGCCTATTTGGTTTTAGATGCCCAGCCCTTCATCCCAGTGACACATACATCTGGTAGTAAAGACCTGCTATATTAGCACTATCTCTCCACCTGGCAGGACCAATTTCTTCTGCCAAGGCAAGTGACTCCTTACAAATCATCCTGAACATTCTCACAGGCCCTGCCCAGTGACATGCTCCAAGTTTTTACTGGATGTTACTATGAATGGAACTCTCTAACACACCACTGAACATATTGGCTAAGTGGCAATGGGACCCAGACATGACTCCTGCATACCCTGACTCAGGCCCACCATACTCTGTCCCATTGTCACTAGTAGCATTTTATCCCCAGTGGCATGTGACATGTATTTTACAACCAGGGGGATGAGCGAAGATTGGTCCTGATAGATTGGTCAGGATTGGGGCTACTGACTATGGGGGTGGGGGTTGGTCTGGGGTTGGTCCTGATAAAACTGGGTGCTGAGCAGTGACTGAGCCTCTCTGGTAGGAAGGACAAGGTCCCCAAACAATTATTTTCACAGGAGAATTGATGGGATTCTGGGCATGTGGGAGGTACAGAATCTGAAAAGGATGTTCAAGAGACTCAAGATCACTTTGAGAGATTCTAGGCACACACAGAGCTACTCGAGGGCCTAGGTGACAGAGAGGCACAGAAAGGAGGCAGGTCTTTTCCCCACCTCTGCATGAAACCCGGCCCAGCTCTGGCAACTAAATCAACAGCTTTGGCAGCAGCTGGAGAGAGTTCCATTGGCACAGACACTGGTGTTCTCATGGTGGGCACTGCCAGCAATGAGGTTCCTTTGGGCAAAGGGGAAAATCATGACTAATTTGTGGAAATATTTAAAGCACCCCAATGTTGTTTGAGCAGATGAGGGTCATTGCAATTTGGGAGTGAAGGTAAGTGTGGTGCCATTTTGTAATCACAGACAAAAGAGGTTTGGAAACACCAGTTATAAGAATAGACACTAATGGGAGAAGTCTACTTAGCAGGCTGTGGGAGTCAAAACAAGCGGCCCCATGCTTAGGAAGAATTTGCAAAGGCCAACTGAAAATCTGGAGATCAATTTTCCACTATAGTGACACTGCATATGGTTGTCAGGCTCCCAGGCTGGTCAGCAAAATGTCTCAGTAGCTCATAATGTGGCAGAAATAAAGCTCACAACGCTTGGCCCAGAGCAGGGTGGAGAGTTTGAGGTGGGTGGGAGGTGAACAGTCCACCCAAAAAGGAGCTAGTCGACTGAATCTGTTTACAACTGAGTTAAGACCGTGTCCACTATATGGACCACCATACATGCACTTGTGCACACGTACACACACTCGGAAGTATCTTCTGGGGGGCACAGTCACTAGCCTTGGTTCAAGAGTCTAGGGTCAAATACGTTGAAGAAGCAAGCTGCTAGCTGAGTTACTTGAAAAAGCAACAGCACTAAAAGTCTATTTCCCTCTCCTCGTGGATTTTTTTTCACTCTCAGATGTCAATCCTTCCACACGATAACGTTTTCCCCAAGGGAACTGAATGGAGACCCTATCTAGTGAGGCCTCCCACCACCCCATCATGATCAGACACTCTTAGTCCCTCCTGCGACAGGACAATTGAGCCAGGTGAGCCCCCTGACACCCTGCAGTGTGCAGCCCTCACGCCGACAGCCCCCCAGCATCCTGGGTGGCAGAGAATCCCCCAAGCCTCTTTTAGGACTGACCCACTTAACCCAAAGAACAGACACTCGTGCTGGCCAAGTCTCCTTTCTCATTCCTCCAAAGGGCCGCCTTTAGCCCTCATAAGACTACTACTTAGGATTATTGGTGCTGCTATTAGTTTCCTGACCTCAGAAAGTATTTGGCCCCTCACGTATGTTGCAGTGAGCCCTCCGACTCTTACCATGGACTGCTCTCATTACTGACACCAGCTCCACCCGAGCCCACCCAAGACAGAAGACTTCCATACAAAGTCTAAATGTGGTGGGAGGAAGAGACAGGAGTATTACATCCATCAGGCTCCTGGGAATTATTTCATGGTTCCATAATCATTCAACAGAGAAACTAGTGTACTTTCAATGTCATTTTAATGCCTGTTTCATTTGATCAAGATACTGTGGCATATATATATATATATATATATATATATATATATATATATATATAGGCTCATCTTCATATCCACTTACACAGTGGAGCAGTTTCTATTGACAAGGGAGATAACAGAGGAAGAAGCACTTTATCCCCAGCACTTGAGGAAATCCACTCCCTCACAGCACTAAGCCCTGGGGATGAAAGCTGAGCGAGTACAGGCTGAAACAAACAGAAGAGGAAATCCCAGTCTTGCTATGTCATCAAATTATGTTGGCCTGTGTGTGCTCACACTGTGTGTGTCCTTTTACTGCTATTTCCATGGTCATCTTGAGATCCTGCTGTCCTGGTGCTGGGGTCTGCTTTGCCAGATCACCAAACAAATGCGCACACACGTGTGCTCACTCACATGCACACACACACACACACACACACACTGCCCGTAAAACCACTTACAGACAAAAGACAAGAAGAAATAGTTTGGCCCATGTGGGACTGCCATGTGCCATGTAAAACCCAGTGCTGTCAGACCATCTTGGGCTATAAATCCCCACTGCGTCGCTCAGACAAGGATTAATTACTGCTGTCCAGAGCCCAGGTTCACGTCCTACTTCACACAAGCATGCGGCTGTTCTGGGCAGGAGAGAAATCCTGTTGACCCAAACTGGGCCAAGGAAAAGTAAATAGGACCATGTCAAATTCTACAGGCAGGAATGGAAGATTAGTGGAAAACCAAAGCAAGCCCCCTCCTGAGGGAGAGAGAATGGTTCTTCAGCTTTCTGACCATTCTAGTTCCTGGGCACAGAGAAAGTCTTTCTTTGAAGGATAAAGCCTGTATTTGACTTTAGGAAATCTTTTTCTTTCAGGCCAGACATTCATAAGCCTTAGGTCCACATGTCCCTCAAACACCAGGCCAGACAACCTGATTGAGAGGACATCTACCTTTGCACCAAGCAGCATGTGTCTGGGAAGCAAGCCTGCAGAAGACATACAGCAGAGGTAGGCTGGATCTACTTGGGAGAGCCTCTGGGCACACCAAGCAAGGACTTGAACTTCTCGGGCATTCTGACGTGAGGCATGATGCCCACAAAGACTCTGAAGACTTCTAATCCAGGCTCCAAAGAAGTTCTCAAGACTTTTTATTAGCCAAGGAAATGTTCACAATATAAAGGTAAGCAAAACCAAAGCAGAATAGCAAATATATATGTATGTGTGGAGACAGATGGATAATATCGATAGGTAACAGATGTATGTGAATATATATACACACACAGGCATATATGTAATATATATACAATACACACATACACATATATACATCTGTACATCTTCCTCCCACTTCAGGGTGATAGAGAAGGAGGGAAAAGGAAGCAAAAGATAGAAGGAAATACTCCAAAATGTTAGCAGCGGCCATCTCTAAATGATAGAAACAGATAAGTTTGTTTGTTTGTTCCCTTTGTATTTTTCTTTATTTTCCAAGTTTCCTATTAGGGGGTTGAAGTGAAGCACATGAAACTCCAATAGATTGATCCAGAACTGCCTTCTTTTTTTTTTTTTTTTTTTTTTTAGATTTTATTTATTTATTCATGAGAGACAGAGAGAGAGAGGGAGAGACACAGACAGAGGGAGAAGCAGGCTCCCTTATGGGGAGCCCAATGTGGGACTCGATCCAAGGATCCCAGGATCAGGACCTGAGTCAAAGGCAGACACTCCACCACTGAGCCACCCCACAGACCTGCCTCTTAAGTACATTTGTCCCCAGAGCTCTACCCCAAACTCTGGTCTCCCCTCAGGCTCATAACAGCCTGAGAGCCAATGAATGGCCCACAGGAGGCCAGCAACTGGAAGAAGTCTGTCCTCGCTTCAAGTGGGAGGGAAGGTGCTTTCCTCCCAGCTTCTTTATCTCCTGGAGTCTGATCAGGTTTCCTGTTCTTCTGTATCACACGCATCTCCCGTAAATAGCCACCGAACTTCCCATGGGGCATCACATTGGGCCCAGATGGCCCTCCAGCAGCATCCATCCCAGTGACAGCCTCATCACCACATTGTCTCCATCTTCAGTTCAGGAGGCACAGCCAGGCAGTCTAGACTCTGCATCTCACCAGTCACGACAGGCTCCAATCTGCTAGTCCTAAGGAGTGCTGTGATGGGACCTCTGGCAGCATCCAGCAGCCTCTGAAAGGCACACATGTGCCTACACCAACATCAAAGTACAGGGTGATGAATATGTTGTCATATGAGGGTATGCAAGAGGAGTGAAAAAAACATGGCTAAAAATAAGGCCTTGCAAAACCAGCAGCTCCAGCTTCAAGTGTACAGGAGGGAAGCAGAGGGCTAGCTGTTCTCCTATCATTCCTGAAAATTGCCATTCGAACAAAAATTTCCTTGCATTTACTTCCTTGCAAAGTAAACTAAAGCCTATAAGGTAGTTTTGCATCTTAGCTCCATAACCTGCTACATTCATTCATTGGATAGAAATTTATTATTGGATAGAAATTTATTAACCCTTCTCTGGGCCAGGCATAGTAGAAGCCACTAGGCATACTGTGTGGAATACACTGGTCCAGTCCCCACCCTTATGGGCTGTGCTGGGTCTCTACAATCCTGCAGTTCATATTTCACATACAGATGATGTCCTTCTAAGCCCTTAGGGCCACTAGGCTACAAAGTCAGGACCCAGGCACAGACATCAAGGATGGCGTAAGCCAACACAGGACATGGGACCCACATGCACCAAATATCTTGTGGAAGGTTCTTCTTGGTTTGAATTATAACATGGCTGCTCCACCCCTGACAAAAGACAATGTTCTTCCTCAGCTGAACCAGAAAAACAGATTGACTCTAAGGAGAACCCAGAGAACTCTCTGAAAGAGGGACTTGTGAGGGTCTAACACCAACTCCTGCTGTAGCTCAACCTAGCCAGAGTACTCAGACTGTATCAAGATCCCAAGGATGAGGGATGCCTGGGTGGCACAAGTCAGTTAAGTTATCCGACTTGTGACTTCAGCCCAGGTCGTGACTTCAGGGTCATGAGATCAAGTCTTCCATCGGGCTCCATGCTTAGCATGGAGTCTGCTTGGGATTCTCTCTCCCTCACCCTCTGCCCCTCCTGCTCCTGCTTGCTCTCTCTTCTCTTAAAATAAATAAATAAATCTTAAAAAAAAAAAAAAAAGATCCAGGGGATAACTGTCTCCCAGACCGGCCTCCAAGGGGATAGGGCTAAGGGTAATATTCTGGAACACTTGATCTTATACAAGAAACTATCCTTGTAGGGAAAGCAGAAAAAGACAATTTCTAAATTGCCCCTTTTTACCTCAATAGATATATCCTCTCAAGACCTGATACATTTTAAAGCATATTGGAAGAAGATGCTTAAAGTAGAAGTTTCTTTGCTTTAAATAGATTCTCCATGGCAGATCTAAATCTGTTGGAGTCTTGGTATCCACCAAAAAACTGCCAAAAAACACTATATTTTAGTGCAGAAGTTCCAAGAAAGAAGACTATATTTATCTAACCTAGACTATAAAACACCTAATTGCACAGCTACACTTTTAAAGCACTCTAAGAGAAAGTTGGAGGGGAAGAGGCCATAGCAGAAATAAATTGGGGTGGGGGGGGCGCAGATTTCTTTTATTGTATGACTTCTGTGTCCCGGGTACAGTGCTGGGCATTTTAAATAAATTATTTTCATCAGTACTAACAATCCAAGAGGTAATATTTTGCATTCTACTTTGCAGATGAGAAAACTGAAGTTCAGAAAAGTTAAGCAATTGCTTAGCTGTGCTCAAGGCCACACAGTCAGAACTCAAACCCAGACCTATGATTCCACAATATCACAGATCAACGCATAATGTGAGGAGCCACGAGAGTTATCCAATCTAGCTTTGGGCTACATAAAGTCTCAGAGTTTTGAAAATTCAGTCTGACATGGTTATGTCCTGGTACAACTGGGTAAAGAAAATACAGACTCCTACTACCCAGCCACCATATTCTAACCTCTCCTGCCCATTCTCTTAAAAAAAAAAAAAAAAAAAAAAAAAAAAAAAAAAAATGATGGGACAGGAGGGTAGTAGGGGAAGAGTGGGGCAAAACAAAGATCCTGGATCCTTAACAGACCATAGCACCTGGTCCCCAGCAGCAACTTTCTCAGAACCCAATACTTCTGGCCCCTGTGGTCCAGCTCCACCCCATCTCCCCATCTCACCTGGCTGGGAGCTGCTCCCAGCAGGTAAAAATATCGGGGACAGGGCTCAGAGTCAATGCCATTCTATTTCTGATGTGGGGAAGAGGGCTGTTCTCACATATGAGTTGGGGGAAAGACAGATATCAGACTAGCTCAATACCCCAACTGTCAGACAGCTATGCTATTTTTAACAGAAACCAAATCTGAGCCTTTCACAGGGCACAGTAAAAAAAAAAAGGTGTTATTTGGGAAAGTCATCTGCACCTGGTAGAAAATGCAGGTGTTAAGTGCATAGACTTTGAGTAGACAGACCCAGGATCCCATCTCTGGACTGTGGACCTCATTCAAGATACGTACCTCTATGAGTCTCGGTATCCTCATCTGTTAAGACAAGGAAACAGAGCAGTTTCTGTCAAAGGTTGATCTGAAGATAAGAGTTGGTTGGCACATCAAAAATCCTTGATAAATCTTAGATATTACTATATCATTACATCTGTTCTCAACTCAGTCAGGGTTTTTCAAACTGCATTCCACATATTCTCTCTGGAGATCCTAGGGATTGTTTTGCAAATAAAGCTAAACTCTGGGTATCTTATGAGGTAGTCCATTTTCTTTGCATTTTACATCTGTGTGGGTGCATTTCTTTCTAATTTCATATTACAGTGATTTTCAGCCCACAGCAGTATCATCAAGAACCATGGCAAAAGTGGAAAATATTTGTTCTACAAAATTAGAAATTAAAAAACAGAATCACTGTTCCTAACTATGGTCAAAAAAATCTTCTACTTGTTTTATGGAGATGGCAACAAGGAAATTCTTAAATGAGAAAATAATGTGATCATAACCCTACTATTGCCATCCGAATCTCACAATAGGTAAATACCGCCTCTTTAAACACTTTGTTACGTCTCATCCTTTCCAATAAGGGTCGCTCACTTAAATTAACCAATAAAATAAAAACTTTATCTTAAGGATTCATTTTGCAACCAAGCTATATTCTTTTTTTTTTTAATTCTATTTATTTATTTAGCCTATGCCTTTCTATGGGCAAAACTCCAAGGACCCTACCAATTTCAAAGTTTTGCTTTCCACAGCAGAGTATGTGTGTCACCCTACACACACTAAAAATATCGTTTGATTTAATGGAAGAGTTCACGTCTTCAAGAAGTCTGAGAAGTGCTTTCCAAGGCTGGTCTCATCTAGTGTGTCTTATCTCACAATTGCTCAAAATTACTTGCAGGGTGACAGAAGAAGACCACTGTCCTCGTCCCCCCAGAGTGTTCAATCCTGACAGAGCACCTCTGCTCCCTCCCTCCTTCCCATCACCACTTCTGTGGTCACCAGAGGAGAGCCATCAGTGTCTCTCCCTCTTGGGGCACAGGGGTTCGCAAAGCACAAGGACCACCCTTGAATGACTAGAGCAGAGGGCCAATGAGTGCCCCAATCTAGCCACTGAGAGCAGGAAGGAGATGGCGCCTGTACACACAATGCAACATCTTAAGCCCAAAGGGCACCAAAACTCCCTCTGGCTCCCACTGCCCCCTTTCCTCCTGACTCCTTTATGGCTGCCTTTGTTTTTCACTTGTGTTGCTCCTTTCACTCTGCACCCTGCACCCCCGGAGAGAGGTGCCATGGGGCTGAGGGCAGCCTTGCAGCAGGTCAGGAGTGCCCTCCTCAGAGGTGCCCAGACAGCAGAGGAAGGTCATCGCCTGCATCTCAGCTGTGATCTGGCTTTACAGGCATGCACAGCACTGCAAAACACACCTCCAAGGTTACTACAACACCAGGGTCCCACAGTCTCCCCCAGGGGGGCCTTCCAGAAGGGTGCCTCTTCGGGGCACTGTGCCCGGGGTCCCACCCATCTCTGGCAAACCAGAGCAATCTTCCCTGCCGGTTAGACACCTTGAGTTTGAGAAGACATGGCGTGCCAGCACCAGACCCTCAGTGGCACATCTGGTGGCTGTAGGTGAACACCTGAGGTTTCCGGTCACGGCTGGCACCGCCACTCTTTGGCTGGGGGCTCCTGGCGGTGAACGGCGCCAGCTCCGTGGCACAGGCCCCAGTAAGGCTGGCGTCCCTTCCCTGCTGCGTGCCTCTTGCTTCCCTTCTCTTCCCACCCCTTGACTCCAGTTCAGTTATGGCCTGACCATGGCTAAGGAACAAGAGGGAGCGTGGAGAAAGCCCTGTGCCCAAGATGAGAATCAGAAGTAGAAAGGCAGATTCTGGCCAAAAATCTGGAGTCCAAAAAGGAGGCTAAAACTGAAGGATGGCCCTTCCTTCCTTCCTCCCTCCCTCCCTCCCTCCCTCCCTCCCTCCCTCCCTCCCTCCCTCCCTCCCTCCCTTCCTTCCTTCCTTCCTTCCTTCCTTCCTTCCTTCCTTCCTTCCTTCCTTCCTTCCTTCCTTCCTTCCCCACCTCTCCCTACAAGAGCTCCAAGGCTGCTGCCACTATCACTGCACATTTACCCACCTTCCTCAGGAGAGTTTTCTCTTATGTTCACAGACAGTACGAAACCTGGTACGGCTATAACCTTCCTCGGTCATCCCTCCTAAACAGCTAACTGCTCTCCAGACGTCTTCCCTTGAGTCTAAGCTAAGTCCCTTATGCTGTGACTCTAGCATATTTCCTTTGGATCAACTCAGCAATTCTTTCTTTCTTTTCCTTTTTTTTTTTTTTAAAGATTATATTTATTTGAGAGATGGAGCATGAGCAGGGGGAAGAAGGCAGAGGGAGAAGCAGTCTCCTGCCGATCAGGGAGCCCGATGTAGGACTCGATCCCAAAACCCAAAGATCATGACCTGAGTGAACCACCAGGGCCCCTCAGCAGTTGTTTCTCAAGCACCTCCCCCCCCCCCAGCTACAGAAGAATGCGGTCTGCCTCCTTCACCCCGGAACCCAATGCTCTGGGTGAGGAGAAAAAAATCAACCAGGAAGAAGGAGCCAACGCTGCCCGCTGCCCGCCTCCAGGACCGACTGTCTGAGCAGGGCCAGCAGGTGGGCCAGCGGATCAGAAGGAGGAGCTGAGGCCTCAGGTCCGCGCAGAGGGTGCAGGACGCAGGCTCCTTGGAGGGTAAATACCGCTCGTGCTCCCCGCCAAGCCGAGAGGACCGAGGGCACTTTCAGCAAGACAGCCCGACTGTGCGGGCGCAGGGGAGGGGACAGACCAGTAGGGCTGCAGCAGAACATCCGTGTGAAGATGGAGCAGGGGGCCTCATTCCTTCAGGCCACAGGGACCCCTTGGAGGCCTGGGTAGGAAAGTCACTTCATAAAACTGGTGTTTTCCACTGGTTGATCTGACCGCAGCAGGAAGAAGGGACCAGCGGGAAAGAGCATAAACGCAGAATGGGCAGTGAAGAGCCACTGGCAGAAATCCAGACAGGAGGTGTTGACAGGGGCCTGGGAGACCCAGTGGCAGTGGGGATGGAAAGAAAGAATCAATACAGGAGGTGGTTTAGAGGAAGATTCTGGAAATGGCTGTCACCATCTTCTGGTTCCAGCCTGCTTCAGTAAATGCGATGTAATTAGGTCAGCTCCTGCATTCCCTGCTCCAGGCCAAGAGCCGCTGTAGGCACTGGGGGATGGATGAGTGTCCTTGTCAGGGAGTGAGCTTCAGAAGCGCTCCCTCCAGCCAGGCTCCTCTCGGGACAGTCTCTCCGGGTCCTCCTGGGAGAGGGAGCTTTCCTAAGCCCCAACCCTGGAGGCCAGCAACTCTAGCTCTGGTGTCCCTGGATGGGGACTGGGGTGGGGAGTAGGGTTGGAGGGGGGGCCTCCTCAGCCCTCTGACCCTCCAACTCCATCCAGGGACCCGGCTGCTGGCTCCCACCCAGGAATGTTGGGAAGTAGCTGGGTGGTGTTACTCTGCACCCTGTCGGCTGCCAAAGGGAAAAAGATCCTTCCCCAAAGCCACAGTTTGGTTCAAACAATTTAAACTAAGGTTCCACAGAAGACTCAATATCCCCTGACCCTCACCCCAAGCACAGCTCTGGCTACCCTCAGAAATGTCCTTGGCACAAGGCAAGTGCCACACAGACCTCCTGAGTGAGGTGACCCAGCAGATGACTCATGGGACCAACTGTATTGTTGTCACTCGGTGACCTGGCAGGAGATGTGCAGAGGTGGGAAGGGTATGTTGGGGGCATCAGTCACCAGGACTAGGAGGCAGAAGAAGGAACAGAGCCAGGGATGACCCTGGCAACAGAAGTATGCATGCATGTCTCCAAGGTGGACTCAGGGATCAGGCTGCTCTTTTGGAGGCTGTGACCCCCCTGGCCTGCCCACTCCCCACCTCCTTAGAGGAAGACCACAGTGGGTATAGAGCTAAGCAGACCCCTGGTGAGTTGTGACCTTACTTGAAGCTCCAGAAATGAGACTATCCCCAGCTAGGTCCAGATACCACAAAGAGGTTTCTTTGTAGGAAGGCTTCTCTCCTCCATTGCTGGCCTGACACCCCTCTCTGGACCTGCCTCCTTCCATGTCCACACAGAGAAACAAGCCCCATGGAGTCTGGCCAAAATCTCAGTTACAACTAAGAAGTCCCACCTGTGTTTCATCCAGACCCAAGAAGCTCTTTACTGACTTGTTTTTTCCCCCTGGAGATCACATAGTTGTCTCTCTGCCCGCCCCCTCTCTGGGGGCTCTGATTCCCAAAGAAGCCTCCAAGATTCAGTACCCTATGTCCCAGGATTAACTTTCAAATGGCTTCCAAAACATTTCTCTAAAACATTTATCCCAACATCCTGGAAGGCACTCAGTTTCTCAGGCATTTCTGTGGCCAAAGTAGCACAGTATTTAAGAAAATGACTTTTAGAATCAGACAGACCAGGATTTCAAATCCCAGCTCCACCACTTACTTGCTGTGTGACCTCGGGAAAGTCATTTAACCACTCTGAGCCTCAGCCTCTTCATATTTAAAATAAGAATAAAAAAAAAAAATAAAAAAAATAAATAAATAAATAAAATAAGAATAATGCCCAATCCACGGATTTGTCAGGAGGACAAGTGAAATGATGCTTATAAAGCACGTAGCACAACATCCGGCATACCGTAAATGCTAGATAAATGGTGGCTGGGTAAAATCTGGGTAACTCTACCCAGAGGAGTACATTAATTAGGCAAAATGAATTAATCTAGATATTCTCCCAAATTGTTATGTTAGGTGGGTTCTGATTTCATGTGTACTCTGAAATAAAGGTCCCAGGAAGCAGATAGAGGACCCACTGAAGAGCACTCCCAAAGTAGGACACATAGGAAACCCAGGGCACACAGCCATACTACATGCACCAACAACCAGAAAGATCCAGAGCTGGAGCCATACTGGAGCTTGCAAATCAGCTACAAAGCTGTCTGGGCTGGGCTGGACCCTCACCCCTGGCTGGCTCTGGCTCTGGTCTCAAACACATTGAGCCTGCATAAACAAACAGGGGATTACGCTGACCCAAGCTACGAGGAGACTGCATTCTTGCTTTCTGAAAAAGTCATGATTTGCCAAGAAAAACCATCTCTGATACAGACAAGGAAAATCTTGAAATAAATCAGAGCTGTACATGGGCAAGGCACAGTTGAGGAAGCCTGCCTGCTTCCTGGAGGAGGAGGCAGGCCCCCAGGTCAGCCTGACCCCCCGTTTCCCAGCCTGGGTGCCAAATGCAAACACACAGACATACAAAGCCTCCTCCAGGCCTTGGGCAAGTCTCTTGTCCAATCTGGGCCTGAGGTCTAAAGTTTTCTGGGTTTATTAGCAGCATCCCTTCTCTTTAGCAGGAATCCTACTGCATCAAACCCAGTGGCTCTCCTTGTCCAGTTCCTGGTCACCTTCTCTTCTCCACACTGACCCCTGCCTTCTGCTTATTCTTCTAGTTTCCTCCAGTTTCCTCCCTCTTAGAGTCACCTTACAGGACAGAAGGGAACTCTGCTCTATTTCCCCTGGCCAAGGTAAAATCTGGGTAACTTGGGTCTTGGAAGTCCCACTGGGTGATCAGTCCTGCCAAACACTTGGTTCCGATGTGAGCAAGAAGGAGGACCAGCCCATCCAGCCTCCCTCCAGTAAATCAGAGCAAGGAGAAGTTGCTGAAGAAGTGGCCTCGCCCCATGCAATCCTGCACCCCCTCTGAGGTTTTCTGGCATGGGTAAGAAGTGTCCTCTTACCACATTACTGAGCTTAGCTCCCTATCCTGCCAGCCCCCTCACATTCTCAAGCAATCGCAAAGCCCTTCCTGTCTGGCATTTGTGGGTCCCAGCACACACTCAGCAAATGCTCAGATGTCGATGACCTCTAAAACCAAGCTCCAGGCCTGGACCTTGTGATGCCTGCCTGGATGTGTAATACTGGAGCAATTGGAAGTTGGCCAACACTCACAAAACACACTCTGCATTTATTATCTCAACTGGTCATGTGAAATAAGTGCATAGATTCCACCCCTAGCCCTTGTTTGTGGCCTTGGACATGCTGTTTAACTCATTGGTTCCTCAGTTCCCACAGCTGTAAAATGGGCATGATAACAGAATCACCACATAAGCATGGCATTAGCAAAGTGAAGACATGTAAAGAAGGCAAAATCATGCCTGGCATGGGCTGAGTGCTCAGTAAATGTTGGCCAGTGTTGTCATCACCATCATAACACAGCAACATGTGAGCCATCCAGGCCACTTCAACCAAGATACAGAGAGGCCAAGGAACATGCTTAAGGTCACCACGTAAAGAACTGCTAGAACATGGCTTTCAATGGGATCTTCTTATTCCAATGTACTTCCCATCATCAAACATCCAAGAATGGTTATTGGGTGCCTATGTGCCATTCTGCACCAGGAGCACCATCCGTGAGCAGGGCAAGCATGCGTGGTCTTGCCCAGTGAGGAGCAGAAAGCATGAAGAGAGGAAGCTGGTTCAGGAGCCATTTGATGCGAACCATCAGAGTGCTGGCTGTGGTACAAAAAAGCAGGGTTTGGCTGTCTCTGGAGAAAAGGCCATTTGATCCTCTGCAGGGCCTCTAGGACTGGAGGCCACGAGAGGGAGATACAAGAGAAGGAATCCAAATCTCTCTGGCATCCGCTGCCTGGCCCCCAGAGCCCTCTTTTTTTTCCACTTTCTCTTCCCTGTGCTTTCAAAGTTATCAGGACTATCACCTGACCTGAAGCTTGAAGCAGGGAGGATGGCTCAGTCCTCCCTGGCACAAAATCAAACACTAAGATTCAGTCCAGCTATCCACGGGGGAGTGATGGGTCCTGATACTGAGCCTTCTCCTTCCGAAACTTCTCAGAACACAATTCAAAGGCCTGAATGGCTTAACTTCATTATGCCCTAAGACTCTCCCATCAGGAAAATCCTGCTTCTTGTTCTTCAAACAAAGCTGTCATCTTTGAGAACATAGTTCATTTGTGTTTGTTCCCTAGACACGCGATGTCCGGACTTCATCGGGGCTTTGGTAATACCAAGTCAGGAGATGGAAAAAAATGAAAAAGGCTGTGATATTAACCAGCACCACAGGCCTCCACGCCAGAGGGTTCCTGAGATGAACCCCTCGTGGAGAGCTAACAAGTCCCTGGGGGGGTGCCTTCTGTTGGGAAGAGCCAGCACACCACTTCAGGGTGTGCTCGGATTTTTCCAGAATTTGTCTTTCCTGGTGGTCTGAGGTATAAGCAGGAAACTGGATTTCATTTCCTGCTTTGCTTATTTTGATAAGAAGAAAGTTGGAAAAAGAACAACTTCTGACCTACAATGGATATTGCTGCCTGACCTTTAGTGGGGCCCTGAAGATTCCAGAGAGCCAGCAACCCTCAAGTCTCCCCATTCACTTCTCCCAGGCTTCAATCACTTAGTCAACAAATATCTGAGCCTATTATGTGCCCGGCACTATTCTTAGTACTGGGGATACAGCAGTGAAGAAGATACATGAGACCCCTTGCTCTCACAGGCTTTACATCTGTGAAGAGATGGGGGTTGGGACAGACACACACAGAAATAAAAGGACAAGCCCTTTCAGACAGTAATCTGTGTTCTGTAGGTGATGGCACAGCAAATGATTGGCTCATGCGGTCAAAGAAAGACAAGACAGTTGGCGATGGGATAACACTTGAGCAGAGACTCGAATGTCAAGAATGTGCTACCCACACAAAATCCAGGGAGGATCATGGCTCCTCCCCTCAAGATCCTTCCAGTCTAGTGGGGGAGGAAAGAAGTACACACATCAGAGACACGTCCTACCTTATCTACCTTACCATACCCTACCTGATGCAGGAGGTGGGAGAGGGTGGGGTAGGAGCAGAGGGGGCAGAGGTCAGATTATGTAGGACTCGACACAGGCCAGGGAAAGTAGTTTGAATTCATTCTAAGTGCCAAGAGAAGACATTGAAGGGCTTTACACAAGGAGATGATGTGATCTGGTGTACAGTTTTTCAAAACTCTACCTAATAAGGAAACAAAACAACTCAATTAAAAAACCAAAGACCTTAACAGACATCTCACCAAAGGAGACATACAAATGGCAAATAAACACATGAAAAGAGGCCTCAAGTCATATGTCATCAAGAGATGCAAAGTAAAACAATGAAATGCCAGGAGGCCTGGGTGGCTCGGTGGTTGAGCGTCTGCCTTCAGCTCAGGGTGTGATCCCAGGATCGAGACTGGGCTCCTCACAGGGAGTCTCCATCTCCCTCTGTCTATGTCTCTGCCTTTCTCTCTGTGTCTCTCATGCATAAATAAAATCTTTTTAAAAAGATAAATAATAAAACATAAAATAATGAAATACCAGTACACACACATTAGAATGGCCAACACTCAGAACACTGACAACACCAGATGCTGGCAGGATGCGGGGCAATGGGAACTCTCAGCCACTGCTCGTAAGAATGCAAAATGGTGCAGCCACTTTGGAATACAGTCTGGCAGTTTAAACCAACTCTTACCTTATGACCCAGCAATCATGCTGTTTGTTTACCCAAGGAGATGAAAACTCCACACAAAAACCTACACATGGAGGCTTATAGTAACTTTATTTGTCACTGCCAAAACTTGGAAGGTACCAAGATGTGATTCAGTAGGTGAATGCATAAATAATCTGGGGGTACCTCCAGAGAATGGAATATTATTCAGCACTGAAAAGAAATAAGCTATCATAAAATACACAGAGGAAACTAAAATGCATACTGCTAAGCCAAAGAAGCTAATCTGAAAAGGTTACACATCATACGACTCCAGCTCTATGATGTTCTGGAAAAGGCAACACGAAGGAGACAGTAAAAAAGATCAGAGGTTGCCAGGGGTTGCAGGAGAGGGATGAACAGGCATATCATGGATGAAAACACTCTGCATGATACCACAATGGTAGGTTCATGCCATTTAACATTTGTCCAAACCCACAGAATGCACAACACCAAAAGTGAACCCTAACATAAACTATGGATTTGGGGTGATTACACGATGTGTCAGTGTAGGTTCACCAGTTGTAATAAATGTCCCACTCTGGTGGAGGATGCTAATAATGAGGGAGGCTGTGCATGTCCGGGGGCAGGGGCTCTATGGGAAATTTCTGTGCCTTCCTTTTCGTTTTTCTACAAATCTAAAACTACTCCAAAAAATAAAGTCCTTTAGAAACAGATTCACCACAGGTGCTTTTCGAAGAGGTTAAGAAAAGAAGCAGGGAAATCAATATTGAGGTCATTGACACTATCCCTGGATAAGGCCCAAGAGATGAGGCCTTGGCTTTACACATTAGCAGTGTAAAGTAGGATGGTATACGTGGAGACAAAGAAGTCAGTGCAGATGGGAGAGAGTCGGAGGCAGATTCTACAGGCTTTGCTGATATACCAGATGTGGGTAGTGAAGAAAAAAAAATGGACCAAGAGTGATCTCTAGATTTTTGGCTTGAGCAAATGGGTGAGTGGTAGTGCCATTTACTGAGTAAGAGAGTCTGGGGAGGATTCAGTTTGCAAGGGCTATTAAGTTATAGATGTTTACCGGACATCAGTAGTAGCTGCTACTGACACCCCACTTGGTCCATCACCCATTTTCTGAAAGCACAGAACTGCCTTAGGAAGGCAGCTATTCCACCAGTGGACACCAGGGAGGTTATGTACCTGTCTTCCTCACACACACCTTGCCAGTAGATCAGGCCAAGGCCAGACATTATCTGGCACCACATGTTTTTCCCCCCCAGCTTTACTGAAGTATAACTGAAAAATAAAAATCATATATATTTAAGGCATATAATATATACATACACACTGTGATGTGATTACCACAATCAAGCTAATTAATAAGGTAACCCCACATAGTTATCACCTTCTTTTGCATGGTGAGAACACTTAAGATCTATTCTCTTGGTGACTTTCAAGTATACAGTACATTATTATTAACTATAGTCACCATGCTATACATTAGATCCTCATACGGGATCATATAGTAGTTTATACGGGATCATAGTTTATTCCTCTTATAACTGGAAGTTCAAATCCTTTAGCCAACATCTCCCCATTCCCCACCTCCAACTGCTGGTAACCACATTCTACTGTCTCGATGAGTTAGACTTTTTTAGATTCCATGTATAAGGGAGTGGCACCGTATCCTTGCTAGCCTCTTCTCCTACCCTGTCTGGCTTCCCTCACTCCCTTTCCCCTGAGAGCATGCTCTCAGTAAATCTCATGCACCAGAATCCCTGTCTCAGGCTCTGTCTGCAACCAGGGACCCCAACTAAAACAACTCCTAAATGAAGATGTCCAATGGCAGCTGTTATAGGAGCTAAGAGGTAAAGGCTAGAGGTGTAAACATGCATGGATTTAAAGCCATCCGAGCAACAAAGTACAACTCAAGACAGCAAGTCCAGGACCAAAGCAAGGGGCAATCCCGTACTGAGAGGAGGTAGCTAAGGAGGCAGCAGGAAATCCAGTGAGTTCTGGCGCCTTCCATTACACACCAAGGTATCCCATGCATGTCCACTGTCCCACCTCCATGTGCACCTGACTTTCAGAACCAAGAAGAGGAAACTCACACTTCAGTGGAGATCGTTTTGCTGCATTTACTCAAACACTTATTAAGTCTTACCTTGAGCCAAGCAGTGAACTAGGATGGAGGGCATATGGTGAGGACAGCAGAGACCCTGCCCCAGAAGCTCACCTACAGGAGGAGTCAACAGGTGAACGAGGTTCAGTGTGACAATAGGCAGGAGGCAGAAAGTCCCAGGTCAAGTTCTGTGGATTTTCAGCTGTCTCATCTGCTCATCCCCCTCCTCTCTTCTGCCTGTCTGTACCCTCACCCCACCACACCAAAAATAATAGTGCTCAATTCCCTTGAGCTGATATGAGGACAAGCCGGCTCGAACTTTAAGGTGCATAACAATCACCTGGGATCTTGATAACATGCAGAGTTTCGTGCAGTGAGTCAGGGGTGGGGGACACCCAGATGCTGTATCCCTAACAAGCCTCTAGTGATGCCAAAAGTGCTGGCTGACTGACCACACTAATACTTCAAACATCAAGGGTGTAAGAGAACACATTTCACCCAACAGCAATTGTCAAGGGCAGCAGCAGGAGGTCAATATGAGGCATGACTTTCCCCAGGAAAGCCAGTTCCTGTGACAGGAGGGGTTCAGAGAACCCTGGGCCTCATTCCAGCATTTCAAGCAGCAGCACGTACCCTGTCTGAGAGTATAATGATGCACAGAACCTTTCAGCCTAGAGCACAAGGGGAAGAGTAAAAGAAGCAGGTAGCAACATCCACCACTGTTTACTGAGCTCGCCAACTTTATGCCAGCCACTGTGCAAAGGACATTAGGTGCGTTTTCCACTCTACCCACACATTGTGTGGAATTTGCACTTCTATCTTACCAACAAGAAAGCTTCAGAAGCTCCATTACTACCCCAGGACGACATAGCCAGGCAGTCCTACTCTAAAGCCTGGCTCTGTACCATGACAACTGAGCTGCCTCTTCGATGAGCTAATGGAGTAAATAAAGCCCAGTTGCTCTGAGCAGGGGCACTGCCTCATTCTGCAACAGATCGCTGGGTCCTCCAAGATGATGGCAGATAGGAGCAGCCATCATTCCCAGGTGGGCATCCCATGACCACAGCCAGCCAAATTCCCTGGGAACATTTCGGATGTCCTGGGGTAGAAAGGAGGCCTCCTTCCCTCGGTCCCACCTTTCCCCATCGTGATGCCTAGCCCGCTGTTTCTGGTTGCCATCGCAAAGCACTACAGGCTTCAAGGCCCTTAGAGCCATTTTATATGAGGAAAGAAACACATGAGAAGCACTGGTTCATTGTCCAGCTGGACGATGCCATGAGACCACCCAAGTTAGGGCCCCAGCCCAGCCCCTGGGAATGCTCTTTTGTTGCACACAGGAAACTACTAAGATCCTCCTGGGGCTTGCCAGGCGGTTCCCTCCCCAGAATACAAAGCCCTGCATGATATGGGATTTCATTCACCTCCCCCCATCTTGCAGACTAGTTCGGAGAAGTGGAGGGGGCCAAGCTGACACAGGCTGGGAACCCCCAAGGACAGGGGACAGAGCCTGTTCACCTCTGACGCCCCAGGCCCCAGAGCCCAAGGACTCGGGGCGTGACACATCAGGGTGTGCAATAAATGTTTGCTAAATGAACTGATGTCTCCTGTTCTACTGGGAAACTTGGCCCAGAACAGAGGACTCATCACTCTAAATTTTGCTGTGAGTAAGTGGAAATGAAAGCCAGCATAGGCTGGGAGCCTCGTGTCCTGACGGCCTACCCTGGGAAGGGTCAGGCATTCTCTGCAAGGCATGAGGGGGTGGCCGGGCCAGCCACTCCTTCTCTCCCCCAGCCTGTGAGATCTTGCCCATGATGGAATGACCAAGGCCCAAGTCTATGGGGCTGGGGGTGTTCGGTCAGGCTCACTCCCTCCTAGTCCTGCCCTGGCCTCCCCAGGCTGTGACTCAGGCAGGAGGCAGAGCTCAGGAGGCATCCGGCCAACCCTGCAGCAGGAAGCTGGTATGAAAAAGCGTAGTTCACAGCCCTTCCGGGCGACCAAGTGTGGGCTCTCACCCCCAGGGAATTCAGTCCCTCCTGGGAGCCTGGGTGTATCAAACACCGTAAGAAACCCAGGGCTCAGGAGCACAGAGCAGGGCTCCTCATGGGAACAGTGACTGTGAATTGGCTTAAAGGATGGGGAGGATTTCCACAGCCCACCTCCAACCACCAAGCCTACCCCACTCTGTGCCCTCTGCCCAGCATGCCCCCTCTCTCTCCTCCCCAAGCAAGTCCTCCTCCTCCTCCACGCCCCCCCCCCCCTCCCGGAAATCGCATCTTCAGAGAAGCCCTCTCTGCCCCTCTGGCCTTCCAGGCAGGTCAAAGCCACAGGGCCAGCAGCTGCCCTGTAGTTCTCACCATGTCAAAACTATATTTCATCTGATTGCCCACCCTGCAGACAGAAACTCTAGGATGGCACTGGCTGTGTCCATTCTACTCTCATCACTGTACCCTCACCTGGCTGTGTCTGGCTCAGAGCAGAAGCTCAACACCAATGCGCTGGATGAACGCTGCAATTGAGTTGGGAGGACACAGCAATGGCATTTGGAGGGGGGAGCACCTCGTCTGCATGTGGCAGGAAGCTGTTTCCCAGTCTAACCACAGGAATTAGGACTCTGAGTCCTAGTTCCGACAACAGCCCTTTATCAATAATGATGTTGATGTTACGACTGCTCCCAGTGAGGGCTCCCATAGCTCATCTGCACCTGCCTAATCTGCATATCCATAAAACCGACAGCCAGGTGGGTGGCAAGCACAGAGCCAGCAACCACACTCATTATACCCAGAATCAGCACATTAGGGTTCATTCATTCGCAAAGAGTCAATCATAGCAAAGCCCTGGAGAAACCAATCACAGAAAGAGTTTCCCACGACAGAATATAAGGGCTTGGGGGCTTTCACAGCTCCCAGGGAGGCACTGTCCTTCCGTCTGCAGATCCAGTCCCCGCTACAGGCTCTGGGCCTCGCTCTGGTGGGATTCCTTAAACTGAAACCAATCCATGCTAACAGCCTTGGCAGCCGCCAGGGAGACAGAGAGGAGACCACCCATACCTCCCAGGAGACTGGATATGGCAGGCAGCCACCTTGACTGCAAAGGTAGGATGTGGCGTGCCTCTTATCCCTACTCCAGGGGAGTGTGTGCGTGTGTGTATCTGTGTGTGTCCGTGCGCACGCATGCACGCAAGCGGCATTTACCTTAATAGGATGATTTAATACAGATGGTGATATTACTTCTACATTGGATAATACATCTCCAAATTTATGTTGGATAATTGTATAATGAAAACACATTTTTTGAAAAATCTACTTCTGCTGGGTTTCTGTAGACTCTGCCAAAGCCAGGAGCACGAACAAAGTAGGTTTCCCTGCAAGTCTCAGGCCTACCAGATCCCCAATGCAGCTTTGACAACGATGAGTTAAGAGGACAAGATTTGTGACCATGGTCAGAGCTTGCAGCTCAACCTCACATTCACAAGCCAAGTGATCTTGGGCTTAGGTCAAATTTCATGTCCATGTTTCCTCTGCATGTCTGTGAAGTGTAAAAAATCACAAGTAGGTTGTGATATTGCATGTGCCTGGCATGTTCTAGGTGTCAGTAAACAGTAGTAGTAGTCATCCCTGTGGTTAAAATAATAATCATTATTTTTTAAAGTCCAGAAAGCAGAGGTTTGGGGTCTGTATGGGAAATAACTTCCCCCTCGGCTAGAACACAAGCTGGCCAAGGGAGACACAGTGCTGGGGAGGTAGAGTCTACATTGGAGGAAGGGGCTGGGAGGGCTGCACCAGGAAGATGGGTGTTATCCTTCACTCCATGGAAACATTTGGGTTTCTAAGCATCCTTTCTGTCCCAGAATGGAAGACGGCTGCTTAATCCAGCTATTCCCATAGGCCTGACCTAGCTATAAGAGGCAACAACAGAGTTTCCCAGTGGGACATCAGACCCATGGGAAAGAAGATTCTACCCTCTTCTACAGAAAATAACCCTAAATCAGCACTTCTCCACCCTGCCCCAAATGTGTGTGCCTTCAGAAGCAACAGTAAAAAAATATATGCTTTCCATGCTTCCAGAGAAGCAGGAATCAGAGACACCCACAATCCTGTTGCTTATCCAATCAACAGAAAGAGGATGTGTCATCATCCTTGTATCTGGGTGTGTCTGATGTCCTGAGAATTACCTAAAGCACCTCAAAATGCTACAAGTTCAAAAGAGACAGAGAATCTTTGTTCTCAGCTCAAAATCCTGTGGTCTTTGCTAAATGAGCAGCTATAAAAAGCATCACCTCTCATGATGATCATGATGATCATGATGATGATGATGGCAAACGTTTTTCTTATATAATGCCAGGCACTATTCTAGGTGTTTTATTTATTTTTTAAAAGATTTTATTTATTTATTCATGAGAGAAACAGAGAGAGAAAGAGACACAGGCAGAGGGAGAAGCAGGCTCTATTCAGGGAGCCTGACGTGGGACTCGATCCCAGGTCTCCAGGATCACGCCCTGGGTTGAAGGCAGCGCTAAACTGCTGAGCCATCCGGGCTGCCCTATTCTAGGTGTTTTAACATGTTAATTCATTTAACCCTCAAAACAGTCTTGTGAGATAGGTATTTTTAATAGATAATAGAGATGAAGAAACTGATGGCACCAGGAATGGAATCCAGTCCATCTGACCCAAGGGTTCATGGTCAAAACCACATCATACAGGCAGGAAGGGGGGTGAGGCAAGGTTTTACTTTTTAAAGAAGACACTGTATATTGCCTCCCCTTCTGACTTCCACTGGGTTCATTCAACACCTAACACTCATTAGCTGAATGTCTACTGTGTGCTTGGAAGTTGTCTTTGGAATCATTCCTAATGGCTCTTTGGAAAAGACACCCAAGTTCACTGGCCTCCTGCACACTGCGCAGTAGATTTTGTTCATATAGAAACCAAAAAAAAAAAAAAAAAAAAAAGTTTGCTGTTTTTTTAAATACCTTAAAGAGAGAATAAGTCAGAGGAATCTGTTTTAAAACCATTCTTTAGGGGTGCCTGAGTGACACGGTCAATTAAGTGTCTGACTCTTGGTTTCAGCTCAGGTCATGATCTCAGGGTCATGGCATGAAGCCCAGAGTCAGGCTCTGAGCTCAGCTCAGAGTCTGCTTGAGATTCTCCCTCCCTCTCCCTGTCCCTCTCGCTTATGTACACGCTGTATCTCTTGCTCGCTCGCTCTTCCCCCTCAAGTAAACACATAAATCTTTTTTTAAAAAAAATTTTTTAAATGGCCAAATGATGTATTACAAGTCCAAATGCTAACACACTGAAGACTCCAGAGCATTGCCCTGTGCCCCCAAACACACTGCCTTGTGCTCCCAAGGCATAACACTGAGTAACAAAACTTCTCTCAGGCCATTTCTGTATGTCTGTTTAAATATTTTCTAAATATGCCATTCATTGATTAAGAAGGAAGCCACAGTTCTATGTGTTTTCCTTTTGTAAATTCAGGCTGCACGTGTCTGTTCATGTAAAATTATAGAATCAAGTAAAGTTCCCTACTTTGGGAAGTACACAGCACATATGTACTACATCCAAATGCTCAGGCACATACTTAGCAACTATTCTCATCATGGTGTGCAGATCGATTGTTGAAGAATCCATGAATGTGTGGGGTGCCTGGGTGGCTCAGTTGGCTGGACATTGGAGTCCTGGGTTTGGTTGAGACCATTATCTCAGGGTTGTGAGAGCCCCACATCAGTCTCCCCTTCCCTCTCTCTGTCCCTCCACCCACTTCCACACATGCTCTCTCTCTCAAATAAATAAATCCCTTAAAAAAAGAAAGAACCCACGAGTGTGTACCTTATCATATCATAATAACAGCCCATTACTAACGCTTTGAGACTTTATTATAAATCTGGATACTTCTCTGACTGACATGTGTGCACCCAAACAACCAGTTATTAAATTTTGATTATAATTAAACTTTGAAATAAAAATCTTATTAAATAAAATAAATAGTTCAATAATTAAACTTTGAAATGCTAATAATTAAACTTTGAAATAAAAATATCTAACTATCCTTCCTTTAAACTTCTAGGTCAGTTTAATTCAAGAGTACTCTGCTGTTGGAATGTAAATCAGGACTTTCTCAACACTTCACAAAAAAAGACAACTAAAACAAGATTAACATTAGATGAATCCTAATACCATTGATATTCATCCTACAAACTGAGGTTCCTTCTAAACGTGCCTGGAAAAAGCATTATTCTGATTTTTTTAAAGTTTGAAAAAAATTAAACATGAGGAGATCAGATCAGAGAGGCAGCAGAGGAGTAAATCACAGGGGGCTTTGGAAGCCACTGGAAGATGGAAAGCAAAGCAGGGACTCATCTGATCTTCATAATAAAAGGCTCACTCTGCTGCTGTGCCGATGATGGACTATGGTGGGTAAAGGCTGGAGAAAGAAAGCAAGAATGGCAGCTATCATAATAATCTTGTGAAGAGGTAACAGTGGCTTGGACCACGGTGTACAGCAGAGGTGGTAGAAAGTGGGTGGGTTCTGGATACATTTTAAAGTCAAAAGGATGTGCTGATGGCTCCGATTTGGGAATGTGAGAGAGAGAAATGTCAAGGATGACTCCAAGAGTTTGTCACAATGGTAAAGATGGCATCATCATTGATTAAGTTGGTTATTGGGTTTGGTTTTGATTGGTTGAGTGTAAATGGGTTTGGTGAGGTTGGGAAAAATATGAAGTTTGGTTTTGGTCACTTTTCATTTCAGATACCTATTACACATCTCTGTGGAGATGTTGAGTAGGAAGTTGGATGTGTTGCCATGAATATATCCAACAGACTGGAGACAGAGACCTGTGATAGCTCTGTATAGAGATGCAATTTAAACCATAAAACTAGATAAGATCAGCAAAGGAATAAGTACAGAGAGGAGGTCCAAGGACTATGTCCTGAGGAGCTCCAAAATTTAGAGATGGGGCAGAGGAAGAAGAACCAGGATATGAGATGAGATGGAAGGACTCAGGAAGTCAGGATGAGAACCTAGAGAATGACGTCCCAGAAACTGAGGGAAGCGCATCATGCAAGAGGCAGTGAACAAGCATGTCAAGGATTGCTGAAAGCCTAGTAAGGTAGGGAATGAGCGTTGACCGTGGAATTAACCAGCTTGGAGGTCAATGTGACATTGACAAGTTGTTGCAGGGAAGTGGTGGAAACTAAAACCTGATGGCTATGAGTTCAAGAGAAGACAGAGACGAGTGGGGGGAAAACATGTATAGGCAACCCTTTCCAAGAGTTTTGCTGTCAAAGGCAGCAGAGAAATAGGGTGGTAGCAAGAAGGGTACATGGGAGAAATCATGGCAACTTTGACACTGAGGAAATGATCAATGCAATACAGAAGGCAGAAAGGGAGCTGCTATAGCAATGTCCCCAAGGAGGTGTGAGGACATGAGATCCAGTGCAAAAGTGGGGCATCTCTGCCTTGGATGGATATAGTGGCAGTTCATCTGCAGAGGATGGGTGGAGTCTTAGGGACAAAAGTGGGGAGGTTCAGGAATCTAGTAATGGCAGCTTGCAGAAGTTCTCTTCTCTTGCCTCCATTTTCTCATTGAAAGGGGATTGAGGCCATCAGCTGAGAATAAGGAGGGAGCCAGATGTGCTGGGGGTTAAGGAGAGAATGTGTAAACTAGTCCTCTAGATCAAAGAGAGAGTGAGTGTGCTAGAGAAACAGAACAGGACTGCCAGGCAGCGCTTGGGACACAGAGGAATAACCCCCGACTAAGAGCAGTCAGAATGGGCTCATCAATGAGCACTGCAGTCACAAAAGGGATAGAACTTCCAGATGGACAAAACCATCCCAGTCACTGGGCCCCCTTGAGGGAGCCTTCTCTAATGATGGCAGCTACTTCACCAGACCCAGCAGCTCTGTTCGGCTGGTTTCTCCTTCCGGCAGCCTCCACTTCTGACTGTTTGGCCATTGAAGAGCACTTCCCATCTCCCAATGACTAGAAGAGGCAAGCAACAAGCAGGTCTCCCTACTCCAAACGTGTCTTAAGTTTTTGCAGGGGTCAGGAAGATACTCAGGAGGGACGCATCTGGCCTGGCTTCCTGCTTCTGTGATGTAAAGCTGTATCTGCTTTATAACACAGCCACATCCCTTTGTGTACATCTTGTCTGTAGCTGCCTTTGTACAACCATGGCAGAGTTGGGTAGTAGACACCCTATGGCCCTCAAGTCTAAAATATTTACTATCTGGTCCTTGATTTAAAACCAAAAAGAAAATTTGTCTATTTCTGATTTAGAGCTATGGTTCTCAAAATTTACTATGCAACAGATGCCTCTAGGACTTGTTAAAAACATAACACTTAAGAGTTTCTGATTCAGTAGATTTGGGGTGGGGCCCAAATTTACTTTTCTAATAAGTTTCCAGGTGGTACTGATGCTGCTGGTTCAGGGACCACACTTGGAGACTCACTGGTTTAGAGAAAGCCCCAAATATGTCAATATTGGCCTATTGTGCTCATCTCAAGAGGATCTTATTCATGACTTTTCAGTGAACTGAGCTTTCTTGTTCTAATTCTAGGTCCAAAAACATAAACAGATATTCAAGGAAAGCACACACAACTCTTAAAAAAATTCTCTAAATAGGCAAGGGATAAGCCAAGTTGATAACAAACCCCATGTCATCCCTACATCTCTTAAACCTTAGCTAGAGTTTCTCTAAGAGCTGCTGTATTCAGTCAGCTTATTAGCAGCTATGAAGAGGGAAATTTATTTTCTCTGCTTCAGAAGAGCATCAGAAGTCCTACACTTGGCTCAAAATTAGATTAACAAATTTTCTACCATTGTGCCAAGAATGAGTGTGTTTCGTTAAAATCAACTCTGTCCCTCCAGCTATATCAGGCTGAAAGGCAATCAGGGGCTTCTACTGACGCCCACGTACTCCAAGTAGTGTTATCAGATTTAACAAATAAAAATAAAGAATTCCTAGTCAATCTGAATTTCAGATAAGCAGTGAATATATTTTTAATGTAAGTATATCCTATGCACTATTTGGGACATACTCGTACTAAAAACAAACAAATAAAAAACATTGTCTGAAATTCAAAGTTAATCTGTGTCCTGTGTTTTATCTGGCAGCCCTAACTCTACAGTTCCACAAAGCATCCAATTTTATATCACTTTATTTGGTCTTCCTAGAAAGCTGGCAAAAAGCACATAATTTTCATGTATAGGTGTATAAAACACTGGATACAAATGGAAAGCCACCATGTTCCTGCCCTCAGGGGGATACAGTCTCATAGAAAGGAAAGAGAAACTATTTCATTACATAGCAAGCCAACCCTCCAGGTGGAATTACACAATCAAGATGCTAGAGGCTTTGAAGCCACACACAGCTATGTGCCCCTGCCCTAGCTGACCCTGGGCTATCCCCCGGGTTTTGTCTGCCTCTTTCTTGTCAAACTGTCAGTGATTGGTGTCTCCATAGCTTAGCCATTGGCCATCCCTCCTCCAATTTTTTCATGTTTCCAATTTGAGGCTTTCAGTTTCCCAATGAACAGAGGTCATAACGGACTTGTTCAAATTGTGTTTAAACTGGAAATAAATAGGTCCCAAGTGAAGTCTGGATATTTTTCCTAGGCAGAAAGTAGTTTCGTGTCTGAAGGAGACAGACCAACTATAGCCTGAGCAGGGAATACAACCAGGAGGGTGAAGAAATTCATGTTCATTCTGCATGAGAGAAAGCTGAAAGAGCCATTCCCCATCCCCTCTCTCCTGCCTGGAAGGTACTGTGATAGCTAGAGCTCTAAAAACCATCTTGTGACCTTAAGAAACGAAGCCACAATCTGAGGATGATAGCACAGAATGACTAAAGAGCCTGGGTCCCTCATGCTTTTGTAGAACCACCATGCATCTATAATTCTTTACATGAGAGAATTAACCCAGATATAATTAAGCCTCAACTATAGCTGAATAGCTTGTAATTATAGCCAGACACCATTCCTGAATGCTATAGGCTCAGGGTAAATGAAAATAGAGAAACACCAAAACAAGGCTACCAAAATTGTGTTACATTTTAAGTATCTACACTTCACAAATGAATGGCTGTTTCCCCACATGGGAAAATACAATTTAACATAATTGTGCTGTTTACTTCTTTCAATCCTGAAAATTGTGACATGTAACCTCATTTGGAAATAATGTCCAAAACATTTTTTTTAAATGCAAGCAAAAACCACAAGGAGATGTCCCATACCTGTGCTTAAAATAAATACAGATATATACATACATACAATACCAAGTGCTGGTAAGTACACAGAGCAACTAGAACTTCACACATTGATGATGGGAATACAAAATGGTAGAGCCACTCTGGAATAAAAAAATTGGCAGTTTCTCATAAAGTCAGGTGTATACTTACCTATGACCCAGCAACCCCATTCCTAGAAATGAAGACTCAGGTTCACACAAAAACCTGTGCATGGATGTTTCTAGCAGCTTTACGCATAATCTCCCTAAAAACTGAAAACAACTCAATGTCCTTCAACTGGTGAGTGGATAAACAAACCATGATACATACTCAGCAATAAAAAGGAGTAATAAACAATTGGTGCATACAGTAACATGGTTAAATCTCAAATGTACTATAATACATGAAAGAAGGGCAGCCCGGGTGGCTCAGCAGTTTAGCACCTGCCTTCAGTCCAGGGTGTGATCCTCGAGACACATGATCGAGTGCCACATCAGGCTCCCTGCATGGAGCCTGCTTCTTCCTCTGCCTGTGTCTCTGCTTCCCTCTCTCTGTCTCTCATGAATAAACAAATAAAATCTTAAAAAAAAAATACATGAAAGAAGCCAGACTCAAAAGATGACATAATTCCATCTACATGACATTCTGGAAAAGGTAAAACTATAGGGGCAGAAAAACAGATCAGCGGTGGTCAGGAGTTAAAGTAGGATGGATTGATCAAAAAGGAGCAACACAAGAGAATTTGGGGAGGTGAGAGAACTGCTCTGTATCTTTACAAGGGTGGTTACAACTCCAAGCATTTGGCAAAACTTACAGAACTGTACACCAGAAAGAGTGAGCATTTAATTTATTCTATGTAAAACTGAAAAATAAATGTTTAAAATGTTTAAATGCGTGCCCTGCAGGAAAATAGGCCTGGGCCATCGTGACTTTCCTAGGAGGTCCCCTCCCCCCCCACCCCACCCCCCCCCCCGCCGCCATCCTTGGCCCCATTCTCAGTGTCTGCCCAAATCATTCTACCCTCCTCCTCCCGTCCCCACCCCCGGCCCAGACACTGTCTGGACATTCCTCCAGAACCCAATACATTGGTAGGCAGAGAGGATTCTCCGTCCAAATCCTGAACACATTTTAACACCAGCCACAAACTGGCACCCCTGAAATGCAGAACAATAGCCATACTGTATGCAGCTCCATACAGGCCACTGCATAAACATTAGCAACAAGTTCCATGGTGACTCCCTGCTACTGGCCTTTGCAGCTGCCCAACTCATGGGGCTGGAGGACCTGCCCAGGGTAACAGAGTCTGGATACAGCTCCATGCGTCAGTCTTCAACCTAGCATTCGGAACAGTCTCAGCCCTTGGAAACTCCCTGGTAATAATACCGACAACAGACCCCCTGCCCACCTTAAGTCCCCAGTTTCAGGCATCCTAACAGTTATCCCTGATGACTCCCCAGAGGACACTGTACCCTAAAGCTGTGAATGTCCAGGGTTACTCCCTGAGAGTCAAGCCATAGAAAATCCATCTGCTCAGAGGGGATCCTGACCAGGCACACCTTTGACTTGATACCTCCTCACCATAAACATGGTCTGTCGCTCTTGACCTTATGCAACTACTGTGCCTGGTTTATTAAAAATTGAGAATCCAAGCCTCATTGCAATAGGAATATTTTTGTTGACCAAAAAAAAAAAAATCCTTCAAACATAAATCATTTAAGGCACCCTCCACATTAGCTGGCATGAAATAAACAGAGCCTGTCTTGTGGGCAGAAGGTGCCAGAGTAGCTCTGCCAGCTTCAAGCCTCCTGCTTGGCCATCATAAACTCCACCCTAGATGCTTGAAAAACAGTAAAATCCTTTAGGAAGGTTTCTTCCCAACTATTTCTTTCCACTCACCTGTGCTGGGTAACTTGAGCCTTACCCTAATGTGCTATTAACGCACCATCGTGTATTTATTGGAAAGTGCAGCACTTTGTGACTAGAGAGACTTGGATACAAATCCAGCCTCTTCCTAGGGACCCTGAGCACTTTCCTTAAATTCTCTGTACCTCGCTGTGCCCGTTTATAAGTGGGAATAATAACGGTCCCATTTTTAGGGTTGCTAACTGAAATGAGGGTCTGTGTAAAACACCTACACAGGACTCACACTCATAACACACGCTCATGCACCGAAGTCTCTCTTCCCCCCAAGGTGACATCCTCTACCTGGAGCTACCCCACACCAGCCCCCAAAACACAGCTAAAAAGAGAGCAGAGGCAAATGATCAGAGAGTAGGAGGAAGCCATCTGCTCCAAATTAGAAAACCTGGTTCAAAGAAGTGACTGATCTGTGAGTGATGAAAAGAAATCTGGACTCCAATTGTGTCACCTGGACTAGTAACCCAGTGGCTCCGTCCCCGGGGAGCGGGACCAAGACTCCGCTGCTCTCACTCACGCTCTCCTGACTCACACCCAGCTGGAATTCTTTTTGGCTCAAGAATCAATGAAAAACAAATTAAATGGCCAACGTCCATCAGAATACAGATTTTTTTTTTTTAAGTGTTTTAACTGCTCCTACCTCCTAGGGTGCTCTTGGAAAATGCCCTGACATTTTCTGGAAACTTTTTACACAGCATAACTTAAAACCCGAGATTCTTAAAACCCGAGATTGTTTTCCAATGGAAAATAGCTCCTCACAAAAATAAGAGACTGAACATTCATTAAAGATACAGTCACAATTTTGAAAAGCTTTTACATAAATCCTTGCCAGAAATCATGTTTCCCCAACGCTACACCCTGCATTAGAAGCTGTCTTCCTCCGCAGCCAAATTTTCCGCCGCCCAGATACCGCAGTGGGAACTCTGTAAGTCAGAATGCGATGGATCGGGCTCTCAAGTCGGAGGGAAGCCTGTCAGAGGATGTGTATTTGCTTAGAGAGCTTTACCACAGACCGGCAGGAGCATCAGCCAGTCTCTGTATCAGATCAGTTTCTTCCACAGATCGTACGGCAAGGTTTCATACACTAAAGCAGAGTTACATACCACATAGAGTCAATCCGTACTATGATTCAGAGACCCAGGAAACTCACTTTTATGATGAAAAGCTGGCTGGTGCCATTACCAGCGGATGATTATTCAGCCCTTGATGCTGTGTTGGCTGCTGGGAATACAGAGATTGAAAATGAATGTCTGCTGAGTTCTTGTGATGCCATTGGTAATACGGGGTTCCTGCCCACAAGGAGCCCCCGGTCTCATGGGCAAAAAGAACAACGTACAGTGAGCAAATCAACCCATCACCACAGAGGCTTTACAGGCAAGGGTACGAAGTGCTGAGGAACAGGCAGGGAGAGGAGAGGGACATTTCGAAGAAACAGTCTGGGAAGTCTCTCCCCCCCAAAACAGATAAATAAATAAACACACACACGTGCACGCGATAGTTAGGATGAACAGTAAAAGGGTGAAGAATGAAAAGGAAAACAGAAAACTCCCTGCGATGTTTCAGCCCAGTTGTCCCAACTCCCAGTTGTACCCGAGGAGGTCACCATAACAGACCAGAAGGGTCTCCAGCTTTGCCTCCAACACTAAACAGGAAGAAGGTCTCAGGGCCCCGCAAAGCTAGCACGGCCCCTGCAGAACCCCAGGCACCGTGGGGATGGTAGAGAAGCTAGAGAAGCGTCCGATACATGCATATTTTTCAGAGAGGACAGAAGCCAGATGAGAGAGAGAGGACAGAAAGGATGCTGAGGCCCAGGCCCTCCCAGGCCCGGGCAGCAGGTTCTCAGGGTTCTCACTGTGTTCCTTCTTTTTCTGTGTTCGCCTGCACACTGTCCCGTGGCCAGCACGTCTTGTTCCTACCACCCTCCGAGCAGCGGCCTGCAGGAAGGTGCAGCACAGTCCCAGTCAAGGGGGTGAAATGTCAGGAAAGGCAACAGCCAGGGCTTACCTGCTTGCTGTAGATAAGTGAGCAATGCCATTGGCCAACTTTCACATTTGAAATGAACAGACGTGCAGATTTCAGCAGTTGCTTCATTTTCACTAATAGTATCTATTCACTTAAGAAATGCATACTCCTTTTAAACAAGGAAAGTGAAAAGTCTATGTAATCCCCCCACCCAGAGGAAAAGAAACAATTAACATTTAAATGTGCACTCTTTTTTTTCTATGCATATTTATCATTTATGAAGTGGGACTCTCTACTACAATCAATATTTTAACCTCCTTACCCCCCCCCCCACACACACACACACAAAAGCCATTGGGAACTTAATCATGTCAAAAACTCAAGACCATTTTATGGATGTTGCCATAGATCTGTGCCATAACTTACCTACTTTCTATTTAGGTTCATTATTCTCTTCTATTTCTGTCTCATCTACCCTCGTTTTTACTGAATGCCACTGAATTAGAGGCACACTGGCCTTACCAAAAAATATATATAGCAGAGAAAATAGATTGTCAATAAGGATGTTATAGAAATAATTTCTTGAAACGCCGGGGTGGCTCAGTGGTTGAGTGTCTGCCTTCAGCTCAGGGCGTGATCCCGATCCGGAGGTCAAGTCCCACATCAGGCTCCCTTCAAGAAGCCTGCTTCTCCCTCTGCCTATGTCTCTGCTCAATCTGTGTCTCTCATGAATAAATAAATAAAATCTTTTATAAAAAAAGAAATAAATTCTTAATCATAGTAGAAGCAAAAAAGATATGTAAGATTTCTTCTGGTAGATTTCACCTATTCCGAATAGACAGTGAAGTTACCTAAGTTTTGCTATTAAAGCACTGATATAATTCCTCGATGATAAAGTGGAATTGTACTGCTTCCTGTGGCTGTCAATCCCTGAATTCTAAGCCAACGTCTGTTCTACCAAGTACCTCATAACAGCCACCAAAATAAAAGGAATTATGATTCCCAGCCTCAGAAATTATCTCCTCCACCACCCTTTCAACCTTCTTCCTTCTTCACCAAAGGTTGTTCAAGACCAATTCTTCATAAGGGTAGTTCTCATCCAATCCCTCCTGTTTCCCTCAAGATCTTCCTCCAATTCTGCATCTCCAACCTCTGGCTCCTCTCAAATCTCTTCCTACCATCTTCCCCCCCAAAATTCTTTGACCCTGCATCTCCATCTAATTCCCAGCTCTCCTGTCTCATGCTTCATGGGCAAGTGTGTTGAAAACGTGGCCTGCATTCTGTTTCTACTTTCCTCCTCCATGGCATACTGACTTGGGCCTTCATGATGCGCTGAAAGTGCTCCTGCTGAAGTGGCCAATGGTTTCCCAGTAGACAAAATCACTGGACACGTCCTAGGTGTTAGCCATCTGGACCCCTTCTAGGCTTCTGTCTCTCCATTAGCTTCCCACTTCTTTGACTCTTCCTTGTTGTCCTTGTCCTGGTTATCTAATTATCTATTACTGTATAGCACATCGCCCTATGCCATTGTCAGCTTGGGTTACTATAAAAAAGATACCAGACTGGTGTCTTAAATAGCAAGTATCTATTTCTCACAGTTTTGGAAGCTGGCAAGTCCAAAATCAAGGTGCCATCAGATTTGGTGTCTGGTGAAAACCTGCTTCCTGGCTCACAGACATCTTCTCACTGTGTCCTCACATGGTCAAGGGGGTAAGACAGTTCACTGGGGTCTCTGTTATAAAGGTATTGATCCCATTCATGAGGGCTCCACCTTCACAACCTGCTCACCTCCCAAAGGACCCCATGTCCTAATATCATCACCTTGGGAGATTAGCATTTCAACATATGAATTTTGTGGGAGACACAAACATTCAGGCCACAACATTCTAAAACTTAGCAACTTAAAGCAATAATTTTGTCATACTCAGAGATTCTTTGGGTCAGGGATTCAGAAAGGGCACAATGAGGATGGCTTTGCTTTGTTTCATGAAGGACTCAAAGGCTATAGGTGAATTTACAGCTGAGGGAAGGGAAAATCTGGTAGTAGCCTCATTCACACATCTGGAAGTTGACACTAGTGGCCAATGGGGACCTCAGCTAGGGCTGATGGCCAAAACACCTCCACACAGCTCCTCCCCACAGCCTGAGTTCTTTGCGACATGGCAACCTCAGGTTTTCAGGGCCCCAAAGCTGAATGTCCAAAGGGCACCAGTGGAGGCTGCATCTTCTTTCATTGTGTAACCTTGGAAACCATTCAACATCACCTATCCTGGAGTCATAGGCTTGCCTAGATCATGGGAAAGGGACACAGACCCTCCCTTCTTTAGGAGGAATGGCACTGTCACTGAAAAAAAAAGGGGGGGGGATGTGGAATAGTGGATATTGTTGCAGTCATCTTTGGAAAATGCAGTTTGCTGGCATTCTCTTTCACAGCTTTTCTTCCAATGCCCAGCTTAATGGTAGCATTCTCCAGAACTTGAGCATATGTTCCCTGGGCAACTTTATTCATACCAATGGCTTTAATGCTCTTCTACATGTTGGTGGATTCTCAGTCTACAGCTGATCTAGAAGATGTCCTGGTAGCTTCACTTGGATTTCTCAAGTGTCTCAAAGTCAACAAACCCAAAACAGTCTTTCCTTGCTTCTCACCAAGTCTGTTTCTTGTCCTGTGCTCTCCATGGGATTTGTGGCACCACCTCATTTCTGAAGTCTAAGTGGGAAAACAAATAGGTATCCTCAATTTCTCCTTGCCTTTCACCATCAATCATCCCACATCCAACTGGCCGCCAACTCCTGGCAATGCTGCCCCCTTGATAGCTTAGTCTCTTTGTCTCTCTATGGTCACAACTACTTTAACATGGATCCTATCAGCTCTACAGGGATTTTTATAATTAGTTCATAAGTGGTCTCACAGCCTCCAGTCTTGCACCCCTGCAAACTCTTCACTGCCTGGACTTTCATGTCACTCTCTTGCTTAAAGTCCTCCAATGATGCCCTACTATCTACGGTACCAAGTCCAACTTCTTAGTGTATAGGGCATCATCCCCCATGATTGGCTGCCACCTCCCTGTCCAGCTTTCCTTCTTATATTCCCTCACAATTACCCCCACATCATGGCATACTGAACTTCCTGTAGTCTCTGGAATATACCACTCTCATATCTCCATGCCTTTGCCTGGAAAATCCTCTCCAATCCTTCCTTGCCTTGGAAACTCCTACACTGTGTTAAATACCTAGATCAAGGGATGCCTGGGTGGCTCAGCGGTTGAGCATCAGCCTTCGGCTCAGGGAGTGATCCCGGAGTTCCGGGATCGAGTCCCGCATCAGGCTCCCTGCGTGGGGCCTGCTTCTCCCTCTGCCTGTGTCTCTGCCTCTCTCTCTTTCTGTCTCTCATGAATAAATAAATAAAATCTTAAAAAAAAAAAAACCTAGATCAAGTGGGACTACTTTGACACTGCTTCCAGAAGAATCTTAGCCACTCATTCCTATATATTGCCATATTACTCCTTCTCACCAACGTCATATTTTTATTACATACAACATTATCACATGATGCTATAATTTGTTTATATCATCACCATTCTGATCATAGTGACTGTATCAGTCTTATTTGAAAGGAAATAAACAGATAAGCTATGAGAAAAAATTATCTTTGTTATAGGCAAGCCATTACAATCTTGATTCCAAACAATGCATGATTCCCCCTTGTGTCAATAATAAAATAAAGGGAGAGGGGAAAAATATATTCTGATACTCTGTCTTCAACAAGAGAAACAATGTTGAAGGTCACTGATAAATGTAGGCTGCCAACATTGCCTGCCAGACACTCCTCATGCCTTCCCTCGCAAAATGCAAAATGAGTACCACAACCCCATAAAGTAGGTACTATATTACCTCCCATTATACCTATAAGGAAATCAAATTTCATGCAGGTTGAGCGATATGCAAAAGGCGCTCAACTAGCAGGTGTCAGAGCCTGCCTCTGAATCCACATATGTACAACTCTAGGGCTGGTGCTAATTCACTGCCTCTAGTACATTCCTTAGTCTCAAATAACATGCTGCACATCTCCTAGGCATTTTAAGGACAGACCATGAACCCCAGAAGTCATGTGTGAGAGCCTATAAAAAGGAACTACAACTTCAAGAAATCATCTTAGAGAGAACTTTCTCCAATGAGATAAAGGAATGTCAAGTGCCAAGTCACATAAGTGACCAGTAAAGACAAGTTGTTGAATGGTCTCCCGACAGGTGCATGGGCTAGAGAAACCCACCTTTTAGGCAGAGTGGCACTATCATTCAAATAAGTTATACAAACATAAGCAAGAAATGTTCACACGTGCACACCCAACAAGTAGAGATGTAGGTGGAGGCAGCTGGTCTCACTGCCCCAGTGGCACAGGTGAGAAGAAATTCTGCAAAGGTACACTTTTGGTAAGGCCTAGTGCATTATGTAAGTGTATCAGTTACAAGTGTTGCAAAGCAGTCTTTGTTGCAAATGACAAAAAATAAAATAAAATTGACTTAGGCCAAAAGAAGAGTGTATCAGCTACTGACTGATGCATAACAATCCACTCCAAACTTCAGCGGCTTAAAATAACAATTCTGATGCTGTGGCTAAACTGGGCACTTCTTCGCGGGCTTTATCTGGGCTCACTCAAGCAACTACTGTCAGTGGGAAGGTCAGTTAGGCTGGAAGGCCCAAGATGGTCTCAAGGGCATTTGGGGCAACTGGTGTTAGTGATTGGTGCTTCAGTTCTGTTACACATGGCCTCTTGTCCTCCAGTAGATTGACTTTCTTACATGGTGGCATCAGGGCAGAGGCCCAAGGGGGTAAAGGCTTAAGCTTCAAGGCTCCTTGAGGCCCAGTGTCCAGAATTCACAGTGTTACTTCTACAACATTCCATGAGGCAAAGCAAGTCAACAGGCCAGCCCAGGTTCAAGAGGTAGGGAAACAGACTCCACTCTTAATGAAAGAAGTCACAAAGAAACTATGGCCATATTTAATCTACCACAGGAAATTACTGGCACATTTAATGGATGATAACGAGGGAGCTTCAAGCATAGTTGCAACCAGATGCTCAAAATACATTATCAGAAACCAATCTCTTTTCTCTCTCAGCTTTGTTTTGTTCTATGTTGGCTTTATTCTCAGGCAAGCTCTTCACTCATAGTGACCAAGTGACATTCAACCACCATGGGCCTATATCCTCATGGTGTCCCAACAGCAGAGCTTCTCTTCCCCAGTAGTTAGCTGTACCATGGAGTCCCACAACTGAGTTCATTGGTCCAGCTTGGGTCACAGGAGTACCCCTGACCTGGAAGAAAGCACACACTGATTGACCAAGTCCAGGTCACACACCTGCATTGCAGCTGGAAGGTGGAACAATCCACTTAAGTTATGGGGATTAGAGTGAGGGAGGAGTTTTCCCCCAAAAGAAACTAGAGATTTTAGTAGCAGAAAAGAGAGAATAGATACGAGGCAGACCAAAACAACAGATGTTTACTATAATAGGCTTCTCAGGATGGTGATGAGGGCAAAGAGCCACCAAGGAATGCACTGAACTTCTCTCTTCCAACATG
Source organism: Canis lupus dingo (assembly GCF_003254725.2). Taxonomy (NCBI): domain Eukaryota; kingdom Metazoa; phylum Chordata; class Mammalia; order Carnivora; family Canidae; genus Canis; species Canis lupus. The sequence continues at coordinate 43,724,304 of NC_064250.1, read as the reverse complement.
TCACAAAACTTTGCCAGTTGACAAGTCCCAGCTTCCCAGTGGGGTGGTATGTGTACCACTGAATAGCTTGCTGTGCATTTGAAAAACAAAGGCATAGGACAAAGCCTTTTGCAACAAGCACTTGCACAATTCTTCCATCTGGCAAAAGCTGTCCTTTATCAGACATTTGTCACATTGCTTCCTACTAGGACACCCTTCCCTACTAGGAATCAGAACGCTTTGTCTTTTAACTTAGTGGTTTTTCTAGATCAGATGCAATTTCCTTCTTGTCTCCTACAGCCCTATCAAAGGCCAACTCATCAATGAATAAATGAACGAGACAATGAATCACAATGCCCTCCCTAACTAGAGCTGTGCTCAGATCCAAAGCCCACCCTCCTCCCCATACAAGAGGCAAAGATGGTCAATGGAACAATCCAACCAGGAATCCAACTCTTTGGAAGCTCTTAGACTCCAATGTACTAATTAATTAACATTGTAGAACTTAATTTTCACCTTACTGGGTATCTCCTGAGTATGGAACAAGGGGCTAGGAAAAGAAATCTTCATTTTTTTAAAGATTTTATTTATTTATTTGAGTAACAGAGAGCCCAAGCAGGGGGAGCAGCGGAGGAAGAGGGAGAAGCAGGCTTCCTGCTGAGCAGGGATTCCAACTTAGGGATCAATCCCAGGACCCCGGGATCATGACCCAAGCCAAAGGCAGACGTTTAAAACAAGCTGAGCGACTTCGGAGCCCGAAATCTTCAATTTTAAAAAGGATTTATTTATTTATTTATTTATTTATTTTCTTACTTACTTATTTATATTTTGAGAGAGAGTGCACGCACACAAGCAAGTGAGGGGAGGGGCAAAGGGAGAAAATCTTCAAGCTGATTCCCTGCTGAGTGCAGAACCCAAAGCAGGGCTGGATCCCATGACTGGTGAGTCAGATGTTTAACCAACTGAGCCACCCAGGTGTCCCAAGAAACCTTCATCTTAAATTTCATTTCATGGTACAGCAGTTTCATGTGGCCCTAACGACTTGGTCTTCTACAGAACCGGACACCAGTCTTTTAGAACTGCAGCTACCCAGCACATGAATGGCTCCAACCCACAAACAAAATGCTTTTCTACCCTCAAACATGAACATAACATCTAGGAAAGCAGTGGCCAGAGGCTTCAAAAGGCTCCTTTCCTTCCAAAGGAGCGTGTCTTGATATATATATAAGTACCTATTAGTGAAAGCAAATGGAATTTGCATTCATTTATGTTCTTTTAAGTCACAGGTTGCATAGGCCACGGGTCCAGGCCTTACCTAATAGATGTTGTTCCTTTCTACAACTTTAGCCTAAAGAAGTCTCAAACTACAGTGTGCATAAGAACCACCTGCAGTACTTTTGAGAAATGCACATTCCTGGATTTTGTAGCATCGCAGCTGAGCAACACACTATACTTTAGGAAATATACTCTTTGACAAATACACATCTACAGGATGTAACAAGATTCTTACCTGCTGGGTCTCAGCTCCTCAGAGAATAGGCCAAGATTTTGTTAATGACACCTAGTTATAGGCTGATATGACTTCTATGAGCTGGATCAGGCCACTGTGGTATGTGGTCATTAGCTCAGTCAGCATGGTGAGCACAGGGATGGGCAAGCACTCCTCACTGTGGTGCATAATTCACTCACTGTAGCACTGGGGAGCACCTGATTATTGGTTTTTTCATAATTAATACAAGGAGAGAGACTTTGGGTATTGGGGATAGGCAAGAACAATGTACCAGGGTCAAAGAAAAATCTCCTCATGCTTCCAGTAGGGGGAGGGAGAAGTACCCGTTATGAAATAGCCAGAGCAATTATTTTTAACAAGGCCTACCATCAAAAGAAACTATTTAATCAGAGCCTAACTTATTGGGGTTTTATCAGAACCTAATCAACCTGAGTGGGGAAGAGAAATACCGGTCCCCGGCCTGCTCTAGCCATCCTATCCCAGCTAAGGGAAGGAGAACACTGAGACATACTTGTGAAGTTCAGTCCAGAAGCCCAGGCTCACTAAAAGACTGAAACCTAATCATAGGACAACATAATGCTTCTTCACTCCCCATACCTCACCACAACTTCACAGTTATTTCCACACTATACAGCTAAAAGGCAAGGGGGAGCCTCACCTATAAAAAGTCAAAAGTAAGAATTGCATTGGGATTCTCCTCAGAAACCAAGCAAGCAAGAAGACAGCAGATGGCATATTCAATATGTTGTTGAGAGGGGAAAAACCATCAACCTTAGAATTCTGTGTCCTGATAAATTATTCTTCAAAGGTGAAGGAGAAATAAAGACTTTCTTAGATAGATAAAAACTAAGGAAATGTGTTGCCAGTAGACATGGCTTATAAGAAATGTTTTATAAAAAAGTTCTTCAGGTAGAAGAAAAATGATATTGGTCAGAATGCAGAACTACATAAAGAAAGAAAGAGCACTGAAGAAGGAAAACTTATTTTCCTTATTCTTAATTGATCTAACATGTAAGTTTGTTCAAAACAATAATAACAATGCATTCAATGATTGTAACATATATAAGTAAGATGAATTATATCAATGAAACAAAAACCAGGTTTGAAGAATTAGGAATATTTTGTTATATTATAAGGTATCTAGACTACACATGAAGCAATAGAGTGGTATTTCAAAGTGTACTTTGGTGCTGGGGAAACTGGGCCACTTTCTCATATCATACACAAAAATAAACTCAAAATGGATTAAAGACCTAGATGTCAGATCTGGAACCACAAAAAATCCTAGAAGAAAATGTAAGCAGTAATTTCTTTGACACTCACTGTAGAAACATTTTTCTAGATACGTCTCCTGAGGCAAGGGAAACAAAAGTTGAAAATAAACTATCGGGACTATGTCAAAATAAAAAGCTTTTGCACAGCAAAGGAAACCATCAACAAAATGGAAAGGCAATCTATGGAATGGAAGATATTTGGAAATGACATATCCGATAGGGGGTTAATATCCAAAATAGGTAGAGACATACAACTCAACCTAAAAATAGTAATAATAATAATCCAATTAAAAATGGGCAGAGGGCCTGAATGGACATTCTGCCAAAGAAGACATACAAATGGCCAACCAATACATGAAAAGATGCTCAACATCACTAATTACCAGGGAAATGCAAATCAAAACTACAATGAGATATCACAGTACACATGTCAGAATGACTAGAATCACATATGCAAGAAGTAACAAGTGTCAGCAAGGATGTGGAGAAAAGGGAACCCTCATGCACTGCTGGTGGGAATGCAAATTGACAAAGCCATTGTGAAAAACAGTATGGAGTTTCCTCAAAAAAATTAAAAATACATTTACCAGGGGCACCTGGGTGGCACAGTGAGTTAAGCAACCAACTCTTGGATTTAGCTCAGGTCATGATCTCAGGATTGTGAGATCCAGCCCCAAGTTGGCTCTGCACTCAGTACAGAGTCTGCTTGAGATTCTCTCTCCTCCCTTTGCCCCTCCTGCTCATGCTCTTGCTCGCTCCCTCGCTCTCTCTCTTTCTAAAATAAACAAATAAATCTTTAAAAAAAAATAGAATTACTATATGACCCAGTAATTCCGCTACTGGATATTTACCAAAAGAAAATACTAATTTGAAAATATGTACCCCTATGTTGATAGCAGCATTATTTATAAGAGACGAGATATGGAAGCAACCCAAGTGTCCATCAAGAGTTGAATGGATAAAGAAGATGTGGCACATATACGCAGTGAAACATTACTTAGCCATAAGAATGAGACCTTGCCATTGGCAGCGACATGGATGGAGCTGGAAAGTATTATGCTAAGTGAAATAAGTCAGATACAGAAGGACAAATACCACATGATTTACACTCATACATGGAATTTAAGAAACAAAACAAATGAATAAACAAAAGAAGAGTAAAAAGAAAATGGACTCTTAAATACAGAGAATAAACTGGCAGTTACCAGAAGGGAGAGGTAGTTAGGAGGATAGATAAGGTGGATAAAGAGGAACAAATTCCCAGTTATAAAATAAATAGGTCACAGAGATAGAAAAGTAAAACATGGAGAATACAGTCAATACTATTTTAACAAGGTTGTTTGGTGACAGATGGGGTCTACACTTATTGTGGCAAGCACTAAGTAAAGTACAAAATTGTTGAATCATTATGTTGGACATTTGAAACTAATATAATAACCCATGTTAATTACACTGGAATTTTAAAAATAACCAAGTAAAAAAGATATTTTTTTAAAAAGAAAGTGAACTTAAATTTGTTGTAAATGTATATTGCAAATTCTAGGGCAACTACTAAGAAAAGTTTTTTAAAAAGAAGTGTAAGGATGCCTGGGTGGTTCAGTGGTTGAGTGTCTGCCTTTGGCTCAGGTTGTGATCCCAGGGTCCTAGGATTGAGTTCTGCATCGGGCTCCCCACAGGGAGCCTGCTTCACTCTCTCCCTATGTCTCTCAGGAATAAATAAGTAAAATCTTTTTAAAAATAAAAATAAAAAAGTATAATTGATATGCTAAGAAGGAATGAAACAGAATTACATAAAATGCTCCACTGCAAGCACAAAAATGGAAAAAAGTGGAAGACAAAAATAGGAACCAAAAAATATGAACAAGGCATAGAAAACTATACAACTATGATACATACTGATCCAACTATACCGGTAATCACTTTAAGTATCAATGGTCCAAACATACCACTTTAAAATTATTTAGAAGGGAGAAAGATGGATAGGGTTGTCTAAGCCACCTTATCTCCCTCCAAGAAGCCGTGCAAACAGCCAGGAGTCTTCCTTTCTGAAATGCTGTCCTAAAAGCAGCAGGATGGGGTCTGGATCATACACAAGCTGTGCTGGGATTGGCTTACCAACCCAGGCCAAAGGTAAACTGGCATCAGATTAGAGGAGGAGGAGCAGCAGAGAAATCAGCACTGCTCCCCCCAGGTTTCTGGGGGCAGTGGCCTGGGGACCCGATCTGGGAACATCCTGGGCAGTCCACCCTGGGAAAAAGAAAACGAAGGAAGATTTCAGGAAGCAGAGTGTTGGCTAGAGGAGAAGACAGGGTCACACAGCACATGGAGAAAGATCACACCAAAAAGCATCTTTCCCTCCATGTAAGAGAGTCCTCCTGAGCAGATCCAGTTAGAAAGTGGAGGAATTTGATTTCTCTCTCTCTCTGTCTCTCTCTCTCTCTCTCTCTCTCTCTCTCTCTCACACACACACACACACACACACACTCAAAACTAATTTCAGTTAAAACAAAAGGTAATAGAACCACAGATTAGAAATCTTCCACATATTGATGGACTTTATAACTTTAATTCTGAGGGGGAAAACTAAGGGAAACAAAACAATTTGGGGTTCTTATATGAATCTCTCATATTTTCCTGTTATGCCCATTATTTTTATCCATAATTAACATTTACTGAGCAGCCTGCCATTATTTCTTTTTTTTTAATTTCTTTTTATTGTAGTTCAATTTGCCAACATATACATAGCACCCAGTGCTCATCCCGCCAAGTGCCCCCCCCGGGGCCCATCACCCAGTCACCCCCACCCCCCGCCCATCTCCCTTCCCACCACCTCTTGTTCGTTTCCCAGAGTTAGGAGTCGCTCGTGTTCCATCACCCTCACTGATATTTCCCACCCATTTTCTCTCCTTTCCCTTTTTTTCCCTTTCACTATTTTTTATATTCCCCAAATGAAGGAGACCATATAATGTTTGTCCTTTTCCGATGGACTTACTTCACTCAGCATAATACCCTCCAGTTCCATCCATGTCGAAGCAAATGGCGGGTATTTGTCATTTCTAATGGCTGAGGAATATTCCATTGTATACATAGACCACATCTTCTTTATCTATTCATCTTTCGATGGACACCGAGGCTCCTTCCACAGTTTGGCTATTGGGGACATTGCTGCTAGAAACATCGGGGTGCAGGTGTTCCAGCGTTTCACTGCATCTGTATCTTTGGGGTAAATCCCCAGCAGTGCAATTGCTGGGTCGTAGGGCAGATCTATTTTTAACTCTTTGAGGAACCTCCACACAGTTTTTCAGAGTGGCTGTACCAACCTGCCATTATTTCATTTAAGCTCCACAAGGACCCAATGAGGTAAGTAAAATCTTCAATTCACAGATGAAGGGGCTGAAATTCAGAGCTTAGTTAATCTGCGTAAGAACACATGGTGAGAAAGCACTAGAGCTAGGACGCAGGCCAGTTTCTTTAGCCCTATGCTAGCTGCCTTCTGGATGGGCAAGAAAGCAAACAGCTTGTCAGAAGGTTACGGCTCCATCTTCTCTCACCACCTAGCAATGATACGGGAGATGCATTTCATTCTCAAAGTAGCTGCAGCTTAATGGAAAGAAAAGCTGGAAACTAGGAATCAGCAGTAGATGGAGCTTAGGCTGTGGGTCCTTTCTTTTTCTAGGCCTCTCCCTGGGTGGGAAGAAGGTATAACAACACACCACTATGAGAGGGTACATGATCCTCAAAGCCAAAGAGAAGTCAAGACAGATAGACATGATGCAGCCAGTTCTCTATTCAGCCCCTGCCTTCAGGCTGCCTGGGCCAGCACAGCCCTGGATCTGCCCTAAGGTTTTCAGAAGTCACTGCCAGACAGGCAGGGAGAAAATGCCCAACCAAGTGTCCTGGACACTTTCAAACTCTCTTTAACAAATACAAAGGGTTTCCACCTCAACCCTCAAACTGGATATTGATTTTAAAAAGGCTTCCCAGGAAAATATTGTACCAGCCATAAAACATGCCCCCTGGGCTCCAGACCTTTTGCCATTTGATTCTGCATACGTCTGCACTGATTGCATTGCTTTTAACAAGCATTAAGAGTCTTACAGCAAGATCAACCTTGACTTCGTCAAACTGCATCAGTTCTGTCTCCTCTGCTGCATGTTCCTAACTGAAACTTTCAGCGTTTGCAGAAATCAGGAATTCAACTCTTTTAGGAACTAAAAAACCAGAACCCTATGAAATGGAAGGTACAAGAACACCAATGTCAAGTGACAAGATTGGTGAAGATTTCACATGTCCTGAGTTTGGGGCCACAAGTAAATTGGTGAATTGGCCTAAGGCAACTCAGAACTACAGTCCTCTACTAGAATTCAAGCTAGGTCCCCCTCCTTGACAGAACCTTTGCCACTTTCCCACATTCTCCAGGTCATCTTAAATGCAAAAGTCAGAAACCGAGCAAAGAGGGAAGAATCTGAATTCTGGCTCCGGCTCTGCCACTCATTGGCTGTGTGGACTGGGGACAGGTCTTACCTTGGGCATAAAAGGAAGGCATGCCTGAGATTTCTTCCCACTGTGGGATTATGCCATCAAGCTTATCTCATTTAAGGGGCCCTCCAGAATCATCCTCATCTGGCCTATTTATCCTACCTGGAAAAAGTCCAAATTTTTCCTGTGTTCCCATTTTCCTATCAGCTCTTAATTTCAGAACATCTGTATTGGTAGTAACCTTGGGGGTCATTTAATCTCCCTTTAATAGAGGAAGGAACTGATCCCACAGTAACAGGAGAGCTCCCTCTTCACCAGGCTGTGGCTGTCAGTGTCCAGCAACACTTCTTACCTCATACCCCACCCCATCACTCTGCTGGTTACAAATGCTCCAAATGCCAACATGGACACTGTGCTTGTTGCCCTCATATCCCTTTCACTCCCCTATCTTGTGCAGCCATGTGGTCAGGGGAGGGAGGAAGCACAACCTGACCCCATGCTCCAGAAATGGATACCCTGTCTCCTACCCTGCCAGTGACTGCCCTAAGGAATCTAGAACTAAGTCACTCACAGCATGGCACTCTCCTGGCCAAAGAAATTGGTTAAAAGAATGGGCATTTGACCCAGTTTAAATTGATAGGCTAAAAGCTAAAGTTTTCTTACACTGTCTAGGAATGAAGGCCCTCTTCTGAAAGGGCTACTTCAAGTCAATTCTCTCTTCTGTATTCTAGAACATAAGATATTTGGATAAGAAATACAGAATCAGGGATCCTTGGGTGGCGCAGCGGTTTGGCGCCTGCCTTTGGCCCAGGGCGCGATCCTGGAGACCTGGGATCGAATCCCACATCGGGCTTCCGGTGCATGGAGCCTGCTTCTCCCTCTGCCTATGTCTCTGCCTCTCTCTTTCTCTCTCTGTGACTATCATAAATAAATAAAAATTAAAAAAAAAAAAAAAAGAAATACAGAATCAGGGACACCTGGGTGGCTCAGTGGTTGAGCATCTGCCTTTGGCTCAGGTCGTGCTCCTGGGGTCCTGGGATCAAGTTCTGCGTTAGGCTCCCTAAGGGAGCCTGCTTCTTCCTCTGCCTGTGTCTGTGCCTCTCTCTGTGTCTCTCATGAATAAATAAATACAATCTTTAAAAAAACAAAAGTACAAAATCATTGCAACAATTCTGAATGAAATGCTAGGCTTGAAACTGAACAGACAACACAAAAGGCAGAGGGGAATGTTTGATGGTATAAATAAGATGCTGAATCAAACCAATCCTGAAACCCACCTTGTACTTTCCTTGGGTAAACCAGTTCAAAATGTGGTATCTGTTCTTATTATAAATTCCCAACTGATGTGTACATACCAAAGATTATACACAAAGCTGATCTACAATTACACTTTAAAGACCTTTTGATTAGCACTAGAGAGTAAAACCAGCTCATGCTCTTACTGCTTCCACTAGATTCTTCCAAGAAGATTCTCCTCCCTAGGCCAACCACCAAGAACTCAGAGCAGGTATCCCTCTTGGAGCTCTGCAGTCACACACAGCCTCCCCATCAGGAGGCCACTTCTGAGAAGTAAACAGTGGCAACTAAGTCCCTTTCCTCTGTCAGCAACACCAGAGACAAGAAAGATGGCAATGCCACACAAAATGTAGAAGCCCTTATCAGTATAACCTGTTATTTGTTTCAAAATCATTGATAATTCCTAATAAACTAATGGATTCCCAAATGATGCTAATATGAAGGTGTTATGTGCTTCCTGGTGGAAGTACAGATCAACTCCCACAAAATATACTTGCTAAAAAAAATCAAATCTGGTGGTAGATCAGTCAGTTAAGTGTCTGCCTTCACCTCAGGTCATGATCCCAGGATCCTGGGATCAAGCCCCGTGTCAGACTCCCTGCTCAGCTCTCTCTCTCTCTCTCTCTCTCTTTCTCAAATAAATAAATAAAATCTTTTTTTTAAATATCAAATCTGAAAAAAAATTAAATATCAAATCTGTATCTCATCAAGTCTCTAGATCCACCTCTCATTTTATAAGAAATATAAAGGATAGAGGAACGTGTTACACAACACTATGGGAATGTAGTCAATAATTCTAGTGCAGAAAACCCTGGAACAACCTGTTTATTAAAAAATAAATTACAGGGATCCCTGGGTGGCGCAGCTGTTTAGCGCCTGCCTTTGGCCCCGGGCGCGATCTTGGAGACCCGGGATTGAATCCCACATCGGGCTCCCGGTGCATGGAGCCTGCTTCTCCCTCTGCCTATGTCTCTGCCTCTCTCTCTCTCTCTCTCTCTATCATAAATAAATAAAAATTTAAAAAAATAAAATAAAATAAATAAATAAATAAATTACAAAGTAAAGTGGAGGTAGAGGGGAAACTCATAGATTCAAAGATATTTTAGATACAGATTAACCGATATGTGGACCTTATTTGGATCTTTTTTTCAAACTAACATAAAACCACAACTAAGAGACAATCAGGGAAATCTGAATATTAATTGAATTATATTATACAGGTTTCCCCTGCTATCTCAGAGTACAGCCTTCCTATGAAACATCTCATAAGCAGAGAGCCATAAAGTGAAGAAGCAATTACCATTAACTTACTTAGAAAAATTTTTCAGCATTCCCAGACCCAATATATAACCTCTTGGGCTTTTCTGATACCTTAGGACACAGCTCGTTAATTGATGCACAAAAGAAATCGAGAGAAAGCACATGTGCTCACAGACACAGTTCAAAGTTCTGACGGCTTGAGGCTGAGATGCTGCTGAGTGTGGTTCCCTTGGAAGAAGATGCACCTACCTCTATAATGGCTTGCTGCAAAGCAAACGCTGAATGCTATTTTTGCTTTCTTACTCTCTTTTTGTAAAGGCAAAAATCCTCCTGAGATTTCTGTGGGTTAGTGAAAACTGGTACTATTGTAGGTCTTTCATAAAAGCAAAGTGGCCGAATGCCAACTTCTAAAACATGGGGAATACCTGTATTAAGCAATTATTAATATTCTTTGGTTGTGATACAGTATTGTGGTTAGGTTTGTCTTTATCTTTTAGAGATCTATTTGAAAATATTTACAGTTGATAAAATATAATGTCTGAACTTGCAAAATAATCTGAAGACGGGTATGGGGATGGGTGAAAGAAACAAGGTTGGCTAGGAGTTATTCATTGTTGAAGCTGTGTAAGGGTTCCACGGGAATTCGTTATACTACTCCCCTTTTTGTGTGTATTTGGAAGTTTTCATAATAAGGAAATGTTTTTTAAATGAATGGAACAGATCCAAAGATGAAGGAGAGTCTGAATGCTTTGCCAAAGTCCTAGTGTCTTTTCCAGAATAGCCTGCTTACCCAAAGTAACACTTTTTAATATAAATTTCCCCAAGTAATTCTTTTGATGGAATACTTTCAATTGACACATCTTCTTTCCAAATATTATTCGCAATTTCTGAAATACAGGACAGGTGTTCTTTCCATAGGGTACATTAAAAAGTATAGTTCATAGAAAATATAAACTATCAAACATTAAATGGATGGCCAGTGTGGTGTATCTCACACTGTTTGTGCAACTTTAGAAACTTATTCATCTTATTTTCTACACCCTTAGCAGGCAAAGACCTTTCTCATCCTGATACCAAAGACAGAAACCATAATGACATATTAGATACATAAAGATGTAAAATTTAGTAGATTGAAACCACTGTCTTTTTATAGTGAAAGGCATTTGCCAGACATGATAGAAAAACAGATTAATATCCTTAGTATTAAAAAAACAAAAACTCTTCTAAGTCAGCCAGTGAGGCAGGGGGAAAAAATTACCACACTTATTTTTTAAATTAGCAAAAAAAATCTGAACAGCTGATTCCTAAAAGAAAAAGAGCTAATGCAGAGGTGAGAGAAGGAGCCACACCTGCACCCAGCCCTGGGCTGGGAGGAGGCATGGCCTCAGGGCCTCAGGAGGGCTGGAGGAAGGTGGCCAGCAATGCAAGGAGGCAGGGGAGCTGTATGTTTGGCTGAATGGCTCTGAACATGTTCTTCTGGGGAAAGGAAAAGTGTGATTAGCAGCACGGAGCAGACAGGGGAGCAGAGTACCCCGCAAAGAGGCATCACTTTTATTGTGTGCTCTTAAATTTTGTTGTGATGTATCCAAATGGATTTTTATCTTTTCTGGAAGATTTTATCATGTTTTATGTAAGTGCAAAATAGAATTTAAAAATCCAGGTATTCACTGCCCATTTTATTTTTTAAAAAATAAGTTCTTTTTTAAAATTTTTTTAAAGATTTTATTTGCTTATCTAAGAGAGAGAGAGAGAGAGAGACTGCGCACAAGCAGGGGGAGCTGCAGAGAGAGAGGGAGAAGCAGGCTTCCCGCTGAGCAGGGAGCCCAATATGGGACTTGATCCCAAGATCCCAGGATCACAACCTGAGCTGAAGGCAGATGCTTAACAGATTGAGCCACCCAGGTGCCTAGCCTCCTGCTTTAAAAACGTAAAACATTAGGGATCCAATGCAAGCTTTCCATGTCCCCTTCAGTGTGTCACTCACCCTCCTGCCTTCACATCTAAGTAACCTCTAACCTGAGCTTTAGAGTTATTATTGCCCTTAATTTTCTCATGCATTCTTTACATATGATGCACTCCTAAACAATATATTGTTTTTGCATGCTTTCAACCTTTATATAAATAGCATAATGTATGTGTTCTTGTACATTTTGCCTTGCTTCACCCAACATTTTGACTATAAAGTTGATCCATAAAAATGAGTACAGCTTTAGCCATTTTTGCTGCTGTGTAGTGTTCTACTTTTTGTATATACTATCATTCATATTTCTAGTCTCCTGTTGATGAGCATTTACCTGATTTCCAATCTTGTTATTGCTACCAAACAATGCTGCTATCAATGCCCTTAAACATGTGTCTTGGCCCATATTTAAGTGTGTTTCTCTAGGGCATATACCAGAGTGAAAGTAAGAAGTCAATTTTACAAAGTGATCATGCTAATTTATATTCCCACCAGCAGCAGTAAGTACATTTTTATACTTATGTCCCGTGCTAAGGTTAATTGGAAACTCTCCTTTTAAAGCAGACTGAGTTCAAAACATGCTGAAGATGAGTAGAAGGCCTGGTCCTAATGGTGACTAAACCTGAAGATCAGCCTAACTCATGAGCACAGGCTGACTGAGATGTGAACTGAATCCAAGAGGACTCAGGCTGGATTGAGACAGGTTTGGGACTTTTTTCTTTAATCATGCGTGTTTTAATCTTTATTATTGTCTTCTAAGATTAAAAAATGTTCATCGTAAATAAAATTAGTTTAATAATTACTAAAACAAGGGGCACCTAGGTGGTGCAGTCAGTTATGCGTCTGCCTTTGGCTTGGGTCATGATCCCGGGGTCCTGTGATCAAGCCCCATGTCAGGTTCCTTGCTTGGCAGGGTGTCTGCTTCTCCCTCTGCCTGCTCCCCACACCCACTTGTGTCCTCTCTCTTGCTTGCAGTATCTGTCAAATAAATAAAATTTTTAAAAAATAATAATTACTAAAACACATTTCATAGAAATGGAGCATCCCCATGATAATCACCATTAACCACATGACTTATAATCCACCCAGTTTTTCTATACATAAACCAACATTTTTGTTTTGCACAAACTGGATCATATACTCTGATTTTCAGTTTATGGTTTGTTAGTTTTTTTAACTGTTCAATATATCTTCACAAGGAAAGACACAATCTACATTTGTTGAAAGTTTTATTGTTCAACGAACATTTACTAAAGCACCTATTCTTGGGCAGGATAGAGTCTATAAAGAAAATTAAGCAACTCCACCATTAAGAGACTCCACTTTAAAAGGAAAGAAACCAATAGGTGTGGGTCATCATAATGGCCTCGATTATCAGGCACCATCTATGAGCCAGGCAATATACTGGACCCTTAATGAATGTGGTAAGCAGAAAAATGGCCCCTCAAAGATGTCCATGTCTTAATCCTAATAATGCCATGTTACATGGCAAGGAGGAATCAAGATTGCTAATCAGCTGACCAGGAGATAAGGAAAACATCTAGACTGATTGATTGATATAATCAATCACAAGAGTCCTTGTGGTATTTGTTACAGCAGGAAGAGGAAGCTAAGACACTCCACTTGCATCCTCCCCGCCATCCTGGACATAGAGGCTCAGACCTCCATTGGATAAATCAGGGAACTGAGGACCCATGGAGTTAAATTACTAGCCCAGGATCACAATGGCAGAGCCAGGGTCAAACTTGGGCCTGTCTACCTCCAAAGTCTTTGGTGAGGCTGCCCCACCACCTTCCTGCATATGGTTGGAAGTGCACCACTGGGCAGATGGGGATGTGCACTGACACGGGGCTAAGCAAAGCACGGGGTGCAGGGAGAACTGTTCTTGGGGCCGGCCTGGGGGGACTGTGTGGAGCCATTTGAGCCCTTCAAATGATGGGCAGAATTTTGACAGACAGAGATGGGAAGGAAAAGAGAGGTTAGGAAATACAGTGTAGTTTAGTACGGCCAAAATCTGGGGCCCGTAGTGGCATCCGGTGGGAGGTAGGGCTGAGCACGATGGCTAGAGACTAGTATTGCTCAAGATGAAATCCACTAGCTATATATGGCTCCTAACATTAAAATTTTAAATAACTGAAATAAAATTAATTAAAAATTCAGTTCCTTGGTTGCACTAATCACATTTAAAACTTTGACAGCCGGGGATCCCTGGATGGCTCAGTAGCTTGGTGCCTGCCTTCGGCCCAGGGCATGATCCTGGAGGCCCGGGATCGGGTCCCACATTGGACTCCCTGCATGGATGGAGCCTGCTCCTCCCTCTGCCTGTGTCTCTGCCTCTCTCTCTCTCTCTCCGTGCCTCTCATGAATGGATTAATAAAATCTTTAAAAAAAAAAAAAAACTTTGACAGCCACGTGTGTCTAATATTGGACAGTGCAGATATAGAACATTGCCATCCCAGCAAAAAGGGCTGTGGGACAGGGCTGCTGACAAAGGGAAGTCACTGTGTTCAAGCTGGTCAGCAGCACCTGCATCCGAGGGAGTGGGGAGCAATCCGTGGGCTTTCACAACACTCTCCACCTCACTTTCCTACCTATTATCTACTTCGGTGTCCTCTCCCCAGTTTTGCAGAGTTCTCCAGGAACAGATACACAATAAACAACCACCAAAAATACTTAAAGCTCCCAGCACTGTCCTAGAGATGCTTCCCTAGTCCTAAAAATGAACTATTCTGGGAAGTAGGTCCAGTTTTTCCCCATTGTCAATACTTAAAAAAAAAAAGAGAGGGGGCACCTGGGTGGCTCAGTGGTTGAGCATCTGCTTTGATTCAGGTTGTGATTCCAGGGGCCTGGGATCGAGTCCCGCATGGGGCTCCCCACAGGGAGCCTGCTTCTCCCCCTCCCTATGTCTCAGCCATTCTCTCTGTCTCTCATGAATAAATAAATAAAATCCATAAAAAAAAAAAAAAAAAGGAAGAACATTCAGCCCTTATCTGAATCAAATCCATGCTGCCCTGTGAAATGGTTTCTAAAAAGGAAGGGCAGAGTCACTCATATTTGTATAGTATTTGTCGGGTTTCAGAGCATCTGCTGCATTGTCTCCTGGAACCTCACTGAGTACTGTCTTCCCAGAGGAGGTGAGGGGGGTTGGAGGGGGAGGGCTGGACTGAAGCTCCAGCTCCCCTGAGCAGCCTTTCCCCTCTCAGCAGAGGCTGCCCCCACTCTGGCTCCGAAAAATGGAGGCTGAAATCAATGTCTGGGAAGTACGCAGGGCTCCACACCTAACAAGCTTAGATTTCTGCCAAAGGTAAGATTATTTTGTGATCTAGCAATTGAGTTTAGAATGATGTCAGATGCAAAGGGAAATCCAATTAATTGCTATAATGACCCATGTTGCTTTGGGGTCTTTATAGGGCTGTTGGGAGTGTTCTCAGAGATCCAATTCTCCTATCCCCCCGCTGACGCTGGATGCGTGCAGAGCACATATGTACAATGCTAACCCTGTTTGGCAGGCCTCGCAAGCAGCTCCGATCGATTTCTCATCCGCAACTCAACCCTTGTCCTCTCCCAAACAGCTCCGCGGTGACAAACGAGGAAGGAGGGGGCCTCCGCACGGACATCCCCCCCACGGCCAGCAATGCCAAGAACTTGGCTGCTTAAACAATAGATCTCTATGTGGTGGGGAGAGAAAGGGTGCCCTGTACCTGCTAAGCAAGGCTATGCTCCCTTCCCCCAGGCTCTGCCAGGGGGGTGAGGGAAGAGGCCAGAATGAAGACAGGCATCAAACCAGAAACACTCCCTTGTCCCCCCACCCCCCGCCCCCTCAAGGGGCAAGGAAGGCCTCTGACCCAAGCATCAGCTAGTGAACTTTTCTACTCTGTGGGGCTGCGACTCAGATGTACAGAGTTGATCCCCCTGAGCAAGGGAGAGGGAAGACTGCCCACTGCCGACTCAGCCTTACAAATGAGCCCTTTGGCCAGCTGATGTAGATATTTATGCCAGGGCCTGGGCCTGCTCTGGATGTAAGCAGCCAAGAATTGAAACAAAAGCCAATAATCACTCCCCAACGTGGTATTTTTAGGTAGGGCCACATGCACATCTGGAAGAGGGGGAGCAAAAGGAAGCAAGACAGGAGTCCCTACTCTGGGAACTTTTGTTCGTCTGACTATGGATGCCAAGAATTAAATTAATCAAACTTTAGTGCATGACACTCAAAACCGGTCTACGCAGGGCCCACTTTCATTTTTTCATCTAATCAGCCACTAATATTTACTAATGGACAGATACTTTCAAACCCATCCTTCTCTCCCCCAAGAGGTAAAGTATTGACACTGACTTACACTCACCATATGGCTTATCCCACCATGTGGTTCCAACTGCCTGCTCTCCAGTAACTTCACCCTAAATCCTGTGTCTGGCGTTACCTTGCTCTTCCTTTCCTAGAGCATTATTATAGCTATACATATTCCTAGAAGATATTTTCTTTAATCTTAGCTCTTTTTAAATTTAGAAAAGATGATACGCTCCATCTTTTGATGTATTTCTTTTACTTAATATCATATTACTGAGATTCATCCATATTTTTGCATGTCACTGTTGTTCACTTGTTCTGCTGAGTAGAATTCTCCACTGTGTGAATACATCAACTAATCTTTCCTCTAACTAGTAGCTTTTCCAGGCTTGTAGTATTGTGAACATGGTTCCTTAGGTCTCCTTCTGGACTTGAGTTTCTCTTGGGCATATGTACCTAAGAGTGGAATTGCTGGGCCATAAGAAATGTGACTTTCAACTTTGAGAGATAATGAGATAATATCAAAGTATTTTCCATTTGGGGTGCCTGGGTGGCTCAGTCAGTTAAACATCTGTCTTTGGCACAGGTACTGATCCTGGAGTCCAAGGATCAAGCCCCATATCAGGCTCTCTGCTCAGCAGGAAGTCTGCTTATCCCTCTCCCTCTGCTCCTCCCCTCACCCCACTCCTGCTCACTCCCTCTCAAATAAATAAACAAAATCTTTCTTTAAAAAAAAGTGTGGGGGGGATCCCTGGGTGGCTCAGCGGTTTGGTGCCTGCCTTTGGCCCAGGGTGCGATCCTGGAGTCCTGGGATCAAATCCCACGTCGGGCTCCTGGCATGGAGCCTGCTTCTCCCTCTGCCTGTGTCTCTGCCTCTCTCTCTCTCTCTATCATAAGTAAATAAATAAATCTTAAAAAAAAAAAAAACATTTTTTAAAAAAGCATTTTCCATTTGATAGAATATCCTACAGTTTCTTTTTTTTAAAGATTTTATTTATTTATTCATGAGAAACACAGAGAGGGGAGAGAGAGAGAGAGAGAGAGAGAGAGAGAGAGAGAGAGAGAGAGGCAGAGACACAGGCAGAGGGAGAAGCAGACTCATGCAGAGAGCCCGACGTGCGACTTGATCCCGGGTCTCCAGGATCATATCCTGAGCTGAAGGCAGCACTAAACCGCTGAGCCACCCGGGCTGCCCTTTCCTACAGTTTCTAAGATGATTATTTCTTCTTCCTATCCTCAGTTTCATTCCTTTAAATTTCACATGTCAGTTCTATCAAAATGTTTAAACCAAGTTCTTTGCCTAACACCTGAGTAGCATTTCATATAAATCCCCCAGGTAATAAGAAGGGTGTCTGTGCAGACACAAGGACCCACCCCAGTCCAGACATTGAGGCAGACTAGTCAAAAGGAAAGGAACTGTCTAGAAGCTGCTTCACATTTGGGAAATGCAAAATAGAAACAGGGATTAGGATAGAGCCACAGCCTGTTCCCCATCCAAGTTTGCTTATTCCGTCCTTCCTCCTCCAAGCCTCCCATAACCACCACACATACTAATTTTTAAACAAAGAACAAAAGCCTAAAAATGGGGGGAAATTACTTGTGAAGTGACCAGTTTCAGGTTTAAATGAGAGCAAGGGGTCTAGCTTGGACATCACTGTAGAGTCTGATTCATTTCAGTAAACATTTACAGAACGCTTTGCATTTTGACCTAGCACACTGACAAATAAGATCTCTATTCTGCCCTCAAGGGAGTGTGAGTTTGTTCTTTCACAAGACAGGGTTGTTTGTGATGTGCCAAGGGAGCAAGTTAGTGCCGAAAAGGTGGATATGCTGGCCTGATCTCGAGATGCTCACCATAGGAGGATCAGCAAAAGTTAGAACACAAGTGAACCAGATACAGGAGTTGGTTGATTCTCACCAAAAGGGTGTTCTGCAGGAAAGTTCCTGGAGAGTAATGCAGGAGCTGAGTTCTGAAGAGCAAACGAAGCCAGTGAGAGGAGAGAGAACAAATAAAGAATATACATAAAACAAGAAACCAAATTCCTTACTCAGACTTCTTGACCTTCCCATTTTCTCCTATTTTCAAACTTGTTAAATCTATTTCCTGCCTCCAGTCGTGCTAAAGCACTAAGAAAAGTGGAACCCGTGGAAGGCTGTTCAACATGCACCGTCTCACTGGTTTTCCATAAACAACAACAAAGTCCATCCCCACCAGGCGCCTGGCCCTGTGCTGAGCCCTGGGGATGTGCTAGTAGATGGGTCCTGTTCCCGGCATCACCCAGCTCCTGGGCTTCCAGGGCAGCAGAGAATTAGACAAAGACAGGCAGTTGACTTGGCCTGACCATCAGCCAGACTCCATCAGCCTGGGAGAGCCCCTCCCCCGCTCCACCCTCTCCTGAAACATTTTCAGTAAATTGTACAGGATTAAAGAAATGGCTGCCTCGTCGGTAATTAAAAGGATCCTGACCAGCGTCCCAGGTAGCCAAGTGGCTGCTCAGAACTCAGAGACCAAAAAATCAGGTGCTTCCTACATAATAGCCTCCAATCTGATACTTGATAGCTGTTGGTTTCCAGAGTCAAACAAATGTCAGGAATTTTATGAAGGCAGGAAGCAAATAAGGGAGCAAGGATTGGGGTCTAGGCCTCGGGGGAGCTCAATTAGTGAGCCAGATAAAATTAAACCAAAAGGGCATGCTCTCGGTTTCCTAGAAAGCCAGCTGGAAAAGATGCCAGTCCTTAAGCCTCTGTCACTCAAAAGATTAACAGAAGAGACCTAGGGGTGCCCAAGGGAATACTGCAACAAGCCAGATGTTTCTGCTCCTCCTCTGACGCGGCCACTGGCAACCAGAGCCACACTTCTCAGGCCACCAAGAAGCCGCAGAAAAGAGCCAGACTCTTTGGAGGTAGGTTGAGACTCAAAGACATCACCTTTTAGTGATTCAGACACCAAAACATATTATCAGTGCTTTCTTACAGACTCCCCTGATGCACCCAGGTTCAGCACTGTCTCACTGAGCCATCTCTGCCTCTAACAGGAACAGCACTGCTGAGGTGGGGGGGGGGGCAGTTAAGGGGGGTGAACAGTCCCTGCAGCTGCTTGGTGGCAGGGAAAGCACACCACCTGTAAATCTATATAAACTGAGATTTGGCTCCCAAAGCTCCATATGCACTGAGAGTGTTTCAAGCAAGCCAGTTGGATTCCCGGAGTCTCACTTGCAAAATGGCACTAAAAAGACACCCCCTCCTTGTTCTTCTAAGCATAAGGGATCGAGGAAAGTGCCTAGTCCCCGTGTTCCTGAATGGCAGCTCTTAATGTGGCCTATACATGCACCCAAGTAACCACACACTCAAGACAACAGCTTCCCCTTGGTGCTTTTTAAACGTGTGTGTGTGAGAGAGAGAGAGACAGACAGACAGACGGACAGAGACAGAATGCAGCTGGAATCCACACAAGCCTATTGACGGTTCCTGTTTTGTTTCATCATGTCTATCAAATTATTAAACTAAAGAAGCTGGAGGGAAACCTAACCAATGTCCCCATTTTTCCCTGGAGCCCCTAGCGTTCCTCCAAAAGTTGCTTCCTCCAATTTCAGGAGGCAGAGAAGGAAAGCCATATGGCTTGAGATGCTAGACATGCCCAGCAGCAAGCGAGCCCCCTACCATTTGTCTCCAGGCCTCTCCTGTGGGCGGGCATCCAGATTTCAGTCGGGGTGCTCTGGTCTGCGTCTGTGTCTTGACTGTTCCTAATTATTGGAGGGAACGCTGTGGCTCTCCTGACCTCGGAGTTTAAGAGCTGCGAGTCCTAATATCAAACCAAGCAGCTTCATTTAAAAGCCATCCTCATCTGCATCCATAAAAGTCCCTCCCGGAGCCCACGCCTGCCCCAGCTTCGGAACGCCTGCTGTCGAGGATTTACGACACGCCCTGGATCTAATCTGCAGCACCTTAACTGCTCCAGTGGCACATCTGGTCATAAAAGCAAAGGCCGGCACAACACGGCGACAAACACTTTTCTTTCCTAAGTGGCTGCAAATCTGATCTCACGGTGATAGCGGGGCTCCCACGTCAGCAGCCAGCATCTGGGCAGTCATTAAGACTCATCAACCTTTGCAAGGCTTTTCCCCCACACACAACAGCTATAAAGATGATTTCGCATATAGCAAGAGCTAGGAATAAAGAACCTGTGATCTGAACAGGTGGCAATGGGGCTAGGCCCAGAGATATCCAGGAAAAGCCCAGGTTGGTTACGGAGCCAATCTTGTTTGCACAAAGATCCCAGCTGCTTCCACCCGGACTCTCAGGCTGCCAGTTGGGGCAAGCAGCTATCCCGAGAGACTGCCCTGACATAAGCTGATTCTTGGCCAGAGATCGTCTGGATTAAGTTTGGTCAAATGAACCACCAGGTGGTTTAAGAGCACATTTTTTTAAGGCAGCGGAATCCTTCAAGTAGACCAACGCTGGGGGGGGGGGGGGGGGGGGACAATAACCTAGACCAGAAAGGAACACAATGCCTTCAGTTCCAGGCGAGTTTACAATGCTCTGGACAGCCTGTCCTGCGCACAGAATTGGCACGTTTCAGATGACTCGGAAACTCCAATCAGACCAAGGTTCAACAAGTAGTTCAACCTCCCAGCCCGGGAGCCAGGGGAGGGGACTCCTGAACACCGCGCAGCTCCTCTCCGCAGCCCCCCACCTCCACCCCTCCTCCGGGGCTGTGCCCAGGAGAGAGCATTAAAATTATCTGCTGTGGGTTTTACGAGCAGCGATCGCTTTGTAAAACAACAGCAACACAAGGTCCTTGCGTGGCTCTCGGGTAACCTAAAACTCTGGAGGCAGAGCTGCCCCCGCCGCCCGCCAAGGACGCCAGCGCACGGGACCCGGACCCGGACCGACCGGGCGCAGCGTGAGACCGCAGGGCAGCGAGCCTCTGTCGCACGCTGGAGGCACCCGCTCGCAGCAAAAATGCCCCGGGAGAAGATACGGGGGCAGAAAACCCAACAGTGACAGTTCGAGGGCGAGGGGGGGGAGGGGGGAGGCGCTGCAAGAAAGGATGGGGGTGGAGGTGGGGGGAGAACGAGAGAAATGTTGATTCGCCCAGAAGCCCGAGGGGACTGCGTGGTAGGTGCTGGGGGGTGGGGGTGGGGGTGGGGGTGGGGGCCCCGAGGTCGGACACCTCCCTTTCTCTGCCACCCCCCGCCCCCAGGGATGCGGGCAGGCGACCTCGGCCTCCGTCCGCAGGTGGGCGCGCGGCCGGGGCGCACTTACCCTGGGGCCCGTGGTGCGGTGGCCGCCAGCTGGGGACAGCTGCACCAGCACGAGCAGCAAGTGGGGCGTGAGCAGGCGGGCGCAGCGCGCGGGCAGCATGGTGCCAGGCGGGCCGGGCAGCCGGCTGCGGGCGGGGGGCGCGGGCTCCGCGGGGCGCACGGCTGCGCCTGCCTTCCTGTGTCCGGGGGCCCGGCGGCTGGCGGCCGGCGGCTGGCGGCGGGGCTGCCTCGGAGCGCGCGGTCGTGAGCCGCCGGGGAGGCCGCTGGAGCGCGAGCGTGTGCTCTGCGCGCGGCGCGCGGCTCGGCAGGGCCGCGGCGGCAGCAGGTTGGACGCCAGAGCCCGGGCCATGGGAATTCCCGTTATAAACCCCCGGGGGGGCGGGGCGGAGCCGGGCGGCCCTGACTGACGGGCCGACGGGCCCGTAGCAACCGACCCTCCGGCAGGTGAGAGCCAATGGGAGAGCGGAAAGCGGGGCGGCTCGCGGTCACCCCCGCCGAGGAGCGACACCCGCTCGCTCTGCCGGACGGGGCTCCCCGAGACCCCGGGAGGAAGGGGAACTTTCTCTTGGCCCTTCTGTCGGAGGAAGCCTCGGAGAGCTCCAGCAGCCCTAACGCCCGGAATGCCCACAGGGCGACAAATCGTGCCTTGAGAGCATGTGTCACTCTCCACAGAAGTCCACAAGTTGTCACAACAGTCCTGCAAAATAAACGGGGAAAATACCCCTGGCCCCATTCTTCTGATGAGGATACTAGGGCGCAGAGGAGCTGAGAAATCTGCTTCCCCGCAGCATCGACACCATGAACAATTGAGAAGGTGACCCCCGCAGGGCAGGCTGTGCCTGGCATTGAGAGCGGAGGGTGGGTGCATTCACTTGTTTCGAAGAGGCTTCCAGCGCGTGACAACCCAAGCCCTTCAGCACAGGAGGAGATAGGATGATGTCCTAAGGCATCTGCCTGCCGGCGAGGGCCTCTGCAGACATGGGGCAATGCCCACCTGTGGCCCTGCGGCAGATATAGGATTGGCATCCAGGCATCCTAGCTGCCTGCCTTGGACTGAAGCGCCAACGGACAGAGACTCTGGGGCCTAGGAGTTCTGGGAGAGGAAGTCAGAGGGGACCTAATCTCCTATTGGGGAAGCGGAAGGAAAAAATATTGATGAGAGGGGTAGTCTATGGTAGCAAAGGTCCCCCACTGGTTCAGAGAGGGGAGAAGAGACCTCTCCTGGGTGTTCAACCCACTTGGAGGTGATAGTGTAACAAAAGGTACAGCCAGATATCGGAGGGCTCTGCCCAGGGTGGTCTCCAAAACACCATCTTGGGAATGGTCTCTGCTATATCACACCAGCTCCTGGACAGGAGCAAGATGATCCACTGCATTCAACCCAAGAGAACCATGGCTTCTCTTTTTATGTAGAGTCCAATCCTTAGTGTTTACTTCCATTGGTAAGGACCACTCACTTCACGAGGAATGAATCCTTTCTCCAACCAGACTGGAAGCAGCAGTAGTGCGTAATTCCTACCCCCCTGTCTGTGCCTGAAAGGTCCTAGCAAAGGTTAGCTCTGCTCCCTTATGCCTTCTCTCCTGGGCTGTGTGAACATGCTTCCCACCCAATTCCTACTTCCAGTTTTGCCCACCCCCCTTGCCCCATCTAGACTCTACGATACATCCTTCTAAAGAGCAAACCTGAATATCCAGCTCCCTACTTAATAGACTTAAAGTCTCCCCAGTGCCTCTGATAAAAGAGCCCAGACTGGATGCTTGAACAATAACAAAGTACTCGCAGTTCTCCAAACAAAAACAAAGACCACCTTCAAGAGAACTTCCTATCTTCCTCTGCTGAGAAGTAACACAGCAGTCAGACATGCTTTCTGGACTAGACAGGATGGGTTCAAATCCTGGGTCTGCCACCTAGTGGCATAACCTTGCACAAGTCACTTTACTTGTCTGGGATCCAGTCTTCCCCTCTGTAAAATGGGGATAAAAAGTCTCTACTTCATGAGTTGTCAGGATTAAATGAGATGGTTAAGTTAGAAATATCACATTTAACATAAGAAGGGGGAAGACCAATGCCTCATCTCATTTTATCCTCAGAACGATCCTGTGAAATAGAGAGGCAGACCCAACTTTACAGGTAAGTAAACGGATACGCCATGAGATGGTCACTTCCTTGCCTCATTTGGCTGGCAAGTGATGCCTGAGATTCAAGGCCAGGTTTTCAGATTCTAATTCTGCCTCTGTCGTGTGATGACTACAGTGTCCAGTCTCAAATGCGGTAGGGTTAGATGCTTCCTGTGTGCTGCACTGGGAATTTCTGCAGCGACCTGCAAAAGAACTAAGACTCCGGAGCTTCACTGAGGCTCAGGGGAAGAGCATGGAAACAGCCCCCTATGACCTGGTATCCTGGAAATTCGCCCAGCTGGATTTGTGATACCTTGTCCAGTCCTACCATGCCTCATATGGCACTTATATCAATTTCCGTGTGCCCATGTGTTCACCCACCAGGGGTGGGCAGGATGGAAATGTTATCATCAGGCTCAGTGCATTGACAGGTTTGTCCCGACTCCACCACCTGGCCACGTGCACATCATCAAGCTGGTCAACTACTTTCTGTTGCTGGAATTATTGAGAAATCTGTTGGAGTCAGTAAATATGCTTGCAATGGCCCCCCAGTATCTGGCAGCTCAGCGCACCCAGGGAAAAGGCATTGCAATCGTCCTTTCCATCCATAACACCGCATGCTGCTTTCCAGCCAGAAAGCCGATTTCCAAGCGGCTGCTGGTCCAAAAGTCTACATTTTCTGGATTTCGACCATGTAGCTTAGTTTAAAATATGAGCAACTGCTTTCCAGTTACTTTGCTCAGCAAGTATTTTCTTTCCCTCTGGTTGGCATGCAGGGCCTGTCGTAACCATGGCCATCATTCAAATGATGCATTTTCTTCTCCTGACTCCTCCCAACCCCAGAGAAGGTTAGAAATTCCAGAGAACTACTAGTCCCAAACAGTGTCTCTCTGCCAGGCTCAATCTTCTGATCCAAGCAAAAAGTGAAATTGACAAGTTCCTTCTTTCCCTGGAGGCCAGGCTTATGGTCCAAAAATAAATCTGCTATTCTGGCATCTGGTCTGTCCAGTTTCAGCCATACTCCTTGTCCTGTGGGACTTCTATTTGCAAGGGGATATTTCAGTAGAAGAAAAATAATACTTTATATCCCCTATTGAGGCCTGAGGGCCTCAAATATTTAGTATTAACTAGGAATGCCCGTTTTAAGAGTATCTGTTTCTGTATAAGCCAGAGGAGTTCTGCGTTGTCTCACATCCCAAATAGAACCTTCCCATTTATTTTAACAAGCACTTTAGTGCATCTCCTTCAGTGCCCAGCACAATGCTCACTATTATGAGGAATCTTTGGATGCACACCTTGCCCTCTGATCGATTACAATTTAATTTAAGATACGGAGCAGACAGATCCATGGAGACCATATTTTAGAAGCAATATGTTTTGAGACTCAGCAGGGACCCACTATAGACCTAAGGACCTGGGAAGGCTTCATAAAGAAGGTAGATCTTGAATGTGGCTTTGGAGAAAAGTCTTTCTAGAATATAAAATACCATGATTTATGTTTCCTTCACTTGTGATAACAGCTACCGACAGAAAAAGGTGAGTTGTGTCCAAGGTCCTGGATTCTTTTCAAATATACTGGAAGCACTCAGAAGCCTGGGATACCAAGAATCTTGGGTTAAAAAAAAAAAAAAAAAAAGGAAAATATGTAAGGTGTGAGGTGATGGATATGTTAATTAAGTGAATGGGAAAAGCCTTTCATAATGTATACAGATATCAGCATGTTGTGCACTTCAAATATCTTACGATTTTATTTGTCAATTATACCTCAATGAAGCTGAAAAAATAGGCATGTCAAAAATATTAGCGGGACTTGAATGATTTAGAACCTTGTTTCTCTCTTTTATACAGAAACTCTCTTCAAAGTCAAGGGTAGCTCCCTCTAACCCAGGCTTCTTCCAGTATCACTCTGTCATTTTTTTTTTTTTTTAGATTGACTTATTGATTTGAGAGAGAGCATGCAAGCAGGGGGAAGGGCAGAGGGAGAGAAAGGAGAGAAATAGAAGCAGACTCCCCACTGAGCACAGGCCCTGACAGGGGGCTCAATCCCAACCAGAGCCAGACCAATCTGGTTGACCAATCTGGTCAACCAATCATGACCAGAGCCAAAACCAAGAGTCAGACCCTTAACCAATTCAGCCACCGAGGTGCCCCTACTGTGTCATTCTTAATAAGCAGCTTCTACCTCAAAGTCCAAGATGGCTGCTCAAGCTCTAGACATCCCATCTATTTTCGTATCAGCAGAGTGAGAAAAGGGTAAAAGAGGAGCATGCCTCTCTCTTTAAGGACATCTCCCAGAAGTCACATTTCATTTTATCCATAGGACCACATCTAACTACAAAAAGAGACTGAAAAAGTTTTATCTTAATAAAAGATAGATCTTAAAAGATCTTAATAAAAGATCTTTTATTAAGATACCTTAATAAAAGGCCATCTAAAAATTAGGATTTATGTTACTGAGAAGAATAAAATCCAGGGAGACACTAGCAGTAGGGGCTATCATTATGAGGCCTGGAGTTGCCAAACAAAAGAATCGTGAACCAGGCAATAGAGTTCAGAATGTTAAGTTGTGGCTCTCCTCTACATCTGCATGTCCAGCGCCCTCATGCTCAAAAATATTAATAGGCTTAGGGCCAGACATCCATATTTTTTAGATATAATCGACATATAACATTGTATTAACACAATGATTTGCTATATGTATACATGTGAAATGATTACCCCAATAACTCAACCTCTGTCTCCTCAAATAGTTATTTTTTTTTTGTGATAACTTTTAAAGCCTACTCTCTTAGCAACTTTCAAATATACAATATAGCTTTATTAGCCTCATCATGCAGATGAGGAACTGAGGCTTAACCACAAAGGTTAACCTTACCAGGGAATCCCTGGGTGGCTCAGTGGTTTAGCGCCTGCCTTTGGCCCAGGGTGTGGTCCTGGAGTCCCGGGACCCAGTCCCACATCGGGCTCCCTGTGAGGAGCCTGCTTCTCCCTCTGCCTGTGTCTCTGCCTCTCTCTCTGTGTGTGTCTCTCATAAATAAATAAATTATTTAAAAAAAAAAAAAAGGTTAACCTTACCAAAGGTGGGCCTTATATTTTGCATGCATATCAGAAGCTTTGGCATCCTCTTAAATCTGTCAGTCCTAAGAATCAAAAGCACATGGTATATTCGCACATGCTATTTCGTGTATTATTGAAGGTTACTCTTATTTCCACATGTATGAGTTTTTCCCCACTCACCTACGTTATCTTTCATTTACCTGTTTTATTGTTCTCTGCTTTTTTATACTGGAGCCCATGAGCCAAAGATCCTTTCCAATGTCTTCAAACCCATAACCACCATGCTTGGGGGGTGTCCAGAGGAAGCGTTGTTACAAGGTCCTTGTTTAAATTGGGGTTTAAGAGTTCATTTCAAATTATCACCATATAGTCCTAATCCATTGGCACAGAGCCAAAAAACTTAATCAAACAAATTTTATCATATCCCTACAGTGTGCCAAGTATTGCACCAGGCACTGGATGTACAATGAGGACAAAGAAAGTGACTGACCTCACGGAGCTTAGAGTTTAGTAGAAAGACAGACATTAAGCAACTAATTAGAAACAATTTATTCACAAATTCCAATTGTCCACAGTTCTGCAGAGGTACAGGGAATTTGGAGAGTTACTATAAAGAGTGTCTAAAGGGGCGTCTGGGTGGCTCAGTCAGTTAAGCATCTGCCTTTGGCTCAGGTCATGATCCCAGGGTCTGGGGATTGAGCCCTTGTTGGTCTCCCTGCTCAGTGCAGAGTCTACTTCTCCCTCTCCTCCCCATCTCCCACTCTTGCTCTCTCTCTCTCAAATGAATAAATAAATTCTTTTTAAAAAAAAAGTATCTAACTTAATATGGAGGGTCAATTTTCTTGAGAAAAGTTGAGATCTAAAGGAAGTCTAGTTTAAGCTGGACAAAGAGAAGGGGGAGAATGTTCTGAGCATAGTGAACAGCACGTGCAAAGTCGCCAAGGCAAGAGAGAACGTGGAACTAAGTTTGCAACTGGATCATTCTTAACTCTTTAACTCTCAATAGCCCAGGAAAAATAATTATCACTATTCCCATCTGGGTCTGATGGACACATTTAATGTTTTTATATTTCCAAGTCAACTTACAAATAATTTACAGAAGTGTGAGTAAAGGGATAGTGTACTAGTTAGCTATTGCTACCTAAAAATTACTCCCCAAACTTAAACAAGGAACGTTATCTCACAGCTGCTGAGTATCAGAAATCTGGGAGTGGCTCAGCTGGGTGGTTCCGGTTCAGGGTCTTTCATGAGGTGGCAGTCAGGGCTAGAGTCACAGGCATGCAACCTGTGTAGTCATGAAAAGTCCCATTCTTTTTTATTTTTTTAAGATTTTATTCATCCATTCACGAAAGACAGAGAGAGAGAGAGAGAGAGAGAGAGGCAGAGACACAGGCAGAGGGAGAAGCAGGCTCCATGCAGGGAGCCTGATGTGGGACTCGACTCGATCAGGGCCTCCAGGGTCATGCCCCCGGCCGAAGGCAGGCGCTAAACCGCTGAGCCACCCAGGCTGCCTGAAAAGTCCCATTCTTGACCTAATAGTGTGCTGCTGCTGTTTTGAAGTTTTTAGTAATTTTTTATCAGGGAGCCCTTCCCCCATTTTCATTTTGCCCTGGACCCCATGGATTATGTAGCCAGTTCTGGTTATAGTGAACCTATTAGCCAGAACTATAGTCACCTGGGACTAGAAGACCCACTTTCTAGCTGACTTTCATGGTTGGTAGCAAGCTTCCGTCCCTCACTGGTTGTTGACAGGATATGTTCCTTCTCCACATGGGTCCTCACAGCAGGTTAGCTGGCTTCCCCCAGAGCAAGTGATTGGAACAAGAGCCCAAGATGGAAGCTGCCATCTTTTATAACCTAACTCAGGTGACATACCATCACTTCTTCCATATTCTATGATTCACACAGATCAATCCTGCCACAAGGTGGGAAGGGACGATACAGGGGTGTGACCACTAGGAGGCAGGGATCAGTAGGAGCCAACTTGAAGACTGGTTACCGCATATAAAGCTAAAAACAACTTTGTTAGAAATGTGAATAAGAACTTAAATATAGGGCAGACCCGGTGGCTCGGTGGTTTAGCGCCACCTTCAGCCCAGGGTGTGATCCTGGAGACTCAGGATCGAATCCCATGTCAGGCTCCCTGCATGGAGCCTGCTTCTCCCTCTGTCTGTGTCTCTGCCTCTCTCTCTCTCTCTCTCTCTCTCTCTCTCTGTCTCTCATGAATAAATAAATCAAATATTAAAAAAAAAGAACTTAAATATAGGGACACCTGGGTGGCTCAGTGGTTGAGCATCTGTCTTTGCCTGGGATCATGATCCTGGGTCCTAGGATCAAGTCCCATATCATACTCCCCACAGGGAGCCTGCTTCTCCCTCTGCCTATGTCTCTCTCCCTCTCTCTGTGTCTCTCATGAATAAATAAAATAAAATAAAACCTTAAATATAACAAGCACAAAAATTTATTTCCCATTTCCCTTGTTTTAAAAATAACATACCTGAAATAAATAAATTTGACTGAAAACATCCATACACCAAATGCCATGAACTTGTAACATATTCATCTTGTAAATACTGATTCTGGATTTCAACTGTATCTCTAAGTGATCTAGCTCATCATGCCTTAATGGTTCTCCTGTTTGCATTTGCATCATCAAAACACAATACTTTTGAAAGTTTTGTTGGCTCATGCTTTTAAATTTTTTTTTTTAGTTTTTATTTTTTTGGTGACACATGATTTCATTGAAGAAAGTATGGCCATCTTCTTTGTTCCATAACTACAAAACATTTTCATTTCCAGATTTACAAACACAATCTAAAATCTTCAATCTAATATTTTCATTTCTGCCTTATCTATTTCCTCTTTACACATACATGGCCTTCAACACTTGTCTACTCACAAACCACCTCAAGTAAATGTTGGTGCTCAAAAAATCCAAAGTATAGTCAATCTTTTTGACAAAATAGGAAGGTTCAGGCTCTTCCCATAAAATATTGTGAAATCAAGTTCATCTTGTTGAGTGATTCACTGAATGAAAATAGCATATTTCCTTTTTGTCCTTGAAAACATATTCTTGGGGCGCCTGGGTGGCTCAGTCAGGTAAGACTCTGACTATTGATTTCAGGTCAGGTCATGATCTCAGGGTCATGAGATCCAGCCCCATGTCAGGCTCCATGCTCAACAAGGAGTCTACCTGAGATTCTCTGTCTTCCTCTCCCTCTACTCCTCACCTGTCCCCCCTTCACACACACACACACACACACACACACACACACTGTCTCTCTCTCTCTCTCTCTCTTTCTAAAATAAATCCTAAAAAAATATATATATATTCTTAATTCATTGATAATTAGCTGGAGGAAAATACACTAAGATATCATCATCCAAAGAATCATAGACTAAGATTTCTCTTACATAATCAATGTCACCATCATCATTTGCTTATATTCTAGAATGCTACTGCCTCTTTGCATTCATCTTCCGATTTATGTAATAATTGTGAAAACTTGTTATCAATTTACTTCTCTTTACCACTAAAGGTAGAAAATTAAAAACCCAGAATTTTCAGTTGTATGCAATGAGATTAAAAGTAGATCACAAAGATGGTATCTAGGGATCCCTGGGTGGCGCGGCGGTTTGGTGCCTGTCTTTGGCCCAGGGCGCGATCCTGGAGACCTGGGATCGAATCCCGCATCAGGCTCCCGGTGCATGGAGCCTGCTTCTCCCTCTGCCTGTGTCTGCCTCTTTCTCTCTCTCTCTCTCTGTGTGACTATCATGAATAAATAAATAAAATCTTTAAAAAAAAAAAAAAACAAAGATGGTATCTATAAGTTCTTTTATATCTTCTTGAAAAAAGAAATAATACTTTAGGCAACAAATTAAGAAAACTGAAGGATGATAAATAGCCAATGACCAATGACACTACTGCTTCATCCTTCTAGGTAAGTCCCCCGTTCTTCAGTTTTCTTATTTTAGTCTTTTTCAGCATAGTTGGGAATAAATGGTGAGTAATGATGAAATAATTCCTAGCAGGACAAAATAAATGTTTCAAGACACAGGAAAAAAGTAGGATCACTAAGATCTTGTAATGTATCTTACATTTATAAAAGGGTTCCAGGGCACCCATATCATAAGTGCAAGATCAAATGAATTTTTTTCTATGTTGAAAAAAATGGGTAAATTTCATCTTTGTTTTTTGGAAGACATCTGAAAAAAGAATAAAAGCCAAGAAATATTGATGCTTTACAAAAGATGCAAGTGCTTTTAAAAATCAGCTAAAAGGTGAGGGGCACCTGGGTGGCTCAGTCAGTTAAGTGTCTGCCTTCAGCGTAGGTCATGATCCCAGAGTCCTGGGATAGAGCCCTGCATTGGGCTCCCAGCTCAGCTTCTCCCTCCCTCTGCCTGCCACTCTGCCTACTTGTGCTCTCTCTCTCTTTCAAATAAATAAATAAAATCCTAAAAACTAAACTAAACTAAGACTGGGTCCTATGTCCCCTAGATAATAGTAACACAACAAATCTAGTGGATTTGGGAGAAGTGGCACCACTGACACAACTTGAAGCAGGTACTCTGCATGTTCCACCCACATCCTTTCAGGCCACAAGTCACCATGCAGCCTGCTAACCTCAGGTGCCTCTTCTTTCTGCCTGAGAACTTCCTCTGACTACAAGTGCCTGTTCATCCTATGCAGAGGGCAGCCAGAAGTACCTTGGAAGGTAATACTCCCAGGAGCAACACTTACCTGATGGAGAACCAGAATTAGTGGGCACATTACTCAACTTCCTTACCTCCCAGCAAGACAATTCTGAGGTGTGTTCCTCAGTCTCTCAGTGGGTCCCCCCCACCCCAGGATTAAGCCCCAGCCGCCCACAGCAGTGACCCTCTCATTAATGAACCATTAGTTGGTATTTCTCTCTCCCCTGGTGCACTTCCACATTCCCTTACCGTGCTTCCTTGGATCACCTCCAAATAAACTACTTGACCAAAATTCCTTGTCTCAGAATCTGCCATGGAGCAAACTGAAACCAGGACGCAGGGTGAAACCACATCACGATAGAGCCGTGCAGCTGCGGCTCCAAACATCACTGGGAGGGCTATTCTTGCTCTACCGGAACCCGGGTGCTATCTACACAGAATGAGAAATGTGGGCTGATCCAAGCAGGACAAACAGCGAGGAGACTAGTTCATGATGGCAGATTGCAGCTTAGAAAAAATAATGCCTTTAGGGGTCATTAGAATAAGAAGCTGTCTAAAACCATCAGGAATGCTTTATTCATTTGACAAAAAGTTGGAATGGGCTCCCAGGGGTGGCAAATGGACAGTCTGATCTCATTTAAGAAACATCCTGGGGCAATGGATCAGCCCTGGGCATTGAGATCGAGGGCTAGGATTCCAATCCGGGCCTCTCTGGCCATTCCCACCACCACCCAAGAGAACTAGCAAGATCTTTGCAGAGTTGCTGGGAGAATGAATGAAACCATGGGCTGAAGTAGAATGCTCTGTGTTTTTCATCTTCTTTAGCAAGATAACTTGCCAACTACCTTTGGCTGCAGGCTGGGGCAGGAACTTGCCTCCAGCAGATGGCCTTATTTTGGAGAAGCTACTTGAGTCTCTTTGGTCATGTAAATGAAGGGTCCGAAGGTATCCTGGGAGAAAGTGTACAAGCCCTTTCTTGTGCTGTAAGCTTGGCTCTTTTAGAGGAATCTGGTCACTGGGGAGAGAGAGGGGCCGGTTCTGCTTCTGGGCAGTGACAGGCTGGGGCCTTTCTGACACACTGCCCTCCTGGAGCTGCACACACCCAGGGGGTGGCTACAAGAGTGAGTTAGGACCACGAAGAGCTGGCATATGGGGCCTCAGGCCCCAGCGAGGTGCACTTAGTCCTGGAGGTGGAAGACAG
This sequence comes from Canis lupus dingo, assembly GCF_003254725.2. Lineage (NCBI taxonomy): Eukaryota > Metazoa > Chordata > Mammalia > Carnivora > Canidae > Canis > Canis lupus. The sequence continues at coordinate 43,691,923 of NC_064250.1, read as the reverse complement.
GCACCATCCCTGGAGGCATTTCAGTACCTGCCACAGCCTCCAGACCGGAGGTTTCAGCCCCCCCGCCAGGCTCTGCCTCCCACCTTAGAGGATTCCTTCACCAGCTTAGCTAGTGTGGCCCTTCCCTCTGGCTGCGGAAGGGACTCAGTCATGCCCTGTCCGTGAGCCACCCTGCTGCAGTGTGGGCCACCTCCCAGGGAGACACTCGGGGACTTGCAGCACACAGGCCCATGCAGACACCTAGAACTTACCCTCTTCTTCAAGGCTGGCACTAGATATCCCAGCAGCTTGCTCACTATCAGCCATGGAGAGACATCAAAGAGGCAGATGTAACTCTCCCACGTGGGAAGGTCGCAAGCACCAAGGGATACCTGATGCACAGTGGGGAGACAGGGGGAGACCTGCGCTGGAGTCTTGCATCTATTTCCAGCAAGTGAAGGCATGTGCAGCACAGCCTCGGGTGTGCCCTCCAGAACCCAGACTGCACTAAGACATGCGTGCCAGGGGTCTAACAGGAGCCTTACACCACGCCTGTGCACTCTTTGGTATGTTAGGTCCCTCCCTGGACCTTCCCTATTGCTGCTGTAACCAATGACCGTAGTACTTAACCACAACCCAGATTTACTACCTGACAATTATGAAGTTCAGAAATCCAAAAGTCATCTCAGTGAGCTAAAAACCAAAGTATCCTCAGGGCTGCATTCCTTCAGGAGATCTAGGGAAGAGTGTGCTGCCTCGCCTTTCTCTGGAGGCTGCCTGCATTCCTCGGCTTGGGCCTCCTTCCTCCGTCTGGCACGCTGGCAGCATAGCATCTTCCAATCTCTCCCTGATCTGAACCTCCTTCCTCCTTCTTATTAAGCCCCTTATGCAGGGATCCCACCCGGATAATCCAGAGGAATCTCTCATCTCAAGATATTTATTTTTTTTCTCAAGATATTTATTTAATCACATCTGCAAAGTCGCCTTTACCCATATAAAGCAACATATTCACAGGTTTGCGACTCGGATGTGGCTATCTTTGGAGATCAGTATTAGTGAGCCCATTCCATTCCCACACACTCCATTTCCCCTCGGATTCCCTCCTACCTCTTCTTTAACTGAAGAGCCACTAACTCCAGGCCTTCTGCTGGTCTTCCCACTATTTGGTCCCTGTCCTGGGGGTTTGTTGGCTGTGACAGCCTCTGTGCCAACTTGTGCTTTGGTGACTCTCCGACTACTGTCTCAGCCCATGCACCTCACCCACTTGTCATAGAGTACAAGATCTCCTCACCACCCAAAGATCCACCTGGCACCCATGCCCAAGGCACCACCCACAACACCTCCAGACACCTGGCCCTGTGGGCTCAGATCCCCTCCCCCCACCCTGCTGCTGTCCTGCAGCTTCGCAGTGATCACATTGCCATCTGATTTTCCCAAGCTGCAATGTGTTTCCAGAAAACAAGCCACTGAGCCTCCCCCATCACACCATTCTCCTGTCCAAGGACCCCTGGTTATCTGTATTTTCTATTTTTTTCTACAATGAACTTTGTATCTGTGATAAGAGGAAAGTGTTTAAAATGGAAAAAGGAAAGATCCAATCCAGTCCCCTCTCCCTTCTCACTGCACACCAACCTGAACGCTTCCATGCCCCTCACTCCCACAGCCCCATGTCAGGAACCCCCAGCCCATCGGAGATGTTCATTCTGCAAACATTCAGTGAGCACCACTCCATGAGGCACACCTCCCCGAGTTCAGACCATCCTCACCTAGACCACCCTCTCTCCTGTCCAACACGTCAACCGACTGCCTCTCACAGAGGCAATGTAACCAACACAGCAAGATATAAACATAAAGCCTGTGGCTTTTTCCCACAAGCCCTACACACATACGTATTTTCATGGCTAGTATTTATTGAGCATTTACAACACATGGAGCACTTTATAAACACACCTCATTTCATCTTCATGACAAGCTTATGGTCCCCAATATGGTTCCCATCTTTCAGATCGGGAAAATGAGTGCAGGGAGGCTCAGGCACTATCCTGGGGTTAAATGAATGTCAGTGGCAGAGTCATTTCCAAACCTGAGCATGTCTAACCCCACAGCCCATGCCTTTGCCACTGGCCAGTTAGAGCTGGGTGACTAGATGGGACTGTTCCTATGACACAGTCTAAGGGCTCAACGGGCATCAGAGGCAGAAGCCAAGTGGTCTCCATGGGACCTTGGTTCAAGGTTAATGGTGTGGCTGGAGGGCTATGGCCACTGGACAAAGTGGTATTCGGGAACAGTGTGAGTCTGAGAGGTAGGGTAACACAGCGCCCCTCCCTCTGGGCTCCTACATGAAGGCCTACCAGGCTTTGCAGCAGCCAAAGAGACAAGCGGCCCTCGGCCAAGCACACCCCTGACTGTCCACAGGGGCACTGCCATCAGCCTACCCCTTCTGAATTTTGTCTTCCCGACAGTCTGCTGCCTCCTGGGGTCCGGTGTCTGTGCTGCTAGATGAAGCAGACAGCCACAGCTCTCTGACCAGTCAGACCACAGACATCTTGAGGTTGGAACTCACAGCTTCTTTCCTGGCTTCTCTATTCTCCCCCCACAAGGTAAAAATCCATGCTCAATCACGCTTGTTAGTTCAGCCATTTAAATGGCCAGATGGGGGATTTATCCCAAAGATTCAGATGCAATGAAACGCCGGGACACCTGCACCCCGATGTTTATAGCAGCAATGTCCACAGTAGCCAAACTGTGGAAGGAGCCTCGGTGTCCATCGAAAGATGAATGGATAAAGAAGATGTGGTTTATGTATACAATGGAATATTACTCAGCCATTAGAAATGACAAATACCCACCATTTGCTTCGATGTGGATGGAACTGGAGGGTATTATGCTGAGTGAAGTAAGTCAATCGGAGAAGGACAAACAGTGTATGTTCTCATTCATTTGAGGAATATAAATAATAGTGAAAGGGAATATAAGGGAAGGGAGAAGAAATGTGTGGGAAATATCAGAAAGGGAGACAGAACATAAAGACTCCTAACTCTGGGAAACGAACTAGAGGTGGTGGAAGGGGAGGAGGGCGGGGGGTGGGGGTGAATGGGTGACGGGCACTGAGGGGGGCACTTGACGTGATGAGCACTGGGTGTTATTCTGTATGTTAGTAAATTGAACACCAATAAAAAATAAATTTATTAATAAAAAAATGGCCAGATGGGGGCACCTGGGTGGCTCGGTTGGTTAAGCACCTGCCTTCAGCTAGGGTCATGATGCTCCATCCTAGGATAGAGTCCCATGTTAGGCTGTTTCTCCCTCTCCCTCTCCCTCTGTCCCCACCCCTGCTTGTGCTCTCTCACTCTCGCTCCCTCTCAAATAATAAATAAAATCTTAAAAAAAAAAAAAAGGCCAGATGACATTGAGGTAAAGGACTAGGGGGGAGCCAAAATGAATAGATTATTTTAAAATTAAATAGGATGAAATGCAGATTATTCGGTATTGCTATTTTCCCACGAGAGAGGTGTATCTTTAATAAGAACATGTAAAAGTTGTTGGATATATTTCATTCGTACATTTGTGTCTTTACCAGATGTCTTGCACAATTAGACATCTGTGCAAAGACAGAAAAACTTGCATTCGGATGCACATATTAGAGGCAGGAAACTTAACATAATAGTTAAGAGTTCCAATTTGGGAGTTAGGCAGACCATGATTCAAATTCCATCTCTGGGACTTGCTGGCTGACCATGGACAAGTCACTCTACCTCTCTGGGTGTCAGTTTTCTCATTTGTGAAATAGTAATTAAAAGTGCCCTTGTCAGGGTGCCTTGGTGGTGGCTCTGTTGGTTAAGCCTCCACTCTTGATTTCAGCTCAGGTCATGATCTCAGGGTCATGATCTCAAGCTTTCAAATCCCATGTTGGGCTCTGTAATCAGCACAGAGTCTGCTTGTCCTGTTCCCTCTGCTCGTCTCTGCCACTCATGTACCTCCTCTCTCTCTCTCTCTCTCTCATAAATAAATAAATAAATAAATAAATAAATAAATAAATAAATAAAATCTTTTGGGACACCTGGGTGGCTCAGCGGTTGGGTGTCTGCCTTCAGCTTAGGGCATGATCCCAGGATCCTGACTCTAGTCCCACATTGGGCTCTCTGCAGGGAGCCTGCTTCTCCTTTTTTTTTTTTTTTTTTAATTTTTATTTATTTATGATAGTCACAGAGAGAGAGAGAGAGAGAGGCAGAGACTCAGGCAGAGGGAGAAGCAGGCTCCATGCACCGGGAGCCCGATGTGGGATTCGATCCCGGGTCTCCAGGATCGCGCCCTGGGCCAAAGGCAGGCGCCAAACCGCAGCGCCACCCAGGGATCCCCCTGCTTCTCCTTCTGCCTATGTCTCTGCCTCTGTGTGTGTGTGTGTGTGTGTTTCTTATGAATAAATAAATAAATCTAAAAAAAAAGAACTTTAAAAAATAAACAAATAAATAATAAAATAAAATCTTTTTTTAAAGTGCCTTCCTTGTTCATACCCATTAGGATGGCTATTATTAAAAAACAAAAAAACAAAAAAAAAAGAAAAGAAGTGTTGACAAGCATATGGAGAAATTAGAACCCTTGTGCATTGCATAGGGATAGAATATGGAGAGGCTGCTGTGGAAAACAATTTGGCACTTCCTCAAAAAGCAAAAATGTCATAGAATTACCATATGACCCAGCCATTCCACTTCTGAATATGTACCCAAAAGAACTGAAAGCAGAGACTCGAACAGATATTTGTACACCAATGTTCACAGCAGACTTATTCATAACAGCCAAAAGGTGGAAACAACCCAAATGTCCATCATCAGATGAATAGATAAATAAAATGTGGTATAAGCATATAATGGAACATTTTTCAGTCTTAAAAAGGAAGGAGATTCGGACACATGATACCACTTAGATAGAGCTTGAAGACACTGTGCTAAGTAAAATAAGCCTAACACAGAGGGCAGAGATTGCAAGATTCCACTTAGATGAGATACCTAGAGCAGTCAGATTCACAGGCACAGAAAGTAGAATGGGGTTGCCAGGAGCTGGAGGGTGGGGAAATGCGGACTTAGTGTTTGATAGTTATGGAGTTTTCATTTGGAAAGATAAAGAGTTTTGGAAATAAATTATGATGATGGTTATATGACAATGTGAATATGCTTAACGCCCAATCGTACACCTAAAAATGGTTAAAATGGTAATTTTTATGTTCTATATATTTTACCACACAAACAAGGGCCTTTGGTTGCCTGGGTGGTTCAGTCAGTTAAGCTGAGCCTTTGGCTCAGGTCGTGATCCTGGGGTCCTGGAATCAAGCCACGAGTCTGGCTCCCTGCTCAGTGGAGAGCCTGCTTCTCCCTCTCCTTTGCCTGTTCCTCCCCTTGTTTGTGCTCTCTCTATCTCTCTCTCTCTCTGTCAAATGAATAAATAAAAGACTTTTTTTAAAAAGTGCCTTCCTCAGAATCTCGTTATGAGAGCTAAGTGGATTAATACTGGTTGAGCCACTGGCAGCGCCTACAACATGGTACCAGGGTTTCTAAATTGCAGATAACACCATCATTGGCTTTAGTTCTCAGAACCCATGGCTGAATCTTGACAAACCCAGCACCCAGAAGTAGGGATGAGTGAGGGGGAGCAGATGAGAAACCCCACACTGAAATGTGAGGGGATTCTAAGTGGACAAAAAAGTAGAAGGATGACAGGGCCCCAGGAGACCTAAGTCCCCAAAGCATTCCAGGGCAAAAAAGAGGACGATATAGAAGAAACCAAGAGAGAAGAGAATCTTCAGGGGTTCCAATGAAAGAGGGCCAGAGCAGGGTTGCCAGAAAAACACAGGATACCCTGTTAAAATTTGAATGTCAGATGAATCATTATTTTGGTGGTAAGTATGTCCCAAATACCACATAGCCCTGATTTATTGCATGGGACATACTTGTACTAAAAATCTATTCACTGTTTATCTGAAATTCAAATTCAATTAACTGTCCTGTATTTTAATTGGCCAAATCTCTCAACCCTAGGCCAGAGACATAGCTTAGCCTTGAGTACTTTATACTATGTCACTTTTAGGATGATTCTAGATTTGAGGCTATCCTGGTAAGTAAAAATCTGGTCCAGGCAACTGCTAGGGGACAGAGGATGGGACAGTAGTCTTTCCTTTGCAAATATATTCTTTCACAACGAGGGTCCTATAAATAGCAAGCTCCCTTCACTGTCTTACCATAGAAATTGATTTTTAAAACTTAAATTTGAAGGCCCATTTCTGAAGAAGCCCACCCATCAACGCTTAAGGCTGTGCAAGCCACAGTCCCAAAAGCTGTGGTTTTGGCTTCTGAGAGCCAGAGTCGGGTTGGGGTGGTAACCAGAACCCCCACCAAGGTCCACTGCAGACAAGAGAGGTCCAGTTGATAAAGGCCAAATCGCCATCCTGTACCCAGAGGGTCTGGTGTTTGCCCCCTCCCCCCCCCCCCCAGGCCTCTCTGAGCCCCAGCACCTCCTGCCCAGGCTTCTGAGGCCATTTGCATAAAGAACAGTCGAAGATTCCTCTGAAAGCAGAAACCTAAAAAGAGCTTTGTCTGTGGAAAAGCAAACACGATTCTCCTGCCTCAGCCCTAAACTGATTAAAAGCTGGAGTCATTCATTTTGTTTTGAGAAGTGCCAGGGTTTTATGCTCGAGGTCCCCCCCTTCCCTTCTCAGTATTTCCAGCTGCTGAGGTCCATCAGTGTGACAGACCACACACTAGCAGGCCCAGGGGTGGTGCGGAGGAGATTAAACCCCAGGCCCAGGGGAGGGCCCCCCTGTGCGGGAGGGGAGCTGCATGTGGAGTTCCAGGCCGGGGACCTCTGTGCCCACCTGGATCCCCGTGTGCCCCAGCCATGCCTCTGGGCCTTCCTACAGTCAGACAAGAGAGAGGTCAAACGCAAGTCAACCCGGAAAAAATCAGGACTGTACTGAATGTGGCCAACCATTCCCTTTTGACTTTCTCTGTGAACTTAACCAAATTTATTTACTCCACAAGGAACTTCCCAGGGCAGGATATCCAAGGCCGAGGGGGGGGGGGTGCATGTGGTGGGCGGTGGGAGGAGCAGAAAGCAGGCATAGGTTGGGTTTTCACCCCAGTTCCAGCAGACAATAGGTGACCTGGGGCTGGGTGCCTCAGCTGGGCCAGCTGGCTGTGTTTTCCGGTCCAGGAGGCTATAACCAGGACAGGAGCCAGATAAAATATGCGATTAGGGTTTCTCTACCACCCCACTTAGGATAACCTGAAAGAGCATGTTTGCTGGCTTGTTTATCATCTGTGTCACCCAACAGAAGGCACAAGCTCGGGGCTGAAGACACAGTAGCTAGAGCAGAGCCAGGCTCAAGGTGAGGCAACCTAAGTAATCTTAGTTGGATGAATGAAGTGCAGCAGTGCATTGATAAAGGAAGGGAGCACTGGGCACGAGAGCTGCCCTTCCCATCCAAGCAAACCTTTTCTCTTCCTTGTGATGATCTCTCGGGCTCAGAAGGGGATCTTTTTGACAGCTCGGTGGGGCTCCTGAGCTATTTTCCTTATACCCAGTTCTCAAGCAAAGAGCAGTGAAGTATGTGGTATTGGGCACTGTAGCTTACTCCTTTCTCCTTTGCCTTTGGAACCCCGTGTCCTCATCAACAATGCCAAGGCAGGATGTGGAGGACACAGCCAGGGTGTCCTTTCTGAGACCCCAGCAAAGGACGTTTGGTGACCACCCACCCACTTTCTGGCCCTAGCTGCCACGTGCCCTACAGATAGAGTGGGGTCGTCTGGGGTTAAAGGAAGGTACTTGCGAGAGGAGGCCAGAGTTTCTGGGGGACCCCAGCACAGAAACAGGCCTAGGCCCCACATGTCCTAGAGAGGGAGGAGGCTCCCATCCCCACATGGCCACTATTGGTGCTTTCCCAGCTGTCCGCTTCCTTCTTCCCTCCCAACACTGTAATGAAAAATTCACGTTAGAAGCATCACACGTGATCTGATTTTCAACATTGGATTTAATAGAAGCAGAGGGTGTAGTGAACCCATGGCCCTTCCTCCCCAGGGTTCTCCTCACCACCACTCCCACCCATGCCTTCTCCTTCCTGCTACTTTTCTGACCTTCTCTAGCTCTCCTGAGACTCTGCCTTGCCCCACCTCTCCTCTCCTCCCCCACCCCCCCCTTCCTCTCTCTCTGTGCTCTTCTCCCCCATAGCTCCCCTTCTTACCTTCCTTCCAGCTTGCACCAGACAACCTCCTGGCCTGAGGCCCAGCACTTTCTGAGCTCCAGTAAAATTTTCTCTTCCTTTCCCAGATGCAGGAAGAGCAGCTTCATCACTTACAACCCCGACAAAGGCAATAGTTCTAAATATCTGGTGAGTGGGATCTTTCTAAAGGAACTCAATTTTATTAGGTTCTAGAATACAAACTACTTACTAAGACAGTTATAGGATTAACACTCAAAATCTTTAATAGACATGAATTAAATATAATGAGTGTATGGGTTATGAGTGTACAAGTGTTAGTACTAGAGGCTAACATTCTTGAGGTAACTAACATTTCCTGAACCCAATCTGGGCCTTGGCATTGCCACCCCAAATTTTTTTTTACAGATATAGTTAAACTACAGGGGAGAGAAAACCATCTAAGCTGTTTCCATGATGCATAATAAATAGCTGGAAGGTGCTATAACTATATCCTTAGTAACAACAACAAAACCCTGTGCAGTTAAAAAGCCCTGGACACCTGCTTCCCAGTGGCCATGTGGTACCCCAGAACTAGCTCACAGCCAGACCCTGAGAACATGCCTTTACTCCTCTGCCCTCAGTGGCCCTCATCTATACAACCAGAGGAGCATGGGTGGGCTCTAAACTTTTTTGTTGAATACCTTTATCAGTAAAAATGTTTTGGGTGGTGCCTGGGTGGCTCAGTCAGTTGAGTGACTTTGTTTTTGTTTTTAAGATTTTTTATTTATTTATTCATAGAGACACACACAGAGAGAGGGGGGGGGGCAGAGACCCAGGCAGAGGGAGAAGCAGGCACCATGCAGGGAACCCAACGTGGGACTCGATCCCAGGTCTCCAGGATCAGGCTCTGGGCTGCAGGCGGCGCTAAACCGCTGCGCCACCTGGGCTGCCCTGACTCTTGGTTTTGACTCAGGTCATGGCCTCAGGGTCATGGGATAGAGCCCCACACTCAGCAGAGTCTGCTTGTCCCTCTCTCTCTGCTCTTCTCCCCCTCCTCCCACCTCTATTCATGCACTCTCTTTCTTTCTCTCTCTCAAATAAATAAACTAATTTTTTAAAAAATATTTTGAACTTTCAACCCCACTATATATAGTTATATATCTGGTTCTAATGTGCCATTTTTACTGATATATTATGTACATAGCATATAGAATATTTTAAAGAGGAGAAACATGAAAGAACTGATAATGTTTATGTTTTACTAACCACAATGGCTTCAATTTATCTCTCGCTAATATTTCAAGGCAAAATATTGACTTATGATAAGACTCCTCGTTGAAAGTTGCTATACATTCATATTTCAAGTAGACTTAAGATAATTTCCATTTATTTTTGTCACTGACTTCTTACCAGATCATTGTTTTTACCTCATAATGTGACTGGCTGAAAAGTAGGACTTAGAGAAGTATCATTTGTGCCATTGTCATTGTTTTTGCTTGGAAAAGCCATATTTGATTCTTTTATAATATATTATTAACACTATCTTTAAAACTCAGTGTTTTGCAGGAATCCTTTTAGGCTGCCTAATTACTTTGTGAGGGTAGATATTAGTTAAACCTAAATAATATGCTTTGTCAATTATTACGAACAGGCACAAACATAGTGCAAGACATCACAACCCAGTTTTTGCTTAAGCAGCCCTGTTTCCCCCACCGGGAGAAGTGAGCAGAGCTCCTTCTGGAGTACTCCATCTGGCGTTCACACAGTTGGAACAACAGGGAACTTACTCCCAAAATCTTTTAACCAGTTATGCTTCTACAGAGAACAAGTGACTTGACCTGGGTCGCAAAGCTACCACGTGGCAAAACTAGAATTCGAAGTTGAGATCCAGATAATTCCAAAACCTACATTGTTTCCAATCCCCCATCCCCACAGAAAGCAGGGAATGCCTAGGTTTTATGTGTATATCTTGTGTTTCCATACACACATCTAAACGTACATATAATCCTACAATATAATTGATACAGGGGAAATACAGAGATAAATAACTGCGGGAGGGAAGTGCTGACATGTCCAAGAAAAATCAGAGGTTCAAACATGGATGGACAGGTTGAGAGCCCCAGGGCAAGAAGTGTCCATAGCCCGCACGTAAGATCAGCTCTTGGTGGCTGGTAAGAGAATGAGGGTGTGCCCACTCACAACCTGCTGGGGAAACTGAAAAATAAGACTCAGATTTGTCTGTTCCTGACTCATCTGTTTGGCCTCTTTGGAAGGATGACATTTACTCTGACCTTGGACAGAAACCTGTTCTGGTTTGAAAAGGAATCAGATTCCTTGCCAAGGTGACAATGACCCAAATACCACTGGGGGCCCTTCTGCACCAGCTGTTCAAGCTCAAGAGAATAATCTCTATGAGGAACTTGTGGTTCTTCTGCATCTACATGACTGTGCCATTGGCAACCAAGCGCAAGTTTTAAAAATAAGAGAGCAAAGGAATAAAAAAGAAAAAAAAAAAAAACATAAAAGAGGGGTTGGCTGACCACACTTGAGTGTGATTGGCTGGGGAGAGTAATCAAAATAAAAGTCGACACTCCCTTTTGTCGCTTCTCCCCCATTCTATTACCCGATGGTATTGCCTTGCCTATGTCAGCCCCACTCTCAGTGATGGGAAATCTCAGCATCAGAATAATAAAGATGATGATGACCATGATGACAACGGTATACCATTTGTTCTACATATACTTTGTGCCAAGAACTGTCATAAACACTTGTCAAACATTATCACCCCACAGTGTCTGAGGAGCAACTATTACTATCTTCGGATGAGGAAACTGAGGCTCAGAAGTGCTGAGTAATTATCACAAGTTCACATTGTTATTGGTGGTGGAGCCAAGATTTGAATCCAGATGGATCTGGCTCCAAAGACCATGATCCTAACCATTGCTCTAGGCACCCCAGGTCGGGAACCAAAGAGAGAGGGGGCCACCCTCTTACAATGCATTTAATATGAAGTAACAAATATTTAGGGCCAGGAGTGACTCTCCTGCTAGGTGATCAAAGAGTCACTACCTCATCCATCCATCCAGTAAATACTGATTGAGCATCTACAACTTGTCAAGCACTATTCTATGGATATAGCAATGAACAAAATAATTAAGTTCCTATTTTCTTAAAACTCAAGATGTAATAAGAGAAGATGGGTAACAAATCAACTACTATATGTCGAGAGTGATAAGCACCAGAAAGAAAACCAAACAGGTAAGGGACAGAGAGGGTGATGGGAAAGGGATGTTGCCATTTTGGAGAGGGTCCTGGAGAAGACCATCCTGGATGGGGAACATCTGAGCAGGGATCTGAAGGAGTGAAGGATTAAGCCCTGTAGAGATATCTCTGCAGCATTCCAGGTGGAGGGAAGAGCAAACACAAAGAACAGCCCTTGAGAGGTGAGCGCATGCCCAGAGGCCAGTTTCATCTTGCTTTTTAGGTTCTCAAGCCTACTTTCCCCTTTTGCTAATTTACAAGACTACATTACCCTTAATTTGTAGAGGTTTTTTTCTTTATTTTTAAAAATATGAAACTCAGATATCTTACTTCAGAGCCTTTCTCTTGGGGCTCCTGGATGGCTCAGTTGGTTGAGCAACTGCCTTTGGTTCAGGTCATGATGCCGGAGTCCTGGGATGGAGTCCTACGATGGAGCCCCACGTCAGGCTCCCTGCTTCTCCCTCTCCCTCTGCCCTTCCCCTGCTCATGTGCTCTCTCTCTCAAATAAATAAATACAATCTTAAAAAAAAAAAAAAAAAAAAAAAAAAGCCCTTCTCCTGACTGATTTCACAGAGAAAGGAAAAGGAAGTAGCTTTTGTTGTGTTTATTTGCATGAGCTTATTTATCCTTACAACGGCTCTGAAAAGTAAACGTATCCAGGTTATGGTCTGCTGACTCCAAAGCCTTCATCCTTTCTACCACACCATGTAGAAGTGAGCCACATGACTTCAGCCTGATGTAATAATTCCTTCCTTCTTGAGAGCTCAGAGCACCTGGAAACCAGAACTTCAGGTCTTCATCCACCATCTGACATTAGCTGAGAGCTTCCTGTGTGCCAGGTTCATGCTGGATGCTGAGGAGACAGCAATGAGCAAGACAGACATGGTCCCTCCACTCAAGGATGGCTCCGACCGACCACTCAGCAGGGCCACTTCAAAACACAACTACAGGTGTGTGTAACATACCGTCACTCACCCTCCAGCCCTAGGCTGGGACCCAGAGAAATCCACTCCCCCATCCTTACTCTGGCAGAGGGGAAGTGAGTTCTGAGTCTCTGGTCCTCCGCCAACTTTGAGCTGCCAGCTGGGACTCAATCTCTACTACCTGCCCCCCCCCCGCCCCCCCCCCCCCCAGCCCTCCTCTATGAAGTCCTAGCTAACACAGAGCTGGGTTTCAAGAAGAACTCTCCAAGTCTTGCCCACCGACTGAGGTATAGGATGTAACTAAGATCCTATTGCTTCCCAAGGAATGGAATTCGAGAGACTCCATAGGGTGGGCCAACCCATTAGAAGAGTCCAAGATGGGTCTGCAGATTCAGACAAAGGTCTAGCCAGTTCTCATTCCATCCAAACAATATGTCTGACAATGAGCCCACCACACCCCCTGCCTCCAAAGGGAATTAAACTCCATCAAGTGTTGCCAGGAATCCATCTCTCAAGTTCTCCCGTAGTGGGGTATAACTTCTAAGCCAGTGCGCCGTCGAACGGATCCAGGGACGCCCAGCAGAAGAGATGTGAGTCTGACCTGGGGGCCATCGAAGCCTATTAAGAAATGGACCTATCAGCCCACTGCTTTCCTCCATCCAGAAAAACGGACCCGGGTGGCTGGAATCAGCCTTGGACTGATGGCAGAATGGAGGAGCGTTAAGTTGTAGCTGAAATCCACCTCCCCCAACCTCAAGGGCTTCGCCCCTCAGTGTCAACAAATATGCAACCAATTAATGTAATTGCAGAGTTATTTATGGTGCCCAGCAAAGTGCAGCTGGATCCTAAAAGACAAGGGTGGAAGCAAAGAAAAAACTCATTCTCGGTTTTTGGTGTGCGGTTTTGTTGGTTGGATTTTTTTTTTTTTCCTTTTCTTTCAGATGTTTTAGTCGACTTGTGGTATCCATGTGTCTGGTGGTCATGGCCCCTTCCAGTCAGTTTGCAGGTGTTCCTGCCCAGGGGGGAGGAGAAGGAGGGGGGAGCTGGGGGGAAAAGCTAAAGGTCTGCAGATTTCAAACTGTGACCTGACATAGAAGACTTTTTCAAGGTTCCCCACTCTGACTGCACCCCTGTCTTAATCCTCTCCACTGACCCTTTCCATAACAACCACCACCAAAAATTGCCTGTAGAGACCTTTTATTTTTTTTTTTCCCTCTATAGCTCCGTTATGGGATTGTTTGGAATGACAGCTGTGTTGCCATTCAGCGCCCCACACGAGACAGGTTTTAATTAGAGTTATTGAGAGGGTTGAATTGGCACAATTAGGGCCAGCATTAATGGGGTCTCCATGTGTTCTTTTGAACAATTTGGCCCCATTTTTTGTCCCAGGGCAGGAGGGGGTTGCAACTAATGAAGTTGGAGAGTGCAAATTATCTCAGCCAAAGGAGGGCAAGTGTGAACCACCCAGGGGAGGGGGCGTGCAAAGAAAAGAAGCAGTTGCATATGGTAGAGGCATACACACATGTTCACACACACTTCTTTTCGTGTCTTCTTTTTTTGACATGGTCCATTTAGAAGGAAACAGTGGCCACCAAATATGTATTATTGGAAACATAAAATGGGAAACACAAGAGATGTGTATCCTATGCCAAACTAAACTGAGTGTGAGGACAGGTGAACCACATACATGTATTTAGACTGACCCTAAATAGTTGACACAAAGACAAAATTGAATTATCAGAAGTCCTAACTCTTTGTTATCTGAAATGTTGATGGCTCTTTACTATCCCAATTTCCTGCTTCCTTTCTTTCCAGATGTCAATTTTTCTCTTGTAACGCCTCAAACCCTTACCCTCTATGATCTCTTGACAGGGCTCAATCAGAAAAGGATAAGCCCCAACCCCAAGCTCTGAGCCCTCCCACCCATGAACTGCAGCCCGGGAGGGTGCTGGGGACAAGCCTAAAACCTGTAGGCCCACATGTCTCTGACTTCCCTACGGACCTGACACTCTTCCCAGAGGGGCCGTCTATAAATTGCATTTCCCATAAAAAATCAGCGCAACCATTTGGGTAGTAGGAAGGTCAGACTCAGGAAACCAAATATGGTGGTACCTAGTTATCAACTCTACCTCATGAGAAGGAAGTAGCTGAACTGAAACAGGCCTCAGTGTGGCCCCTGAGCCTGGGATAGGCTTTTGAATGACCTGAGTAGCTCTGGGGACTGGGGCCTTGAACCATTTAGTAGCAGGTTAAGCAGCAGCAAGCCCCAGCAGGACAGGGAGGTGGAAGAAGGATCACACTCCCAAGTTGCAGCTAAAAAGGCTGTGAGCACTTGCGAAAATCAGGGCAAAGCCCCTCCCCATCACTGCGGGCCACCAGTGGAGCTCGTGGCTGCAACGGTCCTCTTATTTCACCATGAGGCTCAGGCTCTATTTTGTACGGGTGACGTCACCTTTCTTCATCCTGCCTTCACTGGCTGTGTTCCCTCATGTTTTAGCTCTTCCGGGGGCCAAGGCTACTCTTGCTCTTTGGCAGAGTGAATGGAGGAAGGAGATTGGCTCACCCTCTGTGGTACAGTCTTAGCAGAAAGAAATGGGGAAAACAATTGAGGAAATGAGGGCCACTCCAGACAGACAAATAACCAATTCAAACTGCCACCAGTACTCTATGTAACTTTTGGGCTCCGGTGTCCAGGAAATTTGGCCTTGTCTGATTAAGCCAACTCTTCTTCTGCCTCCCAGCCCCTACAGGGCTAACCACAGGGCTAACCTTTATGAAAAGATTTGTTTCCCCGATTTTCATCCTCCAATAAAACACTGAGCCCGAGGAAAACCAGCCCACCAGCACATGAAGCAGGTCAGGGGTGCTTTACAACAGCGCTTGTCAACAGGGGTGAATTGCCCCCCAGGGCACGTTTTGCAATGTCTGGAGATCTGTTCGCTTGCTGGAAAGGGGGTGCTACTGGCATCCGGAAGGTGAAGGCCAAGGATGCTGCCTGCAACAAAGAGTTTTCAAGGCCAGAATATCAGCAGTGCCCAGGCTGGGACACCCTGCTTTAAAGTCAGATAGAGGCATGTCTGGGTGGCTCAGCTTTTGAGTGCCTGCCTTGGGCCCAAGACGTGATCCTGGTGTCCCTGGATCGGGTCCCACATCGGGCTCCCTGCATGGAGCCTGCTTCTCCCTCTGCCTGTGTTTCTGCCTCTCTCTCTCTCTCTGTGTCTCTCATGAATAGATAAATAAAATATTTTTTAAATAAATAAAGTCAGATAGACCTGGGTTCAAACTCCAGCTGTGCCTTTACCTGTGTAAATTTTACCTATGTGCAATTTTGGCAAAGCAATAACCTCTCTAAAAGTTGGTTTTCACACCTGTAAAACCAGACTCCTAGACAAAGCATTGAAGAGGACAAGAAATACCATTCTTTCCTTTTTGTTTGTTTGTTTGTTTGCCTTCCCCCCACCCCTCCCTCCTCCAACTTGTAAAGAATGTTCTAGGCTATCTTTAGGAGAGCCACTGAAAGAATGTGGCGTTTGGTGATCACTAACGGAGTCTTCCAGCGCAGAAACTGTCTTTTACACTTGCAGCTGTCACCTGCCTCCTTCCCTATAAGGGAGTTTTTCCTCCAGAAACTGAAGGCTGGGCGCCCAAGCCCTTGGGGAGACACCTTCGGGGCATCTTCTCTCCGGGGAAGGGCAGGGCGCGGCCAGCTGCGCGGGGGTCCCCGCTGTGCACCCAGGGACCCACCTACGGGGGTGAGGGTGGGGGTGGGGGCGGGGGGCTCGTTTCCGGTGGAAGTGGACTTGGGGAGCTCGGCCCCTTCTTTTGAACCCGCACAGCACAGCGGCCAAACGTCAGTTAGCCCAGCCCTGAAAAATGAGAGCGCTCCGTGCTCTCCGCGGGGAGCAAGGGCGCCCCCGGCCCGGCCCGGGTTGCTGCCGGGTTCCCCCTATTGTGCGCCAACAAGAGCGGCTCATTGAAAAGAGCCGAGTGCGTCTAATGCAGTTATCCGTGTCCGCCCCATCGGGCCGCGCCCGGGGCCGGGGCGCAGCTGCCGCCGCCTCGCACGCCCGCAACAAAGGAGCGCCGCCAGAATGGGCTCCCCCCTGAAAGGCTCATCTGGTTTCCATTTTTGAAAGGTCCCCAATCTTCGCTTCCACCCAGCCCCCACCCACCTTCACCTGCCCCCCTCCCCTCCCCTGTGCTCTCACTGTGCCCCTTGCAGGGTGCACGGCCCGCAGCCCTCACCCTCACGCAGGGAGGGGGAGCGGGGCTGGGCTTCACCCCACGCCCGGGGCAGGGGGGCAGGGGGGCAGGGGGGGCAAGGCCGCCCGCCAGCCTGAACCACCCGGCCCCACCTGGGCCTCGGTCTCCCCCGGTTGGGTACCACCTTGATGGCCTTCAACCTCCAGCGGTCTGTGAGTCAGTGACCTGGTCTGCAAATGAGGCTGCGAGTACATCCCAGTGTAATTAAGAAATTTTAAATTGCCCTAACATTTCAGGGCCTGGAGGTAACCACTACCAATGTTCCAGAGTCTGTTCTTCCAGGGCCTGATTGGGATCGTGTTGTGTAAACAGTTTTCTCCAGCTTTTGCTTTATGTGGAGCATTTTCCTACCTAAGCCTGAAAGCATTTTTAAGCAGCCGGCGATATACACCATTAAGGGCTTGTAGCATAATTGATTTAACTAGCTCCCCCATGGTTGGACGTGCAAGTTGTCTTCTGTTTGCTTGGCGTTTGTTGTTTCGTTTTCACTATTACAAATTCTTTTTTTTTTTTTTTTTTTTTTTTTAATAGAAGCCTCCAGTGGCTTCCCAAGTTGACCTCTGGGACTAAAACCCCTGCCGCACTATAAATCAGAAGTGTAAGGCAGGCACTTCCACCTCTTCCTAGAGCTGGCACAGAGGGGAAAGGTCATCACTGGCCCCCTCCTCCCCTCCCTGACACCTCCAGGCACCTGCAAGTTGGAAATCCACATGTGAATCATGGCCCTTGTAAATTATGGCCCTGGGCGGCTGCATAAACCTTGCAGTCTTCTGTGCAATGAAGATACAATCACATCCCCTCAGAGGGCAATTGTGGAGACTAAGTGAAACAAGAGACACAGCCTGTTAGCTGATGCCTGGCCCTCAGGGTCCTCCCAGGGGGACGGAGGCTGAAGGCTCTGGGGAGTTTCGGGCCTGCCAGGCTGGTAGGGACTGGAAGGGGAAGGTGAGCATGGGCCTTCCTGGAGCCCTCAAACGCAGCCCGCAGGGTGTGTGGCCAGGGTGCCGCTTCCTGACTGTCCCGTTCACTGTGAGACTTTGGGCAACTCTCCTGATCCTTCTATGGCTCAGTCTCCCCACCAGCAAAATGGGGGAATTGTAAGGATTACATGAAGCGATACATGACAAGTACAGGACACCTCACATGTGTCGGAGTGGCTGTCATCAGAAGGATGACATCAGTGCTGGCGAGGCTGTAGAGAAGTGGGAGCCCTCACGCACTGTTGGTGGGAACGGAGATTGGTGTGGCTGCTGTGAAAAACAGTAAGAAAAGTTCCTCAAAAAATCAAAACTAGAAATACCGTATGATCCAGTAGTTCCGTGTCTGGGTATATAGCCAAAGGCAACAGAATCACTATCTTGAAGAGATACCCGTACCCCATGTTCATTGCAGCATTATTTACCATAGCCAAGACTTGGGAAACAACCTAAGTGTCCACCGTGGATGAATGGATAGAGAAGTTTTATACAAACACACACACACACACTCACACACTGGAATATTAATCAGCCATAAAGAAGAAATTTTGCTATTTGTGACATCATGGATGTCAGGCAGAGAAAGGCAAATACTGTATGAGCTCACTCACATGTGGAATCTATAAAAAAATAAAAATTCATGGATATGGAGAATAGATTGGCAGTTGCTGGCATCAGACGGGGCGGGGTGTCGGTAAGGTTAAAATGGATAAAGGTGATCGAAAGCTGAAAACTTCTGCTTATAAAATAAATAAGTTCTGGGAATGTTATGTACAACATGGTGCCTAGTCATCAATATTGTATTCTTATGCATATTTGAAACTTGATAGGAGAATAAATCGTAAAAGTTCTCAATACAAGGAAAAAATCGTAACTATGTGAGGAAATACATGTGAACTAGACTTGTGGTAATCATTTTGCAGTACATACAAATACCCCAAATATTGCATGGGGATATACTTATCCCCTGAGAGGGAGCCTACTTCTCCCTCTGCCTATGTATCTCTGTGTCTCTCATGAATAAATAGATAAGATCTTTTTTTAAAAAGAGTATAAGTAGGGACGCTCAGTGGTTGAGCATCCACTTTCAGCTCAGGTCGTGATCCTAGAATCCCAGGATTGAGTCCTACATCGGGATCCCTGCATGGAGCCTGTTTCTCCCTCTGCCTATGTCTCTGCCTGTGTGTGTGTGTGTGTGTGTGTGTGTGTGTGTGTGTCTTTCAAAAATATATAAATAAAATATTTTTTAAAATTTTAAATAAAA